>NC_141801.1:7696564-8946981 GCF_057944985.1 Cucurbita pepo subsp. pepo
GATGATACAAAATTTGAAGCAACGAAGTTAGAGAATTTTGAAGAGCAATTAGGAAACGCAGCCATTTAGGAAGAACTAGATTCTACATATCCACAGCCTCGGGTCAAAATTACAAACTAATTCTACTGCTAGAGCTAAACTATATCTCATCGTTACGTTTGCTATAAGCTATACGATGCATTTGGGATCCTGCCCACATGAAAAACTGGGTGAGTTTTCCCAATCGACGGTTAAGAACCACGACCCTCCACAATGGTATGATATTGTCCACTTTGAGCATAGACTCTCATGACTTTATTTTTTGTTTACTCAAAATGCCTCATATCAATGAAGATGTATTCCTTACTTATAAACTCACGATCAACCCTTTAATTAGCCGATGTGGGACTCCTCTTCCAACAATCCTCCCCTTGAACAAAGTACACCATAGAGCCTCTCTTGAGGCTTGTGAAGCCCTCAAACGGGCTCCCCTTAATTGAGGCTCGACTCCTTCTCTGGAACCCTTGAACAAAGTACATCCTTTGTTTGACACTTGAGTCACTTTTGACTACACCTTTGGGGCTCACAACTTCTTTTTTCGACATTTGAGGATTCTATTGACATGGCTAAGTTAAGGGCATGGCTCTGATTCCATGTTAGAAACCACGACCCTCCACAATGGTATGCTTTTAGTTTACCCAAAAGGCCTCATACCAATGTAAATGTATTCTTTACTTATAAACCCATGATCAACCCCTATTAGCCGATGTGGGACTCCTCTCCCAACAATCCTCAACATCAACACCTATATCAACTCGAGTTGTTATTGCTGGGTGAATTTCATGATTATGTAACGAACAGTTACTTTGCTTTGTATTTTATGTACGCGTTCATCAAGTAACTGAGAATAGAATTCAGAAAGACTGAGAGTTAATTATATATTTGATTCTCAGAAATTATGGTTTGGCATATGAACTTACATCTCTTCCTCTTCCCCACTCTTGAGGGCATTTTTCGCAATGCATTCGAAAGCTTCTTCTACGTTAATGCCTTCTTTGGCAGACGTTTCAAAGTATGGAATATTTCCTTTCGACGCGCACCAAGCTCGTGCCTTTTTCTCTGAGACCTGAAATATTCAGAAAAACAGGACATTTCACTATCTTCTGGAGATAGAAAGAGGAAATGATACAGTATAGAAAATTAGGTAATACTTACAACTCTACTGTTTCCACCATCAACGTCGACTTTATTTCCTAAAACAACGAAGGGAAAATTTTCCGGGTCTGAAGGGCTCGCCTGCAGATGGTTTTACAAAAATGTCAAAAGATGTTCAGGTTTCTTTTCAACTTATTTGAATTCTTCTAATGGCTTTCTGGTAATGAGATAATCAATGAACACAGATGAAAAAACCTGTATAAGGAATTCTTCCCGCCAGTTGTTAAGGTTGTCAAATGATTTCATTGAATTGACATCATACACCAGAACGCAGCAATCAGCACCTCGGTAAAAAGCAACACCAAGACTTTGGAACCGTTCCTGGCCTGCTGTATCCCATATCTGTAAGGCATAAAGGAACAAATTACATTTCTAGCCATTGAAAAACGGGGCGTATCGAGTCTCTTTGTTGCTTGTTGGCTTCATGGGTTTACATTAAACCTATATGCCACAGCTCTCAGGAGATGGCAATGAAATGCTACTAAATGGGAACTAATCACTCGAGGTTAAACCGAGTCCAATACATGAAACAATGCAGCCTTCATAGCCATGTTCTTGCTAATCATAAATGATTACAACACAAGTATCCGTTTCGAAAGGTCATCCAAGAAATTGGTATCTTCCCAGATGGATCGATTGAGTTCATAACATTTTCCATATGAACACACACTAGATTGAGGTGCCTTTGTGCACTTTTTGATCACTATCAATTCACGGGAATTCACCAAATTCTAATAAAAAAGAGCATCACCACGAACCTGCAAAGTGAAAAGTCTATCTTCGAATTGCACCTCTTTAGTCAAGAAATCAGCTCCAATAGTGGCCTTGTATTGATTACTAAACTTCTTATTCACATATCTGTTTTTCAAAGCTAAAGAAAAGCACACGGAGAATCAAGAAACTGATACTCTATAAACTAGGAGAATCATTACAAAAAAAGAAACTCGAATGGAAAATGTTGCATTATAACATGGTTATAATTCAATGATCAAGCAGGATACTGGTTCATCAAAGAGGTCTTCCCAACCCTGCAAATTCAAAGCCAAGTTTCAAGTTATCATAGATTAGACTTCAAACAAACCAGAATACAGCAACCCATATCAAAACCTACAAATAACAGCCTAATCGTTTGAATTTTCTCCAGTACTATCAACCAAACAAGACAAAAGCCCCTTTTCCAAAAAGTAAACAACAAAAAGAAGCAAGAAAAATCCAAGAAACTCAAAGCATGAAGCAATTCAAAATCGGAGTAGACAGAATCTTGAGACCCCATTTGAATCCCGGCCAGATCAAAGGGCAGCAAATTCAAGAATCCACAAAAGAAAATTCCCAAAGCTCGGGAAGTAACGATCTGAGTGGATCCACGAGTATTGAAAAGAAATCCGAACATTAAAAGATCAGAAAGAGAAAGAGGAGAAGAAGAAGAAGAAGAAGAAGAGGGATTTGCTCACCCGCTATCCCCAAGGATTATGACCTTCAAGAGGGTTCTTCTGCGGGAAGGCATCGTAAGGGAAAAGGGATCAACTCAAATCTGTAGACAACACAGAGAGAGAGAATTGGAAGAACAGAGGTTTCGAGTCTCTCTCTCTCTCTCTCTGATTAGAAGACGAAGCCAAGCTGGAGGGATCTGTGATTGGGAAAGCCTACCAACATTTTCATTTCATTTCCCCATTCTTCTTTTTATTTCAATAAGGAAGTAATAATAATAATAATAATAATAATAATATTATTATTATTATTATTATTATTATTATTTATTTAAAAATAATAATATATATATATATATATATATAATTGATCTAATTAGTTATATTTTTTAAAAAAAGGTATTACTAGAGATGATCACTGGAGGTTGTCGTGTAGTGGTGGGAACTAGTTACTAACGATGGCTTTTAATACTTAGAAATGGTCAGTGTATGCATCAATTGCCACGATGGTCGTTGGTCATTGTTGCTGATAGTGATTGCCAAAGATGTTGTTAATAGTGGTCGTCAACTGTAGGCACAGCAGTGTGAGGGTATTTTGGTCATTTCTAACGTGAAAATTTGAGATTTTTCTTTTTTTTTTTTTTTTTCTAAAAAGTTGATTTATAATGTTTTACCTAAAATAATTTATTACAAAAAAAAAAATCATTTTGAGTATAGAAAGTAATTAATGATATATTTTACGAAATAGAATAATGGAGTCTCTTAGGTTAAGAAATTCTATTATAACCAATAATAATAATAATTTACTAAATTATTAATTTGTATTTAATAAAAAAAAAATTCTAATTAATATTTTTTTTAAAATTCATGAAAGGGTTAGACCAAACATAATTAAGAATTAATAAATAAAAAATCAATTTTAGCTCAAATAGAATTAATTTATTAAAAAATAATAAAAATGTTAAAAGAGAATATGGAACACAAAATTAAAAGTTCACATCTTCCCTAGTTTTCATAAACTAGATTAGGCCAGCTATAAGATATGGAAAAGGTCGTAGAGGAGGATGACCCCCTATAAGATGATGAGGTAGCACGTGTAGCTAGACTAGACCCTACAACCACCTTGAGTTCGAGTCACTTCAGGCCATGATGCAGACCATATTGGTCATCCTGTAAGCCAACAACACAAGAGGCTAGGTACCTGTGAGATTTCAGGAGGTGCGACTCTTGTATCTTTAACGGGACCTTGGAGGATATGACGGTGGTGCAACTATGGTTGTTGTCGATGGAGACGATCTTTTGTTCGATGAATTGCCTAAATGACCAGAAAGTGTTGTGTGCATCGCTTATGTGCAAGTTGACGCTGAAATATGGTGGCAGTCCACTCAGGATATCTTTAGTCTGGATGAAGGTGTGATCTTCTAGTTTAAGTTTAGGGAAGCATTTTGGAAAGAATATTACTTAAAGGTGGCCCGACTTTAGAAACAATGGGAATTCACCTATCTCATGTAGAATGAACGCTCCTTCACTAATATGGGAGAGAGTTTATGAGAATGAAGACCCCGTGGTTGGCACAAAGATGAATATGACTTAGAGGTTTGCCTTAGGCTTGAATGAGAGGATCGGTCGTGTGGTTGAGGTCATAGCCTCTACCACCTATGTTGTTGCTCTGAGAGCGGTTAAAGCTATGAAGGAAACTATAACTGGAGAACTTTGAGGGCTAGTAGCACTAACAACCATAGTAGGACAGAAGCTGCGATATGACCAAACAGAACCACACTATTAGCCACCGATGCGCCAACAATAATAGTCTGACAAACCCCGCATGGACCCCGGGCATGGTCAGCAATCAAGCTGATAGGGGGCAAAAAAAAAAAAAAAAAAAAAAAAACTCTGTGATGTGTATAGTAGGAAACACAGGAGACGATGTTTGGGCCAGACTAGAGCATGCCTCATGTGTGGCCAAAATGGACACATTGCCATGACTTGCCTAGGAAAAAGCATTGAGAACCTGATTAATTAGCCAAGACACCTAGGTGGGGAGGTGTAACGCCCCTAATTTTCTTCAACCTAATTAGTGACGTCACCCATGCATACTTATCTCATTAAGCGGAAGCTCATCAAAAATAACCTTGAAATAATCTTTCATAAAATTCATGAATCCAAAACATTACCTAAACTCCGAAAATAAACCTTCAATACTGAATCCAAAATAAATCCAAATAAAACGATACTCAATCCTATAACTTAAAACAGTCTAATAAAAGTAAACTCCTAAAGATATCCTGTCTCCAACTTCCATGGTGGCCTCAGCTCCGCCGTCAACCGTACATTGGCGCCTTGCCTTTACCTGAAAAATGTAGGTAGCACGTGGCTTGAGTATTTTATGAAATACTCAGTAAGTCACCCCACTGTTGGGGTTAGGAATGCAAACACATGCAACATATGAGCGGGACCAAACTTTTCATAAACTTTTCATAGCCTTGGGCGCTTTTCTATTCCGGGTAGGGTTGGATGTGTGGTACTCCTTCACACATGGCCCATGTACGTGTACATGAACCCACCAGGCGGGCTCTTTACGTACCCCCTGGGCCTGACTTGGTCGGGCACAACGTGTTACACGTAGCCGGACACCACAGAACAGAAAAGGGCCTGCATGATATCATGGCGAACATAAATATCGTATTTCATTCTTTCGTATCATAAAGGGGAAGAATCCCGATGCACGTGACATACATATATGCATGAGGTCCCTTAACATATTTAACATGGCATTACATAAGCAGTGCTAACATCGCATTTATGCTTCTTACATCACATGGCATCTCACATGACTTACATAAACAGGTAACAGTCAACACAAGTTCATACATCACATAACATACACAATCTATACATCACATAATCATATCACATAAAATATGGTGCATGCAGGGGCCACAGGGCACGCACCATCATACAACACGTAGAAAGCTAACTCCAACAGTAAGGTCACTTACCTCGATGGTCTTGGTTGAAGTCACTCACAACGAGCTAATCCCAGCGGTTAAATATGTTCTATGATAACCACATAAAAATTTAGAACCTTTCATAAGGCACCCTAGCTAAACCTCATGCTATTTATCAAAATAAACCCTCGACCTAATCTGTCTTTAACGTTTAGGAGCCATACTGACCTCGGATGGTAAAACTAAGGGCAGAAACGGCTTCGGAAGGGTCAAAAACCTTGGAATCGATATATTATAGTGATACCGATTCACCAAGCCGAGCTGCCGAGCCGACCAATTAAGCCGCCAAGCTGAGCTGCGGGATTTGACGGAGCCGAGCTGCGGGTTTTGACGGAGCCGACACGTCAAGCCGAGCCGAGAGCACGCGTGCGGAGCCGAGACCAAGGCTGCAGCGCGCGTCCGCGTTGGGCCGAAACGCACAGGGCCCGCGTTCGTTCCGTGGGCTGGTCCGGAGGCCGAACGTGAACCCGACCCGTTTTCCTTCGTCTTCCTTACCCGAAATCTCACGAAAACCCTAATCGTTGCTGCGCCGCCAACGACGACGTCACAACCCCGATTCCGGCGATGCGACGACACCCCTCGCCTATTCCGACCGACGCGCAACGATATTCAACACCGATAGCCTCGGTCGCTTCTCCCTCCGGCCACTCACCGAAGAAAATCCAGCGAACCACCTCACACGTTTTTCCTGGCTAACCCTCTCGATTTTTCCGTACTCTCAGATACCCTTGAAAACCCTAAACGTTTGGAGAGCAAAAGTTGTTTCCAAGGAAGGAGGAGAGTTGTATATGGGAATATAAAAGGTCTTTATGACTTTTCCATTAAGGTAGAAATTTCCTTGCTAGAAATCATACCTTTTTCCAGCGACAATAAATGCAGCATAATATCTTTTCGTTTTGGCAGCAAAAATAAAAATCTTAGCATAAAAAAAAAAAAAAAAAAAAAAAACTAAAATTCGAATCCTTACATTATCCCCTCCTAAAAAGGACTTTCGTCCTCGAAAGTCTCCCTAGCCAGAAATAACTCTGGATACTTTTCTTTGATGTCGTCTTCTCGTTCCCATGTAGCCTCCTCCATGGGTTGGTTTCTCCACCACACCTTGACAAAAGCAATGTTCCTAGTGCGTAGAGTCCTTACCTTACGATCCAAAATTTCCAATGGTTTTTCCTCATAGCTTAAATCTTCTGCCACTTCTAGAGCCTCATACTCTATCACATGCGTGGGATTGGCCATATACTTACGAAGTACTGATACATGAAACACGTTGTGTACCGTTGAGAGCGATGGTGGTAGGGCTAACCTATATGCGACGGGTCCAATCCGCTCCAAAATCTCAAAAGGTCCTATAAAGCGTGGGCTCAGTTTACCCTTGCGTCCAAACCTTAGAACACCTTTCATTGGTGCCACTTTCAGGAATACCTTGTCGCCCACTTCGAACTCTAGACTCCTTCTTCTTGAGTCCGCATAGCTTTTCTGTCTACTCTGAGCAGTACGCATCCTTTCCCTGATCTTTTGTACTGCCTGATTCGTGACTTGTACTAATTCGGGACCCACCAACTCACGTTCCCCTACCTCATCCCAGCATAATGGTGTCCTACACCGTTTTCCATATAATGCTTCATATGGTGCCATGCCAATTGTTGTCTGATAACTGTTATTATAGGCAAATTCCATGAGATGCAGCTTCGAGTCCCAACTGCCAACGAAATCAAGTACACAGGCACGTAGCATATCCTCTAAAATTTGGTTTAAACGTTCTGTCTGTCCATCTGTCTGTGGATGGAACGCTGGTCTGAAATCCAGGCGAGTACCCAATGATTTCTGGAGTCCGCGCCAAAACGCTGACGTAAAACGTGGGTCTCAATCTGATACGATTGACACTGGAACTCCATGCAATCTAACAATTTCCTTCATATATAACTGTGCCCAATTGTCCACTGTGTAGGTGGCTTTACTGGGGAGAAAATGCGCTGACTTTGTTAACCTGTCCACGATTACCCATATGACCGTGTAGCCCTTCAACGTTCTTGGTAATCCCACTATGAAATTCATGGCAATATTCTCCCATTTCCATTCCGGTACACTGAGAGGCTGTAATAATCCTGCTGGTCTCTGTCTAAGTGCCTTGACCTGTTGGCAAACAAAACATCTACTCACGAACTCTACAATATCCTTCTTCATTCCACACCACCAAAAGTGTGGCTTTATATCTTGATACATCTTGGTACCTCCCGTTACGTCCCCTTCCTCTTCCTCTACCCCTAAGTGGGGGTCGTCCCCTAAGACCTCCTCCTCGAGTTCTAGGTGGCATCTAAACAGTGCATGTAACCACTACGTCACACACTTATCTAATACACTCTATTCTAACATTCGTAGTCATGCAAGTCACGCATACATACAACTATAGCATTATCATAACCATCCGATAGTACATGACATATCATAACTCATGCCAACATATGAAACATGTATATCATATCATTCACCACAAAACACACATTCACTACTACATACATCATTAATTAAGAAGCTTTATTTTAAAAAAAAAGGCGTACCTGACGGTGACGACGCGTTTGCTGGAGGACCATGGAAGTACGTTAGGCCTACATTGTAAGCCCGTCTACAAGATCTATAACCTAGGGCTCTGATACCAACTGTAACGCCCCTAATTTTCTTCAACCTAATTAGTGACGTCACCCATGCATACTTATCTCATTAAGCGGAAGCTCATCAAAAATAACCTTGAAATAGTCTTTCATAAAATTCATGAATCCAAAACATTACCTAAACTCCGAAAATAAACCTTCAATACTGAATCCAAAATAAATCCAAATAAAACGATACTCAATCCTATAACTTAAAACAGTCTAATAAAAGTAAACTCCTAAAGATATCCCGTCTCCAACTTCCATGGTGGCCTCAGCTCCGCCGTCAACCGTACATTGGCGCCTTGCCTTTACCTGAAAAATGTAGGTAGCACGTGGCTTGAGTATTTTATGAAATACTCAGTAAGTCACCCCACTGTTGGGGTTAGGAATGCAAACACATGCAACATATGAGCGGGACCAAACTTTTCATAAACTTTTCATAGCCTTGGGCGCTTTTCTATTCCGGGTAGGGTTGGATGTGTGGTACTCCTTCACACATGGCCCATGTACGTGTACATGAACCCACCAGGCGGGCTCTTTACGTACCCCATGGGCCTGACTTGGTCGGGCACAACGTGTTACACGTAGCCGGACACCACAGAACAGAAAAGGGCCCGCATGATATCATGGCGAACATAAATATCGTATTTCATTCTTTCGTATCATAAAGGGGAAGAATCCCGATGCACGTGACATACATATATGCATGAGGTCCCTTAACATATTTAACATGGCATTACATAAGCAGTGCTAACATCGCATTTATGCTTCTTACATCACATGGCATCTCACATGACTTACATAAACAGGTAACAGTCAACACAAGTTCATACATCACATAACATACACAATCTATACATCACATAATCATATCACATAAAATATGGTGCATGCAGGGGCCACAGGGCACGCACCATCATACAACACGTAGAAAGCTAACTCCAACAGTAAGGTCACTTACCTCGATGGTCTTGGTTGAAGTCACTCACAACGAGCTAATCCCAGCGGTTAAATATGTCCTATGATAACCACATAAAAATTTAGAACCTTTCATAAGGCACCCTAGCTAAACCTCATGCTATTTATCAAAATAAACCCTCGACCTAATCTGTCTTTAACGTTTAGGAGCCATACTGACCTCGGATGGTAAAACTAAGGGCGGAAACGGCTTCGGAAGGGTCAAAAACCTTGGAATCGATATATTATAGTGATACCGATTCACCAAGCCGAGCTGCCGAGCCGACCAATTAAGCCGCCAAGCTGAGCTGCGGGATTTGACGGAGCCGAGCTGCGGGTTTTGACGGAGCCGACACGTCAAGCCGAGCCGAGAGCACGCGTGCGGAGCCGAGACCAAGGCTGCAGCGCGCGTCCGCGTTGGGCCGAAACGCACAGGGCCCGCGTTCGTTCCGTGGGCTGGTCCGGAGGCCGAACGTGAACCCGACCCGTTTTCCTTCGTCTTCCTTACCCGAAATCTCACGAAAACCCTAATCGTTGCTGCGCCGCCAACGACGACGTCACAACCCCGATTCCGGCGATGCGACGACACCCCTCGCCTATTCCGACCGACGCGCAACGATATTCAACACCGATAGCCTCGGTCGCTTCTCCCTCCGGCCACTCACCGAAGAAAATCCAGCGAACCACCTCACACGTTTTTCCTGGCTAACCCTCTCGATTTTTCCGTACTCTCAGATACCCTTGAAAACCCTAAACGTTTGGAGAGCAAAAGTTGTTTCCAAGGAAGGAGGAGAGTTGTATATGGGAATATAAAAGGTCTTTATGACTTTTCCATTAAGGTAGAAATTTCCTTGCTAGAAATCATACCTTTTTCCAGCGACAATAAATGCAGCATAATATCTTTTCGTTTTGGCAGCAAAAATAAAAATCTTAGCATAAAAAAAAAAAAAAAAAAAAAAACTAAAATTCGAATCCTTACATTATCCCCTCCTAAAAAGGACTTTCGTCCTCGAAAGTCTCCCTAGCCAGAAATAACTCTGGATACTTTTCTTTGATGTCGTCTTCTCGTTCCCATGTAGCCTCCTCCATGGGTTGGTTTCTCCACCACACCTTGACAAAAGCAATGTTCCTAGTGCGTAGAGTCCTTACCTTACGATCCAAAATTTCCAATGGTTTTTCCTCATAGCTTAAATCTTCTGCCACTTCTAGAGCCTCATACTCTATCACATGCGTGGGATTGGCCATATACTTACGAAGTACTGATACATGAAACACGTTGTGTACCGTTGAGAGCGATGGTGGTAGGGCTAACCTATATGCGACGGGTCCAATCCGCTCCAAAATCTCAAAAGGTCCTATAAAGCGTGGGCTCAGTTTACCCTTGCGTCCAAACCTTAGAACACCTTTCATTGGTGCCACTTTCAGGAATACCTTGTCGCCCACTTCGAACTCTAGACTCCTTCTTCTTGAGTCCGCATAGCTTTTCTGTCTACTCTGAGCAGTACGCATCCTTTCCCTGATCTTTTGTACTGCCTGATTCGTGACTTGTACTAATTCGGGACCCACCAACTCACGTTCCCCTACCTCATCCCAGCATAATGGTGTCCTACACCGTTTTCCATATAATGCTTCATATGGTGCCATGCCAATTGTTGTCTGATAACTGTTATTATAGGCAAATTCCATGAGATGCAGCTTCGAGTCCCAACTGCCAACGAAATCAAGTACACAGGCACGTAGCATATCCTCTAAAATTTGGTTTAAACGTTCTGTCTGTCCATCTGTCTGTGGATGGAACGCTGGTCTGAAATCCAGGCGAGTACCCAATGATTTCTGGAGTCCGCGCCAAAACGCTGACGTAAAACGTGGGTCTCAATCTGATACGATTGACACTGGAACTCCATGCAATCTAACAATTTCCTTCATATATAACTGTGCCCAATTGTCCACTGTGTAGGTGGCTTTACTGGGGAGAAAATGCGCTGACTTTGTTAACCTGTCCACGATTACCCATATGACCGTGTAGCCCTTCAACGTTCTTGGTAATCCCACTATGAAATTCATGGCAATATTCTCCCATTTCCATTCCGGTACACTGAGAGGCTGTAATAATCCTGCTGGTCTCTGTCTAAGTGCCTTGACCTGTTGGCAAACAAAACATCTACTCACGAACTCTACAATATCCTTCTTCATTCCACACCACCAAAAGTGTGGCTTTATATCTTGATACATCTTGGTACCTCCCGTTACGTCCCCTTCCTCTTCCTCTACCCCTAAGTGGGGGTCGTCCCCTAAGACCTCCTCCTCGAGTTCTAGGTGGCATCTAAACAGTGCATGTAACCACTACGTCACACACTTATCTAATACACTCTATTCTAACATTCGTAGTCATGCAAGTCACGCATACATACAACTATAGCATTATCATAACCATCCGATAGTACATGACATATCATAACTCATGCCAACATATGAAACATGTATATCATATCATTCACCACAA
Organism: Cucurbita pepo subsp. pepo; assembly: GCF_057944985.1. Lineage (NCBI taxonomy): Eukaryota > Viridiplantae > Streptophyta > Magnoliopsida > Cucurbitales > Cucurbitaceae > Cucurbita > Cucurbita pepo. Next base: position 7,708,302 of record NC_141801.1, read on the forward strand.
AACACACATTCACTACTACATACATCATTAATTAAGAAGCTTTATTTTAAAAAAAAAGGCGTACCTGACGGTGACGACGCGTTTGCTGGAGGACCATGGAAGTACGTTAGGCCTACATTGTAAGCCCGTCTACAAGATCTATAACCTAGGGCTCTGATACCAACTGTAACGCCCCTAATTTTCTTCAACCTAATTAGTGACGTCACCCATGCATACTTATCTCATTAAGCGGAAGCTCATCAAAAATAACCTTGAAATAGTCTTTCATAAAATTCATGAATCCAAAACATTACCTAAACTCCGAAAATAAACCTTCAATACTGAATCCAAAATAAATCCAAATAAAACGATACTCAATCCTATAACTTAAAACAGTCTAATAAAAGTAAACTCCTAAAGATATCCCGTCTCCAACTTCCATGGTGGCCTCAGCTCCGCCGTCAACCGTACATTGGCGCCTTGCCTTTACCTGAAAAATGTAGGTAGCACGTGGCTTGAGTATTTTATGAAATACTCAGTAAGTCACCCCACTGTTGGGGTTAGGAATGCAAACACATGCAACATATGAGCGGGACCAAACTTTTCATAAACTTTTCATAGCCTTGGGCGCTTTTCTATTCCGGGTAGGGTTGGATGTGTGGTACTCCTTCACACATGGCCCATGTACGTGTACATGAACCCACCAGGCGGGCTCTTTACGTACCCCATGGGCCTGACTTGGTCGGGCACAACGTGTTACACGTAGCCGGACACCACAGAACAGAAAAGGGCCCGCATGATATCATGGCGAACATAAATATCGTATTTCATTCTTTCGTATCATAAAGGGGAAGAATCCCGATGCACGTGACATACATATATGCATGAGGTCCCTTAACATATTTAACATGGCATTACATAAGCAGTGCTAACATCGCATTTATGCTTCTTACATCACATGGCATCTCACATGACTTACATAAACAGGTAACAGTCAACACAAGTTCATACATCACATAACATACACAATCTATACATCACATAATCATATCACATAAAATATGGTGCATGCAGGGGCCACAGGGCACGCACCATCATACAACACGTAGAAAGCTAACTCCAACAGTAAGGTCACTTACCTCGATGGTCTTGGTTGAAGTCACTCACAACGAGCTAATCCCAGCGGTTAAATATGTCCTATGATAACCACATAAAAATTTAGAACCTTTCATAAGGCACCCTAGCTAAACCTCATGCTATTTATCAAAATAAACCCTCGACCTAATCTGTCTTTAACGTTTAGGAGCCATACTGACCTCGGATGGTAAAACTAAGGGCGGAAACGGCTTCGGAAGGGTCAAAAACCTTGGAATCGATATATTATAGTGATACCGATTCACCAAGCCGAGCTGCCGAGCCGACCAATTAAGCCGCCAAGCTGAGCTGCGGGATTTGACGGAGCCGAGCTGCGGGTTTTGACGGAGCCGACACGTCAAGCCGAGCCGAGAGCACGCGTGCGGAGCCGAGACCAAGGCTGCAGCGCGCGTCCGCGTTGGGCCGAAACGCACAGGGCCCGCGTTCGTTCCGTGGGCTGGTCCGGAGGCCGAACGTGAACCCGACCCGTTTTCCTTCGTCTTCCTTACCCGAAATCTCACGAAAACCCTAATCGTTGCTGCGCCGCCAACGACGACGTCACAACCCCGATTCCGGCGATGCGACGACACCCCTCGCCTATTCCGACCGACGCGCAACGATATTCAACACCGATAGCCTCGGTCGCTTCTCCCTCCGGCCACTCACCGAAGAAAATCCAGCGAACCACCTCACACGTTTTTCCTGGCTAACCCTCTCGATTTTTCCGTACTCTCAGATACCCTTGAAAATCCTAAACGTTTGGAGAGCAAAAGTTGTTTCCAAGGAAGGAGGAGAGTTGTATATGGGAATATAAAAGGTCTTTATGACTTTTCCATTAAGGTAGAAATTTCCTTGCTAGAAATCATACCTTTTTCCAGCGACAATAAATGCAGCATAATATCTTTTCGTTTTGGCAGCAAAAATAAAAATCTTAGCATAAAATAAAAAAAAAAAAAAAAAAAACTAAAATTCGAATCCTTACATTATCCCCTCCTAAAAAGGACTTTCGTCCTCGAAAGTCTCCCTAGCCAGAAATAACTCTGGATACTTTTCTTTGATGTCGTCTTCTCGTTCCCATGTAGCCTCCTCCATGGGTTGGTTTCTCCACCACACCTTGACAAAAGCAATGTTCCTAGTGCGTAGAGTCCTTACCTTACGATCCAAAATTTCCAATGGTTTTTCCTCATAGCTTAAATCTTCTGCCACTTCTAGAGCCTCATACTCTATCACATGCGTGGGATTGGCCATATACTTACGAAGTACTGATACATGAAACACGTTGTGTACCGTTGAGAGCGATGGTGGTAGGGCTAACCTATATGCGACGGGTCCAATCCGCTCCAAAATCTCAAAAGGTCCTATAAAGCGTGGGCTCAGTTTACCCTTGCGTCCAAACCTTAGAACACCTTTCATTGGTGCCACTTTCAGGAATACCTTGTCGCCCACTTCGAACTCTAGACTCCTTCTTCTTGAGTCCGCATAGCTTTTCTGTCTACTCTGAGCAGTACGCATCCTTTCCCTGATCTTTTGTACTGCCTGATTCGTGACTTGTACTAATTCGGGACCCACCAACTCACGTTCCCCTACCTCATCCCAGCATAATGGTGTCCTACACCGTTTTCCATATAATGCTTCATATGGTGCCATGCCAATTGTTGTCTGATAACTGTTATTATAGGCAAATTCCATGAGATGCAGCTTCGAGTCCCAACTGCCAACGAAATCAAGTACACAGGCACGTAGCATATCCTCTAAAATTTGGTTTAAACGTTCTGTCTGTCCATCTGTCTGTGGATGGAACGCTGGTCTGAAATCCAGGCGAGTACCCAATGATTTCTGGAGTCCGCGCCAAAACGCTGACGTAAAACGTGGGTCTCAATCTGATACGATTGACACTGGAACTCCATGCAATCTAACAATTTCCTTCATATATAACTGTGCCCAATTGTCCACTGTGTAGGTGGCTTTACTGGGGAGAAAATGTGCTGACTTTGTTAACCTGTCCACGATTACCCATATGACCGTGTAGCCCTTCAACGTTCTTGGTAATCCCACTATGAAATTCATGGCAATATTCTCCCATTTCCATTCCGGTACACTGAGAGGCTGTAATAATCCTGCTGGTCTCTGTCTAAGTGCCTTGACCTGTTGGCAAACAAAACATCTACTCACGAACTCTACAATATCCTTCTTCATTCCACACCACCAAAAGTGTGGCTTTATATCTTGATACATCTTGGTACCTCCCGTTACGTCCCCTTCCTCTTCCTCTACCCCTAAGTGGGGGTCGTCCCCTAAGACCTCCTCCTCGAGTTCTAGGTGGCATCTAAACAGTGCATGTAACCACTACGTCACACACTTATCTAATACACTCTATTCTAACATTCGTAGTCATGCAAGTCACGCATACATACAACTATAGCATTATCATAACCATCCGATAGTACATGACATATCATAACTCATGCCAACATATGAAACATGTATATCATATCATTCACCACAAAACACACATTCACTACTACATACATCATTAATTAAGAAGCTTTATTTTAAAAAAAAAGGCGTACCTGACGGTGACGACGCGTTTGCTGGAGGACCATGGAAGTACGTTAGGCCTACATTGTAAGCCCGTCTACAAGATCTATAACCTAGGGCTCTGATACCAACTGTAACGCCCCTAATTTTCTTCAACCTAATTAGTGACGTCACCCATGCATACTTATCTCATTAAGCGGAAGCTCATCAAAAATAACCTTGAAATAGTCTTTCATAAAATTCATGAATCCAAAACATTACCTAAACTCCGAAAATAAACCTTCAATACTGAATCCAAAATAAATCCAAATAAAACGATACTCAATCCTATAACTTAAAACAGTCTAATAAAAGTAAACTCCTAAAGATATCCCGTCTCCAACTTCCATGGTGGCCTCAGCTCCGCCGTCAACCGTACATTGGCGCCTTGCCTTTACCTGAAAAATGTAGGTAGCACGTGGCTTGAGTATTTTATGAAATACTCAGTAAGTCACCCCACTGTTGGGGTTAGGAATGCAAACACATGCAACATATGAGCGGGACCAAACTTTTCATAAACTTTTCATAGCCTTGGGCGCTTTTCTATTCCGGGTAGGGTTGGATGTGTGGTACTCCTTCACACATGGCCCATGTACGTGTACATGAACCCACCAGGCGGGCTCTTTACGTACCCCATGGGCCTGACTTGGTCGGGCACAACGTGTTACACGTAGCCGGACACCACAGAACAGAAAAGGGCCCGCATGATATCATGGCGAACATAAATATCGTATTTCATTCTTTCGTATCATAAAGGGGAAGAATCCCGATGCACGTGACATACATATATGCATGAGGTCCCTTAACATATTTAACATGGCATTACATAAGCAGTGCTAACATCGCATTTATGCTTCTTACATCACATGGCATCTCACATGACTTACATAAACAGGTAACAGTCAACACAAGTTCATACATCACATAACATACACAATCTATACATCACATAATCATATCACATAAAATATGGTGCATGCAGGGGCCACAGGGCACGCACCATCATACAACACGTAGAAAGCTAACTCCAACAGTAAGGTCACTTACCTCGATAGTCTTGGTTGAAGTCACTCACAACGAGCTAATCCCAGCGGTTAAATATGTCCTATGATAACCACATAAAAATTTAGAACCTTTCATAAGGCACCCTAGCTAAACCTCATGCTATTTATCAAAATAAACCCTCGACCTAATCTGTCTTTAACGTTTAGGAGCCATACTGACCTCGGATGGTAAAACTAAGGGCGGAAACGGCTTCGGAAGGGTCAAAAACCTTGGAATCGATATATTATAGTGATACCGATTCACCAAGCCGAGCTGCCGAGCCGACCAATTAAGCCGCCAAGCTGAGCTGCGGGATTTGACGGAGCCGAGCTGCGGGTTTTGACGGAGCCGACACGTCAAGCCGAGCCGAGAGCACGCGTGCGGAGCCGAGACCAAGGCTGCAGCGCGCGTCCGCGTTGGGCCGAAACGCACAGGGCCCGCGTTCGTTCCGTGGGCTGGTCCGGAGGCCGAACGTGAACCCGACCCGTTTTCCTTCGTCTTCCTTACCCGAAATCTCACGAAAACCCTAATCGTTGCTGCGCCGCCAACGACGACGTCACAACCCCGATTCCGGCGATGCGACGACACCCCTCGCCTATTCCGACCGACGCGCAACGATATTCAACACCGATAGCCTCGGTCGCTTCTCCCTCCGGCCACTCACCGAAGAAAATCCAGCGAACCACCTCACACGTTTTTCCTGGCTAACCCTCTCGATTTTTCCGTACTCTCAGATACCCTTGAAAATCCTAAACGTTTGGAGAGCAAAAGTTGTTTCCAAGGAAGGAGGAGAGTTGTATATGGGAATATAAAAGGTCTTTATGACTTTTCCATTAAGGTAGAAATTTCCTTGCTAGAAATCATACCTTTTTCCAGCGACAATAAATGCAGCATAATATCTTTTCGTTTTGGCAGCAAAAATAAAAATCTTAGCATAAAATAAAAAAAAAAAAAAAAAAAACTAAAATTCGAATCCTTACATTATCCCCTCCTAAAAAGGACTTTCGTCCTCGAAAGTCTCCCTAGCCAGAAATAACTCTGGATACTTTTCTTTGATGTCGTCTTCTCGTTCCCATGTAGCCTCCTCCATGGGTTGGTTTCTCCACCACACCTTGACAAAAGCAATGTTCCTAGTGCGTAGAGTCCTTACCTTACGATCCAAAATTTCCAATGGTTTTTCCTCATAGCTTAAATCTTCTGCCACTTCTAGAGCCTCATACTCTATCACATGCGTGGGATTGGCCATATACTTACGAAGTACTGATACATGAAACACGTTGTGTACCGTTGAGAGCGATGGTGGTAGGGCTAACCTATATGCGACGGGTCCAATCCGCTCCAAAATCTCAAAAGGTCCTATAAAGCGTGGGCTCAGTTTACCCTTGCGTCCAAACCTTAGAACACCTTTCATTGGTGCCACTTTCAGGAATACCTTGTCGCCCACTTCGAACTCTAGACTCCTTCTTCTTGAGTCCGCATAGCTTTTCTGTCTACTCTGAGCAGTACGCATCCTTTCCCTGATCTTTTGTACTGCCTGATTCGTGACTTGTACTAATTCGGGACCCACCAACTCACGTTCCCCTACCTCATCCCAGCATAATGGTGTCCTACACCGTTTTCCATATAATGCTTCATATGGTGCCATGCCAATTGTTGTCTGATAACTGTTATTATAGGCAAATTCCATGAGATGCAGCTTCGAGTCCCAACTGCCAACGAAATCAAGTACACAGGCACGTAGCATATCCTCTAAAATTTGGTTTAAACGTTCTGTCTGTCCATCTGTCTGTGGATGGAACGCTGGTCTGAAATCCAGGCGAGTACCCAATGATTTCTGGAGTCCGCGCCAAAACGCTGACGTAAAACGTGGGTCTCAATCTGATACGATTGACACTGGAACTCCATGCAATCTAACAATTTCCTTCATATATAACTGTGCCCAATTGTCCACTGTGTAGGTGGCTTTACTGGGGAGAAAATGCGCTGACTTTGTTAACCTGTCCACGATTACCCATATGACCGTGTAGCCCTTCAACGTTCTTGGTAATCCCACTATGAAATTCATGGCAATATTCTCCCATTTCCATTCCGGTACACTGAGAGGCTGTAATAATCCTGCTGGTCTCTGTCTAAGTGCCTTGACCTGTTGGCAAACAAAACATCTACTCACGAACTCTACAATATCCTTCTTCATTCCACACCACCAAAAGTGTGGCTTTATATCTTGATACATCTTGGTACCTCCCGTTACGTCCCCTTCCTCTTCCTCTACCCCTAAGTGGGGGTCGTCCCCTAAGACCTCCTCCTCGAGTTCTAGGTGGCATCTAAACAGTGCATGTAACCACTACGTCACACACTTATCTAATACACTCTATTCTAACATTCGTAGTCATGCAAGTCACGCATACATACAACTATAGCATTATCATAACCATCCGATAGTACATGACATATCATAACTCATGCCAACATATGAAACATGTATATCATATCATTCACCACAAAACACACATTCACTACTACATACATCATTAATTAAGAAGCTTTATTTTAAAAAAAAAGGCGTACCTGACGGTGACGACGCGTTTGCTGGAGGACCATGGAAGTACGTTAGGCCTACATTGTAAGCCCGTCTACAAGATCTATAACCTAGGGCTCTGATACCAACTGTAACGCCCCTAATTTTCTTCAACCTAATTAGTGACGTCACCCATGCATACTTATCTCATTAAGCGGAAGCTCATCAAAAATAACCTTGAAATAGTCTTTCATAAAATTCATGAATCCAAAACATTACCTAAACTCCGAAAATAAACCTTCAATACTGAATCCAAAATAAATCCAAATAAAACGATACTCAATCCTATAACTTAAAACAGTCTAATAAAAGTAAACTCCTAAAGATATCCCGTCTCCAACTTCCATGGTGGCCTCAGCTCCGCCGTCAACCGTACATTGGCGCCTTGCCTTTACCTGAAAAATGTAGGTAGCACGTGGCTTGAGTATTTTATGAAATACTCAGTAAGTCACCCCACTGTTGGGGTTAGGAATGCAAACACATGCAACATATGAGCGGGACCAAACTTTTCATAAACTTTTCATAGCCTTGGGCGCTTTTCTATTCCGGGTAGGGTTGGATGTGTGGTACTCCTTCACACATGGCCCATGTATGTGTACATGAACCCACCAGGCGGGCTCTTTACGTACCCCCTGGGCCTGACTTGGTCGGGCACAACGTGTTACACGTAGCCGGACACCACAGAACAGAAAAGGGCCCGCATGATATCATGGCGAACATAAATATCGTATTTCATTCTTTCGTATCATAAAGGGGAAGAATCCCGATGCACGTGACATACATATATGCATGAGGTCCCTTAACATATTTAACATGGCATTACATAAGCAGTGCTAACATCGCATTTATGCTTCTTACATCACATGGCATCTCACATGACTTACATAAACAGGTAACAGTCAACACAAGTTCATACATCACATAACATACACAATCTATACATCACATAATCATATCACATAAAATATGGTGCATGCAGGGGCCACAGGGCACGCACCATCATACAACACGTAGAAAGCTAACTCCAACAGTAAGGTCACTTACCTCGATGGTCTTGGTTGAAGTCACTCACAACGAGCTAATCCCAGCGGTTAAATATGTCCTATGATAACCACATAAAAATTTAGAACCTTTCATAAGGCACCCTAGCTAAACCTCATGCTATTTATCAAAATAAACCCTCGACCTAATCTGTCTTTAACGTTTAGGAGCCATACTGACCTCGGATGGTAAAACTAAGGGCAGAAACGGCTTCGGAAGGGCCAAAAACCTTGGAATCGATATATTATAGTGATACCGATTCACCAAGCCGAGCTGCCGAGCCGACCAATTAAGCCGCCAAGCTGAGCTGCGGGATTTGACGGAGCCGAGCTGCGGGTTTTGACGGAGCCGACACACGTCAAGCCGAGCCGAGAGCACGCGTGCGGAGCCGAGACCAAGGCTGCAGCGCGCGTCCGCGTTGGGCCGAATCGCACAGGGCCCGCGTTCGTTCCGTGGGCTGGTCCGGAGGCCGAACGTGAACCCGACCCGTTTTCCTTCGTCTTCCTTACCCGAAATCTCACGAAAACCCTAATCGTTGCTGCGCCGCCAACGACGACGTCACAACCCCGATTCCGGCGATGCGACGACACCCCTCGCCTATTCCGACCGACGCGCAACGATATTCAACACCGATAGCCTCGGTCGCTTATCCCTCCGGCCACTCACCGAAGAAAATCCAGCGAACCACCTCACACGTTTTTCCTGGCTAACCCTCTCGATTTTTCCGTACTCTCAGATACCCTTGAAAATCCTAAACGTTTGGAGAGCAAAAGTTGTTTCCAAGGAAGGAGGAGAGTTGTATATGGGAATATAAAAGGTCTTTATGACTTTTACATTAAGGTAGAAATTTCCTTGCTAGAAATCATACCTTTTTCCAGCGACAATAAATGCAGCATAATATCTTTTCGTTTTGGCAGCAAAAATAAAAATCTTAGCATAAAATAAAAAAAAAAAAAAAAAAAAACTAAAATTTGAATCCTTACAGGAGGCCTATGCAGACCCACTCCCAAGTAAGAGCATACGTCTCTACTAGTAGAGACGTTGAAAACTCCGACACAATAGTGACAGACACTTTGTCTGTTAAGGGGCATCTTGCACTAACTTTGTTTGATTGGGGGTTTACCCCATTCTTTATATATGTTTTCGTTTGCTAATCAGACAGAAATTCAGTTAGAGCCTTTATTGCATGTACTCTATGTTAATACTGCAGTAGGAGTAGCTTAATTGCGAGGAATAGAGTGAAGGGGGTTAAGGGTCTATTCGAGGTAGACACTAGATATATCTTTGATAGTTGTTATATGAGTGATTTTGATGTAACATTCGGGATGGATTAGTTAGCCAAGAACAATTCGAGTATAGACTATCATCATAGAAAGAAAGTAGTGTTTTCACCACCGTCACAAACCAACTTCAAATTTAAGGGCACTTGTACTGGGGTAGTCTTTATGTTGAAAGTGGAGATGCTAATCTAGCTAGGAGTCTAGAGCATATTGGCTAGCGTCGTAAACACAAAGAGGAAAGTAAAAGTCTCCATACATCATTCTAATGGTGAACGAGTTGTCAGATGTATTTCTGAAAGTTTATCATGAGTACCCCTTTCTCGAACTGTAGACTTTTGCATAAAGCTCGAATCGAGTACTAGCCTTATCTCCAAGACCCTGTACCGCATGGCACGAGTATAATTGAAAGATCTCAAAGTACATTTACAAGACTGGTTAGATAAGGGTTTCATCCGCCCTAGCGTGTCCCTTTAGGGTGTGTCTGTGTTATTTGTCAATAAGAAGGATGTATTGATAATAATGTTCTCCATTCTACAAGATAGATTCTGGTCAGACTACCATCAAATTAAGACTATAGAGGGGGATGTCCTAAAGACAACATTCAAAACGAGATAAGATCATTATAAATTTGTGGTCAGGTCTTTTAGATTAACCAATGTCCTTATAGTGTTCATGGAGTTGATCAACCAAGTGTTAAAGAAATGTTTAGACACATTTGTTTATCGTGTTCATTGATGACACCTAGATGTATTCTAAAATGGACTAAGAACACAAGCTATACCTCTGGAAAGTCCTGACAATCTTAAGGGAGAACTTACTGTGTATGCAAAATTCTCCAAGTGTGAATTATGGTCACGGAAGGTCCCGTTTCTAGGGCATGTGGTGTCAAAGGATGGGGGTTTCAGTGGACCCCAAATAGGTAGAAGTAATCACCAAGTGGGCTTATCCCGACTACAGTTATTGAGGTAAGTAGTTTGGTGTTTCATACGAGACTTTGCCAAGATAGCCTCACTACTCTTCTAGTTGACCAAGAAGGGTGTCGTGTTGAAACACAGGTGAGTGACACGAGCCTAGTGCTCATGGTTTGAGAGGGTTTAGAAGATTATGTGGTTTACTGTGACGCCTCCAAGAAAGTTTTGGGGTGTGTGTTGAATGATTAGGAGTAGAATTGCACCTAACACGAATCAAACCATACGGGTTGGGTTGGGTTGGGTTACTCGGGTTTTTCGAACACCAGTAAAGCATGATATGAGGAAAGAGAAAAGGCATAGTGTGGGCCAGGCCCATATTGATTAAGCCCACAGCGTTGATTGAAGATGAAGGCCCAATCCATAGTTCAACTTCTGATGAGCTTTCACTTCAACCGAACAAACTTCAGCAGTTCAGCTTCTCTCTAGTAGTTGTTCTTCTTTGTTCACAGGCAGTTCAAAGCTTGCTTTTCTTTGCTGGTCGTCTCAAGATCTCTAAGATTCAAATCCTTCGCCCATGGCTCAGACTTTCATCAAGAAGGACGACGACCGCGATGACGAAGGTACTGCGCTTTCTCCACTCCCTCGAAGGTCCTTTCATTTGCACCCATAATTACTCTAATTCTTCTTCTCTCATTTCAATTTTACTTAATTCCTCGACTTGATCCTTCCGGACTTCTGGATCAGTCTTTTGGATGGTAGATCTATGTGTCTTCGTCGTTTGGTCTTGCCTTTTGCGTTATGTTTTAAACTTGAAGGAACTTGGTCTTTGAGTTCTATTTGATCCAATTTGGTTCCGTTTATTCTAGTTGAGTTGTTGGAATGCAGTTTGTAATGTGCCTGTTGCTTTGAATACGATATCGTTTTGTGTATTTTCCATCTCTGTTGTGCTTTTTTGTTAATTTGATGACTGGATAAGATAGTGCTGTTGTTTGGATCTTCTGTTCCGTTTGGGAATTGCAATTCTGTATCAGCACGAGGCAGTATGATGTTTACTCTTGGTTTCTGGCATTTACAGATGAGTATTCTCCGTTTATGGGGATTGAGAAGGGTTCTGTTCTTCAGGAAGCTAGGGTTTTTAATGATCCTCAGTTAGATCCAAGAAGATGCTCTCAGGTATAGGTTTTGTGCTATGGAATTACTTGCGATAGTTTCCCTCTGACTTCCCTCATACCACACAATTCTTCTGTATTCATATTTTCTGCCGGGTTCATGTCTTATTTTTTAGGTTATCACGAGGCTTTTATACCTTCTGAACCAGGGTGAAACCTTCACAAAGGTCAGTTTGATGTTGTCTTGGTGTCTCATTTCTTCTTTTTTCCATTTAATAGCACATCCTTCATAGGTATTAGTATTAGTTGATGCATTTTCAATGCGTTATTTTTCAAGGATGTTGAGTTTGACTGATGGATGTTTGTATAATTTGTTCAAATGTTGACAATGCACAACAATCTTGTTAACAGATTGAAGCCACCGAAGTTTTCTTTGCTGTGACAAAGCTTTTCCAGTCAAGGGATATAGGGTTGAGAAGAATGGTTTATTTGATGATAAAGGAACTGTCTCCATGTGCTGATGAGGTTAACACCATAATCAGGTTAACTTGAATTTTTCTGTAGTTGTACATTCAAAATTATGAACTGACACATTTCATTTCATTTTTAAAGGTTATTATTGTGACTAGCTGCCTAATGAAGGACATGAATAGTAAGACTGATATGTATCGAGCAAATGCCATTCGTGTGCTTTGTCGGATTACAGATGGAACCCTTCTTACCCAGATCGAGAGGTATCTGAAACAAGCAATTGTAGATAAGAATCCTGTGGTAGCTAGTTCTGCCTTAGTTAGTGGTATTCATTTGCTCCAGGTATTAATTTTCCAAACACAAGGATATGCATCTATGAGCAATTTTTTCTATCATTTTCTCTTACATTTCTTCTTTGCAACTTCTAATGGCAGACAAATCCAGAAATTGTCAAGCGGTGGAGTAATGAGGTCCAGGAAGCTGTTCAGTCAAGGGCAGCACTTGTTCAATTTCATGCTCTTGCCTTACTTCATCAAGTATGTTAGATCATCCTCTTGTGTCCGTTTTTGGGTGTTATGTTGAATGCTGGAGAATGTTATTGAATTGAACTTCATCATTTAATGGTTGCAGTGCATAGAAATTTAAAAATTTTGATGTTAATTTGTGCCATCAAGTTTTGATAAATATGCATTTTATTTTCTGTGATTTTCCTAATGGAAAGAGGAAGAGTGGAGGTATTTTTTTTTTCTTTTTATTTATAAAGAAGACTAAATACTAGCCATTATTGTTTCTAGCTGGAGCGTGAGTGTACATATACGATTATGGCATTTTGTTGGTAATATCTAAATATTCAATATTTAATGGTTTTATCAAAAGGAAAAAAGTATTTATTTCTGATTAAGTTTTAATCTTTTGACTAATTTTATCTAATACATGGGAGATGATCTTAGCCAATTAAATGTAAGAACCTTCATAAGCTCCTAACCCTTAGTTCACAAATGCAAAAAAACCCCAATCAATTTGATTTCATTCTAAGTGATTGTAACTCTTGGGAATTTGATCTAACAATCTGATTGAAGAATAAGACCTTTAGATCTAAATATCCAAGAACCTCAAAATGGTAAGGAATCACTCCAAGGGAAAGTAAGATCCAGATTATCTTGTTGATCGAATATCGCAAGGCAAGAACATTTATTTGTGATTTGAATCACTCCACAAGCAAGATTAATCATGTCAGACTTGAATGATTCTACACACAAAACCTAAACGGCATAGAATTGCAATAGCCCTTGGCCAAAAGAAAGCACAAAAGCTCTTTTTACTACATTTCCCAAGTCTACCTTACAAAGTCAACATACATGACTTTATATAGCTTCAAAATGAAGACCCTTGACTTTCTATGAGGTATCTCAAGAGTTGTAACTTTCATACTTTATGGCCCTAATTAGCCATTGTGTAAATGTAACCTTAAAGTAAATAAAATGTCTTAAAATACATCAATAAAATACCATAACTCTAGATTATTCATCCACCGAAAATTTGTAAGCATCCAAGAATGAATGAAGTTTCATTCTTCTTTAATGAGGCATGAATTGCAACTTCTTGTGATAATTTGAACACTTTTGCATTGATTGAGATGTCTTGGTTTATATCATTCTCCACTCCAAGAGGATTCATCCTCGATTCTATATGTGAAGTTCATATTGCATGATTGAGATGCCTTGGTTCATATCAGATGATACCAAAAATTGTTACATGTTTAGTGCAATATAATATGAAAATTTGCGTTTAGAATTAAAAAAGATTCTATGAGTATTTGTCGACATTGATAATCCTATCATTGTCATATTTGGCCTCATCCATTATTTCTGCCTATGTAATGTTTTTTTCTTGAAGCATTCATGTTTGTTCTCACTTTGATTATTGAGGTATTTTTTATTAATTTTTCTTTTTGGAGGATGGTATTTCTTGTTCTTATAATCTTTTTTGTTGTGTACATAATTTCAAGCAACTAGATTCCAGTCACATGTACCTGTAAATAACTTTTCGATAAAAGAAATAACTTTTCAATAAAAACATAAAGTACACAGGTTTCACCCTGAGATGAAGGAAAGGAGAGATAATGAAAGGGATATTTATGATGTGTGATTATTGTCTTCCACTTTGCCTTTGAGATTGGTCATTTTGTTACTGTTTTATGATTACTCTTTCTGGAGTACGTTTTTTAGCAGCCACTTTTCCCTGTTGTGGGTTGGCTTTTTATCCCCCATCATCCACTCTTTTTTGTTCCTTTCCATACCAATGAAATTCTGTCCTTTTTTCTAAAAGAAAGATTCTGCTTATGCAATCTGATGAAATTATAATTTGTTTTCTACTTGCAGATACGTCAAAATGATCGTCTAGCTGTTAGCAAACTGGTTACTAGCCTGACAAGGGGTACTGTTCGGTCTCCGTTGGCTCAATGTCTCTTGATTCGCTATACCAGTCAGGTATGTAATTTCCTTCTTCTTATACATGACGGGGCTTTGCTTCTTGTTCATTATCTTATTTAGGGTTTTGCAAGCAGGTTATTCGTGAATCAGCTACCAGTACTCAAACTGGTGATCGGCCGTTCTATGATTTTCTTGAGGGTTGCCTTCGGCACAAAGCAGAGATGGTGATCTTTGAAGCTGCCAAAGCAATCACTGAGCTGCAGGGTGTGACAAGCCGAGAATTGACTCCAGCCATTACTGTTCTTCAGCTTTTTTTAAGCTCCTCAAAGCCAGTGCTGAGATTTGCTGCTGTTCGCACTTTGAACAAGGTAACATCTTCAACTATTCACTTTTCAAACATGATTCATTTTCTGTTCATTTCTCTTTTGATATTTTGAAAATATATTGTCTTGCAGGTGGCAATGACTCATCCATTGGCTGTCACTAACTGCAATATTGATATGGAGAACTTGATTTCTGATCAAAACAGAAGCATTGCAACTCTTGCAATAACCACACTTCTAAAAACAGGAAATGAAACAAGTGTGGACCGTCTGATGAAGCAGATAACAAATTTTATGTCAGATATTGCAGATGAGTTTAAAGTTGTTGTGGTAGAAGCTATTAGATCTTTGTGTTTGAAGTTCCCATTGAAATATAGATCTCTGTGAGTAATATCTTACACGTTTTTTTGTCTTGTCTAAAAAAATATCTTTCAAGAATTTGTGATTATTCAATATTATATGTTATATTATTTCAGGCAATATATGTTTGATTTATGAGTGTTGGACATCTTTCTTTTGTCACTTTTTTAGGATGAATTTCCTTAGCAACATTCTTAGAGAAGAAGGGGGCTTTGATTATAAAAAAGCTATTGTTGATTCAATTGTGATTCTGATAAGAGATATTCCTGATGCTAAAGAGAGTGGGTTGCTTCATTTGTGTGAGTTCATTGAAGATTGTGAATTCACCTATCTTTCGACACAGGTTATTCACACATTTTTACATTATTTCAGGATCTGTTAAGCTCTAATTCTTATTGCCTTCATGTTCTACATGATCTTTATAAGTTATTTAATTTCCCATAATATCAGATCCTTCACTTTCTGGGGATTGAAGGACCCAAAACATCTGATCCTAGCAAGTATATAAGATACATATACAACCGAGTACATCTTGAAAATGCAACTGTTCGTGCCAGTGCTGTGAGCACATTAGCAAGATTTGGTGTTACAGTTGAATCGTTAAAGGTACAAATTCCGTCTCCCTTTCTTGTAAGTTGTATGAACTCTATTTGTTATTCTTATCACTCAACTAACTATGTTGCTTTTACTTCTCTCTGTACAGCCCCAAATATTTGTTCTGTTGAGACGATGTCTCTTTGACAATGATGATGAGGTATCTTATTTGTCACAATTGTTGAGGTTTCCATGCGTAGATTGTTTTAAAAACTCTGGCGTACTTTAGATTTGATACCATTTTTATATATGGTTCTAGTTTGAAACTGTATATTGAATTTCTTGTACAGGTTCGAGACAGGGCCACCCTATACTTAAAAACACTTGGAGATAATGATGCAGTTACTGAAACTGAGAAGGATGCCATTGACTTCCTTTTTGGGTCTCTGGATGTCCCACTGATCAATCTAGAAACAAGTTTGAAGAATTATGTAAGTTATTTCAGTGAGTTTATCAAGTACCATGGAGATCATCGCTCATGTGTTCTGCCTATGGATGTAGGAGCCTTCTGAGGAACCTTTTGACATTGATTCTGTGCCCAAGGAAATCAAGTCTCAGCAACTTGCTGAGAAGAAAGCCCCAGGTAAAAAGCCAACCGGCCTTGGTGCTCCTCCAACTGGCCCAGCAGCCACTGTTGATGCATATGAGAAGCTTCTTTCTTCGATTCCACAATTTGCTGCCTTTGGGAAGCTTTTCAAGGTTCGATTGTTTCTATCCTTAATCATGCATGGTGGTGTTTGCGCTATATATGTATATATATTTTTATTAGTACTTCTTCAATGTTGAAATTGTGATGGTATTGATCTTTTCAGTCATCAGCACCTGTGGAACTTTCAGAAGCAGAAACGGAATATGCAGTTAATGTTGTTAAGCATATTTTTGATAGCCACGTTGTGTTTCAATACAACTGCACTAATACAATTCCAGAACAACTACTCGAAAATGTATGGGCTAATTCAAGGAAAATAGCATTCTTTTCTTTTTTGGTTAAACTGCATCCAGATTTGTATAATTATTTCTGCCTCCTGCCAGGTCACTGTTGTTGTTGATGCGTCTGAAGCAGAAGAATTCACTGAAGTGATATCCAGACCTCTCAGATCACTTCCCTATAATTCACCTGGACAAACCTTCGTGGCATTTGAGAAGCCTGAAGGGGTTCCTGCTGTTGGGAAATTTTCAAACATGTTGAGATTTATTGTTAAAGAGGTAATTTGCAGAAATTTTATTAAACCAGAGTTTGCGAATATCACAATTTGACGTTAGCGCATCTGCATACTATTATTTCACCAAAAAAAAAGGAAAAAAAAAAAAAAAAAAAAAGAAACTGGGAATAGAGATTCGGTAGCACAGGAAAAATATGGGCCTGAGTGAGAAATTGAATATTTCTAATTTAATTCCGTTGTTAGTTTTGAGTTAACTCATGAATTTAACCTCCTTGAAAACTATATTTGGAGATAAAATTAGTTCGTGAAGTATGCTCGTTACCAAGCATCTCCAAATGATTTTGATTTCGTATTTCACTTCTTTGGTCTAGGTTGATCCAAGCACTGGGGAGGCTGAAGAAGATGGAGTGGAGGACGAATATCAGTTGGAGGATCTGGAGGTTGTTGCAGCTGATTACATGTTGAAAGAAGGAGTCTCTAATTTTAAAAATGCATGGGATAGCTTGGGTCCGGACTGCGAGAGAGTTGACGAATACGGTCTTGGACCAAGGGAAAGCTTGGCTGAAGCTGTAGGTGCTGTCATAAATCTTCTCGGCATGCAGCCCTGTGAGGTTAGTTTGTCGTATTGCATAATCATCCAGGGAAAATAATTTGACTACGATTTTATTAAGCTTATATTTGTGCAGTTTGAGATTCGAAAACCTTGATATGAATGCTTTGCCAAATTCCATAAACTACTTTTTGAAAAACTTCTTTTTTCAGTTTTCAAAACTTAACTTGGATTTTGGACTTTGAATACATATATGAAAAATAAACCAAGCGAAAACAAAAGTTCACTATTGTAGTGTTTATAAGCTTAGATTTTAGATAATTTTAATTCATGGATTAGCAACTATTTTGAATTATTGGTCTTTCCATTCAATTCATGTTTGCTCTCTCTTTCAGGGAACCGAGGTTGTTGCAAGCAACTCGAGATCACACACCTGCTTGTTGTCTGGAGTATACATTGGCAACGTGAGGGTACTTGTGCGATTATCGTTCGGAATCGATTCTTCAAGAGAGGTTGCAATGAAGCTGGCCGTTAGATCATCTGATGAAATTGTTAGCGATGTCATTCACGAGATAGTTGCGAGCGGCTAGTTGGAACTGCAAGGAAACTAAATCTTATTCATTTTTGTTTGTGAGCAAAATTAAGGTCACAGGTTTCGGGATGGGCTACGAAAAGGGTCAAATCTTGTATAAAGAGTTTTGAAGTTTGAGGCAAACTCCATTCAGGACATGGGCATCATCGTCATGGGAGCGTTTGTTGAATTAGTTTGAGTCTATATCTGCTCATCCCTGTTTTAATGGTCGACTTTGAGAGTCATTTCCTCATCTTGCTATTCGACAAGTCTCGCTCCGTCGTGCTCTTCCCTTAGTAAAAAAATGACTGATATGGTTGTCCTTGTTACTCACTCCGTGTCTATTATATGTGAATGTGATGGTTTTTCTCAAATCGATCTTCCGAGTACCGTTTGCCTTTCTCACCGAAGTCAGCATTTGTTGGTTTGAGAAGCTGTCAAAGTTGAATTAATGAGGGTTATGCTGCTACTTGAGTTTAGTTGATTGATGAGTTGTGGTGGGCAAGGAATTTAACTTGTTGGATGTCTATTAGCAAATTGTTGTATTTTTTGTGATGTAAAAATGTTTGACAAGCATACTTGAATAAATGAATTTTCTTTTTTAGGTTAAATTACAAATTTAGTTGTCTTTTTATTTTTGAATTTTGAATTTTTTTTTTTTATTTTAATTTTAAGGTTTTATTGAATATAAAATTTAAATTTATATATAATTAATTAATTAATTTTAAATTTTTTGAATTATTCAGAAAACTTATTAGACAAAATTGATTTTATTAGATATGTTTTAAAAGTTAAAAAATGAAATAGTTTCAATTTTTAAAGTTTGGATAATTTAATGATAATTTCATTTTAAAAACCGGCTTCTTTTGAACCAAAGAAAAAAGAGATATATATATATATATATATATATATATATATATATATATATATATAGTGTTAAAAAAATAGTCTCTAATTCAACCATTTTCAGCTATACCCAATAATAACTGAAAAATTGCATTACATTATTATTTATCATATAGTAAAAGGAGACAAGAAAGAAGAAAGCCATTTTCATCATATATTTGTTTGGAATAATCAATCATGTTTGTTAATGCTCTGAGATGGTCTAATTTGGAGAGAAGACGACTATGGATTTACATACCAACAATACAATTTGAAGGGTTTCACGATGAGTTTGCATCCATACACTAAACACAGCCCTCCCCACCTTGCTTGCAGTCAAGGAAGGCTTTTTTTTACACAAAATACGCCTCTTCCCTCCTTAATTTACCTTCCTCTGACCTCCAAAAGCCCAAATCTACATACATGTAATGCAAAAATTAAACATATATACTTTATGAACTTGCTACTAATTATCCGAACTAGATTTTGATTATTGATATGCTAACTATTATCGTTCATCAATCAGCAGAAAGGGTCTCGGACTGTTTCCGATCACCATAGAAGTTTAATTGATTAGATTACAAATTTGATTTCTATGGTTTGAAGAAGAAGGTTGAAAATCAGTATCAGTCTCTTTCGTTTTCGAAGTTAAAATTCATCGAACCATAAATTTTTATTTCATGAAATCGCAAAAATGACTTGGACATTTATAGTTAAATATGTAACCACTAAGATATTATCTGTTTTAGTCCGTTATGTATCGTCGTCAACCTCACGATTTTAAACGCGTCTGCTAAGGAGAAGTTTCCACACCCTTAAAAGGAATGCTTCGTTCCCCTCTCCAACCGAGGTGGGTTTTATAGAATACCATGTTAACAAACATACTAACCTTCAGGTTTGAATCCCAACTTCCTGTACATAAAGCACTTCCATCAGCAGACAAACCCAAGCAAGTAATTGGCCCTTCATGTGAGTTGTGAAGTGTTCCCAAGTTCAAAACCATCTGCAATCATCAAAATTAATGATAGGTATCATTTCACCCAAATATATAGCCTGCTAAAGGATCCAGTAAGATTTAAAGGAAATTTCTTTTTTAACTTAGGTATGCTACCGAAAAGTATTCGACAAGAGGTTCGTCGTCTTCATGGACGTATTTTGAACAAGGTGGATGTTCTAGTATTCTTATTGACATTAAAACATGAAATACCTGTGCAAGTAAAGTGTCCCACACATAGCAATCGCCATTTTTGTATCCAGCAAATAAAAGCCTTCCAGATATAGAGAATGCAATGGAGGTTACATGTGGGTTGGTATCATCGCTGTGCAGCTGATGGTAAACTTGGAGAACATGCCCAGTTCTGATATCATATAGTCTGCAAGTTCCATCATCAGAACCAGTTCCAAACCGGTTACCATCCGGAAAGAACTTTACTGTATTAACATCTCCATCGTGTCCGTGGAATGTCTGCACTGCTCGACTAGCTACCCGAGTGTCCCAGAGGCGAGCAGTTGTATCACAAGAACCAGAAATAAATGTGTTGGATCCGCTAATAGATACACTAAAACATGCATAAAAACAAAATAGTCAAACAACTACAGAAGTAATATGAATAATCAAATATACATGTATTCGCATTAGATAATTATAATCATCCATCTTTACAACATAAATCAAATGGGCTAATGGAAGGGAAAACGTAATATAAGCAAGAAAACAAGTTAATGAAACAAATTGCATAGTCATAATGGAACTTTATATCATACCATAATAAGCCCAGACAACCGAATTCCAATGAACTCGATTGTTCATCTCTAAATGAAATTCATAAGGATGTTATGAGAAAAATACCTTGATACATCTGCTGTATGCCCGGATTGAAATTCGCCTCCAAAAACAGACGTTCGAAGTCCAGTAGTAATATCCCACAAGACACAAGTCTGATCCCCAGAACCAGTAATGAGGTGATTATCATCATCTGGAACATATTGACAACAGGAAACATACCCTTTATGCCCGCTAAGAGTTCTAGACACAGGCAGATTCCCATCCCTGTCATTTGGAGAGTTGAGGTTGAAGATAGAACAAACACTGTCAAGACCACCACCCGCTACAGATTGACCAGAAGGCGAGAAAGCGCAAGTCATGACCCATGGACAAGGTAGCTTTATGGCATGAGTCTTCTGGCTTGTTAGAGCATTCCACACTATTAAACGCCCATCTTTAGATGCACTGACAATTCGATTCCTCTCCGAAGTCCAATCCAACGAGTACACCTGCAGGAGTTGCAGCAATTATTTTCCAACCCCAATGGAGAATCTCAGAGTTAAATTGAAGAGAAACAGAGACTTGATCATCGAATGAAAAACACCGAAGCGCAAGAGTAGAAACCATTTTTGATATCTAGGCTCTATAGTTTAGACAATGAGTTGAGTACCATTAAATGACATAAACAATCGGAGTAAGCTATCTCTTGTAGATAGTTTCTAATTCCATCATTTTGCTTATAGGCCTATCCTCCCTACAAGACTATGAAGTAATAAATGAACTAATTAAACAATCCCTACGAAATCAGCTACTCTCAACCAGATAATCCAGAAAAAAACACTTTCAATGGTATCATGATGTAATTCAATCCTAACATTCTTCCAACATTCGTTTACACTAAAGCAATGATTTAAGATCTTGTTCACGACACAGTAAGAAGATTTCTACAACAGTCAACGTTAAAAAAAGAACACGGCTATCCTCGAAGTTATCCACAAAAAGAAAACGTACCTTTCCAGTATGACCCTGCAAAGTCCTACAGCAGACGAGATCCGTAGCTCCGAAACAGACGGGACGCTTCCCCTGAGACCTCGCAAACGCAGCTACTGCAGAATCAACCACCAAAACGGATGAGATCTAAACCAACTAGCAACAACATAATCATCAATCAGAAGAGGAAAAAAAAAAACAACACAGCCGAATAAAAAAAGAAGTTACAGAGTGATCAAGAAGCTCACCGTCAGTGTCGAGCAACGAACGCCTCTTCTCTTTCAAGCGTTCTCTGAGAGAGTTGACCATCTCAATGGCCGCCACATGCCGCTCCTTAAGCTCGGAAACAGACATTTTGCTTGAAAACAGAAACTTCAACCAAGAAACGCCATCGACACGCCCAAATCGAGCTTCAATGAAGCCGTAAACACTGAAATGAGAGAGGAAGAAGTGAAATTAAGGCGAAATCGTCGAGAAATCTAGGGTTTAACTAGGGTTTACAGGTGCAAGAATGGGCGAAAAGATTGAAGATCGTCTGTGAAGAAGAAGAAGAACAGAGGGAATTTTTGGGCCGATCGAGAGGAAGACGAAAAGAGACGAAGCAAAGCTGAAAAAATGAAGATTTTATTTATTTTATTTTATTTTATTTTATTTAAATTTTACTGTAAGCCGCCGGGCCCACATTGTCCCACGTGTTGTACTAATAACAGGTGTAAAGACACCGTGTCATGTGGGACCACCAAGGCTCTAATCCCACAAAGCCAACTCCATGTTACTATAATTAAGTTCATTTATTAGCCCCAAATATAATTATTATACTTCATTTCTAATTTAATTAAAATCTAATAATTACATTTTATAATTTGATGAAATTCTAAAAGAAATATTCCTATTGGTCGATACTTATTTTATCCAATCATTATAATTAATTCAAATAGAAACTAAATTTATAATTTATTTAAAAAAAAAAAAAATCAACCATTTTAGTCGAACGACTAGTTTGTTAAATACGTCATTTATTATTCCATATATAAGACTAAAACACGAAATATTTAACCTCTTTTTATAAATCCATTAATATTTCACAAGATGACTGTATATTGATCTATCTTAATCTTGTTGAGTTATAAACTCCTGTCTACAAGGGTATGGGTGAGAGTGACTTTTCTAGTGGGTTCAGTAAGTCTACTATTTTTTAGACTTAATAATAGGAAGTTGGGAACGTAAATTTACGACATGAAATTCACTCATTTCCTATATACGAGTAAATACATTAGTTGTTCTCTTCGGTACTAAGTTTGAGATTAACAATGGACCCCACCTTTTCACTCTGCTCGAGAGAAATTTAATTTATGATTGGATCATAAATAAATTATTCATCAAAGAATTAGTTGTACTTTGCGATTATGCGGCACTCACTTCCTAGCAACAAGTGAGTTAAACCTATTCGTTCTTGCGTCGCTTACGGCCAAGCGACATATACTCGAACCTCTACCCCCGGTTCAAGAAGAAAGTTTTAGAAAACGGGGGCAGAGAGATTTCGAAAGAGAGTTTTGAAAGCGAGATTTGAGAAATTGAAATAGGTGTTCTATGGGAATGTAAGCAAAAGACAACAATGACGGCGACTTACTGCATATAACTATCACGTAGGGAGAAGTTGACAACTCGTGAATGAAACTATGATTAATTAAAAAATTTAATTAATTAATTTTGTATTAAGTTTGCGACGTCTTTTAGCTGGCTAATAATAACATTGATCAATTTAATTGAAAGAAAAATATATTTAATTTGAAGGTTCAAATTAATATTTACTGTATTAGATATTAGGTATATAAAAGAAAAATATTTTTAGATATCCGGAGCTAATCTAAGAAAAATATTTTTAGATATCCGGAGCTAATCTATTTGTGTAGTCCCTCGATACAGTGAATTTCCTCTACACATGCTAGTAGCTCCCCAATATATTACTTATATAGTCCCTTATCCACTCTCAGGACGGGTTTGTTTTACACACAATAGTATATACTTAATCAACTACTCGTGTAGTCTCTCGTCCCCTCTCAAGGCGGGTTATTATACACACTAGCTATTCCTCATGCTATCAATTTATGTAATCCATCGTCCCTTCTCAAGACAGGTTATTATATATATAGTGGTAGTTTTTTATATCACCTATTCGCGTTAGGGGTGTACATGGTCCGGGTTGGTTGGATTGGTAACCCAACCCAACCCTCTATTTTCGGGTTGAGTTCAGGTTGGGTTGTTATTTTTTTTTTTTTAAAGTTTTATTTATCCACAATTTATAATTATTGGGATGCAATCTTATATAAAATATATTAAAAATTTACAAACAAATACAAATCAATCCATAATTATTCAAAAAAAAAAAAAAAAAAACAAAACAAAACAAATTTAATAAAAAACAACGAGCGAAAATTGTAACATATTAACATAGTTCGAGTGAAAATTGTGACATATTAACATAGTTCGAGTGAAAATTGTAACATATTAACATAGTTCGAGTGAAAATTGTGACATATTAACATAGTTCAACGTGTCATAAAACTAAAGAATGCGAAACATTTCTTGAAAATGGGTTAAAATAGAAAAAACATAAAGATATATTATGAAATTAAATAAACAATAAAAATTATTAGTTTAAAAATATTGTATATAAAAAAAGAAAAAAAAACATATAAAAATATTTTAGTTGAAATATGTTTACGTGATTTGATAAAGATAGATAGCCTACCCTATTAGAAAAATAATATATATATTTATTGTGATATAATAATGTGACTACAAATAGAAAATAAATACATTAGAATTTAAAATTACTTGTTTATCTTTAAATATATTTAAACTAAAATTTAGAATTACTTGTCTAATAAACATTGAACTAGTATAGAATTCTTTAAATATATTTAAACTAAAATTTACAATTACTTGTCTATCTTTAATCCTTATATATATAATTTATGAACATAACAAGTATTCTTTAAATATATTTAAATTAAAATTTACAAGATTTATCTAAAATATATTTAAACTAAAATTTACAATGACTTGTCTATCTTTAATCTTTATATATATATATAATTTATGAACCTAACATGTATTTGCATACATATAATTGTTTGTTAGTATGGTATTTTTAAGTATATATAAAAGTACCACTCTGGCAAACCTATTATAAATAAAATTTCTTAATATATTTTATATATTTGAATTTGGCTCGGGTCAACCCGAGGGTTTTACCCACGAACCCGAAACCGAACCGATTCAGTTCGGGTTCAGAAAAATGAACCCAACCCTACCTGAAATGCTAATCCAACCCAACCCAACCCTTGTAGTTCGGGTTGGGTTGGTCCGGTTTGTCGGGTTGAATGTACACCCCTAATTCGCGTAGTCCCTCATCTCCTATCAAGGCAAGTTATATCCTACACATAGTGACTCCTCAAATAGTTTTGTTCGCGTTATCATCCATCTTATAAGTTCTCGTAGTTCACCTTTGTGCCATGGAGATATATTAGGTTCTATGGCGTTTTAGGTGGATTAGGTCACAACTTGCGTTTCAAGTCGCTCAAGGTGAGCTCTTCGTGGCTAAGTCAAATCTCGGGGTGCACCTAGGTCTCTCATTGCCGCTTACGATCCTAGGGTGCTTGGCGTACTAGAAATATATTAACCTAAGTCGTTACATAACACTTGGGTTCCTCCGCCCTAAACTTACGTACCCTGGTTCATGCATACTAGGGAAGTATTCTATCGATCACCTAGTGTACAGAAATCATGGTCTAAACGTTCATGCATGTTTAATAAAGAGATATTCCTATCAATTAAGTAAGCATAGATAATTCATAAATACATTCGCCTAAATGTTGCATGCAATTTAATCCTACAATTCAAACATGCTCAACGGGGAGATAATGTCCATCTAGCACCCAGAGCGCATATCACAGTTTTCCCATCCTCCATGTGAGATCTCACATCGGTTGGAGAGGGAAACGAAACATTCCTTATAAGGGTGTGGAAACCTCTCCCTAACTTGCGTTTATAAGTCGTGAGGCTGACGCCGATACATAACGGGTCAAAGCGGACGATACCTGCTAGCAGTGAACTTGGGCTGTTACACTACATTCTAGTGTAACGGAAACATTTAATAAACATATCAGAGTCAAAAATGGAAGATCATATTGTGATATGTTTCATGATATGATACGTGCATGATATGTCATGATATGTTGGGAAACATGATATGCTTATGATATGTTAGGAAACACGATATGCTTATGATGTGACACATGGGACATGATAAGATGTATGTTATGAATGACATGCAATAAGATGTTTCGACAAAATGCACAACCCCAGGGAAATGGAAGGGGTTGTTTTACATGATAATGAATGAAATGTTGGGATCTCATGCATCATTGTGTGTTCATGCATCGAGGAATACCCCTCTTTTACGATGGTTTGGACGCGTACATTACGATACAGGAAAACAATCATTATGTTTATCATAATGCTGCAACGATCACGATAGCTAACAGGTGTCTGACATCAATAGCTCCAGAAAATGCTCGTCCGACCATGAAAGGGGCTTAGGAGGTGTGCGAACCGACTGGTGGGTCCATACTCGCACATGTGCACCATGTGTAGAACAATAAATACACATCCAGTTAACCCATTCAGGATAGCCACCTAAGGAAATATAGAATGATATGATAGATCCACTCATGATTGTATCCGTTTCTTAAAATACTCAAGCCACGTGTTACTTCTATTTCAAGTTAGGCAAAACGCTCTTGTACAACGGACGATAACATTAGAATTCGAGACCATGACACATGCATAGGGTAGTTGTATTTATTTTCTTAGATTTCGGTAAGAATAGGGCGTTTTTAATTTTAATATTCATTTAGTAATTCGTTATTTCTTTTTAAAAACGTTTTCAAACACGTACGTCCATGATAACATTTTAAGATGAAGTTTAAACGCTTATTTCTACACAAAATGACCATGTTATGATGATGGTAGCGATTTTAGGTAAATAGAAATCTAGGGTTGTTACATACCGCTTGATATGATCTCATTTAGAAGTCTTCCAATAAAGACAAACAAATAAATAAATTTCATGTAATACAAAGCTAATAATAATCAATTTATGGTGGAGTTTGAGCGATGGATGTTTATGAACCAAGTGAACGTGATATGAAGTAGAAGACAAGAAGAAGAAGACATCTTACTTCTTGAGGGCCAAAGACTTTAGAGGCATGAAGCTATCGAGATTCGTTGACCTTAACATGATCTAACGAATAATAATTTAGCATGACATAGAGAGAGTATGCCGACTATCTGAACCAACGAGTAATAATTTAGCATGAACATAGAGAGTATGTCGACTATTTGAACTAACGAGTAATAATTTAGCATGACATAGAGAGTATGTCGACTATCTGAACTAACGAGTAATAATTTAGCATGACATAGAGAGTATGCCGACTATATGAACTAATGAGTAGTAATTTAGCATGACATAGAGAGTATGCCGACTATATGAACTAACGAGTAATGATTTTAGCATGACATAGAGAATAGGCCGACTATCGAAACTAATGAGTAATAATTTAGCACGACATAGAGAGTATGCCGACTATCTAAACTAATGAGTAATAATTTAGCACGACACAAAGAGTAGGCCGACTATCTGAACTAATGACTTATATAGGACATTCTTTATACAAAAAGCTCATTTCTTATGTTTGTAGGCATCCATTAACACCAAAACAACAGCAAAAAAACATAAGGGAGATCATAGATATACACCGCGCTGCCTCCTATTAAATCTTTGAAAACTTATAAGGAAGAAATATTTTAGTATAAAATAATCTGACCTCTAGGAACTGGCTTCTCTTACAGCAATGAGATTTTATCTCTTTCTTGATTCCGTGTCATCTATACCAGCATGCTTTGATGGAAGTTTACTCGGTACGTCTAGTCGTGAAGGCTGGCTGTCTTTGTCTCGCACCGATCGAAGCTCCTGGAAATTGAGAAGGAAGAGAGGTTACAATCCTTCATTATTGAATCTACAACTCTACGTCGGTTGGAGAGGAGAACGAAGCATTTTGTATAGGGGTGTGGAAGCCTCTACTTAGTGGACACGTTTTAAAACTTTGAGGGAAAATTCGAAAGAGAAAGCTCAAAAATGACCTTATCTGCTTGGAGTGGGCTTGAACTGTTACATATTTCATGGAGATGACGAGAATGGATAATTTGTTCAAATGTTTCAAGCATCATCTTCATTGGGTTTATGGAAAACTTTGGAAATGAGGGGGTAAATAGAACAACAGCAGATGAAGATGAACTAGAATGACGATCAGCAAATCTTGAGTCAAATAATTCAAAGAGCATGATGAACAACAGTGCTTACCGAACGATAAGGAAAGTCATCTGCCTCTAGCATGTGAACGATTTGCCCCATCTTTGGCCTTTTATTGGCATCCAAGTCAATGCAGCGTAGACAAACAAGCAACAGTCGCTTTAGAGCTCTTGGAGAGGGTGGAATCTCAATCAATGGATCCACAACCTCTTCGCCTCGTCGATTCGCCACCATTCCTTTAAACCAGTCCACCAAGTTCATCTAGAAACACACCCAATGTAAATTAAATTGGATAACTTAAATATGTATGAAACCAGTGAGGCACTTGGCTTAACAGTCTTACCTCTCCTGGGGGCCTGGAATAGTCGATTGGGCTTCGACCGGTAATGATCTCCATAAGTAGAACCCCGAAACTGTATACGTCGCTTCCCTCGTTTAGCATGCCTGTACTTGCATACTCAGGGGACACATATCTATAGCATGACAAAGTACCTTAGCAAACCAGAATGACTAAGGTTGAAAAATTGGATAGAATGTTGTTAGTAACGTAGAAACATACCCGAACGTCCCCATTACTCGAGTAGTTACGTAGGTAGCTTCGGGTTGTAAGAGCTTTGCAAGTCCAAAGTCGGACACTTTTGCATTCCATTTTCTATCTAAAAGAATGTTGCTGGATTTTACATCACGGTGCACGACTTTAGGTTCTAAACCTTCATGCAAATAGGCCAAGCTGTGTTTCAAATAAGGCCAGGCAATCAGCAACAAAATATTAAAAATACAACTAAAACATATTTATTGCCAACTTCCTATAAAAACAGAAGGTACGTGGGTAACAGCTCAAGCCCACCGCTAGCCGATATTGTCCTATTTGGGCTTTTCTTTATGGGTTTCCCTCAAGGTTTTAAAACGCGTCTGCTAGGGAGAGGTTTCCACACTCTTACAAGGAATGTTTCGTTTCCCTTTCAACTAATGTGGGATCTCACAATCCACCTCTTTTAGGGGCCAGGGTCCTCTCTGGCACACAGCCCAGTGTCTAACTCAGATACCATTTGTAACAACCTAAACCTATTGCTACCAGATATTGTCCTTTCTAGACTTTCTCTTTTGGGCTAAGGTTTTAAAACGCGTCTGCTACCAAGGAGAGGTTTCCACATCCTTACAAGGAATGTTTCGTTCCCCCCTCCAACCGATATGAGATCTCACATGTTACATGACAGAGTAAGAGAAGGAATTCTCATGTATAGAACAAGTATTGAACAGGTTACCCTTTTGCTGTCCCAAGAGCAATCTTCATCCTAATATCCCATGTTAGAGGGCTAACAGGCCCCACATCACCATGTAGCCATTGCTCCAAGTTGCCATTATCAATATATTCAAACACGAGCATCCTAAAATTGCACAAAATCCCAGAGTTAAGTTGATTACAATAAACTCCAACAAGGTTCATGTGTTAAATTATAATGTACCTCTGTGCTCCTTCTGCACAAAAACCTATCAGACCCACCAAGTTCTTGTGCCTTACTTTTCCAATGGCCTCTACTTCAACCTTGAACTCTTTCTCTGCCTGACCCCTGTAACAAAATTATGAAAACAGATAAATTCATTTCTTTTTATCACGAGATGTGTGCCAAATGTATTATAGCAGAGGTCATGGACATAATAGAGAATATGTCCCAAATTAAAAACAACCAAATCCTTCCTGGCTATTCTTTCTTAGTCTGTGATGAGCCAAGAATGAAGAAATGAGAAGAATCGGTAGCGGTTTTAAGGAAGACTACCGAGCTGATAAGCGCCTATAAATAAATAACAAGGCTTCCTATGCTAAATAACAGATTTCAGATTCCTACAGATCAGTTCAAGCCATGGTGATTTTCTACCTAAGATTAAAAATCGTACGAATTACCTTAGCAACCAAATGTAGTCGGGTTAGGACGTAGTCCATGAAGCCTAAGCTAAACCAAATACGTACAGAAAACAACAGAAAGTCTAATATTAACTTTAATTAAGGCAAGCACCACACCATCTAGTTGGCCATATCAGTTTCTGAGAGAGAATCTACACTGAACCCAGGAAAGAAAAAGGGAAAAAAAGCTAATAATTACAGGGTAAGGTAAGGACATGTGATTTGAAGTAAACGAAATGTGTCGATAACGTATCAGAACTCACTAAAGCAGTAAAGAACAAAATGACAGTTTGGCTTTTACGTAATGCTGAGCAACAAAAAAACCCACAACCGACATAGTACCACTAAGTTCGGATCATTGTTTCAAATCGGTCAAAACTAGAATTTCATGGGGAATTTGAAGAACTTATTAAAAATTAAGAAGATTAAACATAAACCCAGTAGCAGAACAGGAAATAAAATAATCAAAACAGAGGAAAATTCAACGCGGATTTCCCAGAAAAAATGTAAAATAATCGATATGAAATGATTGAATTTGTCTGTATAATCCACTATCCACCCACCAAGATGCTGCTAATAAAAAATTATGAAATACAAAAGTGACGTGCAATTCTTCCTTTTCTAATGGATTATAGTGCACATAATACCAAAACAGTGCAGGATTTTTCTGAAATGGCAAGTACTTTACAGCGAATGTTATGATTCGTTTCACTTACTTATTGTTAAGAAGACTCTTCACGGCGACGACGGAGCCGTCCGGCGAAACTCCTCTGTACACGATACCGTAGCCTCCTTCTCCGATCACATTCTCTTCCAGAAATCCATCGGTGGCCATTTCCAGTTCCTTCAAGCTGTACCACCGTCCCCATCCTAAGTTCTGATCCTCCACCGACACGTCGCTCCGACCCCCTCCGGATACGTCGCTCTCTTGACTCTTTTTACCTACTCCACTTCCGAACTCGATCTCCATCTTTTTCTCAACCCTAACCACTTCCCCTTTCTCGCAATCCGCAGTCCGATCGGACTCTTTGATCTCGGCTATCTCCTTGGAGACCAAAGGAATCAATCCGGAGCTGTGCTTCACCCGCATTTTGTGCTTCCTCGAGTCCCGATTTCTGCGGAAACAGAGGAAGATCAAAGCACAAGCCGCAATCACACACGCAACGATTACACCGATTGCAGCGTAGATTTTCAAGTTAGATAGAGAAGTTGTAGAAGAACTGGATGAAGATTCGTCAACGGGGTGAATCTCCGTCGAATTGCTACCGGAAACCGCCATTGTTTCCGGCGAAAGGAGAAGAAACGGAAACAAACAGAGAAAGGAGATATGGTTGGTGGGTTCCTTTGGGATAATGAGAAATTTTGCAGGAAATGCTTTGGAGAAGAACGGAGTTGAGAGATTTCTGGGTGACAGAAGAAATGGGGTTTCAACGGATACAAAGTTGAAAAAGACAGTGAAAAGGGGAAGGGAAAAGAGAAGGAACGTTGTTGAGTATTGGGGCATGGGAAAGTGGATTATTACGGAATTGCCACTGTATAGTGACGGTAACAACGGCCATTAGAATAACCCCTGGTAACTCGCTTTCAGAAATCAATTTTTTAATTAATAAATTTATTTTATGTAAAATTGAATTTACATTAATTTTTTAATTAATTACTTATCTACAAGATTAAAATTAAAAAATTAATTTGGATTTGGATTCGCCTTATTTTATTAAATTTTTATTTATTTTGGTTCATTTTATTTTTATAAAAAAGTTAAAAAAAAAAAAAATTGGCATAATATTTTAATTACCTTATATTATAATCCACATTTCATCATATATTTTCTTTTTTCATTCATATATTATATAGTTTTTCTCGATATATGAAACTCAAATCATTTAATATTATTAAGCTCATATTTGTCCTCTTGACGTACTTAACTAATTATTTTTTAATTATAGGACATTAATATTTAATAGCAATATAAATCCGTAACTAAATAATAAAACTTTTATTTATTGTAAAAGAGATAATTGATCAAATGTTACGTAAAATCAAGTTAGTATAGCCACTAGAAGTATTCGTGGATTGGGTTGGGTCGAGCTAGAACATTTGTTTTGACCTAACCCAATGGTTCAGATCGTAAAATTTTTAACCCAACCCATCCATAAATTTTTTGGGTGAGTTGGTTCGGGTTGTTCGATTTATTTATTTAAAGTTTTTGTTTTCATAATATTAATTCGTAAAATATTTATTTAGTTCTTTTCAAATATTTAATTTAAATTTACAAATATGTATTTTGAATGTAAAAATAGAGAATAAATAATAAAAAAGTAATTATGAATTTAAATAAATACAAATATATATATATATATAGCATGCCCATTTCAAACACCATTCATCGCGCGTAAGCTGTGCTTTCATGTTAGATAGACGTTTACTATTCTTGTTGTGTCAATTACGGGAGTGTATGATTGGTCACCAAAATCATGTCCACATCTAATAAGGCTAAAATGCCCCAAAATTTACTATACAGAATGAGATTTCTTTCTAAAATATATTTTTTCAAACGTGACCCAAGACTCGATCATATGTCAAGATTGTCTGCAATGTCCCGACTTCTGTATGACTGACTTGTTCGTCGAATTAGAACAAGTGTCGCACAGTCGCTATACTGCTACTCCGTACGTGGTCACATCGTATCGCGATAACTAGACACATTTTAAAAATACGAACACATAAGCATCTACTAATTTGGTAATATATAAACCAAAATCAATCATATATTAAAATTGCTATAAAAAAGGTATTTTTAAAATACAATAAATTTAGTATATTAAATATCCATAGAATTTGAAGGGGGAGGAAGGGAAGGGTAGAACGCGTAAATTTAATGAAAATCACGAGCAATTTGGGAGTTCACATCCAACAATACATCCTATGTTTAATGCTATTTTTCGAATTCTTTTTCAAATAGCGCCAATTTTTTTTTTTTTTTTGAAATATCATCGACCGTGCCTCGCTTCATCTCAAAATATCCGAGAGATAGAGTGATATGAACGACGACCAAGAAATTTCCATATCTCAAGGTCTAATTACAAGGACGAAAGCCAAGAAGCTACAACAAACTTTGTACACTTATATTCGAGCTATGATGAACTCATTAAAGGAAATTCTAGAAGCCGTTGGAGACATCCCTTATATGTTGTGCAAACTTGAGATTCAAGTAAGAGATGCATTAAATGCACTTTAAGTTGTATTTAATGAATTCAGCTGAATTTATGGAACAGTACCAAGATGACTAATAAGCACATTTCATTCCTTGCACTATTTAATTATAATTTAAATATTTGTTTGTCGTATTTAAGCTAGTTTTTAATATAGGCGCTAAAAGTATAAGTTATCATATTCCACCATTAATCAGCCATTTTAATATGGTATTTCTCATCTATTAGCGAATTTAATATGGGAGTCATGTGTAACATAGGTTAAGGTTGTAAAGGCTATATACTCCTTATTTTCTTTGATTAGAGACATCACATTCTGGAATTAAAAATGATAGAATTTCTATTTTTTTAGATTTGTTGAGAGCTAAGATTTTCTTTGCAAATTCTTGTGTTTAGAACTTGCATGTTAGAGTCATTCAAGTGGTATTGATCAAACCTCTTATAGAGTGATTCGAATCATGAGTTTAGAAACGAGTTTTCTTTACTCTTGATTACGATCATCAAGGTAATCCGTTCCATGGGTTGATTCCATATCATAGCGAGTTTAGCAACCTTTTAGAAGCTTGATAAAGCTAGAAAATTGATGGTTGTCTAGAGATAGCCTTTGAACGATATGTAGCATTTAGCTACAAAATTAAGGTTCGATTAGAACCGGTAAATAGTTTAGTTATTGAGTATATTTTTTAATTGAGCATAAACGAGGAGGTTGATGGCAGATGCATATTGGAGCTATGCTGCTATATAGGAGCAGGTATGTATCAATCTGTGGCTCAAGTCCATCGAGAAGTGAGAGATTATATATTGGTATAAGAACACTAGGCTTTGTAGACTTTTTCTAGATATATAGCTCTCGAGTTCCTTCTATCTCAACTCAAGAATGCCTTGTCACGTCCAAGTAAGTGAGGAAGAACATGAAGTAGCAACCTTATGATTTATGCGTCCACGAATTTTAAATAAATGTTGTGGGTTGATTTTCGAAAAACCCATGAAGATGTTTGATGTCAAGAGAACAAAGAAAAACATAACCGAAGCTCGTTGAACAAGTTAAGGATCATAACACCATGAGCAAATGATGCCACTAATCGACGCAAAGACATAGGGAATTTCGGGCTTAGGATTGCAACGAGAAAGAGTGCCTAGAAGGATAGTGTCCCTAAATCTCGATGGCAGCTACAAGGACCGTAGAAGAATTTGCATGACTCATTCGTTGCAGTCTTACAAAGGCCTAGGTTAATAAGGTTGATTAGGTCAAAATTCGAGTGCTAGGATGTAATGCATCCATAACTCGGTACAAGGCTGACCAAAATTCTTTGGAATCTTGGTCATGATTGGCTCGACGATGGTTATATGAAACACCATAGTTAGGGGACAAGGGTCGTGTTGGTTGGTATTGGTGTCGGTGTCGACAAAACACGGTGTGGCACTACATGGGAGTGCAATATATAATAAAATCTATATTAAATTAAAGGGTTAAAAAGATTAAAGGTTAAACTTAGATTTAGTTCCTAAATTTTTATATTTACATTTTATTTCGTCTCCTATATTTTAAAAAGTGTCTAATAAATTTTAAAAATTTTAATTTATTGAATTTTAAAAATGTCTAATAAATCTCAAACCTACCGTTTTGAATCTAATAAAATTTTAATATATTATTTTTAGAATTTAATTAAGAATTTAAATATTTTCTAAAAAATGAGGAAAGTTATGGTAGAAAATTTAAGAGCAAATAAACATACTATTAAAATTTTGTTTTTAAAAAATATCCTTAAATTAAAAAGAAAAAGAATTAAAAAAATATCACTTATCTTAAAAAAAATGTTTAAAAAATATTATTAAGAGTTTGTGTAACGGGTAGGGGTTTCAAAAAAAAAAAAAAAAAAAAAAAAAAAAAAAAAAAAAAAAAACTCCTTAAATCTCGCCGGAAATCATGGGCTTTCCAGAGTGAGGCATGCTTTGCTAGGCAAGGCGTATTAATGCGTATTAAACCGTAGCTACCTTAGTAGCCGTCTTTTCCTTTTTGAGTGACTGTCATACCTGTGAAGGAGGAGCCGAAGGGTTTAGGTGAGGGATCGAAAACGTCGCGAGACTTCAGATCGGGTTCAATAACGCCGCGAACTTTAGGTAGGAGCAAGCGCTAGTGTACGTCGGGCAGGGAGGGACAGACGCGCCACCGGAGATGGATGAACGACGACGCTTCCACAGGTGACAGCAGCCAAGCCCACGATTAGGGCTATTGAGGCGTTCGGGCGAGGAAGACGAAGCGGCGGGCGCGGGTCGACCCTCGGCATTCTGCGGTTCGTCTCGGCTGGCGTGCAGCCCACACCTCACAGGCCGCGCTCAAGCCCACCATTGGGCCTCGTTCCTTTTCGGCCCAAACCAGAGGTGCGCCAAAAAAAAAAAACCCTGCGCCGTTAGGGTTCTTCGAAGCCCATCGGTTTCGGCTCCACCAGCGGCTCGGCTAGGTCGGCTCGACTGTGCGTCTTGGTTTCTAGGTTTTTGACCCTTCTGGAGTCATTCCCACCCTTGTTTCAGCCATCTGAGGTCAGTATAACTCCATTGCGATAAAATAGATTGTGATAGGGACGTACCTTGGTAGCTAGGCATAAGAGCTAGTTGGGAAATGACTCTAAGTGTATCATGTTATCTTATAGGAGGTAGTATAACCGATAAAATAGATTGTGATAGGGACGTACCTTGGTAGCTAGGCATAAGAGCTAGTTGGGAAATGGCTCTAAGTGTATCATGTTATCTTATAGGAGGTAGTTAGGCGCTGGAGTTAGCATTGTGGGTGACTTCGGCCAAGGCCAAGGAGGTAAGTAACCTTACTGTTGGCGTTAGTTTTGTATGTATGTTGGTGCGTGCCCTGTGGGCCTTGCATGCACCATATGTTGTTGCTGTAGGCTAGGTTAGATGTTTCTTGCCGTGAAATGCTATGCATGCTTTGTTTATGTATGTGATTCTTGCAGTGAATTGCTATGTATGCCATGTTTATAATATGATGTTGTGATGCGTTTTGTCGCCCTGTATGTATGATGAGCTTGATTGACATGTTATGATTGTAATGAGAACCCCACATGCCATGAATAAGATGACTAGTATGCTAGGACATGCTTGCTCAATGTGGACCCGGTTATGCTATGTTATGCTTGCCTAATGTGGACCCGGTTATGCTATGTAATGCGGCGAGGGGGGGGATGGAGCGTCGTATGTGTAATGCCATGGAGGTAAACCTTAAGAACCTCATGCACGCTATGGTTGGGGCACTCCCCCGTTATGCTACTGATGGTATGGATGCGTATATTCGATATTGTGTTCGCCACGATATCATGCAGGCCCTCCTTTGTCCGTGGCATCCGGTATTGTATGTCATACATACCCGACCAAGCCAGGCCCAGGGAGTTCGCTTGCGAGCTCGCCTGGTGGGCCCACAGTCACACACGTGGGCCATGTGTGGGAAATTACCATGCATCCACCCCTGCCCGGACAAGGCAAGGGCCTAAGGCCATGGGAAGGAATGGAAGACAAACCTCGCTCTCAGCTGCGTTCTTCTAACATTGTGCGGCATGTATGGTAATGATGTGCGACATGTATGGGTATTCTCTGTGACATGCATGTGTGTTGCGTGCGTCATGTACGTGTATTGTGTGCGACTGCTTGCATGTATTGTGTGCGACTGCTTGCATGTATTGTGTGCGACTGCTTGCATGTATTGTGTGCGACTGCTTGCATGTATTGTGTGCGACTGCTTGCATGTATTGTGTGCGACTGCTTGTATCCGAATGTATGAATATATGCTTAACCCCGGGCGACTTACTGGGTATTTTATATAATACTCAAGCCACGTGCTACCAATATTTTTCAGGAAAGGGCAAGGCTCCCATGTACGGATGACGGTGGATGAGGCGAAGGGCCATGGAAATCTTGAGGAGGGTTTGTTGTGTCGTGGCGGCTGTTGGATTCTCTTGGGTTCTTAGTTTTGCGAATTGTTTTCTCTAGTCTCTGTTGATTACCTCTAGGCTAGGTTGTCGCAATTGTTTTCCTCGATATGAACGGCTTAAATTGATGAATGCATTTTCGTTGTTGATTACTTCTAGGCTAGGTTGTCGCAATTGTTTTCCTAGATATGAACTGCTTAAATTGATGAATGCATTTTCGTTACCGAGGCTGTCCCATGTGAACTCTTGTCCTGTTGTTTTGACGAGTATAAGGTAACGTCGCTAATTAGGGTGGAGAAAATTAGGGGCGTTACAGTTTGATACGCTAAAACTCACTTTTTAATTTTTTTAAAAACTTTAAAATACTTTTACCCTTAGTATCACGTTTTGAAAATATCATTTTCGAAAGTACCCGTGAAAAAGTTTGGAAATGATTTTTGAAGCCCTAAGAACTTTTTTAAATATTTTTTTTCTATAAAAGATAAAAAATGTTAATGTTATTTTAAAATTTTAATAAATATTTCTTAAATATGGTATCATAATTTATTTATTTATTTATTTTAAGTTTAAAAGTATTAATAAAACTTTTAAAAATTTAAGAATATTTATTTATACAAAGTATAAAGTTTAGACGTATTTTTATTAATTTAGTTTTGGTTGTCTCATAGGTTTGGAGATTATAGCCACTGGGACGACCAATACGACAATAGCCCAATGACCATTTCGGCCTAAAAAAATTAAAGCATCCCCAAGAATTTGGCTTAGGAGAATCAAATACAGAAAACTCTATACAAAAACGAGTCGAATAAGTGTGGAATTTTGAGTATGGGAAAACCATGAGTAGGACGCTTCGACTCAACCCGACCACACGCAATGAAAATACTTTATTGGAACGTTCGAAGGAATGAAAAATTCTCGAGAATAATTGGATTAAGTTTAAAGGTTGTCGGGACGTTGTCGAG
The DNA here is from genome assembly GCF_057944985.1 of Cucurbita pepo subsp. pepo. Lineage (NCBI taxonomy): Eukaryota > Viridiplantae > Streptophyta > Magnoliopsida > Cucurbitales > Cucurbitaceae > Cucurbita > Cucurbita pepo. The sequence continues at coordinate 7,746,450 of NC_141801.1, forward strand.
GATTGATAAAATGTTATTCCAACTTAGAGATTGGATATTTTCAAGAACATGGTAGTTAATTGTTTGAGAGAAGTCTTGGTAAGTTGAACAACGAAAAGATGAACGATTATATCAAAAAGGACGATTGATTCAAAAGAGATCTTGATTTTCTTTTAGATCTGGAAAGATTTTAAATTTGATTATTGTATTTGCAATTTTATATTAAACATCATATAAGAATTTTAAGATTACCCCTTGTAATATAGTCAATTATATAACTCCCCAAAATCATCCAATTATCCATTTCCCTTTCAATGGGAGGTTCGATATCTAGAACAATCTCCATTCTTCTCTGATAATGTATTCTTGATTCCGTAAGGAAACTGTAAATTTCATCAGCGAATTGCAACGCCTATCCATTCTTTCGTGAGGGAACTGTAAATTCCACCACCGATTCGCAAGGAAATGACCGCCGGACCTTCGAAGAAGAGGCAGCGGGTTCAACACTCTGCCTCCACCAGCCGCCACTCCTCCGTCATCCCTACCATCGACTGCTCCTCCTTACCAGATAAATCCTCCACAGAAGTTTCTAAAAAGCCCCTTAATCTCCGCCGTAATACATCGTTTTCCTCCATCGCCGCCTTCAACGACGCCTCCACTGCCGATATTCTCCTCCGTCTGTATTTAGAGGTTACTCCTTTCGATTCGTCTGATTCCGAGTTTCTTACGTCTTCCGACGTCCAGATTTATCTCCATTCGCATGTTCTTCGCCGATCGAAGTACTTTTCTGCTCTGTTATCCGATCGATGGCAGCCTCAGAAGGATGATGATTCCAGTCCTTTGAGATTAGGTTTTGGTGTCCCGGCGGCGCATGGCTCCATGGATAACCATTTGGCTGTTCTTGAGCTTCTTTATGTCGATGATATGACGGAGGCTATAGATAGCGCGAAGACGGCGTTGGATCTCCTCCCCGTCGCACTTAAATTTCTTTTCGAGGATTGCGTGAAGTCCTGCGTTCGATTCCTCGAGGCGGTGCCGTGGACGGACGAGGAGGAGAAGAGAGTGATGAATTTGATACCATTTCTGCAGGAGGAGGAATCCAGAGAGCTTCTTTCTAGGGTTTCGCCTGGCCGGAATGATTCCTGCGAGGAAATGTTGCAGGGACTGATCTTAGCAGCCATTCATAATTATCCCAACATGGCTTTCGTGAAGGCATTTGTGGCGAAGCTTTTGAAGGATTTTTCATCGAAGGAGTCGGCGAAGAGAGTGCTGAAGCGGGCATTCGAGACGAGCTTGAAGGTCGTGAAGGAGTCATTGGAGGAATATTCGAGCCCGAATTTTAGAGGAGATCATAACGAGACGGAGGCCATTCAGAGGCTGAATTTGCATACTGCAATGACGAATGCTAAGCATTTGTCGTGGCTGGTTGAGAGGATGATTGAATTGAGGGTGGCTGATGTTGCTGTGGTTGAATGGAGTGAACAGGCTTCTTTTACTGCAGATTTACAGAGAGCGTTTCGGGACGATGCGTGGCGGGGCATTGTCCCGGGGTTTCCTTCGGTTCTTCTGCGATGTACCTCGAAGCTTGCCAATGCTGTTGCTGCTGGTACCATTTTGGCCACTAAACAGGTATCAACCATCTTGCACAATCTTTCCAACTTCTCATCAGTTTATGGTAATGTGCTGTCCCTTTGATTTCTTGAAAGATGGCAAAGGTCTCTTTTGGTGTTAATCTGATTATAGTAACAGACCAAACCCACCACCGCCTGCAATATGGGCTTTCCTTCCCTCTTGACTTCCCCTTCTTGCAGAAGGGATAGATTTTCACGTTCTCCTCCCAACCAATATTTTCAGGATCCACCCCCTTTACGGCCAGCGTCTTTATTTCTTTCTCCAATTGATGTAGGACCCCCCCAATCCACCCCATTCGGTCTCCAGCGTCCTTGCTGGCACAATGCCTCGTGTCCACTTCCCTTCAGGGCTCTGCCTCTTCGCTGGCACATCGCTTGATGTTTGGCTTTGATACCATTAGTAACGTCCCAAGTCCACAGCTGACAGATATTGTTCTCTTTGAGCTTTCTCTTACGAGCTTCTCCAAATGTCTCTGTTAGGAAAAAGTTTTCACACTCTTATAAAGAATGTTCCGATTTTCTCCCGAACTGATGTAAGATCTTACAAGTTATTAACAACATACAAGTTATTAACAACATAGTAGTTAGCAAATTTGGTCTAATTTTCTAATGGAGGATCATGGTTTGCTTGAGATTTCTTGCGTGTTTACAATTGGAAGGTCCAAGAGTAACGAGTTAGTCTAAAGGCATTTTTGAGGAAAAACGAAGCCCCTTTTTTCTTTCTTGCTTGCTTTTGTAATGAGAAACCAAATTGTTAATGTAGCTGTTTGGGCGTGTGGATTGATTAGAAAACTGCTTAATTTATACTTGGTTTTCACTTGGGGTTCTAACATTTCAGGTTAGAAAGAAGCTGGTCAAGCATTGGCTTCCGGTTCTGCTTGTCAGCAAAGACCATTCCCCCTTGCTTTCCAGCAACAAGAATCTGTGTATGGAGCTGGAGGAAACATTCCTAAGAATCATTTCTACCCTTCCTTTGTCTGATGCACAGGAGTTGTTGCAGCAGTGTCTTAGCTTCACTAGAAATGTTGATGATTGCCCTCACCTATTCAAAGCATTTAACACCTGGTTTCGACGCGCAATGCACCCACCACAGCCAGAGAAACTTTGATAAAAAAGGAAACTGTGAGTTGTGATTTCCCATCTCTTTAGTATTGTGCATATAGGAAGTGGAAACTTAAACTTTGTATATAAACCCAGAAAGGTTTTCCTTCTGCAACTAAAATGGTCTCCTTGGATGCTCTTGGTGTACTTTTTCTCACAAGCACGATGTTTCTTTTGTTTTTTTGGCTGCAGTTGTGATGTAAATTAGATGAGAAGCTTTATAGTTATTCAAATCTATTGGCAACTGATATTTTTCCCTTCGTTTGTTTGTTTGTTTTCTTTTGAGCATGTTCAAATCGTTTTGGGCAATAATTTCAGAACAGAGTTGTTGGAGAAATGTTAATTCAAGTAAAATGTAGGCTAAAAGATAGAAGGGCTGTAGGTATTGTAAACTCGGGCGGGCGGGCGGGCGGGCGTGAGTTCTAGTTTAACCTTACTCTTTGGATATTGTCATAAAGAGAACCCCTTTGGTTTGACTTATGGGAGGCTTGTTAGGTATCCTATTATAATCTAACCTATATGAAAAATGGTAATGTAATCGGTGGCAACAACACTCTGAAGTTTCAATTCAAGGCCGCATATCTAGAGCATAGAGAAAATTGCATGCATGTTATTGAACAAAATCCATAGCAACAAAGAGATGCCTAATAACAATTCAATTTCTCAAAACAATAACTCTCAGCATATCCAGAAAAGGTGGCCGCGTTGCATTAACAATGATCAAAACTTAGAAGCAGTTGTCTATATAATTCTTCCTTGTTTTAAAGGTATCTTACAAAGATTAATAGGAAAGATGAAAAACCTCGCAAGTCTTACAAGGTGTCCTCTCAGCTACCAGTCATTGAGCTGTATAGTCGATTCAAATTTGTTTTCCCGGTCTTTATGTCACAAAGGTGTTGCAAATCCTATAAGATAAGGTATAATGATGAAGTTAGGATATGAAATCATGCTATACAAGATATTTATGAGTATGGATGACCATTCAAGATGAAAGTTATGGATTATCATTTATCTTAGTGTATTTCATAACAGAGTCAATTTTGCTTTTAGTTCTCCATGTTTTATGCATAAGCGTATATGGACTCTTTCTGGACATACTTATGATTTTGGTTTTTGAAATTGGGCGAACATCTCAAAACTCAAAAGAATTCTTCTAATAAGAAACTAAACAAAGAAGTTATTAGTAAACATGAACTATTTTACTTTTTTCAAAAACAAAAAGATGAGAACAAAATCGTTCTCAGACCAGGGTTGAGAGTTCAAGGCAATCGAAGTTCAAAGCACATTGCATAGTCTATGCAGGTAAGAAGACCATTGCCGAACTTCTTCCACTTCCTTTAAGAGATAAAACTGGGAAAGAGAAACAATAGTGCAAAATTTCCTGATAGAAGTGTTGCAGAACAACGAGAACACAACAGAGAGTTAACAAAACAAGATCCGAAATCATACGAACAAAAATCCTCTCCGTATCGCCCAAGGATATGCACATAATCATAAGAACAGTTTATATAGAGAAACGGCGAATAAAAAACCTTCAGAAAGCCAGCTCCAGCAATGCGAATCGACGGCAATTTTGGACTTCAACCGAGCTGAGGCGACGGCGCTATGGAGTGGCATCAGAGACTCCACAGTAGCCAAAGACGAAACAATCCTAGAGTAAAATAAAGTACGACCGATGAAAAATGAAAGCAAATCAAGTATTTTCAAGATCCGAAAAAGTTCAAATACAGTAAATCAACAGATCGCAAAGAAATTCCAGCACGTCAACGACTGAATGAAATTGCAGAATTTGAAGTAAAAATACCTGGAAACGGAAGTGAGGCCTTTGGAGGAAGAAGAATCCGGCATTGGATTTAAGGTTTTACGAAGCAGTGTTCTGGTCCGGCCGGCCATGGACCTTGAACCCGTCGCCGTGAGAACTGATCGGCAAACGGAAGCCATTTCTGGTCTTCGGGAGTAGGCGGAACGCAGGTTTTTCCCTACACACCGCCTTGGGAACTGACTTTATAACGGGAAAATTTTCTCTGCTTATATATATATATATATATTAAACTCTATGAAGTTATTAAGTATAAAATTTTTAGCGGGCGTAATTATTTTGTGTTTGGTGTTAAATAATCTATTTTATTTTGAAATTATTTTAATTATTCAGTTTATTATATACATTTTCCAAAATATAATTAACCTCAATATTTAAAATATTTTATTGAAATTTCAATAAAAATATTCATAAATATCGACGTCAACGAATAATTGATGAAAAATTATAAAATAAAAAATAGAAAAAAAAAAGTAATAAATAAATATTTTACACTTTGTGGGCTATTTTTATATTTCTGCCAGAACAAAGCCCAGATAAAAGCCCATATAACAGCCCATATAAAAGCCCATATAACAGCCCATATAAAAGCCCAAGACCAGGCCGAAGCCCAAGAAGCGGCGTTTTATCGACGGGAAATCGGAACGATTCAGGGACTCGGTGATCACATAGATCAGTCTCTGCAGAAACATTTCGGAATCCCTCCCCTGTGAGTAGCGGTGGAAAACATTGCTTAGACAGAGCCAACGTTTGCGATGGCTGCGATCTTAGCTCGCAAATCCCTTCTTGCTCTTCGTGCTCGTCAGTTTGTAAGCAATCTTCTATTCTTTGCCCTAATTTTTCTAATCTTCCGCCCCCTCCCCCCCTTTTGCTGGTTATAGACTTGTAAGAGCTAGTTGCCTGAATATGGACGACGTTGTGCTTTTATTTTGTTTTGAGCTTTCTGGCGTTTGCAATTGAATTGAGGTTTTCTGGGTGGCAATTTGTTTGTTTTAGTTTAGATATTCGAATCGTTGAACGGATGGTTTTTTTTCTTTTTAAATTTTATCTTTTATCATACAATTATGGTCATTGGGAATTGTTATGGGAAGCTTATCTGTTCTGTTGGGTTTGTGTTTCATTGCTAATTCAATTGGGACAAACATTTCGATATGGAATTGAGACTGTCTGTCCTTTCTTTCCCCTAACAAGGAAGGATTTGTAATTTTAATGTCCCATTTGGAGGGAGATAATGTTTAGAAAGAGAACTTGAAGTACTAACTACTGCCGACTAGGCAGTTGATTGTTAGTCTGTTTATGCAGTGCAATATCCTGAACTTTCCTGGAAAAATGTAGGCTATTTCTAGATAGGTCGTCAAGATCTGTGGGTGGTATCCGAAATTTTGGGGGTGATGTTTAAGATATCTTGTATGTTCTTTCCTTGAATTGCGGTTTGGGAAAACTAAAGGAGATTAGAATTATGGTGTTGTGTGGCTTATTTTGCTTGTAACTGGATTACCAGTTATTTATCTATTTCTATGTTGGGATGGGAGGGTTCTGTTCAATTTTCACCTTTGAAGGTCTTTTAGTGTTATTTGCTTTGTTTGTTTATTAAAAAAAGTGTTATTTTCTTTGCTGTGAATATTTCACTTTGATATTTGATGAAACATATTATTTACTGAGCTTTAGTTGTCAATGGAAGTATTCACAATATTGATTGAAAACTTGATAGTAATCATGCCATATAAATCATATTCCTCAATTTTTGTAGTTGTAAGAACGTTTTGTACCCTTTATTTTATTTATTATATGTAATCTACTGTTGTTAGGCCATCTCTGGGCAAGCATTGCAAGGTTCTCCGTTTCATGGTCTCCGGTCAAGTGCACACTTGTACAGTACCAAAAGAGGTTTTTTTTCTGATTCTCATCATCTTAATAATTATACTCGTATATCCATATTGGCATAATTAATCACTGCTGAACCAAGCAGTGTGCATATGATCCACAGGATGCGAACTTATTCGTTTTTTCCTGCCATAATGGTGCGTTGGGTATTTTTCTTACCTTCGAATTCTTTTCCATCTCATTACTTCTGCAGAGGATGAAGAAAGAGAGCAGCTTGCCAAGGAGATGTCGAAGGACTGGAATTCTAGTAATTTTATATTTTCTTCTTGTTTCTTCACTGTTTCCTTTTAAATCTTTTTCAGTTGTTCGTTCTATTAGGTTTGACGGTTCTTACAAAAATTTATTTCTTGGCTCTTTGTAGTTTTTGAGCGTAGCATAAACACTCTATTTCTCACTGAAATGGTACGGGGTCTGATGCTGACTCTTAAATACTTCTTTGAGAAAAAAGTCACTGTAAGTGTCTTCCAAACAACCTTCTGTAGCACTAAGCTAAAATTCTTGTTGATCCTGATTTCTGATTATTGTTCATGTATCATGTAGATCAATTACCCATTTGAGAAAGGCCCACTAAGTCCTCGCTTTCGAGGTGAGCATGCCCTCCGACGATATGCAACTGGAGAAGAACGATGCATTGCATGCAAACTTTGTGAAGCTGTAAGAATTTGGATCTATATTTTTAAGTTTTAGTTTAAATCATTTTGGTTTGGACAATATATTTCTACAACAAAATGTTAAAGAAGTCTGTAGCACTATAGCTTGGTCATTATTTTACCATCTCTTAATGCATTGAAGCACATATTGTCATTTTAAGTCAAGTTGAGAGTCTTACGAGGGTAGAATATATCTAAGGTGATCTAGACACGCCATTAAGTTTCTGTGATGGTTAGAATTCAAGTTTGTAGAAATGGTTACTTTAGGGTGAGTTTAGGATGCATTATGAATGAAATGGTTTTAAGTGAAGCACTTATCTTGTTTACATAATATGTTAGCCGGCCATGGTTGGAATACTTTTGGTTTTTATTTCCTAAACAATTATTGAGATAAATTCGATATTTTAAAATGTGCTACATTTGAGCATAAGCTTAGCTGATCATTACTTTGTGTTGTGGCTTTGAACTTATGCTCGTTATTCGATTATTCTATTTGATTTTCTTATTAGATTTGCCCTGCCCAAGCAATCACAATTGAAGCCGAGGAACGAGAAGATGGTAGTCGTAGGACCACAAGGTGATCACCTCCACAACATCTCTTTATTCTATTATCCGTGTCCCTAATTAATCTTATTTTTCAGGTATGACATTGACATGACCAAATGCATCTACTGTGGATTCTGTCAAGAGGCATGCCCTGTTGACGCCATTGTCGAAGGTCCCAACTTCGAGTTTGCCACAGAGACTCACGAGGTTGATCTTATTACGTTTTGAATGTTATGGTAAGCTACCAACGTTGGTGATGAATGTATGCTCATAGTTTCTGTGATTTTGTAGGAGCTTCTCTATGACAAAGAAAAGTTACTTGAGAACGGAGACCGCTGGGAGACTGAGATTGCAGAGAACCTTAGATCTGAAAGCCTCTATCGCTGATACATTTGCCAATGGTGCACTCTGCATTTAACTTTTCTTTAGTGGCATTCATAATAAGATAAACCTGAGCATGCTGTTGAAATTATTTTGTGTTCTTGGTATACATGAGTTGAGAACATAGTTCTTGCTTCTTACTACGGCCCAAGTCTGGGATTTTTCTGATATCTTTTGTTTTTCTTCCCAATAAAAATGGGAATGGTATGGTTTCTCATGGAACAGTCGTAATGTAGGTAATATTTGAACAATGTCATCAATATCTCATCAATGTTCTTCCAGAAAGCATCAGAAATGTGTCAATTTGATTATCAAAGTTCACTAGACTGCATTCCTTAATATTCGATGCTGGATAGATAAGATTTTCTAACCAAGGGTCATACTTAGAAGGTTTGGTCCATGAGTTCTCAAGCTTTTAGTTCTTGCCCCTTTAAACATTCCCTCCCCTAGGAGACTTGTGGGTCTTATGGTCAGTGAACAACTCGATCTAAATGTATGCCCAAGACTTCATGCGTTTCTTGCGATATAGCCTGATACCCGCATCTAGGGCTTCATGGGTCCCCTTGGTTACAATCTACATATCTATGTCCAGAATTTCATGCGTTCTCTGAATACCTACACCCCATGCTTCATGTGTTATCTGTGACGTAGTCTGTATCATAAAACCATGTTACACTACGCATGAGGACTACACATGAGGTCTTTAGGGTATTTAGGGTATCTTAGGTAGAGTAGTACTAGTTGTCTTCTTATCATGGTAGGTTTAGGGCTTGGGTTGTGCATTAAGAATGGGTCTCATAATTCTTTTAGCAGTATTTTGGTTATAATCTTGGGTTGAGTTCTTAACATATTCCAAATCATTTAGAGGCCACTTGGGTTTCAAACCATTTTGGTCATTTCACACTTATCCTTGGTTTAGCCACTCACAAAAGGTCCCACAATGTACAAAAGAGTCAATTTCAACCATGCACAACATTAGAGAAGTTCATAAATGTCTAACCATGGAAAGACCTATAAAACAAGAGTTAACCAATAAGAGAGTTCAAATGTACTATGAAATTAACCACGGAGGCCATTAGAAGGAATGATTAGTGATCACTATATGGGCTGAGCCTATATTTAAAAAGGGAACAGAGTGAGGCCATTAGAAGGAATGATTAGTGATCACTATATGGGCTGAGCCTATATTTAAAAAGGGAACAGAGTTTCGATTTTGACTATATGATGATGGTCCATGATTTTTTGAAACTGATCATAAACATGTGTCAGTTAAGGTCTCTATGTGTCAATTAAGGTCTATGTGTCAATTAAGGTCGAGCTAGACAACTTAATCTAAGACAGACACAAGTGACCGACCCTTCTTCCAAAGAAAATTGGATATATATCATGTATGTACAACTCGCTATTCGCTCCAATTGGGAGGGGTGCAATTGCAGAAGAGAAGTATGATATGTTTATAGACTGAACTTTCCTTCTCCAACAAAAGAGAATTGGCTTACATTCCAAAAACTACAAGAAACAAATGATCAATTACAGAAAAAATGCAAGCTAAAACCAGCTCAATCTCAAAGTGTGCTGTGTTATTAACAAACAATCAACACCAAACCAATGTGTCCCTCCTACTTATTCTCCAATCTTTCAATGTCTTGAACTTCAGCTGGTTCTGGGAATATCTCCTTCGAATGTCGTCGACGAGACGACGAACGTTCGCTTCCACCATTCCGATCACTTCCTTGCGAACCCATCGTTCCTGATCGTTTGAAACTACTTCCGCCTGCTTTAGACAAGGAGGCTGATGGAAGCATCGTAACATCCGAAAGGCTTTGGTGCCAGCTACCGAACAAAGAAGCATTCCAAGAACTTCCAATGGAAGTTGATCGAAACTGTCTCGAGCTTGAATTCTCTTCCCTTACTACCTTCAATGGATTTTCCAAAGCCTTGAGGATGTATTTCATCACGGGTCGCCTCGAAGGTTTCGGATTGAGACAGGACTTGGCAACAACAGCCACAGCCCATGCTTCTTCCAACAGATCTTCGTCCACGATCAATGACGGATCCAGGATCTTTGTCACGAGTTCCTTGTTGTTTATGCTGATGCAGGGTAAGGTCTGATCTAACCATTCGTTGATTTCGGCATCTGGGACGGCACTGATCCCGAGCATTCCTGTTACGAGCTCGAGCAACACCTTTCCGAAACAATAAACATCATAGGTACAAACTGCTGTCTGCAAACCTGGTTGTTAAAAGGGATGAATTATTCTGGTACGCATATAATATGGAAGGACATTGTTTCAATTATGTTATTGAGAACATTCAAATGGTTACTTTTCAGGTTGAATATTATGACACAATTCTCAAATAGAGAGAAGCAAATGACAATAATTCTCCAATGTTTAGGCAACAGTCGTTTCGTAAAAACGCGCAGATCAATACAGTCCATATGGGTCCAACTATCGTCGTTGATGCTCGAACTTCACCCTATACCTTAAGTTTAAGAACTAAGTGTAACAACCCAAGCCCACTGCTAGTAGATATTGTTCTCTTTGGGCTTTCCCTTTCGGACTTCCCCTCAAGGTTCTTAAAAAGCGTATGCTAGAGAGAGGTTTCCACACCCTTATAAAGAATGTTTCGTTCTCCTCTTCAACCAATTTGGGATTTCACAATCCACCTCTCTTCGGGGCCCAACGTCCTCGCTGGCACTCGTTCCCTTCTCCAATTGAGGTGGGATCTCACAATCCCACCCCCCTTTGGGTCCCAATGTCCTCTTTGGCACACTGCTCGGTGTCTAGCTCTGATACCATTAGTAAGAGCCCAAGCCCACCGCTAGCAGGTATTGTCCTCTTTGGGCTATTGTGAGATCTCACATCGGTTTGAGAGGAGAGCGAAACATTTCTTATAAGGGTGTGGAAACCTCTCCTTAAGAGACGTGTTTTAAAAACCTTGAGGGGAAGCTCGAAAGGGAAAGCTCAAAGAGGACAATATCTGGTACGTTGAACCCTCAAGTAGATGAATTGCGAGATCTCACATCAGTTAGAGAGGAGAACGAATCATTTCTTGTAAGGGTATGAAAGCCTCCCCCTAAGAGACGCATTCTAAAGACCTTGAGGGAAGCTCGAAAGGAAAAGCTTAAAAGAACAATATCTGCTAGCGGTAGGCTTGGGCTGTTACACTAGGTATTTAGATCCAATTCAAGCTGAATTCTCCTTTCAAGGGTATTTTCCTCCAAATGAGAACGATTCAATATTGACATGAATCACAAACCGGTGTCGGGAAAACAATTATAAACACGAAAATCGAACTAGTTTTCTACGTACCTAAAGAGGCCTCCTCAGATGACCTGCACATCATTTGGAGAAGAGTACTATCAGAAAATAATGTAAGAACATTATCATACAATGATCAAAGAACTCAAACAGAAACAGATATCACAAATAGAGAACAGACAATGATAATAAGCAGATTCATGAGTTGAAAAGGTACTCACTGTGGCAATCTCAGTAGCTTGCTACTTCTGCTCGGTTGGGCTTCCCCTTGTTGGCCACAGACATGGCTCAAGCTTCCAAGCCGCACTTCAAATTTATCATCAAGAAGTATGCTACTCGCTTGAACATCTCTTCATTACCAAAAGAAAGCATTGTTAATATTTTTATTGTTAGGATGTACATTAAGAAGATATTGTCCGCTTTGGCTCGTTATGTATCGTTGTCAGTCTCACGGTTTTAAAACGCGTCTACTAAGGAGAGGTTTCCACACTCTTACAAGGGATGCTTCGTTCCCTTCTCCAACCAATGTGGGATCTCACAATCCACCCCCTTGAGAGTCAACGTTCTCGTTGGCATACCGCCCAATGTCTGGCTCCAATAGCATTTGTAACAGCCAAAACTCACCGCTAGCGGATATTGTCCGCTTTGGCCTATTACATATAGTCGTCAGCCTCATGGTTTTAAAACGCGTCTACTATGGAGAGAGACTGATGGCGATACGTAACGGGCCAAAAGGACAATATATGCTAGCGGTGGGCTTGGGTTGTTACAAATGGTATCAGAGCCAAACACCAAGTGGTGTGCCAGTGAGGACGCTGGGCTCCAAGGGGGGTGGATGGTGAGATCTCACATTGGTTGGAGATGGAAACACCCAAGGGTGTGGAAACCTCTCCCTAACAGACGATACATAACAGGTCAAAGCGGACAATATCTGCTAGCGGTGAGCTTGAACTGTTACAAATAGTATCAGAGCTAGACACCGGGCGGTGTGCCAGTGAGGACATTGGGCCTCCAAGGGGGGTGGACTGTGAGATCCCATATCGGTTGGAGAGGGGAGCGAAGCATTCCTTATAAGGGTGTGAAAACCTCTCTCTAGCACACGTATTTTAAAAACCTTGAGGAGAACCCTGAAAGGGAAAACCCAATGAGGACAATATCTGCTAGCGGTGACTTAGAATGTTACAAATGGTATCAGAGCCAGACACCATAAAGTGTGCCCGAGAGGATGCTGGCCCCCAAGGGGGGTGGATTGTGAGATCCCACCGGTTGAAGAGGGGAACGAAGCATTCCTTATAAGGGTGTGGAAACCTCTCCCTAGCAGACGCGTTTTAAAAACTTTGAGGAGAAGCTTGAAAGGGAAAGCCAAAGTACCTATGCACGAGAGGAGGAGTACAATGATGATGCAGAAAACAAAGACCCTCAGCAGCTCCTAATGCAATTTTAAGCCTTGTAATCCAATCCAACGACTGCAAACACTCCTCATCACTCATAACTTTCTTGAACAACGAAGCTGATAAGTCACCATTTGGGACAAATTTATACACCAAAAACTTCTCATTTTCATTCTCCAAGCACTGACCAATAAACGGAACCAATCTTACATTTGAAACCTTACTCAACAATTCCAATTCCACCAAGTAACCATCATTAGCTCGATGCAAATCGACACGTTTGATAACGACACGAACCCCGTTCTGCAATACACCATAAAAAAGATCCCCTGAATGACCATGTTTAACAAGGTTCAAATCACTAAAACCATTACTTGCTTGAACCAACTCGTCATACTTGAACGTTTCTCCTAAACTTGCATAATCAATCAACAACCGAGGAGTCGGTTCAACAGCCTCCGTAGGAAGAACAGGTCCCACGACGCCTCGTCTTTGATTAGTAGTTCTTCTCTTCCTCCTCCATAGGAAGATTAGTATCAACAACACTATTAGGAAGATAACAACACTCCCACCAATAACACTGCCTAAGATAACACCATTCCTGTTGCTCTTCTTTGATGATACTTCTGCTATTGGATGTTCGGTAGGCTCGAGAAAGCCGAAAGTATCGAAGATGAGTCCCCTTGCAGAATAGAATGACGTACAAACAGCCAACGTCCTCTGTCTAGACACATTATGGAGGCAGTTACTAACGAAAGATACGTCGGTAGGTAGATAATCAGGAACGTTTCCTTCGAAGTAATTTCCCGACAGATCGATGACACTGAATCTTCTCAATATGATTGTAAGGCTCCCATAAAATGCATTCTGAGATACATTAAGAACAGCATCAGTAATGTTAAAACTCGAGCTATAATTTGGTAGCAATCCTGTAAAACTATTCCTAGACACATCAAGAAGCTGCAATCCAGACATTGACCATAACCCATCAGGGATTAAGCCAGTAAAGTTGTTATCTTTCAGATCCAAGGATTGCAACCGTGTTAACGTTCGAAACAAACCGTCATTCAACGAACCATCGAGCGAATTGCTCCGGAGTACCATACTTCGCAAGCTCGTTAATCCTCTTAACTCCAAAGGCAATGTTCCAGACAAAGAATTGACACTCAGGTCAAGGTCAAGTAAGCTAACAAGCCCTCCAAGTTGAGCTGGTATTGAAGAAGACAACATGTTTTTCGAAAGGTTTAGATACCGAAGCTTCAATAGGCTCCCAACGCCCGGAGGGATCGACCCGGATAAGTAATTAGAAGAAAGATCAAGCCGAGATAGATGTCGAAGCGATGCAAGTGACGATGGAATAGAACCAAATATAGAACAAGACCGTAGATCAAGCACTTGGAGCAAGCTGAGATGATGTCCAAACCACTCAGGAATCACACCAGGAAGAATGAAATTAGAAGCATTAAAGGACTGTAAAAGGGTCAAATTAGCCAAGGATTCAACAGCAAATTGAGGGTTCTTCCTACCAATACTTGTTCTTCTAAAGCCAGCAATATTGATATCAGTTACTCTACCATTAATACACTTGATACCCTTCCAGCCTAAGCAAGGGTGAAGCTTTATAGGCCACTCCTTGGTTCTCAAACCCAACGACGACCTGAGCTCGAGTAACGCAGCTCGTTCAGCCCAGGAAGAACTCGGTGAATCTTGTTGTTGAAATGTGGGCTCAAAGAACAACAAGAACAACAACAAGAATGCAATGTGTATCATAAGTTGCTTATCATAAACCATTGTTCATAAACAAAATCCAACACTGAAATCCTACAAATTCCCATCCCTCTCTCACAGTTTTCTATAACTCAACTCCCAAAATTCCATTATGTTCTTCCCCTGTTCCCCAAAAATCCACTTTGTTCTTCAAATTCTCTGATTTAAAGAGATGGGTATCAAAGAAAAACCAAAACCCACCAAGAAAAACAGAGAAATGACAGTAATATATCAATTTTAGACAGAGATAGAGAGAAAGAGGAATGTAAATTAGTGAAATAAGAGAGTGGTTTATCACTTTCTCTCCCTCTTTCCCAACAGCCAACCCGGAAACTTGGTGTATCCGCCACCGTCCACGGCGGCTTTCGCCAGAAACTTGGTGGCTTTGAAACGCCGGCACTGGAATAGCTCCAACTTCTGCGGCTGTTCACGGCGGAGGGGAGGAAAAACAGGGGATTTGGAAGTGGGGTTTGTATGTTTTAAATGAAAAATTGCTACTTTATTTAAAACAATTTGCTGTGTAGTTGTCAATTTGAAGAAGGTGATGAGAAAAAAGGGGTTGTGATCATTTGAGAGGTCAATGCATTAAATTATGAACATTAAAGTCAGCATTTTTGTTCAAATGGAGCTAACTCAACTGTTTTTCTTATACAACAATTACGAGTACAATATCAAGACATCGATGAATCTAGTTAATTATGTTTGGATCGATCATATCTTAAAGATTATACTTTTTTTTATTTAAAATTATTTAATATTGAAATATAATTTATTTGACGTAAGACTGAAAAATTAAAATTAAAATTTTATTATGTGACGGTTACGTTAAATATATTTTTTTAAAATATTTGAAGTGATATATAAATGAGGAAGATTAAAAAAAAATTATATATTCTTTTGGTAGTTTTTTTGAAGTGTTTTAGAAAAATAAATTGAGAAATGAAAAATTTATGTGTTATTAAAAATGAAAGCTAAATTAGTAAAAATATTGATAAATTTTTTATTTTTTATTTTTAAAAAATATTTATAAACTTTTAAAAGTTTTAATAATAAACTTAAATTTTAAAAATTAGGACTCTCAAATTTTTAATAATTAAAAAGTACCATTTTTAAAAGTACCTATTAAATTTTAAAAGTTCAATTAATAACCTTAATTTTTATATTCGTGAAATTTTTTAAAGTTTAATAATATTTTTTACGGACTTTTTTAAGTGAGGATATTTTAAAAATAAAGTATCAACTATGTAAAATATTATTAAAACTTTAAAAATTTTAAAAATCATTTTTAAATAAATACAAATTTTTATTAATTTAGCTTAAATAAATAAAAAAAATCAAATGAACAAGTGAGAACTATGATGAAATGAGGCTTAATCTTGAGGGAGGGTGCCTTAATCATTACCAAATGACTCCAACTTTTGCAATAAAAAAAATAATTACCTTTTTCTTCAAAGATATATATATATATATATATATATATATATATATATATATTATCAAATAATTGTAAGAATTTAATAATTCATACCACATGGTTTTGGAGTAGCCACATGTGTAAGCCAATTGGATTTAAGGGGCTGTAATTGTCGAAGAAAGTCACGATAGCTTATACTTAAAGTAGACAATATCATATCATTGTGGGAATCCATTGTTCATATTAGTGGTATTAGAGTCATGTCTTTATCTTAACTTAGTCATGTCGACAGAACTCTCAAGTGTTAAACAAAGAAGTTGTGAGCCTCGGTGTAGAAATGGTGAAGATATGAGGTATTCTAGAGAAGAGGAGTCGTCTAGATAGTGCTAGACAAACATATAGATATGAATATTTAAGAGGAAACTCAATTAGAGGAAAATCATGGGTATACAGACAAGGGACACTATCTTTTATTGATACGAGACTTCTGGACAATATTATACCATTCTTGAGAGCTAAGTAATTTGAGGAAATAGTTTCTAAAATAAAATATTATATATTCTCCTATTTAGTTTTTAAGAGGAATTATCTTATCTGTTTTTGTAACTATTTGTATTCATCAATTATATAAACCCTAGTCGTTCGTCGTCGTAGAATTTTCCATCCTAGTATTACCATGTATATTTCTCCTTCTCTCTTTGTGTTCTTTATGTAGATCAAGTGTATGAGTAGTCCGATCCTAAAAAATGGTATCAGAGTTAGAAGAGTCACCATAATCTATAAAGATGAAAAGTTCAAAGATCGGGCTTAAGAAGATTGATGGATTCACTATTAGTCTCTATAAGATGCAGATGGAAGACTATCTATATCAGAAAGATTTTCACAAACTCTTGTCTGGGATGAAACCAGATTCCATGACCATGGTACAGTGGAAACTAGGATTGGTAATTTCTAAGTTCATCCAATTGATGTTGTCCAAAAAGGTAGTGGACGCTCAAGGTTTTGTAGGCTTTAAGGTTGATCCATTTGACATTGTTTAGAAATGTAAGATCAAGAAGATTGACGGATCCAATATCGGTTATTAGAAGATGTAGATTGAAGATTATTTATGCCAGAAAATCTTCATGAACTCTTGTCCGGGGTGAAGCTGGATTCCCTGACCATAGTATAGGGAAGCTCAAGGATTAGTAGGCTCTAGATAATTTTGATGCTGTCCAACAACGCAATGGAAGCTCAAATATTGGTAGGTTCTAGGGTTGATCCATTTGATGCTATCTAGAAATGTAGTGGAAGTTCAAGCATTGTTAGGCTCTAGGGTTGATCCCGTTGACATTTTTCAGACATGTGGGGTTCAATATCAAAGAGAAGACAATGTCAGATTTATTGAAGATGTTATCGAATATGTACAAAAAAAAAAAAAAAAAAAAAAAAAAAAAAAAAAAAAAAAAAAAAAAAAAAAAAAAAAAAAAAAAAAACTATTGCACAAGATAGTTAGAAAAATGAATCTGAATGTTAATTGAAGACTTCACAAATGCATCATGAGTGCCCGATTGGACACGGTAGTTGTGTAAGTCAAAATAAAAAACGGGTTTGGTTGAAGCCAAACTTCTTAGGTTGAGAGGAGTCTTATTCATCAATGAAGCAAGAAAGTGGAAGTGTTATGAGAGGAGTGAGCACGAGAGGTGCGACGCCCGTAGAAGTGCTCCAAGTAGAGTAAGCACGAGAGAGGCAAACGATGTCAGTAGAAGCGCTCCAAGAAGTGATCACAAGTGTATTCCTTGAGCCATCGTCTCGTGTTTAAGGTGGGTAGTTTCACAAGAAATGTCAAGACCAACATTTACTCGAGAAAGAGCACAAAACTGTATGTAAATGTGATGTCCCACATTGGTTGGGGAGGAGAACAAACCACCATTTATAAGGGTGTGGAAACCTTCCCCTAGTAGACGCGTTTTAAAGCCTTGAGGGGAAGTTCGAAAGGGAAAACCCAACGAGGACAATATCTGCTAGCGGTGGATCTGGGCCGTTATAGTAAAAGATATAGAAGAATAAAGTTGTAGCAATACAAAGAGGAGCGTCAGTGCATCGGTTTGGCTACAATGAGAAAATGTTGTGATTGGGCATGTGAGCCTCACTCTGAGGAGTGAACCATTATTCAAAGGAACCGAGGAGTTACCTGTAATTTACGGAGGTTTTTCTCCTCAAAATTCTTCCTCCATAGCCATTTTTCATGATTCTTATCTAGATTGACAGGATCTGTATGTATATAACGATTTAAAACGGTTATGAAATCACGTCTCACTTATATATGATTTGAAATGATGGTAGGAAATAGTAAAAAGTATAGTCAGATTGTATGAACCTGAGTGAGCTCAATGTTTGAGATAAATTTAGATGAGCTCGACTACGTGAATCCAATGATTGAGATACTCAACATTGGTCTTCATCACCTCGGTTTTGTCCGAGATGAAATCATCTCTAAAACCATATTAAAAAATAGTACCGTTCAAACCAACCAAAATTTTTATAAAAATTGAATCAATGTGAGTTGAACCAGATCAAATCGGTTGGATGTAGCTGATCCGAGCAACACTCCCTCACCAGTTGCAGCGTCTGATTACAAACATCTTCTTTGATCTCTATGAACCGTTCTAATTATATCTAATCGGTAAGAGATAATTGATAACAATTTTTTATATAAAATATTTAAAACAAAGTGCATTTTTGAAAAGTCAATCCAAACGGACCCTAATTTTAGTTTCTACGTTTTTTTCTTGCACAATAGTGTAGTGCTTTTCCTTCTAAGCTGGAACATCAATTAGTAGATTTTTTTTTACCGGGAATATTTAGTCAGGTCAAAGGATGAATTAGAGGTATATTAAAGTTCGGCATTGACTGCGAAGACTACTTGATCTATTGTCTCTATTGGGCACCACATATTCACTTTTCTGTCGTTAACTCTCATCAATTTATAACCGTTGATTAAATAAGAATATTATTAATTTGGTTATTAATTTTGTAACCATTTTAATATTAATCTTATTTAATTTCATGTGATATTCAAAGAATTGTCCCGGTAGGCTTGTCTCTGAGGTTGTTGATATCGGAATTTGATAGAGTTTTGTGCGTCACATTACATTTCTTGAGTGACATTTTGGTGAGAGTTTTTGTAGTGTGAGAGTAAGGTATTCACTTGTAACACTTTGATTATTAGTTATTGGTTGCTACCCATGGATGTAGGAGAACTTCTTCTCTCCGAACCACGTAAATATCTTGGTGTCTCTTTGTGTAATTCCGTTCATTGTGGTTGTGAGTACATTCGTTCCGCTTTCGCTACAACAATCGGTATCATAATTTTGTGGTTGTAGCATTTGCCGCACAACAAGTGGTATCAGAGCCTGATTGTGGTATTTGGGGTATTGTAAAAGTTTTGATCTCATCAACCACTACACGTGCTCACAACCGTGCTTATCTTCTTGAAAATCAATTTTTCAAGAATTGTGTTTTTCTACTTTCATCCAAATTACTTGTTACAAATGACAGAGTCATCTGGAATTAAATCACGATGTGGGCCGAGAATTTTGAGTTCTAATCTTGGAGTAGAGAAATTTGATGGAACCAATAATTTTGATGTTTGGCAAGGCGAAGTTAGCGATTTGCTGGCCATGCAAGACCTTGATGCTTCTCTCGAAGAGGAGATGCCTGAAGACATGACAGACGCCGAATGGAAGAAGTTAAATCGACAAGCTTGTGGAATTATTCGATCCTGTCTTGGCAAGGATCAGAAACATCCATTTATGAAGGCGACCATGGTGAAAGAACTATGAGACAAACTTGAGGCGAAATGTATGCAGAAGAGTGTGGAAAATAAACTCCATTTGAATAAGAAACTCTTTCGTTTTGACTACACGAAAGGTATCTCAATGGCTTAACATTTGGATGATTTTAACAAAATCATCACCGATTTGCTCAATCTGGATGTTTTTATGGATGACGAAGACAAAACATTGTTGTTATTGAATTCTTTACTGGAATTCTACGAGTTTTTCGTAACCACCCTACTACATGGAATCATTGATCTTGAATTTGAAGATGTTTCAAATGCCTTGATGAATAATGAGTTGAGAAAGAAGGACAATGAGGCATATCAAGACTCTAACTCAAATGTTCTCACTACTCATGGAAGGACTTCTACTTGGAAAAAGAGTGAACGTGGAAAGTCCTGATCCAAGTCGAGAGGTAGATCTAAAAATTGGAGAAAGCTTGATAAAAATGAGTGTGCATATTGTCGACAGAAGGGCCATTGGAAGAAAGATTGTCGGATCTTAAAAGAGAAGGGTTGAAGTCCTAAGTGGTTAGAGATGACGACACTGATACAAATAATGCCTTGACGATCTCCTTATCAGCCAAATCAGTAAATGGATTCTTGATTCTAGATGCTCCCTATGTGTCCCAATAGAGAGATCTTCTTGGACTTCAAAGAGTTCAATGGTGGAGTTGTCTATATGGGCAATGATAATACTTGCAAGATGATGGGAATCAACTCAGTACGAATCAAGATGTTTGATGGGGTTGTACGAAAACTCAATGATGTGAGGTATGTCCCTGACTTGAAGAAAAATTTGATTTTCCTTGACGTTCTAGATGCGAATGGTTATCGTATTATTTTGGAAGGAGGGAATTTGAAAGTAGCTCGTGGAGCTTTGGTGGCAATTAAAGGGACTAGAAGAGGTAGCATATACTACCTGAACAGCTGCTGTGGCAAGTACGAAAGAACAAGACATATCGAAATTATGGCACATGCGACTCGGGCATGCTGGTGAGAAGACGCTCCAAACATTGGTGAATCAAGGAGTCTTCAAGGGTACCACAACTGGTAAAATTGATTTTTGTGAACATTGTATATTTGGTAAAAAAAAAAAAAATGTGTTTGATTATGTTCACACTGATGTATGGGGTCCCACGAAGAATGTCTCGTTGGAAGAAAAGAGGTGGTTTGTCACCTTTATTGATGACTACTCGAGGAGAGTTTGGATGTATCTCATGAGGCACAAAGGCAAGGTTCTCGAAATCTTCCTAGAGTGGAAGAAAATGGTAGAGAATCAAACCGATAGAAAAATAAAAAAGTTGAGATCAGACAACCGTGCAGAATTCTTCGCATTGAATTTGATGTCCTCATAATTGATAGATGTGGATGTTCATTTGAAGTTTCCTTTTTATGAATTTTCTTGGTACCCTTTCGTTTCCATTAATTCAAAAAATTGATTGATTAATTCTTTGAATGCGACATACCACATCAAATCGATAAGCCATCACACTTTAAAAATAAATATGACTTGAAGAATCTAAATAATAATTGAGTTTGATAAGTTATTTGCACCGTTTTTTTTAATTTTTTATGGTTTTTATGTATAACAAGGTACACAGGTTGGGTTAAGGAAATCTATTAGACTAATTCGAAATTTCGGAGTGATTGAGTTGCTGACTAGAGTAGCCTGAATAGAGTACACAACCCAACTCATGAAGTGAACCAAAGTGCATTATAGGAATAACACGTATTAGATCGCATCAAGACATGTGCCAACACACGCCCATACCCATTTATAGGCCACTGATGTCCTGAACCTGCTTTATGGAGTTGTTTTTGCCGAGGAAATTCCTCGAATGATTGATTGAATCTCAAAAAGGTTTGGTCGACTCATCTTTGTAACCTAAAAATTAAAATATGCAAATTTTTGCATACTTGTGAAGGACACGAGTTTGGAAGATTGATTGAATCTTATAAACGGGTTTGCTTAGTTGATTCTGTTAGCTTAGAAACTCGAGATGGTTTTCACAGTAATTTTAAGAATATCAAATTTGGAGAATTTGGTAACTTAAGATCAAACACAAAATTTATAAAACTCGAGGTTAGACTGAATCCAAATAAAGATATTACTAGGGTGAATAGCCCAAAAAACCTCACACCCTCATGATCCAATATATAAAACTCGAGAGATGCCCGGTTCAACCTTTTTCTAAAACTTTCTACCGAGAGAAGGTAAAACTCTAGGTTAACTCAAACATCGATAGAATGTAAAAACTCGGTCGAAAGAAGCTAAAACTCAAACCTCACTCTCTAAACCTACAACGGGTGATTTTTATAAATATCATGATAATTTTTAATTTTATAAATGCAAGTTTTCGATTTTGGAAAATGGTTGGAAAGGTGACAATAAACCAGTTTTAGTGGTCAACACTCTGAAAAGTCAGTCAATGTGAACCCATTTCACTCATCACTCTCATTATTATTATTATTTCTTCAAAAAAAAAATAAAAAAACATAAACAATTATCGGTTATTTTACGATTATCGTCATAGTTACTTTCAGGTGATGATGTTTAATTGTCGATGGTGGGTCGTTAATTATTTGTGATCACCACCACAACACCTCAGATGATGATAACTAATTAGCGTTAATTGCAAATGGGTTATTCATAATTATTATTATTATGGTCATCGTGGGGTCGTGAAATTTTTTTTCATGGAAAGACTACCTGCGGTGCACAAATAACTATCCAATGAGATTCTTCGTTTTCGTTTGATTAACCATATAATAGTTTGCATATCTAACTTGGAGTTCCTTAGTGAGTATTTTCACCTTGTTTTTAAAATGATTTTTAGGTAAAGGCAAAGTTGTAGCTGTTAGATGATGAAAGTCCCACGTCGACTAATTTAGGGAATGATCATGGATTTATACTCAAAAAATACTATCTCCATCGGTATGAGGCCTTTTAAGGAAGCCCAAAGTAAACCCATGAGAGTTTGTACTCAAAGTGGACAATATCATATCATTGTGGAGAGTCGTGGAGAGTCGTGTTCGTCTAACAGTAGCATCTACTCGGTCAATATGTTCATCCTACTTTTCTTCCTTAGAATTGACATGAGTCGTGTTCGTCTAACAGTAGCATCTACTCGGTCAACATGTTCATCCTACTTTTCTTCCTTAGAATTGACATGAGTCGTGTTCGTCTAACAGTAGCATCTACTCGGTCAACATGTTCATCCTACTTTTCTTCTTTAGAATTGACATTTTTCGACAAGTATATAATTATTTAAAGCTTTTTACGCGTTGATTTTTATTCAATAATTAAAGCGATATTAAAAAAGTGGAAGAGCTTTCACTTCTTTTGTGAATGGTTTTCCAAATCATAGGGATTTTTGCTTTGCTTTTCTATTGAAAAAAAAAAAAAAAAAAAAAAAAAAAAAACAAAACAAAACAAAAGTAAACGATAATGTCAGTCAACGCCCAGGTTTGACGAATGTGAACCATTGGACTATACTCCAACGGCTGTCTATGAAGATCCACAAGGATGAAGACAAATATGTTATAGGTGTCTTTGATTAGGTTTTGGTTAACTTTCAACAACTAATACGATATAATCATGAATGCCATGGAGCGGGGCGAGGACAGGTCTCCAATCCCTGTCACTACCTCCTATTTCAATCTCTATTTTCACGAAATTCTCCATTTATTTTGGTGAGAATTCTCTTGAAATAGTTCGCGGATATTGGGATCTCCACGGGGTGAGGAGAGGATTTGGTGGATCGGGGATAGGGATGAGGAATATAATCCCAGTCTCCAGCTCCGTTTAGTTCCTGTAAGACGAAGAGACTACAACAATTAGACGATGGCTATGTTATATGATATAAAACGTTTACAATTTGTTGCCATATCAAAATCAAGTATTCTTAGATAATTCAATTATACTTTTTTTTTAAAGGGTTTATGTTAACCACTCAAAATTAATATAGAAGATACAAGTGTCATCCAAAATGATTGGGTGTAAAGCGTATGTGAGTACCTCTTTCAGTCCGTCAAATTCTATGGCTCAACCTTGAATAGGTGGTGGAAATTACGAAACTTATTTCATTTTCTATTTTCATTTATTTTTGTGGGAAAATTAGACGTGACACGATATTGGATGGAGATAAGGGATACTCTTCTTCTCCGGCCCATTTATCTAGAGAAATTGTTTTCCCGTAACTAACCCATCCATCGAGGGATTCACCCTTGAAGTTAAATGACATGTCTAGGTCTAATATTATTCTTAATACATTAATAACAAACTTATCCTCGGTCCTCTTTAGCTAATGGAGAGAAATCTTTCTTTATTCTCTCCCCCACTTCTCGTCTCTTTGCTCCCTCAAATTGATTACCCCTCCTATTTGCATTTTGGGTCATTTACTGATTATTCTCGTAAATGTTAAGGCTATGTGCTACATCATTTTTTTAGGTAAAGACAAGGTGCATCTGTACAACGACAGTATCGTAATCAGAAACCATGACACGTGCATAGGCTAGTAGCATATTTAAATTCATAGACTTAGGTTAGAATAGGTTGTTATGCTTTTCATGTTTTGAATTATTTATTATTATCTTTTTAATCTTATTTCAAAATTATGTTTTTGAATACGTAGGACCACGACCGTGCTTTCATTGAAAATGTTATGTTTATGTTGAAATTATGATTTTAAAGATGATGTTTTAAAAGTTAAATTTCGAGATTAGGTTAAGATGACAGTAACGACTTTAGGTAGCTAAAGTATAGGATCGTTACACATTTCCTTTACTCAGGTATCACTATAAGATTGATTTGATATAATTATAAGTTGGTAAGCATGGGCAGGACCAATAGTGTTGATGGGGGTAGATTCCTTTGAGTTTAATTACAATATGATTTGAAGGGGCACATCTAGAAAATGACTTTCTTCTTGCACGAGATGGCTCCACGGAGCGTCAAGCCTATCATCATTAACAATCAAAGCAACAACAAATATTAGATTAAAATCAATGAAACGAAATGTTAAGATGACACAAGAACGCACCACTTAATTTAGATAAACACAAAAAAACGATAAAGAGAAAATGTAATGAAGAAGACTGGCGGAAGGTTTATATTGATGACTCCAAACAAACAGAATACAGACAATATAAAAAAGTACCTTTTCAAACCGTTGCTTAAGGGTATATATATATATATATATATATATATATATATATATATATATATATATATATATATATATATATATATATATATATATATATGATTGAATCTAATATCTATATAGTTTCACCGGATATAACTTTTTCGTGTACATAACTTATGACAATTTACATTTACCATATATAGCTTTACTGTGTATAACGATTTAAGCCGTAAATAAGCTAAACCCTAAACCCTAAATAAGGAGCATGCTCCATAACTTAACACTAAATGTGTATGAATTCTTCTTTTCTTCTTGCTTATCACCGACTTTTCAAGCGTAGTTGGTAGGGAGACAGTCGTGTGTGTTCATCATACATTGCCAAAGCCTTTTTGAACGCCTTGTTTTGGTTTGTTGTCTATACACCACACCCGCGACCCGACATTGAAGCCATTGCTACCTCAAAGACAAAGGGTTTAATGGGTTTGAAAAGTTTGCAAGGAAAAGATTTGTGTTGTTTGAAAGGGAATTTGAATGATTTGTGTTGTTACAAGCCACAAGATATAGCAACAACAAAAAGACAATATATAATTGGAAGAATTTATTGGTTTATATACCCACTTTTTGCATTGTATATGATTGGGGGAATTCAATCATACTCGCATTATATTCTCTTGCTAGGCTTGTCCTGCCTTTGATTTAATGTTGCAACTTGCCCAAGGATTGTCTTAGAGCCTATAGGGAATTTCTTGAAGCACTTGGGCAAGTGGCTACAACCTTTAGGACATTTGTAGTTTCAATTGGTTAAGTCAAATTGGAAACCGTGTTATGACTTTTGGAAGGGTCGACATGCATTAACTCATAGATAGTACAGTTGTCTGTGTGGTAAACCGTGTATATAAGATTACTATACATGTGGTTGTATTTTTTTTTTACCATAACATTAAGGTTGCTTACTAAGTATTTTTAAATACTCGACCTACGTTTAATAATTCAAGTAAGTTAAAAAAGCTTCAGATATGGAAGACAAAGGTTCCTAGTCTTAATCTGTTCTATTGCTATTCTCATTTTTTATAGGGATAATCACCATTCAATCACTTGGAGCTAATGTATAGGTAATTGTGCGTTCAGTTACCGCATCTTTAATTCGATTCCTTGCGAGCGTAAATTTTTCTTCAATTTTCATTGTTGTGACATGTGACGCAATTTCATTGATAGGTGTGTGGATTGGGTTGAGTTGGCTGGAGCGAGTCGTGCCTCAATTCCAGTTCGAGGAGCTTAAACAACACGTCTCCACAAATTGACCCGACATGTGTCTCCCGCCTACCGCTCTACATGCTTCTCTGCCCATGTATCTTTCTGTTTCAAACCAATTTCTTTGAAGTTTCATATATTTTCATACAAAATTCGAATCAACTTAGTTCATTCCCTAAAATTTAAAGTTTTAACCCATCTACACCATAAATACTTTTCTTGTAACTATTATTAATTATAGTTTGAAATAAACACGACGTCCAAAATTAAGAACTTACCAAATTTTGCAATTCTTCATGATTGCTAGAATGTCATCTTCCGATTAGAATCAACTCCAGCATCCTTCCTGAATCTTATGTGAGATTTCTCCTGGAACAACATATTTAAAAATCATAATCTAATTCCAAGAAAAACTCTCGGATTTGAAGGAAAACCAAATTAAAAAACCTAAAATTCATACCTTCCGTTCTTCCTCGATTCTTGATAAAATCAAGTGATTCAAAAGCCTAGAATAGATGTCCTCAATCTACTGAGCAAGTCTTGTGAAGAAGCACACGTAAAATTCCAATCTCAAGCTAGTGTTTGGAGCGAATTTCGACTTTCTCGGTCTAAAAAAACCTAAAACTCCTCTTTTCTTTTTCCCCCTTTCTCCTTTCTTCCTCTTTAATGATCTAAGTACCCAATTTTCTTGAGTGGTTCGAGTTTTATTTTCTAATCATTTTTCTTTTCTATTTTATCTCGAAATTCCGTCTATAAAGCCGTTAAGAAAGTCTTAGAATTTTGACTTTAAAGGAAAATCGGGTATTTAATTGTTCACCGAGGTTAACCCTCCCTTCGAGGCTAACAACTTTTTTGTTCGAACACTTTAGAATTGATATATAAGCTCTCATGATTTTGTCTTAAGTTTTCCATACCAACAAAGATAATGTTCCTTACTTATAAACTCATGATTTTTCTCTTAATTAGCTAACGTAGAATAATTCCTTCCAATAATCCTCGACTGATAAGTGTATTATCTGCTGAGAATGCCTCATTTTCATAATCCAAACATATTGCATTTGCCATTTAGTTCTTAATTCTTTGGCTCCTTTCATTCAAAGATTCTGCATGAATATAACACAATCTTTTATGCTTTTTTGCACCCAATTGAAGGACCATATATAGGTGGTGACAAAAATTGCTTAGGTCGGTGTGGTATTTTCTTCACCGACAACGATATCTCCTTGTTCGTGTGAACATGTTCAATTACGTTTGAGGTTTTAGTTTAAATTTTTACTTCGGTTTTCTGTTAAATATACTTAGCTCCTGGACTTGTCGATAACGATTTTGTTTATATATAAAGAAATGTTGTGCAAGTTGTAATGACTCAGGCTCAAGATTTGGATCACGATTCGAAATTCGAAGTTGTGAGAATCCCACATTTCTTGGACACAATCTCATATTGGTTTGGGAGGAGAATGAAACACCCTTTATAAGGGTATGGAAACCTTCCCCTAGTAGACTCGTTTAAAGACTTAAGGGGAAGCATGAACGGAAAAACCCAAAGAGGACAATATCTACTAGCGGTGGAACTGGGGCATTACAGAAGTTAACACCTGAGAGAAAGCCCAAAGAGGACAATATCTTCTAGCGGTGGACTTGGGCCGTTACAGAAGTTAACACCTGAGGGTCCGACTTGAGGGGAGACCTAAAAGGGAAAGCCTAAAGAGGACAATATCTATTAGCGGTGAACTTGGGCCGTTACTGAAGTTAACACCTGAGGGTTCGATATTTTTCTACATCCCTTTCAGTTAGTTATCCATTACTTCTAAGAGTGAAAAATTTTTCCATACGTTTTTTCTTGAGTCACTAGGAAAATTTTCAAAAGATCACCTAGCATATAAATGCTCCAAACAAACCACGTTTAATTTTGGAGTTCATTTGATTAAGTCATTGAAAAGGATGGTGCATAGTTAGTAACCTTTAATTATTTTAAACCTTTCTTAGTCATCTATCTTTAAAATTGTTCTCATTTGGATATAGTATCAGTTCATTTATGTATCCCTCATTTACTCGAGAATCATACAATTAGTTTTTCATAACAAGTTGAAGTAAATGTTCGAGAGGACCGCACAAGAAGGGAATAGTGTGTATAGGTATAAACGTGGCCTTTGAATGGAGGGTGGAATTGGGTATCATAAAGAATCCAAGTTATGATATGAGGATGTGTAAAAACATAAGCGTTTCCTTTGAAAGAGATTCTAAATAAAAGTTTATTTGATGTCGTTTTCGACTAATCATCACTAGAGAATCTTATTATCATGATATGTCGTCACCTTCCTATGACTTTAGGATATATATTTTTTGCAAATTCTTAAAAATACGATTAAAGTTCGACATTAGCTCAATAAGAAAAAAAAATTAGTGTAGAAATAAAAGACATCTTATCAACCTTATCAACAGACCTAAAGCCCGAGTATTTGCCCGACTCCAGTCCAGGCTTAATCCAAGATTAGCTCAATTTTAAAGTTTGACCGACATGACTCTACCCTTTTATTTATTGGATTGGATATAGATCATCAGTTTGAAGATCGAGGTCGCCCTATTTGGTCCAATGAGAACTAATCTAACAAGTCGACCTAAACTTCAACCAATAAGTCAAATTCAAGGGTTAGGACATGGGCGTAACTATTAAAAGTTAGGTCGGTCTGATCTAGACCCCAACACTGTCTTAAACAGTCTAGTAACGAGGATTACGAGAGCTATCTCTAATATAAAGTCCTAGTGTTTATGACTCATAGTTTGCCAATTCCCATCCCTAAGGTTTAAGTTGACCCAACAAGTTTAGTGGATTCTATATTAAATGAATAAAATAAACTCAATTGTGAGAAAATATTTGTAACGATTTAGACCCATCGTTAGCAGATATGGTCCCTTTCATACTTCCCTTCAAGGCTTTAAAACGCGTTTGCTAAGGGAAAGTTTCCACACCCGTATTTTGCTCTCCTCCCCAACAAATGTGGAACATCGCACCATTGCCATAGACTTGGAGGGGCTGCCCTACAGCAAGTTGGAACTTAAAGCCAAGGAAGGACACAACCCTAGCTTTTATGATCCTGATGCCTTTGTTTTGTTTCCCTTGCCTTCTTTACTATATATTCCAATAGATATTATAGTGTAGCCTATTGCTTATCAAATTATGTGTTCTTCAACATTAAAACTCATATGAGTATCAAATATAACTTTATTAATACCTTACCAAACTCTCATAATCAAATGTTTCTTTGTAATTGATGTGCCTTTTGGTAATAATGGCTAATAGGAAAGTGTACAAAACTCCAAGTGGGCAATATTCTTGACAATTCCCTTTGAATCTTCTTCCCAAAAAAGTGCACAAGATTCTTTGTATTTATCAAAATCATTTAAATGTGGTACAAAACACAAGAGTTTCTCATCCAAAAAGTAGGCTATTTAGGGGATTAGTGATAGGTTTTCTGGATCACATTCGTAAAGTATCAAGACCCCTAGTCTGTTTTTACATGAGAGTTGATCTAAAAGCATATTTGTCAAAAACTATTCTAAATGCTACAATTATTTCACCCGACACTTTATTTTAAGAGAAGTTGAGTAATCAGCTAAATATCGTAACATTTATCTGGATCGAAGATGATTAATCACTTGAATAAAATCATTCATAAGAACTAAAATTGGCCAAAAGGAAGCTTGGAAATATTAGTCGTAGGATACTTTATGATTATAATGCATCTGACTAAGTAGACAAAGATCGAACTCTACTCAATTCTACTAAGTTGATTTTAACTTAATAGACGTGTATAATTTCAACTACCAAGTTAAAAGCTCGAATCCATTTATTTTTCACCGTTTGGTGCATAATAGCTGTGTACGGTCAATGGGATTGATTCTTGGTTTTTGCCTTTTTGGTCCACACCAACCTCCAT
The DNA here is from genome assembly GCF_057944985.1 of Cucurbita pepo subsp. pepo. Taxonomy (NCBI): domain Eukaryota; kingdom Viridiplantae; phylum Streptophyta; class Magnoliopsida; order Cucurbitales; family Cucurbitaceae; genus Cucurbita; species Cucurbita pepo. The sequence continues at coordinate 7,776,435 of NC_141801.1, forward strand.
GGAAGAGGCCAACAAAAGCTTACCCTACCATACAGAATTTTATTTAAAAACCTTTTTCTATTATTATTTTATTTTAAAATGCGTAAAATGATGAATTCAAACATCAAATTTTTTTTATCAAAAATATATAAAATTAAGGATTTAAACGTTAAATTTAAGAAAGACTGTTAATATTTTAATCTACTAAATTACCTACTCGATTCAACTTATTATTATTATTATTATTATTATTTTAATTTTATAAACAATAAACGATACAATTATCGAAGATTTATTAGAGATGTCAATATTTTTATTGGTAAGAGTCAAATTAAAATGGATGAAGAAATTTGGTATGAAGTGTTCAAAATATATATATAGTATGGGAAACTAGAAGCAAACATGTTCCAAGTTGTATAAATCATTTTATTGTATTGAATATTTCCCAAAAAGTATTCTTCAATCAATCATAAGATGGGCCCATAATAATATAGTGATAGTTGTCAAGTATCCCAACTCTTTCATCATTGATTTCTTAGTTTTTTATTTTTTGTATTAAAGTATATTTTACACGAACAGTTGATTCTTAACGGGAGACTAAAACTTATGGTCAACATTCTTCACATAAAATAATAGATTGAAGGAACACTTCATGATTTATTACTCACGGTACATCTGTGAAAGAAGTCGAGATCAAATTAGTTCTTATAGGGAAGGTGGTGGATAATGTGATTACTCCATTTTAGTAAACAATTGAGCCTAAGACAATAAGATTTGGGGTTAGAATTCAATTCACAATAGCTGAACTAAATTCAAGAGAGGCAAGAATCCTGATACTCACCAAAAGATTGTAAATCTTTGCTAGATAGTACGTTGAACGTTCAAAGATTTAGAATCATTAGCTATTGTACCAAAGTTCGGACAAAAGTGTTAGAGAAACAAGTTACAACCCGGGAGGGATAAAGGAAGGAAAAAGACAACAAAACCTTCACTGTGTTGTCCTTTTTACCACTGTAGTTTTGGTTAACGTCCAACATAGAGAACACCATGTTCGATGGAGAGGCAAGATATGCAATGATTGAAAATCAAAGAGAAAACCCACCAACCTGAAGCATTGGAATCCTCCCTGTTGTGTCGATGACCGACAACAGTGGTACAACAACTATATTTGAGGTGGATAGATGATAGTGATCAATGATGGATGCTCAAAAGAGTAGAAAAACTAAACTAATATCAACAGGTATCGAACACATGAGAGAAAGATGTAGGAAAATTAACATTAGCCAAGAAGTCAAGCTAGGGTGACAACTTGACATCTAGGGCTACATGTTCTGTGAGGAGAATCAACCTCAACTCGATTGTTATAGTTGAGTAGGTCAGTGATTCCTCGAGAAGATAAGTTTCTATTATCTTAAAAGTACATTCTAAAACTTACCCTCATTTTCTTCTTAAAATAATTGAATCGCTCTTCTCCCCATTTATTCAACCACGATTCTTTCCGTTTAGAAACATCGATCTTCGATCTTTTCTTACTCGGAAATACTTGAATACACTCTAGAAGATACTATTGCTTCTAGAATAGTACTTGTAGGAGGGGAAATAAGTCTTGGGAAGATGCTGATTCTCCATTTCCAAGTGTTGTTGCATCTTTTGTCGTTACTAAATCTCATGGTTTGTAAGGAGACAAATCATTGAAATGCCTTTTAAAGGTAATAACATTTCTCATTGCCCAATTGGATTTGCCCCACCTATCAACCTTCTCAATCCTTCTTATAAAGACCACCCACTGCCCTCTCTTTTGCCACACACATTGCCATTCTTTCCCTTGCAACCTTTTGAGCCCTTTCTTCCTTATTTTTATACTATTATCATGGCTTCCATGTCTTCCCATGGCTCTGCTTCATGGACTGCAAAGCAAAACAAAGCCTTTGAGGAGGCTTTGGCACGGTATGACCGAGACACACCTGACCGATGGCTCAATGTTGCAAGAGCTGTCGGTGGAAAAACCGAAGAGGAGGTCAAAAGGCACTACCAACTTCTTGTGGAGGATGTCAAGTTCATTGAGTCGGGCCGTGTTCCCTACCCGTATCGAAACTCAGGAGCCAGTAGCTAAGGTAACGTGATCACTGATGACAAAAATATGCATACAAAAAGAATCAAGATAATGTCGTTAGTGAAAACACTCGTTTATACACTCTGGTCAATAGTAACTCCTCGTAACTTTCAAATGGCTCAAAAGTTTTAGTAGAAGTCCGTATCTATTCATTGCAATAGAAACATGTTAATAAAAGTACATAAAACCAAAATATCCTATTCATTAGGTTCTCCTCATTCATATCTAAGTTTTGTTCCTGATGATGTAGAATGTTTACATCATCATATCATCTTTGAAATTTATTTTCTTTCGATCAATATCTGATCATAATCTATAATAGTAATGTAGCTAAACGTATCGATCAAAGTAGAAGGTCATACGTTCATCCGTTCGACCATGTTTATATAAAATAGTTGGTTAGTTGGGTTGAAGAAACCCTAGCCACACCATTGGGTTGTAAATGATCCCTTAGCTAGCTTGAAACGGATGTCATTATACAGTTTGTAAGTATATGAGCAGAGGAATGTCATTATCGATGAATAGAGGCCCCACAGTTGGGTTGGATTCTTGTGTCAATGAATGGCTATATGTTTCAATAAAAAAAACAATATAACTCATCGTCTTGTAAGCTTTTTGAAAGCCACCCTTCTTGTTCTTCCAAACTAAAGCTGCACCAATGTCTCAGCATTGGCTCTCACACCCCCAACAAAAACAAGAATAATATTATATTATTGTTCATGTTGGATTGTAACCCAATGTTTTTTTTTTTTAATTTCAGGATGAGAAACAAGAAGCTCCATTGATCATGATCGTGAAGTAATAGAAAAATAAAAGGATTGGAGGAAGAACCATTTGCTAATGATTTGAAGAGTTATAATATCTATATTTCATTTGATATTCGTGTTAAGCTTGAAGTTAGTTTATTAATTCCATCGACTTTCAATTTTGAGAGGAAAAGATCGAAAGAATTATCCGATTCTTTTAGATGGATAATGAATATTTATGTTGTTTTGCAATGAAATCTACTTTCAATCAAATTTTTATCTTCTCGACCTCGAAGCTTATCTAGTTGATATCATATTTGTCAATCATTGATCCGTTTCAATAATTCAACTCGGACTTATTTCTATAAAAGATTGAAAAACTTGTAATACCTTTAAATCAGTTTTTTCATAACTTTTACGAATTAATAACTTAATAAATTGTCGATGTTGCTAAAAGTGTTAAATTTATGATTTTGGTTTTTTATAAAGGATATGAAAGAATAAACATTTAACTATATCGCCATACTCTCCCATTTTTTTTAGACTTATTCAAATTAATAACTATTTTTATTAAGTTAGGTAACGACCTGAAATTTTCTACTTAATTTAAGGTCGCTACTGTATACGTATCATAAACATTGAATGCGGAAGACTTCATTTAAATTCCATAAAACATAACCTTTATCTTAAAACACAGCCATGGACTTAAGTGTTTCGAAAACATTTTTAAAACGACACAACAAAAGACTAAATAAAATGAATAAGGGTTTAAGTTAAAAACATCCTAGTCTAGCCTAAGTCTAAGAAAACAAATACTACTACCCTATGCATGTACCATGATCTCGAGTTGCGATGCCGTCGTCAGCCGTACAGGAATGTCTTGCCTTAACCTAAAAAAGTAAAGTAGCACGAGGCTTAAGTATTTCTAGAATACTCAGTAAGTGACCCCCTATCGGGGTTATGCAACAATCACATGCAATGAAATGATGGGACCTATCTTTCGTTTCGTTTCCTTTCGTTTTCCCTACGGTGTAATCCTAACAGGTAATCGTGGACGTGTACCATATACTCTACACGCAGCCCATATGTGTGAGTATGGGCTCACCCGCTAGTTCGCACACCGCTGGGCCACTGTCCCTAGCCGGTGGGCATACTCTAGGAGCCCTTATACCGGGACCCGTTAAAACTAGAACCGTCACGGCAGCGCTATGCAAGGCATAACGATCGTTGTCCTACCATTGGATGTATGCGTCCGTACCCTCGTGATGGGATAGGGGTATCCCCCCAAATGCATGAACACACAATATGCATGAGGTCCCACTACTCCTACAGTTATCATTAATAAACATAACCCCGAGTCACATTTTCATGCTTACATGTCATTCTCATTCTCATTTCTTTACATATCATACATATTCCTAGCGGGGTTATGTTTCATGCAATTTACCGTATTTCATGTCATACAATTCATGCAGTTACATTCAAATATTCATACAAACAAGCCATAATCGTTCAAGGGCCACGCATCGCCACATGCATAACATATCACATCAACTAAGCAGCATACATAACATACATTCACGTTCACATGATTTCGTACTTAAGCACATTAAACTAGCATACAATTTAATGACACGTGTCAACATACAGTAAATAACGCGTAACCTACGATGGGTGAGCCACTTACCTGGCTAGCTTAAGTCGTTGTCACGAATATATCTTTAATGAAAGTTTGATTCCGTCCTTTGAAATCCGGGTCAACCTATATGAGCCCATGACATTAGTTTTCGTGTTTGAACTCTACAACATTATTTCTCTAATTTACATTGGTCCATTGTTAAAAATATTATATATCTATAATTATATTTTTATTAACAATCTTATTTTCCATGGTTACTATTACAGCTATTTCAAGTTATTCTGCGTTTACTACTCTCTGTATTTAACTAATGTGTTTACCTTTCCCTCTATATTTAGTGTGTGGTTTTTAATTCTCTAATTTTTTTTATTTTTTATTTTTTATCGTTTTCCTTTTCATTCTGTTCTCATGCATTCCAAATTTCTAATGATCATCTCTGTTTAATCTTTCTTATCTCAGTGTTTCCTATTTAAAAAGTTTTCTTGACCTTTCTATCTTTAATCTATTTATTTGGTCTTTCTATCTTTAATCTATTTATTTGGCTATGATAAAAATTTAATCTAATATTACTAATTTGACTTGTGATTTACTCGAATTGTACAAATGATCGACATTTAGTTTCTAACTCAAACCTAGATCATTGTAATAATTCAATGAAATCTAACTATAATGGGTTGTGATTTCTAAAAAAAATAGGATAAAAGAAAATGAAGATTTAAGATATACCTTATTGATCAGATCTATCTTCACGTAAATCTCCAATGAATCTCAACTGGGTAAAGATTATTTTCTTTTTTTTTTTCTCAAGTAAATCTGACAATTATTGCTTTTTCTTTTTGACAGTTACTTTTAATGATGGGTTGAGGAGAGATAATTGTGGGAAGGGATGAGAGGTTATAATTGTGGGAAGGGATGAGAGGTTTAGTGGAGAGAAGTGGGAAAATGTTTTTTTTTTTTAATTAATTAATTAATTAATTTATTATTATTATTATTTTAACTATTTTTATAATTATTTTTATTGGTTTATTTCTTTATTTATTTTTGGGCTATTACACGGACACTTTTCCCAAATCCTTATAGGTGTTTGTAGGTTACCGATCGATGTGGAAGAGTGTTCAAAGTTGTGCCGTCACAAAGAGGATTGTTCTAAAGCGTCAATTCACCTTTGTATTTGAGTATTTTATATTTTGATTGTAATTGTATCCCAAACCCATTTTCTCGTTTATAATAACTTTCAATGACACCTTGTAATTGAATTTCCTTTCGTATTTTGGGGTGTTGTTTGCTGGTTTTATTTTAATTTTAGTTTTACCCCTTTTTTTTTTTTTTTTTTTTTTTTTTTTACATTTTAATGTCTTTTCTTTTGTCTTTTTCTTTTTACTCATGGTCTGGAGTTTCGAAGTCCCGAAAATTAAGAATTGGATTTTATTTTGTATTTTGTGGTATTGTTTGCTAGAGGTGTACATGGTTCGGGTCTAGTTGGGTTGAAAGATTTTTTTGGACCAACCCAAAAGTTCAGATTGGTTGGATTGGTCCAATCCCAACCCAACTCGAAAATTTTCGAGTTGAGTTCGGGTTGTTCCAAACTGATAAGAGAAAAGAAGTCGAGCAGAGAAACAATGTAGCGTCGAGCGGAGAAGTCCGATGTAAGTGGAACGGATCACCAAGCAGAGAGACAGTCGGTGACGATGTCCGACGAAAAACACAAAGACAAGATCGTGCGGAGAAATGAGAATTGAGAGGAGAGTCTGAAAGAGAAATAAAGAGACGAATGTTAGCGACGTCGACGTCTGTTACGAGATGAGAACCATGTCAATAGAGAAATAAAAAGACGAATGACGAAGCCGAACGCTCTGAGATTATGACGATGAAGACGAAAAGCAGAGAGACAACGAGAAAGATGAGAAACGTGAAAAAGTGTGCTTCATTATTATAATTATTAATTCAATCCCGAGAGAAGAGAAAGAGAGAAAGAGTTATTAATTCGATCTCGTGCATGGAAGAGCAAAAGAGAGTGTTGCATCCTCAGAGTGCGCCATGTGGCAGACAACATGACTCATGATTCAAACTCAATTCAATAATTTAAATGAATCCAACTCAAACTCAATTCAAACTCTTGTAATTTAGGTTGGGTCGAGTTGGGTTCTTGTGTTAAGTAATCATATTTTTTAGATAAATAGGGAGAGTTATGACTGGTTTTTAATATTCTTCTATGCTTCCATAAAGTCTTACTGGGTATGACTTGAACATACGATTAAGAATTTGGGAAGCCTCTTTGTAACAATTGCACCCCGACAAGGACTAATTTTTTTTTTATTTATTGTTTTAAGTTCAAACTTTCAAAATTTTATTGAGGCTAGACCTTAGAGACCGACCGGGAAAACAAGCCCACCTCACGTGCGTTCACGTGCCTCCTCACATGGTTGGAGGTCATCCACGTACGCACTGTCACAAATGCACTCGACAGCGAGACAATGATTGTATTACATTTGTTCTAATCCAGCAACCAAGTCAACTATGTGAAAGTCGAACTTTACAGATAATCTTATGTATGATCAAGCCTTAAGTCACGTTTGAGAGAAATGTTTTAGAAAATGTGAGCGAGAAAATGAGTTGAAAACAATTTGAAGAAAACAATGTTATAGGCTAAAAACGAATAAGCAACAACCACAACTTTGATAGCTTATAACCCGGGTAGAAAGAACTGATAACTAATCACATCCCCATGGAGTACATTTTGAGGTATTTTAGCCCTGACAGGTGTAGACATGATTTTGATGAATGATTCTACACCTTTGTATTGATATGACAAGAACAGTAAAGATCTAATGCATCTAAAAGTAAAGGAGTTTGAAACTGGCATTGGGTCATGGGCAAGACTTCTTGAACAAGCATGACTAGGATATATATAAACTAGAAATCACTTCATGCAGGTGGAGTGGCGAAACTAAAGAAGACACATGTTAGACAGAGAGAGGGAGAGTGCGACTAATCGAGCATGTGACACGTGTTGCACAACGAGTAAAGCAATACATTGGCATCTTGTGAAGACGCATGTCACATGACCCGATTTGACCCACACCTAGGTTTGACCTAAAACCACGATCCGTTAACCCATTCTCGACTTGGTTTAGCATCTACAACCTTAGTTGACCACCTGACCAGATGTGATCTTTCCATGCCTCTCTAAGCACGCCACATGTTGCACTATAACGTGTGCGGTTACTTATGAGTGAAGCAATGCATATTCCTTCCCATTTGCACACGTGAAGGTGCGTGTAAGTTTCTTTTCTGCCTCTTTGACTGTTTTTCATCTCGGTTTCAATACTTACCTCAATTTTACTTGAATTAGAATCTACCAATGAATTTTTAAGAAATTTTGAGCTTTCAACAAGAGGAAAAGCAAGCTTGGGAAGCGCACGATCCATCGAGTAAGTAACCACTCAAACTTTTTTAAGAATACTTGTAAGGATTGCTAGGACGTGTTAGCATATGAGCATTCCTTACCTTAGGTGGCTAGAATATGCATATTCAGACTTCATAAAAGCAAATTTTGGATGAGAATGCATTGTATGTATGTTATGGATAACTGTTATAACTCTAGAATGAAATTATGAAAATCATGCTATTTTTATACTTTCCCCAAGAGTTAGAAACTGATGGCCGGACTCAATTTCAAGTTGGGAAATTTGGACAAGTAAGCTAGAAAAGATGTATGAAATTACCAAAATACACGACAAGTTTTATGATGAATGTTATTTAATATGCTTTTTGCTGCGTTAGAAAGAAGGATGTGCTATTTTGATATGTTCTCCGTGTCACGGATGAATGTTAACTACTCGTTGAGTTTGCATGAATATTTTAGCTTACGTTTTTACTGTTGTGAATGATTAAATTATATATCCCGTGCTTTAGGTTATTGATAAGAATATCTCTCAAACACGCATGCATGAGAGAACCAAGTTAAGATTAGGATGCTAGAGCTAAAATGGTTTTTACATTGACCTAGGTCAATACGTCTCCAGTAGACTGAGCAACCTAGAATCATGAGCGACAATCAGAGATCTAGACCTGAGTGCACCCAGAAATTGAATTAACCTCAAGGAGTTAGTCTCAAGCATCCTAAAAATATGTGATGAGATTTAAACAGCTTAGACGCCCTAAGAACCTAGTAAACCTCCACGACACCAAAGAAAAGTTAAGAAACCTTATGAGACAGCTAGCAGCATGAGTAGTATTGACTTGAAGAGTTATTATTGTATGTACAAATGGGTCAAGATCCCAGGTCATGACCCGTAAACCCGCCTTGAGAGGGTTGAGAGACTACATAAGTAGTTTTGCTCATGATAGGTGTCACTATCGTGTGTAGAAACAATCAGGAATCTCCTAAGCGGGCTCGATATACTATAAAACCGGCCTTGAGATAAATGAGAGACCACACGAGTAAACTAAGTTGCTGGCAGACACATGGTCGCTCCTCTAGATGTTGACTTTATGATCTTTTTTTTCTATAGACCACGCGGGTAAACAAATTGTTCATAAATAGGCAGTTAGATTGTTCGTAATATGCAAACTCAGTTAGTGAGGTTTTGTATTATCTCAATGGAATGAATCTCGTTCTTTGATTTACTTTTAAAATGGTACTCATATAAAGTTTGACTCGTTTCTATTAAAAATTATGAATTTCTAACGTGCACGTTTTTTAGTTCTTCACCTAAAAATAATGTAAACGTTGATCAGTCTAGAGTTTTAGAAAATTTGATCTGTTTGACGTTGAAGATTAGTGAGAGAAGTAATCTCACATTGACTAATTAAGAGGAAGAACATGAGTTTATAAGTAAGGAATACTATCTCGCAAAGCCTAAGTGGACAATATCATACCGATGAAGACGCCCGTGATTCCGAATATGATATCAGAGTCATGTCAACCGAATCTTTCAATATTGAACAAAAGGTAATATATAATTAACAAATAATAATGAAGCAAATCGTTAATTGTACACAAAAGGCTTTAAAAGATAAAGTTGTAGAGTAAAATAGGTATGAATCCACGCAGCCATTTGAGCCAACTTCATTGAAACTTAAGCGACTTGAGCAGCCTAGCAATAGCAATAGCAAAAGCAAATTATTCAAAGAAAAAAGCACAACCTTCTATTCCCTCATTGATGTACAACACAAAAATTATAAACCATATTTCATATCTTTGATCATCTTCATCACTAACCTCAATTCTTCATCACCATTTCCGGCAGCTCTATAATTTGGAATAGGAACACACCCCGACTCAATCCGCTGGAGATCTTCCAAGAGTATCTCATAGTGTCTTTCGACTTCGTCCGCCGACTTCCCGCTGACGGCCTTGGCGACGTTCTGCCATCTCTCGGGCGTCTCTTTGTCGTAAAAAGCCAATGCCATCTCGAACAGCTTGTTCTGCTTTGTCGTCCACATCGCTTCCGGTCGGAGATGCTTCAAAGAGCTCGAAGCCATTGAGAAAAGAATTGGAGAAGAACAATTTTGAGATGGGGTTCTGGTTTAGATGGTGATCAATGGAGAAACTGAGAGAGATATACATATATTGGATGCAAGTTGGAAGAATCTGTGTGTTGGCGAAAGGAGAAAGTGAGAGGAGGATGAGTGTGAAGATATAAAGTGAAGAATAAGTTATAAAGGTGAGAAGGCTATTTGATTTTTGTTAAAGTTTTGTGGGATGGGATTGGTCATATTTAGATATACACTTATAAACACTTGGGTTAAAATGATTGATTACCACTTGGAGATGTAGGAGAAGTTCTTTTCCCGGAACCACAAAAACTTTTGTGTCTCTTTTTTTAGTTTTTGTTTGTGGGTGCGTGAGTGGGATCGATCTTACTTCTGCTTTCACTTCAACAATTGGGTATCAGAACATTTTGATTGTGATATTCTGCTACAACAATTGGGTATCATAACATTTTTTTTTTTTTTGTGGCATTTTGCTACAACAATTGGGTATTAAAACATTTTGGTTGTTGCATTCCGCTACAACAACTGGTATCAAATCATTTTTTTGTTGTGGTATTATAGCACAACAAGTGGTATCAAAGCATTGAAGGTTTTGACATTTTACGTAACAAGTGATATCAATGCATTTTAGTTATAGCATTCCACTACAACATCTGGATATCATATCATTTGAAGGTTGTAGCATTGGTGCACAACAAGTGGTATCATAGCATTGAATGTTCTGATATTTTGTACAGCAAATAGTATCAGAGCATTTTGGTCGTGGCATTAGTACATAACACAATTTTGAGTTACTTAAATTATTAAAATAGTTGTGTTAAATAAGCATCTAGAGCGCTTAATAATATTTCTAAAGTGTTTATTGAGAAACTTCGAAGGATGTTTTTGGTTTAATTAGTTAATGGAAGATAGATTTGAAGCGTTAATTAGTTTTTCTTTGTCCTTCGAGGGAAATTAGTGTGTTTTGGAGTGAATAAGGTTTGCTGCTTATGGTCGCGTCAGATGTCCTAATCATGCTTGTCTAACACATGTTTCCATCTAGTCCAAACTCCTCTTACTTGCTTTCACGTTAGTTAGGTCTTTACTATTTTTATTGTGTCAACCGGGGGAGTCTGACCTTTTACCAACATCATATCTACACAAGGAAAAGTACTTGTCATTAGTTGGTTATTAGGGGCATCCCAAAAATGTTCGAGTTGAAATATGGCTTTCAAATTAAGTTCCTAATCAGTGAATGCTCCCAAGGGGAGTGGTGATGTCATACGTAAAAAGGAAAAGACTTACAGAATGACAGAGGCAAATAGAGTTTTTGCAGATTTTAGTTAATCCATGAATGATTTATATAGACAAAGGACCCATGGATCCATACATCTCCATTGGGAAAGAGTCAATAGAAAAAGAAAGAATTGGAATTGAGTTTTGATAGTTGTTAATTATTCCTACCTAGTTTATATGCTATCAAAACTATAGTTGTTGCCTATTCCCTTTTAGACTATAACATTGTTTTTTTTTTAAATTGTTTTCCATTTATTTTCCCTTCACATTATATAAAATATTTCTCTCAAACCTGAATTAAGGTTCGATCATACGTCAAGATTATCGACAAAATTCGACTTTCACATGGGTGACTTGTTCGCATGTCGCACCATCGTTATCCCGCTGCCACAAGAGTGCGATTGTGACAAGTGGTCAAAACTGAGTCGATTCCTTGAATTTAGTAAATAAACAAGCCTGATGAAAAATAATTAGGCAAGTCTCAGGTTGACCGATTGGTAGAGATCGAAGATTAGTTGCTATACCTAATTGAAATTCCTGATGGAATGGGGCTTTTGGAATGGTCAAAGAGATGGCAATCTGCCTTGATACAATGCCCATCCATGAATTAATGTTAAGGTGAGACCCTAAAAGACAAGTTTACAACTATGGGTGGCTTGAAATGTGGGGATAATTCGAGGGGCTCTGTTTTCTGGATAGATGAACGTATGGAGGGCCAAGACAATACCCAACAAGCGATCATTCATATGGTCTAAAAAATATCTAAGGACTTAAGAGCAACTTTTGAAGTGGTCATGACTCAAGTGGTGGTATGAGCCCAAGACTAAACCTCACCATGAGAACGGTAGGGAATCAAAACCCAGCTACGGGTGCAATCCAATATAACAAGGTAATGGTCTTGGAGCCTAAGTCATTATGTGGAGTTCAAGATGCCAAGACTCTAGAGAACTTTATCTTTGACTTCGAGTAGTACATTTGAGCCGCAAATTGTTGGCAACAATGCATCTATCTAATGATACAAAATTATGATAGAGATCCAAGTACAAGAACATTGAAGATGGTCAATGTACTATAGACACTTTTGAGAGCTTATACAAGAACTTCGCTCATAGTTCTTCTAGAGAATGCTAAGATAAAAGCAAGAAGTAAGTTAAGGGAACTGAGGCATATTGAGAATATTTGAGACTATGCTAAATAGTTTTTTGAGTTTATGTTGGATATTTGTGACATATCTGACAAAGACAAGGTCTTTAGTTTTGTTGAGGGTTGAGTCGTGGGCGAAGATCAAGCTCTATAAACAAAGAGTTCAAGATCTTTCCATGGCCTATGCTATAGTCGAATGACTGTTTGACCTAATCAACGATCAATCTCAAGACATAATGCTGAACCAGGCTTCCACAAGTGAGGGTAATAGAAATTACCAACCCAACTCTCACCTTTGTGGCAGACTTGAAGCCAAAAGACGAGTATGTGAGCCCTCCCAATAGAGAGATAGAACTCCGTGGCTGAGAATAAAATGGCTGAAGTTGAAACATACTAGTTGAAAGGGTTGAAGACCCCCGCATGGGAAACTAAAGTACTTATCTGCTCTCTAAAATAGAGTGGGAGAGATAAAAGAGCCAATGAAATAGGGTCGTATGTATGCGTGGCCTAGGTTAACAATAGAGTAGTTAAGAACACTAATGCTATTACGATATGAAATTTGAGGCATCAAAAAGTAAGACCGACTAACAAACTATACAATGCAAGCATGAATATATGAGAAAACAATGATAATCTACCATAAAATTTCACACGATTTTTAACCATTGAACGATATTTCCAAAACAAATATAAAACTTTATACATGTACATAGTTTCGTTTGTTCATAAAAGAGGAAACAAGATTAAGATACAAAAGATGTATATGATATTACAAACTGCAAAAATATGTGGACGAGATAGATGCCCCAAGTTGATACCCCTCTATGGCTACTGAGCTCTCGAGCACTCCCTCATCTTGACCAAGAGCATCATGCACCTGAAAAAAAATTGTAGTAAGGGATAAATTATTAATAAACCATTAAGCAAACTATTTATAGTCTCTAATCACATCCTTAACCTAATAGAAAATCACAGACTTTACTATATGCTGTGGAGGTTCAACTATTATTGTTCATGGATTTGGGAAGCTAGCCTAGCCTTCACAACTGTAACCAATATTCGAAGATTAGGCATTATCCCAAATAACTTTGTACGAGGTGCGAGACATCATGGTCAGTACTAGTTTGCTCATCTTCCATGGGAGGTTAGGTGGCCAACCCATCCCACAGGTCATGAAGTCACCCAAGATTGGGGGCGCTACCCCTTGGTACATGCTAGCTCCATTGGTTACCTATCTGATCAATACCCTCCGTGCAGGGTAACCACTGACTACTCACGTGATCATCGTCTCTCATGATTCTATGACGCATATATCTTTAGAGGCGTTTCATCCTAGGTCACAATCTAGCTAAACTAATGCTCTCTTCCTAGACATAATCTGTTTCTACAGCTCATTCTCTACCGAAGGAATTAATACATTAAATCACCTTGAGCTATGTACTGTTAATCATGCATACAATCACATATGCTGAATGAGGTGATAACATCCATCAAGCACCAGAGTGCATATACACAAATTTTCATCCATCGTCTCGGCATAATAATGTACAAGTAGCAAAATATAGTACAATGCCTTATACAAGAATCAATGTGGTTAATCTCATGTTGTATCTATTTACCTAAGCACATGTCTTACCGAAACTAGCAGCCTAGAATGTAATTTTCCTAGCATGCATGTAACACTAAACGATTTCTACAAGTATTTCTTCTTAATTTTCGTGTGGTTACTTACAAGATTGCCACATGCCTTCCCAAATACGATTCCTCACTAAGTAGGTGTCCAAAAATTCTAAAATTTCTCTAGTGGAACCTAATTCACATAAAAATTGGGACGAAAAATGGGCAAACGAGCATCGAACGACAAGAAAAATTGAACTCACGCGCCGAAAGCGGTCTCACACTCACTTACCATGCGTGAAAAAAGGAATGTAGTTGCGGATCGCGGGTCGGTATAATGGGTTGGTTTGAGTCTTAGATGTAGGTTGCTACGTTGGTCGGCTCTCAGGTCGTGGGTATGGGTTTGGGTCGTGCGCAGATCTCGAGTTGAATGAGGTTTGTATCGCATGTCGCTACTGAGGGGGGAACACGTTTCTCCACTATGCATGTGACACATGTCTGCCTCTAGATGGGATACACTTTTGCCCTTGTTGGTCGACATACGATTGGCCAATGTTCTTCCACTCTCATGCATAATTTTTTCCAAATTTTCTTTAGTTTCTACATTCCAAACAAATTTCTTTGCTTTTCTTAACTTGAAACGAATTACTTCCTTCGTGAAAATTGTAGATCTCATATCTAGCAATCCCAAAGTAATTTATATACAATTTTTAGTCAGCCACACACTTTAATATAAGCATTGAAACTTCAAATTTTATTCTTTCTTACCAGTATTAACGATGTTCCAAAACTTAGATTCTGATGTGATTCTTAGTTGAGCTTCAACACCAAACTTGTGAGAATCCTCTCCTAAATTATCATATTCCAGTATTAGAACCTAATATCAACATTAACTCTTGAATCTTGAAGATAATTCGAGACCAAATACCTATGAGCTTCCTCAAGTTCTTGGTCGTATGAACTTCCCTCGAGTTCTGGGTCGTTTCATGGCGAAATCGATTGATCAAAATGCCCAAACCTACTCTCCTAGATTCATTGAGCCGTTCTTGAGAGGAATCCTTGCCCGATTCGTTCTACTAGTGTTCGATCAAATTCTTTGAGTTCCTCTTCCTTCCCCTTCTACAACTCTAATTTTTTTTTCCTAACTCTCCTTTACTCTTCACACTCCTAAAAACAACCAAGTTAGAAAAAATTAATTTTGCCGGAATGTTGACTTTGACCAAAAAAAACTTGACATTTTTATTTCATTTTTTCTAGGTCATACAAGAGAATTTTTTTTCCTTCTACATTTCTTTGAAATTCAACCTCTACCACTTCCGATAAAATCCCAAAATTTTGAAAAATAAAGAAAAAAGTCAAAGATATTACTTACGTGTTGAGCTCGAGTGTTACAAGAAATTTCTCTATGAAAGGTCATAGCTATACCTAAATTTTATTTTCTTCGTCTAGAGCTCGAGCAATTGTAGCCTTTTGTTCAAGGGTCAAAATCTCTAAACTTATTTGGAGAATCAACTATCAAAAAACCGCAAATCCTTAGTAGCTGCCGACATCGTGGGTATAGAAGCTCGATCGAAGTATTAACTAAATCCTCCCATTCTCTTGACTAAATCTTCCTCCTCCTCCATCTTTTTCTTCTTCTTTAAAACGTCACGGATATGAGATATGTTAGTTGCAAATCAAAATTAGATTATGAGATGCGATGTTACACTGAGAGACCTAGGCTCTGGATAGAAGTAAGATCAAGTTGAATGACTTGGTTTAGCATGGCAAGTGAGTTCTGTCACAAATGATTGAACATGCACTCACAGACATCGATGACACTGATTTCACGGCCTTAATGCACCTTAAGTAGAAGAAATTTTTTTTTTTCTTTCATCCAACATTAAATTTTCATTAAGACCATATGTGTTATCCAAATTAAATTTGCAAAATACTTGCATTTTCTTTATTATTTTCATACTTTTTAATAATACTTTTGAAATTTTAATCGAAATCTAACTTTAAAATGTTCTATAAACCACATTACTTCAAATATTATTTTTTTCTCGAAGACATCATCCACGAATATAAACAACATTAGTAAATAACTTGAAATGACAAAAATGAAAAAAAAAGTTATACGCAATTCAAAAAAATAAAAAGGAAGAATCTAATAGTACGAAAATATAAGGAAAACTAAACTAAACAAATCCAAAAAATATTCGATTTTGATCTTCTAAATCGAATTTAATCAAAAACAAGAACAAAGTGGTCCTAAAATTATTGGATAACATTTTTTCTTGCTAGTCATGTCAACATCTATGGCCAACCATAGAAAGGATCCTTTCATCATCTTCAAGTGGCAATTTGATGTATTGAATTTGGTTTGAGAGGCTACCTTTTGGTAAGCCCTTCGAGAAGTTGAAAGTGTATGTATCAAAATCAAATGGGATGTAATCACATTAGGCTAAGAATTGTGACTTTTCAAGAGGCAAAAGGAGCAATCCACCACCAAAGTTGGGTGCCCAAAAAGCATATGATACTTAGATATCATAAAAGTGCACCAAGTTACAAGAAAAATAAAACGACCTCGTGACATGATCTATAAAGTTTTTTTTTGACATTCGAAATACTATGACTCTTATTGTATGTCTCTTCTGTCATGATCTATTCTCTCTTTACGAGTCTGCAACGAATTTTCATCGAATTTAGGTGTTTTTTTTTTCTAATGCTTGTATTTTTTTCTATTTAACTAGATTCAACTATTCCTTCACCAAAGTTGAAGATTTTTATTTAATCTCGTTTAAAATTGGTCCAAAAACTAAAAAACTTACTGATCTTGAGATTCATTGTAACTCTATCTTCTATTCAATTTCTTCTCAAAAATTCTCTATGAAGTGGAGCAAAATTACTTCCTAAAATATTTTAACATAATTAACTTAAAACTTCAAGAAACAGACGCAACTACGGAAAAGTCAAGGCTAGAATCTCGAAAGGCTTACCTCTCGATCTTCCTCGTTTATTGACTGATTTGGACGATTCAAGTGTTCATACGGGATCTCTTAATGGTTCTGTGTAAGTTTTATGAATGAATCTTGACCATATAACGACTCTAATTAGCCAAATCGAAGCATGTATGACGATTACTTTTTTTTTTTTTAACTTTCTTTTTCTTTTTTCTTTTTTGTTGACTAATACTTAATATAAAAGTCATGCATATTTGAAGAAATGGAAGAAGAGTGGAAACTAGAGAGGCAAAGCTTTAGGTCCCAAAGCTTTAGGTCCCAATATCTAGAATCATGTAATAAGTACATCGAGCCAACCAACCAACACAATTGGGCTAGGACCGTGGACGCATATACTTGGAACTAACATAGGACTCCTTCATAGGCATCTAGGAAGGAGTTTATCAACATAAATACCTCATTCTCTTCCCCCTCACAAATTTTTTTTGAAACCATCAACTGTTGGAGCAAAATCGAATCTAGATCGATCACACTCACACATCCAAAAATATAAATTAAATAAAGAGACACAAAGATTTAAATGATTTGGAGAGAAGAAATTCTCTTGCACCCACGAGCGGGAACCAATCACAATAATAAAAGTATTTACAAAGTGTATATCTCACCCTCTCACATAGTCTCAAACTCTCACACTACAAAGTCTCAAATATAGGGCTCCAATAACTTTCGGTGGTTCAAATATAAGTTTAACTTTAGCTAATTTACATAATTCAAAATCGTTCTCTTGATCAAAATTTTCTATATCATTCCCGTTATATACATTTTCTCGAATTTTGAAAACAATTTATGGTTCTATTGCATGCTTGGTTATTTATACAAATATTTTTTCTTAGGCATTCACTTATTTGTTTGTATTCTCAACGATCTTCTTCTCAAACAGAGTACTAAGCACTTAGACTAAAGTTTTCTAATTCTATTAGTTGGAGTCTGAATTGCTATTATAGGTTTGATATCAATTATCGAGGATAACGAACTCTTAACATATCTCAACAATGGTATGATATTGTGTATCTCCATTGAGATTAGGCTTTTTGGTGATTTAAAAATAAAGCTATTGATCTCTTAAGATCTACTCCTCAGGTTACGAAGAGTCTGACTTGATAGGACATACTTTTCTTGTCATTCACACTCTTTGTCAAATAAGTAAGAGAAATTTGATTATTGGGAAAGAAAAAAAAAATGAAGAAGAAAAAGAGGAAAAAGATGGATTATGAGATTCAACCAAGTTGATCGTTCCATCTCTCTATAAATCTGTATTTTTGGATTTCTAAAAATAATTAAGAATCGCAATTGAGGATCTAATTCACACCGTGAGAGATGCTAAAAAAAGGAAATCATGCATTGTCGATGTTGATTACGTGACCATGAGTGAAGGTAAAAGCTCGCATCTGTAGGGGCTTGATGACAGTGTAGAATGTCACAATCACACTTTCTTGTGACGTTTGTACTCTCATTCTCACTACTAAATGAGTCAACCAAATCAAATTCATGTCGCCTCGGCCGGACGAATTATACACAAGCCTCTGCTCTAACTTTGTGAAAAAAGTTTTAGAAAACAAGGGCAAGGCAATTTTCGAAAGAGGGTTTGAAAGCAATGTTATAGATAAGTAAGTAAGAAAGACAATACAACAACTTAACTAGCATATAACTTCGGGAGGAAGGAATTAATAGCTAGTCACTGTTGATTTTGGCCCTTGATCGAAGTACACCGAAACAAATGAGTGAAGCATAAAGAACACCTTGAGGGGAGACTCTCTACAATTTATCAACTACTAACAATTCTCTTAAATAAATCACTAATCATTTTTCTAAACTTGCTCAAATTAATAATTGTTTTAACTAAGTCAAGTTTATTGATTCACATTTTCTCTGGTAAGCTTGATTTTACTTGAGATTCTTCATTCTAAGCAACTCCAGCATGTCTGCCAAGTTTCAAGTTTAATTCTTATTAGAGACTTGATAAGAATATTTGCACGTTAACCTAATTATAGAGATAACACATTATCCTTAATCAATTCTAAATGGAGAATTGCAATTTCCCTATTTTGATTGAATAGAAAATAGTTGGTGCAAGTGTTTTCAAATGGGTCCTAAGATTCCATGTCCACAAAAACATGTTGTTGGTCTTAGGGTGAGCCCCCCAAGAAAATTGTTAAGAACAGAAATGGTGGAACAGCTGGTTTGTGTATGAAAGATGAGATTGACTTCGACAAACAAGAAACAAACAAGAAACAAAATGATTGTCTTGGAGGACTAACTCTGTTGTATGAATTTCTTGAGTTTGAGGTGACACTTACATCTTTGATTGGCTCAATGAACATAGCATATTTCTCCCATGCCACATTGTATCGATATGATCTGATTTTGTATCGATATGATCTATAAGATGTAGAAAGTAATTATATAGGAGAAGAAGAACGTACTATGAAATTTAATATCTAACACTTTTATTCTGAAGATTAGTACTTCAATCTCTAACTAGTAATTATTGAATTTGTATATATTTTGGAAGCTTTTATACGACAAACTGTATAGATAGTAAATGAAAATTTTGGTGATTGACCCAAAGCATCTTTCTTTCTTTAGTTCAATTAAAACATCCATTCGATAATAGTTAAGAGGCTTTTGAGAAACGACTAGTCATTTGTTGTCAAGCTTTGATCAGGTCGATTAGATCTATATACTATTTATGAGCGATAATAAAGTTGTTACAGGAAGAAGCTATAACTGTGGTTAACGTGAGTATAGTTCCACTTGGCACAAAACATGTATCAGTAGCTAATACGTTAAAGATTTGAATCCGTCCCCCTACACTCATAATGAATAAAAAAAATGTTCGTTTAAACAACTTTAACACGTACCGACAAAACATGCATACCTAGTAACATGCACATGATAGAATTAACATTGAGATAATTAGAAACAAATGCATGAAAATGAAATAGGTTGAACTAATTTAATTTTGAAATAAGATTAAAATAATCAAAATCTAATAGAAGATGGCATTGTTTAAGTTCGTCTACACATGGAAAATGGGTTTGGGATGCAAAATTCCATAAATGAAAAAAAAAAAATCGAAAATACATAGAGACTGACGTCCCAGAACGGCCTCTTCTGTGATCGCGCAGCTCTTGAATGCTACCCACCTCCTCTTGAATGCTACCCCACCTCCATTGATAGTCAAGTAACACCTAAAATAATTATATGTGCTTGTAGGAAAGTCAAATTCACTTTGAATTTGAAAGCAGTTCACCCATTTTTGGGTAGAAGATCTACTAAATGACGTATCTTATCTCGAGGTGAACTATCTTTACTGTTCTTTTGACTTAGTCAACTTGTATTGCCACAACCATAAATGATCGATACGTTCGATTGAGCCACTACCTTATAAAATCTGATAAAAAAGTATAGTCACTATTGGTCTTAATATCATCTTTAGAAGGTTAATGGGCAGACCCTTCCATTGGATCATAAAATCATTCTGAGTCGAGTGGAGCAACCTTATGTGCTTGTCAGCTATTAAATTACTTACGTAGTCCCTACAACCTCTTCTCAGGACGGGTTTATAGCGCAAAGGTTGTATTCAGAAGACCCTTGGTCATTCAACAAGATAAAGAACCCAGTCGCCTTGACACGCTACACTATCAAGCCTAGGCTTGGCGCTTGACAATACAACTCTTGCACTCCTATTACTTGGTAGGGCATTAAATGTTTGATCTAGGTCCCTAATAACACTAACAACGAACCGTAGGAGATAGAAGGCAGAAGCTCTAGTGACACCATTCACATTCAATTCTAAAATTCTTAATAAAAAAAGTCTCACAATTTAAAATTTTAAAACAAAAAGTCGAAACATCCATTTGCTTTGAGCTCACATATCACACTTTAAAACTATACTAACACCATCATCAATAACTTAGTTAAAAATCGAGAAAAATTAAGAATATATAAAATTATTGTCAAACAAATGATTATCACAAAGAACACGTACACATTTTTAATAGAATCACGTGAGTGAGTATAAAAATTGAAAAGGGTTGAATGATGAAATTTTGAGTTAGAGAAAGTAATGCACGACTGAAAAGAAACGAGGGATCATTATGAGCTCTCTCCCTCTCTCTCTTTCTATTCGGACATATGACACAACTGTCCATGATCTAACGTTGTAATGTAATGATGTTAGATGTACATAAATGGTGTGTCTTAAACCTAAACCTAGTTTTGTTTTGAATGTTTTATTTACCTTCATGTTATATATTTAGTTCATTATTTAACCAAAGTGGTTTAAAATTTTTATGGTTAAGTTAATAAAAATATCCCTGAAGTTTGCCGTTTATCTTAAAATAGCTCTAAACTTTCAAATGTTTCAATAATAATCTTACCCTTTCAAAAAAAAAAATTAAAAATATGGATAGTTCTGAATGAAACTTATTCATACATTGAGTTTTGGATGAAAACCTCAGTCGATTATTTAAAAAATATTGCTAAACTTTTAAAAGGGTTTCAAAATATCCTTTTAACTTTCAAATATATTTAAAAAATACCTTCGAGTTTTCAAAAATTTCATTAATAACTTTAAACTTTTTTTTAAATTTCAAAAACACTTTTAAACTTTTTTAAAAATTTTAAAAAAACCACGTTTCAAAGATACTCCGAAACTTTCAAAGTAACATTAAAAAGTTTAGAGATAATCTATGAAGAATCGATAGACCATTTTTGTTCATATATTGACGTTTTGTAACCGTTCTTTTTACCTAAGTAAAAGATATTAAAGCTACTTTTAAAATTTAATAGGTATTTTTTCAACATGTACTAACGATAAGAGTATTTTTTTTTTTTAACATTTTAAAAAAATTAAAAGTATTAATAAAACTTTTTAAAAGTTAAAAGATAACTAAAATTAACCGTAATTTTCTATACTATTTGAAAAGTTTAAAAGTATTATTGAAATTTAGAAAGTTTAAAGGTATTTTTTTAGACCAATTGGCGGGTAAAGGAGAGAAGAGGCAAAGAGAAAAGACCCTTCAAAGAGGAACCCTTAAATTCTTTGACAGCCCTTAAATACACACTTCTTTCATTCGACATCCTTTGTTTTGTCTATCAATTTGGGCTCCTTCATGTCCTTATTTTGAAGGGGTACCCCAAATAGGCTTCATGTGATCATGTCTCTTTCTCTCTCTTAATTAATATTATAAAACAATTAGTGCACGTTGGAAAGTTTATCCACTCTTTAAAGAATTATTATAACTTGGATCTTGCTTTCTCCTATTGTCTTGGATTCTACAAGCATTCGCATTAAATGTTTTAGACAGGAATGAAAGGTTGTCTTAAATTCTTTTATGTTTTGTGTTTGGTGACTTAGGGAAACCAAATGGATATGGTTGGACAAATATTAGCTGGAGATTAGATGAGAGGTGGGCAGCTAGTTGGAATAAAGTATTGAATTCTATACGAGAGAACTTATGAGCCCGCTTAGGAGTTGCTATTATGTATAGAATGAAACCTACCTTCTTAAGGGACGGAGAATTACATAAGCAGATAACATAAGTATTTGGAATTATATGTGGAATGAAACCCACCTTAAGAGGGGACGAATGACTACGTAGTAGGCAGCATGAGGAACTACTACTGTGTGTAGTATAATCTACCTTGAGAGAGGTCGAGGGAATACATAAGTTGATAACATGACAACTACTATCGTGTGTAGAATACAACCTACCCTTGAGAGAGGTCGAGTGACTACATAAGTAAATAACATGAGAACCACTATTGTGTGTTGACTACAACCCTCCTTGAGAGAGGTCGAGAGATTACATAAGTAGATAATATGAGGAACCACTAGTATGTAGAATACAACCCATCTCGAGAGAGGATGAAGAACTGAATAGGTAGATAAAATGAGAAACTGTTATTGTACTGTAGGATAACCCCTCCCTAAGAGGGGACGATGGACTACATAAAGGGATAAAATGAGGAACTACTATTGTGTGTAGGATAAACCCACCGAGGGACTACATAAAAAATTTAGCTCATAATACATACCACTAACGAGTAGGGTGACAATCCAGTGATTCTTGAATTGGTCTGTCCTTCATAGTGCCTAAAGAAAAGTACGTGGTAACTTACTCGATTATTACTTATCAAGTATTTTTATATTTACCCTTTTTTTCCAAGCGTTCATAGACCACTGGTTGAGGTAGAGGAGCATTCGAGAGCTACGCAGTCACAGAGCGTGTTTTTCTAGAGCATCAGTTCATTTTTGTATTTTTAATATTTTGTATATCTCAAACTCGTTTCTCCATTTGTAAATTTGAACAACACCGTCTTATAATATGATTTCATTTTGAATTTAATCATAGTGTTGCCTGTCTTTATTTTGATTTAAACTTTATTGCATTCTTATCATTTATTTTACTTTATTTTATTTGCTTTTGGTCTCTTTCCTTTTAGTCAGGGTCCAACTTTCGAACCCTCGAAAATTGGATTGTGACATGAAAGCTTGACAGAGTCAAGACACTTTAAATGAAACTCGGGCATGCATGTTTACATCTTCAAGACACTGTGTAGAATGCTAAGACACTACCAATGTTGAGTGTAGCATTGAAAGGAAAACCATAGCATCGAGCACGGTTCTTTGGATAAACACGCACCATCATAACATTACTACATGTGTTCAATTGCGTAATCACGTGCAACACTGTCGTCTCAAAGCTATTAGCTCAAGTATTTTTTTTTAACTTCATCTTCTTTTGACTCCGTTACATATAACACTTTTAAGGTACAATCAAAATCACATCTCATTTTCGTAAAAATAGAAGTTTGTAAACCGTAAACTTTATTAGATAACGATTTCGATTTTAGCTTTCGTAATTTATCCGCTCACTTATAATTATATATTATTAACTTGTAGCTTTCAACTTTCTAATTTTCTAAAGTGAGTTTTAGAAAAAGTGTTAGAAATGAAAGAAAATGAAGAGAGAGTATGGATGAGTAATGGAAGGGTGAGAGAATGAGATGGGACATTACAATGTAATGTCTTTTGGTAGAGGGAGCTGAGCTGGCATTAATTGTCTTTTTTAGCTGAGCTGGCATTAATTGTTTTTTTTTTTTTTTTTTTTTTTTTTTTACCATTATTATAAGGTTGACCCATTTTTCCCTTTTGGTTTCCTTTCTATATTCATGCATCCTTTCCATGCAAATAGCCCTATCTTCCTCTTTTCTACTCATTTAATCTCTCTCTACCCTATCCTCTTTTCTCTCTCCTCATTTGTCTATTTTCTTTTAAGGGAAAAGGAACGATGAGATCTCACGTCGTTTCGAGAGATAAACGAATCATTTCGTATAAGGATGTTGAAACATCTCCTTAATAGGCGCGTTTTAAAACAGTGAGGTTGACGGTGATATATAATGGGGCAAAACGAACAATATCTACTAGCAATAGACTTGGGCTATTACAAATGTTATCAGAGTCAAACACCGGGTAGTGTGCTAGCAAGGAAGCTGGACTCCCAAGGGGGTGGATTGTGAGATCTCACATCGGTTGGAGAGATGAACGAAACATTTCTTACAAGGGTGTGAAACTTCTTCCTAATATTCGTGATGGTAGGCTAAAGCGAACAATATCAAGCCCAACCAAATAAACTTTTACTTTTGTATGAATAGAATTTAATATTTAAAAATACATATCTAACACGTCCCTAAACTGTTGGGCGGCGATTTTCTCTCTCGCGAACTTGAATCGCTCGCAAAATGAACCCTACCTCCGACCAATTTTCTCTCTCTTCTCTCGTCGCCTCTACGTCTCGTTTCTGACCAAACTCGACTACTACCTCTTCTCACCCGTCCCTCTGACTTCCCCTTTGAAAAATTGTCGTTGATAGCCATGGATTGACAACACCGGCGTTCTCTTTTTGTGTTGCAAGTATATTGAGGGGATTGTGGCCGATTAGGAGCGTTGGGTAGGAGGCTAACGTCGTGATTGGTTGGACATGCGAAAATTTCGAGGCCTCGCCGGAATTATCGCATCTTTCTCGCAATTGTAATTTTTTTTTTCTTTTCTTTTTGTAAACATTACAATTGGTCTGTTAGAAACGTTCTGACTTAGGTCAACGTAAAACCATCTTATCAATCACCTAGCATAATAAATTCATTCTCTAAGTATACATGCAAGTTCAATAAAGAGATAACGTAACACATTCTCAAAATATTCATGCAAACTCAGGGAGATAACATCTATCAATCACTTAAACTACATATCAATCACTTCTAATTCTTTAACGCCGAAAATAGTGGACACAAATTTGGATCTATAAAAAATTAGTTTTAATTTATTTAAAGATTTTGTTATAAAATTGAGACAAGTAATTCTAAATCCTAATGTATTTATTATCTATTTGTTGCAATATTATTATATCATAATTTATATATATATATTTTTAATAGTTTAGACTCTGGCCCGCCAACCATGTTATTTTAATTATAATATTTTTATTTTTGTTATATATAGTATTTTTAAATTAATTATTTTTATTGTTTTTTTTTTTTTTATTTGATGATCTACCTTATATTTCTCTTACTTTAACCCATTTTAAACCGTGTCCTTATTTTATTTTAGTTGTATTTACTTGTTCAAATATGTTAATAGGTTACCATTTTCACTCATGGTTCTTGATTGATTTTTTTTTTTTTTTTTTTTTTTGTGAATAATTATAGATGGATTTGTGTTTGTTTGTGAACTTTTTAATTATCTTTTATCTAAGATTGTATCTGAATAATTATAAACGATAGATAAATAAAACTTTTTTTAAAAAATAATTTTTTTTAACAACCAGAATCCAACTCGGAAATAGAGGGTTGGGTTGGGTTGGGTTGGGTTGGGTTGGGTTGAGTTGTGAAAATTTTCGGGTTGGGTTGGATTACCAATCTAGCCAACCCGAACTTTTGGGTTGGGTCAAAAAAATCTCTCTACCCAACCCAATTCGGACCATGTACACCCCTATTCGCCTGTGCTCATTTTTAGCCTTAAAAAAAAAATTAATCTAGTTAGACCTATTTCAAGTTACATTAGCCTCGTTTTTGAAATCGGAGTTAAAAGTAGTCAAACGAAGGTCGAACCGGACAGAAAACACGCAATTGGGGAGCAATGCACACGCACAACCACGCGTGAGTAGCTCAGGAGCCCCAAGTTGCACAACGCTGCTAGTTCCCGCATTCGAACCTCAACAAAGTAGGTATTTTCAATGATTTTCGTCGGACTGCACGTGGCAACCTCTTATACACGCCTCTGACCCTGTGTGTCTTGTGTTCGAATGCTTAATAACATTAATTGCATTGGATTTCCTCCATTTTTCTTGTGTTGACATGTGGCTACTTAAACATACATTTTGGATTCTTGTGAGCCCAAGTTCGAGACGAGATCTACGTTTGGGTTTGTTTTTTTCTCTTGATTTGTAACCCGTGTAAAATTGATTTGGTCACAAGACTTATCTTATGTATGACAACACGTGACTAGTGGCCCTTGCACAGGTCATTTATGTTTTAAGATGATGTGTGTTTAGTAAATGTCATGATACATTGAACGAATGAGTTTTCTAAAACACAATCCTAATTGATGTTAATGATGATGAACGTATAAAGGTCAATGCATGCATGTTACCTAGGGTAATGTGTGAATTATGTATAGGGTTGTGTCATAAGAATGATTTAAAGATGAAAATTATAGGGAGTTCATGCATATTGTGTGGTCATATTACATCGGGTTACTTCCTCATTTATGATGATGAGCACAGACATGTACACTATGATGATTATCATGTCTCGCATGATATTTGAGGGCTTGCTGACCTTCGGATGTCCTGCTACGGAGAGCTAGCCCTACTATGATGGGTTCAGAGGGGGGTGCGAACCGCCTAGAGACTCATGCTCGCACGCATTGATTGTGTGTAGAGAAGTACTACATATCCAATTTTGTCCGGACTGGAAGTCCTCTCTACGATGATTTTAATGATAAGTAGCAAAGTATGAGTTAAATGTGTTTGCATTTCCTAACCGCAGTAGTCGGGTCACTGTCTTATAATCTTTAGACACATGGTTGACAAATAATTTTAAACTTATCTCTCATAAGATCTCCATATACACAAACAATATATAATAAAACCATAGCCAATTGGTTCAAAGAACCCTTATGAATATACAAACTCTTAGAACACAAATGCTAAAACACTCAAATCATGATGATTTCACCTCAAATGTAAATTTCAATCATCCATCCAAGAACTTGTAATCACTTGAAATAGCTTGAATCCATGGTTGCAATTGACGTTCTTGAATTCAACTTTAATAAAACCTCACTTCACTCAATGTAGCTAGAGTGTATCTTGCGGTAATTTCAACACCATTTTTTCACATCTTTCTTAAAATTCATATTCATGATTGGGATATATGTCTTGGTTCATGTGAGTATCCACTGATGGAGCTGCAACGAACATAGATACAGTTATCTAATACTTCTAAACATGTTCGACATACTATCTTCACGAAATCTCTTAAAATCGTAGCCAATCATAAACATTTTTACTCCACGCTTTTAAAAACGGTTTCGACCCCATATAATAAAAACTATTCTCGAACATACCCTTATTACAATTTGCGTGTATCCTCGACATAATTCTTATCTATACATTGCAAGAAAGGTACATTATTGGTGGGCATGGAATGAAATTATATATAAATAATTAAACAGTTCCCAAATAGTAAAAAGTGTAATATCTATAGAAGGATCAAGAAATTAGGATGATGCCCATTGTGTATTGTGATTACAAATAATTGTAGGAAGTGGAAGGCAGCTGCAGATATTCAAAATCTCTCTTTATATCTCTCAAGAACTGTGATACCTTATTCATAGAATCTGATACACCTTTTTTTCCCTTCTATATTATAAGATAAGATATGAAAAGGCTTCAAATATATAGCTTTTTGTTTAATATTATTATACTTACCCATATTATCAACCATGTAATAAGTGTTCGTGATTGAAACGACCAAAAACGTTTTGACCCACTAAATCTTTCTGTCTCGAACATGTTCGAGGATGTGAGTTAATAAGCTTGACTTAACAAAAGAATTGTTAACTTATTAGATGTTAGTGTTTTTTTCTGCCAAAGATCTCTTCTCTCCAGTTGTTCTGTTCTTTCTACTTGTTATTTTATTTTTTCGATCGTGGGCCACATCCAATAAAAGAAGTCATTTCGATCTCGATAATACATTCTAATACTAATAGAAGTCGTTCTCTCTTTTGATTACTAAGTTGGTATGTAGATCAACAATTGGAATGCAATTATCAAGTTTACGATAAATTGGATTGATGCATAGTTAAAAGAGAATGTTTTTTTCAATTGCCCTAATCTCTTGTCGTTGTCGTTGTAATAATGAAGAACACTTTTATAATTATTGGATATTGATAAATCATCTCGTTTTTAAGTATGATCTCAAGAGGAACGGCTAATTGTAGCAGTTACGTTGAAGAACGAACGAACAATTTCTGGATACGTATGTTTTTTTTAGTAGTTTACATGTACAATATAATGTGAGTCACAAAGAGAGCTTGGTAGCTATTTAATTGTTATCCAATGGAGCTTGGAATAATGGACCACACTAGCCATAAGGCATAAGAGCAACAAAATATTTTGTTGGTTGGGTCTTATTCAAAAATATTGTCTCTTTGGTTTGTTGCCCCAAGTTTCCCTTTCTCCCATTAACCATCTCTACTTCAATTTCATCCACTTGTTTGTGCTATTTTCAAATCATATTGCTTAGCTTTACCTTTCATGATTTAATTTGTCTAAAACCATACAAATTTGAATCAAACACCACTTTGTTGAAGAGATATCGAGTACTATTGAAGAGTCTAAACACGTTGAATCAAAGTAGGGGTGTTCCTACGATTCGGTAACTCGACCGACTTATACTACGTCACCCAAGTCATAAAGGTTGAGTTGAGTTCGATTTTTTTCTATATGGGTTGGGTTGAATTTTTGGAAAACAGAAAATTTGATTTGGTTTGCAAATTCATTTTTTTGGTCGGATCAACTCAACCAACTTGAAAACACGGTTACAACCCAGTCTCATCCTATTCTTAAAAATATTAAGAATATTTAACATTTGTAATCATGTTAGTGATGAGTTGTGATTAAATGTTTTATGTTTGAATTTTTTAGATTTTAGTTGTTGATATAACATGTTATGTGGATAAATATGAATTTTTTAAATAATTAAAATACAACCGAACACAAAAACATCCCAAAATAGGGGGTTGAGTTGGATTTCGAACTCCGTTCGGGTTGCTCATGTCACCAATCCAACTAATCTAAAATTTCGAGTTGGTTCAAAAGATTTTTCCTACCCAACCCAATTCAGCCTGTGTATACCCCTAAATAATAGAAAACGACTTTATTAATGCTTTAATTGATCTTTCATTACAGAATAGGTCAGAAAAACTCAAAACCCAAAACCCTAAAAACATAAACGATACATAAATGCACAATGGTCCAACCCAATTCTGCCTGTGTATACCCCTAAATAATAGAAAACGACTTTATTAATGCTTTCATTGATCTTTCATTACAGAATATGTCAGAAAAACTCGAAACCCAAAACTCGATACAAATGCACAATGGTCCAACCCAATTCAGCCTGTGTATACCCCTAAATAATAGAAAACGACTTTATTAATGATTTCATTGATCTTTCATTGCAATATAGGTCAGAAAAACTCGAAACCCAAAACCCTAAAAATATAAACGATACATAAATGCACGATGGTCCAACTCAATTCAGCCTGTGTATACCCCTAAATAATAGAAAACGACTTTATTAATGCTTTCATTGATCTTTCATTACAGAATAGGTCAGAAAAACTCGAACCCCAAAACCCTAAAAACATAAACTATACATAAATGCACGATGGCCCGACCTCTACTTATCATCATAGGCTTAAATTTTTCTCATTTTGAGAGAGTTAGGCCATATGCTTTTTCAAGAAGACTAAGTCAAAAGAAAAAATAAGGTCGTCCAATGCTCACAACTTGCAATATAACATCAAGATGGGCAGTAAAGTTTTGTAAGAATGTTTTTGGTTCAATCATAAATGAGTGTTGGAGTCCTTCTGATCAGCTGAATGTCTCTTTTAATGCAACTTGGAGTTATTAATTGAATTGGGCAACTTGTAAAAGTTGTCCCAAATGTGTTCTTATTGCCCAACCATTCAAAACATAAGTAAATGGCCTCCTCCAATTCCCCCCCCACACAATAGTTATTGCAAGGTCTCGTCTCGTTTTCAAAAAATCGAGCTTATAAACACTATTTTCATCTATAAGTTTTTTAGTCTCAAATCGATTTTTTTCTAAAAACATGTTCAAAGTTCAAGCTAAGTTTTGAAAGCCCCCCGCTAGCAGATATTGTTAGCTTCGTATTGTCATCAGTCTTACGGTTTTAAAACATGTCTACTAGGGAGAGGTTTCAACACCCTTATAAATAATGTTTCGTTTTCCTCTCCAACCGATGTGGGATCTCACAATCCACCCCTTTCGGGGCCCATCGTCTAGCAATCATTCCTCTCTCCAGTCGATATAGGATCTCACAGTCCACCCCCTTTCGAGGCTCACTGTCCTTGCTGGCACACCGCTCGGTGCCCAACTCTGATATCATTTGTAACAGCCCAAGCCCACCACTAGCAGATATTATCCGCTTCGACCCGTTAAGTATCGTCATCATCCTCGTAGTTTTAAAATGCGTATGCTAGGGAGAAGTTCCACACCCTTATAAAGAATGTTTCGTTCTCCTCTCCAACCAATGTGGGATCTCACAATCTACCCCTTCGGGATCCAGTGTCTGGCACTCGTTCCCCTCTCCAATCGATGTGCGATCTCACAATCCACCCCCCTTCGGGACTCACCGTCCTTGTTGGCACACCATTTGGTGCCTAGCTCTGATATCATTTGTAACAGTTCAAGCCCACCACTAGCAAATATTGTCCACTTCGACCCATTACATATCGTCATCAGCCTTATAGTTTTAAAACGCGTCTACTAGGGAGAGGTTTCTACACCCTTCTAAAGAATGTTTCGTTCTCCTCTCCAACCAATGTGAGATCTCACAATCTACCCCTTTGGGACTCAGTGTCTAGCACTCGTTTCCCACTCCAACCGACGTGGGATCTCACACATATAGAGCCTAAAATCTCGTTAAGATGATGAACGGAAGTGAAAGGTGGTAGAGGAAAGAGAGGGAGAGAGAGGGTCCAACATGGTGGTTTTGTGTTGATAGTGACTACAAAGATGGTGATTGAAGGAATCATATAGAGAAAGGGTTGGCCCCATATGTCTCTACTTGCAATAGAAGGTCATGTGTGTGAGCTACACAAAATTTAGAGAAAAATAGAGAGTTTTGAGGAGAAGATTTAGATTAGGGTTTGTGGGGTTTGAAAAGTGGGCCATTTTAGGTGATAATGGAAGTAGCCTTCATCCTCTCTGGACATGCACCCACCTAAATTCAAGTATATCTTCTTTTGTGTCATCACTCAACCTAATTTCATTGCTTCATCCTTCAAATTTTATGCCTACTAACTCAAATTTGCAACTAAAGGAATTGATTTGGAGAAATAACGATCCAGGACATGTATAGCGGCCCACCGCTAACAGAAATTGTCCTCTTTGGGCTTTCCGGCTTCCCCTCAAGCACTCTTTCTTCCTCCAATCGATGTGGGACTGCCCCCAAATTCACCCCCCTTTGGGGTCAGCGTCCTTACTGAACACACCGCCTTGTGTCTACCCCCTTCGTGGAAGAGCAAGAAGGCTGGCACATCGTCCGGTGTCTGGCTCTGATACCATTGTGTCTACTCCCTTCGGGGAAGAGCGAGAAGGCTGGCACATCGTCCGGTGTCTAGCTCTGATACTATTTGTAATGATCCAAGCCCACCGCTAGCAGATATTGTCCTCTTTGGGCTTTCCCTTTCGGGTTTCCCCTCAAGGCTTTAAAGCGCGTCTGCTAGGGGAAGGTTTACACACCCTTATAAACAGTGGTTTATTCTCCTCCCAACCAATGTGGGACATCACAGTCTAGGGTCATAACTAAAAAGAGATTTGATTAGGAGTGTACATCGGTTGGGTTGGGTTGGGTTGGAATGGGTTGGATTTCGATCATCCAAAATTTTGAGTTGGTTTGTTTTGTGACCCGAGCAACCTAAATAGAGTTCACAATCCAACCCAGCACTCTATTTTTGGGTTGGGTTGTCGGGTTTTTTAATTTTTTTTTAAAAAATTACTGATCTAGAATACATGTTACACTAATAACTAAAATCTCATGAAATTCAAATATCAAACATTTATAGATAACATCAGCAACAGTCAAATATTCTTAATTTTCATAATAATCTTAAAATATGGTAGGGTTGGGTTGGGTTATAACCCTATTTTGAAAAATCGAAAATTCGAGTCGGTTGGCAGGTTGACCAACAAAAAAAATGTCAACTCTTGAACGGGTTAGAATTTTAAATTTTCAAAAAATTTAACTCACCCCAAACCAAGATCTAACCCAACCCACTCTAGATTGGTTAAGATTTAATATAAAAATATACCTATCATTAATTTTTTAAAATTAATTAAGCAATAATGATGCTTTAATTAAGAAACAAAAAGACCAAAAAGTACATTACCATTAAAGAACAATATAGAGACAAAAAGAGGTAAGTGTCGAAACGCTCCCCATTTGATCCCGTAATACATGTCATAACTCCGTAATTATCTCACGCGCTCGTACTCCCGTGAACATTATGTAGCCAATGTGAAGAGGACGTGATTTACACGCGCTAGAAGTGAGTCTAGATCACATTATCTAGGAGTTAGGGTTTATGTTGTAGTTGGTGTTCTTCAACCATAATATCCTTAAAAGACTAAGAAATTTGCAAAGCGATGATTTGAAGATAATTTCTATAATAATGTCCATCACATCCATGAGAACAATTAGACATTGCTTGGTGTAACATGTAGGGTTGGCTCGGCCCGAGATGGGTCAGTAATTCGTTTCCCATCTTTAATATTATCGGTATTTTAGAAAATCAACTTTATTTCTAGTCCAACGAATATCGTTTAAGTTTGACAAACGTCGTTTTAGTTCTGTGAGCGTGACACTAGTCTGGTGAGCGTTGTTCCAGTTTGGAAAGCATCCTTCCAATGAAGATGCAAGTTCGATCTGTGAGCGTGACACTAGTCTGGTGAACGTCGTTTTTGTTTTCTAGCGTTTTGAAGATGCAAGTTCGATCTAGGAGTTGATCTGTGGTATTTTGTTGCTGATTTAAGAATAACCCATGAAATTTCGACCCATCTTAAAACACAAAGTTTGGGTGTTTCAATTATTTTTTAAAACTTGAACTCAACTTTCTAGTTCGGGTAAATTAGATGTATAATACTTCTATATACACGACCCACACGTGCGAACATGAGCCTATCAGACTAGCTCCTTTGGGCTATAGCTGGACAGTTGGAGGGAACAACAACCGTCGTTGCACCATACTAAGCATGATGGTCATTTCAGTCTCATAGTGTACGCGTTCGTACATCATCATAAAGGGGAAGTATCTTTATGCACGTGAACATACAATTATGCATGAGGTCTCCATATTTTTCATCGTAATAAATCACGCAAAACAACCCTCATTCTTTTATTACATATTACACTTGGCAATATGCATACATAAAATTTCATAAATCGTTTCATTCGGAATATAACTTTCAAATCCTCGCATGGTGTGATTCATAGCTTTTCCTAATTTCAAAACATTTCATAGCATGTTATAACAAACCATGGTCTAACATAACATATCGAAGTGCATCAAGGCATCTCATACATTACGTAGCTTATCATAACATAACATAACATTTCATTCATACTACCATATCATTTGGCATATCATAATGACACAGTAACAACATCACATCATAAGACATAACACTCATATGACACGTACAAGGCCACTGAACACATGTTATCATACATAAGACAATTCTTCCAACCATATCAATATTAGAGCTACTTACTTGGTTGACATAGACCGAAGTTACTAATTATTCTTTGTACTCGCCTGAATTTGCTCTCAATCTCATACCCATCATCTCAATCATATCGATAAAAACAAAATAACTGCAAAGATCAACCACCTTGTAGTCCAATTATTAAGTGTAAAAAAAATATCTCGACATATACTCTCTTTTTTTTTTTTTTTTCTCTCAAATCAATATATTATTTCGTATTTAAAATTTTTGAAATTAAAAATCAAGTAGATTTGATTTCTATAATTATTGATTATTCTAGAAAATTTTAAACTTTAAATCAGTACTAATAAAATTTTAAAGAATTAGAGAAATATTTTAATTAAATTAGAAAAACAAATTTATCAATATTTCTGTTAATATTGAGGAAAAAAAGAAAAGAAAAAAAAAAAAAAACAGGTTCTTCCTATATTTTTGGGATTTCATAATTTGGAGGAACCCCGTTGGAGGTTGGGAGCTGCAGGTGTTTGAGACTCCGTTCTATCTCTGTTTTGGTATACTCCGGACATGCTCACGTGGCAGTCATGTCAGTCTGCCCCACCCCCACGGCCTATGGTTATGGCTTCATTCCACACCTCTCTGCCCCATTCGCCTTTCTCTCCCTCTCTCTCTCTCTCTCTCTCTGCCTTTCCTTCTCTCTCTACACCAATAATTCCGGCCAGTTGCAGTCACTCTCCGACCACCCCCCAACTTTTTCACCTTTATATACTTCCCACACCCCTTTTCTCTCTCTTACCTTCACTATAATCAATCTCTCAGACTCCTCCGAGTACAATCTTCAAGCCCATTTTCCCCCTCCTTGTTCTTGTTCATGTTCATGTTTTTTGAGCCCTTTATTTGGTTCTTGGTGGTGGGATTTCCTTCAAATCTGGGGGTTTCTCTGTTTTTCTAAGGTGGGGTTTTGGAACAAAGAAAGATGAACAGAGCATTGCCGGAAATGTTGAACACGGCTGAGAATTGTGCTGACACTCTCACTGTTCTTGAGAGGCAGAGGGCTCGTTTCAAATGGCAACAAGATCAGCTTTTGTATCAGCAGCAACAACAGCAGCAGCAGCCATTCAATGGGATGATGGATTACGGGGCTGGATTTCCACCGTCGGATCACCTCACCGGGTTTCCGGGCTTCATGAGTGCAGCCGGCGACGGCGGCGGTGGTGGTGGGTTGTCACTTGTGGAGATGGTAATGGGAGCAGTGAAGCCTGACCCTGGTTTGGAAGATGGGTGGTCTGATCCTTCTCTGTTGTTGAATCCCCCCACTGCTTATGAACTCAATTCTTCTCTTTCTAGAACCTCCAGCTGCCCGCCGGCGGTGAATCCAGCGGCGGCGGCTGGAAGAGAAAGCTTCAAGAAAAGGAAAGCTGAGAAAGTTCAGAAACCCATTAACAACAAAGAGAAGAAGATCAAAGCAAGTTCAGAAGAAGAAGAAGAAGAAGAAGAAGAAGAAGAAGAATTATCAAAAACTACAGATCAAAACAGCACCAAGAACAACAATTCAACCACAACTACAACCACAACAAACAACAACAGAGAAACTTCAGCTGATACCTCCAAAGCCTCAGAGGTTAAAAAGCCTGATTACATTCATGTCAGAGCTCGCCGTGGCCAAGCCACTGATAGCCATAGCTTAGCAGAAAGAGTAAGCCAAGAAAACACTCTAATTCCTCTTCTGGGTTGCTTATTCTTTCTTTGATTTCTTTCATTTTGATCCATTTGGGGGGAGTTTCTTTTAACCAATCATGTTTTTTTTCTTGTGTTCATGTAGGCTAGAAGGGAAAAAATCAGTGAAAGAATGAAGTACTTGCAAGATTTAGTACCAGGATGCAACAAAATCACTGGAAAAGCTGGAATGCTCGACGAGATCATAAACTATGTTCAATCTCTTCAAAGACAAGTTGAGGTAAAAAAACAAGTTTTCTCAATCTCTACACTCGAAAATCCTACGTTCCATTGAAAAAAATCGTTCTGAAATCGAAAATTTTCTTTGTGGCATTTTCACAAACAGTTCTTGTCCATGAAGTTAGCTGCAGTTAATCCAAGGCTGGACTTCAATGTGGATGATCTCTTCCTCAAAGAGGTAACAAAATTAAATGATTTCCAAACTCCAAACTCATTTAATCAGATTAAAATCGACGGCGGAATCTAAAATTTTCCAGGGAAACAAACAAACAAACAGGTATTTCCCCCTCCTTGCACCACCGCAAACTTCGCGGCGATCGGTGGAATTTCATCAGAGATCACAGATCCTTCATCCTACTTACAATTTAATCCAAACAATCAACAAATTGTTCCGTGTTGTGGATTAGAAATGGGAATTAATACCTCCGATGTCGCTCTTCGAAGAACAATCAGCGCCCCTGTTTCTTTCCCGGAAAATTTCCTCGATTCATCCTGCCTCACCGTAAGTCCATCCTTTGATTTCAATTTTCCGCCGTTTTCGATTCGTTTCCGATCGTTTGGAGTTTCTAATTCATCAAATGAAACAATCGATGCAGCAATTTCAAGGCTCCTCAGGGTGGGACGTGGATTTGCAGAATCTGTACAATGTGGGTTTCGATCAAGGAAGATCATCAAACGCCTTTTCATCTCAACCTTACACAGGTAAAGATAAGATTGAAACTATGCAGTCAATTCTTCTTCCGCTTGTTCTTGCAATTATGACTGGAGAAAGAAAATTCAGAGAAATTAAGAAAGTGGATATTTAAAAATTGATAGATTGAGACATTTCCATGGTCCCTCCATCAAATTTTCATCTTTTTTTTCTGAAATTTTTATGAGCCCATTGGATATTCCCAATGCTTTGAGAAAAAGAAAAGAATTTATATAGATTCCCACCAATTTTGCACTATCCTTTCTAATGGGTTTGTCCACCACTTTCAATTGTGCACAACTTTCATGGACGAGTTTTAACATGAGTTTTAACGTTCTTAGATCGTTCGTCGATATCGAACATATGTTTGTTGGAATAAATAATATCGATAAACTCGATGATGTGCTTATAGTAACAAATGAGATTGATTAGCTTGTGAACAACAATTTATCTTTGATGTTTACACAACTAATTAAATCGGGTCAGTGAAGATTGTTTATAAGTCAATTTGTTGGATATGATGATTGTTTTAAGATCGTGTCTTCCGTATGGTCGATGAAATGTTCTTTAATGTTTTTTTTTTTTTTTTGTAGGTTCGATCGAAGGAAGCAATGTAAAAATGGAACTATGAAGTAGTTAGCTACGAGATTCAATCAAAATATTAGTCTCATTGGCTTCGTATCTATCTATATATATATATATATATATATATATATATATATATATATATATATATATATATATATATATATATATATATATATATATATATATATATATATATTCTTCTTTTATCACGATATATAACTAGCAAATATTTATATATATTTTGTATGTATATGTTCGGCTCAATTTGAATAAGAGTAATGATAATGAATCACAATATTTTCCGATATTTTGAAGATTAATTCCTTTAAAATTTATTTAAATAATTGATTTTTAATTATTATAAATTTTTTAAATATTTGTGGTTAATATAATCTTATTCAAAATTAGATTAATGGAATAAATAATTTTGAATGTCACGATACTTAACCTTTCATAATACTACATTACGATCCTAATAATTTTATGGATTAAAATATTATTTAATTAACTAAAAATTTAAGAACGAACTATCACATCAAAAATAATTATTATATTAAAAAAATACGCATTAATACTAAAAAAAAATATATATTAATATTTTGTTTCAAAAATATTAATTATTTTTAAAAGTTTAAAAATATTTATTATATTTATAAAAAAATCAGTATTAATATTAACCATTTTCGTTCAAAATTAATGGTAAAAATATATTGAATCTTAAATTTTAAAGGTATTATTGATTTTTTTTTTTATTAAAGTTCAAGATTATTGTTATTTATTATTATTTTTTATATAATTATAATAATTATAAATATTATTATTATTTTATTATTATTATTATTATTTAATTTATGAAGATATTATTAAAAAAAAATTTAAATTTAGAAGGGTTTTTTTTTTTTTTTTTTAATTAATTTAGCAAAAAGCTAAAAAGAACAAATGGAGCATTGATAGTTTCATGTATTCACTTTCAGACGGCCTACAATAGCGACTCAATTGGGCCCATTCAGACGGCCTACAATAGCGACTCAATTGGGCCCATTCAGACGGCCTACAACAGCGACTCAATTGGGCCCAGATCGGCCCAACTTTATCGATCTACAAAATCTCTTTGATTAGATTTTTCTTAATACCAATTGTGTCCTTTCACTATCGTTGGACCGCTTAATGTTTTATTCATTATTCATAAATTATAATATAATGTTATCATTACATTATATGGATGTTTTATTTTTATGTATTTTGTAGCACACAATCATATTCCATCAAATATTCAAATCTAGTAAATAAAATTAATATTATTTTTTTTAAACATAAATTAATAAAAATACCGTATAGTTAGTTTTAAATTTTAAAAATACACATAAAATTTTAAGGGTAGTATTAACATCTTTTATCTTTATAAAAATAAAAGTCTATAAAAATAAGGTAGCGAAATTCTTTGTTGGGTAAGTTTCGACTCGTACGAAAGGCGTAACGATCTGGGCACTGTCTCGGAGAGAGGTTAGGTGAAGTAGACATATTTGTGAAAATGCGGACTACCTGCACCTGAACAGAAAGACCCTATGAAGCTTCACTGTTCACTGGCATTGGCTTTGGGCCTTTCCTGCGCAGCTTAGGTGGAGGGCGAAGAATGCTCCCCCAAGCCATCGATGAGATACCACTCTGGAAGAGTTAGAATTCTAACCTTGTGTCATGACCTACGAGACAAGGGACAATCTCAGGTAAATAGTTTCTATGGGATGTAGGTCTCCCAAAAGGTAACGGAAGCGTGCAAAGGTTTCTTCAGACCAGACGAATATTGGCCCTCGAGTGCAAAGGTAGAAGGGAGCTTGACTGCAAGATCCACCCGTCGAACAGGGATGAAAATCGGCCTTAGTGATCCGATAGTGCCGAATGGAAAGGTCGTCGCTCAGTGGATAAAAGTTACTGTTTTGAAAAATCATTGAAACATTTCCATGGACTTAATTAAATGTTTGGAATTTCCAAACATAATAATAGCTGTCCAAAATAGAGAAAAATAACCTCTCCTATTAAAATTCATAAATAAAATGCTACGTATCGTCGAGACTTGATTTTATGGCCTCCTCAACTGACATCATCATTTGTACATACGACGTTTGTCTTTACCTGTAAAAATGATATACGTTGAGCATTTAAAAATACTGAGTAAGTAACACTACTATTGTGGTCAAAAAATGCAATCACATGCAACATGGTTCACGGTGAAATCTACTTTTCATCACTATTCTTTGGACTCTACTTTCTTTTTCGAATAGGATTGGATGTATATTACTTTTCTACGACATGATTCATGCATGAATTCACTATGTGGCCCCATATATGTACCCGTAGGCTTCACTATTAGCTAGCACGAATTAGCTAACCAAGGTGAAAATTGAAAAGGGCTCAAAGCTGTGCGTAGATAGTCCAGCTGGAATACAAGCCGACTGTAAAGAGGCGACTAATAACGTCGCACGGTGGCTTGGGAGAGTCGATGTCGCGTCGGTGCTAGGGAGGATGGGCCCGTACACACATCTAGGCCTTCGCTTGGACTAGGCCTCTACTGACATTAGGCTGGACAAACCGTCGAAATGTAGTTCAAACATGTGAGATGTTGTGCTTGTCGAAGAGATCGTCCAACATAAAATTGTTCTAAACAAAGCACTCTTAACCTTAAAATTCCTAGTTTTATGATCACTTTCATTCGAATGTGGTCACGGTTCATTTATGCCTATCTCCTTAAACCAGATATTACGTATGTGTACGTGGAGTGGGAAATAAATGATAATGATATTTCCCAATATTCTCGGTCGAGTTGCTCTGCTCCTTTTCTTCACTCTTTTTTACTCGTTAAAGCTATTTGAATGAAGAACCTGAACCGTAACCTCTATGCTCCTATCCCTCTTGGTCTCCCAATTGCATTGCCTGCCCCTGTAGGTAAAGCTGGTTCGTTTCGCTCCTGAACTACTCAATAACTTAACTTGTCCTCTTGTCCCTATTTTTGAAAGCTTTTTCTCGGATGAAAATCATAATAATAATTAGCTCGAATTTGATAGAAAATAGTCCGGAAAACAAATGGACTAAATTTTGATTAAAGATAGAGATTAGACTCAAAATACACGAGGTTTTAACCTAATTTTTTACGAGTGAATAGACCATTCGTTCATATTCTCGAACATTTGAATTCAAAAACCATATTTTTTAAACTTGAACGATCGAACAAATGGATGTATAGGAGAAATTGATTCGGTTCCATTAATAAAATAGGTTTTTTTTTTTTTTTTTTTTTTTTTTTTTTTTTTTTTTTTTTTTTTTGGGTGGGAAAATGTTGTATAAATATTTGTGCCTGTTTAGCCACAAAGCCTCCCTCACTCTCTTAATTGAAGGAAATGAAAGATCAAGGAAACAACATGATGGCTTTTGATATGGGTTCTCTTGGGGCAAATCTTCCTCAAAAGTAACCAATTTTGGCCTACTTTTTTGTTAGTTTAATACTTGTTTTACGTCGTTTTGAATGTATAGTTACGAGATAGTAGGTTCGGGTTTTTCAATTTTGTTGTGTGACTATGGTGCAAGCATCATGTCGGAACGTTTAAAAAAAACGATGTGATATCTCACATTGGTTGAGTAAGAGAACGAAACACCCTTCATAAGGGTGTAGAAACCTTTCCCTAACATACTCGTAATGGAGAAGTCGATAAGGGAAAGCCCAAAACCCTTGACGGGGAAGCTCGAAAGGGAAAGCCCAAAAAAGATAGTATATGGATGAGAACCGGTTCACTGTGTAATTCTGAAAGACGCGTTTTTAAAGCCTTGAGAGGAAGCCCGAAAGGAAAAGACGCGTTTTTAAAGCCTTGAGGGGAAACTCGAAAGGGAATTTTTATTTTTAAAGCCTTGAGGGGAAGCCCGAAAGGGAATTTTTGTTTTTAAACCTTGAGGGA
This sequence comes from Cucurbita pepo subsp. pepo, assembly GCF_057944985.1. NCBI lineage: Eukaryota > Viridiplantae > Streptophyta > Magnoliopsida > Cucurbitales > Cucurbitaceae > Cucurbita > Cucurbita pepo. Next base: position 7,817,672 of record NC_141801.1, read on the forward strand.
AACCCGAAAGGGAATTTTATGTTACAAACGTAATCTTCCTTTTACGTGGGTAACGAGAAACACATCCATCGTAGATTACTTCCAAACCATAAAAATTAGGTTGGGTTAGATTTTTTTTCGATATGGGTTGTGCTGTATTTTTGGAAAACTAAAAAATTCAATTCGGTTTGTGGGATAACATCTTTTTTATTGGGTTAACGTGACGAACTCGAAAATAGGGTTACAACCCAACTCAACCCTACTTTTACAAAAACTAAGAATATTTAACGTTTGTAACCGATGTTAGTGAGACTTGTAAACATTTGATATTTAAACGTGTTGCATAGCTGACGTTGTGGAATTGGAGTATAGGAGGGGATTGTCGAGGTACTATTCAGGAAAGGCGAGGTCGTTTGCTTGCATAGCGGATGCTCGATGTGTAGAAGACTTGAAGAAACCAACACATCCAGATGCGAAGAAAAGGAAGAAACATTCTGATTGCAAAGGAATTCATGTTTCTCCACATCACTGTCGGCGAGCTTCATCCACTCATTGTTCTATTCCCTTCTTTGCTTCATGATTCATTCATTGTTCATACACCCTTTTCTCAATCAATCCCTTCTTGTAAATTGTTCTTTTTACTTATCTTTGTTGTTGATTTTGTTCATTTGTGTATTGAAATGAGTTTAGTTTTGAGTTTAATGTTTGGTCCGTTCTTTAATGTGTTCAAACGAGTTGAAATGTATGAATTTTAGTGTTTAGTGTTTGATCTTTTCGTTTATGTTTAATGTGTTAAAACGCGTTTGAATTGTGTGGATTTTAGAGTTCAACAACTAATCTCGATCTTTAATGTGTTCAAATGAGTTGAAATGTGTAAATTGTAGAGCTCGACAAGTGATATTCTTGGTTGATCCTTAATGTGTTCGAATGAGTTGAAATGTATGAATTTTGAAGTTCAACAACTAATTTGTTAGTGAAAGAAAGAGTGATTGAAAGGTTAATGAGAAGATTATATTATGAAGAACAATAAACTCTATATAATTTAATCAGATACTAACTGACAGCAATTTAAACAAACACGTGATCTTTAACACTCCTTGTTTTTGTTTAGATGCTGTGTACTCCAAGCTTTTTCCTGAACACCCATCTTACTCCAATTATCTTTCTGTTTAGAGGTCGATCAACCAACTCCCAGGTTTTGTTTTTCTCGATCATCGAAAGCTCCTCCTCTGACAGGTGCATCATCAACCAAAGCATCTTGTCGTTCATCTTCAAACGATTCTTGTCGTTCATCTTTAGACTCTTCTAGTTGTTCATCTTCAGACTCTTCTAACATGCTACCAAAGATTAAATTGTTTGGTGCATTAGAAATCTGATTCACCTTCGTCAGTTCTTCCCAATTTCATTGTCCATTTCCAGCAAAATGAACATCTCCGGCTCACAATAACACGACTAGTGTGTGGTTGAAAAACTCTGTATACTTTGGACATAGTGCTATACCCAACAAAGAAGTCAGCTTCTGTCTTCTTGTCAAGCTTATCACGCTTGACCTGTGGAATGTAAGTGAAGCAAAGACACCCAAATACTCTTACGAACTTTTAAAAAAGTTGGTAACCATACCAAACTTCAGATAGTGTCGGTCCTTCACAGCTTTTGTTGAAATTCGATTTTGCAAGCACACAATAGTGTTTGCTGCTTTTCCCCAAAAACGTTTTGGAAGATCCTTCTCATGAAGCATGCATCTCGTCATCTCCATTATGAATCTATTCCTCCTTTCATTGACGTCATTCTGTTGAGGAGTGTATGGTGCTGTCAATTGATGTCCAATTCCAGCCTCTTCACAAAACCTGTTAAAAGTTTCTAAAGTGTACTCCTTGCCATTATCTGATCTTATAGTCTGAATCAAGCATGCACTTTCATTCTCAACTCTGGCTTTGAATTTCCAAAATACACCCACAACTTCTAACTTTTACTTTAGCAAGAAGATCCAACACATTCTTGTTAGATCATCAATAAAAATAATGTAATAAAGATTACCATTTAATGATGGTGTTCGCTGAGAACCACAAATATCAGTATAAACCAGCTGTAGTTTTTTTGAGGCTCTCCATGCCTGTTTAGGAAAGGGTTGCCTATGTTGCTTCCCAAAATTACAAGCACGACAAAGAGACATGTCATCATCAATGTCAACGAGTTCTTCTATCAACTTCTTTGACTGCATCTGAAGCAAACCTAGATGATAAAAGTGCCAAGTCTTTTGTGCCAAATCTTAGTGGTACTAGCTCTGGATATAAGGTCGTCTGCACTTTCTCTATCGGATTTAGAGCAAAGTTTTTTCCTTTCATTTTGACATTGAACAAGTCTTTGCCACTAGCATCTCTGATCAAGTACTGCTTATCCTCAAACAACACCTTATAGCCCTTATCAAGTAACTAGCCAACACTTAGTAGATTTTATTCAATTTTTGGAATAAATTTTGTACCTTCATACCTTGTTATAGCTACTGTGCCTTTTCCCTTGACTTCCAAGTGTTCACCATTGCCAATCCTCACTCTCTTGACATCAGTGTCTCTTAATTCCTCCAAAAACTCTTGTCATATGTCATATGATTTGTACACCCACTATCAATCAACCAGCTCTCACTTGATTTTTTGTCTGAGAAACAAGTGACCACAAACAATTGATCTTCTTCTTCTTGATCAATTACCTTTGACTTTGCAGATCACAGCTTCATGTCCAAGTTTATTGCATTTGGAGCAGAAAGCGTCAGGTCTTCTCCAACACTTATATGGTGGATGATCTTTCTTCTCACAATGGCGGCAAAGTGGTTAGGATTTTTTGGAACCTCCTCCTTTTGTCTTCTGATAATTGGCAAATGAATCTCCATTCGTCGATTGGTTTTTGAAAATTTTCTTGTTTTTATATCTATTGTTGTCTTGATGCTTAATAGGGAAGGCACCTTCAATCGCCCCTTCTTGCCTCATAGACCTCCTTTGCTCTTGTGCTTGTAAAGCGTTCAAGAGCTCTGTAAGAGGAATCTTTGACAGGTCTTTGGTGTTCTCCAGAGTAGTAATGGTGGCTTCAAACTTCTCTGGAACAGTGTGACTAGCAGCTTTTCAACAATCCTGGAATCATTTAACACAAAACCAAGCAATCTCACCTTGTTGACAATGCTGAGAAGTCTGTTAGAGTACTCTTTCACCGACTCAGATTCCATCTTCTGCAACTCGAAATCCCTAATCAAATTCAGGACTTTCATTCCATGAATCCTCTCATCTCCATCATATTCAGCCTTGAGGTAATCCCAGATTTCGGGATTTCTTTTGCTGTTTTGAGGGACATTATTCATATGAAGATCATTTGATTGCTGGAAATGGAGGAACCTCATAATCCTCTTCTATTGCTTCCCAAAGATCCAAAGCCTCTAAATAAGTCTCCATAAGAACAGAAGATCACCCGGCTGCTCCCCCATATTTGTTGGTTCTCAAGGGCCTATAAAATGTTCCAACATCATGCAACTTTCCTTCTGTCTCATTTTGTAACAGTATGAATCCGGAAAAACCAATCATAGGTATCAAGATGGAGAGTTGTGGACATTGTTCATAGTAATAACAGGCTAACATATATCACGTCAAGTCAATGTATGTAAGCTCTCAAATTTGTAGGAATTTCTTGCCATGGAAAATCTATACGCCCACAGGAGAGGAGCTACCCAACTTAGACTCCAAACATCAAATCCATGACCTTAGACACTAATGATTTGGATGGTGAAGCAATGGTGGTACCTCCTCTCGTTGCAAGTTCTACAGTTCGAGAAGATAACGGTAGGAGAACCATGAATCCTGTATTGTTTTGTTGGATGATAAACGTCCAACATCGGCTAATTTAGGGAATGATCATGGGTTTATAATCAAGGGATACTATCTCCATTGATACGAGGCCTTTTGGGGAAGCCCAAGCAAAACCATGAGAGCTTATGCTCAAAGTGGACAATATCATATCATTGTGGAGAGTCGTGTTCATCTAACATGTTTAACTTTTTATCTAGTGTCTACCCGTCTATTGGATCCATAGGTTTCACACCCACAATTAGCATCCCATTAATTTGAATACCATTCTTTCTGAGAGCCTTGTGGGCACTAGATCGGTTCTTATAAAGAATGTGCATCCAATTAGCATCTCTTGGACCAGGAACGTGTTTCAAGGTCTCACCGCTCTTATCAAATTCCCCCAAAACTAGATTTGTATCAGCAGGTGAGAATCCATAGACGGTAACCCATTCCTCCTTGTTGAGTTTTCCTACAGGCAAGCAATTCCTCTGCACCTCCGGTCGGGCAATTTACCTTCAGGTTTGAACTTTATTCCAAATGTTTTATAAGCATTGGTCAATTACTTGATAAAGGCTATAAAGTGTTGTCTGAGAATAAACGGTGTTTGATCAGAGATGCTAGTGGCAAAGACTTGTTCAATGTCAAAATGAAAGGAAAAAGCTTTGCTCTAAATCCAATGGAGAAAGAGCAGACGACCTTTATATCGAGCTAGTGCCACTGAGATTTGGCACAAAAGACTTGGGCACTTTCATCATTGAGGGTTGCTTTAGGTGCAGTCACAGAAGCTGGTAGAAGAACTCACTGGCATTGATGATGACATGCCTCTTTGCCGTGCTTGTAATTTTGGGAAGCAACATAGGCAACCATTTCCTAAACAGGCATGGAGAGCCTCGAAAAAGCTGCAACTGGTTCATACTGATCTTTGTGGTTCTCAGCGAACACCATCATTAAATGGTAATCTTTATTACATTGTTTTTATTGATGATCTAACAAGAATGTGTTGGATCTTCTTGCTAAAGTAAAAGTTAGAAGTTGTGGGTGTATTTTGGAAATTCAAAGCCAAAGTTGAGAATGAAAGTGCATGCTTGATTCAGACTATAAGATCAGATAATGGCAAAGAGTACACTTCAGAAACTTTTAACAGGTTTTGTGAAGAGGCTGGAATTGGACATCAATTGACAGCATCATACACTCCTCAACAGAATGACGTCAGTGAAAGGAGGAATAGATTCATAATGGAGATGACGAGATGCATGCTTCATGAGAAGGATCTTCCAAAACGTTTTTGGGGAAAAGCAGCAAACACTGTTGTGTGCTTGCAAAATCGAATTTCAACAAAAGCTGTGAATGACCGACACTATTTGAAGTTTGGTATGGTTGCAAACCTTCTTTAAAGTTCCTTAGAGTATTTGGGTGTCTTTGCTTCACTTACATTCCACAGATCAAGCGCGATAAGCTTGACAAAGCTTACAGAGTTTTTCAACCACACACTAGTTGTGTTATTGTGAGACGAGATGGTCATTTTGCTGGAAATGAGCAATGAAATTGGGAAGAACTGACGAAGGTGAATCAGATTTCTAATGCACCAAACAATTTAATCTTTGGTAGCATGTTAGAAGAATTTGAAGATGAATGACAAGATGCTTTGGCTGATGATGCACCTATCAAAGGAGGAGCTTTTGGTGATCGAGAAAAACAAAACCAGGGAGTTTGTTGATGATCTCTAAACATAAAGATAATTGGAGTAAGATGGTGTTCAGAAAAAAGCTTGAGTTCATAGCATCTAAACAAAGAGGAGTGTTAAAAGATCACGTGTTTGTTTAGATTGCTGTCAGTTAGTATCTGATTAAATCTCGAGTTATTTTGTTTTGATTTGTTTACTTGATTTGTTAAAGATTTTCTGCAGATTTTTAGGTAGATTTTCTAAATATCTTTTTGTATTATATATATATATATAGAGCCTTCTTGCTGTTCGTAATACTATCTTCTCATCAACCATTCAATCACTCACTCTTTCACTAACAAATAATGCCGTAATCGAGCATCACTCACTGACTCCTCTATCTCATTATGAAATTTCAGAACACAAATTTTTCACTTTCAAGAAATATTCTTCAATAGAAAAATTACCTTGAGTTACCACAGCTAATTCATTCTCTAGAAACTATAATCGAGCGGTATTTTTCTTAGTGAATAACTTTTGAAGTGTTTCCTACACTTGCTTTGGTGACTTTAAATCACGAACATGATCAATATATTCCTTGCTAATCAAAGTTCGCAAGGGCTTTTCCACATTTGATTTTCGATTGTCAGCGTAATTCAGCATTCTGTGGAGTATCTTCTGGGATTTCTGTGTCATCACCTTCAGTTAAATCCCACAAATCTTGCCCTTCTAGATAAACTTCTTTACATAACTTCCAATAACTATAATTATTGCTCATTTTCTAAAATTTTCCATTGAAACCAAACAAGCTTTTGCATAGCTATACCCACATAAGCACTTCCACCATTCATATCGTTGTGTAATAATACCAAACCCTTGGTTACCAGCTTGAACTTGGCTCTGATACCAACTGACACAATATCTACCCCTCAAAAGTGTGAATAGATCTGAAAATATTATTGAGTTAAGAAATATATTAATACCTACAAATAATAAAAATATAAATTAACTAAATCTCGAGAATAAAATAAAATATACTACAAATTAAATCATAAGAGAAAAATATTAACTGATTACTAATATCTCAAAATATTAACTGATTACGAATATCTTGACTAATTCAAACTAGCAATAAGTTGTACTAAATTTTGACTAACAACTAATCTCTTGGTTGATCCTTAAAATGGTAATAATGTCTTATTCACTTCGTTATATTTCAAAAAACATTAATAAAACGTGGCTAAAACACAAATTTAAGTTACAAAACAAGAACGACAAAATTTTTAACATATTCTTATCTGACGTTCTTCGAATACGAACACGAGTTCTTCCAGCATATTTTATCCCCACTCACATAGACGAGATGCTGGTCATACACTCATCATGTTTATCGAACAATATCGATCCAAGTTCTTGTAGTAGAGTTTGCACACATACTGTTTGATAAATGAAACCTAATTTTGTTCTCTTAAAGTTAAAGTTAATTGACGTGAATTTATTATTAATTTTAAAATATACATTTTTAGTTACACTATTTTCTCGTAAGTAACCTAATATTAAGAACGTGAATTTATTCTTTTTCTTGCAAATTCTATTTTATTGCAACTAATTAGGTCGACAGCGAGTAGATATCAGTAATAAAAAGTGAGTTGAAATAGAGAGGGGACGGAAAAAGTGAGTTGAGGCAGGTTCGAGATGGAGATGGGGATGAAAAATATAATTATCGTCCCTGACCCTGTTTAGTTAATGAAGAGAAATTTCTTTTCATTTCCCGTTTAAATGGGAGTTCCCAGTTTCGAACCTCATTTGATACGAGTCCCCACGGAGCCTCGCTCCCGAGGTTAAAAAATAAAGTATAAAGTTAGGGATATTTTTATTAAATTATAATTATTATTATTGTTTTATTTTTTAAAACAAAATTTGGTTTTAATTTTGAGGTGAAAATAAAAAAGGGGAAAAAAAAAAAGAGTAATAATAATGTGCGCCAATCAGTGTTGATTTTGTCCAGCGTCTGGAAGTAAAGTTTTGGCCTTGGCATATGCCGCCACGTGACCAGCAGATCCACTCCTCCGCCGGACATTTTCCTCAGCTGAACTCCGGCGATTCATTTTCCGGCCAACTTCTCTATTCTCCTTCACCTTTTCTCTCTGCCTTCCATTAATTCCTCTCCAACTTCTCTCCATTTCCTCTTCCAACTTCTAATTCCAGGGCTCGCTTTTGATGGCCAAACCCAAGGCTCCGAGGCAAACCCTAGATTCCTACACTGTCAAACGCATCAACAAAACCATTAAAGGTAAAACAATCCACTGCCTCCTCTTTATCTTCTCCTTTTTTTGTTGGAATCTTTCAGATGATTCCGTTTTCCCGTCTGTGTCTGATCTTCCGGAATTTTACGGGGTTTTGTTCTTCTTAGCCGGCGATTGCGTGCTTATGAGGCCCTCTGAACCCTCGAAACCGTCGTATGTGGCCAAGATTGAGAAGATTGAGGCGGATTCTCGCGGGGCTAATGTGAAGGTCCATGTTCGCTGGTATTACCGGCCGGAGGAATCGATTGGGGGTCGGAGACAGTTTCATGGCTCGAAGGAGTTGTTTCTCTCCGACCATTACGACGTTCAAAGTGCAGATACCATCGAGGGAAAGTGTACGGTGCATACATTTAAGAATTATACCAAGCTTGATGCTGTTGGGAATGAGGACTATTTTTCCCGTTTCGACTATAATTCCGCTACTGGGGCTTTCACTCCCGATCGAGTGGCTGTGTGAGTTTCTTTTTAATTCAATTGTTGGTTTAGATATTCTGTTTGTGTTCTTTACATTCTTTACTCCTGAATTTGATCACTCTGATTTTACTTGAGTCACTTGACATGGGAAGAAATTGGTTTCTGTAGATTTCTTTAGCAAAGTTTTACTAGTTTAGCTGCATTGTGGTTCCAGCATTGATTGTCTTGGTTTTCAGTTCATAACTCTTATACAGTTCATGAATTCAAGTACCAAAGCTCTTTCAATTGATATTCTTATTGCTATTTGAAGATCAAATCTGTCCAGCATTCCCTTCTTTTTAACCATTTTATGTATAGCATTACATGTCATTTAAGCTCATGAATTTCCTTTTTGCATAGCTTTACCCGTTTCTTCTGGTGCAAAATTTCACTTGATTTTATGTTGCAGATATTGCAAATGTGAGATGCCATATAATCCCGATGACCTAATGGTTCAGTGCGAGAGATGCAGTGATTGGTAAGCTGGGTGTGTATTATGCTATTGGTTTCTTTTGCAGCCTTAGCTTATGTGCTTATGAACGTATTTATTGTTCATATTGGCTTGTGTATCTTCTGTAATTTGGAGCCTATGGAATAGAAGCATAATTGCAGTAAAACAAATTGACGTGAATTTATCTAGAATTGTAATAATGTACATTCTTTCTTTCAAATCATAAATGAGAAGTAACCTATCTTGGTTTCTGGGTCCTTGTATAAACATTATCTACCCCAGATATGTGGCTCGGTTTGTTTCTTTCTTTCTTTTCTCTTCATTTCTTTTTTAATAGAGATGGAGTAAAAAATAGAATTAAGAGTTTTGATCGACACAAGGAGATTAGATAAAAAAAACTCTGGATGCTCTCTGAAGTGTTGAGCTTTGGCTTCTAGGATTCAGGTGGTTTGCATAAAATGTTACCCGGAGTCCAGAAATGCTTCACATAAGAGAAAAACATACTTTGTAGTTGTGAGATCCCACATCGGTTGGAGAGGGGAGCGAAACATTCCTTATAAGGGCGTGAAAGTCTCTCCCTACCATACGTGTTTTAAAACCTTGAGGGGAAGTCCAGAAGGGAAAGCGCAAAGAGGACAATATCTGCTAGCAGTGAACTTGGGCTGTTACAAATGGTATTAGAGCCGTCTATTGGGTGGTGTGCCAGCAAGAATGTTGGCCCCCAAGGGGGGTGGATTGTGAGATCCCACATCGATTGGAGAGGGGAACGAAACATTCCTTATAAGGGTGTAGAAACCTCTCCCTACCAGATGCGTTTTAAAACCTTAAGGGGAAGCCGAGAAGGAAAAGCCTAAATAGGATAATATTTGCTAACAGTGGGCTTGAGCTGTTACAGTAGTGAAGGATGACATTAAAGTCAAACATAAAAATGACATTAAAGTCAAACATAAAATACATGGGTAGATATGAATGTATTCTTGACGGAAACTGGTTCATTGAATTATGAATCACTAGTAATCTCATTTTAATTACAACAACCAATTAGCGTACTTTAGGACCCTTTTGTAACTACACTAGGATGCTTTCTATAAAATTAGTAGATAGAGGCTTTTTGGCCTGCTTTTGGGTGTGATTCTTTTCATTTTCTTAATGAGAAATCTCTTTCATTGGAGATGTCCTCCAAGCTTCTAGGTTTAGGAATCATCTATATTTGGTTTCTTTGAAGTCATCCCTCGTTGGCAACCCCTTGAACAAGGAAAAAGGGAATCCCTTGGCTTCAACGTACTACTACCTCATTCTTATGGAATTTAATGTTCCTATAATCTTTGGTTGGAAAGCAACGACAGGATTTTACTGACAAGGAAACCCATACAGTCAAGTTCATTTACAATGTTTTTTGTGTAGCACTCAAATCATGTAAATTATACCTTTTGTTCAATAGCTGTAGCTTAGTTGAACTTTACATTAATTGGAAGTGTTTAATTGATTACCTTTGATGTCTGCTTTGCTAAGATACTTTGTGAATCATTCGCTCGATGTATGGCTTTATAGCATAAAATCTGAATCTTAAAGTGGATGATATTCTTGATTTAGGTTTCATCCTGCTTGTATAGAAATGTCTGCAGAAAAAGCTAAAAAACTTGACCACTTCTTCTGTGAAAGTTGTTCTCCAGAGGGTCAAAAGAAGTTGCAGAATTCACAGTCTACATCTAAAATTGCAGAGACAAAGGTATTTGTAAAGCTGCTGAATATAAATGCCCTTTGTTGAATGTCACTGTTTGGATTGTTTGTTTTGATCAAACTGCATAATCTAGTTCCATCTTGTTTTAGTGAGCCTTAAGGTAGCAGGTGACAATCATATCATGCACATTCTTTTTTAGTTTTTGGTTGAAGTTGATTCTTCTCTTAGGTATCTCCTCCTCATTTTAATGGCAACCAAATGTATTATTAAGGTTCGATAGTGATGTTATGGGAGTAGTCAAAATGTGCCCAAGTTGGCTCAAACATTCACAAAAAGAAAAGAAAAACTTGGAGACCTTTTGAACATGGAAGTGTTACTAGTAGGCTTGGTTCAAGCTTTCATTTCATTTTGATTAGACTTATATTGTGGTAATCTTTAGCGTGACGAATAGTGGTTGGTTTTTGTTACGAAAAGATGGTCGTATTATGATGAATAATATGTTCGAATGTTGTTGCAGGTGGATTCGAAACGACGACGGAGGTGATGATAGTGTAAATAAACAAAATACATTGACTTAGAGTCGTTAAGAACCAGAGCTTCCAAATTCCTAATGAGTTGGAACAACTGCATAGATTTAGGATCATGTAAATACTACCTCCTGTGTGTGTCCACATTCATTTCTAGAAGAGGGACTGGTTTGAAATGTATTGAAGTTCTTTTATCAATGACGAGAAAAGTAACTCATGTATCTTATAAAAATTGTGAGGTCTCTTCATTTGTTCGATATGAAATCTTCAACATGCTCCTCAAGAGGGTATCTCCTCTCGGTTCACCATTCTTGGTTCTCGAAAATACCCTCTAGGTTCGCCATTCTTGGCTCTCAATTTTCGATCGATTATTTATTTGAGTTTTTTTTTATGCTATATGAGATAAACTTGAGGTTTCATCTCAAAACGGTAAAGAGTAGCTTATGTATTTTTTAAAGATGGGTTAGTCTCTTCATTGTGAGGATGCTTAGCCTCGTTTGTATCGAAAATTTACTAAAATACTTGTAAAGTGACATGGGAGATCAAAATGTAGATAGCAAGATGAAGTTTCAAAGATGATAAATTTTTCCGTATTTGGTCGGGATGGTACTATGACATAAACCCCATGTCACCCTCCCTATCGATCATTAGCTTCAACTATATCTAGTTGACCAATTATGTAATCAATCAATCAATGCATTATATTAAAAGAAGTGTGTTTACTTGTTCGTTAAGTGGAAGTGCTCTTTAATGGAACTTTTCCTCAGTTGATCAAACCAAGAAACTACCGATTTTGCTTGGTGGGTTATAAGTATTTGAGTTATCAATTTATTTTATCTATGAATTGGAACAATGAACTTATTCAAATTAGTTGAAGTCGCTCATTTCATACTAGAAAAGTTTGTATATGAACAGGGATCAATTTTACTTCATCTACCCATTCTAGCTCGAGAGTGGTCCTCCTGCACCGACCACTCTACTCCACCCATTCATTTCATTTGTGGTCCATTGTTGATACTTATCGATCAAGCAAAAGACACGAAAGTCAAATGTCTCATTTATACAATTTATACAATTTTCTCTATTGGCTTCCCTTCAATCTTTAATATACCATAGAACTTCAATAATTTCGATAATTTAAAAGTTACCCGTTCATCTCTATGGTTCGATAAAACTTAATAAGTAGTTTTCACTATTAGAAACTCTTAATGTCAATCCCGTACTCAACCCGACAGTGAATTCTAAAGCTAAAGGTTACAGAATTCAAGCTTTGACACTGCCAGAATAAGCTCCCTTCTTGTTAATTGTTCTGATAGCAGTTCAGTTGCAGCAATGCCATAGGCTTATCACACACTAATGAAATCAAAGTTTTTTCACATTGAACTCATCTGATATGAGTATTATTTGCTGGTAAAGCTATTAAAAATGGTTGTCTTCTCATTTGTCCTTGCAAATAATGTTCATTTCTTCTCACTCGACGACAACTCGTCCACCGGGTACCAGTGTCGGTTGAAAAACCAAAGAGAATCGGCTTCAACTGCATAGCCATCGTGGTTCCTGTTCCAACTGAAATATGCATGAGTTCGGTTCTTGATATCAAATATGGCATGCCCGAAGCTTGCTTCACGATACACCGAGTACGAAGGCTGTGGCTCCGTCATACTGCATCACGAAACAAATGAGTTTATGGTTTATAATATGAACAAGCAGGAAACAAGTTATACTGTGAATCCATTGGTAGGATATAAAATGAGATATTGAAAGTTTACTTTGTTGCTAGGCCTTCAAGGTTTCCTCCATCACCTATTGTTATGTATACAGGTGCAGATTGATCTTTCACAGGAACACAACGGCCATTCACTATGTTGTATGCAATATTTGAAATCCTTTCCTGTATTTAGCATAAGATAATTGTTCTGTGTTACGAACAGCGAACGAAATCTTACAAGATATGAAAAAACTTCAGTTGCGACTCGTTCATGTTAGTTTTCCCTTTCGGGGTTTCCCTCAAATTCTAGCTTGCACTCGTTAAAGAAGTTTGTCCTCTTTGAGTTTTCCCTTTCGGGCTTTCCCTCAAAGTTTTCAAAACGTGTGTGCTAGGGAGAGGTTTCCACACCCTTATAAAGAATGATTCGTTCTCCTCTCCAACCGATGTAGAATCTCACAATCCACCCCCCCTTCAGGGTCCAACGTCCTCACTGACATTCGTTCCCTTCTCCAATCGATGTGGGACTCCCCAATCCATCCCCCTTCGGGACCCAACGTTTTTGTTGGCACACACCTCGTGTCCACCCCCTTTGGGGCTCAGCCTCCTTGATAGCACATCGCCCGGTGTATAGCTCTGATACCATTTGTAACGGTTCAAGCCCACCACTATCGGATATTGTCCTCTTTTTTGGGCTTTCCCTTTCAGGCTTCCCTTCAAGGCTTTTAAAACACGTCTGCTAGAGTGAGGTTTCCACACCCTTATAAATAATATTTCGTTCTCCTCCCCAACCAATGTGGGATCTCACAAAGAAAGTTGGAACGATTTCCATAAAACCAAACATAAAGAATAGACTTGAACAAATCCTTTGAGTCTTACTCCTCTCAAACATACAAATTATGACAGGCAACAGTGGTAGGATTGGAAAGGAATGTTAAGAAGAGGAAGTGCTTACAGATCTTTCATAGGCATGGACATGGCCAGCAAAGACGACATCGACTTTGTATTTTACGAACCATGACTCGTACATTACTCGCATAGTTTCTCCTTCCATGTAATGATAGTTGTAGCTGTTGTACCATGGAGAATGCATCAGAACAATCAACCATGGTGTTTCGCTTCTGTTCACTTTTGGGAACTCCATTTCAAGCCATTTGTATTGAGGAGTGTATTTACCTAGAAACATTATCAAATGGAACAAATGTTGGCTTGATTTTGTTGGATTCGACTCTCTTTATGTCGTTTTTCGGACATTCTTTCGTGGGGCGGGGCTTATTTTTTTACATGCCCTTGTATTTTCTTTTTTAATACCTTAGGAAGTGCTGATAAAGGAGAATGCTGATAAAACTAAAGGAAGTGTTTACCATAAGCTGAATAGGAAGCCAAGACTATGATGTACGAAGGACCTCTTTTGATCGAGTACCAAAACGGAGCTGTGCTCTCAGAGGCTTTATAAGGGACGTGATAACGGTTCGTATATGGCTTGAACGGCTCGGTTTCGCCCTGCAAAAGAAACATGCTTGTCAAACATATCATACTTTTATGTAGGAAACCTCATTTGAGCCATTTGCATACTTACAATTTCAGGGACAAAATCAATTTCATGATTTCCTGCAGTCCATATCCAAGGCTGATATGCAGTGCTTCTCTCTGTGAATCTTCCCCATGTATCCCATCTTACATTATCATGAAATGGATAGTTATCAGCATAAGATAGATCCCCCACAAACAAAACTGTTTTCCCTTTGTGTGGATTTTGTTCATAATGAGTCAACGTTATATTCGAATCAAAACTCTGGCCAAGATCCCCTGCAAACGACGTTAAACACCACGACATTGAACATACAAGTCGGAGCAACCAAATCGACAAGGCGTTAAAAAAACGATCCCAACAACGCTTAAAGTATCAGATAGCTAAGCTAGAATTCTAGTGGAAGGAACATTTCAGCTAGCTTCTAGGAACAACAAACAGACAACTATGGCATGAGCAATTAACTCACCAATGAGACCAAACGTATAGGGGACATCCGGACCGACTTCTGGAGGAGTGACGAACCAGAACGTTCTCGGAGAGTACCCAATTCCCACTTCATAGAAGTATTTGGTGTTGTACTGCCAAAAGATAAGTTAGAGAATTCAGAAATCCTAAAGAGAAGAACAAGAGTTGCCTTGATCTTGACAAGTAATGTAGATTGAATTGAATTATCTGTACCTTCAAGTTTGAAATGGTGCAGTGATGAATGTAGCCAGAAGTGTAGTTATAGAACTTATAAGTATATACTTTTCCAAAAGCATGTTTCTTAAGCTTGCTGTTCTCACTCCAATACAATACTTTATTTGATCCTGCTTCATTTGGAGTCACCCATGAAACAATCACTGCCTTCCCTTCATGATCTCCTTGGGTGATATGAACCTTCAACGATCAAAACATCCAATAACAAACCAGAAGTGGGGAAAAGAGGCTAAAATTGTAGCCCACAGGCAGTCATTAGATCCTCAAAGACATTCAAGATCAAACTTCAAATGGAATAGCTCAAGGGTTCAAATACACCAGATAGCAGACTCAGAAATCCTATATTCAAAGCTATGGATCACCACATTGATACTCACTTGTTGTATATGGTATTAATTTTCATGTCCACTGGCCTTAAGAGTATGAACAAAAGACTAGAACTATACCATAACTAGTCAGCCTACACTTAAAGAGTTTAATGATAGTTTTGTTGTAGCGTAAGCGGAAGTAAGATCGTTCGTACTCATATACCCACAAACAGAAACTAAACAAAGAGATACAAAGATTTACGTGGTTTGGAGAGAAGAAATTTCCCTACATCCACGAGTAGCAATCAATCTCGATAATCAAAGTGTATATCTCACACTTTCACACTACAAAGTCTCTCAACAAAGTTCTTCCCATATTCAAACTCAATACTCAATCATCCTAGACAACCGTAGACAACCGTTTATTTGAATCAAAATAGTTATGAACTAAATGAGAGTCAATAACCAAAATAAACAAGAATACGAACCATATAGATCTTCACGACAAGTTACAACAAGTTTAACAGAGAAAGAAGAAGCAATGAAGTTGAAATTTAAGGAAAAAGAGACCTGCTGAGGAGCATTATAACCAGGAGGCAGAGCAAAAACATCACTGTCAAGAGGCATATCCACAGTTTTCTCAACATTCCTCACAAACCGACTTGTTTCGCCGCCATTACAGACCTCCACGCCATTCAAAACAAGAATCAAAACAGCAAAAGAAGCAGAAAACGAAAAATCCACAACTCTCATCCTCACCTCTCTGTTCTAATGGCGATTCCCAAATCTCAATCTCAGAAAGTCAAAACAAACCACCACTCTTCAAGAACCCTCCCCCCAATAAATCCGAGCAAAATATCATCAAAATAACACAAAAAATTTGAAAACCTCAAAAGATAAGTCAATGCTCAGTCGTTCTCCGCAGCAAAGTCCACTCTGAAATAGTTGGATGCGATCACCGAATGTTCATATTTGAGAAACTCGAGAGACCCATGACGGCATATTCCCATTTGACTTCGTGGATGCCTTTGATTCCATCGAATTTGATCGAACGAAGGATCATTCCTTTTCATTCCCATATTTCATTTTTACCTTCACGTCGTTCTCGTCTCGCGCTTACTTCTCCGTCTCAGAGGCGGTTGTCCAAATGGGGTCCCATCGATTAGGAGTTGAATTTATAATTTGTTAATTCAAAGTTCTTATCCATTCATATTATTCATACTAGGGATCATAATTTGGCTCACTTTATTCATTGAATTTAAACAAAGCATCTTTCATAATTAAAATAAAAAATTTTGATGATCTTAAAATTAGTTTCTTGGTCGAGGGTTCAATTCCATCATCCGCTTCGATTCATCTAGTTATGATAAGATAAGGAAATCAACTACAAGGGGGTAAGATTCGGATTACCTTGAAATTCGAATCACTCCAGAAGCAAGATCGATCATGTCTAGCTTCAATGATTCTTGTTGATCAAATATCTCAAGACAAGAACACTTGATTGAGATTCGAATCACTCCACAAGCAAGATTGATCATGTCGAGCTTGAATGATTCTACATGCAACCTAAACTACATAGAGTTGCAAAGAAACTTAGCCGTGGCTAAAGAAAGCACAAATGCTTCTTTTAATATATTTTCCAAGTCTGCTTACAAATACAACATACATGACTTTATATAGCCTCAAAATGAAACTACTAAAGCCATTCCAATGGTAACATTCATACTTAATCACCATAATTAGCCATGATGTAAATGTAACCGAAATTAAATAAAAAGTCTTAAAATACAATAACTCTAAATTGTAACCCACCCAAAATTTACAACAATCAAACTTCATTCTTCTTCCATGTGGCATGAATTGAAACATCTTTTGATAATTTTGACAACATTTTCTTCAGATCTTCATTGAAGTATATTGTATGATTGATGTCTCTTGGTTCATATCAAGTTACTACGACATTTTTATCATTTTTCTATTACTATTCTCCTACAAAACACTAAACGCTCACTTTCGCAGAGCTTCTCAAAGATCCGTGTAGATAGAATTACATATTTGATCGTTCGACGTCATGGAAGGTCTCACTCCAGCATCCACTTCGATCCACACAACTATCATGGCAAACACGAAACGCCCACCTTTGCAGGGTTACTCGAAAATTTTCACAAATAGAATTGCATATTTGATCACTCGATGTCATTGAGAGTTTAATAATATATTTGAATGTGCACGCAAGTAAGCGAAAAAATTAAGATACCAGACTAATTATTAATGAGATATTTTTAAGGATTTTTTTAGTTAAAGATTTGAACATTTGACTTTTTGATCGAGAATACATGTTAATGTTAATTGATGCTGATAAATTATTTGAGATATCCCCAAAGTTTCTCCATAATCAGCTTCTCCGTCTATCGGTTATTCTTAAGTCACTAGTTAGAGCAAACAATCCATAAGACACTCAGTCAAATATGCAAACATTTCCCTGATTAGTTGGAGCAAACAGGTCAAGCTTGAATGATTCTAAACAAACAATTTAAACTATATAGAAGCAAACACAAAGATTCCCTTTTACAAATACAACATAGATGGCTTTATATAGCTGTTGGCTTTCAAAACGGGTAATATTAAAAAAAAAAAAATCAATTGTTATTTTTAATTTTTTTTATAAAAAAAAGTAGACTAACCAAACCTAGCTAAATCCAGCCGTGCACTCCAAACACAGGCCTTAGAAACCCGACCAACCCAACCCAACCCACACTCCAAAAATATTTTCTTTAAAAAATATTAAAATAAAAAGTATTCGGAAAATAATTGGATTAACTTAATTATTTTTTAAAAAAATACTGTTTATACAAGCTACATTAATAATTAAAATCTTATAAAGTTCAAATATCAAACATAGTTATATCATTAACATCAGTTACAAACGTCAAATATTCTTAATTTTTTAAAAATAAAACAGGGTCACGTAAAATGTCAACCTGCAAACCAAACAAAATTTTTTACTTTTTCAAAAATTTAACGGAACCCAAATTAAACAAAATGTATTTATTAAAAAATATTTTTGAGTTTGTCTTTATTTATTATTGATTTTAAATATGATAATTAGAGTATTTTTATAAAGTATTTACAATTAAAATAAATATTTTAAAATTCAGATTCAAAATATTTATTTAATTTTTTTAAAAAAGTTGAGGGACTTCAAAGTAAAATTATAATTCTTAAAAAAAAGGGGACCAAAATTAGAATTAGAATTAAATATAGGGTGGGAAAAAATAACTCCAACGGCCACCACATATTTTTAACTAACTAACTGAAAATGGCGGGAACTCCGCCGCCACGTTAAAGCAATCTATACCGTTAAGTTGTGGGGCCCACAAGATAATGTAAATCTACGGTCAATATTCGCAGTTCATAATATTTTGAATTATCCATTTACAAAAATAGATATTGTATTACCCTTAATTCTCCCGCTTTAAAGCACCTTAGAGCCACCGTGAAGCCCTTGGTAATTTGCCTTTAATCATGGATCGGAGTTTCTTGTTGTTTTCCGTCGTCATCGCCGCCGCCGTCCTCTGCTCATCGGAACCTTTGGCCTCGACGTATTCCGTCAGTCCGCTGATTCGTCAAGTTATTGACGACGGCGAATCCAATAATCTCCCGCTTCAAGCGGAGCACCACTTTTTGCTCTTCAAGCGAAAATTCGGAAAATCGTATGCTACTGAGGAAGAGCACAATCGCAGGTTCAGGATCTTCAAGGCTAATATGCGACGAGCGCTCCGCCATCAGTCTTTTGATCCATCCGCTATTCATGGCGTCACTCAGTTCTCTGATTTGACCGTTTCTGAGTTTCAGAAAACCTTTCTAGGGCTACGAGGTCACCGTCTTAAACTTCCTCTAGATGCCAATCAGGCTCCGATTCTCCCTACGGAGAATCTTCCGGGTGATTTTGATTGGAGAGAACGTGGTGCTGTAACTCCTGTGAAAAATCAGGTTTCGTGCTATTTTTTCACCTCATTTTCCTTGTTTAATCGCGATCTTTCGAGTTCTAGATGTGATTTGAGTCTTGTTTGTTCTTTTTCCTTAATTTTTGTTGGTAAACAAATTTTTTATCTGTGGAAGATTGAAGGACGATTGTTAATCTGAAATGCTTTTTGCGTGTGTTTTGATTCTTAGTTCTTACGCCATATATTAATGTCATTACAATTAGCTGCTATCCTTCCATTTTGGTTTGTTGAAGCTTAGCTATGAACATGTATATTGGATCAGGGAACTTGCGGATCCTGCTGGAGTTTCAGTACAACCGGTGCCCTTGAAGGTGCTAATTTCCTTGCGACAGGAGAACTTGTTAGCTTGAGCGAACAGCAGCTTGTAGATTGTGATCACGAGGTTTGTTTCCTTCTCTGTTTCAAATAGCTGTGTAATTGCTCTGTTCTCATCATTCCCACTTATAAATAGATCATGATAGCTATGTAATAACTTTATTCCAATTGAAGTTGTGATTAATTTCTTGTGGATGTCAGGATGCTTAATCAACCCTTGATATTTCCTTCCATTTTTCTCGTGGTTACATTCATTGTTGTCTTGGGTTAGGTCCATTTTTAGGGAAAAAATCAATTTCAAACCTCGAATCACTCCACAAGCAAGATCGATTATGTCAAGCTTATGATTCTAAACCTGCAATCTAAACTATATATAATTGCAAAAAAAACTTGGCTGAGTAAAGGAAAACCCAAATACTTTTTATACTACCTTATGAGAGTGGTAACTTTCATATTTTATGGCCACTAGATATATTTTATGATCATAATTAGCAACTATGTGCTTGTTGTGGGATGAATTGGAACATTATTTTATGACCATAATTAGCAACTATTAGCAACTATGTACTTGTGGGATGAATTGGAATATCTCCGTAATAATTGGAACAACGTTTGTTTTCTTTACCGATGATGATTGATGTCTTGAGTTCATATAAGATGGAAACTTTTTAACTTGCATTTTCAAGTTATGGATATAATCTTGTGTATTCTGCAGTGTGATTCAGAGGAAGCTGGTTCCTGTGATTCTGGTTGCAATGGTGGCCTGATGAATAGTGCACTTGAATACACACTAAAAGTTGGAGGTCTGATGAGGGAGCAAGATTATCCCTATACTGGAATCGATCGTGAAACCTGTAAATTTGACAGGTCCAAGATTGCTGCATCAGTTGCCAATTTCAGCGTTGTTTCACTTGATGAGGATCAAATTGCTGCAAATCTGGTGAAAAATGGCCCACTTGCAAGTAAATACCCTTTCATCTTCAAACGAAAATTGAGTTTCTTTGCTTTGTTATTTACTTTTAGGAACAAAAATCGTTTCAAAATCTTAACGAACAAGGCCTCTATATCTGCTGAACTAAAAACGTTTCAAAATCTTAACGAACAAGGACTCCAAATCTCCTGAACTTCTAATATCAAACGGGTCACTAGCAGCTGATAGAAGTTTTGTTTTTTACCCAATGCAGTTGCTATCAATGCGGTGTTCATGCAGACATACATAGGAGGAGTATCATGTCCATTCATATGTTCAAAGCGGTTGGATCATGGAGTTTTGCTGGTGGGTTATGGCTCAGCTGGGTATGCTCCCATCAGAATGAGAGACAGGGACTATTGGATCATCAAGAACTCTTGGGGACCAAATTGGGGAGAAAATGGGTACTACAGGATTTGCAAAGGTAGGAATATCTGTGGAGTTGATTCCTTGGTGTCAACTGTTGCAGCAGTTCAGACTCCCATTGCAGCACAAGCTGAGTAGATGGAGATGGGAGGAGGATCCAAGTTCATGAAACTGTGAATTCTAAAAGCTACGTTCAAGGCTGATGCACTTATTATCAGCTACAGCCTATTATGCATATATCTTTGTTATTACACCAATAAACCCAACAAAAAATAAGACACAAAGTTAAGTGTATATTGTTTTTATTCATCATTGTTCTTCTTGGCGAGAATGTTCCAAGAAGCCAAAATTCAATAACGTTGATTCCCACAAAAGCTCTCTAATTCAATAACGTTCGTTCCCACAAAAACTCTCTAGTTCAATAACATTCATTCACACAAAAGCTCTCTAGTTCGATAACGTTCATTCACACATAAGCTCTCTAGTTCGATAACGTTCATTCACACAAAAGCTCTCTAGTTCAATAACGTTCATTCACACAAAAGCTCTCTAGTTCGATAACGTTCATTCACACAAAAGCCCTCTAGTTCGATACATAATTACCCGACTCTAAACTTGGTGACGCTCACAAAAAAAATAATTCACCTTTCAATCCTTGACATTACTCAATACCTAACTCAAACAAACTATATGCCTTCAATACACATACACATCATAGAATTAATACACAAATTAAGTCACATTGCCGATATATGTAAACAACTAACAACAAAGAAATCACCTTTTGTTTGAAGTTCTAAGTTAGAATAAACTTTTCAATAGTCGAAAGACATTATTTTATTGATGAATGAAATTAAAAAGTGAAAACTTTTCAACAAAGCTTGCTAATTCATTATTAAAAAAGAGAAGATTAAAAGATCTAAACAGATGTTAATGCTTTTACACCACATAGAGAGCATTAAAAGCATCAAAGATGGAATGCTGATCATTGAAAATCTGTTCATTCCTTTCATACCAAAGAATCCAAAAGAGCAATCAGTTGAAAAGATCTTCAAAACCTTTTTTTCACTTAGAATTTCATTTAAATGAGATACTTGTGCTCGATTTCACTTCAAAAAAGGATTAAAGAAAGCAATATTATCCACAACTCATGAACTTGTGTATTAAAATCAAAACCCACATCTAAGAATAAGTTCATATCAATCAAGGAAGACTAGCACTGAACCAGCACAGCTCTTCTAAATAAATATTCGCAGACATAAATATATATAAATATAGAGAAATGATTCAGTATCTTTGATTATTATTACATTAGGTCATTACTTTTACCACTTACAAAGGCAGAGGCCAATCTAAGAAGCCAATTATTTTCCTTTTGCAGCACAAGGAAATGAAAAAAAGCAAGTGCTAAAGGCCAAAACCACATGCACTCCTTAACAAAGGACGATGACAATTACCATGCCATCTTTAGATTGAAAAAAATGAATACAAACCACTTCTGTGCACAAACCAAAACAGAGCTCTCATGGCTTCATATCCAATCGAAGATTATTCATCATCTTCGTCAAGCAATGCAAATGAGAAAGGATTGAATTTGTAACCGTCTCCCTCGTAGAACTTGTTTTGAAACTCGACCCAATGAAGACGCAGTGCATGAAGGAAGGCACTTAGAGTCTCCATCAATAGCAACACACCCACGGTAGCAAAAATAAAAACGATAATGCCTACTATTAAGATTATAACGTTATTGAACCTGAGGAAATGAAATTTTTTGTTACTGTTTTGTTTTGTTCAACCATTGTAATTAACTATCCACTACCACCAACTTAGAGGGATTATAGAGAATGGTCTAAAAGCACAGCAGCTATATAATGCAGGCTACCGATTTAGATGTGACAATAGGTCAATTCTCTTAATCCCCTAGTCTATAATGCAGAACAACTTAAAGGAAAAGACGTTAACACGAAGAATAATTACGTACCCTGCAGATAGAACGAGAACCTTGTCATAGAACACACTTGACAACTCCGAGTGTGCAAGACTGGAAAACAAAAAAATTAAAATTAAAATTAGCAAACCTTAAAGCGAACAGGCCGTTGAAGGCAATAAATTATTATGAGTACTTTGCACTGTTCGTATTTAACAAAGGAAGACTTTCCTTCTTTTTTAAGGGAACATAGAATTCTCTTTAACTCCACCGTGTGGCGCTAATTGGGGTTCTAACAGAAGTTAAAAATTTTAAATTCTAACATCATCAAAGTTCCATTTACATGTATAAGGCAATGTGTCAGAGAAAAGAAGAAAAAAATAGTGGTTCATGCAAAAAAAAAAAAAACAATCGATAAAGAATGGCAATGCCAAATACGTAACCAAGAAAATGAAAATGGATACCGCTTGATTTACATACCTTAAAGCCCATAGACGAAGATAGGAGGCTGTATTTGACACTGCTCCAAGCACAAATTCAATGGTATGTATAAGCTGATGCACAAAAACCTCACTGAACTCGAACTCCTCGTGACCATGTGAATCATGATGCGAGTCCAACTCAAGGGAATCATCAGCACTTGGAAGTGGCGCATAACACTGGCCTTGGAACCTCTGAAAGAAACATGATTGTCAGATAAAGAACCTAGTCAAACATAACAAAGGATCTCCACCGACCTACACACACACACACACAAGTAGGACCAGTAAAGAGAATCCAAAGCAGACCTGTTCGTGCTGTTTCTTCAAAAGAAAAGGCTTTGGAAGCAGCATCCATGGCACGGCAATAAGGGCGAGTAAGAGGAGCACAATCTGGAAACAGGAGGGAAAAAAGAAGCGTATGAGAAAAATAAATCCAACAGTTCATAGGAACATCAATATTAGTAGGACGAGACCTGAACATTTTTCTGCCCAGGAAAAAGCTGATTTTCAGCCAGATCTTCAGTTGGGCCCAAAAACATATATATCATTACGTGGTACAGATCAGCTTTTGAACCAGTGCACCACTTTATGATGATCAGAAGAGAAAGATAACCAAAAAGGCTGTTCAGAAATATCATCTGTGGCAGAAATTGGAACCTGAAAAGTGTACGCATGAGTCAATTCAATATTGACAAACAATGCAAAGCAGACGATTTATTCACAATAATCGTTATTTACGATATATATATATATATATTCTTCTTTTTTTTTTTTCTTTTTTTTTTTTTTTACACAATTGTTATTCACTACTTATGAAGAGCAGGATGATAGACCCAAGTAACTAGAATCATATTGAAATACAGAAGATTGAAAAACTACAATATAACCCCAAGTATTTGAAGTATGTAGAACATCCCCTCTCTTTTTCACGTTCAAGTGTGTGTCATAATATAGAGATATGGCACAGTCGGTGTGAAATAGTACTTTTGACTAAGATACGCTTCAATATTACTATGTCACCTAAATTGTGGTGTGATAATCAAGTTGCACTTCACATTATGTCTAATCCAGTGCTACGTGAGAAGACTAAACAGTAAACATATTGAAGTGAATTAATGAGAAAATATAACAAGGTTGGTGTCCGTAAGTATGTGAAGATGGGAGAACAATTGGGAGATATTCTTAGTAAAATCTTAAATGGAGCAAGAATAAATTATCTTTACAATAAGTTGGCCATGGTTGACTTATTTTCTCCAGCTGGAGGGGAGTGTTATAATATATATGTTATTGTGTATAGTCGTCATTTAATTGTACATTCTTCTAGTTTAGGCTTCTCTTGTCTACCTATATATGTGACTCTCTAATCTAAATTAGGAGTATTTTTCCCAATACTTATTGCACCCTACGGGATGCACCCCCTTCCTAACCCCTTCCCACAAAAAAATTCATCATCACTCCTTCAAGCCTCACTCTAACCAAATAAGGAAGATGGGAATCCCCTCAAAACCAATTGGTTCATGGGAAGCCTGCCTCCAATAGAAAAGAACGTCTTTTTCTAAAAAAAAACAATCATTTTTTATTTTTTGTTTTTGAAAATTAAGCATGTATTTCTACTTCCACCTCTATCTACTTTTTACCTATGTTTTTAAAAGGCCAAGTTTTGAAAAAAAAAAATAAATAAAAAATATAGTAGTTTCCAAAAAATTGTTTATAGTTTTAAATTTGGCTTAGAATTCAAATATCTTTTTAGGAAATATTAAACTAATAGTAGAGAAATGATGAAAAAAAAAAAAAACAAACCCAATTTTCAAAAACTAAAAACTAAATAGTTATCAAACGAGCTTTTAAGTAAATCTATGAAAAAATTGATAAAAAAGTAAAAATAGTACAAAAGAACTCACCAGATATTGATGCTGTTCCGGAAAAATGTAGCATTGAAATAGCTTATTATAATTCCAAGATTCATTTGTGCAACTCCAAGGAGAATTGACATTTTCATTTTCAGAGAGTTGAGAAATGGAAGCTCACTTCGAGTGCCATGCCATACAGGATCCAAGCCAAATGGATATGTAGAACCCGCCTTTATCAACCCCACAGTGGTAGAATCGCTACAGTTGATGGGGATTAACGAGTCTCATAGAGCATGAATTAGAGAAAAATGTGGCTAAAGTAGAATAAAGGTTACATTGATATACCTGCAATCAGGACTACGGCATTCATATGCTGAGCGACCAAATAGTCCAAATGGGACTGAGAAGAACTCATTATAGATCAGACCCGTGTATATCGAAAATAGTGACATCATCAAAATGACATAGCGTCCACCAAAGGCCATTTCAGTGATATCTCCAAGCTTCTGAAATTTCAAAAGAAAAATAAAACAGTTAGATTTCGCTAAACCCCTCTCCAAGTAACAAACTTTCTTCAAGAAAAAGATAAAAATAGAAAATAAAAATAAAAAGCAAAATAAGTAGAAGCATTGTCGTCTGGGTCAAAATCCTAACTGCTAGGATGGGCCCATATCTTTTGATGGTTTACCTTGTGCCACAGAAAACAACCCTCCGGAGGCACCTCTGAATGCACAAAAACATTGACCCAACCGAGCAAAGATTTCTAATGAAGAAATTGTAGTGCGTTTGGAAACTGTTTTCCAAACAATTTTCCCTTTTCTAGAACAAATATTCTATGAAAACGGGATTGATTCTGAAAAATTATTCTCTCATGTTGTTTTAGATATTCTTAGACGACCTATTTTTTTTTTTTTAATAAATGATTTTCGTTTTGTGAATAGTAATTTACAATAACATCAAATCAAAAAACAGTTCTGAAGACAAAAATGAAGATCTGTTTTGGAAACAGTTCTCCAAGCAAGATTTTACCGAATCCTAATCCATTTGCCCAAAATCGAGGAAATTTGAACCTTGAGCCAGCCAGCCCAGGTGTTGATCACCGGAAAAAGGAAATATTCCAGACAATAAGTAGCATTAATCTTCAGTAGGCATCTATGCTAATATGTTCCAGGTAAAGGAGTTTGACCGCACCCTTCTGGGAGTCCTCATTGTCCAAACAATGATAGCATCTATCTAGGCATCTATACTAATATGTTCCATGAACGATTCACATGTGAAAATCCTTAATAGGTTGCAAACTGAGTCCATGGTAGGGAAACATCCACCCCTCCTCCCAAGCAAACTCACTAATCTTTTTCTTTTTCTTTCTTTTAACAAAACCAAGCTTTCATTGAGAAAACAAAAGAATGTACAAGGGCATACAAGAAACAAACCCACAAAAAAAAAGAGCTCAAACATTCACAAAAGAAAGGGATCCCAGAGAAGGTATCATCATCTTTAAACTTCCCTATTATGTTCAAAAGCTGCAAAAGACTGTTGGTCTTTATTCTTCGTGTGGTTTAAGCCAAAATGATTGAACTGATTGTTTATTGAGTTTGATGTATCCTGTGCTTTCCCTACAGCTGTCTACTCAACTTTGAAGTGGCATTTTCTTAAACTTGAAAGCTCCTTCTATTTAAGTGGCGAGAGTCAGGAGTATCCTGCGGTCCACTGGAAAACAAAAGAGCACTGCCATTTTCTAAGGGACAAAAATTAGGACCGGATAAGACCATTTTAATTCTTTTACAACTTTGTGTACCTTTTTAAGCATACCACGCTCTATTCTTTCGTCATTAACACCAAGTACCAACCAAAGTGTCCTTTGTCAACTCCAGTGGTTTCTTTTATTTACTCTTTTTCATGCCACCCATGACAAGTTTTATTTCTTATATATATATACCTTAACCCAATCTGTAAATAGCAATGTCAAGGAAAAGAATAGGTAATGCCTCCTAAACGAACAAATAACCAGCCAAGTGGGAGATTTCTTTGATATTCAAGTTCCTTCGAAAATTAAGCAACCAAAATCATTCCATAACACAACCAATGGGTGCAGTTGCTCGAGTCTTTGTTTTGACGTCATCATGTAGGGGAAAATCTTAGACTTTCTCAATGATCAAAGATAACATGTGGTCTATGAAAACGGCAGAGCATAAGGTGAAAGAAGAGAATTCCAAGAACTGATTGCTCCCACTAGTAGACACTTTCGTGTGCCACTCTCAACAAGAACTCAGTCCACCAAAAATTACAAACACCACAGAGGAAGGTGGAAAAACAATCAGTCAACCAAAATTACAATCATCATATACCTTCAACCCAATGGGACTCTGGTATGATTTCGTGACAAGCATCAACAATATCTCTACTAGAATTCCAGGTTTTCTGAACTTTTTAGAGTAAGATTTATCTCAAATCATAGAGGGCTGGGTTTCTTTTTTGGAAGAAACAGCATATTACAACCTTTCTTGGCGGGGTTTTTATCAAAGAAAATTCTTTTGTAATTACAACTTTTCTACAGTCTATAACAATTGGAAAGTTTTCTTTTAGCTTCTTTTGGGAGGGGGTTCTCACTACCCCCAGCCCCTATGTAGTATTTCCCCCCTTCTTTCTTCATACAATCTCGTTTCTTATCAAAAAAAAAAAAAAAAAAAAAAAAAGATTACCGTACAGCCCCTGGAAGAGGAAGATTCCTTGGCAAGCAAGGACGCTTCCAACATTTGGGATAACAGGTAACTAAAATGAACTTTTGAGGATAAGCCTTTTATTACCTAGAAGGGAAGAATTCGAATTAAATTAAACACCTTGCTTTGAACTTCACCTCTTCAACATCTACAAGTTTTGTTTCAGTTTTTTTATTATTGATGGATGATTGGGTGTGTTTGATTTTTGTTCTTAATAGTCGAGTCATTATGTGTGATCGTGGTATACCATTATTTGAGTGTTCATGGTATATCTGTCAATGGGATAATCAAAAGAAATTAAACGCAGGGCTTAGCTATCATCTAAATTTCTTACTCGAAACTACAATTGATGCAACAGCTTCTACCACTAGTCAACCATTAACAAAATTCACGATATGGTCATTCCTTTAAAGTATTCAAGTCAATTGATTCAAAATATGACCATTCTAAGAAATCAGCCATCCACAATAGTAACGCTGCCATGCCAAGAATATATCTAACAACCTTCATGAGTCGAGCAATAAGTAGAAGTTTCATGATGATTACCAAGCTAGTTAAAATCATCAGAGATTGATCGGGAAGATGCATGCCATAATTTTAAAGGGAAGTTAGCTTCGAAATTTAAGAGTCATTTTGATGGGTATAACATCATCAGATTATTCTAAGAACTTTGGAATTAAATTAGTAGCAAGTTCTCGAAATTTACCTGAGAAGAAAGTTTTTTTTCCCGTAATATAAAATAGAGTGTTGCAAGTAACAGACATATTCCATGCCCCCAATCACCAAACATAACAGCAAACAGAAATGGAAACGTGACAATGGTGTATACACCAGGATTGGCTTCTTGATACTTTGCTACCCTGTATTTACACAGCAGTTACGTTCAGTCATACTTCTGCCAGTGACATGTGACCAAGAATAAGATGCATTTAAGCTAAGAAGATCTGCCAAAGAAAGTACTAATGAGAACTTAGTTCTCATGCTCTTCCTACCTAATTAAAAAGTAGGACTTAGGAGAATGAGAACTAGAACATTCCAGAATGGAGCAAGATCTAGCTCAAAATATTAATACCAGGTTACCATTTACCAGAAAGGACAGGGAGAGGGACCTTTTGTAACAAGAAGAGGAAGACAATACAGAATTAATATTTCATGTATTCTTCAAAACTTAATAATCATGGCTTTCTGAGATAGATAGTATATGCATGCAAAAAGTAAGCTCCGGTCCCCTTCTTCATGGCTTCAAAAGTAATTATCATTTTGTAGAAGAATAAGCAAGTGAAAATCAAATAACGGTTCTCTTAATGGTCAAGTTTAATCTAGCCAGAGGAATGACCAATGTGAATGGTAAGCATAAGATTAATTCGCTATTGACTTTTTCATATATTAGGCATTTTACTGTTGATAGTTTGGGATTCCAATTGTTCCACCTCCATGTAATTTCGGTAAAGAAAAAAAGAAAGTAGCGTCCATTATTTTTTATAGAGTATAAGTAAATAGGGCATCAGACTTACCCATAGGCATCGACAATTTCTTGAAAGGCAGTGGAGAATTTGTTTGTCCGAAAATAAGTAGGTGGTGCTTCTGTAGTTAATAAAACCTGGAAAATTGGTCCAACTTGGGAGTTGGAGTCAGTTGCTGCTCGCTGGAGTGCATCTTGAATCTGCAACAAGTTTGTTCTCAAAAGTAATATTCAACTCTTTGTAACAAAAAAGTTTGATTTGTATTTAAATTGCTCAAAGAACTAAAAAAATAAGCAAAAGAGTTTACCTGTTTTGTGGCAAAAACAGGACCCCATCCCTCGGCGACCAGACATTTTTTGGTTACATCAAGGCTAAGCATGTTCAAGATATGGTATATGGACTTTTCCTTCCTCGCCTTCAGAGTTCAAAAAGTAATGTTAAGATAATTAGAACAGTATAATAATCAGCAAATAAAAAATCTGCATCCACATTAGATCACAGATTTAAAATGTGAAAAAAAAAATTGTGGTTTATAACAGACCATGATATTCCAATTTTCAAAATGTTCTCCAATATTCTTCAACAGATTACCCCGGTGCAGCAGCCCTACATCTATTGTAGTCTTCAGCTCAGCCAGTTTTCCAGAAACCTATATTCGTGGTAGTTACATAATTGAAGTTAGAATGCAAAATATTGAAATAGAAATTCAGGGAAACTGATGATAATGACAAAGGCTAACACAGATAAGTCTTAATAAATGAATTTTACGGGATTCAAATTTCTTCTTCTTTTAAAGGAATTAATGTACATATTAAAATATGGGATTGAAATTTCAATAATTATATTAACTTCCAACCCTTTTTTCTTTATTGTAACTCTAAACTTCAGTACCTTAAAAGGCAGCTTCCAAAGCAATGCAAGTTTGAATCACTAGCTCAGACAACATAAGCAAATTACAATATGTTGCCTCTATAATTTGACTGTACAGTATTAATGACTTCCCTTTCGACTTGGAAATTGGACCCCCAAACAATATTTGTAATGTTATATTTTTAAAACATGTATAAACATAAATAAAATAAAATACATGCTAGCAATTTCAAGCAAAATAATTTTTTTTCCTTTTCGACTTGGAAATTGGAGAGGGTTTATGATTTTTTTTTTTTTTTTTTTTTAACATAAATAACCATACATATATGTATAGCCCACTGGACTACTAAAAACCCCAATGAAATCCTACCACAATCCTCTCCCTCTCTTCTAGCTGCCGGTACCCTTTCACTCTTCCTCCTCACCTACTCTTTATGGATTCTGTTGTAGTTCTCCTTCCTTCACTTCTCTCCTTCCCCTTGTCTCCTTCCTTGGAAAATAAAGGCTAGAACTACAACTCCCGTTCAGTTATTGGAGAAAAATTTTACCATTGAAGTCAACAATGATGTTAGAGGCACTGAGGTGAAAGAGATAATTCCTCCCTTCTTACACAATGGGGGAGCCTCTCATGTGAAATCTTGGATTAAAGACTCAAACCAACCCACTCCTCTTGTTTTCATTTTTTCGGAAAGGAAACAGAAATTTCATTCATATGTGAAACGTTACCTACAGAAACCTATCCCCAAATAGAAGCTAACAGAAAAGGCTCCCCAAATAAAAGAATAAAATAAAGAACACACCAAGATACGATCATTTCATTCCAGCTACCTTAATCACATTTAAATATGAGATTTTTGCTCAACCTCTAGATTTGGGATCACGAAGCATCTGGATAATGTTGAAAAGTGCATGAAACCAAGAAACTTGGAAGATTTTCAGGAGTGGATTCCAACATCATCTGCTGAAAGAGCAATAAGCAATAAGAGACAAATGCCTCAATTCTTTTTCACTGCCATTTTAAAACATATACCAGGACACAGTCACCGGCCCAAATGAGAACATTGGATTCTCTCATCTGTGTTTAAGCCGTCATGACAGTCCACAGGAAAAATCTCTCTCGGGTCCTTTGCCGTCCAAAATTTCCAATTACAGTTTTTATGCTAACCCAGGTTTTTTTCTTTTGCAAGTCAGATGGGAGAATGAGAACTTCACTACTCCTAGAGGCTGAAAACACCACTCTTTTCAATCTTCAATTCTATTGCATTTCATCTCATTTAATAATTCTAGAAGGCGCTTAAACTCCTCTATCTCTCCCTCAAAAGTAAGTACTAGTTGGTTATTCTTTCTGCCCAAATATCAGTAACAGACACTCCCCTCACCTAAGAAAAAGCAAAAAAATTGTGGTAAGTAATGCGCACGTGACAGCCTCTCTAGAGAAATCCAACATCCAATGATCATTGCTATCTACGTTCCAGCATAGCAAGGAAGGCAAGCCTAGATTACTTACTACATCCATGTCATAATTTCTGCAGATAACTTTGGGGTCTGATTCAATATTTTCTCTAAACCAAAAGCCTCGTATTTTGCACAGCAAGCAAATAAATGTTCTGAAATTGGGTGCTAAAACTTCACATATATAGTGCTCGAAGGGAAAATAAGTTACAAATCCTCAGTTGGCATGGGAAAGCCATAACAACATAGATATGCCAACTTTGCTGAGCAGGATTCACATGAAATTGTAAAGGAAGGTACAAAAGAAAATGCCAAAGCCAAGCAAAACTACGCTCTAACTTCAGAATTGATCCCAATCACAATAGAATTTCACTCGACATTCTATTAAGTTCTTCAAGCTAGCAGGAAAGCGTGAGCTGAAACATAAGAAATATAAAGATCTACTAAATCAACACCAGACCCAGGCAACAGAAAAACCAAGTGAACAAGTACTAAGAAAAACCAAGTTGATCAAATACTAAGAAAAACCAAGCTTTGTAGAGAAAAGAAATAACGTTAAATCTGTAGGCAGGGGAACATTAGGTGAGCAAATTCAATTCAAGCAGGAATAGATTCAATACCTCAGCGATCATTTGGGCTTGTTTCCCCAAGTCCTCGGTAAAAGGGTAACGGTTTGCACCAAATGCCTCACATATTTTTAGAATCTTATTCTTCGCTCTTTCTCCAGAGTAAAAAACAACAAACACGTTTTTCTCAACCTGTAGGAACAACGAGAAAAATATATATATAATAGAAGTTTATGCATGAGTAGAGATTTTTAGTGTTATGCGCAATTAACATCAATAGAAACTATTTTGAGTAAGAATATCATGAATTGAGAAGGGAGGGGTATCATAGGAACCAACTAATCAAGCTATGGGCCTCTGGTTAATAATCCTGCTACTAAGAGGTCACAAATAAATTTTCAGAGATTCTCAACTACTGATATCAAAATCAACTCTAAGACGGTCTCAAAGAAGCAGAAACTCAAGTAAATTATTAAAGCTGGGGGCGTTCAGAAGAAATTATAGAATAGCTCTCGGGAAGAAAAACTGGTTGTTCCCAAAGAGGAGAATCATTCAATGGCTGCAACAGGTTCAAGCATGTGTCGGCAAGATTACATGGGCTGGATAGTTTAAGCAAGAGATTGTCAAGCTGAAGAAGACTTCTTAATACCCACAAGTGTCTTGGCCAGTTTGCAATTGCATCGATAAATCTCACAAGCCAAGTCCACTAGTCTCACAAGCCAAGTTCAAGCAGATTGAATCCTAAAGATTCTACCTTTTAATGGATTTTTAATTTTATGATCAACTTTCTTCTACCTCAATATTTTAAGGTTATAAATTTTTGTAGGAGACTTACTAGCTAAGCTTTCATACAGAATGATTAAGAGAGAGACAACAAGGTTAGTAAATACAATTCATCAGTAGACTGTTTTAGGGCTCGCATTCCATGAAACAAAGATAAACAGACATGACCATAAGATGTATTTTTCTTTGATGACAAAAAATGAGAAGAAAAAAACTAAAAAAGATAATCACAAGCTCAATGTAATTGTTTCTTGTCCAATTGAAAAATAGTATGGATAATCGTTACAATAAAAAAATAGTAAAAGAATTTACACCGGTGTTATTTCAAAACTTTACCTTCTCTCCAGAAATGGGATCTGGAACAGGATCGTCAACTGCAGCCTGCTTCAGAAACACATTGCCCCTGGTTGCACGAAATAGTATCCTCTCAAATGCCATAGACTTTTCCCGAGGAACAAGACCAGAGAGAAATCCCAAATTAACTGGCTTCGACTGATCCGCAGATGATTCCTTCATCATAAGGCAAATGAAGTTAGACCATGTAAAAATACAAGATCGGTTAAACTTGAAAAGAGACTTTCAAAATTGTACTTGTTCCAACAACAATGGAACTTCTATTGAATCTCCACCAACTCGCCTAGATTCAAATTCTCTTTGCTGCTCTACGGCACTGCTTTGCGCTGAACTGAAAAACTCACCAGCCTGACAAAAGGAAATTCATCAACTTTTAACTCATATGTTGAACAGAAAAATGACCAATTTAATGAGGTAGAATACCTACTAAATAAAAATTAATGTAAACATGAAACATGCAATCGTAATGCTACTCCATTATAAATTCAAAAAAGGTAAAAACTAAACAATCTATTAATTGAAGTTGGACACTTTATAATCTATTAATTGAAAACAAGTACACTGCACAGCGATGATAAATCCCTATCTAAGGAGTTGATATGTCCTTCACTTCTTTCTTTATTCCTTTTGTGAGGACAGAAAGTGTCCAACTTTGCCAACTCAAAAACTTCAGGCCAAAAGCAGCTAAAAACTTGTGTTACTTTTCAGAACGCCAATAGAATAACTTTACTGCTCTAGGAACAAATGAAATCTAACTTATCACAGTATTTATCATATCCCAAAAATTCCAAGAGTATTATTACCATGAATAACACACCATAAAGGGCTGGTAATATGACTATTTTCTTGCATCACGTGATTTAAAGTGAAATAACTGCAAGTTTTCTAGGTCAAAGTTCAGAAGGATTTACCTTCTGCAGAACAAGCTTGTACTCCACAAGTTCATTGTAGGAACGCTGTAGCTTCTCACTATTAGCATTTATCTCAACCAGTTCTGCCTCAAGCTCACCAAGTTTAACCTATAATGCGATAAAAAAAAAAATAAACAATCAAGACACGAAACACCAGAAACCAGTTTAGCTATTAATAAAATTGTATGATACCTCAAGGTCATCTATACTGATATCAACTTGTGACACAGAACTTTTGCTTGACAATCCAGCCTTCAACATCTGTTCCTTGAAAAAATGCAATTTGCGTGCCATCTCTCCACATCTTTTGATCTTGTTAGAAACAAGAATAAGGAAGGTAAGTGCAACAGAGAAAGAGAAATAAAGATCTCAAACTGTAGGAAACAAATCATTTCATTGAATGGATGAAATTAAACATTGATGAAATTCTATACAAGAGAAGATAAACTGTAGTTATAAAAGGGGGCTCTTTTTACATCACATAAGTTTTTATTTGTTTTATAGGGTAAAAACTAGAAACAAATGCAGCAAATAAAATGGTCTTTTGGAACATGAGTCAAGACATACCTGTGCAGCATAAGTACGCTGGAACGGGCTTTTCTCAACATTGAGCTGGAAGAATTAATACATTGGGTGGTCAGGAGTTATAGAAGAACCAAGAGTTATCGGCATGCTAAATATCAATTTTGGAAATGACTACATGAGAAATACAAGTTTACTATTTCGACAGAGAAGAGAACAGCAGGAATCTGGTACACATGCACAACTCTAGTAATAACTCATAAAATTAAAAAATATGTTCCATCAAAAATACATGTGACATAATATTACAAAAAATATCTTTCATAAGAAAAATAACAGTATGATATGAATAATATCTATATTCCTGCAATACAAGGATCGGACACAAGACTAGCACCTTACGTTTCATCCAAGGTGGCAAAATCCTGTCCTTAAAGCTAAAAATTTTGGAAATGACCACATCAGCAGCACGTACAGTTAACCACATCAACCCTAGTACTTCAATTAATTTATTCAGTCTCTTTTTAATCATGAGAAAATTGTTATTGACGAAGTGATGCAAACAAAAGTTAGTTTCCAAAAGGAGCTTAAAATATGCATCCTGATTCTAGTTAATTACATGTTGAGCATAATTACAAAAAAAGATAGGAGACCAAACATCACGGGTATAATTAAGAAAAAGGTTTCATTGAGTTTGATTTTAATATTTGGAATAGTCGTGCACAGAAAGAGTGTTCTTTCTCAAAAAAATTAAAAAGAGATTAAGAAGTAACGAAAAGCTGACTTCTTATGGCTTATATTGGGAAATTTTCAAACCTCCTGTGATTGTATACCATATGATATCGACTTAGACCCTCCATGTTTTCTTTTTTAAATTCCTCCAAATGCTCTACAAGAATTTTGAACCCCAATCTACAAGTGCTTGGAATTTGAAACAATCACACGAAACTTCAGTATTTTATCATCATAAAGTTTAAGAGCTATATACTCTAAATAGATAGACCAAGACAGTAGGAATTTTGAACTGCAGAATACTAAGCTATGTTCAACCTTTGAAGGGATTTTACAGTTCCTAAGCCTCCCATTTTCACTAACTATCAAGCCCTATTTCGACAAGTCCATGAGATAAAAGATGTCGACCAACAACCACATAGTTACTGTATGAGTAATTAAGCAAACGAAGCGTGAAGATATCTCAACCCGAAAAAAGTAATTAAAATCACCACGAGTTGCAACAAATTCAAGAGAATTTACTTCATCACAACATACCAACATCACAGTTAATCACAATAAACTAAAAAAAGTAGCAATCAAGATCAATCGAAACATCAAGAAAGAACACGCAGCTCAGCCTCATGATTGAAGACCAACAAAAACAAACGAACAGCCAAATTACACAATCCAAGCAACCAGGCATTTCTCCCAAGCAAACCAAGAATCAAAAAACAAAAATCAAAGAAGTAGAAGATTAGGAAGGTGCACAAACATCTTTGAACTGGAGAAGACCGAGATCACCAAGGTAGGAAATGGTGCGATGCGCAGCCTCGATGGGAATGATGAGCTGCACCAGCTGCATCGGCTCGGAGCGGAACAGATCCATGGATGGACAGCAGCCACCTCGAGTATCGCCCATAGCTGGTTCGAAGACCCTACTCCAATGGTAATCTTGAGGGCCCTGATGAGTGAATCTTGATGGGATTGAGAAGAACAGAGCAGGGAGGAATCTGGAAGAAGAAGAAGATGAAGGAAAAGGGGAGAGATGGGCTTGGATGCATACACGTAAACATGATTCCACCTGTTTTGTTTTTTTTTATTTGGATTTTTCTTTTTCCCTTTTTTGCCCCTAAATTATTGTTATTTCGATATATTCGTGTCCCAATCAATTTCTGCGCCTTTTATATCCCCGGATTCACATTTTTATTCTGAATCACTTTTCTTTTTTTTTTTTTTTTTTTTTTTTTTGCTAAATTAATAAAAATAATTTTAAATATTAAACTTTATCTCATAAATATTCTTAAAACTAAGTAAAATGTTTTAAGATTTTAATAATATTTTTAAACTTTAAAAAATAACTTTAAATTTAAAAAAAAAAAATCAAATATCTTTTTTTCGAAACTATTAATAATTTATTTCAAACTATGTTCTTTTACTTTAAAGTGGTTGGAAAAATAACAACTTTCAAAGTATTTAATAAATAACTTTAAATTTTTAAATTTTATTAATCTCCTTAAATAAAATATTATTACTCTACAAAATTGTTTTGAACTTTTTTAAAAAAAATAAAAATATCTTTAACTATTAATATCACATTAAAAAATATTCACTAACTTTTCAAAGCAACATTAAAAAAATTAAAAAGATAGATAATCTTTTAAAATTCAACCGTATCTATGAAACAAAATACTAATGACCTTCATCCAAAACTAACGATAAATGTGTTTTTTATATTATTTTAAAGTTTAAGAATATTATTGAAATTATTTAAAATTTATGAGTATTTTTATTAGTATAGCCTAATAATAATAACAATACCTTTAATTTTTAAAAAAATTATTTAAAAAACATCTTTACAATTAAAAAAAATAGGTTTAGAACTTGTAAAATTATTTTAAAATTACTTTTTAACATTTTAATACCCTTAAAAGATAAATATACATGCATATATATATAGACTATTCCATATTAAACAAGCATGTGTATGAAGCTACTTTTAGCTTAGGCCAAAATGATTTGGTTACTTTTTGGGGGATTTGAAGTAATTGATGAACAATTTGGCTTAGAGACACGGGGCACGTCGGGGAGGGCGAAAAAGTCCCATCGATGAAATAAGCTTTTATATGGGAGGGTTAGATTCATATACAATAGTCTCGAATAGGCGAACGTGTCACTAAGCTAAGTTAATAGGTGCAGTAAAAACCATATTAACAGTGATTAAACCAACGGATAAATAATGTTAGAGGGAAGGAAGAAAAGGAACCATGACATTTTATACAATAAGAATAACCCATTTGAGTGAGATGTTAAAAAATGGCTAGTTAGTAAGGATGTTTACCCATGGCTTCTTCATCATGCCAGACATGTTCTTCAAGCTCGCTCCCTCATATTCTCTTTATGCTATCACCATGGATTGCTACAAATCCTTCACTTGCAAGCGTCGACACCGCATTCCTAAGCTGCATTGTCGAAAACACGCATAATTATCATCAGCACGATTCGATCAACTATTATGTGACAATTTGTGGTTGTTAGATAGAGGAAACATACATTGTTGAGGTGGACTTCATTATCAGGATTCTGTTTCTTCAGCTCATCCAGTAACTACCGGAGAATTGGAAAATATTTAGAAACAAAGCTTCCAACTTACTACGAATGTTTCTGCGTACAGTAGAAGTTAAACAACACACCTCTGTCAGGCGCATGGAGGGTCCTCCTAGCTGCATTTTCTCCATAATAATGTTGCGAGTTGCCGATAATATAGTCTCCCTTCGCATCCTTTCGCTTGCCGATACTCCCGTGGTGATCAGATCCATGTCGATGGTTCCTGAAAGTTTATTGCAAAGAAGGAAGATTGAAGTTAAGATGTGAAAGTGAAACTGTATAGGATTCAGAAGAGATTTAGAGGCATGCCAAACAACTACCTGTAGAATGATCTGTTGCAGACTGTTGCATTGCAACTTCGAGAAGGCGGAACGCCTCAAGGACATCGCCCTTTTCAACCTGAATGATTAGAAATTATGTCTGTCATACTGACTATGAACTATGAATAAGGAAAAAGAGGGCTTTACTAACCCATTCTGAGAAACGTATTCGAGCAAGGGCTTCGCTTAGACGTATTAAACTCTCGATCTGCCGGGGAGTAGCTGTTATAACCTGTTGATTCAATGATAAATTTCAATTGAACAAAGAAAAGGAAAAGGTCAGAAAAAAGACCTCCCTCTTTCCCTCTCTCTCCCCATAAATAAAACAATGAACAAAATTTGATAACACAATCAGATTTCCTTCCGTTGGAATATGTTTGAATGCAGGTACCTTTTTACTACTGCCTGGAAAGTTTCCTCTCCTCCTCAGTTCAACATAGCCTCTAGTCAACTCTTCAGCTGCCTCATCTGACAATTTTGGGTGAATATTTTTCCTAGCATAGCTGACATATGAAGTCAAGGTATGAAGGTCCAA
Organism: Cucurbita pepo subsp. pepo; assembly: GCF_057944985.1. Lineage (NCBI taxonomy): Eukaryota > Viridiplantae > Streptophyta > Magnoliopsida > Cucurbitales > Cucurbitaceae > Cucurbita > Cucurbita pepo. The sequence goes on from NC_141801.1 coordinate 7,856,539, forward strand.
GAAATCCTGCTCAATACCCTGCAAGTGGAGTGCAATTGAATGATGAACAAGATAAAATCAATTTAAGTAGACAGTGTATGACCAGAATTGCAAGTTACTCAAACCTCTGGATTGTCAAAGTGTAGTGAGACAATATGCTTAGCAAGGCGCCTATCTGTTTGCTCATCAGCCTTATCCAGAATTAAATAGATCAAATCAAATCTGAGAAGCCAATAAACCAAAATAATTTCAGTCAGTAGTTGCATCAGAAATCCAACATAGATGTGATTGAAATGATTTCTCAGCATTACAAGGTTTCGTTTAGTTTAGTGTCTATGTTCACGACACCCTTAGTTCATATGAACAATTTATCACAGAACAGCTCAGCAGTACTGAATTTAGATGTGCATGCATACAATGTTCTAGAAATAATGTGGTTGACGAATCAACAGTGTTTACTGACCTAGATAACAAAGTAGGAGGAAGGTGTATGTTATCAATCACAGACAGACGAGGGTTATAACGTGAACCACTAGGATTTGCACAAGCTAATACTGAAGTTCTGGCATTGAGGGAAGCAATAATTCCAGCCTTCGCTATTGAAACGGTTTGTTGCTCCATCACCTAGAAAATACAAGAAGCATTAAAACTTAAACCATCAAAATAAATTAGTTGGATTGGTAAAATAATATGACTGATGAAACATCAAAGATAGGAATTTTTTTCACGTATAGAATAACAGTGTGTCATATATAAATTCTGTTGCAATGAGTAAAATGCTGCTCTTCCTTCATTTGAACAAATATTCACAGAAGAAAAAAAGGAAACAGGCAATAGATACAAGCCCCAGAGTTTAAAAGTCCTCAGCTTTTTCATCGCCTACCAAATTATATAGAACTTAGATACATCTATTTCGAAATGAAACTCAAAAGCATACCAACCTCATGCAACATGCTCCTTGCATTTTCAGACATTTTGTCAAATTCATCGATGCAGCATATGCCCCTGTCACTCAAAACCAAGGCTCCGCTCTCCAACACCTAAAAAGTAACCCAATGTGCACAAGTTATCCACAGTTCAAACAGGTTGGATGTCAAGAAAATGCGATGAAATGCAGTAGGATCATACTGTTTCCCCTGTTTCAGGATCTTTGGTGACATAAGCAGTCAAACCAACAGCAGAGCTACCCCTTCCACTGGTGTAAATGCCACGGGGAGACAGTTTATGTATGTATTGGAGAAGCTGAGACTTGCTCGTTCCAGGATCACCAACAAGAAGTATGTTAATATCTCCACGAAAGCTTGCACCGGATGCCAATTTCAAAGCACTCCCACCAAAGAGCTGCACAAAAAGAAATCAACGCTCAGAATATGACAAGAAAGGGTAGAAGTAGAAATGTAAAAAAAAAAAATACCTGGCAAAGAAGGCCCTTCTTTACATCATCAAGCTCCCAAATATTAGGTGCCAATGACCTGGTTAGTCTGTCATATATATCAGGTTTTTTGGAGAGTTCCTTCAACTCTTCCACCTGCATTTCAATCAACAAGGTGAGTGCTTTAGGTATGAATGGTCAAGAAATTTGGACCAATAAATGCCAAAAAATCCATACCTTTGCTTCATCAAATGAGATATCATTCATGTTTCCTCCCAACCGGTTCTCAACTTCTATCATGTCCTCTGCCACCATTCTTGACTTGTCAGCCTTCTTTATATGAAGACAGTCAATATAAGTCTGCAAGAAGAGAAAAAGGTGCTGTCAGGCTAAGACTTCAGCACAACTAACAAGTTCGATTCTATTTTTGAGAAAATGTACAAAAGGTGCACCTTGAATAATGATTTTACAGATCTCTGTGTTGGTCCAACTCTCACACTCATGGCCCTGTAAATCCCAGTGACCTATCAAAAGAATCCACGTTGATAAAGCTAGAAAAATAAATGCTCTATGAATCCACTTCATTCTTAAGATTGGTCTTACCTCAACCCTGTCACCAGGCTTTGCAGTATCAACCAGCTTGTCATGCATTAACAAGCTTACAGTATGTGGTGTCCCTCCTTCAGGTATCTCATCCGGAGTCTCTTGAAGCCGAACGATCTGCTTATCAGCAAACCTAACTCAAGGACGTAGATTAGTCTTATTCAGTTCAAGTTAATTAAACATACTTTTCTCGTGCTCCATCCACCCCTCAGTTTACATGTTAATCATTACAACGAGATGAATGTCTAATAGAAAAGGAATCAACAGATTAACTGACAAACATTGTAAAGAACAGTAGGTTAAATTTTATGCAGAAATTAGTCGTGAAAAAGATGAAACAAAGTAAAACAGTATTTCTGACAGGATTACATTGCCTTCAATGTGCTCATGCAAAAATATTTTCTTTTCAGGATTAGCATACTTGGTATAAGAATGTTATTAAATAGACGACACAACTGCAGATACTTGCAAAATAATATTGACACATATATCAACTTATTCACTTTTGACAAGCGCAAGGAATTAGCAAGCAAATATTACTAAAAATTGTACATACTAATAGTTTGGATAAGACACAACGGACAGTTTTCTAATCATATTAAAGTGACATCAAACTTGGCAGCAGATTACCTGCATCGATTGTGTACCAGCGTCATTGAGTTCCTTGCTTGGCACTCTTCCTTCAAGCATATAATGGGCTCAGATATTCGCCCTAATTAGTTAATCGACTCCATTGTCAGTACAAACAGAAAACTTCATTTGAGCAAGCATTTAAGGCAAATCATGCAAACAGGAAAGAACAAGTCCAATGAAATTTGAACTCACCTCTCTCAATAGCTACAGGGTCAGTGTAGTATCCACACACAAGACATCTAAATATCGCCTCTCTGATCTCAGGAATTATCGAACTACACCGTATAATCATTCCCTTCAGTGATACCATCCTCTCAATGTCTAATAAAAAACCAATTGGTCTTAGACCCCAGTTTAATGGAGTGGAGATAACTACCAAAAACTAAATCAATCAAATTGAATTAGAAACATTACCAGATGGGTTAAGATTTCTCATTGAAGTAGAAGTTCTGAGATTGAAAATCCGAGTTTGAATATGCTTTTCGAACAATGGGTTGATTTGGGGCACCATTTCCATCAGAACAATATCAAAAATTGCGAGAACCTCAAGAGGATACCTCACCATCTTTGTATATAAATCCGCATCGTAATTGAACACATCCTGCGCATCCACATCGAGCGAATCCCCTTCAATTTCAAGAACCCTCTTGATTGCATCAGCATATTTTCCCTCGGTATGAAAATCCCCCTCAGACTGCGACGCCTGACGATCGCGGAAATGCCTCAAAAACCGAATAATCGCTCCCTTAACATCCTCAACACTAATATTCGTCCCCCACACAAAGGTCGGATGGTCCTCATCCATGTCGTCACCATCGCCAGGCTCCGTCGACGGCGGAATATCATCCGTTGAAGTAGGTGTAGCAGCCACCGGAGTCGCTCGGCTACCAGACGCTCTTCGTCCACCGCCTTTCCGGCGCGAGCGCGGCTCCGTAGCCGTCGGGGAGGTTTCCGACGAGGCCAGTCGAGATCGTTGACGCGGCGGTGTAGCAAATTCCGAAGGAGTAGATGAGCGGCGACGGCTTCGACGGCGATAACCGTCCCCAGAGGACGAAACGGTGTTTCCAATGGGACTAGAGAAGGAATCATCAGGCGATGAAGGACCTGCCGAAACGAAGAACAGAAAATAGAGAAATGAACGTTCAATTCACGTCGAAGTAGACTAATTAGCCGACTATTTAGAAAGATACCGACCTGTATTGAAGTTAACCGGAGAAGAATCGGACGCCATAGCTACTGTACAGTGAAGCAGAGAAATTCGGAGGGATGAAGAAATGGCCAGTGAGCCAAGGGACTTGGCGGGAACATACAGCTTTCTTCCCGCCAAAACAGTGAGGTGCTTCAGATGGAATGGGCCATTCCAGTTTTGGGCCTATTGGGCTTTCCAACTCGGGAGCCCATATCACTCGCGGGGATGGGTGATGAACAACGTTTCTCAATTACATTTAATTTAATAATAAATAATAAAATATATAATTTATAAGAGGAGTATTCGTTAACCAGGTTGAAACATTTTTTAGACTCAACTCAATTGTTCGAGTTCTAAAGTTTTCCAACTCAAACAACCTTTATTGAATAATAAGATCAACCGAACTCGACCATTATTTGGTGATGATAAGGAACCATTATGAGGAAGTAAGATTTCGCTCGCACAATCGCACTTTGATGGCAGCGGACTTGGGATTATGCGGTACTTACTTCCTAGCAACAAATGAGTTAAGTCTATTCGTTCTTGCGTCGTCTAAGGCAAGCGACGTATGTTCGAGCCTTTGGCCTCGGTTCAAGAAGACAGCTTTAGAAAACGGGGGCAGAGAGATTTCGAAAGAGAGTTTTGTAAGCAAAAGGGAACAACAACGGCTTACTTTATATAACTATCGGGTAGGGGGATATGACTTACCTTATTGATCGAATATCTCACGGCAAGAACATTGATTTAAGATTTGAATAAGACCACAAGCAAGATCGATCATATTTAGCTTAAATGATTCTAAACATGAAATCTAAACTATGTATAATTGCAATAACATCATTGGTTAAAGGAAAAGGTAAGAACAGATAGTCGTAATGATAAGGAATCACTTCAAAAGAAAGTAAAATTCGGATTACCTTATTAATGAAATATCTCAAGACAATAACACTCCACAAACAAGATCGATCATACCATGATTTTAAACATGAGATCCAAACTACATATAATTGCAAAGAAACCTTAATGCAAAAATGTTATTTTTACTACATTTTTCATAGACATTTCAAGAATTGTAACCTTAACGACATTTGGCATGACACCTTTCGAAGCTCTATACAGAAAAAACGGTTAATTTCTGGTATGTTGGGAGGAAGTACAAGAGCCAATGTAAGACATAGCGATATGGAGTTCAAGGCGAGAGACAATGTATTTACGAAGGTAGCATCCATGAAATGAGTTCTCATGTTCGGGAGCAAATGGAAGTTAAAATCATGTTTCATCAGGTCATTTGATGTATTAGAGTGAGTATAGATATGTCTTGCCACTTGCACTATTAGGAGTCCACAATGTGTTCTACGTGTCAATGTTATTGTTACAACGTTATATATCAAATCCACATCACACGATAAATTTCGAGCATTACAATTAGTATCAAAGCCAAGTTTTGAGATTTCGTAGACTACTTAGAAAGTGATAAAAAGTTCTTATGAGTGAGCAGTTAAACTCTCATATTTCAAGGTAAGTTTAGATACGTGCCACACAATACAATTCATACAGAGCTCTAGTTTTCATGACGCCGACGAGAAGAAAATGCCCACAGTGGTGACTACCGATGTAACAACACCGTCGTCGGTCGACACTATCGCCATCAAATAGAAACCTCCATTTTCTGTTCATCGGAATCACCGGTTGAAAAGAAATAATGGTAATGTTCTTGTTTTACCATATGTAGTTGTGTGATCATGATGTATCAGAACTAATTAGTTCAATTGTTATTTCAAAGTTCTGAGAGCATGTTTTACTCGCCTTTTGCCTCGATGATAGCATCCTTTTCATATGTTTTTGAATTACAAAATAGTGAGCTAGCTTTAAGTAATGATTCCTACTGGAACAGATGAGGAAAGTCGGATCTTACAAATTTTATGGACACAAGATAAAGATGATATGGAAGTTAGTGTTGATGTTCATCAGAAACCATTCCAACAAATTAGGTTTACAGATTAACTAGTTACTTCTACTTGCAGCAAACGCAACTACTAATTTTTTCTTTTTACAACATCTATTTACTTGTAAGCGAAATTGGAATTAGTTTCGGTTACCTTTTGGAATGCACTTGATGTGGAGCAGACGCGTTTTTGAAGCTGTTCTTGTCCTAAGAACTGTGCTTCAATCCGAGTCCGTGCTTGCCGCGGACACATCCAGGCTTGGTGAACAAAAACGGCGATCTCTTCGAGTTATACATCCTCGTAAAACCTCTTTTCCCTAATTTCCTCATCCTCTGCCGTCCGAGTTTGTCACTAACGGACCACGGAACGAGTTCGTCGTCCAAATCGCACTCATCGCCGTCATCATCATCATCAACAACATCGTCGTCGGATTCATCCTCCTCCAGATCGTTGCAGCCGTACGCGAAACCGTCTTCCACCTGATTCTGAAGCAAATAAACATCATCGAAGGGACCATCGATTCGCTCCTCAACAAGAGAAGAAATCGGCATCGCTACAACACGCTTCCCTCGAAGATCCTTAGGAACTCGGACATCAACGCTGCAATTTTCCCCTTCTTCTTCTTCTTCTTCTTCTTCCTGCTCATCTCCATTTCCATCTATTTCGAAATCCGCATCTGAAGCATCGAGCAACTCCCAGTTCGAAAGGCGTTCGACTTCTTCAACAAATTCATACTCTAAATCATCGTGAAACACGAATTCAACAGACGATGAAGATGAAGAGGCTGCTTCAGAAAGGGATTCCATCAAATATCGATCGGATTTTCTCTCAGTGAAATTTGATCCGATAATTGTTTGCAGTTTTTTATTTTTTTTGTTTTTCAGCAGAATTGTCTGTAAACATAAGGGGTAGAAATTTATGAGGTCCCAAGAGGCGCTCACATGATTTGACGTGCAGACTCCAATGAATGGATGCCACGTGGAGTAACGTGGGCACCAACCTTCCGTGCAGACCACGTTGGGGTTTACCCATCAGTTATTTTTCTTTTCTTTTCTTTCTTTTTTTTTTTTTTTTTTTTTTTTTTTTTTTTTTTTTGCTGAAATTTCCTTTTGAAAAACAAAGTTTGAATTTTACTTATTTACTTTTATATGTATTTAATTTTAATTAACAAAATGCTTAATATAAGTTTTTTTTTTTATCAATTTTGTTTGAGGAATAAGAAAATATAGCAATCTAAATAAATTTCTTATTAGATAATTTTAACATTTAGAGGTTAACTTAAAAATAGATCAAATTGAAACTTTTTTAAAAAAAATAAAGAAATTATAATGTACTAAGATTGACAATTAATTAGTTTTTAGTTTTAAATTATATTTGTTGATAAATATGTAAATAATGTTTTAAATGAAGATGAAATATAATTGAAAGTTGATAAAATTTAAAGATAAAGAAATGGTTCCTTTTGTCCCGATCAATAAAGAAGGGTGAAGGTAGTTGTAGTTCATTCTTTGGTTCCAATGTTCTCCCAACCAAACGAGATGTATAAACTTCGAAATGCTTATTCTAAACTCTCGACGAGAGATTTCGAGTCAAAGCTTAATCTGAGTAGAGATGAATCTCTAACCTCGACCCTTGGAAATACTTGCTCCTAACTCTCCACGAGGAGTTTCGAGTTAGAGTTTAACTTGAATAGAGTTGAATCTCTAACCTCAACACTTGGTAGGGTGATTCTCCCCCAATCGAGAAATGAGTTGATTGGAGGATACAAATATTCTCACTACCTTTGTCGTATAACTGTGTAATAGCCCAAGCCCCCACCGCTAGCAATATAATTGGTAGTCTTCTATGAGTTTTCTCTCTTAGGCTTCCCCAAGATTTTTAAGAGAGATTTTCAATCCTCGGTAAGGAATGGTTTGTTCCCATCTCCTTCCAACCCATGTGGAATCTCACAATCCACCCCCCTTGAAAGCCCAGCATCCTTGTCGACACACCGCCCAGTGTCTGGCTCTAATACCATTTGTAACTGCTTAAACTCACCACTAGCAGATATTGTGGGCTTTTCCTTTCGAGCTTTCCCTCAAGGTTTTTAAAACGTGTCTGCTAGGGAAAAATTTTCCACTCTTATATAAGGAATGTTTCGTTCCCCTCTCTACCGATGTGGAATCTCACAATAATGTTGCATACTAAGATGCAACAAATAATGAACGAAAGTAATGATATGATAGAAATATAAATAACAGAAGGGTAATGAATCTTATGCAAAAAGGAATTGATCAAAAAGAGAAGCTTCATACAATACAAAAGTGGAGCTACATGATAGATACATTTTAGAGGAAGGGATGAGAAAGTTACATCAAGAGATAGATATAACAACAAATAGAGAAATCTTACATTTTCCCTCGGATCAAAACCCAATTTCAACATGGAAATAATCGAATTTACGAGAAACAATTTCTAATAATCGTATCGTAAACGCCTGCATATAAAATAATCTAATTGATAAAGGTCTATGAACAACTTAACAAAGAATAGCCAAAGTCAAAATTCATGAATTTCTGAATATATTTAACTAAACAGAGGTTAAGAAGAACAAAGGAGATGGACCAAACCTTGGATTGGAAAAGCTTCATAACTTTCTATTCTCTGTGATAGATTGGTTGACGAATGGAACACCTTTGTGGCTGCAAGGGACAGCTCAGGTAATGGCTGTAAACAGTCTCGGTTGAACGGTATAATCATCGAACCTGGGAAGGAGAGCAGACTAGTCCAGACGCATCTGCCCCGACAGCAGCGAGATCACAAACAGTACAAAACTGCCCTTCCTGGCTTAGCACAAAATGGGTACTGCAATACGGGCACGAAACATTTTTCTGTCCTCGATAAATTGGCACGTACGTAGCCCCACAGATCACAAAAGGGTTTCTGAAATCATAGTTAAGTTTGGTAGCATCTGTCATATTCCTCTCAGCAGCCTGCAGCACTTGCCTGGCTGCCTTTGCTTGGTTCTCGACGACAGGATTGGTTTCGAGCAACCGCCTGGCAAAGTTACCTGCTGTAGCAAGGTTCTTAGCCTTAAAGCAGACAGTCATAGCATTCTGCAAGGCAAGTCTTAAATGAGGTAGCTGTAGATTGCAGTGAGTAAAATAGGCTGCAAGTTCCTGTTGTCGTGTCGGATTGTCCTTCATTTCTCTCCTCTTGAGCTCCATCTGCAACCCTAATACATACTCTTTGACTATAATAATCAACTCCTTCACCTCATCAACTTCTCTCTTTGACTCCACAACTACCAATGGTATTGTATGAATAATGCTGAGAAAGAGCTTTAGAGCTTCTGTGAATTTACCAGATGTTGTTGCCTTGTAACCAGCTTTCAGCTTCTCTTCCAACTGAGAGAAGTTAAAAATGAGTGCAGGGGGTCCTCTCACATTTGGGCTTGCAGACTCGCTCCATCCTCGTTCGACTGCCAGGGTTATCACTGGAGCAGATGAAAACGCACGAAGATGGGAGTGGCTGCCAGCATGAAGATCGAGAAACATTGATTTTAAGGGAGCAAAGTTCTTTATTCCAAGTTGTCTGCTCAGCAATCGCATAGCAGTATCGAAATTGCCAGCAGCAGCATGTTCGGCAGCAAGAGACGACCTCTGGATCCAAATTTGGCTTACAGGCATGCCGGGAGTTGGGGCCACGAAAAATGAACGTGTACTGATGGAAGTTTTGGGAGTTTCTGCTTCAGGCGGAAGCTCCAAGTCCTCAAGGTCCCAGCCACCATCTTCTTCGTTTTCTTCAGCCACTTCCCCATCTTCTAAAATTACTGTAGTATCTCCATTTCGCAAACCGTCAACTTCAACCATTTCCAGCTCCTCGCCCCAATCACCATCAGCAGCCTCGTCTTCTTCATCAGCGACACCCCGGCCAACAGCATCTAACCCACCTTCAAATATGCCTTTCATGACTCTCAGAAGAGGCCAATCACCACCACACATAACGGGAGACGGGGGCATCAAAAGAGATGGTACTTTTCCCTTCGGCAAAACTGGAACATCATCTCCCAATTCAGCAGCAAGTCGTTCAGCAACATCGTGCAGTCCATGAACTGAAGCTGTGATGTAAGCAAGGGGCAAATGACCAACATTCTCCAATATCTTAACACGCTCCCGAACATCACCCAGATACAAGGCATTGTGAAATTGGCCCATCACGTCATTTTTAACTTCAGCAATTTTAAGCATCTTAGATAACTTATCGATGTTACCAGTTATGAGATAAAGAAAGGATAACCTCTCGAAGTTTTTTGTTCTCTGATAGGCGTATTCCACAATTCCTGAATTGCCTTGGCGAAGAGCCTCAACACCCAATTTGTACCAGTGATCTTTCTCATCAAGAGCAGTCGCTGATGCAACAGCAATTTGAATGCTCCCACTCTCGAGAGCCAAATTAAACCGAGTTCTCTCGTCTTTCACAAAATGAAGAGCAACTTCAGGGAAACCCTTTTGTTGCAAATAACTAATCATTGCTTGCCCACAAAGCTGAGAGTTCTTAATCATGCTCATTACATGGTCAAATTTCTTCTTCAGAAGGGACAGCTTGAAAATATACTCTGTTGCATCGATAACAATGGTTCTACATTTTCCATCCCGATCCAAACAGAAGATAGTATTTCCAGAAACCTTTGTGATGTATATTGGGACATCTAGGGTTCTAATTATCCCACTATCTCCATTGGGCAGGCAATATTTGATGTGATTTAACGTCGTATAAATGAACACACCATTGTCATCCCATGCACCACTTTTTACACGAATTGTCTCATGAAGCGTGCACTGATGCACAAGCTTCTTGCTGGCAATGATAATCACATGTTTGCTAAGTAAAGCAACAGTCTCCATATCATTCGACCAGATGACATACTTCATAAAGGGGGTTTGTAAGTCACCAAGAACAATTCTTTGCTGAAGATCAAATAAAACCACTCTATCCTCGGCTCTACATAATAAGTTACCTGTTCCAGCATAGAATATTGCATCTGCAGCAATCGGGAGGACACTCTTTTTAACAACTTCATTCTTGATATTCTTGACCAAGACTTGATTGTTACTTTTATCTAACACGGCAAACCTATTACGAGCCACAAAGACTGCCGATCCTCCAACGCCTTTCTTTGCATCTTGTACACTATCACCTCTACCAATGCTTTCCTTGGGTATGGTATATAATTCATAGGACCCATTGTCCAGATCTGAGCAAATAAGAACAGCATTTTCGGTAGGACTATACGATATTGATCTTGGGCTCTGATTCAAGCAAATGGATCCAGGACGTCGAATGGGAATTACTTGAGTATCTCTTTGAGTCGAAAACTCATAGAACCGCAAAAACCGATCCTTGGTATAGAAAAGAGAATCTCCACTAATGGCAAAGGCTGGTCGTTCTCTCTCCAACTTAAAGACAATCATGCCACTGTCATGACCCGCAGCTAACAGGTTCATCTCAGGATGAGCAGCAAGAATCCAGAACCGGTCGTGTTCACGACGAAATGTCTGGATACCAGTACGCTTTGTAACATCCCACACACGGATGCTCTTGTCCTCTGAATTAGATATGATTAAATCCTGTTTAGCATGGAACATAACACTTGAAACATTATTCATGTGACCTCTCAATGTGTCCACTTCCCAAGCCTTTGTGTCTGGAAAAAAAATAAACAGTCAGCATTTAGCAATTTGTAATATCAAAATCATAGCATGAAAAAAAATTTAAAAAAAAAGAGCCAGTATATTCAACCTTTATTCTCTTTTATGCATTTATAATTGCCTTTGCATGAGAATGCGAAAAAAACGAATGAATCTTAAATAGATGGAGATGGATAAGAGGATTATAATTATAAATTCAAAGAAAGAAGCTCAAATGACTTGTCTAGGATTCATAGCATAATTTTCTTACCATCCAAGAGAGCATTCTAACATAAAGGATAGTAAATGTATGAAGGAAAATTTTAAAGTAGTTACCATTCATTCGCCACAACTTTACTTGCCGATCATCAGCTCCTGAGACAATCAAAGGCAGAGTTGGATGGAAAGAAGCCCAGTTGACCCCACGGTCATGACCTTCCAATACATATTTAACCACAGCATCAACACCACCAAAAAGATCTGTATTCATCTGACTCAAACGCAAAATGTCATCTGAAGGGGACACTGTCTTCTTTCTCAAGGCACCAATGTCCCAAACACGAACAGTCTGATCTAGGGAGGCAGACACGACGAGATCATCTTTAGGGTGGAATGAAGCACACATAACATAATGATTGTGGCCAGTCAACACAGAAATGCAAGTACGAGACTGCCAGTTCCATAGGCGAATAGTTTGGTCATCACTGGCACTCACAATCCACGGATACTCATGGTGAAATTGAACGGTGCGTATATAATCAAGGTGCCCAAGAAGAGTAAACAAGCACCGGTGTGTCTTATAGTTCCAGACTTTAATTTTGTAATCATCCCCTGAAAGAGAGAGCCTTTCAAGTTATAACAAATTCCGGAGTTAAAGAAACGGAATGAACATCTCCTAGGACATCGACACTATGTAATATCTCACAAATACTTAACTATGCTAGTGCTCACATAAACAAAAAACATTATCACGTTAACACCTCAAATACTAAACCAATTATGCTATGACTCAATCAAACGCATACACACCATTATCCAATAAAAGTTTCAAATTCTCATTTGTCTCCCCCCACAAACCCCGTAAGATACCATTTTAAGGAAGAATATTACCATTTCGTTTCCTAAAATATCATTAATATCATATGCACTACCAACAGCCAAGGAGAAGGTTATGTTGGAAAAGAAAATGGCAGCTGCAGATTAGATCTCTTAACCTCTGACACAGGAAGGTAATCGTTAATTGGCAAGTACTACTCTGCAGTGACCAATTCAGACCGTCAAATTGGTTATGAGCTTTAATTGTCTTGCATCTGTAAATATTAAGTTAAGATCCACATTTTCCGATATCGCTGAGCACATTACCGACCCTCTAGATAGAGAACACCGGGATCTACCAAAATGCAATGCAATGATGACCAACTGAGTCACGACCAAAATTTCTATTAACCAACACTAGATCCAGGTGAAATTTAGATATTGTTGTGTTCAGAGACAGTGGAATCATACAAGATCCATTATACTATCAAAGGCCTAAGAGAACTTGAGATACTCTTATCCCAAAAAAGAAAGAATGGAGATTTAAAAAAAAAAAAAAAAAAAAAAATGTACCTCCGGACACAAACAACGGCTGAGATTTATGAAAATGAACACCACGAACAGGCCCATCATGTTCATCAAATCTATCAATAAGAGTGCCCATCCGGTAGTCCCAAAGCTGGATCACACCGCTGTGAAGACTCGCAAGGATCCATGGCCTCTTACTATGGAAACTCAGCCCCTTCACTCTATTACTCTTCGTCTCAAACTTCGTCAGCATCTCGACCGATCACAAAACGCCACACCTCTCTACAAAAACAATTGCCTCATTACCATCAACACAGCAGAACTACAAATCCAAACGAAAACTTCCCAATCCAGTAAAACAATGCTTTACAAATAAGTAACAGCACTACCAAACAACCACAAAACAAATCAATGTTCTTCAAAAAAAAACAAAAAAACAAGCAAAATTAATCCCAGAACAAATTAGAAAAAAAAAACAAGCGAGAGAGCAAACAGAGTAAGGATCTAACAGCAAATAGAAATGCGTGCATTACCTCAGATCTGAGGAGTATGGAGAGGGATGAAAGAAAGGGAAAATTGGAGGCGATCAGGGGAAGAACATATTAGAGAAAGAAAGATAAGGAGAAGGAGATCGAAGGGAGAAAGGGGAAGAAAAAGTGGGAAGAAAAAGGGAGAGAGGCGTCTCAGTGAGAGAGATGGATCTGATGGCCTGTTTGTTTCCTTTTGATCTCTCCCAACTCCACAAGTCAAAAATTTGGGACACAATACAATTCTCCTAATTTCAAGGGTCACAACTCAATTTCTTCATTCTCCAGGGACCAAACAGAAAAACACACATATTTTCTTTTCTTTTTTTTGGTTATTATTTTAATTATTTTTTTTAAAAAAAAATGGACTCACGGTATTATCCTCTTTAGACTTTCCCTTTCCGGCTTCCCTCAAGGCTTTAGCTTTAGAACGAGGGTGATTTGTTCTCCTCCCCGTGGACTTTCCCTTTCGGGCTTCCCTCAAGGCTTTAGCTTTAGAACGAGGGTGATTTGTTCTCCTCCCCATTTCGGGCGTCCCTCAAGGCTTTAGCTTTAGAACGAGGGTGATTTGTTCTCCTCCCCATTTCGGGCTTCCCTCAAGGCTTTAGCTTTAGAACGAGGGTGATTTGTTCTCCTCTCCAAATAAGCAAACAATTAGCCAACTGCCACCCCTCCTTTTCTTTTTATTTTATTTATTATTATTATTTTTTTTTTTGTTCTGATTTTGTTAGTGGGTCATGGGCCCAAAACGTGGGCCTCACAATAAGATTGGTTTTTGTAGTAAAAACATCTCTTTGGGCTAGCCCGAAAAAGAAAGCCCAAAGGGAGACGACAATATCTGTTAGCAGTGTATCTAAGTCGTTACAGTTTTACTTTGGGCTTTCCCAGAAGACCTCGTACTAATGGAAATAGTATTCCTTGATTATAAACCTATCATCATTTTTTAAATTAGCAGATGTGGGACTTTTATCATACAACCCATACTATCAATTTAAAATTTATATTTTCATAAATAATTTTTCTTATTAATAAGATTTTTTTTTCTTTTAAATTTGCTAATGTATAACTTATAAGAGCAAAAATTAATATAAATTAAATAAAAAATGTTTGAATTAATTTGTCATTTCCATATTCTTATTTACTTATTTTAATTTGTTAAAATTTTAGTAGAAAAGTAATTTTATTTAAGAGCTGATTTTTTAATGGAATAAATTATGTAAATTAATTTTAATTGACATAATTATTTAAAGCAAACAAGTGGTTTGGCGATGAAATGGTTTTTTTTAATCTTTATTTATATATTTGTCAAATGATTTTTGTTACACAAAATATAGTAATTTTTTTTTTTTTTAATAAATAATGTTTTAACTAAAAGATTATATTAGTTAAGTAAATTTTAAATAATATCTTTTTTTTTACGTGTCTTGACCAATTTTGTGTCTGTATATTTATTATTTTTGTATATAAAAATTGTCTAATAAATTAATAGGTAATAATCTGGTTGAAAATTTAAAAAATTATTAGATATAAATTCAAAATGTCATAATTTATTAAGAATCTATAAGATTCAAATCTGAAATTCAAATAATTATAATACATTATTTAAAAATTACGAGAAATTGAAATCAACATATCGCGCTGTCGCGTTGTGTTAGAGATTTAACCCTTTCAATCAAATAAAATATTCATAAAATTTAGTGATGAATTTATAACGAAAGTGATATATGCATAAATATATTGCAAATATCTATTCAAGAGAAGACATTATTTTCTTTTCATTTATGTTAGACATGTTTCTCGCAATGAATACATCATTTAAATCATACGTCATTTAGATCATAATATATATAGATAGATATACATATACAATCTATTGTTGACGTTTCCTAGTGCAAGAATTCTAACATTGTATGGCCTAATATGTGGAATAGAGTTGATGTTCAAAATTGAACTAAAACAGAAATGGTTGATTAATGATTGAATTTGAGTTACAAGACAACTATCTATATGTATCAAGACGATCATTATGACTTAAACTCATTCTTTTTTATTTATATGACTTTTATAGAATACCAAACTAACTTAGATAATTTTGTTCATCATTTTTTTATGAGTAATTTTATCACTAATTAAAGTTTTGCAACTTTGATATTTATACTTAGTTCTACCTGAGCATGAGATTAGAGACGTCTATGAAGAAGGGTGAGACTGAGGGTGGCTTCTCCCTCTCGGTCCTACCCAATTTGATTCTCCATCATTACAAAATTCTCTATTTAATTTCGTAGGAATTAGAGTGAGAACTCCCCTTAAGTCTCCTTAAAAAAAAACAACATACAAGTTTAAATCTAGAATTTATTATAGGTATATAAATATATATTAAAAAATAAAGAAATCGAAGAGGTAATAAAAAACGAGAGAATATATGTTTGAATACGTTGCATTTAAAACATTTAATTAGTCAAAATAATAGACTATAAAAATAAACGACAAAAAATAAGAAGAAGCAAGGCTCATGATGCAACACAGCTGGGCGTACCTTAGAATACAACAACTTGAAGGATTCAATTTTCATGTTCAATCTGAGTGTAAATGAAAAGGCCCCATGTTTGCTTCCACTTTGTCAGCCACACCTTGTGGTATCCATTCATTAGAATCATTACGACAGCGGGCGACTCGAGCTACTGTGTCTTGCCTTGAAGCAACTGGACTATCTCCTCTGACCTTGATTGGATTCCTTTTAGATACTCAGTGAGCACACGCTGCTGGTAAGATCCTCCCTCCTGAAACATGGAAATAAAGGGTTCGAAAACATGGATAATATTGTTGAAATATAGGGAAGAACACCAAGAACAAAAAGGAGCTGATAACGGAAGGATCGTCGAAATCTGTCTTACTGTTCGTATTAGAGTTCGCTCGATTCGTTTCTTGATGACACCATCCAGTTCATCTGGTGAAATCTCACCTTTCCCAATTGTCAATCCATTAAGCAAGAGCTTGTTCCACTCTTCTTCAGGAGCTGCAAGGCATCATTTCTCTATTGGTTAGATAAGGTAGGTCTGCTAGAGATAGTGGAAGGTTGGAAGGAGAATATCTGATAAAGTGATGATGACGACAAATATACAACTCCCTAGAAACGTTAATGTAACAGCCCAAGTCCACTACTAGCAGATATTGTCCTTTTTGAGTTTTTTCTTTTCGGACTTCCCTCAAGGTTTTTAAAACGGGTCTGTTAGGGAGAGGTTTTCACACTCTTATAAAGAATGCTTCGTTCCCCTCTTCAACCGATGTGGGATCTCACAATCCACCCCCCTTCGAGGTCCAGCATCCTCTCTGGCACTCGTTCCCCTCTCCAATCGGTGTGGGACCCCCCAATCCACCCCCTTTGGGGTCCAGCGTCCTCGCTAGCACACCGTCTGGTGTCCACCCTGTTTGGGGCTCAACCACCTTGCTGACACATAGCCCAGTGTCTAGCTCTAATACCATTTGTAATAGCCCAAACTCATCACTAGCAGATACTGTCCCCCTTGGACTTTCCCTCAAGGTTTTTAAATTGCGGTCTGCTAGGGAGAGGTTTTCACACTCATATAAAAAAATGTTTCCTTCCCCTCTCCAACCGATGTGGGATATCACCGTTAATCTGATATAGAGAAGATAAATGCGTAGAGTTTTCCAACTCGAACATACCTTGACTGGATAAGACATGTCACTAATTAAAAATAAACCATTTCACTTTTAACATCAAAATGTGTATGGAAGTTTCCTCTTACCTTTGATTATGGTTTCTAAAAACAGTTCAGCTTTCAAGACTTCCTCTCCTGCAAATAGAGATCCGATTATTTCAATACCAAAGCAATGCTTTATCCAAATGATGCAAGTAAACTATTTACAACAGGGGTACTTAGAATTAAGAATTACTACATGATTCTAAGACATTTTATAGCTCAAAACCTGTGGGATATTTACGAGTACTCTAACTAAGAGGTTTAAACCTGCAAGGTTGTCCCCACCCACGAGTTGGTTGAATCCATGGCTCTTTTTTTTACATACCTAAACGGCTCAACCATGGTGTTATAATTACCCTTCAATAAACTCCACTTTGCACTATTTTTAGTTTTCTGACTAAATTATTCTCTGAGGTTATACATCATTTCCACATTATAGATGACCAAGAATCAGTGGCAATACTTTTCAGAAGACGTTTCATGTGTTCAGTAACAAGCTCAGAACGTCAAATACAAGTTCATTCCCTGGGCACAGGTTATTTCTTGATCATACCGAACTAATTGGGTAACAGTGGTAAATAAACAACATGTCTCCATGAAAATTTTACCTTTCTTTGCATAACTTCTCTTAGAAAGAACTCTGGATGCGTAAAGTTGCAAAACCTTTTGTAACATGGCCTCTAACCCTGGCTTGTCTCCATCTTCTTTTGCCTGAACCAATTGAACAAGGTTAACCATTCAAGGCAACATAGAATAAATACTCCAAAAAACAGAACTTAAGGTGAAGAACTAAAGAAAAAAAAAAAAAAAAAAAGCGAGAAAATCCTTCAATAGTTCAGGCACATAAATCTTATCTCATAAATTTCATGAAGATGAAAATCAAATCTTACTTGGCGCAATTGAGCACTAACTTCAGCGAGAAAGCCTTCATCTAGTTGCCCTTCTTGCTCCCGATAGATTATTTCCTGATCAACAAATACATTTTAAGAAAGCATGACGAAACTAAATCTGACACAACAATCAAGACTAATAGCTAAACTTTTCAGAAGAAAACGATTTAAAAGCTTACTCTACCACAACTAAACTTCAAGAGGAAGAAAATAGAAAATAATCTTGGAAGTGTGAAATTATAAGTATTGTTTATTTTGATGTAGGCAAGACGAACGGTAGCAAACAGTCCCAAGATACAGGCCAATGTCCTAGGTTATTTAAAAGGAAAAGCAGGTTCTGAAGGAGCTCCATGTTCAACCCTTCCTCATTCAGTAGGTGTATACAAGCTTAATCGAGGTTACACATGACACACCATACAAATATAAGATATACCTTTTCCATTAGCTTCAGAGCCTCAGGATCCCTGGGGGGCCAAGCAATCTCTTCCACTTCGTCAACTACAGGTTTTAGAATGTCCTTGAGAATATCTGTAGCTGATTCTATTTTTTCCTGTAGAATTGACATTACAAGAAAATAATAAACACCATGACTCGTGCAATCTAATACTAGTCTAGTGTGTGTGAGAGAGAGAAAGAGAGACAGAGACAGAGACAGAGACAGAGGTACCTTAGTTTTATGGACAAGGTGATCCACTATACTCATTACTGAGGCAGCCAATTCCTCGTAATCTTTCTGAAAAGTATATACACATATATATATAGAGAGAGAGAGCATAAGAATGCTAATAAACGCATGGGCATGTGACTTTTTTTTTCTAAAAAAAAAAAAAAAACAGTGCGTGGTACTTAGATTAAAAAATGAGTAAAAAAATGAAACCATGCTTTATCATCCTCTGATTTGCACGTATCAGTCCTTGCTGCTAGTCGAATCCAGAAACCCTCGTTGAAAGCAAGGACATTTTGAAGAACAAGTTTCTGAAGCTGTCCACAAACACAGACAGAGTAAATAGTACGAATAAGATCCTTTTACACTTGAAAAGAAACAGTGAAAGAAAGAACTTAGAACTTCACAGTCCGAGCCACCATTATTAGAATGCCTCATATCCACAAACAATTTCATTTAAACATTGGTTTAAATCTCATTTTGGTCTCTAAATCCATTTTGGTCCTTAAATTTTCAAATTTTCTATTTGGTTTTAAACTTTAAAGTTTGCTCCATCTTCATCTCTAAACTTTTAAAATGTTTATTTAAATTCCGGAGTAAAAAAAAAGAATTATTTTGATTCTCATTGTTACTTTGTCACAATTAAGTAAACAAATGGATCGTGTGGCCTTGGATATATGTATAACATACTAACATGAGCAAGAGCATGCATTGCACCACATCAGTTGGTGGGAGGCAAGTGTAAATGAATGGCTAGTAAGTGGTAGAATAGTTGTAAGGATCAAATTGATTATTTTTAACGCTTGGGAACTGACATAGATATTTTAATAGTTTCACAGCCAAAATGGAATAAACTTTAAAGTTAATGGACCAAAATATGATTAAAATCTTAAAAAATATTTCCATAACAATAAACTGATTGAAAAATTGCATATAGGGTCTATAGAAAAAGGTCAACCAATTATAATAGTAAATGCAATGTAAACATGGTCTAACTTAGTAAATGTTGTCACCCGCATTCTACAAGTATTCAAATGTTCGACACATTGCAAGTTGCAATTCAGAAGAAAATTACCAGCTTGCTACACACAGGCAGACTTACAAAATCTAAAATACAACTAATGAAATAAATCTTCAAGGTTTTCCCCAAGTATACTCAACAGGTTCACAAAAAAGGAGTGCTAGAAAGTGAAAATAAATTTGTGATGTAAAAGAAAAGAACTTTTGAATTAAGAAAACCACAAGTAATTAGTAAATGGCAATGAATTGTACTTACCTCTGTTGAACTTGCATCCCTCAGGGCATCTATCAGTCTATCAACTTCTACAGTCTTCTTGAATGCTTCCTCAGCATCTTGATTGACTGCATATATTAAACTTCTCCTGTATTAGACCCAAACATGCAAATTTACTTCCATTGGTTCCATTAGTTAGAAGCAAAAACGGCGATAAACTAGAACTTTTACATAAACTATTTGTTCTATATAGATTTTTTATGTGATATTATTAATAACAGGAATGGTTATCAACCTTAAAACACAAAATACAAAGTGTCCTCAAGAGTAGTTTAAGCAATCAAATCTAGAAAATAAATATCCAAATTTTTTTGAGTTACTCAATCAATGATAGCCGACTTATCCAGTCAGTTTAAGCTACCAAGAGAACCCAAACTTTCCTTTTAGGCATTTTAATGAACCTTCAAGGGAAAAATAATTTGATACCTTCCTGCCTCAATATTAATGTCTTGTCAAAGATACTACAAACGACAAGGCTTTAATTTTATTTCTCCTGATAACAAAAAATAAAGTTTCATTTAAAAGGGACCAAAACTTGTTGGCAGCAGCAAACGATTGAACTTTACATGCTGCAAGCTAAGAAGAGTAGTTGTGAGCATTTATGACCCTTGAAATAGCATAGCCTGAGTAAAAGATAAACTTTGATTATTTCAATAATTTGCAATGAATGGATTTTTGTGGGTTACATTTCTACTTGCAGTTAGTTTTTACAAAAAAAAAAAAAAAAATGAAAAATAAGAAAGGATGAAGAATACAAGAAAAAATTTTGAAAGGAAAAAATTGTTAGGCATTTACAGGAAAAGAAAAAAAAAATCATAGTTTCATTTCCAAAAGCACTTGTTAGAAATCTTTCTAGTCCCACACTTCCTTATCCTTAACTAACCTTTCCCTAAAAAAAATCTTCAGTTTCTTTCAACGCAAACTCTCCTGAAAAAGAAAAACAAACACCTTCACTATATTGGACCATGAGATTTAAGACTTCTCCTTCGAATCTGACACCAAACAAGAGTTGAAAAGAGCTTCACTAGAACATGCCAAGAGACACTGAAATCTCCCAGAAGTTTAGACCAAATAGAGTGGGAGAAAAAACAATATAGAAAAACATGCATTTGATCCACTGTTAATTTGTTAGCTTTGCGAAGAGCACATATTATGTTGGAGGTGAGAAGTATCTCTTTTGCGCCCAATCAATCATGTTTAAACCCTCCCAGGCCAAGTTCCAAAGAAACATCATGAAGTCTTGGGGGTCTTGACCATACAAATGGCTCCAATCAAGGTTGTGCTCGTGTCAAGCATAGAATTTATCAAAATTGGCTTTTAAAAATGGATTGGTCTCGTCTACTACCTTTAAGGCATGCCAAGTTTTACCACACTGACAAAAAAAACCCACGTTTCCAAGGGCTTCTAACGCTTTACAATATCAGTTTTTTTTTTTTTTTTTTTTTTTTTTTTCCCAATTCCTGGTTAAACCTTGCAATTGCTAGTGACAATGTTTCTCCTTTCAGCTTTTTATTCATTTAAAAAACTGCATTTCCATTTAGCTAAACGAGCCTCATTTTTTCCTTAAATGCCAATGTTGAGCACTCCTTTATCAATAGAAAGAGAAGCATTCGTCCACTTGATTTAGTTGTAGGATTCCTCGTTGTTTACTCCACAACAGTGGAAATCTCAGATTCATTTCTCTAAATTTTATAGTAATCCTAGCTGGAATTTTAATCAAAGAAAGACAATAATATAAGGGAACCTGGATATAATTGCTTCTATTACAGTAGTTTACCTACATAAACCTGAGGCAATTTAATCAATCACACACTTCTTATCCGAGAATACCATTTCCGCCATGGAGAAAAATCATAGCATTAATTAGAAATGGCATAAACGAATGTAGGAAGTATGAATAAACACAGACGAACAGGAGAGAAGATAAAAGCATATCGAAAGATCAATCAACCTCCACAAACTAAAGAGCACTAGCAAGCATGCTTCATTCTCAAGTGCATCCACCAGTAAAATTACTGGCCGCAGACTTATTACCTCCTTTTGAAGTTCATTGAATTTAAGGGAAATGCTTTGAGATTCCATATCCTGAAAACTCCATCGTTCCATTTCTGAAAATCTGAGATCTAAAAGAGTAGAGGAGGGAGGGCAAACATAAAAAAATCCACGTCAAATAAAGAAACAGTGCCTGTAATTACTGATTCAACTATACGCAAACACACACACAAACAAGATTAAAAAGAGACATGCAATCTACAAAACAACCATGATTTTGAGTACAGCTATGATCCTATTTTAAAATGCTTGGGAAAAATGCCTGACAAGTTAATTTTTGAACGAAAACAAATGCACAATTAAGTTCACGTAGGTATACTCAGAACATTCAACCGTCTACATATCGATTGGCTTAAAATTGTTCAATCGAGATGAAACTTCTCGGCAACCAAACAAAAAAGAGGAAAAGCAAAACAGGAGCTGAGAGATGAAAAATGAAAACGAAGCAAAATCCGGAAAATAATAAAACAAACACAATTCAGTTCATCTAAGTATACACAGAACATCCAACGGTTTCCACACCAGTTAACTTAAAAATTAATGAACCAGTGAAAAAACCTCGATCGCCTCGGCAAGCTCGACAACTAAATTAGCAATATGAAAAGGAACAAAAAAAAAACCACAAGATCAAAAAACAAGCAGATCATCGTAAATTACTCGCAGAAGACAGAGGATGAGAGAGATAGAAGAAATACTAGGCGGTAAGAAGATGAAACAGGAGCAATGGGAAGGAATGGAGCAGGAGATGGCAAGAAGAACGCCATTGAAGCGCAGGAAGCAGTGAGAAGAGTGTGGCGGGAGAGAGCGCTAACGACCATTCATCCAACACCACCCAAATCCGTTCCTCCCAAGTATTCTGAAACTGAAGCCATTTGAAAATTGAGGTCCAACAAATTGCTATAAGCCCAGCCCATCTTCTACCCAAATTATGCCACGTAGGTTATAAACAATTTTTTAAAATATATTTTGCTTTCAGCTTGATTTTTTTTCTTTTTCTGCGTATTATAACGTTATATTTAATTTTCTATTTCATAATATATCTATTTTCATCTAAGACAATCCTTTAAAATAATTTTGAAGGAATAATTTTTATTTTTTAATATATTTTTTATTAAAAAAAAATATAATATAATGTTTAGCTTATTTCTAAAAATTCAAATTTTAATATTAATAAAGTCTTTCCCACTTAAAAATATTTATTTATTTTCACATCAAAAATATTTATTTATTTATTCATTAAATAATAAATAAATAAATAAATAAATAAATATATATATATATATATATATATATATATATATATATATATATATATATATATATTTTATAAGAGGATAATATATTTTTTATTAAATAAAAAAATATAATATAATGTTTAGCTTATTTCTAAAATTTCAAATTTTAATATTAATAAAGTCTTTCACTTAAAAATATTTATTTATTTTCACATCAAAAATATTTATTTATTTATTCATTAAATAATATATATATATATATATATATATATATATATATATTTTTTTTTTTTTTTTTTTTTATAAGAGGATAATATATTTTTTATTAAATAAAAAAATATAATATAATGTTTAGCTTATTTCTAAAAATTCAAATTTTAATATTAATAAAGTCTTTCACTTAAAAATATTTATTTATTTTCACATCAAAAATATTTATTTATTTATTCATTAAATAATATATATATATATATATATATATATATATATATATATATATATTTTTTTTTTTTTTTTTTTTTTTTTTTTTTTATTATGAGATGATTGAATCGACTTGTATCTATTTAATAATATTGCTTCAAATATTATTTTTAATAAATAATTTTATAAGAAACTATAATTATCATAAAACCAAACTTATAGTTATTATTTTAATAATATTTCTCGTAACATATCGTCATTAGCCTCACGGTTTTAAAACGTGTCTGATAGGGAGAGGGAGGTTTCCACACCTTTATATGTAATGTTTTGTTTCCTCTCCAACCGATGTAGGATCTCACAATCCACCCCCTTTAGAAGTCCAACGTGCATCCAACCAATGTGGGATCTCACACAAATTGTCTCCCGACGTTTTAAATCCAGCTCACATACTACTTTAATGGACGAACAACCCAATCCTTGGAACATACTACAGTTCCAGGTAGTGAAGAGCCGACATCGAGATGCCAAACCTCCCCATCGTTAAACATACTACAGTTCAAAAGGTTAAATTTGTCCTTTTAGCTCTCAAAATTGATTGTTTTCCATTGAGATTTTGAGTTTGGTCAATTTAATGGAATTAATATTCAAATCACAATTGAAATTGACCTATCATCCAATAATATTTTTGTTATATTTTTATTATTATTTTCATAAATTAAACTCTGATAATCACAAATATATTTTTAAAGTTTTTTTTTTTTTCATTTTTATTCTTAAAATCTTGATTTGTTTATTATATTAAAAAAATAGAAGCATTAATAACCATTTTTAGACTTTATACCATTTTAGTATGAATTAAAACCAAAATAAAATTTAAAAAATAATTAAAAATTAGTCACCCAACTATATATTAAAAACATATGCTAAAGTATATTTTAAAATTAAATAAATAGATATTCATTAAAACAGGTTTATATTAGTTAAACTATGCTTAAATTGATACAGCTATGAAATAAATATGTCCCGGCGCATTGTTGATTATTATGTATTATTAAAGATGGGTCCATATATACTTTGATATGTACGTTGTCACAGTCGAGAATTAAAATATCTACGACTATATAGATGCCAAGATCTGAGTTGAGATGTCGGTGGTGAAAATATTAATAGAGTATCGTATTAATAATTTTTTTTATAAAAAAAATAAGATTATTTTAATTAGAAAAAAAAAAGTATTTTACATTGTTTAACTATAAAATTATTAAAAGTATATTGTATCATATGGGTTATTTTTATTTTTTTATTTTTATAATTCATTTATATAAGAATGGTTTATTCAAAATATCAATTACCCCATATATTTTTTAAGAAAAAAGAAAAATAAATTATTATTTTTACTCTGAATTATTAATTTTATCAAATTAAATATCATAGTTATTATAATTCTAAACTCACAATTAAAAAAAAAAAAATTGTAATTTTTACTTTTTGTAGACATTTATTTGACAAAATATTAAAAATAATATGTAATAAAAATTTAGTTAAAATTAATAAAAAATTGCAAAAATTACTTAAATCGAAATTTTAATTCACTGATAAAAATTAAGACGTTGAAAAATGTATTTATTTATTTTTTAAATATATCTAACAACAACAACAATAATAATAATTATTTCAAAGTGAACTATTTAAAGAGTCAAAGTACAATAATGTCCCCCAAGTGTCCTTTTTTGGCCGACGCCTATTTTTGAGATTCAAATAAATATAAATGTAAATTTTAAATAAAAATAATTTTTAAATATTAAATATAAAAATTATTAATTTATAAATTATAGTTTACCATAAATATCATATTTGATATTTTATTACAGGCAAATATCTAAATATTTATCTTATTTCTTTATTTTCCATATATTACTAATTCCATATCCCTGTAATTTATTTGATTATAAATAGAGAATTTTCACAGTCTGAGTGGATTAAACAATTATTCTCCATTAATTTAAGAAACAAAAGAACTATATATTTTAAATTATCATACTTTACATGTTGATGTTGATTTTAAAGATTAGATTGAGAATTTTTTTTTTTTCAATTTGAGTTCAATTTTTGAAAAACTAAATAATTCAGGTCGATTCGCGAGTTGACATTTCTGTGTCGGGTTAACCTGATCAACTCAACCAACCCGGACTACTCAACCAAAACCATAAATATTAGGTTGGGTTAAGATTTTATTAGATTTGAGTCGGGTTGAATTTAAATTCGAGTATGCTAGTAGACTATTCAACTCTAATAAAATATATTTATGAGACACTTTAAAGTTTAGGAATCTATTAAACATATAAGAACGACTTTTTTTTAGTATGGACGATGGTTAGGTAACCATGGTTATTTGTGTACCAACCTTGAAATAGAGAGATATTTACACGCAGCTTTTAAAGTTGTTAATATCTTGATGAGGTGGTTCCCACTTCCCCTTTTACACAAATATCTACAAACAAAAATAACTACATTATTATTATTATTATTATTATTATTATTATTATTATTATTATTATTATTATTATTATTATTATTTATACCATAAAATCCTAGCATTAAATTAAAAGCTCATAAGGGCACTCGAAAGTTGTTGGCTAATAAATTATTCCATAAAATTGTTAAAGTCGAGATAAATTCTGTTGGATCATAACCGAAAGTAATTATGAGTCAGATATGTTAGATGACGGTATTTCATCCAACACCTCCCTTCAAACAAAGTACGTCTTCCCTTAATCGAGACTCGACTATTTTTCTTTCGGAATCTTAGTCATTTTTTTACCATGCCTTCGAGGACTTGACTCGTTTTTCTTTTGGAGTCAGATTTAAGAATTCTATTGACATAGCTGTGTTTAGGGCATGATTTTAATACCATATTAGATGAACAGACCGTTCACAATTGTATTTGAGTCCAATTATAAATTTTTATAAACATATTTTAATTATTTGAACTGTAAAATTTTTAATTGAGATAATTCTTATTAAATAATTATTTATTATTTTCAAAACAAAAGAAAAGAAAAAGCAGAGTAGAGAGAGAAAGTAGAGAGAGAGAGAGGGGGGGGGGGCATGGCAGATTTTTCTAGAGCTTTTCTTAAAATGTCAGAAAGCAATAAAGAGCTTCAATCTTAGCTGTTGTCTTGTCCAGTAATGGCGAAGAGCCCATAATATTTTGGCTCCATCTTCGCGTTAAATCCACCTTGTGGAAAAGGCAACGCTCAGAGGTGAAATCGAGCCAACACAAGATTCGGTTTCTTCAGTGGAAGGAAAGAAGGAAGGAAGGAAGGATCATGAAGATCCGTTGCGATGTTTGTGATCAAGCTGAGGCCTCTGTTTTTTGCTCTGCTGATGAAGCCGCTCTTTGCCATGGCTGCGATCTCCATGTTCACCGCGCTAACAAGCTCGCTGGAAAGCACTCGAGATTCTCCCTACTTCAGCCTATCAAAATCGATTCTCCTCTTTGCGATATCTGTCAGGTATTTTTTATTCTGGCTCTGGAAAATGTTTCTGCTGCTGTGCGATTTGATTCTTTGTTTTGAGGTTGTTGTAAAATCGAATCAATGTTGCAGAGAATCTTCGCGTTCTTTTGTACCTTTCTTGGAAATATCTATTCTCTTTCGTCGGTTTCTGATCTCGTTCGTTTCTTCGATTTTTGGAGTTTGAATGATTTGGCGGAGAGGATTCTTATTTGTTTCTGAAATTTCAAATTAAAATCGATTTTGATCTCGGATTTCGTATGTAGGAACGGCGCGCGCTCGTATTCTGTCAACAAGATAGGGCAATTCTTTGCCGAGAATGCGACATTTCGATTCACGGAACGAACGAACATACGCAGAAGCACAATCGATTTCTTCTCACAGGTGTGAAGCTTTCTTCGACTTCTTTTTCGTATCAAACATCTTCGTCCTCCAATGGCTACAATGCTGCCATGGATGTTAAAACTCGAAGCTCCCACGCTTGCAGCAAGAGCCCTAAAATGGCCGCGCACGAAACCTCGAGTTCTCCTTCCGCTGAAAAAGCTGCTCCGTCGACAAGTAATTACAAGGTCGAAGACGGCCAAGCAAGCGACGGAGGTTCGTTCTCGACTAGCAGCATATCGGAATATTTGGAGACATTGCCGGGATGGTGCGTGGAGGAGTTTCTCGATCCTTCCACCGCCGCTGCCAATCGTTTCTGTAAGGTTTGCAGTACGCCCTCTGCGTAGATTGAGAGTACTTTCATGAACTTCCATATTTGCTTCACACTTCTTCTTCTTCTTCTTCTTCTTCTTCTTCTTCTGATGGTTCCTACTTTGGATTGGTATAGTTTAACGGCGAAATTCTGGCAATTGGGCACCAAAATCTGGAGAGGCAACAGGAATCACTAGGCATCGAAAGATTTGGCAACACCTTGGAATTTGTAGGTAAATTTTCTCAAACTGGATTTTGGAATGGAGTTGGAATCTCCATGAAAACTTGTAGAGGTGAAAAAATGGCGGTGGCTGATAAGATTATCAGCAACTTCGGCTCTGAAAACAATTCTGGTAAAATCAAAAAACAAACAGAAACTAACTTTTTGTTTGTTGCTGCTGAATTGCATATTTTACCTTACTCCCACTCTTTGGATTGCCATTTCATTTGCTGAATTTAGAGTGATTAATGATTTTATGATGAGAATGGAATCAAAATCTCTTCGGTTGTTTGGTTTGATTCGGCAACTAAAGCAACTCCATGTGTTTGGGAACATTCTCCTATACTAAAATTAGCATCAACACTTTTCTCACTCTCTTTTACCCATTTCATAAAACAACACACTTTGACATTTAAGTGTTATTTACTTCTTCAATTTTGATACTAAAATTGAATATCTTTTAACAAATTTGAATTTGAGTGTAAAACAATTTTAAAATAGACTCTCCACAATGATATGATATTATCATTTTTTAGTATAAGCTATCATGACTTTACTTTAGGCTTCCCAAAATGCCTCACTCAAATGTAGATAGTATTCTTTGATTATAAACTCGTAATCATTCTCTAAATTAGTCGATATAGGACTTTCATCCAACACAAAATAATAGAATAATTTCATGGAACTTAAGTGTGATGGTTCGTGAGTAAACTAACCAAAATTGCTGTCCATGTAGTATTCAAATCATCATACCATGAATACATGGAGCAAAATTGCAATGATGGCTCGATAATTGCTTCCAATCATTGTAAGCTTTCAAACTAAATATTTTCACCTATAATATTAATAATCCTAATGAATTCCTCCACCATTCTTTTTTCACACTATAAATGTTAATAAAATTCTAGAAAGAGTGAGAAAAAAGTTACATACAAATTAAATTAAATAAAATAGCTTAAAGACTAGTTTAAATACTCTATTCAACTTATTTTTATTTTAGTTTGTGTTTTTAATAAATCTCAATAGTTTGAACTTATTTTATTTTAGTTTGTGTTGGTAATAAATCTCAATATTAGCTTTCACCGTTAGCCCTTTTTCGTATATTTCATCATTAGTGAGGCTCTTTATCTTGGTTTAATCGAACTTAGTCAAAATCTCAATAATAATGATAGTTTTCATTAAAAAAAAAAATAAATAAATTATATTTTCAAAATTTATTGGAAGAATGATAGATAATATGAGCAAATATGAAGATTTATTGTAAGTATAACTAAATTTAAATATTTTAAATGAGTTAAAAATTCACTTCAGTGAAACTTCTAAAATTTTAAAATATGCATTATTTATTTATTTTATATTTTAAGAAATACATCTTCATCCTTGAACTACAGAAAAATGATTATTTTAATATTTATCATTATTCCATCAAATATTCAAGTACAGAAAAAAAAAAAAAAAAAAAAAAAAAAAAAAAAAAAAAAAAAAAAACTACCATCACCAAAATAGTTACTTTTTTAAGAAAATAGAATAAATTTGGAATTTTTTAGAATAAAACTTGAGATACAAAATAAATCTGGAAATTAAAAAAATGGAGGGATTTAAGCCTCTGAAATAAGGTCAGAGTGAATGAAATAATTACCCAAAAATTTCACAGTATATTCAACAAATCCAATTCCATTTCAGATTCCTCTTTTATGAATTTTAAACCTCCGTTGCATTTAATGCTTCTTTCAGAGTAACCCATAAATTCCCAACAATATTCCTGCAAGCTGCAACCCTATGTTGTCCCTCCCTTAAATTTACAGCTCTAAAGTCCATCAAAACCAACCAAAATATAAATTAGAACTTAATCCTACTGATTCAAAATCTCATAAATAGTCCTATGAACGAATTATAATTTTCAAAACTATAGAACTAAATTTAAACTAAAACCCAAATATTCAGATCGAAGAGGGTGGATTTTGTGCAAGAAAACAAAAACCAGTTTCCAATCTGACATGCAGTGAACAGAGAATTGGATCTACAAGCACAATGTGAATGATTCAATGATAATGATATATATATAGAGAGAGAAAAGGACTGGGGCTCTCTCCAGAAGGTAAAAAGAGAAGTAGTTGCATATTTAAAATGAAAGTTTGAAACAACTAATAAGCCAAAAAAAAGCTTTCCATCTCTCAAAGATGAATTTTTTAATATGCAGATCTTCTCTTTTGGTATTATTTTACATCTCTCAAAGATTTGAACACAATAAACAATAATTATGTACCTTTTGTACAGTTGCATATAAGCAAAACTAATAAAAGAATCTCGTCCTGGATAGTATGGTAGATTGCAGGCAGTTGAGAATATTGAATTCCTGCCAGTACATGATTATAAAACTGAAGTAAAACAGGTTTTTGCATGTTTGATGGTACAGTAAAGCAGTAACGAGTTGATGAACAAGGTTTCGGATCACGACAGGCAATGTCGATTGTGGCCGAGGTTGATGGAATAGAAGGGAAAGTATGAGTTACCTTGTGGGAAAAGGACATGTATCAGCATGTCAAGAAGTAAACGCAAAGAGCCTATCTACAATCTTTGTACGACAAATTGGACATTCGGAACATGCAAGTGAACAAGATTTACATACTGCAGTTTCAGAAAGCCGGAAATTAGAATCTGGAACTGAAATGTAGGGGTATTTTTAGAAGGTTTAAGAAAACTTACAGCAAAAATGTCGACATGGAAGAAGAATTGCTGCGGTTGGCAACTCGAAACAAACTTTACACATGTGTGAATTCGTATCAACGTTTCCTAGGCACTTGAGATCCTTTTCCTTCATCTCTTGCATCCGTGCCTGAAAAGTATGTCACTAAAATGAATTTCTATGAAGGGTGGGAATGATCAAAACATATTGCACACCTGATGCTGAAAAAAATTCATACCTTTAGGCGAACAACCAATGGTTCCGGTTCTTCCTCACTAGTTTCTTCAGGTTTTTTCAAATCATCAACAGGATCAGTGTCTTCTTTAGAGATGGTCAGAGTTTCATTATCATTTGTCGTTGTTGTATCGACAATATTGTCCATTCCAGAATCCTGCCTTGCATCACTTTTAACATCTGAGATAGCTCCACCTCCACCCTCTTTCTTCAACTTAGCAACCAGTACCCACATATTGGCCAAATCATTTTCAAGAGCTGCCTCCCTTTTCTTTGCATCTTCCATTTTCTTGCTGTAATCATTTTCTAGAAGTTCCTTTTCGGCTAAAGCAGCCTCAAGGGCTTCCTCTCTTTGTTTCCTTGCGTGAAGTTCCATTTTCAAATCATCTGGATCAAGATTCCAAAAATCAAAATCGTCACAGGCTGCCGCTGAAACATCATTACATCGGCCAGAGAGCCTCCCCTTCCTTCCAGGTCTCGCACCGTCACTATACTTACGATTCCCACCATAATTATTCTGTGTGTTTTTAGAGTGTGTCAATTCTTGAGCACTCAATAACTCCTTTTCTAATTTTGAATTTTGCAAGGAGAGCTTGGTGACTTCAGCTGCTAAATTTTTCAACTCAACAGCAGCAGCCGAGGCTAGCTCCTTCGCGTAAGAAGCTTCTTCTGCCAATTTCTGATTCTGTACATGCAACCCACTTATTTCTTCTGAAAAGTGAACTGATTCCAATTTCAGATTTTCATTCTCAATCTCCTGCTTAAATAAACAAGCTTCAGTAATCAAGACACATCCCTTTCTCCAAGTTATAAATAAAACAGCAAATATGTACATATAGGTTACATTTTTTTTTTTTTTTTTTTTTTTTTTTTTTTGAGAAGGGAAACAACATATACAGGTTACATTACTTTCTATAATAGACTAAAGAAACAAAGATACAGAATAAACGAGTCACATGTTGTACAGAAGCATACAGGACAGCCACTCATCCTTATAAACTATCAACGGTCTCATCCAATCATGGCAGTAATACTATAGAGAAAGCATCAAGAATCAGTATCGACAAATCAACTAGAGTAGTCAACCAAAAGTGAAAAGCCTTGCCTGAGATTGAATCTTCTTTTTTAATTCTTCGATATATTTTTCTGGAAGACAATGTTCAGATGAAGTTGGCAATTTATTGCTAGTAACTGAAGTCAACTGATGCTCTAAGTGTTCTACTTTCTCCTGTAATTCTTTGTTCTCTGCACACTGCCAGCAGACAAATATGGAAACAAGTGATGTTCCAAAACTAAACAAAGGGGGAACAATGAGAAGGAAGCTTGTTAATTAAGGAACAAATACAAATGCTCGAAGAATTTTCTACTACAGGTATATAGTGGAAAATAGGGAACAAAAAGAGATGGCAACAAACCTTATTCTGCAATTGCTCTTGAAGAACACGATTGTCTGCCGTTTTGATCTGAATCAAGGGAAGAAAGTAAATAGATAAGAGATTTTGCAATTATCTGGGGTGTGGTGATCGTGTATCCTACTAACGATATATTGGACCAGCAGCATGCATTAAATCAACCTTTCAATCAGTTGAACAACATTGCAGTATCGAAGTCCTTTAATTAATATAACTCAGAAAATTTACCTCCAGCTCAAAGTCCTTTTCACTGCACTGAGTCATTAATCTTGTAACAGTCTGCAACCATACAAAAACAGTAAAAAAAAACCTAATTAAATTTCTAATAGAAGTAAATTGAAGTACTTGAAGGAAGGTCATGAGCTCAAGGAAGCACCACCTGCTGCATTTCAGCCACTGATGCACTAGAAACTGAAGACTTGTCACCCTCAGCAATGCGTTGTTCCAAAGCCCTCATTTGCCTCTTCTTTTCTTGAATTTCATGTTCTAAGTCCTGGATCTGGATGAAGGAACGTAAACATGATTAAAAATGCAGCAAAGAAAGAAAACTCATGACAAACTATACCTGAACTTTAGAACCATCAGGATCATCAACAGACTGCTCAACCAGGCGTTTCAGTGTGCTGGTTTTAAATGCAACCTCTCCAGCAAGCATCTTAACTTGCTCGACCAGCAGATCCATCTGATCTGACATTGACATTTCGTCCTACAGTACAATATAAACAATCATTTTAAAATTCATAGCTCATAGCTCTCTAAGAAAACCGAGAAACCTTCAATAGAAAAAAAAAAACGTGATAAAGAAAAAAAAAAAAAAAAACAAGAAACCGGCAAAAAGCCTTGTGAGCTCTCATCGCTGGATAAACAGATATGATATAATTGAGTACATTGTAAACTGCTATTGTTGCGCTGATGAAAATTGAAAAAAAAAAAAACTTAAAAGCTTTCTGTATGATATTTAATTTGTGAAGAGAAACTCATAAACATGTAACACATCACAGAGAGATTAAAGCACCAATAATTTCACTCACGTTAGTTGATCCAGTGATTACACTACCAGCTGGTAAGCCTTCACCGTTCAACTGAATTGAAGAAACATCTGAGTGAAGAATTGAAGATGGATCATTTTGATTCTCGCTTTCGGAAAGCAATTCTTGGGGGACCTCAAACTTCTGAAAAGGAAATTTGAAAGATGAGCAATAGATTTATTATTCTCAAACTGAAGTAAGAACTGCAAAATGTCAGTCGCTTAGAAATAGGAAAAGAAGCCCCGGGACCAAAAATTCAGTGATGGAAGTTGTATCTGCTTCGTTGGCTATTAGATGTTTGAAACATGGCAAAAAAAAAAGAAAAAACTAACTGAACACTTTTTTATTCTGCACAACTAACAAAAATTGTAATTTGAATTGTAATTTATCCAAATAAAAACAGACAATGATGATAATGATAATAATAATAATAATAATAATTGTCGTTGCAAAAGTGTATGGAGGCAGAACAACCATGGATTCCAGTCATAGACCATAAAAAATGTTTAATGTGCAGAACAAGGCAATCTTAGATGAGAGTGCTCATCTTGGATCTTCTAAGCACTGAATTTGTAAGTTCTTCACATTTGTGATGGCAATGACAATCACAAGAGAAGTAAATGTGTATACGTAAGTTGAAGAAAAATTATATACAAAACTTACATCATCAAAAGAAGATTTGTTCCTTTGATGACTAGGAACGTCACTCAAACATCCAGGAATAGAATTCTTAGAAGAGACTAGTATGAGTTTAGTCAGCCTCTGAATCCTACTCATGAGAGCAACCTTAGCTTCTTCTTCCTCCTCTAATCTTGATTGCATTTTCACTTGACCTGCTTCTAACTATATAATAATACAAGAATAAACAAATTGAAATAGTATTCAGAAATTAGTAATTGAACCACCGAACATGAGCGCAGAAAACACAGACTTGTTGCCTCAAATTCATTATCTCCTCATGATTAACACCAACAATGACCCCCCTTTTCAACTGATCAAGCTCTTGCTTGAGGGTTGAGATTTCTCTCTGATACTTCTTTATCAAAGATTTTTCATCAATTATCTGAAAATGCAATAAAGAAGAGTTCAGAAAAGTGTAAAAAATCATTTGATCAACAAACATTTTCTTCTAACTTCATGTTGAAAAGAAACTTCAATAAACCTTATTGCGCGAGGCATAGATTTCAACTCGTTTGGCCCTGCTAGCAAACTTCAATGTATTGTGAGTTTCCTCCATGTTACTGGATGCAGGAGTTACTGTACAAATAAGCTGAAGATAATTTGTGTAAATCAAAAGGAAGTTGGCAAGTTTAACTGCATAAATATTCAAGGTAAGTAAAAGGAAAGCAGATGACAATAAATAAAGATGATTCATCTATAAGTTCCATCTACGAGAAGCATGCACTACAAAAAAGCTGTTTCTAAATCAAATACTCACTGAAACGTGTCCATGACCACTGAGTGAGGATTGTAGAAGACGAGTAAGCTTAGAATCTCGATAAGGAACATGGGATGCCTTCCCCTCGCTTAATTTCCCAATAACCTTCACAGTGCAACCAAATATATAAATTACTTCCATCTTGAGGTATCCCCTACATAAGGGAAACCAATATCACAGAAGTACAAACATTCTCATGAAATTTATGAAAATTAAACTTATATGCATTTCGATAGTTAACACTCGCCAACTGCAATGAATGGATGGATGAATTGATGGATCCTTAACACAACAGGCACGTAAGACTATAATGATAAGAGATAGTGAAGCAAACCTTGGTTTTCTAAAGCAGGATCAGGATGATACAAATTCTAATTGTACGGTGGTATTTGTTAGGGAAAGAGTGCAAAAATATTTAATCAACACAAAAAAGCCATATAAAAGGGCACCTACTGTTCCAAGAGTCAAAAGACTTTTGTTTATGTAGGCTCCTTCCTTTCTCCTCAGTCCAGTAGTCTCGGTCTTTGAGCTCTCTGACCCAGCTAAATCAATCAAATTCTGTTGCATGGAGTTAATATTAATCAGAATGGCACATTCAAGTTTAGTAGCACTACATATCAGAATGAGAGAGGTCCGATCTTACAAGCTGAGAGAAGATGACACCGTCATACTCATCACCATGTGCACTACTTTCAATCATCTGCAAGAGCATACTGCACTCTTAGTTTACAGAGGCAGAACGATGGGGAAGAATGCACGAGAGAGTGAAAGCAACCACAAAATCTGATAAGCATGCCTCTTTGCACCTCTGTGTGTGAGCATGTCTATTGGAATGTATGTATTTGGTTTGGGTATGTAAGAATTCATGTTTCTATGAATGTATTTATGTACTGATAAAATGTATACTGGCATAAACCATATGTGTGTACATTTCTACGAGCATAGATGCTAAAATATGTATCAATGTACATATCTTTGCATCCATTCGTAAAAAAAAGTTTGAACTCGGAATTCCACAACTAATTGTTTTTATAACACAAATAGGTTGTTAAAATCGGGGGGGAAGGGGCCAAATACTAAGGTCAAGATTGTCAGTTTGGAGTTCCTAAATGCACTTCCCAAAAGTTTATAATTGGTAACATAAAGAGGTGACGTCTAGATGCACATTGCAGAAAGCAATTTAAATCATGGAAAACAATCTTCATTTTGAAATAGAAATAAAACCATAGCAAAGAAATTTACTGAAGAGCAAGCAATTGGATACTCCAACAACAAGGAAATCATTAGTTTTACCAGCGTAAAGATGGTGTGACTCCGGCTACTAAAAAGATTGAAATTATTTGATCCAACATGACGATGCTCTGCCAATTAAGACATTTAGCCATAAACCACATATACACAAAAGGGCCCAATGAGAAGAGAAATGGTGTGGAAGCAGAAGATCCCAATAAATACCTTCTCCCGCGGCTATAAATGATAAAGCATGTCCAGGAGATAAAACCACTTCTTCCTTTATACCCTCAACATAAGTGCCCTAATTGATGACGGCAGCATAAAATGTACAATTATAACAAAGCAAAAATAGTTTACAAGGTGATAACTATGAGGACAAGTAAGAAAAGCACCTGTGCATCTTCCCTAACACGCAAATTCTGGGCTGTTGGATCTAGCAAGTCATTTATCACCTGGTATGAAGAATCCAAATATGATTACGAGTCCAGTAACTTTGAAGATTTGGGGAACTATTAGTACTAGCAGTTTGTACATGATTGTTTAGGATGCCAAAATTATATTCCTTTCATATAAAAACAAGATATCCTTCGACTCTGAACTATATAGGCTATAAACTACATTTACACCCGCCAATGGAACTCGGCGGTAAGTTAAAAGATAAAATAAGAATCTAGACATGATCAATCACTGAAGCTCTAAAATTTTTCAGTATAGAATTACTTACTTCATTGTATATTTCAAGGTAAGATACACGAAGCAAGAATTCCCTTCCAGGAGTCTACACAGAAAAACAACCACATTCATCTATACGGTCAAATATTCACAAAATTAAATAGATAAACGGGATTATTAAATTTGTAACAAATAAATATAATCCGATATCATGCAGAAGCTAGTAAGAAAAATAAGCTAATAAAGAAAGGGTTAATTAGAGTAAAGCAAAAGGCATGCAAAAAAAATTTCATTTATAACAATCTTTCCTTCATAGTTTATGCGAATAGCAAAAATCAATTCATAAATATCAATATTTATTCAATGGTATATAAATAAATGTATTTATTCAATGTTAAGGCAGCATCTCTAACTCTTTTAAGAGGCCGTAGATTTGAATCCCCACCCCGAATTTGTGACGTACCGTTCTCCAAAAATAAGATGGATACATGTATTTGATAACCATGAAAGAAATAATGGATAATACCCGACTGACAATTTAGCCCATCAAATATCAAAAGGATTTCAACAACTTCACAATTTACTTGATTCTTAAGCTAAATAATTTTAATTAAAGTGGTAAATTTGCACATTTGTTATCCAAACATGGTAGCTCGTCTGAAATTTTATTTAACACAGGTTCAATAATTTAATTATTATAACTAAGATATAATAAATATCTAACACTATTCAGGAGTAAAATTTGTAGCAAAGGGAACAATTGTTATTTGGATAATGACTGTACTAAATTCTGCAATATGTTATTATTTCTGATAAAGAATTAAGTACTTCCTTAGGACTGACTTATGCCTTAGCTAGCCCACCCGACAAAAGCATAAAAATTTCGGAAGGACTCATCCCACACTGACCCCCTCCTTCTAAGCTTTTTTTCATTTCTAAAATATACAAGATTTTAAAAATGCTATAGAAGAGATACACACACACACACATATATGTAACATACACATTTTATACTTTTTCATTTACTTCTCAGAAAAACTGATTGAAATAAGTATCGGGCCCTTTTAGACTTGAGTAGACCTCATCACGGAGGAGTCATGACCACGAGCCATTACGTGCCTACTATCTTTCACAGTAGGCTCAGTCTTGGCAACCACCAATATAAACAGATGATAAACTACATACAAACTACAGAATGTGAATATTTTTGTGCAATTGTAAGACTGCAAGCCAAAGTTTTTTAAAGACAAAATTAATGTTTTTTTTTTTTCAAAAACCAGAGCACAAAAAGAAGAATTTACCAAAACTATAACATCGACCAAAAGAATACTTAGCAGTTTAGAACTCAAATGATGTTAAGCATATTAATGAACAACAATAACTGCCCACAAGATAAGAGTTTTATGAAAAAAAATTATCAAGAAATTAAGAGAACATAATTAAAAAGACATCAACAAGGCAAAGAACAAGATAATACTATTCAATGTCTCACTTCATTATGCCAGGACACTTACATCTTGGATGATGCTGAAAACATCTTTTATAGCCAGTGGTATGATACCTGGAGAGTTTTGATCTCCCTGTGAAAATTATTTAGACAAGCAAATCAATAACATTACCAAGGCACCAAAATAAGGTCTGCTAAGCTATCATTGGGGGAGGTATGGAAGTATTAAGAAAAAAAAAAAAAAAAAAAGATAACACCATGGTAGAAAAAGCGAGGAAGAGAAACTTATTGAATCGTCTCATAACAATGTCGTATTGGCTGTCAGGCAGATTACCATGTGTCTCTCAACCAAACTCATCACTCTCTGCCAATCAAGTTTCAAATCTAACACCAACTTCTAGTTCCAAAAAAATTGGACATGGCGTAACTGAAAAAATAAATAATCTAATAACAATTGCTTCATGACTAAGCATCTTTCAATATAAATGTCAAATAGTGTTACTACTCACTTTTGAAAGTCTCTTTTTGTAGTTTCCAGCTGAATTAAAACGGAAACCCTAATATATGTGTAATTAGCATTTAGCCCTCAAAACTAACCAACAATTATAAATTAACACCAGATGCCCAAAATTGGAGGCTGAAAAAATCAAATGCTATTGTTGATTCAACAAGAAAATTAGGGTTCATCATCTCTCCGGCTTCAAACTCTTAATAAGGCTCTTATAAGGACATGAATATTAACGGTTAGCAAAGCAGTTAGTGGTTACAACAAGCTGAACTATTATAATCTGGTTTGGCATCAAACAGTCCAGGGTTCTACGCATAATAATTGCAATTAACAAACTCTGTTTTTGGGCAAATCAAACTCGAATAATTTTTGTAAAAGCGCTCTCAAAAAGATTAGACATGTGGGCATGATGCCAAAGAATCGTACTTACATGCATAGTGTGCGTCTTCCCACTGCTTGTCACACCGTAAGCAAATACAGTTCCTGCATAACAGAAAACAGCTTATAAGATCCTTCAATTGTTAGATTTAATCAAGTTCTCTTCCTAGAAATCGAGAATTATCTCTATCAGTCTAATAATTCTTCCATGATCTTACATAAAAACTTTAACGACACTACGAGTTATGATGTTGTTTAGTTCAAAGAATGTCTGGATCAGTGAAACGTTTCGCACCATTAACACCCTCCATCGCTGACTTGACGACAGGTTTGGCCGCAACTTCATACACCTCCTGTGAAATCGTATCTGGTCCAAACACCCTATCTGCCACAGAGAAACACCGTCCCCACGATGTTATAAACACGAAAACATACATTGCTGCTACGTTAATCCAAATTCAAATTGAAAAATGAGTACCAAATCCATAGGCCGTGGCCGGATTATACTCATTGCGCACGATCTTGTCCCCGTCCGCATACCAAGCAATCTCATCCCCTTTCAGGAACTCCCTCTCACTGCAAGCATAAGCCCGAAACCAAAACTCAAATCAATCGCAAAAACACCAACACTAAAATCAATCACGGATCAGATTCAACACCCTCCGATCTCTCCACTTACCTCAAAGGCCGAAACCGAATCGTCACCGAAATGCTATCTCCATTCCTCAGCTCATCCACAGGCTCAGCAATCAAATCATCAGAAATAAACCCAACCGGCGAGCAATCACCATAACCTCCACCTCCATAGTGCATTGAATCCGAAACCCCTCGGCCATGAGCCATTGATCGAGAACCAAATCCACCGCCCATTCCATAATGCGAAGACGCCGAACTCGAGCAAGGTCGAGGAATCATCTTCCCGTTCGTGAAAGAACTGGGCGATGGACTCGAATAGTAAGAAGAAGCAACAGATTTCCGATGAGAAAACGGCGAACTACTCCGCGTTCGGGACGAAGACGCCATAGACTGAATCAGACAAGTCAGTGAGGACTCTGATAGCAAAATGCAAATCAAATCCAATTAAAAATTAAAAAAAGAAGGAGAATAAGAATCAGAAGCAAGCAAGAAAAAAGAGTGTCAGAAAACTCACATGGTTGCACAAGCAAAAGCGAAGAACATTGAGAATCCCTTTTCCTTCTTCTTCTTCTTCTTCTTCTTCTCTTTTGTCTGTGCTAATAATTTGTTCAACGCTTTAAGCTACCTCCCATGGAAGACTTTAGAGAGAGAAGTTAGAGATTGTTTCGTCTTCTTTAAGACAGCGGGCGTTACAGAGAAATGGATAGTGAAAGAGAGAGAGAGAGACAGATTATATTTTTAAAATT
Organism: Cucurbita pepo subsp. pepo; assembly: GCF_057944985.1. Taxonomy (NCBI): domain Eukaryota; kingdom Viridiplantae; phylum Streptophyta; class Magnoliopsida; order Cucurbitales; family Cucurbitaceae; genus Cucurbita; species Cucurbita pepo. Next base: position 7,897,143 of record NC_141801.1, read on the forward strand.
TTTAATTTAAATTTTGATTAATTTATATATATATATATATATATATATAAAGCGGGATGACGTGGCGGACAACTGGGGTTGTTTTTGAAATAGAGAGAAAAAAAAGGACTTTTAAGAAAATAAACGTGAAGTTGTTTTATTTTTAAATTTAATACGAATTTTAATTTTTAAATATATATATATATTTTTTTTTTTTTTTTTTTATTACATTACAAATGAAGTGAAATTGTTCTATTTTTTTAATTTATAGAAAATAATGAACTGAAAAGAAACGGAATTTCAACATTATTTAAAATGTTTTAATTTAATTAATTGATATTTTTTAACTTTATTTTTTACCATTATTGTGAATATTAAAAATATTTGACATTAATCCATGTCTGTAATAAGTTGTGACTTGTGAATATTTGATATTTGAGTTTTATAAGATTTTAGTTATTGATCGTATTATAAATAAGTTTTAATTTTTAAATAATTAAAAAACAACAAATCGACGACTTAACCTAACCCAGCCCAATCGACGTTATAGAGGGTTGGTTGGATTGAGTTAGGTTGTGAATTTTGTTCGACTTAGGTCACTAATATTTAGGTTGGTCATAATATTTTTCAAACCGTTGTCTTGTTTTATATTACCGTACTTTTAAAAAATAGTTCTTTTATTTTTATTTCATTTAGTATATATCGAAATATAATGGTAACATATAATAAAATTTAATATTCAATTTAACAAAATTAAAAGAATGTAACTGAGAGAGAGAGACGGGAGAGGTGCACGGCGGAGAGTTTCCAGTACCATGTGATTGTGGGGCCGCCACCCCGCACTTTACACTTAGGACCTGGAGGGGCAAATGTAACGTGACAGTACAAGCATGTTCCAGAGCCACACGTGGGGCTACTTTCGTCTTTTTGTACATTCCCCGCCGCATCAACTCCCACGCGCCGCCGTACTACTCCGTTTATTAATCTCTTAAAAATACAGCTTTAAAATTTCAATTATTAGCCAACCAAAAAGTTGGCTACATTACACATAACTTCATCCACGGAATCCTAAAAAAAATCCTTATTTTGTGACGTAATTAGGTAGAAATTCGAAACCCGAACTTGTCTTCCAAATCGTATACGTGACGAGTTTCTACTTCATACAGCTCGAGTTTATGTACTATTAAGCAAGTCGAGACACTCTTTCGAAAACAAGATTACCATTGACTTGAATAAAAAAGAAATATTACTCATAAATGTAGCCTCTCTTCACTACTTTCATGCACCATTCAATATTAGTGGAGCGGAGAGAGCTAAATGACGTGAATACCCCTGATCGAGTTTTATTAAAAAGGGTCCCTAACTCTCAAACAAACCAAAACATGAACGATAATAACGAGTAAAATATTTTTTAACATGCAATTTAAAAACGACTGTGAACCAAATAATTACTCGCTACATAAACGAGTAAAATATTTTTTTAATACAAAATTTTAAAAACTAAATTATTTGAGAGAATATTTTTAGAAATTTATGAAATAAAAGGTTAAGAAATTAATATAAAAAAAAGTGTATTATTAAATTATTTAATATTAATTTAAATAAATAAATAAATAAATAAAAGAAAAACCCTTTAACCACTCTATGGTGGGATTAGGAAGGGTGAGCTGAAAATAGAGAATTAAAATTGGTAAAATGTTTGGTTGTGGGCATAAAGCAACGTAAATCAAGATGGGTTTGTTTTAACTAACCAACAACCTCTCCTTCATATTAAAACTTTATTACAATAATATTTTATTTTTTTATTTTTTAAATATTGTGTTATTAGGATAACCAGAAATGTTTTCACACTGTTATAGATGTTGTTTTCGTTCTCCTCTCCAACCAATATGGGATAATATCACAATCTACCCTCCTTTAGGGCCAACGTCCTCGTTGGTACTCGTTCCTTTCTCCAATCGATGTGGGATGGATCCCCACCAAATCCACCCCCCTTTGGACCCAGCATCCTTACTGGCACACCGCCTCGTGTCTACCCCCTTCAGGGAACAATGTCCTCACTATCACATTGCCTGGAACCTGGATCTGATACCATTTGTAACGACCCAGTTCCATTGCTAGCGGATATTGTCCTCTTTGGGCTTTCTCTCTCGGTCTTCCTTTTAAGATTTTAAAACGCGTCTACTAGTGAAAGGTTTCCACACACGGTGTTTCGTTCGTCTCCCCAACCAATATGGGATATTACAAAACTAACCCAACAAAACCGTCATGATTTAAATTAGGTAGTATGGGAAAATAAGAACAATTTTAAAAATCTATTACTAATTCACCCACAAACTTGAGCAAAGGAAAGTTCTAGATTCCCTCATTTTAGGCCCCATGTGAAACATAGCTATGAGCTCGAACTCGATCTAGCTTCGTCGTTGATATATGAAATTACATAATATGAAGTCTTTCAACTTTTTTCATCGACTCCAATGACAATAACTAGGTCAACCCATCATTTTTTCCACACAGGGAATAATAAATTCAAACCTCTAACCTCTAACTGTATTCCAAAATTTTGTCACAAATAAAAGTGGCTAGATAGACTTTGTCTCACCATTTTTCAGTTCAATAACATTGGAAGTTAGAGATCCGAACCGCTGACCTCTTGATTGTTGGAAAATATCCAAGTAGCTGAGTTATGATAAGATTAACAATCCCGAGTAGGCATTATCAAACTACTTTAACTACATAAGCATTGATCGTATATTATAAATATCAACGGACTTTGTCTCACCCTTTTTCCGTTCAATAACACCAGAAGTAGGAGATTCGAATCGTTGACCTCTTGATTGCTCGAAAATATATCTCAAGCAACTGAGTTATGATCAGATTAACAATCCCGAGTAAACATTATCAAACTAGGTCGATTAACTCAATCGACAAATAAATTACCAATATTATTTGCTTACTAAAGTTGGAGGAATCTAACCCTTAAAAAGGGGTAGACAATGACTTTTCTTAGCATTGAGAGGGCCTTAGGGATGGGAGGCTTTACTTGAAAAGGAAGCGATGAGCTGTGGTGAGGTGGGCTTTTCACGTGGGAAGGTGGGCCCCGTTTAAGACAGGACCACGTCATCCTTTTTCTCTATTTTGGGCTCTTAGGAGGACGGGTTGTCCACATTCATGGGCCCAAAAAACTATATAGTAAAGTAATTATATACCACAACTATATAGTTTTGCATTTTTTTATTCTTATTATATGTGCTTGATAATACATATTATTCTTATCATATACTTGATGACTCTTGGAAAAATATTTTTATTTAAAACTATACTAAATATTTCGAGGTTTGGATTGAATCGAGTTGGGACATTTTTTTTTACTGAACTCAGTTATTCAGATTGTAAAAATTTTCAACCTAAACAACCTTTATTAAATAATTGAATCGAGTCATGTATTAATTTTTTTTTAGTAAAAGTAACAAAAACAAACATTTATTTATTTATTTTTAAATATTTAATTAAAATTTGTAATTCAATTTCTATATATATATTTAAAAATTAAATAGTAAAAAATTGTTGAGAATAAACCGTGAGAAAAATAATATGAAATTAAACAAAATAAAATAAATATATGTATATAAAATTGTAAAAATATATATTTTAAAATTAATAATAAGCTAGTCTTGAAGAAAAGAGAAAAAACGGTTTTATTTTATTAGAAAAGATATTAATATAATAAAACAGGGGTGTTGCGAGAATCGAACTCGCGACCTCTCGCACCCGAAGCGAGAATCATACCACTAGACCAAACACCCGTTGATGTTCGGTTTCAAATTTTTATTAATATATATTTAATATAATAAGTTATCTGATATTTTTGTTCTCAAATTTTTATCAGTTTCAGGCGCCAGGAACAAGGAGGAGCGAAAATGGGAGCTTCGATAATGTCTTCTCCCTCTCATTCTCACCTCATCCACTCTCTTCTTCTCCGGTCAGTTCCTTCTTCTCTCTCGACTTTCCTCTCTAGACCCTCCGCCGCCATCTCAGCCGCTTGCTCCCATCAGTTTAAACCCAATAGTTCTATCTTCCTCATTCGCCAATCTCCTCACCGTTCCCGGTCTTTTAGTCCCTCAGCATCCGTTTCATTCTCTCGCTCCTTTTCTTCCACCATTTCTGATACCTCTGCGGTCGGATTTGAAGACGACGATGTAATTGACGATGACGACGAAAGTGATTACGAAGATGAAGTTGAAATCGAAGATTTCGAACTGGAAGACAACACCGTTGAGGACGGGTTGGAAACTGCTGTGGCTTCGGACTCGTCTTCGGCGGTGGTGAGTAGAAGTGAAGTGAAGAATATTCCGAGTTTGACGGTTAAGGAGAAGAAAGAGTTGGCATCGTACGCTCATAGCTTGGGGAAGAAGCTGAAGAGTCAGTTGGTGGGGAAGTCTGGCGTCACTCCTGGCTTGGCTACTTCTTTCATCGAGACACTTGAAGCCAACGAGCTTCTCAAGGTTTGTTGTTTCTTTCAATGTTCTCTTCTCTGTTTGATCGAGTTATTTCTTGGCTGATTTGATATCCGTAAAGTCTATATGGTTTAAGAATTAGGGTTCATATAGCAACCATTTTAGGGGAACCAGTGCTGTGAATTTCAATTGTCTTTGCAATTTTTATCTCCTCTTCTTCTTGAACAATTTGAATAGAAATGGCATTCTGGACTTAAAGTGCTTGTTCGCAGTTAGGAAAACAATTACATTGTTTGTTGGAGAAATGAAATTCTTCTGTTGAAACGTAGTTTAGAGCTACTATAGAAAATTTATGGGTTGATCAACTGCAGTGTGGATGAACAGTTTGGCGAATAGACATTTTGTGAAAACTCTGTTCTTTTTATTTTTGACAAGAAACAAAACTTATCATGAATTAATGAAACAAAGGATCAGAACCCCCAAAATAAATTGAATCTGAAAAGAGAATCCAACGAAAAAAAACTTAGATGTGTTGGATGAACATCGGCTAATTTAGGGAATGATCATGGGTTTGTAATCAAGGAATACTCCATTGGTTTGAGGTCTTTTGGGAAAGCTCAAAGCAAAGCCATGAGAGCTTATGCTCAAAGTGGACAATATCATATCATTGTGGAGAGTCGTGTTCATCTAACATGGTATCGAGCCATGCCCTAAACTTAGCCATGCCAATAGAATCCTCAAATGTCGAACAAAGGACTCCAAAAGAAAAAAAAAAAAAGAGTCGAGACTCCTCGAAGGCATAGTAAAAAATGACTAAGACTCCAAAAGAAAAGGAGTCGAGCCTCAATTAAGGGAAGGTGTACTTTGTTCGAGGGGAGGTGTTGGATGAAAGTCCCACATCGACTAATTTAGGTAATGATCAAGGGTTTATGATCAAGAATACTCTCTCCATTGGTTTGAGGCCTTTTGGGGAAGTCCAAAGCAAAGCCACGAGAGCTTATGCTCAAAGTGGACAATATCATACCATTGTGGAGTCTTAGATGAACACCAATGGGAAGCATGAAATCTGGAGGACTCAGTGATCAAACCAATGAAAGAACCTTTGAAGCCAAACCATATGTAAAACCAATATAAAAAAGCCTCCCTTGCGTTAGAGAAGAGACTGAAAGAAATTCCTCTAATGCAATTGAAAGCTCGTGAAATGGATTTTCAAAAGCAAACAATGGTATGAATATCTATCAAACTGTGAAAAAAGGGCTCCAAAAACACCTTTGCACCAAAAAGACTGCAGCCTTAACCAAAGCTTAAAGCCTCAAACAGGCAACCAAACGAAGCTGAAACACTTGAAAGAAGAAACAAAACACCAAAATCCTTAGAGAAACCAACCAGAGCTTGGCAAAAGTGAACACTGACACAACTTTCGTCATGAACCAGTGAAGGAATTCCATGAAACTCGACACCATTGGCTTCACTAAGTGAACCGAAATTGGCTGGCATGGAGGGTGGAGGGTAAGTGAAGGGTCATCAACGGATGAAGAGGCAACTTGCTGATTAGAAGGCACCAAAAGCCTCTTACAACATTCTTTCTTCAATAAAATTTGAATTCAAAGAATTTTCCTCAAGACATGGTTGGTATGACGAATACGCCCCAACTTCACGGATATAAGACGAAGGATAGGCTGGATTAGGACCCTTTTTTACATTTTTAACATTCCGGGACTTCGAAGACTCAAAAGGCATAATTAGCCTTTAGGTCTCATCGTGCTAGATTAAGTCCCTTTTCGATATAGTTTGACTCTTTTTGTTTGGAGTTGGTTTTGCGTATTTTCTTGTATTTTCTAATTTTTTTTAATGATAGTCCATTAAAAAAAAAAAAGCTAAGGTTAACTGTTTTTTCTGATCGGATCTTGTTTGTGAAGACGAATATGTTGGCATCTCGAATCCTGTTTAGTTTTCTGTATGCGAACTTGACTAATGGCTTCGATTTCTGCATTCCACGTAAATGTCGAATATTAGAAAATCCTTAGACCAAAGTAGAATTAAAAAAATTGAACCATTGGATACACAGATCAAAGTTCTGGGGAACTGTCCAGGGGAGCTGGAGGATGTGGTGAAGCAATTGGAGGAATCAACAGGGTCTGTGGTAGTGAGCAAAATTGGGAGAACTGTTATCATTTATAGGCCCAGCATCTCTAAAATGAAAGCAGAGGAAGAAAAACGACGTGCCCGAAAAATGTATGTGAGAAAAGAACCCGATCGAGTGAAACTATTTTTGCAGGTAAAGTATATGGATTGACATTCTTGATCTTATCTCAGAATGAATTACTCTTGCTTCTTAAATTCTAATACTCATATTCATGCAGAATAAAGTACAAACACCGAGAAGCTCGAACCGAGGTCGTCGTGGAAGCAGCAGGTTTTGATCTGAAGTAGAATTCACATCTAACAGGTTTATTTTGAAATTTTATCCATGCAAGTTTTTTGTTACACCGTTCTAAATGTTGCAGTTCCACTAGTTTTTATTTGGTTCATCAATATAGAGGCTTTTGTTCTGCTTTCGTTTCACAGGTTTAGAGTTTAAACAAGATTATAGTGTCTGTGTGAGTTAGTAGTAAGAGCTTAAAATATGCATAACCAAATATAAATCAAATACATCGAGTTATATAATTATCTCTTGGATATGTATGCACATGAGCTAGGATTGGTACCTATTTATTAAACTTAGAGGGTGTTCATCGTCTGGTTGGGTTGGGTTGGGTTGGGTTGAAACAATTTTTTGGACCAACCCCAAAAGTTTAGGATGGTTGAATTGGTAACCCAACTTAACCTGAAAACTCCCGTTGGGTCTTGAGTTTTATTTTTTTTAAAGAAGTTTTATTTATCCCAACTCATAATTATTCGATACAATTTTAGATAAAATATATTAAAATTTTACAAATAAACACAAATCAATCTATAATCATTAAAAAAAATAAAAAAAAATAAATTCATCAACAACAGAGAAAATTGTAACCTTTTACACGGTGCAATAAAACTAAAAACAATTAAATACACCTCTCGAATTGGTTAGTAAAAAATGTAAGAATATAAATATAAGGTAGATCATGAAATTCAAAAATAATAAAAATGATTAGTTTGAAGTACATAACAAAAATATAAAAAAATATACGCTCCTCATCCTAACAGTTATCCAGAAACTATGGTAAACACACAGAACAATCAAAACATTTTAAACAACTTTTGATAAAACTTAGTATTTAAAATCATTTACTTTCAAGCTCGATGAGAACAACGATGGATGGAAAGTGTAGCAACTTAGATTTTTGCTAATCTAAAATCGCTACCATCGTCATAACATACTTGGTAACAACTTTAGGTTAATATGTTAAGACTTTAGGGCCATTACAAATAGTAAAAAGAATTCTAAAAAAAACTTTCACAAAATTCATTTAAAAATTCAAAAAATGTAAATAATATGCTTTAAAAAAAAAAACAAAATAATTATTTTATTATACCTAATATTTTTAATACATTAATTTTAAATTAAATATATTTTTCTATTTTTTATTTGATAGGTATAATATATTAAATATTAATTTACACCCTTTAAATTAAATATATTTTTCTTAGTTATATTTAATATCGAAAATTTCAGTTTTTTATTAAACGGATCATTTTTAGTGTTAGTGTTTATGAACTTATTATAAAATTAATTAATTAAACTATTAAATTAATCCATTTATAGAATTCTAAACATTGTTTTTATTTCTAAATTTCATATAAGCCATAATATTTGCTCAACAATTTCTAGCTTTGTTAATTAGTTATCAAATATATTTACAAGGTAAATAAATAAAAATACTATATCAAATTTCTATTAAAAGAATTATGCTTAAGAAAGTCAATTATATAATAAAACATTTATTTTTATAAAAAAAAAATGCCATAATTGATTTTTTCTTCTAAAATATTGAAATTCAAACCAGTAGAATATTTATAAATCCAAATTAAGTTAAAATTTTATTTTAATTCAAAACTTCCAATTGAGTCATATATATATATATATATGGCTCACACAACAAATTCCTATAACTATGAAACCCATATGAGACGGAGTAATAAACGATTCTCTTTTTTTAAATTACTTTGACTCGAAGATGTTGAAATTACGTAAATTATTTGAGTGATGCCTACCTACTAAGATCAACCCGAGTGAAAAGACAGAATGGGCATGAGATAATAATTCCATATTGATCCGAACTAATCAATGTGCTCCCATTTTTAATAAGATTCCAGCTAGAAGCATACAAGATCGGTAATGTATATGATACCATGTATGTCAGGGTATAATTGGTGATTTGACAGCAAAAGCAATAAGAAAGCCGATATAGAATATTATTTCCCGTGCTATAGAATATGATTGACTAGAACCATGTAAATAATACCCACAACTCCCGAGGAATAAGAAATCACCATAGCTCTAGATTATCATCCACTCAAAATTTGTAACCATTCAAGAATAAATGAAGCTTAATTCTTCTTTAATGTGACATGCATTTTCTTCACATATTCTTTGAAGTTTATCTTGCATGATTGATGTCTTGGTTCATATCAAAGTATCTCGATTCAGTGGAGTAGGACTCTCGAGACTCTTTCATAGAATTTAGCAAAAGCACAACCACATCTCCTCCATGTTACACAATTGGAACACATACCCATCTACGATTTTACACAAAGTGGTGACGAAATGGACCGTCCACTTCTTAAACGCAACACTCTTTTATACTGTCAACCCCTTGTATTTTCTCGTTATTGGCCTCGATTCACACTGACACATCATATGTTTGTGTGGATAGTTGCCGAGAGAGGTTACACTCAAGACAACAAGTGAAACACCTTGGTTACATACACACCACCGAAATCCCAGGCACGATAGAGAGTTCTATGAGATAGTCCTTCAACCAAGGACATCAGACATTCACTGCACAAGTAAAGCAAGGTACCTAAATCAAAGAGCAGAAAGGTTATATAGACTCTTGAAGATACGATTCAAAGATTTAGATAAGAGAGCTACTTGGAGCTTTGAGGCACCCTAAATACTCACGTAACAGTAGAGATTAAGCTTGAACTTCCTACAACCAAGAATAAGACCTAAGGATAACGATGCGATAAGAGCCTATAAGTAAGTCGGTTGTTGAGTATTTTTATACCCACCCCTTTAACCTCTCTTTTTTCGTCATGTATTTGTAGGCTGTTGGTCGAGGTGGAGTAGCGTTCGAAAGCTATTTATTCACAAAGGGAGTCGTTCCTGAACGTCAGTCCATTTTTGTATTTGAATCTTTTGTATTTCGTTTTGTAATTGCATCCCGAACCCTTTTTCCCGTTTGTTATAAAGTTGAACACACCACCTTTATTAGTGGTGGTGTTTTGTTATTTTCGTTTGATTTAAATTTTACCGTACTTATATATATATATAAATACCTACACACACATATATATATGTGTGTGTATATATATATATACATATATAGATACATATATACATATATATACCCATATATATACATATATATATACACATATATAGATACATATATATACACGTATATATACATATATATACACCTATATATACATATATAGATATATATATACATATATACACATATATATACATATATATACATACACACACACATCTATATATATATATACCCTATAAAATAATATAAATGAAAAAATGTGAGTAATTATTGTCAAAAAAATTTCCTAATATATTTATTAATTTTAAAAATGTTAAATACTCACATATATATTTAAAAAAAAATTTTAATAACCAATTATATATAGAAATTATTTTTCATAAATTTCTAATTATGGAATCCATAGTAATTTATTTTCTAAAAATGATGTTATTATATATGGAAACTGATGTATTTTTTATAAAAAAAAATAAAATAAAAAATAATAATTAAAATTTATAAAATTCTAAACATTATTTTTATTTACAAAATTCATATAAGGTAAAGTATTTTTTGCTCGTCAACAATTTTTTTTTATTTTGTTAATTATTAATCACATATATTTGTAAGGTAAATAAATAAAAGCCATACTATATCAATTTCCTATTAAATGAATTATGCGTTAATTATATAATAAAACATTATATTAAGAAAAACTTCCATATTTGATTTCTTCCTTTAAAATATTAATATTCAAACCAATATTGATAAATCTAAATTAAATTATAATATATATTCAATTTAGTCCATATATTTTCGAAAATTTAAAAGTAAAAGACTAATAAATCGCTTTGCGGTACGTTATTTAATATCAATATTTGTTTCAAGCGTTTTTACTTATAGTTCTGATAGTTTTGAAAAAAAATTAGAATTAATTCGTATGATTTTAAATGTTATAATTATTTTTTACGGTTTTATAAAACGAACTTTACAAACTATTAAATTAATCAATTTTTATTCATTAATTATACGTCACTCTATTGTAAGCTGGATGTAGACTAAGTTTCAGGTCAATGAGAGATGGTAAGTGATAAGGCAACCCTAATCCTCAGCCCAACGATCCAAGCTTGAAGCAAGAACCCTTGAATAAAAGTAATTAACATCTCCTTATACGAAATTTGGATCAACCAAGAGATAAAGCTAGAATTAGATTACCATCGAAGATCTAGAAAAAAAATTTGGAAACCTTGTTCTAAATTGAATCACTCCACAATCGAACTTGATCAAGGCTTGATTGAATGGCTCGGGTGCAATTCTACCACGAATTGCTTGAAACTTAGAATCCACAATCGAACTTGATCAAGGCTTGATTGAATGGCTCGGGTGCAATTCTACCACGAATTGCTTGAAACTTAGAAATGACAAATATGATGCTCGGATTTTTAAGGGAAACGTCTCAATTTGATATCTGAATTACATTCATCCACGAATCTTACGTAACATATTGTGGGTATTTATAGTCTCCCGACAAAAGACGTTTGTGGACAGTATTTGACTTTTACATAATTTATGAAATTAAAAATATTTTTTTCTAATAAACGTTAATGTGTTGAGTGGCTAATGCAACAGGTTCGAAATCAATTGAACTTTCTACGTGTAGGTTCAAATTCTGTTGTACATTTTTGAATCGACACTATGATTCTTATCGGTAAGCATATTGAATATTTAATTCATAAAACTCATATTAATGTATAATCTTGGATTACATTAATAAAGGTTTGACTTTTCTAATTAAATATTTTAACTAAAAAAATTCTAAAAATTTAATGAGAATTTACTACCATAAATAGATTAATTAAAATTTTAATTATTCTTTATGGTTTATGACATTTTAATTAATTTTGGAATTCATAACAATTTTTTTATAAATAAAATAAAATAAAAAATAAGAATTCTCAACAATTTTTTTGTTTTGATAATTATTAATCACATATATATTTATAAGGTAAATACTTAAAAGACAATATATCAAATTTCTATTAAAAGAATTATGCTTAAAGAAAGTCAATTATATAATAAAACATTATATTAAAAAAAAAACAGCCATAATTGATTTTTTAAATATTAAAATTCAAAGAAAGGTGGAATATTTATTAGTTCAAATTTCATTCCATTTTATTCTCAATTAAGTCTATATATTTTTCTAAATTTATATTTTAAGTAATTTTGAAATTTTTATTATTATTTAATATCCCAAAAGGGATAAACTCAACATTAATAAATACATTATTCCAAGCATAGAATTTTTTTTATAAAAAAAAAAAAAAAAGCAAATTTAAAATATACGAAAATAAAAAACGAAGATGATTTTTTAAGAAAAATCTTTTTTTGGATGTTGTTTTAATTGAACCCGGCCGAGTTAAGCCGGTAACTCGGCACAGCAACGAGTCGAACCGCTCTGGGAGCGGTTAGACCGAACGAGTCGTTCATGTCCAGCTCCTCCGCCTTCATGCCGTCCGGCAACTCCCACGAGAAGGAATGAAGAAGATTAGCCACCGCCATCTCACAAGCATAAAGTCCGAGTTGCATTCCGGGGCAAGACCGCCGACCCGACCCGAACGGAAGGAACTCAAAATCATTCCCTTTGAAATCCGGAGCGGCGTCGTTTTCAAATCTCCCTGGTCGAAACCGGTCCGGATCTTCCCAAGCGGTTCCATCCCGGCCAATAGCCCAGCAGTTGATCCACACTCTTGAACCAGTCGGAATGAAGTAGCCTGCAACGGCGGTGTCCACGGCGGTCTCGTGGAGGAGCAACGGAATCGGCGGATGAAGGCGGAGCGTCTCCTTCACGACGGCTTTCAGGTAGGGCAGATTTTGAAGGTCCGATTCATGGAGTCTTCGATCTAATCCAACAGTCCGTGTGAGTTCTTCTTGAAGCTTTTGTAACTCTTCCGGATTTCTCATTAATTCCGCCATGGACCATTCAATCACAGAAGCAACCGTCTCTGTTCCGCCGAACATCACATCCTGCAAAAATCTCATGAACATTGTGAATCCAATCAGTTTTTGCAAATCAATAGAAAAATCGATGAACTCACCATGATTATCGCTTTGATATTATCTCTAGTAAGTTGAAAATCGTTGCTACTCGATTCATCGACGAGGAACGCCATTAATTCATCCACCATATCGGATTCAACGTCCTGTTCATCATTATCATTGTTTTTCCCCAATTTTTTTGCTATATGTTCATCGATTATGCTATCAATGAACACATCAAGAGCTTTTCTAGCTTTTTCCATTCTTCGATTGAATTCTCCAGCATGAATCCAGCCTAACCATGGCAAAAAATCTGCAATGTTAAAAGCCCCAAACAGTTTAGAAAATTCTTGCAGGATTTCCACGAATTCGTCTTGTCCTTCGTGCGAGCACGATCCAAACGCGGCCTTGTAGGTTATGTTTCGTGTCAGACCGAAAACGAGTTCGCCTATATTCACAGCCTCTCCGATTTTATTCGATACGATTTGAAGTACAGAATCGACTTCATCGCGCACTGACGCCCATGATTCAGCCCGCCGTCGACTGAAAAGCTTCATGACACAGATCTTGCGCATTTGGCGCCAGAATGGACCGTAATTTGCGAAGGCCATATCCGCGCGGTCGTACGTGAGGTACGATATCGCGACGTTTGCAGGTCTATTTGCGAATGCGATATCCTGAACTTGGAGGAACTCGCGTGCCATTTCTGGCGTGGAAACCACCACCATGTGGAGAACGCCGAGACGGAGGTGGAAAAGACCGCCGTAGACGGCGGCGAGACGAGTGAGGCCACGGTGAGTTAGTTCGTTCATCATGAGCATGTTGCCGATGATAGGGAGGCCGGTAGGGCCGGGCGGATAAGGGAGTTTACGGCGTAATCTCCATAGGAAAGCGAGGAAGAACAGAAGAGAAACGAGGAAGAAGAAGAAGAAGGAGGAAGAATTCAAAGACTCCATTGAATTGCGATGAGAATTTGATAGGATTTGGAGATGAACTTATAGAGAACGAAGAGATTTTGGTTTTGATTGGAACGTTACAACCTTGCGTAATTATGTTCTTTATTTAATTTTTTGCAATAAATTTTAAAGATAATCATAGAAAGTTGTTTTAAATATTTACCATTTTTACAAGGAATGTTTTGTTTTCTCCTTGCTACTGTCCTTGTACATGGAGGATGCTCGCTGGCCCACTCCCCGGTAACCTACCTTTGATATGTTCTCTCCTTTGAGGGTCAATGTCCTCGCACGTGGGGCGTGGCGCGTGGCATTTCGTTTCGTTCTCCCCCTTAGCGTCCTCGTACGTGGGGGACGTTCGATAACCTACCTCTAATATCCTTAGTTGATATTATTTGATTTGATGTTAACCTTACGATTTTAAAACTCGTTTAATAGGAAAAGATTTCTATACGAATGTTTTATTATTATTATTTTATAATTCAAAAAATTAGGTAAATGGAAGATTGACTTTGGTTGGTCGGTCTTTAATATGGTAATGGGGTATCTTTTTGATAGGTTCAAATGGGCTATTTATTATCTATTTTAATTATTTATCCCTAATTAATAATATATATATATATATATATATATATAATTTTGTAAAATTTACTAAATTATATTTATTTATTATATTAAAATATATTATATTGTTATATAAAAACTTTGACTTTTTAGGCTGTCATTTTGATCTTGGAATGAGAAATAATATACTTTTTAAATTAATAATACCATGTCTTCCGTTATTTTCTTTTCTTTATTTCTTTTACGAGAATAATAAATAATAATTAATTAATTAATTAATTAAAAATATTAATAATAATGGTGAATATTTAATTTTAATAAAATTTTAGTTAATAAAAATCTATTATTTATTTTTAAATATACAATTAATTAATTAATTAATTAATTATATATATATATATATATATATATATATATATATATATATATATATATATATATATATATATATATATATATATAAGTAAAAATATATTTTTTAAATTAATAATAAATTTGAGTTGGTTCAATTTAACCCGATAATTTTGGAGAACCCTTGAACCAATGAAACACATAAAATTTTTATTTCTATGAATTCAACTCAACCTGAACAAGTTCATGTCCCGACCCAAATCCTACGAGTTGAGTTAAGTTGATAGCGTTTTTCGAGTCAACGTTTTTTTGGACAACACCCGAGGGTATGTAGTCTCCGAAAAACTTAATTAAATTGAATTATTCAGTTAAAAAATTAATAATTGAATTTCCTTAAAAGAAAAAAAAAAATCTAACAAATTACCTTGTAATTTGACAAACTTGTTCGTTAGGTATATTAATTAATCTGCCTTGTATGGGTAAATAAAAGTTATGACGTAGGTCGGTGACTGCTGAGCTCAGCATCAATTAAATCACAACAAAAATTTAAAAAAATTTTAAAAAATTAAAAAAAATATATATATTTTTTAAAATGTTTCAACCTATTTTAAAATTACAAATCTTTAGAGTTTAGACAAAAAAAAAAAAAAAAAAAAAAAAAAAAATCGAGGTAATGGTGACGTGAAACAATATGAAGCTTCTAGTTAAATTTGAAAACGATATGTACCTACATGTTCGCCTCGAATACTATTCACAGACTCTAAAGCAACAATAATCACAAGACCTCGGGTGGAACTCTCGATTGAGGAGTTACACGGAATGCTACCAAGATACTTAGAAGAAGCATCAGACTCTTTCATGTAGACCCCACTTGCCGAACTACCCAACATCTTGCTTTTGATATTCGGGAGGTCTCATTTTGGCCACTTCATGATATTTTATCGTACTAATTTTCACTTTACCTTCTCGGTCCGATCTATTAATATGATTGGGTCGTCCATGCCAAATCTAGAGTGAAATAGTAGTTTAGAGTTGAAGGAGCGAAGTCGAGTTGACTCGGAATTTCCATTTTTTTAGTCGGCCCGGAGTTGATATAAAATATGATATTTTACTTCATTTAACTTTCATCAACTCAAAATCTCAAAGTTATTAGTTCATGGAAAAAGACTTTAGTCTAAATAAAGATCGAGTTCTTAATTGACAGTACCAAACATTTACAACGTAATTAACAGACTCATAAAGCTTGAGAATTTTGATGTTTCTTCTTAACAAAAGAACTAAAACTACTCGTATCTCGTCTTGAACGAACGACAAAACATGAATATTCTTCCTTTTGTACTTGAATTTGACCGCACTTATAGCTCAAACATGTTGAGTTTCGATCTTACAGTGTTTTCCAAGATTTGAGAAAAATAAAACTCAATCAGTCTCATCTTAAATCTAGAATCTAATACAGCAGCTACTATCAAAACACTGTGAATCACTCTTCTCACCTCAACATCTTACTATACTACCTCGAAAATTTCAAACTATTGGATTACTTGATCCAAAAAATTAATCAGTCATGTTGTAAAAAGGGTTTCAATTTACGAGCATAATTAAAAACAATGTCATTACATTAAAATAAATACTAAACTAATGAATCACATAAAGGAAGTCTTATTATATCGAACCAACCAACAAAACGAAGTTGAGTAACAACACAAACAAATACTATAAAAGCAAGTGAACAATTTATAAAGTTTAGAGTTTAGTTCCGAAATCGATATGGATAATTAAGTAAAAAATGAAAAAATGCGAGGATAAAATATTAAACAAATAGATAAGAAAGTTAAAAAAATGAAATCATATTGAAAATTTTTAAACTAAAAAAAAAAAAAAATAGATAATACTTAAATTATTTGCATCTGAAGACCCTCGAAGAATAGAGAATTGCAAAAGTAGCACATGTATAACATTAATAACAGGGCGTTTATACAAAGAAAAGCTCTGAATAATGATAGGACTATACAAAATTAATTGCTCTCTAATCACTGTCAAACAACTAAATTCTACTTGTGCCTGTAATCACAAGAACCTCCTTTCTTGCAATGTCCACTTCCATGATATTTGCACAATTTTTGCCCTTTATTGTTGTAAGGAAGCCTAGAAGAACTTCCGCCGCCGCCGCCATAAGATGGTGGCATCCCCCAAGATTTGCCTCCGTTCCCTGGATCTCCGCCGTGAGAGACACTGTCCGGGTTCGAGAATCTATCCCCATTCTTACCATGTTCGTTACTCCACATGCCCTGATTGGCTGATGGGGCATGCCAATTGGGATTCATGTTCATAGGTGGCATCGGTCCGAGGTTGGGGGCAACCCAACCCGGGGTTGCGTTTACCTGAGGTGGTATCGAGCTATGCGCTTGCCATCCTTGAATGTTGTTTCTGACTGGTGGCCCTTGACCTGGGGCATTCCAACCTGGGTTTGTACCTACAGAAGCAGAACTTTGAGCTGAAGACCCCCACATCATACCAGTAGCATTCGGAGGTGCTGATGGAGCCCAAGTCATGTTTGGATTTCCTGATGGCATTGGCCCCCAGCTATGGTTCTGAGACTCCAACCCCGGTCGTGGAACGGTGCTTTGACCTTCTGGAGCACCCATTCCCCACGGTATATTAGGCGGAGTTGAAGACTGAATGTGTGGCGGGTTACTCGGAATAGGAGGCATCGATCGCCAAGGCTCAGAGGATGAAAAATTGGTTAAACCAGGCGTGGAAAAACTCGCTGTCGCAGCATTTTGCGCGGGTGACATCTCCCCCCAACGCCTGTGAAGAGTTTGTCCTGGCGGCATGCTAGAAGAAATGTTTGTTTCAACAGTTTGAGTTTCAATAGGAGGATTACGACTGTTGATGGATTGTACTAGAGAATGAAGATTTGCACTAATGCTTTTAATATCTGCAGCTGGATTCACCAAAGTATCATCAATGATAGATGAAGGCCTTACTGGCAGCGAATGATGATTTTGAAGTCCATTTATAGGACCTAAACCCGTGCCCTTTTCTGCAGCGTTCAGGCCAGAATGTGAGCGCAAGGAATCGTTTTCGGATCCTTGCATAAGTGAAGAACCGTGCAAACTGCCACCACCTGCTGAGGAGGCGAACGGTGTAGCCATTTGAAATGGCTGCTCCTTCGTTCCTCCTGAGCTGGGAGTAGGAGAAGGAAGACTCGTAAAGTCCTTATTACCATGGTCAGACGACCATCGGTCTCCCGAGTACCTGGGGACTTCTATCGAAGCTGAGGCGGGTATACCAGTAGGGCTAACTTCAGTTTGAGATTTCCATCTTCCTCCAGCAGATTGGCCATAAGAAGTTGGATTAGTATGTGGATTTGAAGTACCAGTATTCTGAACATCCATACCTGACTGCACAGTAGCTCCCTGAGGCTTTGCAACGAAAGAAGAAGCATGTGCTTGTGCTTGAATACTGTTGTCCACGGATGAAGTATCCTTCGGAATCTTTCCCGCTAAGACATCGGTCAGAAGCAGCGAGTCGTCTTGCTTGTCTGAGGCTCTCCATACTCTCAAGTCTGCAGGAAAATAGCCTGTGTTACTCCACTTACGAAGTTGCACCATCGAAAACGGTCCCTGCACTTTCCCAGATGGATCCTGATAACGCCAAATCTTCTCTGTTTCGTTAACTGTAGCAGCATTTTGTGTAGTCCCAACAGATGGAGATGCTGCTGAATTTACCGAACGAGCGGCAGAAGGCAACTCAGACGCTGCCCCGGACAAGGCATTCCTGGCAGTCATTTCTGAGCTAGGCGAAACTTGTTGCTTGTCCCACTTATTTGGTTTTTTAACATCTCCCTCCCTTCCATGGCTCCAAGAATTTTCATTTATTATTTCACCAGAACCAATGGCATCTTCACCTTGGTTAGAGAAGCCTTTTCCAGACAAGTTCCTGCTCAAGTCCCGATTCGTGCTCGAAAAGTTTCTAGTACCACTCCAGGAATCATTCAAATTTGAACCTGCTTTTCCAGGAGAAACTGGCTCCCTTGTCCTCCTACTAAAGCCTGAGCCTCTTGACAAGGTGTAGGTTTCTGCACGTAAACCGATAACGTTATACTGTCTAGCTAATGAAAAAGAAATGTGAATTGACAACAAAAAGAAAAAGCAAAAAACCTTGTCTCTTATCATCTGCTTCATCCTCATCTTCAGATTCATGACTCGGATCCATATTTGGGTCTGTATGTATTCCCGGTAGCTCCTCCAGTCTGCGCTGCCGCTCCTCGGGTGTCTTCAAAAGCTGTAGTTTCTCAACACATTCCCTAAGCGTTGAGAGAAGTCAAGGAAGATAATCATAGAATTCTCTATCTCATTTTCATGCAGAGCGTGCAACAAAACAAATAAAATAAAGATGAATTGTTAATAATCTTGTAGTCTTTATTCTAGTTGTGCACTCAAAGAAATAGGGAGTGATCTCCTATATGAATATGATCTCTGCCACTTGCATTCCACATTAAAAAAACAAACTATAATTTTTAGTTTCAAAACTTTGACTTGGATTTCAAAAACATTTCCTAAAAAGTAGGTAACGAAACAAAGAAATCAAGAATCGTAAGTAGTGTTTGAAAACCAAATGGTAATCGAACGGGGCCAATACATAAAAGTTCAACTTTTCCCATAGATTCCATCTTCCAGCTAACGTTCTGTAATCCCTTCAAAAAATGCAGGACTAAGGTTATCATCTAGTCTGGATTCATGGAAGGTGGTGGAAGGAAAGAATTTTCAAATTATTTTAAGACGGAACAAGATAGGACATGGAAATTTCCCACACCATAATCTGTTTCAAAGTACCTAGAGGGCAGTGGTTTTACCCCAAAAAACATCAATTTTCCAATAAAATTCAGCCATAATTCAACATAATGTTGTAAAAAGGATATTCTTTTCTGCGCCCTTTTTCACTTGCTCGATCACGAAGATGACTCAGTCGAACTATCTCGGTTTCCATCCACTGGAAGGGAGACATACAAAGAAATAGTAAACTATAAGTCAAACAAGTGGTATCTAAAATACAAATAGTTTGCCTTAAACATATAAACTACTTAAATGCAACCAATCTTTAACAAGGAAAAGATGCCAAGAGAAAGAAACTAATGTTCATTACATAATGACGACATTTGGGGAGTTGCTGATCATAGTTGGCACTGATTATTTCATAACATAGTGCAAATGAACAATCTAACATCACAGTCCCCTCTAAATCTTCCTAACTTCTTTAGATCAGTTGCGCGCACCACTACCAGATATTGTCTTCTTTGAACTTTCTCTTCCGAGCTTTTGCTCGAGGTTTTTAAAATGCGTATGCTAGGGAGAGGTTTCCACACCTTTATAAAGGGTGTTTCGTCCTCCTCCTCAACCGAGGTGGGATCTCACAGTGAGACGTTAATTTCTTTAGGTTAGTTCCTCGTAATAATTCTTAAATGCTCTTTTTTATTGTTTGAAATGGTGACTCAACGTTGATCTATATCTACTTAAAATCTTGGTTGCAAAAGTTCTTATACAGAACGAAAGGGAAAAAAGTTAAGAGCCTTATCCAAATGAAGCCGTTAATTGTTCGACAAAAAGTAGCGGATACTTAAAGAGGGCATCTCAGTACAAGCATTACCTCCAAATGTTTCAAGAGTTAGATGAATCTTATTTTTCCTCTAATAATAAAACAAGGGGAGGACCAGACAAGAGATATCGACTAGCAGGTAAATAATGATAGAACATTACAATGACAAACAATGTTACTAGTTATCTGCAGCAAACACGAAGGCCGACATGAACAGGTCAGCCAATTAAAGGACAAAGGAAACTTTCAAAAATATTTCCTTTCAAAACATGCATCCATGTCAAATTCTTCCAGGATCAGATGTATCAAATAATTTCCAGAAGCATGTATAAAAAAAAATCCAGAACTGTTAACATCAAATACTTACATCCTTAACTCTAGCATCTTGAAGCGACATTGCTCTCTCCTGAAGGTCACCCTACAAGGGAGAATTGATTTTTTAACATACTTTGAACTTATACTCAATATTATTGTTTATGAGAAGCTTGAATAAATAATTAAATAGAAGATAAGTAAAAAAGAAAGGTAAAATTACCACAGTCAGACGGTTAAGGATTCCACACTTAATGCTCTGTCTGAGACGCTTGCACTCCTCCTGAGCACCACCGTCACCGGAAAAAAAGAAGGCAAAATACCCAAAAAAAAATGATTAAACAAAAATATATGTACCGAAGAGATCATAGCTACACTTGTTTTGCTGGTAATCCAGTTTTAAGAAGATATTCAAGCACCATATTTGTATTAAAACTACCTCTGTGAACTCTTGATTCGAGATAATATCAATTGAAATCACTTCTGTCTTGTTCAAATTCAAGATCTCTAGCAAGATATCTGTCATCTTTTTACCAACTTTATAAGGCTCAGACGCTTTGCTTGTACCTGATAACATGTTAAGAACTACGTTACTTCTACAGTTCTATCAAGTTCTTATAAGAGGCAAATGGTAAAGGCACGACTCCTCATACCTACAACTTGAACCAACCGGTATAAATCTTGTTTTTGTGCATTGCCTGATATTCTTATCCTCACAAAAGAACCAACAACCTTTTCATGAAAACTCTCCTCGTCTTCAATCAGATATTCCACCAAATTACGTCTCAGGTAGATTAAATTAATGTTGTGAATATCAATGGCTGCATAGTCATCAAGGTTGGACTGCAATCCTCTCTGATCACCTTTTTTCCGCATCCGGCGTTTCTTTTCTTTCCTAGTTTTTCCCGACGCATCGGTGTACCCATCACCTTCCAACTGACTTGATTCAGTATCGGCAACACTCCCTTGGAGGTCATTTATCTGCACATCTTCTCTGATGAGGAAATGTGACTCTAGGAGCTTCAACATTTCAAAATGTCCTACACGTGGCTTTCCAAACAAATTCTCAAGTCTTGAATCACATATGATTTGACTTTTCCTACGAGGATCACGAAGCTTATTTCTTTTAATATATTCTAATAAGAGAGCCTGCACGTCAAACTGAGATAAAACAGTTCTATCACCATTCTTCATGTGCATAACAAACTCCAAGAGCTCTTTAGATGCCCACTCAACATTGTTATCCGTGGATGGCCCTTGAGAATCAGGTATTATTGGCATACTAGGTGAATTGGTTTCCTTTGCTTGGGATTTTGACCTTCTCTTAGCTTTTCTTTTCTTAGAACTACCAGATTCTTCATTTTCAGAAACATCCAAATCTGATCCTCCATCAACATTACCATCATATAGCTCGCCAGGTGAATCGGGTCTGCTATTTAGTGTTTCAGATCCTTTCCATGGGTTTTTTGCATGAACAAGTTCATCAAAAGTTAGAGAAAGGCTTCCTTTCAGGTCAGTCCAGTATTCCTTGAAAAGATATTCCCAGCTAGTTTTGTCATTAAAATCAATTTGGCCCTGTACAAGCACAAGAATGACCAAATAAGCAAAATGGCCTGCTGCAGTAAGACACATCTAGGATACTGCATTCGAAAATCTGCTTTATTAAAACGTAGCTTTTACTGTTTATATGCATGAGTGAGAAGTGATAACAAATAGAAAGTGAGAAAATAAAGTGATTTGCAGAAGTACAGCCAAGACAATTATGGTTATCTGCCCTGGTAGGGATGGAATGTATGCAATCTGATTTTCACATCACTGGAAAATTCTTTCACATACATAGATATAAAAGTTTCTCTTAAGATCTAAACATAAAAAGGAACAACGAACAATTAATTTCACAGTTCAATCATTTTGCAATCAAAGAAGCCCTTAGCCTACAGTCCTTTTCTTGCTAATATGTCTCCAACTTTTGCATCTATTGAAATCAACCAGAAATGCACATGACATGAATAAGTTGCATCTTATAATGCGAATGTTTCAAACAAGAACAACCTTGTACTCGTTACTGATTAACCAACAAAAGTTGAAGTTTGGAAGTACATTGAAAATTTTGAAAATTCACCAAAATTGAGTGTGTGTGTGTGTGTGTGTAAAACTTTTCTCCATCTACACTGGGGATTACTAAATGTGCATTTGACCTTCCATCCCCAGCTCTTTATTTCCTAACGAGCTAAAAACCAACCAACCACATCATCTCCTCGTAATCCTTCATTGGTGTTCACCACAAAGCTATGTTTCATAGCCATGAAGGTTGCACGTCAACTAATGAACAATGCCTGTATGCGTCTGCAATTAAATTCACTCAAGTGCCAGCTGACACTCAGATCTATCAAAAATAGTTCTGCGGAAAATTTGATGCATGGAAGTAATGACTATTAGAAGCAAGACCCACCTTCCAAACATTTCCTTGAATCCATTACCATATACCTTTTCCATACTTCATCTAGTCCATGAATTTCTAATATATCGTTTTCTCCCTCCCTAACACTTTTACAAAATATAAGTCCTTGACGCTCCAGCCATATTTCACGGAATGACTTTGGAGTTCATGAAGATATGGGCTTGCTACTCCTAAGGTAACAGGGTACAAGGAAATGCAACAGAAACAACACAAATAATGATTTGAAGAAGGGAACACATTCGAATTGAAATGAAATAAGAATGACGCTTAATGAATAGTAAAAAAATGAAAACTCATGGCTGATTTATGATGAACTTCAGACTATTTCATGCATAATCTAACAAGGACAGCAAAGTTAGGTGATTCTGTCTCCCAAACGCTATATCGTGTTTGTCTAACCAGTTACCTATGTAAAGCTATGCTGTTCTTAATTCTTACTGTTTGTATACTTGCTGCAAAAGAAAAGGTTTCTCTAAACTTTAAATGTCCAAAATGATAATGAGACAAAAAGTAATGCTGCAAAATGGAGACAGCCAGAAATATTATGAACTTATTAGCAATTGAGTACACCTGACCAGTATTCATACATTTTTGGCACTAACAGAGTAACACATACCTTTTCTGTACTTCCCTGCTCATTCTTTTCAATCAACATAACAAATCTCATGCACGCCTCGCAGAAGCCTTTGTTACCTCTAACACACAAAATAACAGCATTTTTTATGCAGCCCTTGCACAAGGAAAATGTACATGTGTAACACATGTAGTGGGCAGTCTTCTCACAGTTACTACAAAGATGCCAACCTAAAATCAATATAAAAGAAAACCTTGAATGAGAACATAAATCAAAAAAAGTTCACAAAGTAGGCAAAGAGGAGGGGGAAAAAGTACGAAATTATTGGCCATATTATTTCCAAGTCTATAAGAACAGAGGGAATGACCGTAGAATCATACAAAGTGAAGGCTTAAAAGAAAAGGAAACGCTTTATATGTACAATATGCGTGTCATTGTTCAGTAAATTTTTATTTCTCTTCCATTGATAAGAAAAAAGTTTAATCATTAACTTAAAGATGGAAAAGTTTAGTAAAAAGTCTACTCTTGAAGCTCACTTCATGCATAATCAAAAAACAGTGTTCAACCTATAGCCTCCCAAAAGGGATTAACAAAAAAACCACACCAATTTGGCAATTACATTGGAAGTTGATTATAAAAAGATGGAGAAGAACATCTATAATCTTAAAATAAGTCATCATAACAAACAAAAATGATCCACTGCGTTAAAACTCAACTGTCTTCTTTGAAAGAAAATAATGCAGGACTTTCATCTCCACAGGCTACAGCCTTCTTGATTTCCAACATAAATGGCTACCTTTACCAAGTAAACCCCTATACTAATTTATTTTCTAAATCAATAGCTCAAGTTTCTAAGATAATTTTAGTGTAGAATTGAAAAGAGTTTATCCATGAAGAGTTACCTACACACCAACAGATACCTCTCCCCTTCCCCTGCCCCACTCACTCATTATACTGAGAATAAGGAGAATTGTTATTGGTTAAGATAGACAAACACGTCCTAACATCCGTTGCTACAATTTTCAGTCAAGTAGAATACTTCCCAATTCTATTGCACTATTTTCAGCGATGAAGTTATATTGAACACGCATTTTAAGATAAGAGCAAGAATCCTTCGGCTGGTACTCGTTGAAATTTTTGGTTTGCGAGAAACATGACGTTCTCTAAAGGCACAAAGGGTCATCTTTGAAGCTGGTTTAGTTTTGCACATTTCAACCCTCTAGATAATTTCAATAAAATTAAAAAAAAAAAAAAAAAAAAAAAAAAAAAAGGGATATCCTTTCTTTTTAATTCTTAACAACTGGAGTCTCTTCTTGTACTATCTTCTTCTGAGACTCCTTTTGTTTGTTACATGCCTGTTTATCATATTGCCTTAATTTTTGGTCCCATTATTCTTAATGAAACTTATTTTCTTGTGTCCTATCATTGAAATATTTGACAACTATTTCCACTTCCACAGTACAATTTTATAAACAACTAAGCCTCCAACGTTTTTCAAAAAGCATATATAGTCCAATGTAGAGCGACTGAAACTTCACTCTCCATCCTTTTTTTATTCAGAGGGAAGCGGCTGCAGCTGAAACTCCAGACCGACACCAACAAACGAGGAAAACTGAATCGATATGATTCCTGATTCCAAAACACCGTAGTGCACGTCATTTGGATGTTAAAATCTACATGATAATAATCTGCAGCCATCTGCACATAAATCTTTGTAAAAGCAAAGGACAAGAAGTCTGGTTGCAAAGACTTCCTTTTCATAAACATTTTAGAAAAAATACTCACAAGTTACTCAATTTGTGAAAGGGAATCATTACAGAAAAGAAAGAAAATAATAAAGAACGACAAATCCCCAAGGAACACCACGATGAAGGTCGAGAAACAAAACCCTCTAACAAATAAGATAATTATCAATGACCGTTACAAAAACAAAAGAAAAAACCCCTTAATTCCTTTCCACCCACAACGACCTAATAGTGGCTTTCGGTTTCACCATGTAACACAACGGAATTGAATGAGATCATAAAAGATTCTGGCCGGATAAAAGTAAGGTACAAGCAATTTATCAGGAAAGTGGAAATAACTTTTTCACCCCAAAAAACATTCTTATCTTGGTCCAAAAGAACAAGAAAACATCAGGAACACACGCTAAAAAAGGCTAATATCCATGTAGGAAAAACGAATTACTCAGAATATGTAATATAAGACAGCACATTACCACAATTCCATCGACCCTTGGCTCGGAAGAACGCCTCATCACGATTAATACAGGAAGGGTGGTACGCCTTGGGACAGCCTCTGGAATCAAGAGAAAAAAGATCAACATAAAATCTTAATAAAAAGATGGTTTAGGATGCCACTGAAAAAACAAACCTGCGATCACAGAGTACAAGGTCACCCCCATCAAAACAAATAAAGCAAACGTCTTCTTCCACCTTCTTCCTAGAAGGAACTCTAGCAGGAGCTTTAGAATTCTTTCCACGCTTCCTTTTAGCCCCACTGCTACCTTTACTTGCCTCATCAACCTCCTCTGTAACATCCATCTCCTCAACCTCCTCCGCTGCTTCTGTTTCCCCCACCAAGTATGTCATGTTTGCATCATTCTCCTCTGATCCAATCCCTTCATCCACCAAATAAACCCTGTCATCTGCTTCCTCAGTCTCTTCTTCCATAGCTATTTCCTCCAATTGTGCAGTCTTGTCGTCCAGATTCTCCATTGATTCGGCTGTGTAGTTTGTCACATTCTCAGCCTCTGCAGTCTCATCTACCAAATTCTCAATCTTTCCAACCTCGGCACTCTCATCAGCCACACCCAATCCTTGCACCCCTGCTTCCCTATCTTCAACGTTTTCAATCTTCAACACTTCAATGTTGTCGTCTGTTACGTGCACTCCCTTGATCTTCGGGGTCTCATCTGCCAAATTTCCCGTCGTCGTCTTCGTCGTCGCATCAGCAGCCTTGTCTTCCAAACACATTCCATCCACCTCAACAGTCTTGTCTTCAGTATTCTCCATAGTTACCGCCCCATCAATCTCACCAGCAAAATTCGCCAGCCCCACCTCATCAGTTTTGCTTGAATCATTCTCCATCTTCAAAGTTTCACCAGTTCTGTCAGCTAAATTCTCCGTCCTTCCTTCCTCCACCACAGCCCCATCTACCAAACTTTGTTTCAACTCGGACTTCTCCACAAGCTGCACCGGGACGCCTAATTTCCCATCCTCCATAGAAAAAGTTTCTTGCTTTGCCACCTCTATATCCTTCGAATCTTTGGGATCATCGGCATTTTCTTCCACCTCTTTCCTCTCCACCAAATTGGCTACATCAGTAGTATCTACACCATGCACAAAAGGAGTCGTTTCTGCAAGCTCAGCCAAAACATCACTCAAGCATGTGTCTGTCTCACCGCAGCCAACAGTATTGTCCGGAAGATTCACCATCAAAACGTTGCCCTCAACCTGATTTTCAGCACCACCAACCAAATCCATTTCACATAACAAGTCACCTTCTCCAAATTCAGCAACAGCCTTCACCTCCTCCGCCCCTGCATCCTCCTCTTTCACATCATTGAAAACCGTTTCCCCCAATAACCCCATCGCCGCAATATCCGGTTCAACCTCCAACTTCACTGAATCTTCCCCCATATCCTCAATACCGTTACGACAAGCCTTAACCCCGGCTATCTCTGTCTCCTCCACCTCCAAACAAGTCTCTGCAACAAGACTCTCATCCCCACGAATTGCATCGCTCGGCTGCAAAGATTCAACGCTAGAATTGGATGGAAACTCCAGTTCATTAATGGCGGACTGGAACAAACAATGCTGTTCTTCATTGCTGTGAAGCTCCCGATGGGTGTGACACTTAACATCCAAGTCGTTGCCATCATCAACGGAGAGAAGAGGTGATGATGGTTGGTCATGTTTGGAGGAATCGTTCTCTTCGGCTTCCATTTAGAAACAAAATTAGGATTAAAAATTAGGATGGCCCGGAATTGAAACCCTAGGGTTTTAAGATCCACTTCCCCCCCCTCTGACTAGATTTTTTACGGTACAAACAGAGCGTTTGCACAAAAAAATTGAGTTTCGCTCAGCTCCTCCCTCTCTTCGATGATTTCTTTGTTTTTATAATTTGACTTTTTTTTAATTAATTTTTTTTAATGTTTTTTATTTATTTTTTATTTTTTTATTTTTTTTTATGTTTATTTATTTTTTTATTTATTTTTAATTTTTTTTTTTTTTTGTTGTTGTTTTGTGAACAAATAATAAATAGCCCATAAAATTATAATAATTACATATGCCATTGTCACAACCTTGACTATTATAACTTTTAGGCCTATCAATTTTGAATTATAATTTTAAATTTAAATTAAAATAAACAAAAAAATAAGACTTATTTTCTATTATTTTCTCACTTTCTATTAATTTTTAATAGTGGTTTTCCATTTTTTTAATAAATTAATCTTATAAATATTATTTACGCCTACGAATATCTATCTCGCACTTACTTTTATATTAAAATTTGAGTTTTTAGAAATTATGTTGAATATTATACGTAAAATATTTAGATTTATTATGATATTTTTATATTTTTTTAATAGAAATTATATTGAAAATTGTCCGTTAAAAAATATTTGAAATGAAATTTTTTTTTTTAATATATAATGATAAGAAAAAAGATTAATAAAAACAAATTAGGTAAGAAAACATGTCCCTCAAATTTTTAATATCTTTGTTCTTACCTCTAAAAGGTTTTGAAAATTAAAAATAAAATAAAAACTTGTTGTGTTTTAAAATTTGGCTCAATTTTTTAATAATTTATTTAATTTTAGAAAAGTTCAGACATGTTTTATGTTATAGATGTGTTTTATTGAACACAATAGAGGCATTAACCTTTTGGATGCTCTATTCCATTTTAAGTTCCACTAATTTTTATAATTTTCTTTTAGTTAATTAATAAAAAATACGTTCAAATTTTTCATTTTATGTAAAAATACCTAATACCCTTAAATTTGAAAGAAAAAAAATATTTATTTTACGAAATACTACTAATCTTTCAAAATTTTCACACGAATAAAATTGTTGTACTACCTTTTTTTTAAAATACTTCTGAACTTTCAAAAGTAACATTAATACTCTTAGAACAAAAATTTAAAAAGTTTCGACTATTAGTACCCTTAAAGTGAAAGAGAGATGGTAAGAGTATTTTTTTAAAAAAGTTTCGACTATTAGTACCTTTAAAGTTTCGACTATTTGCAAGATGGAGATAGACGTTTTCGTTCATGATAAAAACTTTTTATGTTGATGCTATTTTTTAAAATTACATAGATGGTAAGAGTATTTTTTTTTTTCAAAAAGTTAAATGGTATTAATAAGAAAATTTAAAGTTTATTGATATTTTTTAAACACCTTAGTTTATACTATTTTTAAAAACTTATTTTGTTAAACGTGTAAGGAATTATTGTAAGGATATTATTGAAACTCTAAGAAATTCAGAGGTATTTTTTAAACTTATTTTTATTAATTTGTGCACCATCTTTAAATTGATTGTGCTATAGTTCTAAAGACATAAATTATGAGTACGCCTCATTTGATAACTATTGTTTTCTATTAATGCAAACTAGGTCGAATAACCCGATATGAGCACAACTCACAACGTCGTTGATAACAAGCATCTCAGTGCAAGTCAAAGTTCATACTTTACAAGGAAATTTCATTAAGAGTGAAATCAACAAACTAAACTGATGAATCATGGAAAGGAAGTCTTATTATATATAGAAGCAAGATGAAACAATACTAAAAATTCATGGTCTAACCCACAAAACAATGTTTGGTAACAACATGAGCAAATACTACCACCATGTAAGCAGCAAGCAGAGCAGAGCAATCTATAGAGTTTAGTACCCAAAATGTCTAAACTCGAAGCAAAATCCGAAGGCCTCCTCCTAATCACGTCTTCAGTACCTCCTGGGATAACGCTCCATAAACCGACCTGATGGGCATTCGTATGCTAGGTGACCACGTCCCCCACAGTTATGGCAAATCATCAAAGGGCTCATGCAGTCCCTACTCATATGGCCAAGCTGCTGGCAGGTCCTGCACACAACATCCCGGTAACCACCACCACCACCACCACCACCACCACCACGTATACTGCCACCGCCACTGCCGATGCCTCGGTCTCCCCGGTCTCCGAGGACATTGGATTTTGGACACTGCCTGGCTACGTGCCCAGATACATTGCACAGGTTGCAAATAGGGTCATTTGGACAATCGCGAGCAAGATGGCCTGTCTTCCTGCAATTGTTGCATGCCTTTTCATTAGTACAATCAGCTGCTATATGACCCTGCTTGTAGCAATTGTTGCAAAGCCTCAAGTCCCCGGGTGGCAGCGGAGGAGCCGTGCATTCCCTGGCTCGATGTCCTGCCTTCCCGCAGGTGTGGCAGATACCTTCATTTGAACAGCTACTTGCAACATGACCAGGTTCACGACAATTCCAGCATAGTGACTTTGTTGTACACTCTGAAGCAATATGCCTAGATGCAGTATCACAAATTTATACATAGAAATGTAAGCTATAAAGAAAAACGAGTGTCGTTGTTCTATCAAATGTATGCCAATAAGCAAACTATAATTTGATTCAATGACAGAACTTCTGCTTCAATTGTCTCTCCCAATTATATCCTCGAGTCAACTTCAAATCTCAAATTCTGAATTAAGATTGGTGAAACTGTTGATTAGAGGCTACAAAGATTGAATACTCCACGCCAATGGCATGATAGCATGGGACCAAATCCGTAAATTTAATGTCAAGTAGAATGGAAAATAACAACCCACCCCTTTGCAATGCCAGAAAATAAGTAGAACGTGAACATTTAATGTATATTTGGAATAACTCAACTATTCTTTAAGTACCTTTGAAAAGTTAATCATTTTAAACATGTCAAGCATAGCCTATTGTGTGATTTTATATCATCACAATCACTTAAAAAAAGTTGAGGCATTTCTAAAACGATCACAATCACATAATAAATAACAATCACTTAAAAAGTTGGATTAATTTAAAGATAGATTGAAGAAACACTGTAGATGGATTGTCCAAAACTGTTTTATAAATGATTAAAGGAAAATCTACAAAATATGTAGCAAAAAAAACACATTTCTAATTAACAGAATGCAAAAAAAAAAAAAAAAAAAAAAAAAAAAAAAAAAAAAAAACATTATATTGAATATAATTTTTAAAACCGTGCTTAAACTGGAGAGTAATCCAAACAAGCACTTAGTTTAGTACAAAACGAAGATTCTCACAATAAAATGAATCCAAATAAACGGCAAAGGCAATAAGCAGAAGATCAAGTTCCTTACCCAGGGAGACCACAGTTGTGACAAATTGCCACATTAGGGCATTCTCTTGCAAAGTGGCCGGGACGCTTGCAGTTCTTGCAAAGATTGTCTCGACTGGAGACAAAATCAGATTAAGATTACAGCTTCATGTCAAACAAGGAGAAAATGAAAGATAAACATAATGAAGAAATTAAAAAGAAAGGTTCACCCACAACATTATAAGCTCCCTCCGCAATAGTAACTCCCCCATATATATATATATATTAAATGGAGTACACACAGTCAACACGCAGACATTGGTGAACACACAGTCAACACGCAGTCATTATCCTAACTAATCAATACTCCACTCTGACCTTGAACAGTAAAATATCCCCAAGTCTTCAGCTTTTCCCACCAGCTCATAGCCGGAACAAAAGGATCCATGAAGAAAGCAGTTTATAATCTTATAACAAACCATTAATAGAAAAGTTGCAATATGAATTTCACCCTTGAAAGCTCGTGTCACAGATGATAAAACTAAACCATGATAAAACCACAACGTTTTTTCATACAAATAATCATGCCAAAAAACAGAAACATCAGCATCAAATACTACTACCATACAATTAGTATAACATGGATATTATATCCATTGCAGCTGTATAGGAGACTTCCATGTCTGCTCAAGCATGCTTAATGCAGAGATTTGTCAACTTGATCAATGACAAACGTTCAGAACCAGCATAGCACAATCATGCAATAGTTACATATAATTCCTTTAAAACATGAGATATGACTCCATGACCATGTGTGTGCATGTGTATCTGCGTATGAATTGAGAAGAGAAGATACTAATCGATGGTTGAATGAAATATACCCAATCTAAACAGGGGGGAGATAGCTCCACAGCCAGAAATGGATTACAAAAATAACATGACTGCATTAAAAAAACTCATACATCTGCAGATTCTACCCCAGCCTACATATCAGATATGAGAGAAATAAATAATTTATCAGAATAATAAACCTGAAACCCCGACGTGATTCTCTCCTGTATGGTGCATCACGATATGAAAAACGATCAGACCGGATCTTACGAGCCACTGGGCTCCTGCTTCTGCTCCTGCTTCGACTCCTGCTATCCGAACTCATTTCCAAACTTATTCTTCAACACTTATCCCCGCTGATACGTGAAAATATCACCACCACCAAAATATTACACCAATGCTGCCTCCTCCCTGTCCACATAACAACCACACACCCAAATTCATATCGACGAATCCAAACCAAACTCTTTCCTTCCCTTCAAACAGAAAACACCAAGTGCCCATCCCATTCAACAAAGCAATAATTCCAACAAAGTAAATACCACATCCCCCCAACATCCAAGAACAATTATCCAATTCTTCAACTACATTCTTCTCGCAATTTCAAGTATGGCTCGTAAACAGTGAATATCACCAACACATCACCAAGCAAAGAATTAACCCAGTAGTGGATCATCCACAAACAACGTCCAATAAATTTCACATTCCAGATTGCTTCATCAACTTCTTTCACTATTATTACCATTAAATTATTAATATCAAAACCTTTATAATTGCCACAGTTTACAACTGATGATCCCACGAGTTGTCATTTTAGAAGCAGCTCTTCCACTAGTTACTATTTTTGCAGTGAAATTTATAGAGTCCATTAGGGCAACCATTATAGTTATCAACCTTAGTCCCATAATTAGCCCATTCCAACATAATGTTAGAAACTACATTGACATAAGCTGGATAGATATTTTTCTAATAAGAACGAACAAAGCTAACACGGCGAACTAATTACCATACCTAACACCAATAATAACTACAACTGCCACAAATCATGAGATCTATTCAGACGTGATCGGTTGGCGTCACATCATACTGGAAGAGAGAAAATAATCATGTAATCTACAGCGCTGGAACTTATAAACCACTTCACCCCTTATCTGTTCACAAACCCGAAGAATGATGCAGAGGCAACATAATGCATCGGGAAATCGCGAAAACAAGATTTATACAAAAAATAAGATTCATTCCAATGGTGTAGAATAAGCGTCTACATGAACTACAGAAAAGAACAATGAACCCTAAGCCTGTAGCCCTAGAAATGCAATGAGACAACAAAACAAAACTGTGAATCAAGAATGAAAGAGAAACGAACCTAATGTCAATGGCTCTGTGCTTGTGGCCAATATTGCCGTAGCTCAAATGGTTGAAGATGTTAAATTACGAACGAAGCTGCAACTGAGAGACGATTCGCGGAAGAACAGCCGCTCGAGAACGAAGATTTGTGACGTGAAGACGACGAAAAGATGCATATCCGGATCGTAAAGATGAGAGCCACAATTGGGCCTCGATTTGGCAACTGATAAAGCCCATTAATATTCTGGGCCTTGCTTCAGCCTTCACATTCCTCTTGGGCCTAATATGTATTTTTTTTTTCATTCATTATTCTTTAAAAAAAATTATTTATTTTAAAATTTTTATTTTTTAATATAATATTTATTAAAAAATTATAATAATAAATCAATATATTTCATAAATAAACATATATATTATACCAACATAATTTTTTAAAATTAAAATTTAATATAACGTAATTTTTAACAATTAAAAAAATTACATTCTCAAATTAAATAATTTTTTTTAAATATAAATATAAATATTTATATTAAGTTTTTTTAATTGTTTATAAAGTGTATTTTTGAGGGAGGAGGGACGGCCGGCCGCCGCTTTATCGGGAGTCTTTCTACTGTCGTCTCGTTCTCTTCTGGTCACAGCAAGCAATCTCTCTTCGAGTCAAATTTTTTAGGGTTTCAATTATATGAGGTTGGTTCTCCGATCCCTTTCCTTTTATCTCTCTTTCTCTATCCACACGTTACTGTCATGATTGATTCATTTACAGTTCATCTATCTCGTTCACGCCATCTGTGGATTATTTGTTGGATTTTACAGTCACTTGCTAGTTTCTTATGTTAATTTTACGAGAATTCATTGTATTTTTGAAATTTTAAGAAGTCGGAAGTATAACTATGTGATTTGCTGCGTTGATTTCAGTTCATAGAAACGTTTGTGATTTTTTTCTTTGTTCGAGGCTTACAGTATTCAGATTAAAAATAAAGAGGAGAGGATAAGGACTGAGGTTGGTTGATGAAATTGAAATTGACAGACATGGAGACCGTAGGGCATATATTAATCATTTGGAGGAAGACAAGAGTGATGTAGTTAAGTTTTGAATGGGGTTGTGTCGGGAGAGGAGTTAAGGGAAGATCAGGGGTTCATAAGTAAGGAACATTGTCTCCATTGGTATGATGTCTTTTGGAGAAACCAAAAGCAAAGCCATGAGAGCTTATGCTCAAAGTGGACAATATTATGCCATTGTGGAGGTTCATGATTTCATACCATAGGCTTTGAGTCATGCCCTTAACTTAACCATGTCAATAGAATCCTTAAGTGTTGAACAAAGAAGTTGTGAGCCTCGAAGGTGTAATAAAAAATGACTCAAATGTCGAACAAAGAGTGTACTTTGTTCGAGGGCTCCAGAGAAGGAGTCGAGTCTCGACTGAGGGGAGGTTGTTTGAGGGCTCCATAGGCCTCAGGGGAGGTTTTATGGCTTAATTTGTTCAAGGGGAGGATTTTTTAGGATTTTTGGGAGAGGAGTTAAGGGGAAGATCATAAGTTTATAAGTAAGGAACACTATCTCCATTGGTATGAGGTATTTTGGGGAAACCCAAAGTAAAACCATGAGATATTACGCTCAAAGTGGACAATATTATACCACTGTGGAGGTTCGTGATTCCATAACAATAACAGGTAGGGTTCTTAGAATAATCTTTGTAATCATAGGACATTTTGTGTGGAATTAAGTCTTTCTGTTCTTGTGTTGATCCTCTTTATTTTCCTTTTCACTTAAAAATTATGATCATTAATTAACCTATCATTAAAGCTTCCTTGCACTGTTTTTATGCTTGTTCTTACAGTTTGGGCTCTACCAACTCCCTCTCCCTTCCCCTTATTATGCCTTTATTTCCTTTGTTTTGGTTTGACTGTGAATGGAATAATTTGACAGCCAGTAAGAAAATTGGGATAAACCATAGTTTTGGATCTATACTAACCCATTGGGCAACAGAGCCTCCATATACTGACCTAAAATACTAGGATCTAGCTCGTTTTTGTGAACTGAAACTGGTAGAATTACTTTTAGTTGAAAATAATGGTTTGAGTAATTTATTTCCAGTCATTAAAGGTTAAAGCATTTCTGATAAATGTATACATACCCATGGGGATATCGCTTAAGCTTGTGGAATTGGTCCTTCTTTCTTGTTTTGATTCATTTTCTGCCTCTTCACCTAGAGAAGCTGATCATTAATGAACCTGTTCTTCATGTTTCCCCTATAATTTTGAATTCTACTTCTTGTTATTTAGGCCCTACCTTCTTCCTCCCCCTCGCCCTTATCATGTCTGTACTTACTTGATGCACTCGGAATGGAATATATGTTGAGGATTATTGGGAGTGAGTCCCACCGTGGTTAATTTAGTGGAAGATCATGTGTTTATAAGTGAGGAATACTATCTCCATTGGTATGAGGCCTTTTGGGGAAGCCCAAAGCAAAGCCATGAGAGTTTATGCTCAAAGTGGACAATATCATACCATTGTGGAGAGTCGTGATTTCTAACAATATATTCACACCCTTTCATGAACCATTCTTTATCTACTGACTGTGCAGCAGGACCATCATTAAATGTTTTGTAGTTAAAAGAGATGGTCTGTGAGATTTTTTTCATCCTTTCTGATAAATGTAGTTTGTATGGAACAGCATGTTAGAAGGATCTGATTCTTCTCATCTTGAAAGTGGACAAGAATCTAAGGAGCAAATCGATGATCTTACTCCTGAAGACATTGCTTGGGCTGATTCTTGTCTGATTAAAGAGATACCAGATATTTTAGATGGCAATTGGAACCATATAAAGGATGCCTTGTTAGAAGTCCTCGATCTGTATCCTCAAGGTTTCGAATCTCCTCTTGCTGTTAGTGATACTGTTCCAGGAGGTATTAACGATTACATCGACGTTGACATGCTTCGGTTTAAGAATGTGAAGAAGCCAACAGAAAGAGATAGCGATGATCCTATGAACGATGTCGATTCTTCTCTTTCGTTGTCTTTTAGCACGAATCCACTTTTACCCATTTACAAAGAGGAGGATAATGTTCCAGGAGGTACTAGTGATGACATCGACATCGACATCGACATGCTTCTTTCTAATAATGTGAAGAAGCCTACATTTTTTGCGAAAGATAGCGATGATCGTATGAATGAAACAGGAATGGCTTCAGAAGATCAACAACACCACGACGACATCGATACTTCTCTATCGTTATCTTTTAACAAGAATCCATTTCTACCTACATACAAAGAGGAGGTAGATGAAAAGGAGAGTATTCAAACTGAATCTAGCCATGATTTACCAGAAATTGGATTTGAGCCTCCAATCAATGACATTTTCCAGGTCTGGGATTTGAACCTTCCTCCGATCGAAAACGATCTCGTCGAGCAGCTGAACAAAGCTCTTTCTGAAAATTCTACTGAATCAGTCCGTTTACAGGATAGTAATTTCAGAGTGGTGAAAGATTTCAATGACGATTTACTTGATAGCTTAATCGACAGCATATCTGACCTGTCTTTAGAACCGAAGAAATACTAGAAACATAGTATGGAGCTATTGATTTCTGAAATTCCGTGCGGCCGACACATGGCGCTCTGTTATTTGATAACTTCTCTCACATTCAAATAGAGGGTGCTTCCAACGAGGCTACTTGGAGGCTTAGATGATATAGTTTAGTGTGAATACATTTTTTTCTCAAGTGTTATGCCTTAGTGAAAATGATCTGATGTCTTTGATTCTTATCCTTGCAATTATCCTACGATTCTTCATTTTGCATTTTCTTATCTATTATTCTTATTTTGCATTTTCTATGACGTGATATTGGATTAAGTTGATATTGGATTAAGTGCAGGTCTAGATTATATTCTCTAAAAAAACATGGTCGATTTTTCGCCAAATATTCTAAAATATTTAGACTAGTGTATCAATTTTCCACCAAATATGCTAAAATATTTAGTGAAAAATCTCGATTTTTCACGAAATATTCTAAAATATTGAGTAATAAATGTATCGATTTTCCACCCAATATTCTAAAATATTTAGATGGGAAAGTTAACAATAATAATGAAAATAGTTTTTATTTATTATTTTTGTTAGCTTGCGCTATTATCTAATGAATAAAAAGTTCTTCGTCATTTTCAACTTTACCTTTCACATTTTATGACTTCTACATGAATATCAATTATCGACAATACTTCCTATCCTTTAATTTATTCTAAAAAACTACCCGTTAATAATTTTTCTTAAAATAATTATCAAATTAAATAAGTTTTAAATAAAATTTTCTATTTTAATTTTAACATAAGATTTTTTTTTAATAATAGATTAAAATATTAACGGTGAAATGGAGCATATCAAACTAATATAGAAGATAAAAACAATTATAAAAATAAACTATAACTTTTGTTATTTAGCAAAATAAAAAGGCGTTATCTTTCTAGCGGTTGGCGTGACAACCAAGCAAAGAAATATTCTAAAAAAAACAATTTTTTTTTCTTTTTTATTATTTATTTATTTTTTAGCTTTAAATTGGTTATTATTATTTATTTATTTTTCTATTGTTATTCAAGTAACTCTTTATCGAAATTGAAGAAATCATATAAAAAAAATGACAGCAAATAATCAATAATTAGATAATAAAAAAAATTGTACCTAGAAAATATAATATTAAAGTTAATGTTTGGGAAAAATGTGGAATTTTTAATTTTTAATTTTTAACCTTGTTTTTTTTTTTAAATTAAAAGAACAATTTTTAATTTAACCAAAATTTTATTAATCCGGGAAGAACGGTAGAAAACGGTAGAAAGTGAAAAGAGATTTTGTTTCTAAGAACACAAAAACAAAATTAAAAGATTTTATGAAAAATAGAGTTTATTATATATTTTTAGTATTATTTAATAGTACCAAATTAAATATTTAACTTATTCTAGTTGATTTATTGACATATTTTATATACATTATTTTAAATATTAAATATTTATATCATGTTATTGAATTTTACGATAGATTAGGTTGGTAACCCGAACAATCCAATTAGAGTTCATAACCCAAATCAACTCAATCTTCTATTTTCTGGTTGTATTGGGTTGTCGGGTTATTTTTTTTTAATGATTTAAAAAATAGTACGTATCAGTATCACGTACATTAATATTATATATCCTCATTTCTAACCTCGGTTACAAAAGTCAAATATTCTTAATTATTATAATAATTAGTTGGTTTAGGTTATAACCTTATTTTTAGACGGATAAAAAAGAAAAGGTCAACATGTCTCAAACTCGAAGAAAAAAAAAACCAACTCAATTTTTATGGTACGGGTTGAATAGTTTGGACTAGTCGAGTTCTCAAATCATATAAACACTTCTATCACTCGCTATGAGTTTAATTTATCTCAAAAATCTCATATAAATAATTAATATTCTAATGCTCTGTTCCCCTCTCTAACCAATGTGAAATCTCACTATCCACCTCTTTAGGGCCCAACGTTCTTACTTGTACGTTGTCCGGTGTCTGACTTTGATTATCATTTGTAACAGCTCAAGCTCATCGTTAGCAGATATTGTCCGTTTTGTCTTGTTATGTATCGTCGTATCAGCCTCATGGTTTTAAAATGTTAGTTGGGGAGAAGTTTCCAAAAGTATTTTGTTTGGGTCTCGAACATATGTGTGGGTGGGATCTTACAACTCAAACATCATAACTAATAAAACTCGGGTGTTAAGCTTTTTATCATCCTGGCGTCTAGCTATGTTTCTGCAGGACCTCCCCTACAGTATCGTCACCGCAGTAGAGTTTAACCACCAAGTTTGGAATGAATTGGTGTGGTTCCTCTACGCCTAAGACACCAGAATATCGAACCATAAACGAAGAAAGGCATGAAAGAAAAGCATATTGACTAGTGACCGTCAGATTTGGGTTCATTGCCTGCACGTCCAAACATGCTCCAAATGGTGCCTTATTGGACGCCCACTCCTTTCCCAACTCCCATCTTCCAAGCTATTAATCAACTACTTCACTTATTTTATCCTAAAAAATAAACTATATTCTAATCACTATTTTAAATTATTATTCCATAATTTAATAATAATTCAATAATGTGACGTTTACGTGACATTCGACTAAAAAACATTACATGAATGAACCAAAATCACATATGAATTAGAGCAATTTCGAGGATAAAATGATCAACGATTAAGAATTCAACTCACTGTTTATACTAACAATTGTACATTTTTTTTTTGTTTTGCCTAATTTAAGCTCGGTTTGGATTGGGTTAAATTTTTTGAAAACTGAAATTTTTGGTTCGGTTCGCTGATTGACATTTTTTTTTTGTAATGTCAACCCGAACAACCTAAAAATAGGGTTACAACTTAATCTTACCTTACGTTTAAGAAGGTTAATGCGTCGTGACTTATAAATATTTGATATTTAAACTTCATAAGATTTTAATTATTAATATAACATGCAGTAAGAATAAGTATGGTTTTTTTAAATAATAATAAAAAGAACCATTCGACAACTCAACCTAACCCGAAAATAGAGAATTGGGTTGGGTTGGAGTGTGAACTTTGTTCGAGTTGCTCGGATCACCAACTCAACATATTAGTCCAACAGATGTTTTCAACTCAACTTTTTCTAATTCGTGTTCACTTTTAACGTGTCCATAAAAGTTCGAGGACTAAAAGATAAAATATAAATATATATATATATATATATATATATATATATATTATTTTGACCGACAAATATCGAAAACATTTTATTATAGAATTGGTGGACAAGATTTGAATATTAAATATTTAAATTTTGATTTAATTTATATTTGGAATTTATTAAGTAAATGTCTTTATCTAAAAAAAATTAAACCAATGTCAAATACCTAATATCAATTGTTTAGCAATAAATGGAAAATAAATAATTCTATTCATTTTTTCTCTCCCTACCCTTTGATTATGATTGCTACGGATGTTGAAGGGTGAGATTGAGTTGGAAATGTCTTCTTTACCCTTCACATTTTAATTTCGTTGACTTTTAGGTCAATTCAAATAATAAATTTTATTTTTTATTTTTTAATTTGAATCTTCCTTCAAAATATATTTTAATTACTATTGAAATATACTCAAGTTGACAGTAATTATTTAATTATGTTATAACGCCTCTAAAATTTTATAATTATATTTATATAGTTAATAAACTTTTAAAAAAATTAATTATAGGTCGATTAGACGATGGGTATGAAGTATTTCAAGAGAGTCGAGTCAACCGTACAAAATAAGAGCACGTAAATCATAAAATTTGATAAGATTTAATGTCTCTACTCGAGTAAAAGTGTTATGTGTCAATTCTCGTTAAAACTCGAAGTTAAAAAGACAAAGATAGTCCGAAATTCAAATTTCCTTACTGTTGAATGTTGTTGAAAAAAAAAGATTAATTTAATTTTATTACGCCGTAATTAAATTACCATAGATTAATTTATAAGTGATTTCTTGTCAATCACTTTAGAATCAAATCATTTCAAAATTAGTTGAGAGATAATCAACTTTAGATTGATTATTTACAAAAGAAAATAAAAATAAAATAATAACAATAATGATTATAAAGCAATATGATTAGAATATAATTAACACAAAAAATAATATTTAAATTTAGAATTTAACAAAAAAAATCAATTTAATATTTATTATTATTCTAATAAATTATTGTTTCTAAATTTTACAATATTAAATTAAAGAAAAAAATGGGAAAAAAAAAAAGAAAAAAAAGGCGCTATCAGTATTTATTATTCATTTTGTCAGCTTTCCCACGCTTTTCTTTCCGTTTCGCTCCAACAGGCTCCCCGCAGATCCAACGGTCACCGACAGCCATATTTGGAAACAACGCTGCCACGTGGCGTCATATCTGCCCATCTCGCCTCTTAATTTATTCTTTAATTTTTATTTTTTTTCCATCACGTGGTACTCCAAGCCTTTTAAAGTGTAGAGGGTATTTTAGTCATTTTACATTAAATAAACATGAATTTTCGGAGCTAAAAAATAATATATGTTAATTAATATTTAATTATTTTACGATTAAATATTTTTTGAAATGAAATAAATGGTGAGAATAATTTTAATTTAATTTTTTTATGTAATTTATTTAAATGAAAAAAGGAATAGAAATGAAAATTTTAAATTACGTGGGATAATTGAAATTTACGGAGTTGTTGACAGAGAAAAAAGATGCCGAGGGTACTTTGGTCATTTCACTTTACTACATTTTTTTTTTCTTTCCCGGTGGAGAGAGGTTCGGTTGGAGGAGAAATTTCAACTTTGTTGACGTTCCCATCGGGTTCTCATTTGCTTCCACCGGCCATTGGTTCATCACAAATTTCTCTCCTCCCCGAGACTAAGACTGCCGGCGACCGGTGCTGAATCCGCGCCGCTGCAGCCACCGCATTCTGCTTCTACTTTTTTCACGTTATACGGCTGCGGCCGGTGTTGATTCGCCGGTGTTGTGTTACTGTTTCATCTACTTCCGTTCTTCTCGATTGATTTCCACCTTTCTATGTCCGGTACATTCACTTTCACCTGCTTGCTTTTTTGTTTTTTTTTTTTAAGGCTTCTCTCTCTAATTGGCACGCGGACGCTTTATTCCACTCGTAAAGCCTCCTCGTCTTCGCTAATTTACTCTGGAGCTGCACCTTGATTCATTTTCTCTAATTGTAGTTTATGTAATCATTTCTGCGTAGCTGATTTTTTTTCAACTTGGAGGAATCCTTGGATTATTGTTGCTTAGCTGATCTTCATCTCGGAGGAAGCCGCGGGGTATTGTTTCTTTCTCGACGGTTTAATTGTCCAGTGGCTGCTCATGATTTGATTCTTGTGAGGTTTTCGTTGGAAATTGCTGCATTCGAAGTTTGCTTTGAGTCGAAGTAAAACGATGAGTTCCAGAGTGTAATTATTTTGGAGATAAGATTTCAATATTCTTACTTAACTGGAGATTTGTTGAAGACGAGCTAACCGTTAAAATTGTATAAGAACGCCGTTGCGTAAAACTTCCTAACCGATGCTTGCATTCTGATACGCACATTGTGCGGATTTTTTCAGTTTTGGAACGATTATTTAATAGATTCTGGTTGTTTTCTTAAAGTACACGAGGCTTGAAGACGACGAAAAGCGCAGCAGAGTAGCAGAGGCTTCGGATCAGACCGAGGCCGCAAAGAAAAGAAGAAAGGAAAAGGGGAATTTAAAAAACGACGGTGTCTGGAGGATCGCATCCATTTCTGGAGCAAGTAGGCCATTGCGTTCGATTGCTGAAACGCGTCGCTGAACCGAATGGCATCATTTTGGGCGACAGTTTTCTGAAAGGACAGACGATTCGACAGTACGTTTTTCTTTTTGTTCCGCGTCTTCTATATTTTAATTTCAAAATTCCAAGTACCAGTAACATCTAAACGCACCTCATCGTAAAGAGCGATAATGAAAACGCAAA
This sequence comes from Cucurbita pepo subsp. pepo, assembly GCF_057944985.1. NCBI lineage: Eukaryota > Viridiplantae > Streptophyta > Magnoliopsida > Cucurbitales > Cucurbitaceae > Cucurbita > Cucurbita pepo. Next base: position 7,939,876 of record NC_141801.1, read on the forward strand.
GAAAATAATGTTCTGAATTCTGATGGTTGGATGACAATGCTTACCATTTTCAAATTCCTCGAATTTGTCCGTAATCTTTGTGGGTCTCCACTACTAGGAAGGTTTCTGTCTTACATGACTTTATAGGAAACACCCCTACAAAAAAAAAAAAAAAAAAAAAAAAAAAAACGGGGGGTTAAAGGGATGCGTAGAACTGAAGGTTAAGCTAGATTGCTGAAGGTTTAACCATAATATGGCAATTGTCGTCGATCTACTTTCTCACTTTTATCATTTTGCGGGTGGCGGGTAAATACCCATGATTAGCTTGTAGTTGCACTTATTAATATTCTTTCTACTGTTGGTTGGCTGGTCAGATCAGAAGACATGGCTTGCTGAATGGTTACGACACTAAGTAATTAGCATTTGTTTTGCAAAATAGTATTATTTAGTGAATATCGATATTTTATGCAGGTAATTTCAGCCATTAAGGAGCTATAAGCTTTCTTTTTCTTGTTCAGGAAACTGATTTATTTATATATCTCAACAGTTCTGAAAACATGCCAAGCATGAGCACAATGACTCGGGCACCTATGCTTGTTTTCATCTTCGAGAGAACTACAATTATGGATTGATATAGACTAAATCGAGGTGGTGGCCTGGTTGGCTGGGAGAAGGATTGGCGACATTGAGAAATGGGGGCAGTTGCTGGAGAGGAGCTAATGAAGTTGGAGAAAATGCAGGGGATAAATTCTCGTGAAGAGAAAATCCTTGTTTTAGTAAGATTGAGACCTTTGAATGAGAAGGAGATTATGGCGAATGAAGTAGCAGATTGGGAGTGCATCAATGATACTAGTATCTTGTACCGGAATACCCTACGGGAGGGGTCCACATTTCCGAGTGCCTATACTTTTGGTAAGAAATTATTATCTCTCTTGCTTTTTAATATCCTTTGTGAAACCACCATTAGTTAGTCTATTGGTCAAGAATGACCGATTAAAGGATTTTAGAGGAAATGAGTTCAAGCCAAGGTGGCTACCTATCTAGGACTTAATATTTTACAAGTTACCTTGGCAACCAAATATAGTGGCCTTAGACGGTTGTCCTATGAGATTAGTCGAGTCGAGGTGTGCACAAGCTGGTGCGGATACTCAGGGATATCAAAAAGAAAAAGAAGAAAAAAAAAAAAAATTAAAATCATTTGTAAAACATATGAAAACATGTAACTTTTTGGGATAACATTCAAGGATAAGACACAATCTTTCTTTTACAGATTTTTATTGAACACTTTGATAGTTTCATTTATTTAAGCTTGAAGGATTTCGCTTCATCACTTGATAATATTATATATACATGTTGTTTGTTATATGAGACATTGTATTAGTGATTATTACGTTTTACCTGACTGTGGCTTTGTAAATTAAGTCCATCTTTCAAATGATTTCTATACCTGTACATTACGGTATTTAAGGATGGCATTGATATGGGTATAACTTTTGACTTTAATGGTTTTGTAGTAGAGGTTTATTTCATTTCTGCTCATCCTTTTTTGGTGACAGATAGAGTATTTCGAGGCGAGTGCTCTACCAAGCAGGTGTACGAGGAAGGAGCCAGAGAAATTGCATTTTCTGTAGTCAGTGGTATCAACTGTAAGCACATAATTTTGTTGCAGTTTGATATCTAACATGCCAAGGTTTCTAATGAATAAGTAAAGACCTTACTCCAATTATATGCTTTCAATTTTCCAGCGAGTATTTTTGCATATGGTCAAACAAGCAGTGGAAAGACATACACCATGGATGGAATTATTGAATATTCAGTGGCAGATATATTTGATTACATTAGGAAGGTGAGTTAATTGTGGTGATTGTAAGACGCTCTTTACCTTTACCATAAGCAAGCTCTATTCTTATTGTCTTTGTTTGTTTTCTTTTCCTCAAAAAAAAAAAAAAAAAAAATCAGCATGAAGAAAGAGCATTCGTTGTGAAATTTTCAGCAATTGAAATATACAATGAAGCTGTTAGAGACCTACTGAGCACAGATTCTACTCCTCTCAGGCTGCTAGATGACCATGAGGTGGATATATTGTTTTTTATATGTATAAGAAAAAAACTTCTATTATTTTCCTATTTTGGCATTTCTCACAGTTTTTTATTATCAATAGCGAGGAACTATTGTGGAGAAAGTCACCGAGGAAACTCTGAGGGACTGGAACCATCTAAAGGAGCTCCTTTCAGTGTGTGAAGGTGAAGCATTTTGAAAAATCTTGCCAGTCTGTTTATTTCATATCTGAATGAAATCTTGTTATAATGTGCAGCTCAACGGCAAATTGGAGAGACCTCACTGAATGAGAAAAGCTCTAGATCTCATCAGATTATTAAACTGGTGTGCTTCACGTCTCTTCTTAATTAATCACTCGATCAATCTGATTGAAGGATTCAATTTTCATCTCAGGGATAAAATTATTTCAAACTCCTTATTTGTTGATTCCTGCAGACAATTGAAAGTTCTGCTCGAGAGTTTTTAGGAAAAGACAATTCAACCACCCTTGCTGCTAGTGTGGTACTTACGACCATCTAACTCTATATTGTGTGTAAATAACCATATAACTAATATACTGACTATGTTTCCTCCAATGTGAGAGAAACAAATAGTCTTTAACTCCTTTTCACTCTCCTGTCCTTTCTGGCAGAATTTTATCGATTTAGCTGGGAGTGAACGCGCAGCTCAAGCATTATCAGCAGGAGCAAGATTGAAAGAAGGTTGCCACATAAATCGCAGTTTACTCACTCTGGGTACTGTTATTCGCAAATTAAGGTACTTAAAGTCCTCTTTCCTTCCTTTACGTTGTTGACTTTTTTACTATTCAAGCTCTGTTGGAAACTATTCTGCTTTGTCACTGTGGGCTTAGTTCTTCTGCCAGAGCTTATCTGTTTCTCTTTTCCCCTTTAGATTTGAGCGAACGTTTATTTTTTGCGAACTTGCCACTGATGGTGTGTCATGCATATTCTCTAATGAGTCAAGAATAAATATAGATTTTCACCAGTGTCTACAATCATTTTTGCATTGGTATATTTTTTGGCTTTGCTTGTATCCTACTTACACAAGCTTAAGATTTATCATTCTGGTCTACCGTGTTGTGTGACTTGTATCTGTTTCTGATAGTTCAATAACGCTCCCCAGCAGTTTTTGCTTAGTAAGGGTTTCCTGATGTTTCACTAATCTATGTAGTTGTCTAGTTGATATTCCCACAAGATGGTGGTTTAAAAATTTTACGTATATAATTTTAGTCTGATTTTGAATGGGAATTGCATCTCGGGAAGACACATTTATGGAAAAATTTACTTTAGCCATTATGGACGTTTTTGCGATTGGAAAGGAAGATAATATTTGGAGTAAAATGATGACATATTGTGTAAAAAAATCAAATTAGTTGATGACTAAATGTTACAATTCTTGCTCGAAAAATGAAGAAAGGTTTGTCGGAAATTGCCGGTTGGGTTGGTCCAACCAAGAAAGGGATGGGAGTCTTTGGGTATTGCTGAGGAGAAAATAAGACTGAAATCACCTATTGATTGAAGCTCTACGCTGTGGAATCTTCCGGGTCCCAGGTAGCATTCGGGTTTAATCCTTTGAGTTCAAGGAGGGAGGAAGGCTTTATAAAAGCGGCTTTTGCCGTTCTCAATCGCCTTCATCGCCCTGCCCTCTCACTCTTCCTCACTTCCTCTCATTCTCTTTTTCTCTCTTTTTTTTCCTTCTTTCTTTCTTTCTTTTTTTTTTTAATCACAGTAGATGAAGCTCTTTGTACTTTCCAAAAACTTAGAGAATATATTGGTTTTAATTGGTCTGTAATTTGGTGCAGCAAAGGAAGAAATGGCCATATCAATTACAGAGACTCTAAGCTGACGCGCATATTGCAGCCCTGCTTAGGTGGTAATGCTAGAACAGCCATCGTCTGTACATTGAGCCCTGCAAGAAGTCATGTTGAACAAACTAGAAACACTCTCTTGTTTGCTTGTTGTGCAAAAGAGGTGACAACAAAAGCACAAGTCAATGTGGTGATGTCTGATAAGGCTTTGGTTAAGCATCTGCAGAAAGAGTTAGCTAGATTGGAGAGTGAGTTGAGAACTCCTGCCCCTGTTTCGTCCAGTTCTGACTACGCAGCCTTGCTTAAAAAGAAAGATCTTCAAATTGAGAAGGTTGTATTTTCTACCTGAATTCGTGCACAAGATATATACTTGAATTAATTTCAAGTTCTTTAATTTCTTCTTGGCTCCCTTGATCTGAAATTTATTTGTGCCATAATGAGGAACTAGACATTTCAAGAAGCCTTTTCTTTCCTTCTGGAAATTGGAGAAAAATGTTCAAATAAGTGACACATTTATTTGATGTAGTTATTGTTTGGCAGAACCTGTTCATCATTTGCATATCTTTTTTGTGGCAACTGCAAGAAAAAATAAAATTTCTATTAGCACCCGACCACAGCTGAATAGTTTATTTACTTCAATTTTATCGAATCTATATCTGTTCTACAATTAAGTTTGGTGTCAAGAATTGCATGAGAGAAGGCCTGAAGATTACATTATGTTTCATCTTGCAGCTGGCAAAAGAGAATAGAGAGCTCACTAAGCAAAGGGATCTCGCTCAATCCCGGATTGAAGATTTACTTCGTATGGTTGGACATGATGATGCCTCGAGAAAGGTGAACATTTACTGACAAATGCTAATGTGGTTTACTTGCATACATATATTAGTCATTTACCTTGCTTGCCTTCTTTCCAGGTTATCAAAAGTAGTCATTCCAAATTGCAAGCAAGGGATGCCTTGGAGGATGAAGGTTCAGGATCAGAAACTTCAAGTGTGATTGATTCTCGTGGTACGGATATGGGTGGAAAATCTTTCAACAACCATTATTCTGATGGAGAGAGTGATGATGGAAAGAGGTTCCTCGACTCTAACTCAGGTCATAGTGGAACGACCACCGCTGTGACTGATTCTCGTGGTATGGATATGGGTGGAAAATCTTCCAACAGCCATTATTATGATGGAAAGAGGTTCCTTGACTCTCACTCAGGTCGGAGTGGAATGACAACCGCTGTGACTGATTCCCGTGGTAAGGATATGGGTAGAAAATCTTCCAAAAACCATTATTATGATGGAAAGAGGTTCCTTGACTCTCACTCAGGTCAGAGTGGAATGACAACCGCTGTGACTGATTCTCGTGGTATGGATATGGGTGGAAAATCTTTCAACAATCATTATTATGATGGAAAGAGGTTCCTTGACTCTCACTCAGGTCGGAGTGGAATGACAACCGCTGTTGCAATGGAAGAAGATTCCGATGACTGCAAAGAAGTTCAATGTATTGAAATGGAGGAATCAATCAGGGACGATGGCTTGTTACTCCATGCTCCTAATAATAGTGGATTCAGAGGAACGCCTCTGTCTGGGTCAAACTATGGGAATATGGTAGGTCATGAAATGATATCAACCGCTGTGAATGGGAACGGAGAAGTGCGTCAGATTCAGAATAATTCAACTAATGATCAAGTGGAGCAAGGACTCCGTGATGTAAGAAGAACGGCCATTACTTCTACTAGCAGTCCTTACTGCCACGATGCAAATTCACAGGTTGCTGCCGATATGTCAAGCTCCAGAAGCTGGAGACGTAGAGAAAATCTCACGACGGAGTTACCACCTGATAAAGCGGAGACCACCCCTCCACATGGATTTGAGAAAAGCTTTCCTGGAAGGCCTGAAGGTTTTGAACGGAAACTCCCACAATTAGACTTTGATGGCAGGCTCTTGAGACTTGATTCTCAGTCTTCTATAGGAAGTGCTCGGAGCACAAAAACTTCTGCAGATGATGACATTACTCGCTTAGACACCTTTGTTGCCGGACTGAAGAAAATGACCAACTCAGAGTATGGGAAAGAACTTGCTGATGGACAGGTAGGGATGTACTAATTTCCTTTTCTTGAAATTGATTGCATAGGTTCCAAGATAATCTAAGTTTCCATAATCTCATGCGGATGGGCAATCATATGGTATGTGCTTTAAAACTTGGGTGATTTATATCTTGGCGCATGTTAATGCTGTGATTTATGACATAAGCCAACTTGATATCTCTTCTTTCTTAGCTTGATTATGGGTCTCCTTCAAGTCTATCTTTATTGCCAAGGGGCAATTTGTGAGTGTCCAGGGCAGCTTGCCTGCACCTCGTCTTGCTGTTGCAACAATAATATGCATGTGATTGCTAATTTGCAACTTAAAGCAAATGATATCCCCAGCCACTTTTTAGATCAACGCATTGATTGGGCGATTCCTCTTGCGTTAATCTCACAATTTGCTTGATGACATTGATATCAATTGATCAATTTACGAATCAGTATTCAGGTCTAAATATTTTCATTTCTCCTGATAATTAGAAGTGTGTTCTTACTAGGTTCTAGAGGACGGGCAAGAAACGGATTTCTTAAGGAACATAAAAGGTGCTAGAGGACAGACAGGGCAGGGTGCATTAGTCTCATCGGATTGGAGCCAAGAATTTCAGAGGCAGCAGAGGACGATTATTGAGCTTTGGCAAACTTGCAACGTCTCGATTGTCCACAGAACATACTTTTTCATGCTGTTCAAAGGTGATCCGGCCGATTCCATTTACATGGAAGTAGAGCTTAGGAGACTTTCTTTTCTGAAGCAAACATTTTATTACGGTAATGAAGCTATTGAAGATGGCCGGAAACTCACTTTTGCTTCAAGGTTAGTCCTCGTTCTAGCATGTTTTATCTTTGATTACTAGCTTCTTACCATATGTTTAGAATTCAAAAAAAAAAAAAAAAAAAAAAAAAAAAAAAAAAAAAAACAATTAATGCCGGACTCCAACTTTTTTTTTTTTTTTTTTTTTTTCCGGGGATTCAAACTTCTAACTCTTAGTCAAAGACATATGCCTTGATAAGTTAGGTTAGTAAGCTAATTATAAAAACCAACCTTTTCAACCAGTACAATTATTGAGAAGTATATAATTACAAAATAAGACAAATAATTTACATCGTGAGAGCTACAAAAGTGAGACCATTCCAAAAGCTACCAAAAGAGGTTTCACCTTCTTTGAAAACTTTAGAGAAATCTTAACAAAAGGGGTTAAGAGTTTGTTATCATTCATTATAAAAAACAAAAGAGAGTTCGGGGATCAAATTTTAGGTCAGAGTACTGTTGTCACTACTCATAAGTTGCAGAAAAGGGACGAGAATGAGTTCAAGCCATAGTAGTTACTTATCGAACTTTTAATATAGGTTCATAAGAATAAGTGTGCACAAGTTGGCTTGAAGTCTTGAACAATCACGAACTTAAAAATGTGCAGAGAAACGACGGGAGTAACATGTTAAAATATCATTAACTTCCATCAATTGTTTGAATGGGTAGAAGTACAGATGATTCTTCCAATCCTTGGTTCAGGAAAGGTTCACAAATCATTTCAAACTTTTGTCTTTTGTTTTTTCACGCTCCTTTCTATAGTGTTTGTTTCCTTTGAACATTTTGTTATTTCCTTTCCTTTTATTGAAGAGAAGTTCATATCTCTTATTCTTTTTAAAAAGAAAGAAGAGAGAGATAAATACATTAACCGAAGCGACTTTCTTTCTCGTGTCACCTGTCTAATGCTTTCTCATTATTGTCTTTTTGGTTGGGACAACAGCGTGAGGAATCTTCGTCGCGAGAGAAAAACATTGAGTAAGCTAATGCAGAAACGATTGTCAGAAGAAGAGAGAACGAGACTGTTCCAGACGTGGGGAATTTCGTTGAAGTCAAAACGCCGAAGGCTGCAGCTGATCAACCGCTTATGGAGCGACCCGAAGAACATGAATCACGTACAAGAGAGTGCTGCCATTGTTGCCAAGCTTGTCAAGTTTGCTGAGCAAGGACAGTCTCTGAAGGGGAACTTTGGTCTCAGCTTCATTACAACACCCCCACAGAAAAGTAGATCATTTAGCTGGAAAAACACCAGGACTTCTCTTCTGTGAGCTCAGCTGCTACATACATAACCCTTACAGGTGACATTTTCAGTACTGCTTTTTTTTGGTTTTTTTTTGGTTACCAGTAATTAATATAGCTATGAAATTAAAACATCAGTAACTGTAATAGGGCTATATAAAATCTTCTGAAAACTTGCTTGATCTAGGAAGTTGGATTAGGCTGATTGATTTGATTTGATTGTTTGTTACATTTTTATGTGTATTTTGTGAAATTTATTAATTCCCAAATACCTTATTTTCAAGATGAGATGACTCTTTGTTTTCATTTTTTTTTCTTTTCCTTTTTGCTCTTCAAATTGGATTACTATTGACATGCAATCATATGCTGCATATGATATGATAGTATTGCTCTCCGTTCATGGTATGTTCAAAACTTGACGTAACTTGAATATGTCACGCAGGAACATCATATCAATAGGAGGAGGATACTTCTTACTATGTTTCATAAACCAGGATGCTCTAAAGAATGAAGATAATCCATTGACTATGAGTCTGAATCAAGATCATTTTTAAGAGGCGTAGTGGACCTAGTGTATAAATCGATGTATTATATAACCTCTACTATAATCACAAGTACAATAGTCATTTGGTTGACTATAACCGCTATTGTTGTAGCGATGTTTACTATCGAAACATACCCATAGTTTCTATTGCTATAGTCATCATTACTATAGCTATAGTCATTGTCCATACTCGTGTCAGTCTTTGTCAATCTGTAATTTTTACCTACATAATATTTATGTTTAATGTGATGTTTTTACTCTCTTAATTTTATGTTTCACTTATATTATGTTTATGTTTAATATGTTTATGTTTAATGTTTTTTAATATGTTTATGTTTAATGTTTTTCACTTATATTATAAGTAATTTAAGTTAAATCTTAGACTAGATAATTAAAATGGAATTTAGTTTATGTAGTCTTTGTTTAGGGTTGGGATATTTGAGTGGGTGGTAAAGAAACACACCCTACTTAGGAGTTTATTTTCCAAATAATAAGGTAAAAGCTTCTCATGAAGATGATGAACTATTAAGGAAAAACATTATGAAATAAGAAATTGAGAAATCGTTTCCAAAATGAAATTTATTTTATTTTAATTCTCAAAACAATATAAAGTATGGTTAAATGTCTCAAAATTTTTATTTTATGTGCATAATTGTTACAGAAATAAGGGGTATGAACTAAATTATAAAAAAAATACTCTTAATTTTGTACATTATTGTACATTTTCTAAAGTTTTAATACCGATTTTAACCTTTTATAAATATTTCAAAACTATTATTGAAGAGAAAAATCAATATAATAGTTTACAGTTAAATTAAGTAAGCATCTAATAATTTTAAAATATTTATGAAATATCTAAAATAATATAATAGTTTTTTTTTTTTTTTTTTTTTTTAATCAAAGATAAAGTTGAAAGTACATTAAAAAAAAAAAAGAAAAAAAAATGGTAATAGAGAATAAGTTAAAATACTCTTTTGGTCGTATGTTCAAATTTATAGGAAAAATGGTAATAGAGAATAAGTTTTGAAAAGAAAAAATTAATCTAGGTATAAGAACTAAAATTTTAAAATTGTAATTAATATCACTAGATCATGCACAAATTAACCAAAAATAATCTGTGTTTAGCAGCTTACAAATTAATCTCTAGTCATGCTAATACATAAGAAATTTAGAAAAATTCAGGCCAGTCTTATCAATTCTAATTTCAAAAAATCTTAAAAATTGGTCATAGTTTATTGTTGATTTTCTAATGAAATCCAAAGCGTCAAGTTGCAGGCTGTTGAAAGCCTGTATTGCAGACTTGCAGTATTAAGAATTTGGAGTTTTTTCTCCCCAAAATTTTGACTGATCTATAGAAATCCATTTTCATTCCAAAATAATCTCGAAAATTTTCCGGATAACATTTATGAATCTGAGTCAAATTTCAATTCTAGATCGATAAAATGAACCGTACACAACAGCAGACGATTAATCACTCAAATTAGATCAATTCCAATTTCGGCTACAATCGATCTTGACCTGACATAAACCCTAAACCTCGAGAAACATCTTAACAGTTTACGAAACCAGAGATTGAAAAAAAAAAAAAAAAAATCAAATCAGATGAGCTTGAAAGGAAGAGGCCAAGGAGTGGAACTAGGAACCTCGATTTTGTCCTTGATCCGCTGAATCTTCTTCTCCTTCTTCGGCCTGGCGTTGCCGTACGATCCTTTGAATATTTTCCCCTTCTTCGTCTTCTTGTCACCTCGTCCACAAAGGATCGGAACCAGTCCTTCCACCGCCATTGACGACGTTAGTGAAGGCGACCGGCGCTCCGCCGCCATCACTCCCCTAGCTACTGCGCCACACCACTGCATCATCGCCATTTTTGTTTTCCTTTGCAAGATTGGTTCAGAGCCCAACAACTGTAACGAAGGAGGCAAAAAGGTGTAAAATATATCGAGTGTATTGGAAAATATGGGCTGGGCCTTGAGCCCATTAAGGAAGCCCAACTTTTCATAGCCATATCATTTCATTGTTAGCTTAAATTAACATATTGTGTGTAGCATCAAATAATGAAAAAAATTGGAAAAACACGGTACCTATAAATGGTATTAGAGCGTGTTTGTTTTAAAGCTTCTAGGGAAACACGGAAGGAAAAAGCCCAAAGAGGACAATATATGTTAGCGGTGGGTCTGAGTCGTTACAAATGGTATTAGAGCCAAACACCGAACGGTGTGCCAATAAGAACACTGGGCCCCAAAGGAGAGTGGATTGTGATGTCCCGCGTTGGTTGGGAGGAGCGTGCTCTCTTTAGACAGAGAATGTGGGAGGGACCCGAAGGGGGTGAATTGTCATCTGTCTCACATTGGTTGGGGAGGAGCAACATGCTTTGTTTAGACCGGGAATGAGAGAGAGACCCGAACCGGGGTGGATTGTCATGTTCCACATTCGTTATTTATTTATTTATTTATTTAAAGTTCATTCCTTTTCGAGTTGAATGAGATTACTTACACTTAACATCTCGAAATTTCCTTTCTATCCCAGAACCGATGTACTACGAACACTGTTTAATAAGTATTGAGCGGTCCTGAAAGCATACTTCCATAAGGACACGGGTAAAGATAAATTATTTAACATATTTCTAACCATATTCATTAAAATACGAATACGCCAACACCATTTTGTTGTAATGTTCTGCCCACTTTGACACTCTTGACACACTTGCAAGGTCTTCGATAAACTCTTGGGTTCATTTCTCTTGACTGTCTTGCCCGACTAGACGCACAAAGTGTGGCTCTGATACCAACTGTCAAGGTTCTACATTTTTTACCGTGCGGCGTCGTGATCTTGACATGCTCACAACCAGTCTTAAGGGAAATTAAACACCATATATATTTTTCGCCCCGGCTTTAGCTTGGCACTACTCTTGGCCAATCTGCATACTTTTTGAGTGACACATAACGGTACACCCCACGGGGTGTGGCTCGCAAGCCAACCACGATATTACTCTTCACGGTACTAAATACTATGGGAGTGGAGTCTAGACGGCTTGTTATTGACTTGCTGGAAAACAAACGTGCTTCAGACGAATACGAAAACTTGTGCACATTATCTACGGGCTATCCCCCTTCGGACCTATTTCTGTTGTTCGCCCATCTTGGACTCGGCCACTGAGACTCGCAACGTAGACGTGGCTATTCAGTGTTTGTCATAGCTGTGGGTGAGGCTGACTCTCTCTGCAAACACTCACCAGACGACTATGGACTTAAAATGGACACTTTGCCCTGTTGTGGCCAACTTGGCCTCAATGTGTGTATCCTCTGAGTTGCACAAGGTGGGCTCGTATGCCCGACCACGACATCTTCTCGTCGCACCATGACACTCTTCTATATTGGCCCGCATGTGGCTGGAGGGCGTCCCTCTTTGCTTGTCATGACGTGAGGGTCACAACTTACTCTTTTCATAGTATGGTTGTGACATTCTCCCCCACTTAACTTAGTCATCGTTATCGATAACTTACTCGGGACACAATCGCATTGCGGATTGTGACACTAAGCACACGACACGACTTCTAGAAAATTAGCAAACTGACTAGGGCAACGTTCGGTTCTCTTCATATTTTTTATATTATTTACCACTCGTACGCGACTTAACAATAAATTAATTATGTCCACTAAACAACCAAAAAATTCAATCAACTTAATCCAATCGGTACAACTTTGATTGAATTATAAAAATTATGGTCGGAGTTTGTTCATAAATTTTTATTAAAATTAATATATATATATATATATATATATATTTTTTTTTTTTTTTAATTTGATCTTAAAAAAAAATATCAATTTAATAACTTTAATTCCCCTCCACTCCAGCTTCACCCGAGAACCATTTGTTTCAGTCTCACAGAGCTTAATTTTGTGATGGAGATGCCTCTCTCCCGCCTCCTGATCTCAACAAGATCAACCTGGTCCATCAAATCCATCCCAACCTAATCTTCATCTCTCATTCTTCCTTTCTTCCTTCTCCCTCTCGCCGCCGATAGAGCTTTCCGATCCCACCCGCCGTTATTCCCTTCAATGGAGCTCTCTGGCGCCACTTCTCTCTCATGGAGCCGTACTGTCTCCCATTCTATTCGCATCCCTCAACACCTTGCGGTAAGTGTTCGATTCTCGTAATCTCATTTATTAGCTTTGCTTCGGCGTTGAGGAGTTTGTGGTTTCTCTGTTTTTCTTACTTTAAATTCTCTTTTGCTTGAAGATATGTGGCAAGAGGCTTAAGGTTTTTTGCGCCATTGATGAAACAGAGATGGTATGTACTTACTTGAGTTTCTGTGTTTATGCTTTATTGTAATTGAGAATTGTAATGTGTGTTAATTTGAAGTCAGTTTGTTGATCGTATTTCCTGTGTTTGATTATTGTTTTCCTATATTTTTGTAGCTATTGTTGTTATTGATCGTATGGGGCTAGGTAATTTGAGATTTCGTAATGAAGCTCTATTGACTAAATGGTTGTGGCGTTTTCCATTGAAGTAGAAGTATGGTCCTCACTTTCTCTAGTGAGCCTTGGTTTGTGGGTTTATAGGCACTTTCTTGAGTTCTCGAAGGCTATCTCTTGGGACTTTCCCATCTTTTCTAATTCTGTGAAGTGCTCAATTGGAGATGGTTCAAACACTCTAGTTTTTGGAGGACTATGGGTTGGGTGATTACGAGCTTCTACCTCGGTTGGAGAGGAGAACGAAACATTATCTTATAAGGGTGTGTGAACCTCTCCCTAATAGACGCGTTTTAAAACCGTGAGGCTGAGAGCGATACGTAACAGGCCAAAGTGAACAATAGCTGCTAGCGGTGGGTTTGAGCTGTTACAAATGGTATGAGAGTCGGTCACCGGACGGTGCGAGACACTGGCTGGAGTAGGGCTAGACCTTCTCCATAGTAGATGCGTTTTAAAACTATGAGGCTGACGACGATACGTAACGGGCCAAAGCAGACAATATCTGTTCCCTTGCCTGTACCCCCTTTCCTCCTTGTGGTTGTGTCCCATAGCTTGGTCTTTTAATTTTGGTTTTCATCCTCTTTCGAACAGGGAATCATATGAGTATCTGCTCTTTTTTCTTTATTGGGAGACTTCCATATTCATCCGACTAGATGGCATATTCGTTTTTGGTTCCTTAATGCCTCATACGCGTTCCCTTGTTCATTTTTCTTTACTTCGGGTAGCCATTATGCTTCTAGAAATTCAAGGTTGAAATTTTGAAGGTCATTTTCTTAGTTAGATCTGTGGTTGGTTAGGTCCTATTTTTTTAGTTGTTTTTCAAGCCCTTTTGTGTTCTTTCATTTTTCTCTACTCAATTTCTTGTTTAAAAAAATTGTTGCAGAAAAATCAGCTCACTGTATCAATAACTGGAGCTACAGGCTTCATCGGTAGAAGACTTGTGCGACGGCTAAATGCAGGTTATATTTGTTGGATGAAAGTCCCACATCGGCTAATTTAGGGAATGGTCATGGGTTTATAATCAAGGAATACTCTTTCCATTGGTGTGAGGCCTTTTGGGGAAGCCCAAAGCAAAGCCACGAGAGCTTATGCTCAAAGTGGACAATATCATACCATTGTGGAGAGTTGTGTTCATTCTAACAATATTCTATACATCGAGCCAGACGTCTTGAAAAACCAAAGACATCAAATCTTGCTCTTTTTTTTTACCCCATAGTTTGTATCTTTAAGCTTCCAGCTCCAATCTGCTTCTCACAATGTAGTAGATAAACGACTGATTAAGAATTCTTTGATGTGTTTCTGGCCATAGATAACCATAATATTCGAGTTCTGACACGTTCTAAATCTAAAGCTAAGTTGATTTTTCCGGGTAAGAAGGTAATACATGTCAATCGTCTTTCTTTGTTTTACTGTATCTTCTGAATCTTCTTCTGTTTAATTATTGAACTACATTCCACAATTTGTAGCCAGGGAATTTCCAGGAATCGTGATCGCAGAGGAGCCAGGGTGGAAAGACTGCATCCAAGGTTCAGATGGTGTTGTTAACTTGGCTGGGATGCCCATAAGTACCAGGTGGTCTTCTGAGGTTAGTACATATTTCCTATGGATTTTGACCCTTTCTAACATGATTTATGGTCCCATATACTACACAAGCAAGTAATAAACTGTTCAGTTAAATACTACTTGCTTGTACGGTAATTAAAAACTAATCTTGGGATAGAGCTTAGATTAACCGTCTCTGTAGAATTAGACTCAGGACGTGCTTTTGATCGGTTGATCTGACAGTTTGTAATTTGTATGTAAAACAACTAACATTATGTAACAGCTCAAGCCCACTTATAACAGATATTGTCCTCTTTGGGCTTTCCCTTTTGAGATTTCCTCAAGGTTTTTAAAACGTGTTTACTAGGGAGAGGTTTCCACACCCTTATGAAAGATGTTTCGTTCTCCCCAACCAATGTGGGATCTCACACACCCCCCTTTGGGGCAACATCTTTGCTGGCACTCGTTCCTTTCTCCAATCGATGTGGGACCCCCCAATTCACCCTCTTTGGGGCCCAACGTCCTTTCTGGCACACGGCCTCGTATCCACCCCCTTTGGGGGCTCAACCTTCTCGCTGGCACATCGCCTGGTGTCTGGTTTTGATACCATTTATAACAGCCCAAACCGCCGCTAATAGATATTGTTCTATTTGGACTTTTCCTTATGGGTTTTCTCTCAAGGTTTTTAAAACGCATCTACTAGGGAGAGATTTTCACACCCTTATAAAGAATGTTTCGTTCTCCTCTCCAACCGATGTACGATCTCACCCATTATCTCTTACCCTACTTGTTTGACAATCTGAGGACTGGTTATATAATCTATAATATATAATTTTTGCCCATTGTAATACAGATCAAGAAAGAGATCAAGCAAAGCAGGATCAGAGTCACCTCAAAGGTAAGAAGTTATCGAACATAACTAGAGTACTGCAAACAGTTTAAGGGACTTCTTTCCATTTCTAGCTTACAAATGCAAAACCTGATACGTAGCAATATTCAATGCCTCGTTTACATGGTTACTTAACTGATGTGAAGGTTGTAAGGTTAATTAACGATGCACCAGATGCTGCTCGCCCTACCGTTCTTGTTAGCTCAACTGCAGTTGGTTACTACGGTACGTGCTTCTATCTAGATTTACTCGACTATCCCTCTCGAAAAACTATCTGAAAGAACAGATGACACTATTGGATCACATTCATAATCTAAACTTTACTCCTTTTGCTCTCTCTCTCTCTCTCTCTCTCTCTCTCTCTCTCTCTCTCTCTCTCTCTCTCTCTCTCTCAGGCACAAGTGAAACAGCAATATTTGACGAACGAAGCCCATCCGGAAACGATTACTTGGCCGAGGTGAGGAGAGTAGTTAGATAGAGCTAATTAACGAGCGATTTTATTTGTTTTTCTTCGTAAACGAAGATGAAAAGAGTTAAAGCACAATCTTTTGCTTGTGTTTCAACCAAATTTCCATCAATAATAGAGCATAGTGACAATTCTGGGTCCTTTTTTTAATCTTTTGTAGTTCAAGCTTGTGATGGGAACTGTTTTGCCACAAGTATCTTAGATAGAGCTAGTAAAACTTATGTATCATCAAAATGGAGTCATGAAATTATACATGTTCCTGTAGTTCACTCGACCGTTCTCTAGTGCGAAGCAGTTTATCGACGAGTATTAAGATTTCCTTCTATTTGTTATATTGAAATTCTTCACCATTTTGTCTACCTTCATTCGGGTGTTTGCTTAAGACAGTGATTTTCCAGGTTTGTAGGGAATGGGAAGCAACAGCCCTGGGAGTAAACAAGAATGTCAGAGTGGCTCTTATCCGTATAGGTGTTGTTCTTGGTAAAGAAGGTGGTGCTTTAGGTATGGAAAAAATCTTAATTATTAGGTTTAATTTGTCACTGTATTTTCAGCTTTTTTCCATTTCGGTCGAAAACACGTTTATTTTGGTCATTGTACTTTTTAAAGGTTATCATTCTCGTCCTTTTGTTATTTTTCTAAAGATTGTCGTACTTTTGTGTTATAAGGATTACTTTTTCTAAAGATTCTCGTCCTTTATAGAGACTAAAATAGAATAAACTTGAAAAAAATAGACAAAATAGACGATTATAAACAAAATAAAATATAAACTCAATTATTATATATAGTTTGTTCAATCAGCTTTCCACATTAAATTACTTGAAGTTGAAAAGGTTTATGTTAATTTCTAAATCTTTTTTATTTGTAATTTTTTGAATCCATATTTACCTGTGTGCATTTGCAGCCAAAATGATCCCCCTCTTCATGATGTATGCTGGAGGTCCAATGGGATCTGGAAAACAATGGTAATACTCTCCCCGAACACTCCATTATACATTCTTGTTACATTTTTTTTTATTAAAATTACAAATTTGATCCCTATCGTTACGAGATAATTCAAATCCCTATGATTTTGATATCAAACATCCCTATGATTTTGATATCAAACAAAACTATAGGGACTAATTTCTAATTTTTTTTAACAAAATATATTTATTTTTTTGACTCAATAGTGAATTTTGTAATAAAATGAGTTTTGCAGGTTTTCCTGGATTCATTTGGATGACATTGTGGACCTAATATATGAAGCACTGATCAATCCATCTTATAAGGGTAATAAAATTTTAATTATAAAAGTAAAAAAAACGCAGAATTAGCCTTATTTAAAGCTAATGATGTATTATTTATGGACATAAAACAGGTGTAATAAATGGAACAGCACCTAACCCGGTTAAATTGTCTGAATTATGTGAGCGGTTGGGAGCCGCCATGGGCAGACCTTCATGGCTTCCCGTACCTGACTTCGCCCTCAAAGCCGTCCTTGGAGATGGAGCTTCTGTGGTCACTCTCTCTCTCTCTCTCTTTTATCCCTTCCTTTTTACTCTTTAAATTAATCTTCTAAACCATAGGCCTCTATTAGATCCCTACAACTTCTTAGACAAGAAGTTCAAGCCAATTTGTTAGCCTCAGATCAATAAGAACACCTGAATTTCCTGCAGGTTTTGGAAGGGCAAAGGGTAGTGCCTGCGAGAGCCAAGGAATTGGGGTTTTCATTCAAGTACCCGTCTGTGAAAGACGCACTCAAGGCCATTCTTTCCTAAGGGAGTCAAATATAAATCTGAAGAATAGTAGCATCATCTTCCATTTATATATATATATATATATATATATATATATATCATAACACACTATTGACGAGGTCGATTTTTTGTTCAGTAATTTGATTTTTGGGTTTGGTTTCGGTTTCCCGCTCAAATGAAACGGAATGGGAAGGTCATAAGTATATGATTGGGAGGTTTAAGGTATGTAAGAAAGAAACTGGCTTTGTTTTTGTTCACAGTAAGTAGCACCATCTATGTAATTGTTCGAATAATTGTTCGAATAATTGTTCGAATTTATGCCATGAAGCCTCGTAATTAATTATATAGTTTTTAACAATAATTTTTATTATTTTATTTGTAATTTAATTGTTATCCATAGTATGGTTATTAATGTAATCTTGAATAATATGTGGTTGACTTACCCGAGGATCGTGTTCAAGTAATAACTTAAGAGTCTATATGGACAAGGTTGGGTGCCTTGTCCATTGATACGGCCTACTTTGTAATCGTTCGTTCTAAATGATTTGATACAAATCGTTCATGTGGGGACATGTAAGTGAGGGTATCCAATACAATGAGTTTGTATAAGACTGGACCAAGAAATCCAATGCCTCCCATTTTTGGCTGTTCCAAATGATTTGATCCAAATCGTTCATGTGGGGACATGTAAGTGAGGGTATCCAATACAATGAGTTTGTATAAGATTGGACCAAGAAATCCAATGCCTCCCATTTTGGGCTGAGTGAGTTATGAACTCTTGCGGGCTTGTCATTTAATTTAGAAGGACTATTTTAGCCGATTCAATATGCCTTTGTAATTATGGTGAAATCAAATGTAATTACAGGGGTAACAGACCTTTGACCCAAATGTAATTACAGGAGTAAAACGGATGGTGATTTGACCCAAATGTAATTACAGGAGTAAAACGGATGGTGATTTGACCCAAATGTAATTACAGGAGTAAAACGGATGGTGAAATCAAATGTAATTACAGGAGTAAAACGGATGGTGAAATCAAATGTAATTACAGGGGTAACAGACTTTTGACCCAAATGTAATTACAGGGGTAAAACGGACTTTTGACCAATTTGTAATTATGAACAACTCGTGAAGATTGTCTTGCTTTGCTTGTAATGGTTATATCAATGGTTATATCAATGGACATAATGGTTATATCAATAAACATAATGGTTATATCAATGGACATAACTCGTCCTAAGTACATAAGAGTGCAACTTTATCTATAGTGGAGTGACTATAGTTAATGAATGGAAATTGATTAATTAAATAAAGAGTTTAAAATTTGAATGAGATTCAAATTAGTTAAATATATACAAAGGATATCTTATAATATCTAAATATGATTTGTGAGATATAATATCCTAATATATTAAATATGCAAATATATTATTTGGCAAATATTTTCCGAGTGGAAGACCCTCAGGTTAAGCCAAACACACCTCAATCTCTCCCACTTTCTCGGGAAAATGAAATTACATCTCCAGAGAATTTCTCGATACTATTCTTCTCAAATCCTTGGAGTTTTCTTTTAAGAGATTCCCACAAGCATCAACCTTGTGTTCGAGTCATAGCAAGGAAGATCTCGTGGAATGTTGAAGAGCTTTTGCATGATTGGAAAATTTCAAGGACTTGCAAGCTAGAGTTTCTACAAAAGTAGAGTTCTTATTGCTTTTCTTTTAATTCACAATAAAATCAAAACGGTTCCCAATACGTGGATGACACCAACAACTTAAGCCGAAATTATGAATATATACGTGATATATATTCAACCTCTAAGCGAGTACCTTTTCCCAGAGAAGGGCTGGAATTTAGGTACTTCCTTTTCCGGCTGCTCTTGTTCAGTCTCCTTCGTTGCTTCCTACAAAAATGGCAAAATAGAATTTCTATAATGTAACGCAATAAGTGCGAAATGCAATGACTTAAATAAGATGATAGGAAGAAATGCAATTTTAACTTTGGTTGTATCAGTTTCCACCCTAAAATTTCAATTTCATCATCGAATTAAACCTTGGCTTTGGATGCAATTTTAACAAAATGGGAAAATTACCACTACTTTCAATAAAATCAAAATAAAATAACTTTTCCAAAACTCGCCAATTTTAACAAAAAATTGAACATTAGTATCACCTGCTTTATAGTGGATATAATAATATATATTTTTTAATGATTTTTTTTTCACCATAATGATAAATGCTAAGTGAGTACCTTTGAAGTTCCTTTAGGATTTTGATTAGCATTTTGTCCAAATACCAACTTCCCCTGAGCCTGACGAGTTCCATTGACTGAGCTAGATCCAGCAGACTGTTGTGGAGGGCCATGTCTACTAGTAGCACCGGATAGCTTCTCCTCAGATGACCTAGCAGATGAAATAGGCTGGGACTGGTGACTTGAAGATTTACCATCCAAACGTCTTCCTGTTCCCGTGAAAGCACTAAATTTAGGTTCAGCTTCTTCTGCTGGAGCTTCTGCAACTGCAAGAGAGTTCAATGAGACCTTGACAGAGACTGCCTTATTCCTAAATGCATACCTTCCAAGTTTTGTTGCAGCAAATGTGAAAATGAATTTAAATGGGTAAGCACTATGTTGTATACCTAAACATAGTAATCAGTGGCCTTGTTCAACGAGATTACTAAATACTACGACATCAGGCAACTAGAAAACTAAATCTATAGTAAGGTTACAAGCTAATAAACTGCTTGGATAAAATATCAACTTTATAAGCGTTGATAAAATGAGAGAAATCGCCAAACTGATAAAAAGAAAAAAAGAAAAACAACAGAAGCAGCACTAAATTGCAGTAAGAATTGGAGAAAAGGAGTAGAAGTTATGCACCTTGCTCCCTCCCCCTGATTGGTGCAGTAGGCTTCTCTGGTTCCTTGTAATCCAGGGGAGGTGCAAAATCCACCTCACAATCTGTCTCAATGATACTTATTGCATTGGATGGCTTCGTTTCGACTATGTCAATGTAATATTTCTTGTTGTTATATGCCACCATAATACTGCCCCCAGTGGTGAGGCAAGAAAAATTCCTGAGTGTAGTCTCTAAGCTGTGTGAAAAAAAAATGTTGTGTGAAACAAACTTCATCACACCAACCCTTAGAGATACAGATAGAGAAATCACATGTGATCTACCTAAACAAAAAAGAAAGAGCACCACCTTCCCGATTAAGACTAGGGAAGAGTTCAAAAAAGTGTTTGCGAGCAATGTTCTAAAAATTGAACATTTCCTTCACTACCAAGCACAGACAATTTTTCTGTTTTATAAAAAAAATTAGCTTTCATTTGTCCTGTCACTTGTGAAATCAAGTATGGACAGTTTGAAAATACCAATTTGATATTGACCATAGAACTTTCTCAAGGGTACTTTTATCAAGTAGCTAATGTCCTTGAAAGACCAAAAGAACTTCCAAGCAGGCCGTAGTCAATGCATTCTTTCATACGTAGATTTGGACTAGCTTGCATGCACCTTAACTATTCCTAAGAATCCATAGTCTAATCCTAAAACATACATTTGATGTCAAAAGGTTTTCCCGTAATACTCAATATTCCAAGTGACACCTGAGCTTTGAACCCATATATTCAAAGACATTTGATCGGAGCTTTTTATTTTAACCATTGGATCAACACCAACGGACGGTGGGCACTATGATGTTCAAGATTTTGTGTACTTATTGGGCTTAGGTAAAAATAAAGGTGCCATCGGCTAAATTAACAGAGGTTAAGGCATTGGTCTTCAAATTAAATAAGAAAGTGGCAGAGGATTTCAAATTTAGAACACCTTCCTAAGGACCCAAGCTAGAAAGACTAATAAGTAGAGAACAACGCTAGACACATGAACCAAAACTTGAAAAGTTAGCTCACATTGCTTTTGGATTGGAGATATCCAAGAAGTCCTTTGTGTGAGGTTGTAATTTAACATAAGTTCCCTTTGGAAGAGTGACATTCTTCACATGCAAGAGGTCTCCTTCTTGTAAAAGCATGTTCTCCATCATCTGAAGGGTAAACACAATGAGAAAGAAAGTGGAAGAATCCTCGGATAGAAAGTAAGACAGATAATAACACCTGGGATACATATAACGCAAGAGAAATATGGACCCTACCCAATAAGGCATGTAAATCCTGCCTTCTTCTGCAACAAACTCCAAGACCCCACAATGAGAGACCCGCTCAGCGTCATCATTTCGAAGCTCAAATAACATTGGATAATCAATTTGTAATGATGCTGTATGGGTTTATATTTAAAATTCAGTCAACTACAATGAAAAGAACCATAGACAAAACAGGCATACAAAAATTATTTTTAGAAATATGCAAACAAACCAAGGCGATCAAGGGCTGACGGAGGCATTATAACTGGAAAAAAACAAAGAAATAAACAACATGAGAGATAAAGAAGATGAAATTGAAAAATACGTTATGAAGGACATAGAAAATAAACAATAAAAAACGGTGAAGACAGAATATCTTACTTCTATCTCCAGTTTCAATGTGTGGCTGCAGGATGAAAAGATTAACTCAAATTAGAAGAAACTATCTATTTCCGAAGAAAGAAAACAATTCAGTTTTATGCATGCAAAAACAGATACTTGAAAGGCCTTTTAAGATGAAAAGCAACATTCCAATATATATTTAACTTCTACTGTATTGACCTACAAATTAGAGACATGAGCAGCAGTTGTGTGATATTACGTGAAATTCCAAGCTTTTTAAAAAATTAATGCAAGAGCAATGCTTATTACATGCTCACGCTTCAAACAAATAAAGAGCATATTGCAACTGCTGCCTACATTTAATTTCTAGCATGAAGAAGTCCTTTGATATGCATACTAATTACTAAATAATGAAAATGCAATGAAGCCAAGAACCTCCTCAAACGCCAAGTGAGAACATTTCTAAAAATGGTGATAGATGTAGGGGTAGTCAAACCTTATCAATAAATGATGCAGAGAAGCATTGATATCTTTGCTCAAATGATGCTCCACGATAACCATACCCATCATACCCATCAAAATACTGCACATGCAGAAAGATAGAAAGAACATTAATTGCAATATGACTACAAAAGCTAACCAATCTCTTTTTTTAGAAAAATGTAATTATATCTTCACAGTAAGAACCCTCCTAAGATGGAGAGTTGAAGGCCAGTGAATTGCAGAAATAGTAACAACGTAGGCACAGTTAGAGTAAAGTGTAAACTTCAACAAACGTCAATTGTTTAAGTAACAAACTGCTTCTACCAAGTGAGAGTATAAATCGAAAAGAAATTTAAGGAAAAAAAAAACTGGAGTGGTATGATCATCTACCATAAATCATAGCAGTTAGCAGGTTTCAGAGAGCAGAAATAAATATCAAACATTTGGATAAATCAAGTTGTGTTCCACAGCCAGAACAAGCAACACGTCTTAGGTCTAGGATTAACACAACGCACTAATGTAGTTATCTAAAAGCAGAAAGCAGCGATTTCTTAAATTGAGGGAAAGTAGAATCTTCTGTGGGTCGATGAAATTCAAATCCTCATCATAAACATTGAGATAATTTCATAGCTTTTCTTTATTTTCTCATCACACAGATAATATAAGAATCCAATGCCGTTTCACATAACGTCAGAGATTCTATTTTTAACAAGCTGAAAAGGGCATGCATACCATTTTATAGAGCTTTTATAGAGTTCCACAACGGATAATTAACCTCTTACAGGCTCCCAACAGACCGACGAAGAACTGCATGTTGTAAAATATGTGAGAAAACCAGATGTTTGAAAAAGTACAAAATCATAAACCTCAGCATAACTTAAACCGCTTAGTAGCTATTATAAGAACATCTCTTGCATCAAACTGATTCATCACCAAAACAGCAGTAAAAATAAAAACAAAGAAAGAAAGCAAATCCTCACTTCCATTCCGCTTCAATGTCAAACATGAAACAACAGATACAAAGAAAGAAACAAAAACCAAGGCAAACTATACCATAATATGAAAAAATTTCAGAACTCACACCAACAACAACCAATCAATAGCAAACCAAAAATCCGACTGAATGCACCTTAAGTTGCCATGTTTATCTTTCTTCGGCCACAGGTAACAAACAACTTATATTTTCCGATAAACGAAACACAAAATAATCCTACTAAAAAACGAATGCGCTTATACATACGAAAAAACGCAAAGATAAGGAAAATTCAAATTTTCGGTCACTCAGCTTTCCCAGCAAGCAAACAACCAGAACATCATCTTAACTATCATAGAATTCGAATCGTATATATGCAAGACATAACGATACTTCAGCCGTACCGGAGACGAACAACGGAGAAGCAAGTCGCCGATGAACGATCGGTCGCTGGAGGAAGCGCAGAGAGGGAGAAAGAGACCGTTTGATCGGTTTGATCGTTTAAGCATCAGATTTAGAAACCCGAGATACTAAAAGCAAACCAGATGCTCGAATTCGTATTGGCCACGCCATGTATCTTTTGGGCCTGGGCCTTAACCTGGGCCTGATATTGGGCCGATCCTTTTGCAAAGCCCAATTAGTTGCAGCCCACTTAGGACGTTGGACGGAGTCTGCTAAATTTTTTAAAATTTTACTTTTTTTTAGAATATTAAAATATTTTTTTTCTTACCATATAATTATATATACGTATATTTATTAAATTTTATAATTATTTTTTTTATTATTTGTTCTTCTATAACTATTTAAAATAACTTTTAACTACTAAATTGAGTTGAAAATATTAATTAAAAGTTTGAAATAAATAAATATTTTACTAACCTTTTACTTACAAAATTATAAAATTTAAAATTATAGGTGGGATTGATTTGAGTTTTTTAAAAATAGTAACAATTCAATTGAGCCTAAAAAAAAATGTACTAACAAACCTTATAAATACTTCCTTATATTTGTATACAAAAATTTAATTATAAATATTGAATAATTAATTATACGCGTTATAATTCAACAATAATTTATTAAGTGACAATATGATATAATAATAATAAATTGTAAAATAATAAGAAAGAAAAAAATATAAATGGAAAATAAAAGAAAAAATAATGTGAGGAGAGTTTACAAGTTTGTAAGAGAACAATTATCTAGTTCATAAATAATTTAATGGAATTTTCATAACAAATGGTTTGATAAAACTTTTTAAACTTATAATCACAAAATTCTTAACTTTAAAAATCAAATGAACCAAATTTTCAATTCTAAGTATTTTTTAAATTCATATCAATTAGTTTTTTAAAATCTATTAAATATAAAATTAGAAACTTAAATTTGTAGTAAAGATAAACACAAAGTAGAGTAAATGAGAGATATATGAATGATCTGATATCGCATTCATACGAGAGGCGTGAGGATAAAATGACTAAGAAATGATTAGAATGATTGAAATAAAATGACTAAGAAATGATTAGAATGATTGAAAGTCACTACCGGTTCCAACAATGTGCACATTTCTTTTCGGGACTCGATTCATAAAAAATTTATGGTTGAGCGTGCATGTTGGATGAACTCCTACTAATTTTTCTCACAATAGAATATTAGAGTCATTAGGTGCTAAATCCGAATTTTGGATCCTAATATGAATGATGTGGCTAAAGGCAGAATTCAGACCATGGGCCTGTTCTTGATGCTTGCAAGGATAGCTTAAAGAAGCATCAACTATAATAGTTGGATGTATTTAGTGCCCTTTTATTGAAATCCTAATAACATAAGACGTTTGGAAGAAAACACTTCATGTAAAAGCACGCCTGATCGAGCTAATAATATTGCTCATCTTTCTTTTCAACACATTTGAGTATTATTTCGTCTTTCAAAAACAACTTAAATCGCTATTTCGTATGCAATTCCTATCTAGCCTCTTTCTTGTTCGATAGGGACTCACTAAGAAACATAGGAAGAGTGTGGGGCGTCCAAAGGAACACTGTTGTTATACCGAAGACATCAAAAGAACCTGAGAGATCGGAAGAGAATTTCAAAGTGTTTTTATTTTCAGCTTGCAAAAGAGGACATGGATCTACTCAATAGAACTATTACCGTACATATGAAAATATTCGAACTTCTAACCTCTTCATCGAAAATTTATAACTAATAGAACTATTCTCAGCCGCTCAAGTTGACACTGGAGAATCGAAACAAATCAGCTATCCAACTCGAATCCATCAGAATCAAACCAATCAACTATTTTCAATTCTATACTATGAACCCCAAATTGATTAGAGAACTATACTTCAAACTGGTCGCAATTTTATTCATTTTTTCTGTTTCCATAATCAGCCTAATTAATCATTGAACGAGCATTCAGGCCACCAAATATATGGACTACAACTCCAGTGCAGTGCAGAAATTTACGACCAACCTAACTCATTATGACAGAGAATTGAAAACATCACAATAGCTTAGTATATATATGGTATAATAGCAAACCGGTTTCTCGGATAATTATCAAATTTACGAACATACCATCGATGAGTTTCTGCTGCTGCTAAGGCCAGATTTACCACCTGCAAACACCCAACAGAAGATTATTACCTTCTCCATCTTCAGTTCCAAGTATAGAACTATGGTTGGTAAATATGAACAAACAGAAGAACAGATCAAACTGCATTTTAATTCTCAGAAAAAATAAAAATCTCACCACAAATCCAAAAATTAGCCAGATTGTTAAGTCTTCTCCCCCACTAGCAACCACAAGTCCACCATATATAACCTTTAAAAGGGAAAGGACGAGAGACAAAACCGATCAGTAATAGCTAAGATTTAGTGACAAGAAAACCCGCAGTTCTTGTACTTAAGTTCATGAGGGAGAAACTTACGATCTCAGCAAAATAGTGTGGAGAAGATACAAT
Source organism: Cucurbita pepo subsp. pepo (assembly GCF_057944985.1). Taxonomy (NCBI): domain Eukaryota; kingdom Viridiplantae; phylum Streptophyta; class Magnoliopsida; order Cucurbitales; family Cucurbitaceae; genus Cucurbita; species Cucurbita pepo. The sequence goes on from NC_141801.1 coordinate 7,966,375, forward strand.
TTCGAACCAATCGCCATGAGGAATTTTATATTCTGCACCTTGTTCTCCAGGTACCCGCAGCGAGGCCTAAACAAATTAACTTGATATGTATCAATCAAATGAATCTAGGATGTGTGTTTAAATGTATGGTGGCATTCATAAAGAAAGTTCACACATAATACCCAATCAAGAAAATCTTTTGATTCCGACGAAAAAATGGTTCCGTTACTAAAACCTTCAAACTCAAATCAGTTATTCAATCGTTGCATTTTCAATCTTTGTCTGATGAGAATTTTTTTTGTCGACTTAAAGATCTAAAAGCTCTGTTCTATTTCACTACCAAACATTTTTCATTGTTGAAGATTCTGTTAATGATGAAGGAGAGCATCGTGAAATGAAGGCAGATTTGAACTCCATCATCAAGATCATAAATCTGATATGTGAATAAACAATTTTGTATTGAAGAGGTGTACTGTACCAGAATCTGATGACAACGAAACTGATGAATCCAACCCCAAAAGAATAAAGCTGCGCCAATCCACTGACGCCACCCTAAATTTGCTAGAGGAATCACAGCATCCAACAGACTAACTTCAACAACTAGCATTTGCCCTTTGCCTTCAACAATGAACTGAGCTATCCCATTTGCAGCAAAATGATACACTTCCGGAATACAATTGCTACAAAGTGATAGAGGAGCTGCTGTGTAGAAACTAACCATAGAAAATATTAGAAATCAACATACCAAACCTCTAGATGTAAGGATTAAAACATAACGAATAACAACGAAAATCTAGCAATTTATGTATGAAAAGTTTTTAGAGCCCATCAAAAGAATGCAGCCTACCACATTCTTACATATGATTGATATAAAAAGCCAAATAAGTAAAAATTAAACAAAAGGAAAATTCAAATTGATCCAAATCCTGTTTCACATCCTAAGATGCAAACAGAAAACAACTTCATATCCGGCTATTTTGGATGTAGAATGCAACTTTTGTAGGACAAGTGTAATACACATGGCTTTCATGATGAAACGCCTAGATTTTCTATCTTACTTCTAGTATTCGGTCATTCCACGGCATATTAAAACAGGGCCCAAAGTACCAAAACTAGCCATAGTAGAATCAGCGGATATGTATTGCAACAAAACCTATTAAAGAGAGCTACTTACAAGAAGCCAGTTAAATATCCAAAGAAATGCATCCGAGCGGAGGGACTATAGTTGAAAGTGTATATCGTTTCATAAAGACGTCTCAAAACTTGGACTTCCATTAATAAAAGCAGAAAAACAGCTTTCCAGACCAGGAATCTGTGCTCCCTCCGAGATGAATGAGATTTTTGCCATGAAAATAGACTTGAACCTCCAGTCAACTGGCTGGTAATGGCAGGAAAGTTAAATGGCTCTGAGATTAACGGGGTAGATACATATGCATACATCCAAGTTGTTCCTAGCAATAATGCTGTCCAGATAACAGCCCACACATAGAAGTGGCAGAAGAATTTCTGAGGTACGGTGAATTTCTGAATTTGAAGAATATGGGTGAATAAGAGCGTAGAATTTCAGAACTATTAAAATATAGGTTTAATTCCACAGCTCAAACGGTTGTGTTAATAATATCTAGGTACTTATGTCTTGAATTTTCAATTTTGGTTCTAAAATATTAATGTCAAATACTCACAAATAATGATCTAAATAATGATCTAACCTGATATAACGATGGATGGCATAAAGGAAGTCGCTTAAAGCAAATTAATAGTACTTTTTTTTCTTAAGTTCAACGACATGTGGGAGTGAAGTTAAGAGCCTTTGAAGTCTTAATCAATGATATATACCTTAACTAGTTGAGTTATGCTCATGTCGGTGGCAAAATAATAGTTCTTCAAATTTTTGGTATACCCTCCCTAATCTTATCTAATTGACCAATTACCTTGTACCACTCACTACCACGCTCGAATCTCATTAATCTAGTCAGTATGTAAATTCTATATTCAAATAGCAGTATTAACAACAGACCCATTTTTTTAATTGTGAGTGTTCAGACAGTTCGTGCACATTTTGACCAAGTTCATGATACAAGTATCTGACCCCTCTATATTTGGTTACTAAGAAACAAGTGGATTAAATCAATTCCCTCCAAGCTTTTATGATTCTCATGATCCTTATAACTGTTAGGGCAATGATGGTTAACAGCAAACTTGTTAGAATCAAAATCCAACGTTAATGACAAATAAAACTTTGTGGACCCGATTAAGTATTAACTGTCCAGGAAAAATTTAGCTGAGGCCCAAACATACATTCTAACCAGAGAGGCTGGGGGAACATAAACAATCGAGTACATTGACAATTGACAATTCGACCACTTACCTTAGAAGAAGATTGCAAGATCTTCCCTCTCTTCGCAAACTCCAATATAGTTCGACGATACCAACTCAGTCTGGAGAAAGGTAAGAGAGCTAGAAGTATAGGCAATATTCCTGCAATCCAAGCAGCTCTGAGAAGCCAAACAATTCCGATCTCCATTTCGCTGAAAATCCAGACGGAATCAGAACAAATAGGCTTGATTTTCGCAGAATTATCGAGGAATGATGTCTGAAATGAAACCAACGTCGAACAGAAGTAGATTGACGCTGCGGAGAGACGAATTAGGGAAAGTTAAACAGAAGAAAAGAGACTGAGTCGTCAATTTGAATGATTCGCGACGTGATCGAGAGGATTTCTTCGGGAAATGCAAATGTAGATGCTGCTAAGAACGCCGTCTGTTCATTGACGGTTCGGTGAGTTTTGTCGGTCATGGTGGGGAATTCTGTAGGGAAGCTCCGATAACACCTTTTTATATATATGTATATATATGTATATATTTTGTCCTTGACGGATGTGAGACTTTTGTGGTTGCATGGTGAGTTTTGTATGACGCTATCCAAAACCTTAAACAAAAATACATTGAATACCGGAACCCGACCCAACCTAACCCAAATTTTAAGCATTGGGCTCGGTTTTTTTTAGAACCTGATCCAATTCGAGTTAGGTACTGGTTCAGTGGGTAAAGGATCGGGTCAACCCGACCCAATTCGATCATAAAAGAATCATCGTTCTTCATTTACTTCTTTGTTCCTCTTCATCGTTCATCCTTCTTCGTCTTTTGGTCATCCAACTCATTCTTGTTGGATGATGGAACTCCCACATCGGCTAATTTAGGGAATAATTATGAGTTTATAAGTGAGGAATACTAACTCCATTGGTATGAGGCTTTTTGGGGAAGCGAAAAGCAAAGGCATGAGAGCTTACACTCAAAGTGGACAATATCATACCATTGTGGAGAGTCGTGTTCGTCTAACATGGTATCAGAGTCATGCCCTAAACTTAGTCGTGCCAATAGATTGGTAAATCCTCACATCCTCAAGGCATTAAAAAATGACTAAGTGGAGTCGAGCCTCGATTAAGGAGACGAGGCGCACTTTGTTCGAGGGGAGGTGTTGGATGATGGAAGTCCCACATCGACTAATTTAGGGAATGATCATGGGTTTATAAGTGGGGAATACTAACTCCCCTTTTGGGGAACTCCGCTTTTGGGGAAGCTCAAATCAAAGTCATGAGAACTTATAATCAAAGTGGACAATATCATACCATTTTGAAGAGTCGTGTTCGTCTAACAATTCTAAGTTCTTTCTTCGTCGTTCATCCAATTGCTACTCTTCGTTCTTCAACGGTTATTCGCCCTACGCTTTATTGCTCACCTCACCGAGAATGGCATGAAGAAGCTCAATTCTTCGCTACTCACTTTGGCTCTTTCGTTCTTCTTCATTTTGATTTTTGGCTCTTGTTTGTGGTTTCATTGTTTGTTCGAATACGATATTCCATGAATTAACAGACGGAACTGCCGAATTTGGATACAGTGTTGGGCTTCCGGTTTTGGGCTTTAGGCCCATTGACGAAACTGGATCTAGCGTTGGGCTTACGTATTTGGGCTTTAGGCCCATTGACGAAGCTGAATCAAATGAAGCTACCAGCATTTGTGCGCCACTTCCGTCTTCTGTTCTCTCTTCTCCGACTGTGTTTAATCAATCACGACAAACAAAGTTTTTTCTTTTCTTCTTTTCTTCTTTTCTTCTTCTGCCATCGCAGTCAGATCAAGATTCGCCTTCCATATCCACTCGCCATTGCATCTGTAAGTTTTTGTTTCTTCCATTTCCACTTCCTCTTTCCTCTCATGCTCAATTTTTTGGTTCTCCGGTTTCAAATTGTTATTCTCCAAAACCCTAGCCTTCTGTCACTCCTAGTGCATGCATATCCGATTTTCTGGATTCTGTGTTTGTTCTTCGTCGGTTCAGGCGTTTACTTCGTTGTTGTTTTTTTTTTTTTGCCAGCTGTTAGGTCCTTTTGTTCGTTCTGTTAATTTGGAGGAGATTGAGCTGGTTCATCTTCTGTTTCATTGCGGTACGGTTTCTCTATTTTCTTTTGAACGAACTGCCGTTTTCAACATTGGTACTGTTGTTTAAGGACTTGTCGTTACTCGTTACGATTTTTATGAATTTTTTGTTGGAAATTTTACTGCCTTTGAGAGTTTAATGCGAAGGAAATGCTGATGCGTGTGTTTTTACTTTGAATTAGAATTGGATGTGGCAGGTGCATTTCTGTGAGAAGTGTTAATGCCAGTGCTCTATATGCTAGAAGATTGTTATGGATTTTTAAGATGAAGCTGAGTGAATAATGTCTGACACTGTTATCAGCTGAGCTTGTGTTTTTTGTCGTTTGTTCAGAGCTCTGATGAAATTGTTATGGACTTGATAGTGTTGGACATTTATTTGTGAGTTTTGTTACTTTGTATGTTATAAGAGCTCGTTTTATATTAATTTTTAAGGTAAAGATGAGCAAATAATAGTTACCACTGTTTCTTGTTTGACCATTTCTTGTTTTTTTCTCCTGTTCAAAGCTCTGAAGAACTTGCTACAGACTTGAATGAGCGATGGTCGTTATCTTTTGATGTTAAAAGTAAAATGCTGCTTTGGAATAGATCCTCAAAATTGCTTCTGCGGATGGTAACGACCAATTTAATCAGCTTCTATATAATTTAATTGAGAAATTTGTTAATTCTTTTGATAGTGTAAAAAGAATCAAATTTCCAGGTTAGGTTTTTGGTTTCTTAATTTTATTTTTGTAAGGGCAATGCAACAAGAACCATGCATTTATATGACTCCTAGATTTTGAATATATATGTAATTGATAACCATCATGGGTTGTCTTGATGATCCTTAAGGTCTAATATAAATAATAAATAACTTAGAGGGAATGAGTTCAAGTTATACTGAATGCATAAGTTTCTTAGACAGCCAAATGTAGTAGTGTAGGGGTTGTCTCATGAGATTAGTTGAGGTATGCATAAGCTGGCCTAGAAATTCATGAAAATCCAATAAAGAATATAATAAATAATTATGTATTTGAAAGTACATTGTGTTGCGTAGCTCAAAAAATATTGCACTGGAATGAATGTGCTTATATGATTTATGTTAGAATTTGGTGCCCATAAGAATGCTGGATATGGCCATGCTGTACTTTCTTGCTGTTATCCGGAACTTATGATCATAGCTTTGTCAATTAAAAGAAAATATCATCTTGAATTATCTGGTAGTTGTAGCTTCATATTCATTTTGATTTGGGGTGATTCCAGTCTTCTTTATGATTTTACGGTTGTTCTATCATATATGTTCATATTGACCAAAAGATGATCTCCCTTTAGTTTGAATTTATAGTTTGAATTTTTCTTTTAAATATGTTTGTGGCTTTGTATTACTACTCATTCTTAGTTGCTGAGGTTTTATTTCACGTAGTTTCTATCTTTGCCGATAAGCCTTGTTAATGTATCCCATCACCTAAATCTAGCTGATGTCTTATATTTTATGTTACAACAGAGTAGTTGATTATGAACTGCAAGATTAGTTGATTATGAGTCGCCTAAATCTGCACTAGTTGATGGTGGAAGTATTTCAAACTGAACCCCAACCCGTGTTTTGAATCCATTTGCCTTGCTCGTTATTTTCCTGGAGTATGGATGATGGCCGGCAACATGAAAATGGGAGGCACAAGCTAGATTATTTCAGAGGGAGCCCCTCGCCTGTAAGCTTCCTATTCTTTTGTTTTGTCTTTTTTAATTTTTACTTTTAGTGCATCCAATTAAGCATGCCCTCTTTAATTAAATTAAATGATTTGGAAATGATGTATGCAGTGGAATATGATGCCCCCGCATCATGTAAAGGAACCAAATGCCTTGGTCATGAATAAGAAGATCATGTCCATTATAGCTGAGAGAGATGCTGCTATTCGGGAGCGAAATTTAGCACTATCTGAGAAGAATGATGCATTGGCTGCACGCAATGAGGCTCTCCGGCAGCGTGACGAGGCATTTGCGCAGCGTGATACTGCATTAATGGAAAGAGACAATGCTCTTGCAGCCCTTCAAATTCGTGATAATTCTTCTAACTTTCCTCTCAGCAGTGGGATCCAACGGAAAGCAAAGCGATCACACTATTTATCTAATCATATGCCAAACATGACTGAAACTCCCTATGGTACAAAAGATGTGCAAATAACTGATGCCTTTCCAATTACAGTTATAGCATCTGAAGCTGTTAAGTCTCAACAGGGAAAGCAAACAAAGGACAACAAGACAGTTTCATCAAAGGCTTCAAAGCTGCCCAGGAAGAAAGTCGGTGAAGATTTGAATAGACAGGCGGCGACCGATGGCACAAAATACAGAACTGACTGGGATGGTCAGGATGTGGGTTTGAATCTTGTTAGTTTTGATGACTCTTCTATGCCAGCACCAATTTGCTCCTGCACTGGACTTGCAAGGCAGTGCTACAAATGGGGGAATGGGGGTTGGCAATCATCGTGTTGCACCACCCATATGTCCATGTATCCACTTCCACATATGCCTAATAAACGCCATGCCCGCATGGGTGGGCGCAAAATGAGTGGAAGCGTTTTTACAAAATTGCTTAGTCGGCTAGCAGCAGCAGGACATGATCTGTCAGTTCCAGTGGATCTGAAGGACCACTGGGCGAGGCATGGTACAAATCGCTACATAACAATCAGGTAGCTAGGAAGTAACTTCAAGAGGAGTAGAACATTTTGCAGAGGTCCACGGGGTCTGTCGAATATTTCAATCGGTAACATGACTCGACTGAAGTGATTTTACAACGAGGTAGCGCTCTTCCCTTGTGTTGGCATAGGCAATAGGCATTGTGATTAGACTGAACCTGTATGGACCAGAGTAGATTGGGGATGTTTGTAGAGTATGGCCATAAGAATGCGGCAGTTTTTTGTGCAAATTCCTTGGAGGCTCGTTGTGGGTTGCCGCCCTCCACTTTTCTCCAATTGCCAAATTCCCCCATTAGAGTTTAAGATAAGTGGAACTGGAGAATGTAGAATCAAGAATGGATCTGGAATGATGAGAATGAAGGTGAGTTCATTTGATTATTTGTATTTCTCATACCTGCTAATCTGTTATTACCTTTGCATTCAAAAAATGACTTTCAAGTATAAGGGTTTGGGGTTGATGAGTAGATGCTGAAATGGCGGTGCGGTCGGTGAATCGGGTCGGGTGCTTACGTTAATTGGTAACTTTGGTCTAGCTGGTAGAGAATATCCTCCCCTCCAGCTCTTTTTGCACTCAAAATGGAGTGAGAAGCTTCATTTTGCCTGGTTAGTATCATTCTTTCTCGGTTTTCCTTCTCCATCTTTATACCAATTGCCCCATTTGCTCCATATGCGTCCTTAATAGCTGAAACCCATTAGTAGTCTCAGGTGGTTAGTTTTCCCAAACAATTGCATCATTTTCTTCTTTTCCTGATACATGAATTCGAGTTCTTTGTCGACCTCGATAGGTAGCACCTACTCGAAATTTCTGGTTTCGAGTTCCCATTTAAACAAGAGATCAAAATTCAAACCTCTGATTTAGATTAACCGAGTTGAGCTCGAGTTAGCACTCTTTTAAAGTTGTCAATGCCTAATTGTTTTTAGGCTGTATTGACTTATGAGAACTCGGCATCATTTTTGCCATTTTCTTCAGACATTAGAATTCAAGCTCGTCTCGATCACTCACGCTCGTCTCAAACTTCACTCAAATTTGGCCTCACTCAAAAGTGATGTGTAGATTAGTTTTACAATAAGTTAGATTTATATTGCTATTTTAGAGATTGGGTTTTTTAAGTTGGTCTGATTTAAAAGATCAAATACCAAAATGCAATTAAAAAGTTTGATAAAAAAAAATTTCTTCTTATTTTTAAATTTTCACAAACATTTTAAAAGAGTCCAAATTTAAGAAATTATTAAAAATGATCTTTTTAAAATTCTATTTCTTTTTTTTTCTCCCTCAATTTTATGTATGTATTCTATATATTATTACTAGTATTTAAATTTTGCTTTAGCTCTGAAATTGTATTAAATAATATAATGTTTTTATATTTACTTCAATGCATGTTATATATATTTATTATATTATATATAATAATTTCTATTTCAACAACAAAAAAAAATGTATAAATAGGAAATAGGAATGTTGTTATCAAACAACTTTTATGGTGACCAAACAACTTGGCCACTACTTACATTTTGATTCGAGTCATTAACATAAATGACTAAATTTTCATAGACTTTTCCACCAAATTTTGCCTTTTTGGAGATTGGCCCAAAATATTTATGTCCTAATCAATAATGTGCATAAACTACCTTCCAAATCACAATATATTGTCATGAGAATATTACCATTTACGTCGTAAAACTAATCTCGTAATTTTGATCCCTAAGTACGATTAGTGAAATATAATTTATTGTTAACTCGGGATTTAGTTAGCGAAAGGTACGACTTCTCTGAAAATATATATGAAAAAGCAAGTATAATAATTGATACATTTTTTTCTTTGGATCTCTCATGTCAAATTGATATCGACTCCAAATCTAAGAGACAAAATTGAATTTTTGAAGTATCGAATAGTATATTATAATAGAAAAATAAAATATGAGACCGAGCTTTTCACTCTACGAGCTGAGCTAGAGAAGCCCATTGACAAACCCCAAAATGTTAACCTATTACACAAACTTAGTACATGACCTTAGAGAATAGCAATCGAGACACTTTAAAACTACGGTGAGAGCGTCAATTTGGCTAGATTGTGACTTAGTATAAAACGCCTCCATAGTTCGAGCACAATAGAATCGTGAGAGACGATCAGAGGATGAGATCCCTAATACTCTTGATCGATCCAGACTCGAAAAGAATTCTCTCTACCTCGTGGACATCTCAAAGTAAGCGAGAATATTCCTTTTCTTTTAAATTACAATATGGTCAAAGGCGTGGAGAAGAGGAATTGAATTAATTTGGTAATGGAAGCCCTAAACTGCGGAATTCCCCTAAATTCCTCACTGGATTAAATATTATTATTATTATTATTATTATTGGTTTTCACGGTGTGATTTAGCTCTTTGTGTCTCGACTTCACGGTGTGAGGTCCCTTTTGCATCCAATATATTTCTACCTTTTCGTGCCTTAACTTTCTTTCGAGTCGGAATCGCTAACATTGTGTCTCCACACCACAACTCGGTTCCTTTTCTAAACTCCAATTAAGACCGACTCTAGCTTCTAGCCCTTTTCTTTATAGTACATGAAAAGAGCCGTGAGAGAAAATAGTTTCTTCCAAGTCAAATTTCTCTTCTTCCCTTTTGAAAATTATGAATTTTGAAATCATCTCTGTTAGATGATGGAAGTCCCACATCGACTAATTTAGGAAATGATCATAAGTTTATAAGTGAGAAATACTAACTCCATTGGAATGAGGCCTTTTGGAGAAGGCCAAAGCAAAGCCATGAGAGCTTACACTCAAAGTGGACAATATCATATCATTGTGGAGAGTCGCGTTCGTCTAACAATCTCATCTTCCACTTTTAGAATTAATCACTTCCGTTATAATAATTTTAAATAAACACTGAACTTTCGATATTATAATATTTATAAAAAATATTAAAAAAATAGTAAAAATTATAATATAGATGAACTATCAAATGATTAGGGATTTGAAGACGTTTCAAATTAATTGGATGTACATATTTAAAGTACTATTATTTCTTTTTTATTACAAAAAGAAAATAATTAAATTATATAATATATAATAAGGAAAATGACAAAAAAGGACATTTATTGTCAAAACATTAATGGGCCCTCCCTTATTATTATTGTATGGCCCATTACCCTTTATTGAGATTGGATAAGTTTTTTTCTTTTTTAATTAAAAAAAGCAAAAAGCAAAAAGATAAAGTTTTTGCTTTTTTTTTTTTTTTTCCTCTCTCGAACCGCTTGGAGCTTGCCACGTGTCCTACTATCTCTCATCACGTGCTCTTATTGCCCCATTCCGTTCGGGCTCACGTGATAGTGAAATCGACGGTCTAGTCTTGCCACGTGGAGAGCATCGCGTACCCTTCGGAGTTTCTTTTTTATTTTTATTTTTTTTCTTTTTCAATTCAAAATTTCAATTAAACTTTAAATTTGATTCCTATCATTCTAAACTGTTATTATTGGTTAAATATTTAAAATAAAACAATAAATATTTTACCAACTAATAAAAATTTAAATAAATGACCTGAACCAACTCCGTCCAAAATATTACGGTGAGTTAGGTTGGATTGGGTTCATTATTTATCGAGCATTGTTTAGGTTGAAAAATTTTACGACCCAAATAATTGAGTTGAGTTAAAAATATTTCAACCTGACCCACGAATACCCATCAACAAAACATGCAAAAGATCTCGGGTTGGTTCTGTTACAGTAGTCTTTACTCTTACAACTGATAAATAGGTAATATAGTCATGTAGCAAACGTCTATCAGATCATCAAATATGAATTTCAAATCTTGGCCCGAAATACAAAAGTTGGGATATTATCGGTTTTATTTTATTTAATATTATTATATTTAAGGAGGGAAATTTATTGAATTAAAATATATATTGAAGAAAATATCCAAAAATTCTGACACAAATTAAAGAAACTGATAAAATAACAAAATAGTTAGGTAGAGAGAGAAAACGTTTGACTTTGGAGTTTGGTTGAGGAGAGAGAGAGAAATGATTTTGAAATTAAATAACAAAAAAACAATAAATTTTATTTTTTAAATATTAGTAATCCGACCAAAAACAAAGACAAAAATTAAACCTTTGACCAATAATCATTCATATTACTTGTCATACATGCATGGGTAAAGTTTACGGCTTAGGGTTTACATTGAATTTTGAAAACTTGGAAAACTAGACCAACCGAACTCAAATCACGAGGGTTGGGTTAGGTTAGGTTAATTTTCTTGACCTGAGTCGATTCAGGTCACACCTTCACCTCTCATCACAACACTTAGTATTACTCGGCCCTTGCACTCTGCACTCCCACTCACGCTCAACAAATTTCTTAACCCTCGTAGAAATGCAGATACTAGTCATAGTCGCTTGTTCTTGTAGCACTCAACAGGCGGAAGACTACTCGCTCGAAGCTCGCCCTCAAAGCACCCAACAGACGTCTCATAGACGCCCACGCTCGCTCTCGTAGTCTCAGAGGCCCTCACAATGACACAGTTGCATTATCCACCAACCCAACCCGACCTGATTCGATCGAAAAATAGAGAGTTGGGTTAGGTTAGGTTGTGAAACAATTTTGAGTTACTTGGACTACCACCCTAAATAACTCGAAATAATAATAATAATTACAAAAAATATATATATATTTTTTTTTTCACATAAAAATTATTATTATTATTATTAAAAAAATTTAAAATAAGAATAATTTTAAGATTTATTTAAAATGAAAGTAATTAAACAACAAAAATAATATTTTAATCTAAATCATCCCATTTTTATATTATTTATAAAAGAATTTAAATCTAAAAAAAATGGTAAATTGAAAAGGAAGGGATGTGGAAAGAAGACAGGCAAACGTGTTTGGCTGAATCTGTTGGTCTCCTTGTTAGGTAAATTGGGCACGACATTTGGTTCCCACTTATCTTAATTAATACACAAAATAAGAAATAAAACTATATAATATAATATAATACAATGTATAATTAATCATATTTGATATTTAATGAATAAAAATATAATTCATTTACGTGCTTATGTTGGGTGGTGGATGCCCCCATTTATATTAATATCATAAACAAAATAAATATCTTCTTAATTAGCGTTCACATATCTCGATTTTCTTTTATATATATATATATATATATATGGATATTTTAAAATTAATTAAAAAATCAATTATTATTATTACTTTAATTAAAAAACACGAGGAGATTTAGTCGAAGAATAATGTCTTAATTAACTAAATTATGCTTAGACAATATCTTATATCTCTTTGTATTATTTATTTAGAGTTCATAATTAGAAGACGAAAGAGCGTGTATTATTATTATTATTAGTATTATTATTATTAGTATTATTAATAACTTAACGTGATCGAACATTAGTTGGAAAAGGTAGGTCATTCGAGATTGAAATTTTTGTATCTATTATAAAATAAACGAACTCGATAAAGTTTTTGCTACCTTAAATATTTTATCATGTCAACACAATCCTTGTGAAGAATCCCTGCCCAGATTTTCGTAAAATTAAATGGAGAGTTTCGGAGTGATGAAGATTGAAATAAGAGACAACTCTTCCTATCTAAAGAGTTATAAGCTATTTAAGCGGTTCGGTTGTTTTTTATTTATAGTTATATAATGTTACTCTCAAATTGCTTTTGAAAATCTCTCTGCCCTGCTTTTTAACGTCAAAACGGGGTTGGAGGTTTGAACATACGTTGTCCAATCGTAGTCGACGTGAATTCAAGTTGGCTTGACTCACTCGAGAACGAGGGCAAGTGCTGCACAATCACAAATTATGATAAAGTGGTATTAAAAAATATATATATATATATATTTTGGACGGATTATAAAAAAATAATAATAATAATAATTAAAAAAAAAGTCAAAGGGCTCCTCGTAAAACGTGTTCTAAATAAAATACAAAAAATAAAAAATAATAATAATTTTACGTTTCCATTGCCCACAAACCAAAAACAGAATCCTCTTTTAAATATTTACTTATTTATTTATTTATAATAATTTCATTTTTTAATATATGTAAATAAATTTCAGATTTTTTTTTTTTTGTCAAACGTGCAAGCAATTTTTTTCCATTAAATTTAATAAAATAATATGAATTATTTTTTGGGCTAACTTTAATGGTAAGCGACTAACGATTCATAAATCTATGCCTTTGCCCTACTAATTCATATATATATATATATATATATATATATATATATATATATTCATTTATTTTATTATATAGTTTTTTTTTACGATCATTTACATTAAAATTAATGTTCAAAATCATTAACATTAATTTATTTTATTATATATTTATTAGTTTAATTCTTGAAGAAGAAGGCTATAGAGTCTCATTAATTTAGCATACATGAAAAGATATAAATTATTTTAAAAAAATTAAATATAATTTTTGTTTGAAAATATTAACTTAGACACTAATATTCCGTTTAATAATAATTTAATGTTTAATTTTTGTTTTTTTAATTATTATTATTTCATAAGTAAATATTTAAACTCTTTACCAAATTTTAAAAAAGAAGTAAATATATCTAAAATATTAGATAATAAAATATTGAAGGCGTAGTTAATTTTTAAAATAAAAAATAATTATCAAATAAAGTTTAAAAAATTTCGATAATAAACATATTTTGATTCTTAATATATGAAATTAAAAATATTAGAAAGTTTTGTCGATATATATTAAAATCTAAAAAATTATACTTTTAACCGAGATGTTAGTGTATAAACTTGGAATTTTTAGATTAGAATTTTTCAATTTTTTTTTTATTATGTTGGTTAAATGGCTACCATATTTACAATATAATTAATTCAAATTACAAATAAATCCTCCCCTTATAGAAAATTAAAATTTTAAATGGCAAAAGACTTATTATACCCTCCCAACACAATTAGGCACAATTAATTTACCCTTTGTTGACAAAGTTAGGTTAATTTATTTATGAGACAAATATTGCAAGTTTTAGCTTTTATTAGGTTTTTGTTTGGATTTTTTTAGTTGAAATTGATGTGTACGTGGATTGAGTTGAGTCGGGTTAGGTTTAAACAACCGATTCCAATCGAACAGTCAAACCCAACTATAAAATTTTTAGATTGGGTTAAATTTTTGTTGAAATTAATGACTTTTGAATAGAGTAATTGTGGGTTAGGTTGGCTCGAGTAAGATTGAGATATTTTTTAAACCCACATCAATTGGGCGACCGAACCCACCATAAATTTTTTAGATTGGGTTGGTTCGAGTTGTTTATGAAATTTATTTAAATTTAGTGGTTAAACTTAAATTGGAATTTTAAGATTCGAACCTACCCTCCTTAAGTCAATAATATATACCTAAATGAATTAAGCGCGTGTATATATATATATATATATATATATTTATTTATTTATTAATTAGAACATTATATATTTGTTAAAATAAGAAGATAAGTATAACTAAAACCTAACAAAACATAGACACTACAAATATTTAAATTACCAGGGGTAAAAAATAATTTACCTCAGTAAAAACTAAAACAATTTCCATATTTTTAATAACAAATATCAATTAATTCTTTTTCGAAATAATGAATTTTCCAGTTTTGTTATTTCTTTTATTTTTGTATGCTTATAAATGGAAATTCCACTGTGGAAAAGAAAAAAAAACCATTATTTTTACTATTTGAAAAAAATAAATTGTAAATTCCAAGTTACCTTATCGGACATGTAATAAAAAAAAATAAATAAATAAATAAAAGAGAGAGAGAGAAAAAAAGAAAGACAAATGAGGTCGGAATGAAATTGAAATGAAGGGGAAATGCAAATTTGGATGAAAGGCAGATTCTTATTAAATACACGCGTCCGCGTTATGAAAATCGGCTTAGCAGGGGAGTGGTCGTCGTCATTAGAGAAAAATATAGAAAAATTTTAGAGAGAGAAATCGCCGGCGTGTTCTTGGGATTCCCGTCGGGGAATTAGTTTAAAGCTCTGCCGCTGTTTTTGACCGGAAATGCTTCTTCTTCTAGAAATGGTGGAGAATTAGAACTGAAGCCTTGCTGTTAGGTTGAACGTGGCTGGCTTTCGTAGACGCCATGGTTGAGTTTCTTACTACTGGCTAGGAGGTATTTCTTACAGCCACAAAATGTCCATTATTGTCAATGAAGAATCATTGCTTTAATTTTTAACGTTTTGTAGCTGTTTAAATTGTTTCAGTGATTGTTTAGGTTCAGTTTGTGAAATTTTCTTTGTTTTAATGTGTTGCAGATTGAATGGGCGATTGTTTGTGTTTATGATTGGAATTCAATTTGCGTAGTTTTTTGAAGTGGTGATTTAGGTTTTTTCTTACTCGAGCATTATCATTCGGAGTTACGTTCGTGTTTTAGGCGAAATGAGTGATACTGCAGATGCTCATACTGATAACGCACGAAATCTTCAATGTTCGTTTGGAACATCTTCCTCTGCTACTGTAAATCATCATTTCTCTATGGATCAACTTAAAATTTCTCAAATGAACTGCTCACAAGGCCGTCCACAGCATTTTAAGTCGAATTTTCTTGGAGATAATAATAGAAGAATCGGGATACCGCCTTCTCCCAACTCATCGCAGATCCCTCCAATTTCACCGTACTCTCAGATCCCGATGTCGCGTCCGATGAACCAGCAAAGTTATCATCCAGTTCCTACTCATTCCCGATCGTTATCTCAGCCTGCTTTTTTCTCTCTCGATTCTTTGCCTCCTTTAAGCCCGTCCCCGTTTCGTGATTCTCCATCTACATCGAATTCAGATCAGGTTTCTGCAGACACATCAATGGAGGACAGGGATGCCAGTTCACATTCTTTGTTGCCTCCCTCACCTTATATGAGGGCCAACTCTTCTAAGATGGGAGATGCTTTACCCCCTCGTAAGGCCCATAGGCGGTCTAATAGTGATATACCATTTGGATTTTCTTCTATGATTCAGTCATCTCCTCTTCTTCCTTTTAGTGGCTCAGGCGGATTGGAGCGATCAACAACTAGTAAAGAGAATGCCGGCGTGTTTAAGCCGGCGAGCCAGTTTGTTAAAAGAGAACTTAGTTTGGAGAAAAGCACTGATAACAATTTGGAAGGAATGGGTGAAAGGAAGTCCGAAGGGGACACTGTGGATGATTTGTTCTCTGCTTATATGAATTTGGATAATATTGATTTGTTCAATTCCACAGGGACCAATGACAAGAATGGTCATGAGAATCGAGAGGATTTGGATAGTAGAGGTAGCGGAACGAAGACGGGGGGTGACAGCAGTGACAATGAAGCAGAAAGTAGTGTAAATGAAAGTGGGGATAACAATCAAATGCCTGGCTTGTATTCCTCTGCTGAGAAGAGGGAAGGGGTCAAACGGACTGCAGGGGTAGATATTGCTCCAACTACCCGACATTACCGGAGTGTCTCCATGGATAGTTTTATGGACAAGTTGCAGTTTAGTGACGAGTCGCCCAAAATGCCTCCTACACCGCCTGGCGTTCGTCCAGGGCAACTTTCTTCAAACAACCTAGCTGATGGTAATTCAACTCCATTCAGCTTGGAGTTTGGTAATGGTGAGTTCAGTGGGGCTGAACTGAAGAAGATTATGGCAAATGACAAACTTGCTGAGATTGCATTAGCTGACCCCAAGCGTGCAAAGAGGTATATGTATAAATTATGTCATCAACTAGTTTACTGAAACAATTTAATCCATTAGTTATTAATCTTGAGGTACTGATTTACTTCAGGATCTTGGCGAACCGTCAATCTGCTGCTCGATCGAAAGAACGAAAGATGCGGTATATATCTGAGTTGGAGCACAAGGTTCAGACTCTTCAGACAGAAGCTACCACGCTGTCTGCTCAACTCACGCTTCTACAGGTAGAGGTTTTGAGTGATGAAAATTATTTTCTATTTCCATTTTCCTGTGCCTAAGTTTCGAGGTTTTACCGTGACTATTTTATATTCAGCGAGACTCTGTTGGACTTACAAACCAGAACAATGAGTTGAAGTTTCGTCTCCAGGCCATGGAACAGCAAGCACAACTACGGGATGGTATTGACACTTTTTCTCTTAATTTCTTTGCTTCCATGCCTAGTTGAAAGGTTTTACATCTCTGCTTCATTGCTTTCTGTATATATTTAGCATTTGTTAAATTAGTTCTCTGAAACCCTTCTTTTAGTCTTGTACTTTCACTATTGAACCATGCATCCGTCTTGCTGGCATGGCTGCAGTTTTCAAACATTATAATTATCCAATAATCGGGAAATGTTACTCATTGTTTTACCCACTATCGTAGAGCCCACTAACAAATATTGTCTGTTTTGGTCCGTTTCCACACCCTTATAAGAAATGTTTTATTTTCCTCTCCGACCAATATGGGATCTCACGATCCAATCCACTTGGGGGCCAGCATCCTCGCTGGCATACTGTTCGGTGTCTGGGTATGATACCATTTGTAACAGTCCAATCCCACCGCTAGCAAATATTGTCTGCTTTGACCCGTTATGTAACGCCGTCAGCCTCATGGTTTGAAAATCCGTATGCTAGGGAGAGGTTTCCACACCCTTAAATGTTTCGTTTTCTTTCCCAGTGGGAAGTCACGTGCTCCGACACTTTCCATGCAAGTTGATACAACTCCCGTAGCAATTTACCCTCGACCTTTTTAATGCCAAGGAAGGGGATAGAGTTTCTTCTCAGTACTTCCTCCCCCCTAATTTTGTGGGCATCTCTATCATTTATCTTCAAGTTGGAGCTCCCTCCTTACAATTGTAGAAAAGGATACTCGATGTGACTCCCGTAGATTCCATCGTAATAGAGATCTGGCTATGGTACCCGTCCCTTCCAAGTAGACGAACACGAAAGGGGCGGGAAGAAAACGTGCAACCATTAGAGAGCTCCTGAATTTTCAAATTGTAGTCTGCTACTCTTGGGGTTGATATGACTTTCCTAAAACTATTCTCATTCGGAATATTAGGAAGAACCAGAGGCGTTGCCAACTTGGTGATCCCTTAAACCTTTACCCTTCTTTGGTTATTCTTCAGAAACAGAACTTTCTTCTATTAATTTATAAAATCCACTCGGAGTTCTAAAGATGGTTGGGCTTCGCTGGATGATTTCTTATTCCTTAGAAGGAATCTTTCTCTGTCAGAGAAGAGCAAGTTTTTCTTTGTGGAATCTCTCTTTAGGCAAAATCAATACTCAAAGATGGACCCCAAAGAAAGCTACTCCCACGACTTTTATCTCTGCCCAACCAGTGCTACTTTGCTTAGCAGTCCCGGTAACTTAACAAGAACTACAATCCAATAGAACAAAACCAATGCCATAATTACAACAAAGCCTATTTTCCTTCATTTTGTCTAATTGAAAAACGTTTCCGAACTTGCTAACTGTCACAATCGTGCTCTAGCAGTAAAGGAAAGCAATAAAGTGATATAACACATAAGGGTTTTGGCATGCAACGGACATGCGGCCATGTGCAACACGCCTTGGACAAGCATGACCGTGACACTAAATACTAACCTCTTTCTTAGTACATTTTGTTCATCAATAAAATTGTTTCGTAAGGTATAAAAACGTCGGTGAGACGTTTCACAATCATGGAAAGCCTTGAAACAATGCTGTCACTCCTCCGTTAAGCATATAAATTATGGTTTAGAGCTGAGTTTCTGGAATTAATTTCTTATCAAATGTGACAGCTCTAAACGAAGCATTAACCGCGGAGGTTCAGCGATTGAAGCTCGCTACGACTGAGATAAACTCGCAATCTCATCCCTCAAACAGGGTAATGGCTCAACCTTCAATGAATCAACATGGACTCCAGCTTCAGCAGCAGCAGCAGCAGCAGCAGCAACAACAACAGCATCATGTGCAGCAGAATGGCAATGGAACCACAAAACCAGAGTCCAACCAATAATTTTTTTGTTTGGAAAATGGTTGATCTTCATCGTCTCTTTGATCATCTTTTTCATTTATAGAAAATATATTCATTAATTTAAGCTAGCTTATTATTTTGCATTTGTCAAATATCCACCCCAACAGCCTTTCTTCATTTTATGCTTTATTCTCAATTGTTTAGTGAGTTTAGGCAATCAAAAGGAGAATACTTGATGATAATTACTTTATTTATATATGATACTGGTTCAATTGTGAATTTGGTTGAATTGATTCGATGTCTATATAGTTTGTGTTTGAGTCTCGGTAAGTAGTTCAACTACTGGAGTGCAATCATGGTTGGACCTATTATTTCATAAAATTTTCCTTGGGCTCTAATTTCCAGTTCGAGAAAGTTTGAATGTGCAGTACTTAAAACACAGGACCCATGCAAGCACACATGGACCTACTAGGCGGGCTCATATTGTTAAGAGATCATCACTAAATCAATAAGGTCATACTCAATAATTCCGTTCTCTCCAACATTTTAAGAAAAAAATCTAGATATTTTAGAAAAAAAGATTTAGATATTAGAATAAAGATATCAAGTTATTTTAGAAATAAACAATTACATAATTTAAGAATAAACCTGGTGTAGATTGTCTGTCCTCGTGTATTGTAATCTCTTTTTTATTATTCTTATTAAAGAATGTGAGTGTTTCGCACAATAGAGTTGTGTTCAACATGTCTATGTACCTCCTGGGCCTGACTACAGGCTAACGCATGCTCGGGCAGTCATACGCCACAGAAGGAAAGAATCATGTAAAATATTATGATGTATGCATACATACTAATTATAATGGGGAAATATTCCAACTCTCGTGACATACAAATTGCTTGAGGTCCCATATTTTCAAATCATATTTTCATTCCTTTCATGACATAACGTTCCTATGAGACATGCATACGTACACTTATGGTTAACAGACATGACTTATTAATGTAGTGTGAACATGATATCATAATACATGCGACGTGATATATGGAAAGTCCAAGCATCATTAACATTCATATCATAACATATGATAATAAAATACGAAATGTACAGGGGCCCCAAGGTATGTGTCGTTCATACAGATAGAGATGTCCACGAGTGCATATAGGGAAACTTTTCACATCCCATCCCCGCCCCTTTTTTCATTCCCTATCCCCGTGAAATTGTCTATTTATTTTTACAAGAATTGGAGCAGAAATTACTAATGGAGAATGCACGGCAAATCATCCAACCAATCCTATCAGCGTACAACTGTAAAACGACTTAAACTAAAGAAGATAATCAACCAATCCCACTCTACTTTTGAACTGGGATTTTCCACCCCATATGATGGTTCGGGTTGAGTTTATTGGATTTTTTGGATATCGGTTTTTGAATACCCGGACCGACCGTTTACTTATTATTCCTTAGTTATTTTTAAAAAAATTACAATTTTATCAATAAAAAAAAAACAAATAAAAATGAAAGAAAATTTATAAAATTTCTAAGTTTGTGTAATATATAGATAAATCTTCCATTTATGGTGAATTACAACATTTTATAAGTTGTCGTTGACTTTTATTATTATTTGAGAGGGCATATTTGGTAAAAATGAAAACAAAAACATTATATATATGTCTAAATTTGATGGACCAATATTTATAATGAATATATTTATTTATTTATTTATCGACTTTGTTACTTACCAAACTTATGTCCCGAATTCATATTAAGATTTAAATTTTGGATTCGATGGCTTTGGCATCCTTACGAGGGTGTATACAAATTGAGTTGGAGAAATCTTTTAGACCGATCATAAATTTTAAGTTTGTTAGTTTTAAAATCGTGAGGCTGACGATGATACATAACAAACCAGACATCTACTAACGGTGGGCTTAAGCCGTTATAAATCGTATCAATGTCAGTCACCGGATGATGTATCAACGAGAACGCTAACCCCCAAAAGGGTGGATTGTGAGATTCCACATCGGTTGAAGACGAACAAAACATTCTTATAGAAACTAAGCATTCGTGTGGAAACCTCTATCTAAAAAACGTGTTTTAAAAACAATGAGGCTGAAGGCGATACGTAATAGGCTAAAGCAAACAATATCTGGTAGCGGTGAGATTTGGTTGTTATAATGAGGTTGGTGAACGTGAGTAACCTTAACAACCCAACCCAACCTTTGTTTTCGTGATTGATTGTTAGATTTAATGCGTAATTGATAAATGATAAAAAGTAAAAATAAATTGATAAATGTTACTAAATTTAGTGGTAAAATTTGACAATTTTTTTAAAATGAAAAGGTAAGAGTATGGAGTGTCACAACCGCACTCTTGATAGCAGTTGACTTGTGATTGTGCGGCACTCACTTTCCAACGACAAGTGAGCTAAGCAAATTCGTTCTTACGTCGCCTATGGCCAAGCGACGTATGTTTGAGCCTCTGGCCTCGGTTTAAGAAGAAGGTTTTAGAAAACGAGGCAGAGAGAGATTTTTGGAAGAGAAATTTTGAAAGAGACCGTTATATATGCAAGCAAGAGAGTAACAACAACGGCTCACAGTATATAACTATTGGTAGAGAGAAGTTGACAACTAGTCATATCTCCTATAGTACATTTTGAGGCATTTCATGTCGGGTAGACCTAAACATGATTTTTTCGAAACGTCATACTCCCTAGACATACAAAAGTAAAACACTATAATATGGAAAGATATGGAGGGGTTGACTTGTGCATGTGGCCATGGACAACACGACTTGGACGAGCATGACCGAGAGCATATTAGAATTTAATGCACTAATATTAGAGATTAATTGTTAAATTAATTCATGGGAAAATTTGGGGGCGATAAGAAATTCGGTCGGAATGAAATTGAAATGTAGGTTAAATTCAAATTCGTCCGAAATGCAAATTCTTATTAAATTCACGCGTACGTGTCATGAAAATCGGTGTCCCAGTAGTCGTTGTCGTCGTCCTCCTCCTCCTCTGTCAGAGAAAAACTGCCGAAGCGATTTTTAGAGAGAGAGGAATCGCCGGCGTCCTCGCGATTCCCGCCGGCGAATTTCTATATGAAGCTTGCTGTTCGTTCTGAGCGGAAATGTTTCTCTCAATGGCGGAGAATTAAGGTTTTTTTCTTTTAGACTCTGCCGTTTTGGAGACGGAGGTGGCTAACTTTCCGGCGAGGGCATTGTCGAGAATCTGGCCGGATTAGAGTGGTTACTGCCTTGGAGGTATTTCTAACAGATGCGGAATGACTATTTTTGTCAATGAAGATTCATTGCTTTACTTTTGAATGTCTGTAGCTCTTTCATGTTGTTTCAGTGATCGATTAGGTTTGTTCTGTGAGGTTTGACTTGTTTTAATCTATTACGGATTGTTTGTGTTTATGATCGGGATTTTGGAACTCAACCGGGGTATATCTGTGGTGGAGTTGCGTAGGTTTTTGAAGTGGTGATTTTCTTGGGCATTATCATTCACTGAGACGTCGTTGTTTGAGGCGAAATGGGTGATACTGGAGAGGCTAACACTGATAACATGCGAAATCTTCGATGTTCATATGGAGCATCTTCTTGTTCAACTGGAAATCTTCCTTTCTCGATGGATCAACTCAAAATTTCCCAAATGAACTGTTCACAAAGCCGTCCGCCGCACTTTCAGACGAATTTTCTTGGCGATGATAGTAGAAGAGTTGGCTTACCTCCTAGTCCCAACTCACCGCAGATCCCACCAATTTCACCGTATTCTCAGATCCCGATCGCGCGTCCGATGAACCAGCAACGTTATAACCTAGTGCCTACTCATTCCCGATCGTTGTCTCAGCCTTCCTTTTTCTCTTTCGATTCTTTGCCTCCTTTAAGCCCGTCTTCATTTCGTGAGTCCCCAACTACATCGAATTCAGATCAGGTTTCTGCAGACACATCAATGGAGGATAGGGATAACAGTTCAAATTCTTTGTTGCCTCCCTCACCTTATATGATAGCAAATTCTTCTAAGATGGGAGATTCTTTACCTCCTCGTAAAGCACATAGGCGGTCTAGTAGTGATATCCCATTTGGATTATCTTCAATGATTCAGCCATCTCCTCCTCCTCCTCTCCCATTCAGTAGCTCTAGTGGATTGGAGCGATCAACAAGTAGTAAAGGGAATGCTGGCATGTTAAAGCCGGCCAGCCAGTTTCTTAAAAGAGAACCTAGTTTGGAGAAAAGCGTTGACAACAATTTAGAAGGAAAGGGTGAGAAGAAATCCGATGGGGACAGTGTGGATGACTTATTTTCTGCTTACATGAATTTGGATAATATTGATTTGTTCCACTCTTCTGGGACCAACGGTAAGAATGTTCATGAAAATCAGGAGGATTTGGATAGCAGGGGTAGTGGAACAAAGACAAATGGGGGTGACAGCAGCGATAATGAAGCAGAAAGCAGTGTAAATGAAAGTGGGGATAACGCTCAAATGCCTGGATTGAATTCGTCCGGTGAGAAGAGGGAAGGGATCAAACGGACTGCGGGGGGAGATATTGCTCGAACTACCAGACATTACCGTAGTGTCTCCATGGATAGTTTTATGGACAAGTTGCAGTTTGGTGACGAGTCGCCGAAAATGCCTCCTACACCACCTGCTGTTCGTCCCGGACAACTTTCTTCAAACAACCTAGCTAACGGTAATTCAACTCCGTTCAGCTTGGAGCTTGTTAATAGTGAGTTCAGTGGGGCTGAACTGAAGAAAATTATGGCAAATGACAAACTTGCTGAGATTGCACTAGCCGACCCCAAGCGCGTAAAGAGGTATATGTATAAATTATGTCATCAACTAGTTTACTGAAACAATTTCATCCATTGATTGTTGATCTTGAGCGATGAATTTACTTCAGGATCTTGGCAAACCGTCAATCTGCTGCTCGATCAAAAGAACGAAAGATGCGGTATATATCTGAGTTGGAACACAAGGTTCAGACTCTTCAGACAGAAGCTACCACACTGTCTGCCCAGCTCACACTTCTACAGGTAGAAATCTTGAGTGTTAACAATTATTTTCTATTTCCATTTTCCTGCTGCTAAATTCTCTGTTTTCCTTAATTGCTCTGCATTCAGAGAGATTCAGTTGGACTTACAAACCAGAATAATGAACTGAAGTTTCGTCTCCAAGCCATGGAACAACAAGCACAACTACGGGATGGTATTGACACTTCTCTTTACTCTTTTCCGATTGTCCATGAGTTGATGCTGTTTGAAACTCTGTTAGCCATTTATTTCTTGAAAATGACCTTCTATATACTTATCCCATTGATTAGCTTAGTTCTTTGAAGAACCCACCTTGGAGCCTTCTATTTGAGGCTTTGAACCTGTGTTCTTTTCACTTCCTAGGCCTTAGTTATGAGATGGTATAATTGTAATGTCAATCCGAGTTCATACCACTCTCCAGTACATTGATCCCGAATGTTACCTGTTGTTTTACTATTTTCGTGCAGTTAAGAACTTATATTAAGAGGTGCTGGTAGGTAGTAATGGGCCCTAGGTGTTACAATCGCATTTTTCTTCGCAGCGGATTTGGTGATTGTGCAACACTCACTCTCAGCATTGAGTGAGTCAAGCCAACTTAGGATCGCATTGCCTACGGTTGGGCAACGTATGCTCAAGCCTTTGGCCTTGGAGAATGTTTTAGAAAACGGGGGCAGTGAGATTTTGAAAGAGAGTTTGAAAGCAAGATGGAGAGAAAGATTGAATATATGACTTCTAGCAAAAGGCCATATATAATGGCTTAAATAGAATATAACTTCCGGGGTAGAGAGAATTTGATAACTAGTCGCATCTCCCTATTGTACATTTTGAGGCGATTCAAGTTTGGTAGGCCTAGATGTGATTTCTCCGAACGGTCATATAAAATCTAGGTGGGAGGAGTTGACGACTAGTCGCATCTCCCTCCAGTACATTCTGAGGCATTTCATGTCTACTAGGTGTAGACATGATTTTGCAGAAACGTCATACACTTATAAAAGACAGGAAGGAAATTATACTTCATGAAAGCAGTAAAGGAAAACGATAAAGTGATCTAAGGCAAAGGTTTTGGCATATAACAGGTATGCAGCCATGAGCAACATGCCTTGGACAAACATGACCGTGACACTAAACATCCTAGAATTCACGGCTAACTCCTATGACACTAGCTTCCTTCATTGTACATTTTAACTTGACGCTGTTGTCAGCATCTTACTCCCCTTCTTTCTAGCTTGTAGACTGTCGACTCGAGTTTTAAAAGTTAGGACTCCAATTGTGGAATTCAGTTATGCTTCTGATGAAATATTCATCGTTCTTTATCGAATGTGACAGCTCTAAACGAAGCCTTAACCGCGGAGGTTCAGAGATTGAAACTCGCTACAACAGAGCTAAACGCACAGCCGCATCCCTCTAATGGAGTAATACGCCAACCTTCGAACAGTCACCATAGCAACCAGCTTCAGCTTCAGCAGCAGCACCATCACCAACAACAGCAAGAGATGCAGAAGCAGAATGGGAGTACAGCCACAAAACCAGAGTCCAACCAATAATAGTTCGTTGAAAGATGGATGAGGAGCTTCAGTGTCTTTTTGATCACCTTGTTCATCAGCATAACTGTAAGCTATCTCCTTCTTAAACAAGAAAATGAGTGTAAGCTAGCTCATTATTATTTTTCAAATGGTAGTCTTTTCAAAGTTATGTACATCACACACTTAACTTTATGCTCTTTTTTAAGTACTTGGTTGATTAATTACTGGCTCATGCTTCCTGATCTCACATTACAATCTTGTTTACTTTAGTGGGTTTGTTGAACACGACTCTCTACCATGGTATGATATTGTCCACTTTGAGTATAACTGATGTGGAACTTTCATCCATCCAACACCTCCCCTCGATTCCTTTTTTCTGTTGGAGTCTTTTGTTTCACATTTGAGAATTCTATTGACAGAGTTAAGTTTAGGGCATGACTCTGATATCATGTTAGATGAATTCGACTCTCCACAATGGTATGTTAGATGAATACGACTCTCCACAATGGTATGTTAGATGAATACGACTCTCCACAATGGTATGTTATTGTCCACTTTGAGCATAAGCTCTCATGGTTTTGCTTTGGACTTCTCCAAAAGGCTTCATACTAATGAAGAGAGTATTCCTTGGTTATAAACCCATGATCATTCCCTCAATTAACCGATGTGAGACTTTCATCCAACATAGTGAACGCGTTCTTATTTAGGGTGCACTCGGTTGGTGATTTGAAGACGAAAGTTTGGTTTGTGATATCATCAAGTTTTAAATGGTATTTAGTTGAAGTTTAACATTATCCATTATATGAAATATTTAAGATTATTAATGTAATCTTAAATAGTATATGGTTGATATACGAGAAGATTATATTCAGAAATAGCCCAGAGGGTTCCAATGAGACCACAAGTACTTTATCATGATAACACTATTGAAACGATTTATTTTATAATTGTTATAAATGATTTGATTCGAACCGTTTATGAGTACAGACATGTGAGTAGAAATATTTTATAATGAATTTGTATAAGACTATATCACGAAATTTAAATGATGTAATATTTAAGTTTAGAGATGTCCATTTAACTCGCGGGACCAGCTCCAAATGAGACGAGAAATCCCTTTTTAAATAGAGAATGAGGGAGGGAGAAGAGATTTTTCTTCATTTGCCAAACGTGATCCCCATGTCCAACCCACTCACTCCTTGAATATATACGTGTACTACGTCGTAATATAGAAATTTGAGTTTTTAAAAATTATGCTAATCGTTATATTGTAATTTTATTTACGAAAATATATTAAATTTATTAGGATATAAATTATAATTAAAATAAGAAAAAGATTGAAATAGAAGTTATTTATAATTAGTTTTTCTATTTTAAAATTAATAAAAATTTAATTGAGATAGATTTAATATTTAAATTTATAAATACATATGATCCATAATTAGTGTATTAATTTGTATTTATTATATTTCTACAAAAAGAGGGGGCCAGCCGATATTTGCCAAATTAATTAAAACACTACATTATACTACACCTCCACTTTTTTAATAATTTACCCACCCATTTCCATATTTTCCTGCTACCATTAAAATCTCCAACTCCTAAAATTCCATTTTTATCCTTTGCGCTCAAGGATAATCTTGTCATTCATCTTTATCTACAACATTTTTAAATATTTTTAAGATTAAATTAATAAAAATACCCTAATTTTGTATTTATTTTTTTAAAAAATAACTTAAAAAAATTGAACTAAAACCCATATTTATTTTTAAAAAAAAATAACTTTACAAAATTTGAATTAAAACCGTTTTTTAGAAGTTAAATTTTTTTTTACGGGTTAGTACTACGTCTAAAATATGATTATAAAATTTTAAAAGTAGCATTATCACCGTAAAAACAAAAGTTTAAAATTTTTTACTTGAATGAAAATCGTATATCGACGGCTTATATATTATCTCTAATTTATTAAT
Organism: Cucurbita pepo subsp. pepo; assembly: GCF_057944985.1. Taxonomy (NCBI): domain Eukaryota; kingdom Viridiplantae; phylum Streptophyta; class Magnoliopsida; order Cucurbitales; family Cucurbitaceae; genus Cucurbita; species Cucurbita pepo. Next base: position 7,993,869 of record NC_141801.1, read on the forward strand.
ATAAAAATATTTTAAAAGTTTTTATTTTTATTTTATTTTATTATTATTATTTATTTTATTTTTGAAGTTTTAAGGGTATTTTTGATAATTTTGTTATATTTTTGAGTTTTCACGTTACTTATGGGAGTGGGTCCCACCGGTCCGTGAAAAGCGGTCCAGACTAAAGCGCGTGGATTTAGGTTGCGACGTCGTTTTGCTCGTCTTCTTCCCTTCTCTAAAGTCTCTCTTCTGCTTCTTCTGAAAGGTAAGACAGAGATAGCAATGGAGATTCTGAAGGTTTGCTTCATTCTTCTCTCGACGGCGTCGTTTTTGTGGCTATCGGAATCAGTTTCTCTCACGTCGGATTACTACCAGAAATCATGCCCGGAATTCCGCCAGATTATCCAACAAACAGTCACCAACAAGCAGATCACAAGCCCTTCCACCGCCGCTGGAACTCTCCGACTCCTCCTCCACGACTGTCTCCCCAACGGCTGCGACGGCTCTGTCCTCATCACCTCCACTCCATTCAACAAAGCTGAGCGTGACGCCGACATCAACCTCTCTCTCCCTGGCGATGCCTTCGATGTTGTCGTTCGGGCTAAGACCGCACTTGAGCTTGCATGTCCCGACACTGTCTCCTGTGCTGACATTCTTGCGGTTGCCACTCGTGACCTCGTCACCATGGTCGGTGGACCTTACTACAACGTTCTTCTCGGTCGCCGAGATGGCCGTGTCTCGGAAGCTTCGACGATTCCTAATGCTCTGCCGCTGGCTACATCGCCGATGTCTGAGATCATTGATATTTTCACATCTCGCGGGTTTACTGTGCAGGAAATGGTAGCGTTGTCTGGTGCTCATACGATTGGCTTCTCGCATTGTAAGGAATTCAGCGCTCAGATCTATAATTATAGCAAGTCGCCTCCGTATGATAGTCAGTATAACCCTAGATTTGCGCAAGGGTTGCAGAAGGCTTGTTCTGGTTTCGAAAATAATCCTACATTATCCGTTTTCAACGACATTATGACTCCCAACAAGTTTGATAACTCTTACTTCCAGAATCTACCTAAGGGATTGGGGATCTTGAAGTCCGATCATGGATTGTATGACGATTGGAGGACAAGGCCGTTCGTGGAGGCGTATGCGGCGGATGAGAACAAATTCTTCAGTGATTTTGCTCGGGCGATGGAGAAGTTGAGTAATTATAAAGTTATAACAGGGAACCAAGGGGAGATTCGGCATCGATGCGATGCGATTAATTGAACTCGGAGGATTCTGTTAGTCATAATCCAATTTGGAGACAACTGCATCAGGTTGAATTCAAGATCATTTAGGTTTGGTTCTTTCTGATTATGAGCATATGAAAAATCCGTATACTTCCTTCATCAATTGTGATATTTGTGCCAATATATACATGGTTAATTGTTTGGTTTGGGTTCTGGGTTGTAATCTTTGTATTCTTCTAGTGCGATTTTATACTTGTGTTGTTGATGATCAGCTTCTGTATGATGTAGCCTTGTAGAAGAAGAGTGTAAGAGTTCACAGTTTACTTACTTCAAAAAGAATGTCATTCTCTTGCTTCTTTGTTTTCCAACTCTTGTCCTGTGATTTGAGACTTGATCATGGTGCTAGTTCATAACATTTGATTTGAGCTGATTGCATTGTTTGTGATACTTAATATTCAATCTTGGAAGCTCTCTGTTGGTTTCATTTCTCAGAAAGAAATAGAATCAAAGACCCTTTTTCTTCTTCTGTTCTTAATATTCTTGATAATGCTGAAGAATATGCTTGAATCAATCTATTCTACCTAACAGCCATTTGGGTTTATATTCACTTGGAAATTCAAACTTGATGATATGATCAAAACCCTTTTAGATTTGGGTACTGTTCTTGGCTGTGTTCTTAACTATTCCAGGCTTTCTTCAAGCTTTTGGAATGGCAATGCCCTCATGGAAGATGCTGCTACACAATGATTGAACAGGTAAGTGAGTTTTATCTATTGCATATGATCTTTTTGCCCAATTTTTGCTTGGAATCTTATCTTTTTTACACCTTTTATACTGCCTCAATTTTGGTGCAAGAAAGAACAGTTTAGAATTTTGAATTCTGGTAGAAAACTTTTGCTTGAAGCAAAAGGGGTTTCAGAATACTTGTTTAGCATATTGTTGAAATTCTTTTGATTACTTGTTAGACTTGTCTTCTGCTTGGTTGTCTCTTGGTGTTATCCTCTGGCTATAAAACCTGCTTCCAGCTCTGTTTCCATATGCATCATTTTGAGCTGGAATTCTCTGTCCTAGAAAATCATAGGTTTGGCAAGTTCATGGAGTCTCTAAATATATCATATATTTTTATTTTTTATTTGCCAGAAATGGTTTAAGGTCAAGAAGTATTGATTAGCCAGATGGGTTTTATATTAAAAATAGATATGGGGGTGGGTTTTTGTTTTTGTACCTCAGACTATTGGTAGAGACAATTCTTTTTTAATATTAAATTATAGGTAGATGACCCTCACGACTTGAACTCGGTTTTTTTAAGTTCTTTAGTATTTACATGTTCCTTATTGACTTGAACTCGACATCAGTTGGAGAGGAAAACGAAACATTTCTTATAAGGGTGTGTGGAAACCTTTCTTTAGTAGATGCGTTTTAAAACTGTGAGGTTGATGGTGATACGTAATAGACCAAAGTGAACAATATCTGCTCACGCTGTGACTGAGCTGTTACAATATGTATTATTATTTTCGTGTTTTGTTGTTTACTCACTAATTTTAAACTGAGTTTAACAGAAAAATCCACACAGTGAAAGGGAAAGTTTGGCTGAAAGGCAATGGTTTGACATTCTCCTCGGTTTTAAAATAATGTCAAACCAAGCTTTTAGGCTTACTTGTCCCCCATCAACATTTTGATTTGAATTGAATGAACTTTATGTCATTGTTGAGAATAAAAGATTTGTTTTTGTTTTTTTTTTTTTTTCTTTTCTATGAGTTTGATAATTAAAGATTTTCTTGGTGCTGACTTTTGAGTGATAATCATATTTAATGGGTGATTTATTTATATGAATTCTATGAAAAATCTTTGTTTTAAAAATAATTTTGATCATGATGGAGGTCCATATAGGAATAATCGATTCACTAATTTCAGGTTAATAAGGGTTTGTTTAGAACTACTTTCTAAGTGTCTTAATTTTTCTAAAATGTTCATTTTGGTATGATTTTTAAACTATATGAAAATGTAGATTCAAAGATTTGACTTGCTTAAACTGAAATTGAAAGAAGACAAACTGATGATACAAATCAGTGAGTTCAAATGTTATATATATATATATATATATATATATATATATATATATGTATATGTATATATATATGTATATGTATATATATATGTATATGTATATATACAAAGTGATGATACAAATCAGAGAGTTCTATATATATATTGTGATGTCCCGGGAGGAGAAGAAAGGAAAACAATCCACCATTTATAAGGGTGTGGAAACCTTCCCCTAGTAGACACGTTTTAAAACCTTGAAGAAAAACCCGAAAGGAAAAGTTCAAAGAAGACAATATCTACTAGCGGTAGATTTGAGACGTTACAAACAAATATAAATAAATATATTATGGTCTTTGATCATAAGATTTGATTTGATGAATTCAATGATTTAAATTTTTTTACAATGAGGTTATTTTTTCATTTCTTTACTAATTCCAATTAATGCTCTTGATGCACTTTCTAGCAGTGAGTTCAGGAAGCCCGAAAGATATGTCCTGAGCCATTTTCATAAGAGTGTCTCCAAACATTAGCATACCATATTTGACCTAACCTAATAGAGAAGCCTCAATTCATTGGGAGTGTCAAACACACAGCTAGCACCTCAACTATTATCACTAAACTGTCTAAATGACTCTACTACATCTAGTTGTTAAAGTAACTCATAGACCAAGAGACATAAGAAGCTTTACTATAAATTTGAACCCAAACTTACCAATAGGCATTAGGAAGTTAAACTATGACCAAGAGGAATCTAATCTAGCTGTCAAAGTAACTCGTAAGATATCAAATCTTAAGTAGGAAGTTTCAAAGAAGAGAGATCTCGATTCATGGAGAAATTTTGACGATGGTTTTCATATTTGGCTAATAGGTTTTGTTTACGCAGCCAAATTGGGTCAATCAGTACACCCCAAATATCCCTTGTCACAAGGAGATACAAGTTTGAATCATTGGCTCCATTTGTATGGTTGCAAATTAAAGAAAAAAAAAAATCTAAACCATACTTGATATGTGAACTTACTGATCCTCGGAGTATGAACTAACTCATTCTATGACTTCATATATTCAAACTTTTAAATCCTATCTAACAAAAATGTAGATTACTTGAATCCAATAATCATAATCCAAACACCAAGAAAGATGGGAAACAAGTTATTCATTTCAATCAAAGAAAGGAATCATGATCTGATAACCCTTCTCGTCCATCCATCAGAACGAATTGTGTAACTCAAATACGACCACTAAGACCGAGGTTAGATACATCTCCACAACTCTTCAATGAGTATAGAGTCATCCAATGCAGAACAAAAAAGTATGAAAGAAAATAGATCGTGACCATCTACCATGTATTATTCGCTTTCAAATTCAACCGGTTCCTAAGTTTTCACGCTGACCAGAATCAGCCCATACCTCAGTGATGAGCCTTGGCTTCTGCTTTCTTGTGAGATTTAGCCTTCGCCTGCAGTGATTAAGTAGGAATTGAAGTAAAAATTTAAGAACAGACAGGTGAATTTAGAATGACTTCAAAAGAGAGCCACAAATAACATGAAATTTTGAAATCATAATATGATTATAAGTTGAACTGAAATTGAATAGGAATGTCATGGACTATAGATCCTCTTCCCCTTAAAACTCAAGGTTACAGATGGACAAACCTAAGAAGCACGGAAATGGGACATGAATACCGACGTGATAGGACACAACAATACATCAGTTTCTAAGAGACTAGGACACGAACATGTTAGAGGTACGTTCTTTTATTATTATTATTTTAAGATATATGTAAAATTAACGTGAAATACTAAATATACTACACTAAATGGCATAAAAAACATATTCTAAATGGTGAACTTACTGTGAGAAAGAGAACTGACAGCTACCAACAAGTAGTCAATGGTGTTACTTGTTAGGGGTTCAAATTTCACGATTAAATCTTGGGCCTTTTTTTAAAATTCAAAATTTTCCAAGCCATGTTCGAAATTAACAAAAAAAAAAAAAAAAAAAAAAAAAGTCTTGTAAAATAGCATGTTGGACACATGTCCAAAGCATGTTTGAACGTATCCGTGTACAACATGTGTCTGACACGGACACTCGGTCTAAAACAAAGTATCTATGCTTCATAATAGGCGACCTATTGACTAATCCTGTTAGTAAATAAGACAACAGCAACAGATACAAAAGATGCTACACCAATTTTATCGAAAACAAAATCCATATAGAAACTTATAAGCCCTATATGAATAGAATATAAAATGGTAAATCATCAAACAATTAATTTCCGCTCCCTTTTCAAATGTGCACAAGTTATGACTTGTGACTAACAATCCCACAGTCAAGTTGAAGGTTATCTACATTTAAACTTTTAAGATAGCATATAACATGTTGGGTTCTATCAAACCTCAAGTTGAAATAAACTATAAATTGGATCTTCAGTTGAATAAAAATAAGAGAATAAATCATTGGTCGTCATTAAGTACATTAATGGAAATTAATAAATATAGTCCAAGACCACGCATAGTTTATTTCAAGCATTCTTACTAAGGTTCAAAAACCAAACTTGAAGTTTCAATTTCAAAAAATAGTTTCCTTCTAATATCATTTTCAATCCAACCCAACTGAACCATCAAGTTCAAAGAAATTCAACAGACCAATAAGAACAATTAATACTTTCATGGCATTAGACCAATCCATCTAGTTTAATAGGTTTATGAATTATGTTGTAAAATATAGATAGTTGCTTCAAGAAAAACGTTTAAAATTTAAATTTCAATATGATAAAATTAATGGTAACCTGTTGTGAAATAATCAGTAAACAACAAAACAAAAATATTGAAACAAAAAACACAACAATTACATCATGCATAATGTGATAGGAGAATAAATCCTAAATTCTAAGGCCCATTTTAATATATATATTTTTATTTTTATTTTTATTTTAAAATTGAGCTTGTTTTCCATCATTTCTCTACAATGAGTTTCATATTTCTTTAAAAAAAACATTTGAATATTTAGAAAAATTCTAAAAATAAAAACAAGTTATTGAAAACAGTTTTTTTTAGTTTCCATAACGTGGTCTGGTTTTTTTAGAGCATTTGTAAAAAGTAGATAACAAAACAAGGAAAAAAAAACCCAAAAGTAGTAATGTTGTGTATTCTTAGTTCTCAAAAACCAAAAACCAAAAACCAAATGGTTAACAATCGGGGCCTAAGAAATCAATATTCTAGTTTTTTTTTAAAAAAAAAAAAACTAAATTTCACTCCATGATGACTAAATCTTGAGATACAGACACTTGAATGGAAGTGGAGGATCCACAGAAACTTAGATGCTCTTTTCTTTTTTTCGGTACTCTCCTTAGATAGTAAGGCACAGACTTGGGGATAAAATACAAGAAAAATATCCAAACTCATCTTTATCATCTTCATAGTGACTTCTTCCTCACTAAGAGATTGAGACATTAAATCACCTTTTTACATCATGCGCTTTTGTTTCTACTTTATGGAACTTCTGCTTTCAAGGTATGAGTTTCTTCAACAAGAATAAGTGGTGCTTTTGGGCATCTTGAAGGAGGGGGAAGTATTCGACAAATTGTTGAAAAGATCTTATCAAACCTACTAGAGAAGGTTCTAGGGCAGTTTATTCTTTCTAGAAAGTATTCCTCTTTTGATATTCATGCCAACTAGATGGTTCTTTTTCTAACTCCCTTCACTTGATAGGAGATTTTTTCCTCCCTACACTTTCTTACTCTACTTTCCTAATTGAAAAAAGGCTAAATTATTCAAAATGCCCCTAAACTTAGAAGTTTGTTTCATTTAAAAAGTTTCGCTTCCATCCATCCTCACCTTTAACATTGATTTCGAAACTCCCTGAACAATTTTACCACTGAGATGGAATCGACATGACAGGCACTGTCAAACTGGCCTTTCGATATCCTGACAATTCACTTTTCAAGCTACATTACCGCTCATTTCTTAACTCACAAGCACATCAGTGATTATACCTAGTGGTTAGTACCACGTTTTCTGTGCAGTTTTTAAAAGTCAATTTCCAAAATTCGTTTCAAAGATAAAATTATTCAAGTGCATATGTGAATCAATTTAAAGGACAAAGGTAGAGGTGATACTTTTTCTTCGACCACTACAATAGAAGTGAACCTCTTAAAAGTACAAGGATGTACTTTAACCTAACCTCAAAGTTTAGAAGCATTTTGAACAACTTAGCCTTGAAAAAACATTAAGATTAAAAACGAACAAGTTTTTGACGTATGACTGCGTACTTTCCCAGAAATTAAGACCCAAATAATGCATATACACTAAAAATTTATTCTATATCTTGAATGCGACAATAATTTGCAGATAGCACTCGACACTCTTGGCAGGGAAGAGCAATCAGAAATGATAATATAGACCCTACAAACATTCAAACCAGAAAGGCAATCCGACTTCGATGAGCCTAAGTTTTGAAGCGGAAAAACAAACAATATGAAAAGAAGGAAACGGAATCAACAAACCTGAAGGTACTTGAGCTTGAGGCTTCCGTAGACAAGTCCAACAGAGAAAGCCGAAGCACGAGCAACCTGCCAAGGATCAAAACCGTTGAATTTATCATTTTTTCCATTATAAAATCTCAAATCACATTCCACATATAGCATTTCAAAATGCGAAATTCAACCTAATCTCTAGTCGAAAATTTTCAAGGAAACCGATCGGAAACAAAAACTGAACATACGTACCAAAGCGAGGGTGCTGGTTCCTGAATAAGGCCCAGGAGGAAGCGCCATGGAAAGGACTTTCCGAAGGTAAATGGAGAAGAAGAAGAAAGAGATGCGCTAGCAGTAGAACCAGAAGCCGATTTTGAGAATAGAGGAGCCCTAGGAATCAAAAGATTAAACAACTCTCCAATTCCCTCACTGACCGTCAAGGATTTAATCCACTGCGGCGTGGTACATGTGAAATCGCTTCTTTTAATAAAAAAAACATAAAATTGCACCAACTAGTCCTCAACTAAATATTTATTGCACTCATACCCTTAAATTAAAAATATTTATCAATCAATCCTTTTACATTTTGTAATTATTATAATCATGTTTATGAAATTTTAATTTGATCTCCTTATTGCGCAACTAAATTATTAAGAAAAAAAAAAAAAAAAAAAAAAAAAACTCAAAGCAAGGTAATGAGAGGTTATGTTCAAAGTGTACAATATCATATCATTGTGGAGAGTCGTGTTCATTTAACTTGTAAATGTAGACATGATTTTAGTACAATAACACTCTTTTGGGACATTTATTCTAATCTAATGAATAAGTCAAACATAAACGGATTCTTCTATATTTGGAATTTAAAAAGAGTTCCGAAATTAGGATAGGTATATCTCGATATATCCTACTAGTAAGTTCTATCATTGGCTTTCACTTGTCTTAGGGGTGCACTCTAGCACTGAGCTAGCCCATCGTGCAACGTCGATCTATCATTGGCTTTCACTGGTCTTAGGGGTGCACTTTAGCACTGAGCTAGCCCATCGTGCGGCTCTCACACTAAGGCCCGTACATAATTAAAGGAGCCATCCTACTGGTAAGTTTTATTATTGGCTTTCACTGGTCCTAGGGGTACACTTTAGCACTGAGCTAGCCCATGTGCGGTCCTCACACTAAGGTCCGTATATAATTAAAGGAGCCATTAAAAGGTGACCCACAGATGGGAGCACAAAAAAATGGTAAAATGTAAAAGCTTTTGTCAAAACTGGACGATCTCTCCCATTTGGTCCTATTGTTGACAAGAATCCAGAGTCAATGCTCAAACCGATTGGAAGGAAGAAAGAACAAAAAAGCCGTCAAGAACTTCACACATTTCAACAAAAAAGAGGGAATCGAAAGCGATCAAGAAATTCACATCCACAGCAAAACTAAAGGCCGGCGAGATCCAGCAATGGAGTTCGTCACCCTGTCCGTTGCCGGCGGGGGTTTCTGTCTGATCGGCGCATGGGAGGCACTCTCTCCTTTGAAGTCCATTTCCGATTCCGATTCAAATCCATCTTCCTCTCTCAACACTGCCCGACCTCCATCTCAATCTCCGCCGTCGACCGTCAAAATCGCTTCATCTTCATCATTTCCGTCGTTCATTTTCATCTTCGTTCTCTCATTGCTCGTCATCTTAAACTCCCTCGTTTCATTTTTCGATGCGATTAATTCGAGCGACCGAGTCGGTTCGACCCTCCAGTTACCAGTTCTAGCCGTTGCTTCTCTTTTCTTTCTCTATTCGATTCTCGGTATTTTGGTTAACATCAATGAATCGGTTCATCTTCCTTCAACAATTCTCAGTTTAATCGCGTTATTCGCTTTTGTGGAAGAGTTTTTGTTGTTCTACCTGCAAAGGAAAGACACCAGTGGAATCGAGAATCGGTACTTCGATCTCTTGCTTGTCCCTATTACAACTTGTGTTTTCGCTACAATTTTCGAATTGAACTCCCCCAAATTGAATTCCCCCAAAATTGTTCGTGGGGTTGGGTTGATTCTGCAGGGGACATGGTTTTTACAAATGGGGTTGTCTTTTTTCACCAATTTGATAACTGATGGGTGCTCTTTGCACCTAAAGAGCAGAGGAAATTACACTATAAAATGCAAGGGACACCCTGAATATCACAGAGCCAGAGCAATTGCTACACTTCAGTTCAATTGCCATCTTGCTCTTCTAGTGACATTGGTGGTTGGTGTATATTCAATCATCAATTACAGAAATGGAGGCACCGGAAATTTTTCACAGTACCGGCCGATCGGGGTGGAGATGCTGCCATTTGAGTTTCAGGGCCAGTTCACTTTGGATTCTGATGATGATCCAAGTGAAGAAAGCAATTTGGGGAAGAGGAAACAAGCAGTGGTCGATCTGGGCGTGAATGGTCATGATGTTCATCAATGAGGTAAATTCCATTGGACATTTTGGTTTATAATTGTTCGAGCATGATTAGTTTAGACTGCAAATGTTGTGATTAACTTGTATCAAATGGTTGAGATACCTCTCTGTGGTGCTGATTTAGTTTTTGTTTTATCATGATCAAGAAATAGAAACAAGTTTTGCTAATCTTGTGTTCATTTCTTTAGAACTAAATGCATACTGAAAGTCAAGCTTTGTGCCATTTCTTGTTCCATTCAATGCTTTAAAAGGCTTAGACTCGAGATTTTTCGCATCGAAGTTTATGTGCCCTTATGAGAATATGTTGAGTTTTGAAGTCTTTATGCCTCATGAAATGTTAGAGAATCATATTAATTTGTTGTTTGTTCTTATTGAATATCAAAGTTCATGTTTGTAATGTTAATAGTATGATCAATGATCGTTAGGTATAGTAATACCTGATTATATATTCTTATTTGGATTGAGGCTCATGCATCGTAGTCATACTATCTCGAAGATTATGTCTTGGATCGTGAGGAAAAAGAACGTCATGGTTGCTTTTAGCCTTTTATTTCGGATTGCTTTTGGGTTCATTTTGATAATTCGAGTGCTTTCTTTTAGTTCCGGAAACGGTGGATTATAGGACTCTTCTACCTGCAAAACGTAGGACTAGGAGATGAGAACATGGTTATTGGAATCCTCTATGTGAGATCCCACGTCAGTTGAAGAGGAGAACGAAGTATTGTTTTATAAGGGTGTGGAAACCTCTGCCTACCAGACACATTTTAAAACCTTGTGAGACACGTTTTAAAACCTTGTGGGAAAGTCTGGAAGGGAAAGCATAAAGAGGACAATATCTGCTAGCGGTAGGCTTGGTCTGTTCCAAATGGTATCAGAGCCAAGCATCGGGCGGTGGGCTAGCGAGGACGCTGGCCTCCAAGGGGGGTGGGGATTGTGACCACATTGGTTGGAGAGGAGAACGAAAGGGCAATATCTGCTAGCGGTGGACTTGGGCTGTTATAAATAGTGGTTAGCTATCTTATAAGTTCTCTGTAGTGATCGAAAGCTTCTTTCAACTGTTGAAATGCCTACCCCACATTAGTATCACAACTACCAGTTAAGTAGCAAGTTAACCAACCCGAGCATAACTCTGTTGGTTAAAACATTATACTCTTTATCAAAAGGTGAGCTAGGTTCGAAGTTCGAAACCGTGAACAGTGAACAGAAAAACTAGTTAGAACCTCACTCCACAATTCCATTCAAACTCATGAAGTTTGATTCAAATTCAATATTGTGTTTCTTCTTCACTGATCCTTTTTCTGCAACATTTACACCAAATCACATACAATACAAAGCTCAACCCACTGCAAAATGCTAACAACCAATAATACTTGTCCAACCTAGCTTTGCTCATGTCATCCGAAAACCAGTTCGGCCTCCCATCCGAACTTGTCAATAACTCCACGATTGATATCATTATCGCACTGCAAAAGCTCCCGACACCGAACACGCTGTTGTACAGCGCAAATGCTGTCGTTCTCATGCTCACGGGAACCTCTGAGTAGAAGAACTCTTGCATCCCTACCACTGTAAAGATGTCTGAAACTCCTAATATTATGTACTGAGGCAACAGCCAGAAGATACTAAGTGGCGCATACGATAATGACGATGTGGTTTTAGTCATCGTCAACCTCTTGGCTTCGACGAGGGCAGCGAGGATCATGGCAATGGTAGAGAGGAACATGCCAATGCCCATCCTCTGCATGACAGTGATGCCCTTTTCAGTGCGGGTGAAGAGGCGGGTTATCGGGATCAAAACGTTGTCGTACAACGGCATGAGGAGGATTATGGAGATGGTGATGGAGCTCTGGAGGGTGGCGGGCGGGATCTTGAAGTTGGCGCCGATGTTCCGCTCCATTGTCATGCCTTGCTTGGTGAAGAAGGTAGCTGGTTGTTGGAATATTACAGCGAACATTAGAAGCAATGTCCAAATTGGTAGCAGCCGCAAAATCAGCTTCACCTTGTCGGCCACACATAATCTTTCTTTTGGAATCATGTTGCTGTTTTCTTCCATGGATTTCATGGCTCCTGAGCTTTCATGGCAGAGTGGCTTGCTCTCTTGCAGCCTGCAAAATGTCATATAATCAGCTTCATATTCATCCTTTAGCTCACTCATCAAGTTCTTCCCGGGTTCATTTTCAAAGATTTTTTACACAAAATTAAGGACGGGTTAAACCGAAAGAAAAAATAGACAAAAATGTATAGGTAAGTTGAGGAGTTTTTTTTTTTGGTCGATCTACTCGCCCTTTTTGATCCCGGTCATCTTTTCTAATGCTATGTCAAATCATCACCTGTTGATTAGTCAACACGTATCACGTCAACAATTAAGAAACTGTTTGTGAGATCCAACATCGGTTGTGGAGGAGGGCGAAACATTCTTTATAAGGGTGTGGAAACCTTTCCTTAGAAGTGATGCGTTTTAAAAATCTTAAAGGAAAGCTCGAAAGGGAAATCTCAAAGAGAACAATATCTGTTAGCAGTGAGTTTGAACTGTTACAGTTGGTATCAGAGCTCTAGGTTATAGATTCTGTAGACTAGCCTAGGCTTGACATGTTCCAATGACTCACATCGATTGGGAAATGAGTGCCAGCGAGGACACTGGGTCCCGAAAAGGGTAGATTGTAAGATCTCACATCGGTTTGGGAGAAGAACGAAACATTCTTTATAAGAGTGTAGAAATCTCTCTCTAGAAGATGTGTTTTAAAAACCTTAAAGGGAAGCCCGATAGGAAAAACCCAAAGAAGACAATATCTACTAGCAGTATGCTCAGTTACACGGTTGCTAACGCCACAAAAACTAAGAGTTAAAAACTCATTTGATAATTTGCTCACAGTTTTTCAAACAAGTTTTTCACCTTCCTTACAAACACATTTGAATTTCACACGAGTTCTAAAAACGAAATCAAAATTTTAAAAAGATGGGCAATAAAATTTAAGAAAAATAACAAAGAGAGATATAGAGATGTTCTTACTCAAACTCAACATCATCACGAGGCTTGTTCTTAGACAAGGCAACAACATTTGTAGCACAAACGAGCCTAGAAGCTGAGGCTTTGACAAGCTCCACCACCATGATCACAAGCCCTCTCTTCACAACCCCATCCTCTTCCTCCTCTATCTTATACTGATAAATCTTAGTGCCACAAGCAAAAACCGCCACAGAACAAACCATGGCGCCCATGGGGATGGCGAACCCTATCACCCAACCAAATGTGTCTTGAATGTAGGACATGACCGTCACACCAAGGAGGCAGCCACTACACACTCCAAAGTACCACCATTGGAAGAACAAGCTCTTCTTCTTCTTCTTCTTCTTCGGCTTCTGCTCGGAGGAGGACGGTGTTTTGGCCGTGTCAGTCGGAAGTTCGACAACGTCGTGGTCGAGCTGGTCCGCGCCAAAGGCTTGGAGAGATGGGTTGTATCCGCCTTGGCCAAGCGAGATGAGGTAGAGAGACGAGAATAGGAAGGAGGAGGTTGTGTTTGCTGGTGACCATGATCGTGCTAATGCTGTTGATGTTAGAGCAACTAACCCCTGCATAAAATTTGATCCATCATATTATACGATAAATCTAATCACTTAAAAAAGTTACCCACCTCAACATTACCAATTAAGGGTTTAAATTATACAAAACATGTTACCCGATCAAGAAGGTTTATAGGTTCAAATCTCCACCCGACATAATATTAAACTCAAAACAATAATAATAATAATAAATCTTTATGGCCAAAATTAAAGGTGGGGGAAAAAGGCAAAGCACTTATTGTTATGAAAAGAGAGTTAATATCATTGGACAAAATTGGCTAAAGATTGCATCCCCTATTCTTAGCCATCACAATAATAACAAAAGCAGAACCTGATTATTATTTATTTATTTATTTATTTATTTATTATTATTATTATTTAATTTTAGAAGTTAAAACTAGAAGCAAAATTGTGGAAGGTCCCAATAAAGTTTTTATGTATCATATTTAACGTTTTATTTCTTAAAACTTAATTATTATTATTTTTTTTTAATTTTCAACCAAATTTAAAGAAAAATAGCGATTTTTGAAGTATATTGATCATTAAGTAATATCAATGGTAAAACTCGAACAAATCCGACCCATTTTGAATTTTAACCGCTCACCTTGTATTTAAAAATTTTAATTTCAGTCGAATTAGTTAACATATTAATAATTTCTCTTGAGAGAGCTAATGAGTCATCTTGAGTGTTCGAAAACTCGATGTCTCAATAAGGGTTATTATTAATGTTTTAATCCGACACAATTCAATCCACAAACACCCCTAAACCAACTCAACTCCCACATCGATGGGGAAGAAAGGTAAACCTCTCCCTAGCAGGCAGAGACAGTTTAAATAAGATAATATTAATTAGCAGTGAACTTAGCAATTTTTAAAAGGTAAGTGATGGTACCATGACGTAAAGAAAAGCAGAGGCTAAAATGGTGGAATAACGATCCCAATAAGAATCAGCGAGCGGCGCCACCAGCAGCGGCAGCATGGAAGTGAAGCCACACCAGGTGTTCACGGTCTTAGCCGCCGCCGAGTTCCCCATCTTCATCACCTCTGTTAGATACGTCACCATGTTCGACGCCACCCCTTTGAACACGAATCTCTCCATCCCCGACACCACTGCGCCGCCAACCACCGTCATAACCTCAATAACACTTCAAAATAAATAAATAACTTTTAAAATACCTATGAGAAGAATACACGCTCCACTCAGCCTTGGTCTCCGCCGCAGCCCTCCTCCTCCTCCTCCTCCTCCTCCTCCCGACATGGCGGCGCACAGCTTGAGCTCGAGCTCGGAAGTTGCAAGAGAATTGGCGGTGGAAAAAAACAGAGACAGAGATAGCAAAGAAGGCTACGAAAACACTCACAACTCCAACCTATAAATCCCCATCTTTTTTTACCCAAAAATAAATCCTTTTTTTTTTTTTTTAATGGTTAAAAACTTTATTAACTGTTTAAATTTCTTATTTATGTTTATAAATTTTAAAACATTTAAAAATTAATTTATTTAAAAAGATTAATTAATAACAAAATTTTATTTTTAAAAAGATATAATATAAATTTATTATTTAACAAAATATTTTTTATTCGAACGAAAAAAACAATATGCAAAAATAAATAAATAAATAAAAATGGAAATATTGTTCTAATAAGATAAAGATAAGATCATATCATTCTTTTTCTTTGTTTCATGCATATATATATATATACACGTCATATTCAAATTTCTTGACTTTGATTATTAGGATGCATCACCACGTGCCATGTCACCTGCCACGTGGACCCTTTGAGGTGGGTTGTTCCTTGCTTTGTCACCAACTCTTGATGAATCTACACTTCCAATGCCTATTTTGATCATTTATTAGTAGAAAGTTTAGGTACGAATTAATATGAATTAGAGAGAATTTTTTTTTATTAATTTAAGTGATTTTTTTTTTTTTTTTTTTATCTTAATTAGGTGATAATTTTTCCTACTAGGAATTAAGAATAATTTTATTCCAATGATTTGGAATTAATTTTAACCTAAATTAATAAAAATATTCTTAAGATGTTCTCTATAAAATATTTTTAAAATTTTTAAAATCTATAAAATAAAATAAAAATTACTCAATAGAAAATACTTTTAAACTTTTTATCAGTGTTTCAAAAATATTCTTCAATTTTTTTTAAAGTTTGATTAATATAGTTTTCTTAAAAAGTTAAAAATTACATTTATCGTTAGTATTATATTTAAAAGAAATATTTTCGAAGTTTTAAAATTAATATTAACGCTATTTACTTTTCAAATTTTTTTTATGATCAATAATATAGACGAAAATCGTAAAGTTTTATAGATTATTTTCAAACTTTTTAATATTATTCTTAAAAATATAATTCATAAATATTTTTTAAACGTGTACTACCCCTAAAAGTATTTTTAAATTTCTTTTTTAATAAGTTTAAAATGTGTTTTGTAGGTTATTTTAAAATAAAATACTTATATCAATAATAAAACTTTTTAAAACTCACAAATATTTTTAAACAAATGATTTTTTTTTAATTATAACAAAATATTTTAAATTACACATGTTAATATAGTCTTATTGAATATATTTTTTGTTATGGTATACAGTTGCTGAATGAAAATTAAGCGAATAGTCAGGTGAGTTCGAGATATTAAATGATTTTTTTTTTCTAATACACAAAAGTTTTAGCAAATGGGTATATGGGTTTGGGATATTGTTCTAAACAAACAAATTTTTTCACCACAATTACCATAAAACGCGTCGTTTCGGACCAAACCCTCCAATTTTTACCTAAAAAATGATGTTAAAAAAACGGATGGATTAGAAATGAAGATTACTTGTAATGTTTTTGGGCACACGAGAAACTCAGGCAGGCACACACATTGCACACATAAAAAACACAAGGCTTTTTTAATGCAAAAAACAATAGATTTAAAGAGAGAGGTGGTTTAATGAGATGGAATTCACTTTCATTTTTGTGATGGGTGCTTCCACCAATCAAACCTCTAATGGAAAATCTTTATGAGAAAAAGGATTAAAGATAAAAAAAAATTAATAATCCGACACGTGTATATTTTGTTCGTGGAAAAGTTTAGATTAAAAATTATCTAATAAGTCTATGAAATTTGAACTTTGAGTCTTAACACATCGATAATTAAAATAAAGTCTTTTTCATAATCGCACTGATAGTGTCAGCACTCACTTCCCAACGAGCCTATTTATTCTTGTTGTGTCGCCTACGAAGCAATAGTCCTAGTCTTAGGTCCTAACGAGCCTATTTATTCTTGTTGTGTCGCCTACGAAGCAATAGTCCTAGTCTTAGGTCCTACGAAGCAATAGTCCTAGTCTTAGGTCTCTAGAAAAGTTTTAGAAAATGGACGTTGGATACTTTTAATTAATTAATTTATTAATGAACACAGGTAAAAGTGAATGTAACCGTAATTGCAAGAAATATTATTAAAACATTGAAATTATAAATATAATTATAAAGCAACGAAAATGAAATTCGCCTAATCTTCTTGCAAGGAATTGTTCGGTTAATTTGGGACAAATAAAGAATTGAAACATATTAAACTATAAATTGGGGCAGGGCCGCGCGAACGCAGGCCCCCACTGACACAAATTATGACGTAGGCTCTGCTACTGTGAGCAGACCTTGTGCGGGCGCCCCTCCCCAATGTGCAATGGAGGTCACCGACCCAGGTTATGAGCCCTCTTGATCGCTCATGTACCCCGTCCAGGTAAGTAAACAAAACGAAACTCCTCCAATTCTATTTATACACGGTCCCAGCATCTCATCTTTCCATCCTCTTCGATGTGGGACAAAATTTGAAATAATTTGTTTTACACCCTTTTGGAAAGGTATTCAAGTAGGATGTTCGTGGGTTGAGTTATGCCTCGACATATTTTTTAAACTCAACTCAATTATTTGGATTATATACTCTTATTTAATTCAACCAATCTTATTAAATAATGAACTCAATCTAATTAATCATAAATTTTTTAGTTAAGTTGGTTCGAGTTATTTATATTGTTTATTCGAATTTTTTTTAAATGAAAGTGAAATGTTAGTCCGTAAAACATCTATTTATTTATTTATTTACACACGTTTAATTAAAATTTATATTCTAATTTATAATAAGAATAGTCTGAAATTATTTTAAAGAGTTTTTGAATAGATAATAAAAATTGTACAAGTAACTACAACTGTATTTTTAAAAATAACTATAAATTTGAGTTTGTTCGATTCAACACAGTCTAGTTTTAAGAAAAACATGAACCGACTCAATTTACAAAATTGTACTTGGTTCAACCTAAATAAGTTTATAACTCAACGCAAATAATATTAATATTAGACCGTTAACTTAAATAATATACTAAAGATAGTTATTAGTTGAACCTTTGTGTCTGGTTAAAATGCACTAATGACTTTATATAATACTAAATTATAAATAAAATAATTAAAATTATTATAAAAAATTAAACAATTAATTACGAGACTTTATAACATAAATCTTAATAATCTTCCCTTTACTCTAAATCTAGTGAGACATATATCTTAGAGTATAATCTAAACCGAACATGCTCTCTTATTTATTCTACAGAAGTGCAAACATGTCTCGTAATAACAGACATTCTAGAAGACCCTCAAACATTTAGCTAAATAATATTTTTATATAGATTAAAAAATTGATCCATTTTGGTCGCTACCACAATATTTTTATTTTTTTTATGATTTTATATACCTTGATGTTTTCTGATTTTCTTAATATTTTCACTATTATCGTAATAATAATAAAAAGGGGCTAAAATGGATGTTTTTTTAATTAATTTGAGTTAAGGAATAAAAATGGATTAATTAAATTAAAATTTTAGTTTTAATTAATATCTAATATATGTGAATATATTAAAGGTAAAAAGAGAAAATATATTTGATTTTAAGAGTTGAAATTAATATTTAAGTGAATAATTATATTAAATATTAATATATAATTATATTAAAATAAAAATATATATTCGATTGAAATTAATTTAATATATGTTATATAGTCAAAGGAGGAAAAAATCTTTTTAGCTTTGTTGATTTGACTTGACCTGACCGTTTGGAGAAACATTTTGGACACGGAAGAAAAGGTTAATACAACTACCGATTTGGACAATTTATAACATTTAAGGTTGGTTTTAAGATAAGTAACTGACATTGGCTCACCGGCTCTAATCTCAATTTTCTAAATGGATTAAATATCGTAGGTGAGACTAGATCGCGTGAACCTAAATTTTGAAACATCTAGCCAATGCAAACTTAGGAGCACCAAGTTGAGTCAACTATAAGTGAGCTTACTGTTAGAACTCGTGCAAGTTTGGTTGGATGAATTGATTGATGCACGAATAACACGTAACTTGTAACTTACCTATAGTTAGGTCTAGAGGTATGTATATGAGTCGTTGTATGTGTAGATAAATACTATACATCCAATCCTACCCGAAGGAAAAAAAGTAAAACTCGCTAAACTGTTATAAAATATCATGTGGTTGTATTTTTTCGGCCCTGAAGAGTGATTTAAATAAAATATTTATTAAAATACATTATATTTTATTATAGTTTAAATTAAAAATATATTTTACTTTTAAAATACATTATTTTAAATTTGGCTAAAAATGTCGGAGTCCTTAGAAATAATACAGTCTCCGGAGAAGAGCCTCCGTTTATGAGAAAGAAGACTTTTCTTCCAAGTTTCACCTCCGAATCGGCCGGCGTCATTATAGGGATCTGAAGATTGCTTGGAGGTCGGAATCCATGGCCGATCACCATCACGACCATCAGAGGCCTCACCGTCTCTCGATTCCGCCGCGCGACGGTGAAGTATCTACTGCGTCCTCTCGTCCTTCTTTCCCTCTCTTCCCCTATTCTTCTTTAACCCCTACGCCCACTCCCTCCAAGAGCCGCCTCTATCCGAAATCCTCCAGCAAAAGCTCAATTTCATTTCTGTTTTTGCTTCTCTTTTCGCTTCGATCACTCTATTCTCTCCTCCCATTCCTCCGCTCTTCCCCTTCTTTCTCTCTCTTCCCCTTTTCTTTCTTGGTTTCTCTCTTGTCCTTACTTCTTACTCTCTTTTTCTCTCTTTTTACCAGTTCTTCTTCCTCTTCCAACTTCCAATTTCAAAATTCCAAGCAGAATCGAGGAATTTTCTCTCTGTCTTCGATTTCGCACTCGCAGCTGAAAACTCTGGTTGCTAAGTCAATTCTGCTTGCCGTCGTCTTTCTTCTTCGATTTCAAGCGCTGTTGTACTGTGGAACAGCGGCGATGATTCTTGCTGAACTGACCGGGAACGTGGCGGCTCGATTCATGGTCGAAGGACGGAATCAGATTACTATGAATGATCGGTCTCGAAGTCGATCCTCTGAGGTTCGTGGATTTCTGTCCTTGTTTTTTGGCTTGTTTCTGTTGTCGATCAGTTGGGACCGAATTGATTGCTTCCCTTTTGCAATTTCGTTCATTGATAAATATGGATTTTCTGTTGTTCCAAGAGAGAATTGCATGACAATTTGGCCTATGTTGCTTCCATTTCTTTCTGGATTTTTGGGTTATTATGAGCGGATTTCGATGAAGTGGGGAACTATCAGGCAATTAGGTCAGAAACGAGTTAGATTGATTTCACTGTTCTTCACGACGGTTATCCTTTTTGTGCCTGCTGTAATTAGTATGTTCATGTTTGAAGCGGAGGGGAAGAGTGTTTCCTTTGGAAATCTGGCATGGCCTCTTGCAAACACTGTTGTTTTTGGGGTGCTTTTGAATGAAAATTATAGTGATGATAAACTAGTCAGTTCAAAAGATTTTAGGACTGAATTTCTAGTCACTTTTGTTTGTACTGTTATACTGGAATTGCTGTATTTTCCTGAGCTCTCCCTCTGGGGATTGTTGTTCTGTGGATTACTACTGTATGTGGCGGTACGAGATTTGGATCCTGTTTACCTGAACTATCTCGAGCTTGGGGTTGAGTCGTCTGCTTCGATTACGACAATGGTTATGAAACCTATTCATCACATTCTTAGCGAGCGGAAGTCTCGTAAAATTGCTCTTTTCCTCTTGATCAACACTGGCTATATGGTTGTTGAATTTGTTGCTGGTTTTATGAGCAATAGTCTTGGGCTGATATCAGATGCTTGCCATATGTTGTTTGATTGTGCTGCTTTGGCTATTGGACTGTATGCTTCGTATATTTCACGTTTGCCTGCGAACAATCGATTCAACTATGGTCGAGGGAGATTTGAGATTCTTTCTGGTTATGCTAATGCTGTTTTCCTGGTTTTGGTCGGGGCGCTCATTGTATTGGAGTCGTTCGAGCGAATTTTGGACCCACAGGAGATATCTACTAACAGCTTATTGACTGTTTCCATTGGAGGACTGGTTGTGAATATAGTAGGTTTGGTATTCTTTCATGAAGAGCATCATCATGCCCATGGTGGATTAGGATCATGCTCGCATTCACATTCTCATATGAACTCGCACTCGTGCGCAGACTCTCACCGTCATGACAAGCATGAACATGATAGCTGTAGGAAGCATGAGAATCAGATCTCTGTTACCGAGGAATGTCGTGAAAGTTCAGTTACTGTCCATCGTGAACACAGTCATGTCGAAGTTTGTAGTGAGAGTCACCTCAGTAACCATCATGATTGTCATCAAGATCACAACCATACGAACCATCATGATCTTGATCATGTTCATCACCACGAACATTCTCACCATCATTATGAACATGACCAACACAGCCATCTTTCTCAGGTCGAAACCAATATGCCGAAGATCGTTTCTCATGGTGTTTCAGAAAGTTCACATAGACAGCCTGCTGAGATGAAGGTGCATCAGAAGAAGCACCACCATCACCACATTGACCACAACATGGAAGGGATATTTTTACATGTATTGGCCGACACCATGGGAAGCGTCGGCGTCGTTATATCAACCCTTTTGATCGAATACAAGGGATGGGTAGTTGCCGATCCAGCTTGTTCCATATTTATTTCTATAATGATCATTGCTTCAGTTATTCCATTACTCAGAAACTCTGCTGAAATCTTGCTTCAACGAGTTCCTAGGGCGCACGAGCAGGATCTAAAAGAGGCTGTGAATGAAATTATGAAGATACAAGGAGTCCAATATGTTCAGAACCTGCACGTTTGGAGTTTCACTAACACCGACGTTGTGGGAACGCTCCAGCTTCATGTTTCAACCGAAACTGACAAGATTTCTACAAAGGCAAAGGTCGAACAGATACTGCATGATGCTGGAATCAATGACTTGACATTGCAACTGGAGTATGATCCGCAAGTATCTTGACAAGCTTCCTTTCGACATTGTTTTCGTCATCTCGTGTGATTATTGGACGATCTGGTTGCTCGTGATACTCATAATTACAATGCCAGCTGATGGACTTATACCGACACGGACAGAGTCGAGTAAATTATCCATCCCTCTTCTAGCTCTGAAAATGAATGTGAAGATCCTGAATTGGTTCATCTTGTCAAGCTCAAGGAGGAGATATAGTTCATGTTAGGCAGAACCAGAGAGTGATGGCTCTTTGTTGGATCCCTGTTCTACACTATTATACTGACTCAAATGGTAGATTGTATTTTGCAGGATGTACAGGAAGAACACGAAATACTCATAATTATCTTTCGGTCAATCGAGTCAACAAGAGCGTAGCTCAAAGGTTCGAATCTGCATACTTGTTAATCGGTTTAGGATCTCAAGTTAAATTTGTATTTTAAATGATAATCTTTTTAACTCTAAATTTCTTCAGAGTTTTGAAACTTGTTCCATATTATCTAGCCTCTAATAATTATGAAAATATTTGATTTTTTAATTAGATTTGATAAGAAATCATTATAAAGGGAAAGTAGATGTAGATCATCATCTAAACTCATTTTTTAATTCTCTTTTACAAATATAACATTTTTTTACTCATAATCTTCCACAACATTTTAAGAGTATTTACGTATTAAAGAGTTGACCAACTCTTCATACATTTATTACATCGTGCTAAATCAACCAAAGTCTATTGAATACGCTAAACTCAAATTAAAATATGCTACAATTTAATCAACAATTTCAACCCGGGAGACTAAAATATTTATTATGTTTAATATCTCACCCCATAATTATTGAACTAAAAAAATTAAGAAAAAAAATAAATATGATAATATCTCGACGATTTAATGTATTATACAACTGTCTTGAAGTTCAAAAGTTTAAATTTATATTATACATTGTCGAACAAATTTTTTTTTTTTTTTTGAGACTTCTGAGGCATAAAAGTTTTTATTTTTTTGAATAACTTAAAGTTTTAAGTTCAATTCTTAAATTTTAAAGCCATTTAAACTAAAAAAGAAAATAATAATAATACTTAAAAAATTAAGTTTCTAATAACCTTAGCTGGGATTTTGTCACCCAAAATACCTTTTAATCGTTCAATTTTGCAAGTTTCTAATAATATCTTTAAACTAAAATTTTTTTTAAAAAAGGTTAAAAAAATAGTTTTATTATTTTGGATGGAAAATGTTAATACTTTATCTCAGCTTAAACTTTTAAAATGGTTCAGAAAATATCATTTTATTTTAAAAATACCCTTAAATTTTAAAATACTTTCCAACATTTTTAGAAACTTCAAAAATACATTTTAATTTTAAAAAAATAAAAAAATTTATTACTATGAATACCCTATTTCAAAAGTAACTTTCAAAAATAACGTTAAAAATTTGGAGTAATCTATGAGGATAGTATAGTATTAGTGCTACTTTACATTTTCAGCAGTATTTTTTAAATATAATACCCTTTTAAAATAAAACTTTAAGAGGTTTTTGAAACACGGTTAAAAGTTGGTATTTTTTTAAAAGTAATATACAAAATTTAGAGTTAGAGGTAATTATATTATTTAACTTTTAAAATATTTAAGAAGTATTTGGATTCCAATAATTTTAAAAAATTTATGTTTAGATATATTAATAAAATCTTAAAAAAAAAAATAGTTAAAGAAAAAAAATAAATGAGTTAATTTTGATTTTTAATGATTAAAATGTAATATTAAAATTTGAATTTTTTAAATTAGGTTAGTAGAACATGGTGTTTATATTAATCTAATATGATTTTTTTTATTTATAAATTATTAATGAATATTATATTAAAAAATGAAAAATTTAAATTAACTATTTTTCTAAAACAATAATAAACATGAAAAAAAAAAAAAAATGGAGATCCCATCAAATTCTCGTATAATGAATGAAATAGATATTATCAATTACGTAACGTACGGCAGCGTTGCTTTGATTTCAGATCTGTTCTTCTACGAACTAAAATTTAAAAAAAGTGAAGAAGATTGGGATTTGGAACGTCACTTCACTTTTCTTCTTCCTTACTCAACCAAGATCAAATCCACCAATTCTGAGCGCTTTTTTCAATCGATTTGCAGTCAAATGCGGAGCTTCAATCGTTAACCTAAAACCTGCAGATTTGAAGCACAGGATCTAGGTTTTTTTTTTTTTTTTTTTTTTTTTTTTCTCTCTCTCTCACTATGGAGAGCTCGGAGAAGGTGGTTGCTGTTATCATGGTCGGCGGTCCAACTAAAGGTACGAACGGAATTTCGCTTTTCCGATTTGTTTTCTTGTGATTCGAAAAAGTTCTCTTCTGTTTGACTACTTGATTTTATTGTTTGTGTGTTTTTCTGCAGGTACTAGATTTCGGCCTCTTTCATTCAATACTCCGAAGCCTCTCTTCCCTCTGGCTGGTCAACCGATGGTTCATCATCCTATTTCTGCTTGCAAACGGGTTAGATTTTCGCCTGATTGAAAGTGAAACAGTTGTGGTGTTAGTTTTCTGCTGAATCTTGATTCTTGCTTAGTCCGGATGTGAACTTACATGATGAACATTGAATTGTGGAGTGTTTGTAGATACCGAATTTAGCTCAAATTTTTCTTATTGGATTTTATGAGGAGAGGGAATTTGCTCTTTACGTTTCTTCATTGTCCAATGAGTTGAGACTGCCAGTGAGGTGACTGCTGCTAATCCAATGAACTTGAGTTAGTTATCGCTCGTAATTGTATCGTTCTGAGGTGGTAGAGCTTGTTTGATTGTGTTTGGCCTTAGGTACTTGAAGGAGGATAAACCACATGGCTCGGCAGGAGGAATTTATTACTTCAGAGATATTATCTTGGAAGACAGCCCGGTTTGTAATCTTTGCTCTGTCTGTTACTCATGTCCTGTCCTGTCCTGTCCTGTTGTATGGAGTTGTATGGAGCTGTAGGACCGTCTTAGCGCTTCTCAGTCTGCGAGGAATGAACTTCTTTGTGTATAATTCTTAGCTAAAATACTAAGTTTGATCTTTAAGATCTTAGATTATGTAATTAGTTCATGTAATTTTTCTAAAATCTAACATGTAACTTTAAATTTTGTGTCTAACAAGTTCCTACTATTAGTTTATGATCGTGTGGTGATATGTCAAACATAATCTTTATAATGAGAATATGTTAGATACAAAGTTAGAACATTTAGGAAATCGTAGCCATCATGGGTTCGCCAAATGGTCATAAGGGCCTTAGAAAAAGAAGAGGGAATGAGTTGAGTTTATGGTGGCCTTCTATCTATGATTTAATATCCTACACAAATCAACTAAATATTTAGAAACTTATTAGAAAATTTCTAAATAACATAAACTAAATAGACACAACCAATTTCACGGTATAGACGCATTTGACCTCCCCTCTATGCTCTATGTTAATGATTATGATTCCTCTGGCATTATGACATTTTCTACTGCGATTTAAGTTCTCACGTGTTTGGTTATGTTTTGCAGTCTTACATTTTTCTATTAAATTGTGATGTTTGCTGCAATTTTCCGCTTCCAGACATGCTTGGTGAGTTTCATAACTTGTAATCTTTTGTAGGAACCGATTTTTTCTCCTCTGCTGTTTACTTGAATATTCATAGTAAAGTGGTGTTCTTATTTTCTACCCTACAGAGGCACATAAGAGATACGGTGGGATGGGAACTATATTAGTAAACAAGGTCGGTACATGATTTATGGCCTTCAAAAGAACATGTTATGAAGCTAAAAAGTAACACATGCTGTAACATTATATTTATTTTAGTGCAGTATGTTGGATTTATGCTCGTATTTGACTCCCCGTACAGGTTTCTGCCGAATCTGCTAATCAGTTTGGTGCACTGGTTGCTGATCCGGTCACGAATGAGCTGTTGCATTACACAGAGAAACCTGAGACTTTTGTACGACGTGCTGCGTTTTTTTTTTATTTTTTTAAAGTTTATCAAACCTAATCAGTTGTCCAAGTTCTTCAATACCTATGTTCTTAAAGACTGATTTTTCATTAATTGCAGGTGAGTGATTTAATAAACTGTGGTGTATATGTATTTACCTCGGAAATTTTTGGTGTCATTCAAGATGTCTCGATTCATCGGGAAGGCAGAGGTTGTAGCAGTGTAAACTGATGCCATACTTTTTTAACTTTATTTTAACTCTTGTATTTACAAAATTTTGCAGAATACATATAGTTTCCCCAATATTTTTTAGAATGCTAAATATCGAGTATCAATTATTTTTATTCATTGCAGCAAATCTACGACGTGTCTCCAGCTTTGAAGCTCTACAATCTGCGACAAGGTTAGCTACTCACCACATCGTCTGTTTTTGCCTACAAATTTTGAAAATCTCTCAATGTTATACAAAAATGTAATACCCAATATGCACATTGTTAGATGTTTTAAAAAAAATTGTTTGATTTGGGTGTCGATGATCAGTTTCATGTTTATAAACTCTTACTAGTTAGATTTTGAGTACATGAGTTAGCTTTTTAATTATAATTCTCTACGATAGTTTCTTAACAGATCTTGCTTTTGTAACCTTTTCTTTTCCATTATATTTCTTTCAACAGGAACCTGCCAACAGACTTTGTGAGATTAGATCAAGATATTTTATCCCCCCTTGCTGGAAAGAAACGCTTATATACATATGAGACCATGGAATTTTGGGAACAAATCAAGACTCCAGGGTAGAGCAACCACTTTGGCATTCATCGTCTCCCGACCTTTCGGGCCTTTTCTCTGTTGTAGTTATTTGTAACTTATTATATTATTCCAAGCCTTCTGAATCTTTATTAACATTGCAGGATGTCTTTGAAGTGTTCGGGCCTTTATCTTGCTCAGTTTCAATTAACCTCTCCCCATCTTTTGGCTGGTGGAAATGGTACCAGGACTGCTACTATTATTGGCGATGTCTACATACATCCATCAGCAAAAGTACATCCCACTGCAAAGGTAATTTCTTCTCAATCAATAAGCTTATCCATATATATATATATATATATATATATATATTTATTTTCATTTTACTTTGCTAGTTCAATATTAGTTCCAAAGTTCATTATTACACTTATCTTCTGTTTACTTGGTCTTCTCATCTCATCCTTATTCAGTTTTTCTTACAACTCTTGTTTCCGAAACCGGTGCGCTTCTCCAAAAAACCAAATTAGAGTGCCACCCTACAGAAGCAAGACATTTTAACTAAGGCGCACATGCCTTAGTGCATTTTGGCTGAATTTAAAGAAGTTGTAGAGAAATTAAAATTATCTTTTTAAAACCTTGTTTTCTCTAAAGAATCTTTCAAAAGACCTCTAATTCTTTTTTAAAAAAACTTTTTCATTAACTCTTGTATGTAATAAAAAAATCATCTCAATTTTTCTATTGTATGCCTTGGGAATTTTCTTTCGTTGCCTCAGCCTTAAGCCGCCGAGGACTACTTTAATTTAAACAACACTGCTTGTATCTAATAAATGAAATTTGATTTCTTATTGGTGTATTTTCACATCAATGCCTAGTAAGAAAATTATCATAATTATAACTAATTTATTGGCAATACTATTGCATTATAATTAACTTCGTACTTTCATGGAACTTCACACTCTATTTCTCAGTTCTTCTATTAAAGAAGTTATTTAACATGGCTGAATGTTGCCGCACTTTTACACTATTAAATGTTCGCAAGGAAGTTAAATATATATATCTTTTCTACATCTTTAGGTAACTATATTGTGGTGGCTACCATGAATAAGTCTTGTTTATAATGGTAGTTTCTCGGTCTTCTTTTGACCCACTCTGAACTGCCCTTCTGAACAGATTGGTCCCAATGTCTCTATTTCTGCTAATGTTCGCGTGGCTGCTGGTGTGAGGCTTATAAATTGCATCATCTTGGATGATGTTGAAATTATGGTAATGAAACAATTTAGCTATCATGGATAACAATAATACGACATTTCTTTCACATTAAAATTAGAAAATCATGCCATTCTCTTTGACAGGAAAATGCTGTTGTCATAAATTCTATTGTTGGATGGAAGTCATCAATCGGGAAATGGTCACGTGTCCAGGCAAGTACAGTAAACTTAATACTATCCTGTTCTTATGTTTTCAGTCTACTTTGCGTTCTTTAGATGGTTAATCTAAACATTAAACATTGAAAGTAGTGTCTTTGAGTCGATGAACAGTTCCTTTTCTCAGTAGCTTGTCTTCATTTATTTATTTTCCAGATCTTGTTGGCTTCATTTGGACCCTGCAACTTTTTAATCCATTTGGTGAATCTTTTTATGTTTCTTTTAGCCTCATTAAGAGGATCTGAACTTCATTTTCCTAAAAACTAGATCATTTATAAGAACATGACAAGAAAAATGATGTTCCTCTTTTCAAGGCTTCTTGATCAAAAGGTTAGAGGTTTGAATCCTTCCACTAAAAAGAAAAAACGAATTTAGTGCTTTTAAACTCGAAGGCTGAGTTGTGTACTGAACTTATTTGGTTCAGGCAAACGGGGACTACAATGATAAGCTTGGAATTACAATCCTCGGTACGTATCCTCGACTTGTTGTACTATTTTCTTACTAATTTTTCTCACTAAGAGCTCGGTTTATGGACGAAAAAAATCGGTATCCAACTGAGGCTTGTGGATTTGAAATCAAAGTGGGCAATATGGAAATTTTGGTGTGTTTTACAGGTGAAGCTGTGATTGTTGAAGACGAAGTTGTGGTTACAAACAGCATAGTCCTCCCAAATAAAACCCTCAACCTTAGCGTACTTGAGGAGATTATTTTATAACCCATTCACCGTTCTCTTCTCTTTCTCTGTACTAAAATTACAAACAATTTTTCCACTCCATGGGTCTGACTTCAGGCCACTGGTTCATTAGTTTCTTAACCTCCAGAATTTCAATTTGCCATATATATTGAGTTCTATCCTATATATTATTATTGCAACATGTTTTGATATCAATATCAGTGACTGCCAATTTCCCTCTTTTTTCATATGATTTTAAGCCTTCTCTCTTTCTCTCTCTCCCTATTTTTGTATGCAAGTAGTTTCTTTCCAGATCATTCTCCATACACCACCTCGACTTCATTTTTTATTTTAATCATGTCGTTGTTAAATATATACATATATATATATATAATTGGTCATTATACGTTGTTTGTATATATATATTCGTGGTCCCATGTACATTATATATATTCTAACGGTTTAAGCACGCTATTAATATATATTGTCATATTTGAACTCTTTTTTGAACTTTTCTTCAAAATTTCATAGTTAAAATAAAAAAAAAAAAAACTATCTAGAAACTTCTTAAAGTTCCTAATTATCTTTGTAAATAGATATTTAAAAGAGAATATATTAGTACTTAACATTTAACATTTTTTTTAAGTCAAAATAAATGCTGAGATTTGTTTGGGCTTCAAAGATCTCTATGTGTATAAGTAGGAAGTGTGTCTTATGAAGGGAGCAAGTTAGAAAAAGTGAGTGAAGTCAAAAAGTAGTAGTGTGAGAAAATATTCTCTCTATACTCTCTATCTTTGTACTTACTCAAACTCTCTCTTTCAAATATCGGGACACGAATTTTTTTTTTTTTTTTTTAATTCTAACGAAGAACCATTAAAGTTATAAGATGGCTTATCCATTCAGTTAGGCTCGAATACATAGATTTAGAGTAGATTTACGATGCAAATTTATGGTACCACAATACATAGATAATCCGAAAACAGATTCCAAGGCTGTCTTGAGGTGGTGGAGGGGAACTAAAAAGGTTAAAAACTTAATCCAATCCCCATGAACTATGTGGATTGAAATCAAAACCATGTGCGAAACTGACTCAAAACAATTAGATAATACACGTGTGTGTGTGTGAAACTAGTGGCATTTTTATCTCAATTCCATCTTCACCAAGTAAATCAGACCTGAAAAATAATTCTCTTTAGTTTTCCTCCGAAATTACAAGAAAAAATAAGAATCCATTGGGTCAAAGTTAAACAGTTGAATCAACTTCGACTTAATCCCATGGAGATTTTAGAAGAATCCAAAAATTGTAACTCACGAAACCATGTAGTAGTTCCGATCATTACTTTCAAACTAATCTGCTGCTATCTATTGCTAAACATCATCATCATCCAAATGTGCAGTTTTGAAAAGAGGGTAAACCAAAAATATGTAGTTCAATGATTCCAATCAACTTACCTTCCAGAGAATGAAACCAGACAGTTCAATAAGATCGAAGAAGAAACCGTCATCGTCACCCGTCTGCAGAAATAGTCTGGCAAGCCAAGCCCCTGATTCTGGTATGTTTTACATGGCATTAGATAAGATATCACAGCTTGATCGATGATCTCGGACTCGGGAATCTGTTCTTAATGGATGGATGCTCATTTGGAGGCGAGGCTATCAGCATTGTTAAAACTACAAAAACTGGCATTTCTGCGTTTGATTAACGTGGCGTCAGTTCCAACTTGTAAGCTCTTACTTCCATGGGAGGGATATGCAGCTGCCCTTCATGAGCATCATCCCCCCCAGGCTGTTGTTCATCATTATATCCAAGCATTTCTGTGTCTTCGTGCAGCAGATTTAATGAAGTTGGCCGTGCGTTCGATACCACAAGCCCCTTGAACGTGTTGAATATATTGAAAGGCTCATCAGCAAACCTTGTACAATTTGATCTGGCTGTCTTGCAGTATGATGAATCCCAGTGTCTCCTATGAAACATTAAGAGAAATGGTGGATCTTTCGGCGATTGCTGCGAGTATTTCAGAGGACGAGGAACCTTAAAGCTGACAATATGTAAGTCACATGGCAAAGGAGCTGCTAAAGGAGAGAAAGATCTTGGGGGTGGATGCACGGATGAAGACTGTGGTTTCTTGGAAATAAATGCGTGCAAGGGATAGTTCAAGCGAGCACCAATGCAGTGGGAAAGAAGAGAAGGGCTCAAAGGAGAGTAATTGGGAATAGGATTTACTATGGATGAAACATTAGACTCAACAAGGATATGGAAAACGACATTCATTGCACGATTATCTGTTATTCCTTGTCCTAAGCCACGTCCATCGTCCCTGAGCACACGACGGTCGAGCATTATCTCTAACCATCCATCTCCAAGGCTTGCCACACCTAGAGACTGCCTAGAATGGACAGAGAACCTTTGACCATTGGATCCTTGCATGAATGCTAGAGAAGGCATTGGATAATAGTTTCCCTGCAGCGGGATTTTATCGTACGACTCTCTTCGACTCATTTGAAAGCCATTCAAATCAGAATAAAATACCCTGTTGTTGTCAATATCTGTCTTGTATCTGACTATCAGCTCCCTGTCATCAAATTCCTTGCCAATTAGCTCTACATGATATTCCATCTCAACGAGGTGCTCCTGATTTATATTGCCCCCACTGTATAAACGGGTGCTATGAGAGATGGGGGATTTCTTCCATCCTGTTTTTGGATGAGAGTAAACTTCCTGCATCAGAGGACCCTCGATGATCACGGTCAATCCACCTGCTTCAATGATAGATTTAGCAGCACCAGTTGGTTTGAATAGGTAAGCCCCACTACCCCAGCTCGAGTACACTGCAATTTCTTCATTTACTACACTTCGTGAACCATCTTTACTTATCTTATGCAACAAACCATGCTTGATATCGAATACGAGTGAATGGTGCTGGTTCTGGATTTCAACCACGTCGCCTTCAGCCATAGAGCATACATAAGGAGTAGGGCAAGGCAATGAGGTAGAAGTTGAGGAGAATTTCAGTTTGGCTGGTTTTGGCTTTTCACAATCAAATAATCCATTTGCTATATAATATGTTTGCAATCCCAAGGCAGGAACTGAAATTTTCCAGTGGATTCGATGACTGCCAGTAAAAGGCTTAGCCTTATCATGTTGAAACTCGGGAGAAATCTGGCTTTGAAGACATGTCCAGTTCGAGTCCAATACAGTAATGTCTGTCCTGTTGACAATAATAATTGCAACCTCTTCCCTTGTCTGCTCTAGAGGATTAAAAAACACCACAGATTGATAAGTTCCTTCTTGAAGATTGATTGATTTATGTATAGGTTGGGAATCATATTTAGATCTCATCTGTTCCGGTTCAAACTGTGAAGGATTCTGATCGGATTTGTCGTGGCGAATTCCAAGTAGTACTTCCATTCCTTTAGACATGAAAATGTGCAGGTCTTGTAAAGAAGTATGCATCCGAACGCCATAATCGCGTACTACGTGATCTTTCGCAGTACCGGTGACACCATCATGATGCTGAAAAAGAGCCAAGTTTCTTCTTGCAGCTGTTAACTTGTAAGAAAATCCAATAGGCAACTTCTCACATTGAGATCTCTGGCAAGGACCAAGCAATAAAGCTAATATCATTTCTGCAGCACGAAGTGTTCGCTCGAGTACACGATCAACCGCCTTAAAGAAAGGCCTAGATACATAATAGCCACTCCAATAGTCCTGCTGTCTATCAGCATAAGTGAAGAAATCACCTGACAAAGAGGGAAAACCACCAACCAGACTGGAGCCAATTTCACCAGGAAGAGAATAATTTATTTTTTCAGACTCGTCACGAAGAGTTCGAAAGTAGTCTTCCAAGGTACCGAACTTTACCTCAGCATTTAAACTTGGATTGGAATTAATATAATCAAATAACAACTGATAGTTCTTAAACTGAACCTCGGCTTCAGCAGTGCTAACGTATCGAAAATCATCACCAAGAGGAATGAGAAGGGTATTTGTCCTAAATAGCACTGATTTCTTTCTATACTGATCAAGTAACATCATTGCCCTCTCTTGAACATTTTCCTTGTTGATCTCAACAGGATCTTGTCTCCAGGGACATAGTTCATAAAAAGAACCACGTGATCGGGCAAAATCAAATTGACAACAAATGGCCGGCTCTGGTCCACAAGTATGTGGAATATCGTAAGAATAAAAAGGCATCATGTGCACAAAAATGTCAGTAGTTTCTTCAGCATCCCAGCTCTGTCTCCAAGCGAATTCTAGATTTTTGTGCAGAGCAAGTTCCTTCTTCAGCTCATAATGGGTCCTCTGTATTAGCATGTTCTCAAAGCCCATGCGACGAAGAAGATATGCCATTGTGGGTGAATAACCAAATGGATCGATTGCCCAAGAGTTCTTCGGAACAACGCCAATGGTCTCATTCAACCACATATTCCCCTCTGCCATCTGGTTTCAATGAAGGTAATTTCAGTAAAAGTAATGGAAATAGCAAGCATACTAGTTGGAATATAAGCGCCCCTTTTTTATGATAAAAGAAGACAAAAGCTTGTTGTTCCTCAATGTAAATGCTACCTCAATTAGCAAGAATATGTGAACATTCAAAGATTCATAAGCTGTAAGATTTAAGAACTCTCACTCTCCCCACACCCCACAAAGAAAAAGATAAATTCCCATTCATTGACATTCTGTCCTCTTTCTGAGAAAAGTAACATCTACTTCTTGAATGAAAAAGATAATACGTCTTGATTAGAGGATTCTATGTTCTATCCTTGTCAGTTTGATTTACAGCAAGTAAACCAGAGTTTGGTGCTTAAAAATAAAGCATGACAACTTGAATATGGTGTTCACTACTTCGTAGATAAATCGTAATTCATCATGATAAAAAAAAAAACAGAGAATTATTTCATACATAATAGTATTCAAGATAAATTGCACATATAATGGTGATTATATTATATATAATAAACAAGTTATGTCGATTATGTCGATTAATCGCACAATTAGAACAGAATTCTGATTAGAAGTCAAATAATATAAGAACAATGTACAGTTGTATAATCTAAGAAGAAAATTTTACTTTACCTGCTCAATTATAGAAAAATAATGTGAATTGGCCTGCAAAGGAAAGGGATTGGCATGTCAATTTTCCAAACAATAAACCAGATGGTAATTTCTATATATATAAAATAGATTGTAACTTAGCAGATTCCTAATCTAAGAAGTTTATATAAGTATGGTAAAGCAGAAGATAAAAATGAATAATGGCGCACCAAAAAGCAGTAAAATCTTTCCAAGGAATGGCATGAAACATGTAGCACAAACCTGTTTAGATTATAACTTCTCTATTATAAAATGCAATCCAGAGGCGTTTAGTAATTATAAGCTTAATGAAAACTTAAACATCTAGAGCAACGTCTGAAGGCATTCAATTTAACTTCAATCCTACAACAAAAATTTCATCCTGATTGACTACTCCTTACACATTTGTGTTTTGGTGTTCAGATATTGATCCGCTTGCTCCGAGATGACCTAGCCCAATAGGAAAATCTCAATTCATTGGGCCTTTTGATACAATCAAATAGAAAGCCCCAAGGGCGCCATATTCTAGGAGCCCAAACTATGTGATTGAATAAATCCTCCTCTACTTGTTACAGGTCGAGGAGCCCTTCTCCTTCCCCTTCTTCAAACTCTGATTCGTATTGTTCATAGAGAAATCGCTGATCAACGATAGAACAAGATCCATTTTGTATCATATCTAAAGGATTCCTGTGTTCAGGCCGAAGAAAGAATGTCACTGGTTCATTATCAAATCGATTGCATTCTTTTTCTATTCGTGAGGATCCCAACAAAGCGTCTTCTACTTCTAATAGGCCATGAACTAGATCAGAATCATTGTCAACGAGCCATAAGAAGTGATCCCATTTTTTCATCGGGTCCGGATGTGAGATAAAAGAAGTATGTTCAGAAAAATGAATTTAAGGGAAATTTTACTAGAAAGTCCCTGTTACCAAAGAGTAAACAGAATTTTGCGGATCAATGTAATAAAAAGTATTGAATCCATGCAGCACTAGAATACTCACAATTGCTGGTCAACGGACCAAAAAACCTGAAACAAGCAAGTGAGCATATTACCTCATCGTTCATCACCCATCCACCTCCCACGATTTCTAGCTGCCCATTTTTAACTAAAGTAACAAACGATTCTCTTTTCTCGTCTGAAGCATCCC
This sequence comes from Cucurbita pepo subsp. pepo, assembly GCF_057944985.1. Taxonomy (NCBI): domain Eukaryota; kingdom Viridiplantae; phylum Streptophyta; class Magnoliopsida; order Cucurbitales; family Cucurbitaceae; genus Cucurbita; species Cucurbita pepo. The sequence continues at coordinate 8,028,913 of NC_141801.1, forward strand.
TCCACCATTTCTCCAGATAAGACATCTCTTCCCATATAAACTTCCGCCGAGAGTCCTATACATTAAAGAACAGGAAATGTTAAAACTCTCATTCAGCTGCCAATCAGTATATGCTTTTCTTATGAACTAAACAACAGGGTAACAATCACTTGAGTTAGGGATGCCTTCACCAATGAACTTTTCTTAAGTTGACATGTGTTATGTACAAAGGTGCTGTAATTTGATTTATGTCTATCTATTTTGTTAACATAAGAAACCATTTCTAAAAAGGCATAAGAAACAATTTCATTGATAGCATGAGAAGAGAATGCATGATTAGATAGCAATGGAACCAAAGAGTTACAACATGGATATCAACAGAAAGGTCTAAATTGTAGCATTCATTTTGGAATGTTCTTCATCCCTCACTTCTCGATCATTTTCTTTTTAATTTCTGCAGGGTTAAGTTTCAGGAAAGCAAGGTCATGAAAATCAATCCACCACTCAACCCAGAATTTGATCTTGATCCGAAACGACGCTACGGGATATAATATATTAAACGACTACACCAATACTAAGGATTCATAGGCTTAATTGCGGATCCAACACAACAACAAAAATGTTTACGTTGTTTCGTCTTAGATTTTTATTTCAATTTGAATTTTGTATATCTAGCAAAACGATATACAATAGTATCTTTGTATCGTATTCGGCCCAATCTTTTAATTACAAAGTACCTACTGCCAAATTATATAGAATTAAGCTCAACTTATTGCCACAAACTTCTTAGGCAGCAGGGTTATCTTCCTTCTTTCTTAATTGTGAAGATTTAAACCATCCCGATCATGGGAGACAAGCTACCAGTTGATCTAATGAAATACTCCCTCCATATTTGCATCTACCCATAAGAAAAATCTCCATGGCTCTCATCTATGTTCTTTGTTATCACATAAGGGTGGCCCTAAACAGAGGTTTCCTGGGAATGCACGAACCAGGATTTTACATCATCCTCTAGATATCATGATGTTTTCCCAAAATTACTAAGGCAGATCATAGTTTTCTAAAAAAAAATCAAACTAGAAACTTCAATTTTAAGGGTTATACTGTTGTCAATGGCGATTTTCCTTCAAAGAAAACGCCAAAATCCAAAAATTCAGTCAAAGAAAACGCCAAAAACTATCATTGCCACACTGATTCAATAGGGACCCTCAAGAAATAAGATTAAAGAAAAACAGAAGAATATGAAGAACTATTGACGAAGACGTTAAAACTTATAGATTCACCTGTGAAAGCGCTTCAACAATGGTGTCAAGAATATGACGAGTCTGCTTCTCGTAGTACTCGTCCACAGTTAGCAGCCAACCTGGATCGTTATGAGAATGAGGCACCACGAGAACCTTCAATTTCTCTGAATCCCACTCGTCTCCTTCGTAGGCCACTCTCCATCCTTGTTTCCAAGGACCGCCATCGACGTCAAGAAACTCAATCTGGTCGTACAATTCCTTGGTCGTAATATCCACATTAGAACTCAAAACCTCGCTGTTCCGATTCTCGATCACGATCGGCTTCCGCGGCCTATGCGATCTGTTAGCATGCGATTTGAAAGGAGACGCAATCGGCTTCGGAACGCCGTAACGGAGAAGAACAATGAAGAAAAAGAAGAACGAGATCAAAATGCCAATGGTGAAGAAATTAGCAAAAATGAAGTCACGAACAGCCAGCCTCCGGCGAAACTTCCGGTTGTGCTTCGATTTAGCATTGGGTGAAACAGCGGAAAACGGAAGAATCGAACTGCCCCAACCTCCACGACGGCCACCGCCGCCGGTGAACGATGAGAAAGGCATTCTAGCTAATTCCTTACAGTCACAAGAATCAGAAACTCAAGCTCCGGCTTCGATTTCATTCAACTGAACAAGCTGAAGAAATGGATCCGCATTGATTGAAATTCAGCAACGACCAACATTTCATCATGAAAAATCAACCGAGCCAACATCTCAACAGTCAAGATTCAATACAGGAGAATTTCGAAATCGTTCGATCTCCGATTTTCGGGTCCAAACAGTGAGCAAGTGGCTCTCCCAACAATTCTGAGACCGTAGAAAAATACAAATTCCTTTCAGAAATCTCAGCAAAAACTGTTCATGTGTTAAATGTTAACTAATTTTCGGGGGAATCTTGTAAGTGATTAAACAAACAATTATCCACTAAACAACAACATTAATTTAATCATTGTGACAATAATATCACCCATTTTTATTTTAAAACAAATCATTAATGGAAGCTTTATATTTTAAAACTGTTAATCTTCATTATGTTTGTAATTAATTATTATTATTATTATTATATTTTATTTAAATATCAATTTAACTAAATAATTTTTTTTTAATTTCTTAATTTTTTCTGATAAATATTGATTAATTTTCAATTATATAGGTAATTCTTTAACAAATCTTCGTTGGTTAATTTCTAAAAAAAATCAATTTCAAGACAAAATTTTAAAACCTTTTAAATATAGAAATAAAATAATATTACTTTCCAAATAATATAATTATCCATATTATTATTATTATTATTATATTTAAAAGTTAAAATAATAAAGAATATAAATGGAGGGAACAATGAAAAATGAGGACATGGATACATTCTTTTCTATTTTTATATTTAAATATCATAAAATATTGAATGTCATGTATTTTTTATTTTAATATTTTTAATATATATTATTATTCTAATAATGTATGAATTATAATAATATTTCTTTTTTAAAATATCAATTTGAATAGTTTAAATTAAATATATATTTTTTCATTTACGTTAAATTTCTTAAATGAACATTTAAAAAAAAATTAACTAAATTTACGATTTAGTTTTACTTCAACTATTTTTTATTTTTGTGTTTGTATATAAAGAATTTGAGTTAGTGAATGCATTCCCAAAAGAAAAAGAAAAGGCAAAGTAGAAGAGACAAGTGAACTAGAAAGGATGGGACTGATATCAAAGTTTATGACATTAATACCACTTGTTGTTATTGTTGGTGTCTAATGCTACCGCGAGTAGTCAACCCAATGCTACTGACGGTGTTTTCGATTTTACGAAATTCAGTGCCAAACCTAATGCTGATATTACTCAAGTACGTGTACATTTGTTTAAGTTGATAAACCAAATTTACATTTTGTATAAAATATTTTTCCCAAATGAAATGGTTTAAGTCAAAGACTTTAGCAGATACATGGAAGGAAGCATGTGCGTCGGCTACTCCAAGTAAAGTTTGATTCCAAAAGGAATTTATCAATTAGGTGAATCCGGGCTCAAAGGTCCATGTAAAAATCCTATTGAGCTTCGAGTTGAAAGAACATTACAACCTTTTTCTACCGACACGGAAGGAGATGGGTTGCTTGTTATGGAATATGTTGATCGTTGGGAAAAGAATGATTGCCACCTAAAGAAAATATGCAAAAAGCTTCCTATAGTAAATGCTCGTACTAATTTAATTACAAAAGAACTCATAATTTGAGTTAGTTCTAACCCGGGGTGTTTTTTGTTTGTTTAAAATGAGCAGAATATGAAGTTCAATGTTTTGGGCAGCAAGAATCTTACCTTCCATCACTGGACAATTACTGCACCAGACCATAGTCCCAACACCGATGAAATTCACTTGAGTAATTCAGAAGAAATTAGCATTATCAATACCGTAATCGCAACGAGAGATGATTGTATATCTGTAGGATATAGTAACAAACAAATAACTATTAGTGATGTTACTTGCAGACCGGGACATGACATTAGCATAGGCAGCTTGGGCAAGTAAGTGGTAGGAGTTAGAGTTAAGAAATACAAATTAATCAGTACTATAAATAGTGTCAGGATCAAAACATGGCCAAATTCTGCTGTGTCATTTCTAGCCTCAGACATGCATTTTGAAGATATTGAAATGGTTAATGTTACTAACCCTATCATCGTAGAATCAATGCAACCGAAAGGTATGTATTAATGTTTCTTATCTTTTAAACAAATATTAATTAATGTTTATTTTGAACATTCACGTTCCATCAACAATTAAGATTAGCAAAGTTAGTTTCAAGAAAGTCAGGGGAACATCTGTTACTCCGGTTACAATCAAGCTTGTTTGCAGTAAAAGTAATCCATGTGAGGATGTGGAAGTTGTTGATATTGACCTCACTTATAGTGGAACCGAAGGTCCAGTTGTGTCTGAGTGTGCAAATGTGAAACCGACCATTTCTAGAAAGCAAAATCCTCCCATCTGTGTTGAACCAGAGCCAATTGAGACCACTCCATCAACTGATCTCATAGACGAACTCGTTTGACAATAGAAACAGAATTGAGCGACATCTAATAGTTGTACCCAGTTCTTCTGACGAGTGTCGACGAAGTGACGTAAGTATTCTTCGAGCAAACGGTTGAACCGTTCTGTCTGTCCATCAATTTGGAGAAAAGTCAGGAAATGATTGATTAGTTGCAACTAAAACTTACATTACTTTGAAGGAGGAGGTCATGAGTTTAATATCATACCATTTGTGAGGCTCGTTATATAGAAAAATTACAAATTGAAAGTAATTAATTTTAAAATTTATATCTAATAAATAATTTAAAAACATCCCCTTAGATTTATGAATACACCATTAAAATTTCAAAAATTTATTATATAAAATATAAAATATAAAATATAAAATTTATAAAAAAATATTAGGGAAGAAGACTCAATTTATAATTTAATTCAAAATAAACTACTATTGGAATTAACTTAAAAGTTTGGAGGATAATTCAGCCTCCATTGATCATTGCCTACGTCAGATTATGTTGAACACAATTCCCTTTATTAAGACCGATCGAGAAAACTTTGAATTTGTTGGGATAATGAACTAATTAGAGTGGAGGGTATTTATTCTCGTTGTCAATTTATTCCTAAAATTTGTGAACGTTTTTTTTTTTTAAATACCAAAATCATTTTCCTAAATTTATTTCTAAAATTCTAAATCCTAAATATAATTAGTCATACAATGGTTGAGTTAACTCTATTGGGCTAGTGATGATATTTTAACAGTTTATTGGTAGAAAAGCTTCAATGAAGATCGACCCGAGAAGCTTCGACGATGTGGAGTAACAGAGATGAGATGCCCCATTATACTCTCTCCAGTCAAAACGATATTCGTTCTTCTTCTACGATTCCACGCTTTAGGTTTGGACTTGAACGATTTAATGCGAGACCCTTGAGACCCTTGAGACCCTTGAGAGAGCGAAGAATTATGTATCGATGTGTCAATTTGTGTTACGGTGTTAGATGATTTCGACTTATTCATACAATTTATTGGGGGACGGAACTAATGTTCATAATTATTGCTCTAGTTGTATTCTATGCTTGTTGTCCGAAATCAAGTCCATTTTATATACCGAAAATAAATTGAACATGGTGCCATAGGTGCAAGGTAGTTTCACTTCGATCTCTTTGCTTGAGTCTCTAAAATGGTAAATGTATTTAATCTACTACAAAAGTCATTCTCACCGATGCAAATCAAATAATATTTCTTAGGAGTAGAAGTTCATAATTTAATCGACTTGGATTATAAAAATTTCAAAAGTCTGTTTCATTGTTTTAAAAATAACCTTAAACTTTCAAAAGTTTAAAAATATAGTAAAAATTATTACCATAAATGAAAATTGTTTATCTATAATGTAAGTACCGGGATAAAATTGAGCAATCTCAAAAGGCTAAATTAAAAAAAATATATCCCTAAATTGTATACGTTATTTCAAAATATCTCTAAGTTTTCAAAATTTTCAATAATACTTTCAAAAAAATTAAAAAATTAAAAAAACTCTTGAATTTCTAGAAGTTTCAATAATATTACTTAATTTTTATAAAAAAAATTAAAAATGTTCTTAAATTTTTAAAAGTTTTATTATCCTTAAATTATTTTGAAAATTAAAAAATATTTACGTTTAGAAGTTTATAAATTTTCATTTTTTAATAACCTCTTTTTTTTTTTTTTTCTTTTAAGAAAATTTAAAAATAATTTTTATTATTTTTTAATTTAAACATTCTTTAAAAAATGTTTTTGAAAATTTAGGATTTTTATTAAAAATAACATTTTTATTAATTTAACACATTCAATGAAAAAAAAAAGGGTTGAAAAAGGAAAAGAAAAACCGTCCAATTGCTGACCGGTTGTCTTGTTTGCGTCAGTATCTGATATATTGCGAGGCCAGCCGCTTGCAACCAGAACACTCCACGAGGAAGCGGACCTCAACAAGCAGATCGGCGGCCGAACTCTGGTTCTGCCCCGGCGATTTGTTTTCTCGGAGCTCTACTATCCGACTATCTCTACGGTAATTCAAATCCCATGTTCTTCCGATTGATGCTGAATTTTGCTCTATGCTGTTTGATTTATCATCTGTTGCGAATTTCCAGATCTGCTTCTATTTTGATTTCCGCTGCTTGTAGAGCCTTTGAGCCTGTTCATTTCGTTAACACTTTAGCTTAAATCGAGTGATTCTGTCTCTATCCATGTCAACAATGTTCGATCTATGAATGAATCTGTGTTCTGAGCTAGCGCATGAGGCTTTTGTTATTGTTTGTGTGTAAATATGTCACGAACGCATGAGGCTTTTGCAACAAAGTGCTGGACATTTCATCTTTAGTATTTGCTTGCAAGCATCATTCATCATTCATCATTTGAGTTGTTTTCGCTAGATCTGCAATAGCCACTGTTAACAAGCGAACTTAAAAATGAAGAATGGGTAAAGAAGCGCCTCTTAATTGGTTGTTTTGGACTCTATGGATGTGATTATTGATTATGTTGGCTTTTCTTTTTTATTGATGGAACTTTCCTTCTAATTTATTTCCAGAAGTTGAATGGATTTTGCATAGTTTTTTTTATATAAATTCTTTTTCTATCATAGATAAATATATAAGGATACTTTCTAGAGGTTGGAGGAGAAGGGTAAAAGGAATTTATAGAGTGAAACGAAATCCTGTACAATGTCTTCACACAAGATTGAAACTGGCCACCAAGATATGGTTCATGATGTACAAATGGATTACTATGGAAAACGCATAGCAACAGCTTCCTCTGATTTTACCATTAAAATTATTAGTGTTAGCAAAAACTCTGATTCACAACTCTTAGCCTCATTGAGTGGTCATAAAGGCCCAGTTTGGCAAGTTGCTTGGGCACACCCAAAGTTTGGTTCATTGTTAGCTTCCAGCTCTTACGATGGTCAAGTGATAATATGGAAGGAAGGAAATCAAAATCAATGGGTGCAGGCTCATGTTTTCAATGCACATAAGTCTTCGGTGAACTCCATTGCCTGGGCACCCCATGAACTTGGCCTCTGCTTGGCCTGTGGATCATCTGATGGGAGTATATCAGTCTTTATTGCTAGATCTGATGGTGGCTGGGACAATAATCAAATTGAACAAGCCCACTCTGTCGGAGTAACCTCAGTTTCATGGGGCCCTACGACGGCTCCAGGTTCCTTAATTGGATCCAGTTCAGTGGACCCTGTTTGGAAGCTAGCTTCTGGGGGTTTCGATAGTACGGTGAAAGTGTGGACGCTAAAAGATGGAAGCTGGAGGAGGGACTCCTCCCCTGCCCTTCAGATGCACACTGATTGGGTAAGGGACGTGGCTTGGTCGCCAAACCTAGGCCTTCAAAAATCCACCATAGCAAGTGGTTCCCAGGATGGGACAGTGATTATTTGGTCTGTTGCAAAGGAAGGAGGGAAATGGGAAGGCATAGTGATGAATGATTTTAAGACTCCAATCTGGAAGGTTTCATGGTCATTGACCGGAGACTTATTGGCTGTTGCTGATGGGAATAACACTGTTACATTGTGGAAAGAAGCAGTCGATGGTAAATGGCAGCAAGTTACTAAAGTTGAGCCTTAGGTTATTCATTGTTAGTCTCTATCTTTTCATTATGTTATTCGTCTTGTCTGGAGCATGTTGTTCAATATTGTTAAACAATTTCCTGTATTTAGTTCACAGTCCTTGTACTATCATTGCGTGTTTACATAACTTCTTAATCAGATTTTGGTGTTGAGCATGAGTAATATTTTCTGATTTTATTAAATATTCTCTGGTTCTGGCTTTCCTTTTCATTGATCGACTGGTAGAATTCTATTCTGTTACCTATACCTTTAAAGGAATAATGAAAAGCAATCAAACTTCTGTTCAGAAAAGGTGGCCTAAGTTAAATCACCCCTAGTCCCAAAGCTTAAGTAGATAGGTTAGGTTCATGTAATATCTTTTGTAGATTCTTAGCACTCCAAAGACTTGGAAGTTAGCAGAAGCTTAAGCTTATAGGTTAAATTTATGTGTAGCTTGTAGATAAATTTGCAAGACATAATGAATTATTGCTTTTCATATGCGTCATGCTGACTCTATTTGAGTTCTACATTAAACTTAATATTGCTCTTATCTCCAGAAGGCCTTTGGGATTTTATGATTTCAAATTATACAATTATCTTCTTCATGATCTGGTCTCTCGTAGGGAAATCAATTGTGAGATCCCACATCGATTGGAGAGGGGAACGAGTGTCAGCGAGATCGCTGGGCACCGAAGGGGGGTGAATTGTGAGATCCCACGTCGGTTGGAGAGGGGAACGAAACATTTTTTATAAGGGTGTGGAAACCTCTCCCTAGCAATGTTTTAAAAACCTTGAGGGTAAGCTTGAAAATGACAATATCTCCTAGCGACTTAAGCTGTTACATCAATGAGGATATAAATACATCATCTTCTAAACTAGGTGAATTATACGCACCGCATGTTCTAAAGTTCCAATGAAAATGAAATCTTCAGCATTTTTCCTTCCAGGATTGAATATTAGGAGTTTTATACACCAAACATATGATCTTCTAGTTCTAACCTGTAGAGGCTAATATATATTCAAGTGCTTTTGGTGTTTGTGTGTGTAAGAAGTGTTGAAGTTTGGTTGATTATTTGATGGGAATGTACTCGTGGTATGTTCAGCTATTCTGGCTTCAAGTGGCTCAAATTTAGAATGAGAATACTTCGAAGAACAGAGAGGCTGGAATTTCATATACTCTTAACACACCAGAGAAGGATATGCTTCAAAATTTTGAATTGGCTTGATGCTTCACTTTTGTAAGATCCTGAATCACATGATTGCTCCTGTTGGTGCATGTATTGAGAAAAGCCGACTATTCTCACGAGGCAACCACCCGACCCTATTACTTTTAGTTGGTAGATAACTTGTAAGATATTAAATTCTTTGTAGGCGGCTGCCATGACTCAAACTTATTCTCTCTAAGCCCGCTACCCAACCTAGGGTGGCTACCTTATAATAAGACCATTCTTAGTATATTTTTTTTTTTTTTAGTTATGAATGTTAATGATGAAAATCCCATATTGGTATAAGGCCTTTTGGGAAGCTCAAAGCAAAGTCATAGGAGCTTATGCTCAAAGTGGACAATATCATACCACTGTTGGTAGACAATATCATACCACTGTTGGTAGACAATATCATACCACTGTGGAGAGTCATGAGAATTGGACTTTCTAGAATTATTCTCTCTTTCCTTTGTTTTTTTTCTTTTCTTAATTTCAATTGAATCAAATAATTTTTTCAATAAATTTTCTGAGTGGTTAACTTTTCATAGAAAATATCCATTAATTTTTAATTAAATAGTTAAATGTCATGGATATTGTATTTAAAGAGTTAATTTCCTACCCAAAAAAATAAAAAAATAAAACTCTATTTAAAAATATAATTCTTAAACCTCCCAATAGAAATAAAATAATATTTCATATTAAATTATTTAAATATTCATATATATAATTCAAACAAGCCACTAGTTTTAGAATTCTATTACTATTGACTAAGAGTTTTCATGTAATGTTTTTCTTTAAAGATTTTTTCTTCTCTTCGCCTTCGTGTAAGAGTTGAACGGAATATAAAAAGGATGGCGGTTTTTCTTGTCTACCGAGTTGTCTCTTCTTGTGAGCTCCCTAACGAACCATTTTAATTTGTACATGTTTGTATTTTCATGTTTATTCACGATGAAAACCTCGATTAAAAAGTTATGATTAGATTGATGGGTGAAATTCAAAAGAGACCTTTGTACCGTTTTATTTTTATTTTTTATTTTGTAAGGAAAATATTTATATTAAACTTAATTTTTTTTAGAGAAGAGAATAACCTGGAGAAACAAATTAATTCAATTTCTTGTGCTTCATTGAATGAATCAGTTTCGATATAAATAGTTAAATTATTTGTTACCTACACCTACAAAATTCAACTTACCATATTATTTGTTTGAGACTTCGTATGTGACCCACAAATTCAACTTACCATATTATTTGTCGTATTTTGCTGCTATCTATACCATATTATCTTTTCATGACTTGATTTTATCTCCGTACTTGATTTTATCTCCGTATTATTTGTTTGAGACTTCGTATGTGACCCACAAATTCAACTTACCATATTATTTGTCGTATTTTGCTGCTATCTATACCATATTATCTTTTCATGACTTGATTTTATCTCCGTACTTGATTTTATCTCCGTATTATGTGTTCTTGATTGGTTCTTTCAAAGGACTAGCCTCAAACAAGTTGCTTTTTTAAATCTTCATAAGAGAGGCTTGATTGTCAAGTTTCTTTCGACCGACTCGAAATCGACCCAAACTGGTTTGTACTTCAAATCTTTATAAGAGGGGCTTGATTGTTTGTAAATAGATAATTGACATATACTCTAAACGGATTCGAATTGACATATACTCTAAACGGATTCGAATCAAATTCAAGTTGTTAATTTATATGTACTCTAAGCCGACTCAAACTGAACTAAAGTTGATTGATATGTACCCAAATCAAACCAAACCAACCAACCATATGGATGTATTTGAGAAATTCATGCCCATTTTCTCCATTTTTTTACAGCTCATGAATAAATATTCCCACCAACCGTCCACCCTTATTTTTTCCTTCGTTTTTTTTTAAGAAGAAGAAAAAAAAAACTCGTATTGAATTCACGTATTTAAAAGGTTCCAAAAGCAACGCCCCGAGGTTGGAATAGAACGAGAGTTTGATTGATTGAAGCTTCTCGAGAGCAGCCAGTCCACAAAATCGAGCGAGGACCATTGAAGGGATCTTCCAAGCTTTTTGCTTTCCTTCCCATGGCGGCCTCTGCTCGATTCGTATTCCTATCTCGGGTCACTGATTTTTCTATCAAACCTCGCCTCTCTCCTCTACCGCCGCCCTTGCCTTCATTTTCCTATTCACATCTCGGCGTTCAACGGCGGCGTTTTACTGCCGCCACTGTGAGCTGCCTTATCTCCGGTGTTGATGGTGGCGGAGTTTCCGATGACTTTGTTTCGACGCGGAAGTTGAAATTCGACCGCGGATTTTCCGTAATCGCGAATATGCTTAAGCGGATTGAGCCGCTTGACACCTCCGATATCTCCAAGGGCGTTTCTGATGCTGCGAAGGATTCGATGAAGCAGACTATCTCTTCAATGTTTGGTTTGCTTCCGTCTGATCAGTTCGCTGTCACCGTTAGGGTTTGCAAAAGCTCTCTCCATAACCTCCTCTCTTCGTCAATTATCACCGGGTAATGAGTTAGATTCATTCTTTTCCGTTAATAGAAGTTTGATGATGTTGTTGATGTTTATGTTTTGTACTCAACGGGGCTTTTGGAATTGAGATGAGTTGCTCTGAATAGGTACACTCTGTGGAACGCGGAGTATCGGTTGTCTTTGATGAGGAATTTCGATATCTCGCCGGATAGATTGACGGGATTAGACAGGTCGAAACCACTGGATGTTTCTGACGATGAGGAGACACTGGTTGGCATTGATTCCGATATGGAAGATTGGGATACAACGAGGCCTCGTCTCTTAGCCGATTTACCCCCCGAGGCGTTGAAGTATATCCAGCAGTTGCAGTCGGAATTATCGAATCTCAAGGATGTAAGGATTTACTTGGTTGTTAACAATCTTCACTCTTGCTAATTTACAACAACTTATTTTTTTTATTGTCTGCCCATGACCTGAAGAACTGAATTTTTAAAATCATTTCTAATCTCTAAAGAAAATTCATTATCCTAAATTGGGGCAGAGCCTTTCATTTGTCTCATGATTTTATTTCTAAAAATAACAAATGAAGGGTTTCCTTTACTATTTTAAGATGCCAAGTCAGTTGCATACAACTCCTCATAGTTTGATGCTCTTAGCTATGTTATTTGGTGCCTGTATCATAATTCATACTTGTTGGACGAGGAGTTACCATATTATCTTATTTTAATTAGAAACAATTTCATTGATGGTATGAAATTACAAAAGGGACAAAGCCCCCACCCAAAGAATTACGTAAAACCTCTCCAATTTGAAAGAAAGTTATAACGATAGTGATGAAAGAGTCGAGAAGATTTACACAAGTGAAGAACCAGAATAACTATCTTGTCAAAAAAAAAAAAAAAAAAAAAAAAAAAACAACTATGAAATAAAAGGTCCTTATCTTGGAAGATTTGTTTTGGATTCCTCTCTCGCCAAACACTCCAGCTGAAAGCTCATATAAAGTTCATCCATCCAGAAGGAGTTACCATGTTAATATATTCCTATTTGTTATATTATTGAGGGTATGAGAAATTGAAGTATTATATATTTCTCTTCCCTTTCAGCTATTTGCCTAGTTTTACAACATTATGGGAGCATTTGCAGTTAGATTCAATAATTTAGTTTAGTTTCAGTGATTAGCTTGTATTTTGTAGAGTTCGTCGTCACCATCTCTATCTTGGTTGTTTACTGGGCTTGTAGCGTGATGTCATAAATTTGGTGAAAAATATATTCTGTTAGGCGATGTGATTCATCATAGATATAGACTCCAATTTAGTAAATGAAAACACCATCAGATTGACTATGAAGTTTAGTAGTACATGCATAGATTTTAGCTTTGTGGCCCGACGTAACCTGCTATCAGCTCATGTTCTTTAATTTTCATTCGAAGCGTTAAGGTGAAATAAACTAGTGTTTAATTGCTTATTTTCATGAAGTAAATTTCATTTATTTTCCTTTTAGTATACTTCATTCAGAATAGATTGGGAGGTTTCCCTTATATTTTGTTCTGAATGTGCCAGGAACTAAATGCTCGAAAGCAAGAAAATATGCAGATGGAACATGGAAGAGGAAATAGGAACAATTTATTAGAGTATCTGCGATCTTTGGATTCTAATATGGTAATTCATCTTTTAATGGCCATAATATGCGTTTATTTTCCAACTTGCAACTACGCCCGTGTGGTTGGTGCTCAAGCTGTTGAACTTCGTCGTTCTAGGAGCTCTCATTCTTACCTCCACGTTTGTTATTAGGTGACCGAACTCAGCAAACCATCTACGTCGGAGGTGGAGGAAATCATCCATGAGCTTGTTGGAAACATAGTGCAAAGGTTCTTCAAAGATGATGCTAGCTCTACTTTTTTTGAGGATTCGAGCGTGGCGGATTTGGAGGAACTTGCCAATGCTGGCAATGAGTTTTATGATACTGTAGGCACTTCTCGGGATTACCTAGCAAAGCTCTTATTTTGGTTAGTTGGCCTCATATTATCTTTCAGTTTATAATCCTTCTAGTTCTTGGAAAGCTTTACTTACCATAGTTAAACCTGAGTGATCTGATGCCTAAATTAAGAACTTCCAACCTCATTTGCTACTAGAAGTTCGTAATTAGACATTTAAACTTGTTTTAGGTTCTTCGAATCCTGAAACGAGCTATATGTCTGAGGATCTAACTTGTTGATGAAATTTACTGCTACAGGTGTATGTTATTGGGGCATCGCTTGAGAAGCTTGGAGAACAGACTGCAGTTAAGCTGTGTTGTTGGGTTGTTATAAGAGAAGGAAGTGTACATTCTCTCTGTACTCCCCCCCTATCTTTTATACTATATTATGTCCATAAATCTCTATAATTGTTCTTCAATGAAAGAACTTATTTAGTCTCTCTTATATTTATGATTAATAAAACATATTTTGACTAACAATGTCAATTAGCAAAACTTAAAATAGTCTCTGATGAGCCAGAGGAGCTGAGACTGAGTGAATCGGAGGCCTTGGATCATCACCTGGCCATTGAGGTAACCCCATCAACCCGTTCATTTCTAAGCCTGAGGTTGTGAAACTTTTGGGTATCTTAATTTCACAGAAAATATTTCATATTATTGTAAGTTCAGTATGTTACAACCTCAAACAACTATGAAAGTTTAGTTTCAAACTAAAACACATTCCACACATCATAACAGACTCACAGACTCCGTCTAGGTAGGATGTCGGAAGTCTCCAGCTTGTGCATACCGTCGTCTTGATCACACTGCATCTTGTCTATTTGAAAAGAAAAATAATTTTAACGAGTAATGAATTTACTCGATAAGTATCTAACCTGTACTTAACAAGTTGCATATCATATCTTTCCTAAGCTTTTAATTAACCTTAGTTTGGATTAGGTCCTTCATCTAATTATTCTCTCGATGCTAATGACTTTATATTAGGCATTGCTATCAGTATCAATTTATCTTAACAATCCTTTACCTATTAAGTCTATTTCTGCTTATAGCGAACTTCATATTCAGCATTAAGACTCACTATCGATCATATATAATTTGTCTATTAGATTAGATACTCTAACGGCGTGAAATAGTACTAAACCCAACCGTTAGGAATACTCATTCCGAACTTTAAGAATACTCATATTCCCAACTTTCAGAGGTCCCAACTTAACAACCAACACATCAGAGGTTCCATGAATGTTGTACACTAATGGGCATGAATTGGATTTCATACCCAGTTACTAGAGTTACTTTCTTGAACCCCTAATGATTTCTGCATCAAGCTATACAAAATAATTGATATTTCCAAAATTTCAAAAATACAAATTGAAGTCTATTATTTAACTTGATAAAAAACTAAAATTTTAAAATATATAAAAGTCGCAAAAAAAAATTATATATAAAAATAAAATAGGAATTATATTTTAAAAGCGAAAATTTTTAAGGATCTGTAAAATTAATATATTTAATACTTACAGAAAAATGAAGACAGAAAATAAAAATTAAACAATATATACTTTAGGGCATCGAAGTTGGGATCAGATTGGAAATATTAGGAGTGCCCAATTGTCGTAACCAGGCTTTGGGGCGGACACCCGTATCGCATTCATTTGCGATAGCCAACCACTCATCATATCCCGTTAACTGCCTGAAGGATCATGGCTTCCAATATCCTGCCTCCGCCTTTTTATAGTAACCTCTCAGCACCCAATGGGTAGTTTTTCCGATGTGGGAACTTTCAACACATTCTTAATACCGCCCAAACCCTGGCCTCCCTCTTTGGGGTGAGAATGTTCACACACTTGTAATAATATTGATATCGTTAAAACCCAAAATTTTGAATGGACTCTACACCAATGAACCCTTTCTCTTAAACCCCTCCAATAAAGAAGTTTTAACATCCAAGTTTAATTGCAATAATTTTGTCAATTTTAGGTTAAAAAATTACAATACGAACAAAACAATGCATTGATTTAATGTTTAATACGAAATTGAGATGATTCAGGGTCAATATGGCCACTATTCAGGGTTATCCCTAGTAAATTGTTTGGAAAGATATCCAAAAATTCGTTCCCTATTAGTACTGTATCCAAGATCTTCTCTTCCCCTTCTGTGTCTACTTCACTGGTTAATGTGACCCAATCTCCTCATTACATTAGTTACTTGTCTTTCATTATTGAGACTACTTTAGGGACAACTCTAGTGCATGTATCCTTAAATATAAAGTTGGATTCGGACGACGGTGAGAATACTACCTCCCTTTTTGTAACAATCTATGTTGGTGTGGTTCTCAGCTAACCAATGCATCTCTAGTATTATGTCAAACTCCATCATACTAACAACTATCAGGTCTATATCCAAAGTCTATCCCGCTACTGTTACTTGCCCACCTTTTACTTTATTCTTATCAATTAAGTCTACCTCAGCTCTGCTAGGGTACTAATAGTCAATACATGCAATAAGGGTAATAGTTCGAACCTTGTTTGGTTAACAAATGATATAGATATAAACGAATGCGTAGAACCTGAATCAAATAAAGTTAAAGCATAGTGTCCACCTGTCACCACTGTGTCGGATTTTTCGACTTCCCTATTGGTGGATGCATATACTCTTGTCTAGGAGCGAGTTTGCATATGTCTTTCAGCTCCACCTGGGGCCCTTGGTGGGTTAACTGGGTTTTCCGTTTCCCTTATGCAATTCATAGCAATGTGGCCCTCTTGGCCACACCAGAAACACGATCTAGTTCCAACCATATACCTACCCCCATGTTGTGTCCACATTTGTTGCACTATGGTCTTCCTCTTCCTCTGGCCCATTCTTGATCCCGGTGATGTTTATCCACCTATCGTGGTATGCACGTTTGTGGTAGTCGATTTGAATCCTTTTATTTATACCATTGTTTTCGTTTGTTAGTAATAGCTGACTCTCGACGTTCCTCATACCTAGGTTCCTCCATAGCCCTTAACTGCTCTTAAGGCGACCTCATAAATGATAGGGTCTATGGCTTCTAGTATATGACGAATTTTTGCATCCAATCCCAGGATGAATCTCTCAGCCATCTTCAATTTTGTGTCCGCCAGTGTCGGTGCAAACCGTTTTAACCTCATCAATTCTCTTGCATAAGTCTAAATAGAAGGTCCACCCTCTTTCAGATAGGTAAACTCGTGTTGCCTTCGAAGTCAGACTGTCTTTTGGTAGTATTCTCTCAAAAATACTTCTTTAAATTGGGACTATGGTATCACATTTCCATTTGGGTTGAGAACCTCTCGATTATCCACATCATTTTTCAACATAAACGACGTACATGACATTTTCTTATCATCCAGATAGCATATGACACCTACTAATCATGAATGTCTATTACAACTTAAGTCGTGCTATTCACATGTATTTATTGTAATTAAGCTTCTCATCAAATGCTGGACATATTTAGCATTAATAACAAATAGGAGTTTTGCTATTACCTATATCACTAATTCATTTCCTCATGATAATCCCTCCTAATATGATAATTATATCACTAACTCCTCCAATTTATACCTATATTTAATAATTTTCTAGCGTTAATATGAGCCACTATTGATAGAACAAGTCAAAAAGAGTCGAACAAGATAGAACCAATGTAGAATACGCGCCCTCACACGCATGCGCAAGCCCTTGTCTCCTCTCGACTACTCGCAATTCCACGTGAGCATTAGGTCCACACGTCTCACATGTTTTCAACCTTGCATCTCCTTCCACAATTTCTAGAACTTTGATTTTAATTTATGTTGTGTTCTTTGCGCGATAACTTGAGCTACGATCGAATTTCATGTTGATTCCATATATACTATTTCTAGAACTTTTTGACTTCACAATAGGAGTGACCAGGCGGTGGGCTCCTGAATCTTGAGCCACGTGGCATTCTAACCTAGTTACTACTCTTTGTCGTCTTCTAGTTACTACTTGTAAGGCCCACGTTTTGGGCCCATGACCCAATAACAAAATCAGGCTTATGAAAAAAAAAATAATAATAATAATAGATAAATAAAAATAAAATAAATAAGCTTAGGGAAACTATTAACGAGCTGCCACCTCCTCCTTCTCTTTTCTTTTTTTTTTTCACTTTCTTCCCGCCAGCCACTACCAGCCAGCGGCCACCCTTCCTTCTCCTTTTTTTTTTTTTTTTTTTTTCTCTTCACTTTTCCTCCCTCAGCCACTGCCACCCAACGGTCCGATCTCGCAGCCGAGTGTTCCCACACCACTCCGCGCCTCCTCCCAGATCAGAAAACATCCGCCCAGCACCCCGTCGCCGCCGCGAGGATCAGATTTGTTGGGGCGATCAGATTTGTTGGGCAATCGGATTGTTTGTGTAATCGATCGTTTGTGTAATCGATTGGTTGTGTAATCGATTGGTTGTGTAATCGGATTGTTGGGGCGATCAGATTTGTTGGGCAATCGGATTGTTTGTGTATCGATTGTTTGTGTAATTGAATGGTTGTGTAATCGAATGGTTGTGTAATCGGATTGTCGAGTGTAGGTGTCAACTGCCATCATAACGTGCTTGTAGGCAGCGATGAGTAAGGGGTTAGTGGTAATAGTTACATGCTGTGTGTTTCGGGTAACTAGCCATCAATAGTCACCTTTGGGGTGATTCTAGAAAAGACTATCCAGTAACGGTTACACGTTGTGTGTTTCGGGTAACCCGTCGTTGATAGACAATTGGAGGAAATAAGGAGGTGAAGTTCTCGTGGTAATGGTTACACGCTGTGTGTTTCGGGTACCCAACTAGGAATAACGACTTTAAGGATCGAGGTTGTGGTGGCAATAATCACCTGTTGCGTGTTTTGGTTGATCGCCTTATGATGATTCACATGTTGACCGGTGTTCCTTACTGAGTATTTTTATACTCACCCTGTTTTTCTTTTAAAATGATTTTTCAGGCGAAGTGACGAGTAGGATGCCAAAGTCAGTCACGGGGCGATTCAAGGATTTTTATGTTTTTCTTTGTAGTTTCATTGTTTTTTTTTTCCTTATTTTAAAGGGGTACCCCGCACATGATTTTAATAAAATTCTGCATGATTTTTATCCCTTCCCAAATAAATCTCTTTATCTTTCGTAACGGCCCTGACCGCTGCCGTCAGGATAAGTTGGGTCGTTACACTACTCCTTGTCATCTTCTACCACCTGTCCCTTATCTTGTCAATGTCGAAAGGTCAAAGAAGTTGGTGACTTGATGATAATAGATTATAATACAATTGATTTTTTTTTAAAAGAAAAATTAAGACACAAAGAACGGTCGATGCACTAAATTGATGGCAACAAAATGCATCGACAAAGACGGGTTTTTCCAACGCATCTTATTGGCATCGATAAAGGTAGTTTCTACTAACGCTTTTAAGTCTATTGTGTTGACAAAGGGTCTCTCGATGAGGTTTTACGACTTCCTGTCCCAAAATGTTCTTTACTTTTTAGTTTTTTTTGTCTCGAAAAAATCTTGAATTCTTGTAGAAAATGTCAATCAAGCCGCAAGTAGTTTCGATATTTGTCAAATTTTTT
The DNA here is from genome assembly GCF_057944985.1 of Cucurbita pepo subsp. pepo. Classification (NCBI taxonomy): domain Eukaryota; kingdom Viridiplantae; phylum Streptophyta; class Magnoliopsida; order Cucurbitales; family Cucurbitaceae; genus Cucurbita; species Cucurbita pepo. The sequence continues at coordinate 8,048,006 of NC_141801.1, forward strand.
GAAAGGAAAAGGCCCCTCAATCTCACATGAGCATAAACGAGCGACCTAACCGAATGAATTAGGGTTTGGTTCATTAAGAACCGGTTCTTTATGTCATTTTCATACTTAAAATAAACCAAATCGATTAGAATTTAGTTTTAATTAATAATATTTATTTATTTATTTATTTTGGACGTAATATTTAGTTAAATTGAATTAAACTATGAAGAACAGTTCGGAAGATGAAGAAGAAAGAGAGTAAGAAGACCAATCAGGAAACAATCCGCAAAAGCAATAAGAAACAAACCGAAACTGAAACTCACCGATGCAGAGAAAAGAAAATCGCGGATGATCGCAGTTTCAATCCAATCAGGATTCAAACGAATGTCTCCATGCTTCTTCTGGAGAAGAAAATCCGATGACTTCGCGAGAAGAAGAAAACACGCAGACAAATTTCCATTTCCTAAATATGGAAACGCAATCCTGCGAGAAAATTGGATCTCCAATGGAAGAAGAAAAAAGGCGAAGCACAAACATATGCGACCATTTCAAACCGTTTTCTGTTATATCTCTTCGGAATCGAAACCGAGAATCGCTTCCTAGAAACAGAGGTTTTGATTTGCAGGAACTGGAAACCAGAATGATCTAATTCGAGAACAAAACGGCGCAGGTTTGAAGCGCGATCGAATTGTGGCATCTATGTTCTCCATTGCCACAAAATGTTCGATTGTGGTGGATACAAGTCGCAGTACATAGGTGGTCACAAGGAGAAATTCGTGAGGTATGTTGTCGAATTTCGATTTCTGCTTAATTTCTTCATCCATTCGAGATAGTTAACATTCCATGGAGCTCGCAGGTTGGATGAGTTGGATTCAAATTTGTCAGCATCCTCTGAATCAAGCAAGATGAAGAAATGCCGATTCAACCTAGAAAGCCTCCCACTGCCATTCATTAGCCGATCGAATCCTCGAAACGCGTCGCAATCGTTCCGTAGGGGAGTACAAATGAGCTCTGACGGAATTCTAACCCTAGGCCGCTCGCTCCACTCTAGCGTGTCCAAAGTCATTTTCCCTGAGGACCTGAAAGTGTCAGAGCAGAAAATCTTCGATCCGCAGGACAAATCACTTCTCTTCTGGAACAAGCTATTCGTCCTGTGCTGTATCCTCGCCGTCTCCATCGATCCTCTGTTCTTCTACCTCCCTGTGTTCAACCACGCCTCTTACTGCCTCGGAATGGACACTCAGCTTGCCGTCACGACCACCACCGCCCGTACGGCCGTCGACCTGTTCTACTTGATTCGGATGGCATTCCAGTTCCGGACGGCTTACATTGCGCCATCGTCAAGGGTGTTTGGCCGCGGCGAACTTGTGATCGATCCGGCAGAGATCGCCAAGCGGTATCTTCAGCGCTATTTCATTGCCGATTTCCTCGCTGTTCTTCCTTTTCCTCAGGTTTGTGTTTCACAATTTTTGTTCTGGCTTAGAACTATAATCATTAAAAACAAAATAAAGATTAATTTACCAAACTAGTTTCATAATGTTGATTATAAGGATTTTCATAATTTTTTAGAATCAATTGACTAATCTACCAGACAAGAACAATGCATAAACTTCAAACCAAAATACTAGAAATTCGAACCGTTTGATTTGTGTTGATCACAGGTTGTGGTGTGGAGATTTCTTCACAGGTCAAAAGGTTCAGAGGTGTTGGCAACAAAACAAGCATTGTTAAACATAGTGTTTCTTCAGTACATTCCCAGATTTGTTAGGTTTATACCTTTGAACATAGAACTTAAGAAGACCGCTGGTGTTTTTGCTGAAAGCGCCTGGGCTGGTGCCGCTTACTATCTCCTCTTGTACATGCTCGCCAGTCATGTAAGCCTCCTCTCTCTTTCTAATCTCAATACTTTTCATAATACTTTTTATAGAATTTATTAGGAGCAACATTACTATATTAACATGTTTTAGCTATTCTAAATTAAAGATAGTACATTATTTTAACTATTAAATGTTTCCGTGTCCGTTGCAATGTACGTAAGCTATACCTTTATATTTTACCATAGCATCCAGTATAGCTATTCAAAAACGTTACAAAAAGTCTTAGATTTTTAATAATGGTCGTTGTTAGTGTTAGGAATCACAGATCTTTATAATGGTATGATATTGTCCATTTTGAGAATAAGCTCTCATGGTTTTACTTGAGCTTCCCCAAACGGTCTCATACCAATGGAAATGTATTCTACAATCCTCAACAAGCCTCCTCTCGAACAAAGTACACTGTAGAACTTTCCTTGAGGCCTATGGAGCCCTCAAACAGTCTCCTCTTAATCGAGGCTCGACTCCTTTGGAGTCCTTGAACAAAATACATCCTTTGTTCGACACTTTAGTCACTTTGACTACACCTTCGAGACTCACAACTTCTTTAGTTTACATTTAAGTATTCTATTGACATGACTAAATTAAGGGCATAACTCTGATATCCTGTTAGGAATCACAGATTTCTACAATAGTATGATATTAACTTACGAAAAATATTATAAAAGGTCTATAATAGCGTTTTTTGAAAGCTATCGTATAAGATTATTTGTTGGAGTGAGCCGTTAGAAGTTGAGAATTAGTTAGAATATTAGATTTGAAGGAGGGTTTAATTGAGAATTTTGAATACATTAAAGATAGCGGGAGCGTTCTGGTACTTGCTGGCAGTGGAGAGGAACGATGCATGTTGGAGACAAGCGTGCAGAAGCAGTGGGAAGTGCAACATAAACTTTCTGTACTGCGGAAACAAGCACATGCCTGGGTATAAGGAGTGGAAAGTTATTAGTGTTGGTATTCTCAGAAGGAAATGCACAGCCATTGGAGATAATTTGCCATTCAACTATGGCATTTACACGCAGGCTATTGCATCTGGCATTGTTCAGTCCAGGACTTTCTTCTCCAAGTTCTGCTACTGCTTGTGGTGGGGCTTGCAAAATTTGAGGTCCCCTTTCTTCCTTATTCCCTTCACTTTTTTTTTTTCTCATTTCTTTCATAATGCAATCATTTTATGTTAAGTTTTTAATAAAAAACAATAATATTAAATAAAGAATGAAGAATGAGAAATCTACATGTGGTGATGACTTATTCCCCGAAAGGGATTTCTCGACATTGATCCCGATTCCTCATAATGGGGAATGGAGTAGGCACAAGGAGAAAAAATTAAGAGTGCATCACTGACTTTGTTTCATTACGTCGGTTTAAAACTGGTTAAGTAACATAATTTTTGTTTTGATTCGGTAAATATGGTAGCAAATTCACATATGGAATCTAGGTTCATCATTTTAATCCTCAAATTATACAAACCTTAAGCACTTAAAATGCAAAATCTCCCAACTATGTTAAAATTGTTGAAAGTTTCATGTGTGTTTGACCATTGAATAGTTGACTGTTCAACAGTACGCTTGGCCAGGGACTGCTCACCAGTACCTATCCAGGGGAGGTTATCTTTTCCATACTAATTGCAATTTCTGGGCTCATCCTTTTTGCACTCTTGATTGGAAACATGCAAGTAAGACTTTTACATCCCTTACCTTTCTTTTTCAGGCTCAAAACCCCTGCTTACAAGGTTTCAATCATGAACTAAAATGTATTTTAGGGTGATTATAAGTACTTTTCTAATATTTCATGTTGTTTGATTTCTTGTGATTATAAATACGAGATACACTTTTCATGTATATACTTCGTAAAATGGTGTGCTAGATGATTATATATCATTTTTGCACTATGTTTAAAAAAAAAAAGTGTGTATAGCTCAAAATTAGCTATAATTTTCACTGTTAGAGGTAAACAAAGTCACATAGAATGTCCAAAATGGTTATTGATTTTGTCTTTCAACAGACGTACCTTCAATCTCTAACCGTTCGCCTTGAGGAGATGCGCATCAAAAGGCGAGACTCGGAGCAGTGGATGCACCATCGGTTGCTTCCCCCGGACTTGAGAGAAAAAGTTAGGCGCTATGATCAATACAAATGGCTTGAAACTAGAGGAGTGGATGAAGAGAGCTTGGTTCAAAGTCTTCCAAAGGACCTTAGGAGAGACATTAAACGCCATCTCTGTCTCAATTTGGTTAGAAGGGTATGTAATTCTTCTTTCTAAATTTGGTTTGAAGAGAAGAGACATTAAAATTTGAATGTGTGTGGACACTGCACATAGGTCCCTTTGTTTGCGAACATGGACGAACGACTTCTAGACGCAATATGCGAGAGGCTAAAGCCAACACTATACACACAGAACACATACATAGTCAGAGAAGGCGACCCAGTTGACGAAATGCTGTTCATAATCCGTGGCCGCCTCGAGAGCGTCACCACCGACGGCGGTCGGAGTGGCTTCTTCAACCGTGGCGTTTTGAAAGAAGGCGACTTCTGCGGTGAGGAGCTGCTGACATGGGCTCTGGACCCCAAGTCCGGCGCCAATCTCCCATCCTCCACTCGCACTGTTCATGCCCTTACCGAGGTTGAAGCCTTCGCCTTGGAGGCGGAAGAGCTCAAGTTCGTGGCCAGTCAGTTCCGACGTCTGCACAGTCGGCAAGTCCAACACACGTTCAGATTCTACTCGCAGCAGTGGCGCACATGGGCGTCTTGTTTTATACAAGCGGCGTGGCGTCGGTATTTGAAGAGGAAGATAGCTGAGCTGCGGCGGAAGGAGGAGGAAGAGGAGGATGCAGCGGCGGCTGCGGCGGCGTATGCGTCGACGAGGCTTGGGGCGACGATTTTGGCGTCGAGATTTGCAGCGAATGCGCTTAGAGGGCATCGGATGAGGAATTTGAGTGGGAGGACATTGATTAACTTGCAGAAGCCTGCAGAGCCTGATTTTTCTGTGTATAAAGGAGAGTAAAGTAAACAAACAACAGATTTCAGAAATTATTGTTGTCCACTGTCAGAATCTGAACCCAATTTTTAACCAATGAGATAAAAACTCTTTGTTCTTCATGGTTTTATTAGAAATATATAGATTTTCAAATTTACAGTGGCTCGGTTATATAGAGCCATACAACAATGATGACCTTTAATTCTTTAATTTGTTTTTCCCAATTGCTATATAACATATTTTTTTCAATATTTTTTTTAGTTTCTTTTTATAAAATGATCACTTTAGACAAATTTCGATCCAAAAAACGTCAAACAAATCAAGCAAAATTTTCCAAAACATGGTCTCGATGATAGAAGGCGTTGGACAAATACGTGCAACTTTGTGGTTGTGATGTTTTACGTTATGTCGAGATAAATGTTTTCTCCCGACACATAATACATTAGCATAACTTTAAGATATTTCGACACTTTGCAATCCGTTACGATAAATGCTCGGAAGTTAATGCATAATACATAAGTACAACTTCATTTTTTATATATATATAGTCCATAAATTTAGATTATAACAATTTAATCCTAAATTTTCAATTTTGTTATAATTTAGTCCTCATTATTTTAATTTAATTATATTTTAGTTCATAATAATGAGATTATACAATATATTAATTTTGATGAAATTATAAATTAAGTTGCTAGAAATTTATGAAATTTATGTATAGGGACTAAAATGTAATTTGATCAAAAATGATTTTTAATTTATTTTTAATACTAAAATCAAGGTTTATTTATAAAAAAAACCATTTTAAGTACTAATATTGATGTGTATTTTTTTTTTTAAGAAAAAAACATATATATATTTAGAATATTTGAATTAGTTATCTTTAGTGGACTCGTGTTCTTGGTTAGTTTTCTTTACGTAACAAAGCGGTGATTTTGAGGTGCAGACGGTTTTCTCTTCCATTTTGATTCAGTTCCATTTTGTTTCTCCATTTTCTTCTCTGTGTTTCTTAGATACTGTTGATATCGATTTTCTCAAGGTTCCATACACAGCAGGAAAAATGAGTAAAGAGCGAGCCAAGAAACCAACCTTCTTGACGCTAACTGAGAATCAAAAGCTTTTTCTCTCGCTAATTAACGAATACGCGGCCGAAAAAATGCAAGGAGGTATTTCTATGTAACACTTAATGTTTATTCCCTAGAAAATGTTCTGATCGAAGTGCTAGCACTTCTTTTACTGTATTCCGATCAGATTTGTTTCAGAAAGGTAATCGTCTGGTTCAATTTTCGCGATTGTGGCAGAGTTTATGTGGATATGGAGGTTTTTCTATGCAAGAACAGTGTTAAGAAGTACAATGCTAGCGTTTTTTTTTTTTTTTTTTTTTTGTACTGTATTTGCTCAGAGTTGTTTCGGAAAGGTAATTGTCTGATTGAGTATTGGCTATTCTTGCAGAATTTTGGTTGTTAAGGAGGCATTTATATACAAGAACAATGTTCTATCCCTTGAAAATGTTCTAATCAAAATGCAAGCAATTATAGAAATTATTGCTCTATTCGATCGTCTGATTTAGTATTCGCAATTAGAGCAGAATGTATTTTGATAAGAACTGTATACCAGAATTTCTCATGAAGTTTGATGAATCTAAGATGCAATGTCTTAATTCCTTCGTTTTATTACGAAGTTTTAAGGAATCTTTTTCTTATTTTTATCATCAAGTAGAGAAAAGCGTCGTTGTTTTGAGGAAGAGAATGGAAGAACTTCGATCTGAGCTTGAAGCGGCCAATGCTGAACTTGAAAACGTCAAGCAAACCAAAGAAACCACTGAACAGGAGCTTAAAGGCTGTGAAGTCGATTTGTCTCTGAATGAAACTTCAATTAAGACTCTCGAGGTTTTATTTTCTATTTCTCTTACATTTCACTCTACAGTTACGTCACCATTAATTGATCTTTTCCTTCTTAAATCTAATTTATCGACTCCAGACGAGGATTTCTGTGCTACAAGGTGAAATTGCATCTGTTGGGTCTGAGTTAGACTCTCTTAAGGTGCTAAGATGATACTTGGAGTTCTGTATTTGTCAATTATGCCTTACATTTCTATTCTCACATGCTCTTTATTCGCTTAAAAAATATACTGGGATCTGGAATACGGCCGTTCGATCATAAAAGTGTGAAGGAGGAGCCGCAAGGTTGAAAATCGTCTCTCTTTTATGATTTACAGTATATTAGAATAGTATGAAATTCATCTATTTTACAGAAGTATATAATTCAATGGCTTAAGAACACAGTAAAGTGATGAGATCTTATTGTCCATGCAGGAACCAGTTTCTCGATCACATGTCAGAGCTTGATGAAAAAATCAGGTCCGTCTTCTGTATTTTAATGCAAGCAACTTGCACTATGCATGCCTGTACATATGCTTCCCTTTCCCGTACCATTTTCACTTATCAATGTTCAAAATGACCTTGGGCTTGATAATTTTCAACTAGGACCTGTTTGGAAACTGCTCTCAATATAGTTCTGTTGTTATTATTAAAGTTGTTAAATTCTGAAAGCTAAATGTAGCACATTCTACTTCTAAATTCGTTTCTTCTTCATTTTTTATTTTCTTTCATTGCTTAATCTCTGTAGCTGTCGAGTCCGATACTCTTAACCTTAAAGGCACTATTATCATCACTATTGACCCAGTATTTGGGTAAGATAATGTTCAAGTGCCTGTCGTTATAATGCTTCTTTCTGTAATAAAGCTGTTACTCGTTACAAGTTATTATTTCTGTTTTTAAGAATACGTTTTATCTCAAAGGGCCAAATAAATGTCTATTGGTAAGCTTTCGCCTCCCATATTGAAAGCTCTAGCATGACAAATTTCTTACAGCAATGGACATAGATTTTGTCTCTTGTAAATATTAGAACAATTTGTTCTTAAATATGTAAACGGTGCGCAATTAGTAATATTGTAAGGCTATATTCCATTAACTTTCTTAATGAAACACAGGAAATTTCAATATCAACTGGACATAAAGAAAACTGGTATAGTTCCTGATGGAGACGCTACAGGTGAGTCAATGGTTTCTGTTCCAGCGTTGTGATAATCTTCCCTTTTTTGCATTTTGTTATAGTCAATTCCATCTTGTTTTAATTGCTGAAAATGACACCTGATGATGTCGTGATTGTGAGCAACTTCTCGATCCATATTCTTTGTTTGTTTCAAATTACATTCTACCTCGAATATATTTCAAATACGAGGCTTCTGTTTATGCAAAATTGAATGCCTTGGACTCCTTGCAGAAGAATCCCATGAACTGGCGGGAGATGATACGAAAACTTCTGAGTCTGTTGAGGACAGGCTTATCAAAGTAATAACTCAAATCACCAATGAAGACGATGCCTACCTATTAGAAGAACAAATGAAAAATCAGGTAAAAAAACAGTGCTTCCAAATATTAGGAAGAAACCCACCTACTTTTATATCCCGTGTACTATGCTTTAAATTTTGTTGTCAACAAATGGCTATCAATCAAAATCAAGAAAAGAAAATGGAAGTTGTAAATCAATAGGAAAAATGACATTTTCAACAGGTTTCAATACATCCTGCCTTAATTTAAATTCATCTTGTCTCTCTTTCATTCAGTGAAACTATATTCTTAAATGATAATATGGAATAATTGAGCTTGCAGAATCGGCAAATGTCGATTAATCTAGAGAAAAGGAAGGCTGCGATGGCGATGATGCAGAAAGGAACAGCAAAATTGGGAGATTTGACTAGATATCCTTTACAAATAAACTACTACACTCTCGACTTAACTGATTATTTTAATTTATGAAAAATTCCCTACTAACATTCGTAGTGCTAAATCTCTTCTGTTATACTGATTTCGGAAAGACTTGATCTGGAATCTTCCAGTATACCAAGCAATGCTTTTGAGTCAAAGTCAATGGATTGATAATACTGTCTTTAACTCTGAATATATCTATAAACAATCTTTTCGCCAACTTTGGACACTTCCCGGTGATTTTGTTTCTTTGACCATCAATTAGCTCACTTCTGGATCGGAAGGGTCATATAATCGTCTCAGCGAGACATTGCTGAATAGTTGTATATGCCCTCAATGTTTCCATGACAATTCGGAGGCCTGGGACAACATTCCTCAGGTAAATGAGGCCATTTGAACTTTTATAAGAAGCAAAAAATGTTTTGTAGTGTAGCATCTTAGATATGCCTTACGTGCATCTGCTGATTTCTGCTTATTGGCATGATAAATAGTGTAGTTGTCGATTTTGCATATTAGCATGATAAATAAAACCGACAGGTAAACTTCAGAGAAAACTTATTAGATCCTCGCCATTCTAATTTCTCAGTATGTCAAAATATTTTGCATCGCTTTCTTTTGTTCTTGGCTAAGTTTCTCTACTTTTATATTCACAAACTCAATGGAAACCCAGATGAACGGTGTAGAATTTTTTTAATAAAAGAATTGAACTGAACTTGAAAGATACCAAGGCAATTCAAGTCACTTCTTCATTTCTACATACCCAGCCTTCATTTGTCCCATGGATTTTGCACTCATAGTGATGATTCTTCTCTATCCTTTACCATCAATGCTGCCAAGGTAGATTTTGCTTCTACAGTAGTTTCCCCCTTCACCTGCATCACCAAGGTTAGTTTTGAAGATCAGAACTACAAACCTCAGTTTCTAATCTGAAAACTGAAATTGATTCTACCATTCAAGATCTGTTTGATAATGGTTTTATTTCTAGCATTCTGTTTTAATTTATAAATTAAAGCAAAAAACCAAGGGAAAAAAAAAAGTGGCCTTGTCGGACAACTATTTTTACTAGTTCTCTAGGGTGTAAGGCATTGAAATATTTGCTGATGAGAATTTACCATCTGTTTGGAAAGCGGTATGGAGGGAAGAAACTTGCTGAGGGCAATAACTCTTGGATTTGTAGATTCCAGCAGCTCAATCTGTGCTAAAAATTGGGCAGAGACTGGCCTGTGATCAGAAAACTTACTCTCACTTCTGAAATAGGAGATTTGCCTCACTCCTTTTCCATACCATAGAATTCTGTCACACCTGCATAGTTGCATAAATTTAGTCACTTTTCATTCTTTAACCTCTCTCTCTCTTGCTGCTTTTCGTTCCATTTCTTACAAATTAATCCAAAACTCTAGGACTTCATCAAGATTCTAGAGAGAGAGAGAGAGAGCTTAAAGAACGCATTGGACATGAAGGCCTCTCTCTCTCTCTCTCTCTCTTAGAAATTAGTCCAAACATGGACCGATCCCCCCTCCACTTTAGGACCCTCTAATCTATGATTTCATTTCATCCAGGTTATAGAAAGAGAGAGAGAGAGAGAGAGAGAGAGAGAGAGAAAGAGATTGATTACTTGCATTTTTTTTAAGCTCTCACTCTGTTTGTTTCCAATATCTAGGAAATTAATTGAAAACTGAAAGACTTCATGGACCCTCTAACTATAGGAACCTGTACCCTAGAACTTGATAAGGTTCTAGAGAGAGAGAGAGAGAGAGAGAGAGAGAGAGAGAACGAAACAGAGTAAATTGTGTTAGGATGAAATAGTGTTATACCATGCTGGAGTTCTTTGCTTCTCTCCTGTTCTTCTTAGAGGACCACCTGAATAGCGATTGCAATTAGATGAAGAATACTTGTAAGTAGGTGCAAACTCTATGTTTCCTTCTCTCCAGCCCTGAAACACTCCACCAGCTTCTTGTTCTTTCCGTAGCTGATCAAACCCTTGCAATGCTTTCCAGTCTTGCTTCTTTATCAGTTGCCTCGCAAAATTGTCCTCTAAATACAGCCTATAGTTCAGATCCCCAAACCAAAATATTTGACTGTTCCACAGCACACACATCCAAATTTGCGTTAATTTTACCACTTCACATCATAACACTATTCCTCCCCATATGCCATCCAAATATTTGACCTTTTGTATGCTAGCTATCCTTTTAAAAGTTAATGCTTTCTATAAAATTTATCCTACAAAATTAATCAACAATATCGGAATTTAATCCCTCTATACCAACACTGTGTATCATTGGCCTTATTCAATTAATAGCGACGACAAAAAAAATTAAAAACACCCACTTACTCATGTCCTAAGATGGTGAGAGGAGGATTTGGATTTGGATACCCATCATCTTTAGGCGTTCTGGCAAAAAAAGTCCGCCGGAATATCTCCGACACCTGGTGGTTCCTCCGCCGCTCGTCCCCCCTTTTCTCTCCGGAAGCCAAATGTGCCGCCACAAAGCAAAAACTTGTCCCTTCAATTGACATACTCACTGAAACTGACCCTTTATTACCCAAATAACCCATTATTCCACAGGCCACTGAACAAACTTTGACATTCGAAATGTAATATTTCCTCAGCAAATCTCTCCTTATCCATACGCTTGTAAACACTCCCACCATCTTCTTGCTTGCTAACAAAACATATCTGCTCCCGCCGAAAAGCTGGTTCGCCGGAATTCTCGCTGGGAATTTGATCGGCGTTTGATCTCCGGCGAAACTTATCGGTTTTTTGGGGTTTCTTGTGTAGTCCTCGTCGCCGGTGACTGTGTTCATCATCATTGGCGTCAGCCATGGACATCCGTATTTGTCGTTTAGAATTTTTCCGATCAGTAAATTCCAGTTCGTTGCTTTGGATTTGTCCTCTGCTCCGACCACTGTCCTTGTTTTCAATGGTACAATCTCTTGAAATCTTCCCTCCAAAAACAAAGGAAAACAAAGCAATTGAAATTTAGAGCCCAAACTGTTGAAAAGGAGTTCTGTTTTTTCTGGATCTATAAACATACCCGAGAACGTATATATCTGCTGCATCTTTGAGGTTGAGCCAATCGTCTAAATCGACGGCTAAGCTTCCGACCGGTGATCTTCCGGCTACATTCCAAGTACCCACAAAGATTCTGATTCATTTGAGGAAAATTATTCAGAATCAAGAAAAAAAAAAACGATCACAGAGAAACTATGACTCAAATTCTTTATTTCCTTGGCCACCTTAATTCATTGGTTAATTTGCATGAACCCATATCGACCGACTGAGAGAGGACATCCTTCAGAAAGGTTTCACTTTCATAATCATCTCCATCTGTAACAAACCCTCAGTAAGCCTCAAAATGGACATTAACTGAATTAAATCAATAAATATTTACAAAATGAACCTGAAATTTCATTGTTAGGACAACATGGGTCAGCTCTCTGGTGTTTTGCAGGAGTGAACCAGTACTTGCGGAACCTACTGGATTTGGACTCATGGCTCTCCCTCTCCATTACTTTGAAGAAGAAGAAAAAGAACAAAAAGAAGAAAATTGATGGTATTGTTTAAATTCGTATGAGCTGGTATCCCAAACATTAATACTCTGATCCATACTGCCTAATTCTCAAAGCTTTTTGGTAACAATAATTTATTTCCCTTTTTCTCTTGACTTTGACCACTTCTTCTTCTTCTAAACTTCAATGGTGAGCAATAATTCTTCACAAACCTTCATACTTACCACCCAATTCTTTCCAGTAGAGAGAGAAATTAGAAAGATAGACTTGAAAAAGGAGAACCCAATTGGGGTTCAACAAAGAAACTGCAGGCGGCAACTCCTAGAGAGAGAGAGAGAGAGAGAGAGAGAGAAGTCAAAGGTGGATAGGAGAGAGAAATTCGTCTGATTTTTTTATTTGGGTGAAGTCTTTGTAGAGAGCAGTATATTTGATGGGGTGTAGTTGAGGAGGGGAAGACAGCGAGTAGTGAAAGGAACCTTAAAGAGACATAAACCTCACAATGTGTTATGATGCAATATTAGAAGAAGAAGAATTTTGATTAAATTGGCAGCTGTTCTGTTTGGTAGTGGGAGTCATGTCTGTCTTGTGAATTATTTTCTCTTTTTAATAACGTGACAATTTTTATTTTTGTGTACTGCTTATCATGTGTACCAATGTCAATCACTCTTCTTTCTTCTTTTATTGATTCCCTTTTGATTCCCTTTTTCTTTCATCTCTCTAATCGCAACGTCTTTTTGCTTCTCACAGTAATGCTCGCACATCTCTCTTGGAAGATTCCATCTCACTCTGGGTTTTCCTTACGAGCATTTCAATCCCGAGTTTATGTAGTTAGCGAAGTTGAAAACTAGAAAATTTTGAGTTTTGTGTAGTGTTAGGCCTCATTTTTTCGGGGCAAAAAATGTTGCAAATTTGTGTTACAATTGGCACGTATTTTAGAAATTAGTTTATAGAATCTATAAGATAAAAGATTTCGGAATAGTATGCTTAAACTAAATATCTCCAACTTTTGTAGTCATAGTGTGATTTGAGGTATGTCAGTGGGTAGTTTATGTTTGATTACCTAACATATATTTGTTTATAGATTTGTGATTTAGTTTAGATAACATAATGTTGATTATATAATAGGTAGTTATGTTTGAATATATGTATCTCTATAATCACATAATAGTTATGTTTGAATATGTGGATCTCTATAATCACATAATATGTAATTATGTTTGAATATGTGGATCTCTGTAATCATAATTAGTGGAATTTATTTATCAAATTCCTTAAGGATATGTATATGTCAATTTTAATAGTCTGAATCAAATGATCCCTAGAGGATGAGAGCAAGAATAAATAAATAAATAAATAAATATATCTATATATATATAGAGGAAATTACCACGAACTTTTAAACACTATTTATGTAACGGTATAAATAATTTTAAACACTATTACCTCGAGCTCGACTTCTCTCACTAAATTTCTTCTATAGTTTCCCTAAATTCTCCTTTCCAGGAAAGTTGATTTCACCATAATAAAATTTATATTATAAAGTGCATAAAAATAACCAAACAAACATCAAAATTACAATAAATAAATCATAAAAGTTCATTACATTCATTTACTTTATCATTATTGTTCATTATTGTTTAGTTACCTAACCGTTCAAACTTAAAGAAGAAAAAAAAGTAGACATACTTTATTGCCGATACTCCACTTTAATCAATTAATTTTTACTAACTATAAATGTCATTATCTCAAGTCACACACTTTCAAAAATGAGTTATATATAATTTTTACTTTCTATTCAATTTTTATTTTATTTATATATTCAATTTACTGTCATATTCTTTGTTTGATAATCTATTAAATGCATGTGCAGACTTTTTTAAAAAAAATTATAATTCTGTGAACAAAAACCTAGCAAATAATAATAATAATAATAATAATATTAATCCAAATATGGACGCTAATTTGACTTTTAATTTATAATATTTAGAGTAAAAGATCTGAATTCTTAGTCTTAATCAATAACACGGGTCATTAATTACTATTAAAAAGTTGTGCTCGTTTTAGCTAAACACAAATTTGATTAAGTTCGAAAATTTAAAACAAATATTGACCCTATTGGAGATGGATGAATTTGGTGAAGTAGGTCCTTAAATAATCACCCACTATTGTTTCTCTATTATGATATGTGTTAGAAAAAGTTATGATTCTTCCCCTAAAGGTGAACCTAATTTTATGCTAAAATAGAGTATCTATTATATACCTAACATAATTTGTAAAAATATTCATTTGAAATCATTAACGGTGTTATGGATTTACATGTTTGTATAAGAATCTTAAAATAAAGCAAGAGAAGTATTCAAAACAAACTAAAAATAAACTAAAGGAAGATAGTAAGAAGAACAATACCCTACACTAACATAAGATCTACAAAATAAATGCAATTATCCTACGTATGTTCCATGGTTTTTAATGCGACGTCGCCGTCAACGTGCAGGGGTGCCTCGTCTTTATCTAAAATATAAGAGCAACACAAGGCTTGAGGTTGTGTTAGGCAATGAAACCACATGCAGCATGAATGAGATTATCATTTAAAACTGTATTCTCTTAGGCGGCTTTCGTCATTGGATGTGTATTTACTATTCTACCCATGACCCACACGTACGAATATGGACCCACCAAGCGGTTCACACACTCCCTAAACCTCTTGCTGATCTAGCTAGCGTCTCTGGTGTTGTTGCCAGACACCTAAAAGGAATAACAACCATTGTAGCATCATGATAAACATGATGATCATTTTCCTTTGCATAACGTACGTGTTGGTATTTATTATAAGGGAAAGTATTCCGATGCACTTAAACATACATTCATGCACGAAGTCTCAACATTTTTCATTGTAAATAAATCAAGCAAGATAACCTTTTTTCAATTTCATTTCATTCCTAACATAACCTTTAAAACATGTCTCAGGGTTGTAGGTCATAAATCTCCCTCTCTCAAAACATTTCATTGCATGTCATACATGTTATGGTCCAACATAATCATGTCACAGTATATCATGACATTTCATAGCATATCATAATTCATCGAAGCATAATACGTCATCCATTTGTATTTTAATGTTACTGGTCATATCTTATAACAAACCATATCATATCATTGAAACATATCGTATAATAAAACATAACAAACATATCAAATATACAACACGACAGGGTCATTGGGCACATGTCATCATAGAGAAGACAACTCTTCCAATCATGTCGATAGTTGAGCCAATTACTTGGTTGGTCTAGGCCGAAGTTAGTACAACCCCTTACAATTTAATTCTATTTAAGGAGTCAATAGATAAATTATAATTCTACTATAGTAATTGTGTTATCTAATATGTTATCATAAAATAATTTAAACTAGTTAAAATTATTTAACATAAAATAATTTAAACTAATTAAACCTAGTTCGCATAAAATAATTTAAATTTGGAGGTCTCGACTTCAATAAAAAAATCTATTTTTTTCGTATGGGATAATTTATACACGGATCTTTTTTCAAACGTATTATGCATATGTTTTGTAATCTATAATTTATTGAATATATATATAAATTTTTATAATTATTGAAACATGAAAGACCAAATTTATTATATATAGATGGGGTGTTTATAATGACTAGATGATCCGACCAATTCAGACCGCTCCAATTCAACTTAAATTCTTTTCTTGAAAATTCTGTTTGAATTGCCATGTGACATTTTTGTGGTCGGGTAAATCTGACCAACCCTAAAGTTACAATCCAACCAAATCCGAATTTTAAAAAGATTAAGAATTTTTAACGGTTGTAACTAATGTTAGTAATATGTTGTGATTTATAAATGTTTGATATTTAAAATTTTATGAGGTTTTTAGTTATTATTATAACATATATTTTGGATGAGTAAGATTTTTTTTTAAATAATAATATATAATAATAATAATAATAATCCAAAAACTTAACTTAATCCAACTCAAAAATAGAGAGTTTGGATGGTAAACTTTATAAGAGTTTGTTCGAGTTAAAAATTTTGAATTTATAAAAAAAAAAAAAAAAAAAATCAACCCAACGTACACCGCAATTGACACGTGCTCGCTCTTAAAATAAACTTAAAAAATGTTAAATACATAAATTGAAAGGGACTAATATTCATATATATATATATTATATATATATATATGGAAGAGGGGTTGTTTGGTTGGGGAAGTATTATCCGTACATTTGTAAAGTAATGTATGGTTTGGTTTCATAATCACCAAAGAGATGTCTACTTCTTCTATTTATTTCTTTCATACTCATTTCATTTAAACCATACATAAAACCCATATTTTAAATTGTTTTATGTTCTTAAAAATAAATATTAATTCTTTCTCCCTCTTGGGGGTAAATTTGTAATTTTGCCTTGTAACATATACTATCGACTAAGAATAAGAGCGATGATTTTAATATAAAAAGTTAATACGAAAAAAAACGGGCTTGGATTGAAACCCTAATATTAGTGATGATTATGTTAGTGTAACGACCCAGATCTACTATATTATCCTCTTTGAACTTTCTCTCTCGAGTTTTTGCGAAAGACTTTAAAATGCGTCTATTAGAGAGAGGTTTACACACATTTATAAAGAGTATTTTGTTCTCCTTCCCAACTAATGTGAAACATTAGAAAATTGGTGATTGTGAAGCATTTTAATCGAAAAATTAATTGGATTGGAATATGAAAGGTGGATATAAGTTGAATGTGTACTCTACATCCAACTCACTCCTCCACTCATCCATCGAACCCTACCAATGCACTATGACCAATCAACCAACCAACGACTAAACAATTTTCACATCCTATAAATTAAAATATTATTATAAATAAATAACGTTATACAATATATTCATCTTTATTTATTTCTAACCTATAATAGAATAACAGAATGTCATGAGATTAAATGAACTAACTATTGGAGCGTCTACAGGTTACAAGTGCGTGTAACCTACACCTCATGCATGTTACATTTCATATGACCATGGATTACTTCTCTAGCATGTAAGATACGAATGCGTACATCATGATACTTTATTCACATTCCTCTCTTTTTCACTAGTTTTTGACTGAGTGAGCGTATGCTAGTCCATAGTTAGGCCAAAAGATGTTAGCAAGCCTGCCTAGAGAGTTCATAAACAATTCAAAAAAGAAAGAGTACTTGTATATAGATCAAATAAAAGTTGTGAATGTCATTTACATGAGTCCGTGTAAGAAAGAAAGAACTCCAACCTCAAATTTGTGTATAAATAAGGAGGCATGTGAGCATTTGTTTATGAGGGAGGAGAGCAGGCTTTGCAACTAAGCCTACAATATCCAAGATCTTCCTTAGAACCCAAGGAAGAACCCACCATATAACCAGGGTTCTTTTCACATTCACCTGCTTTGGCCCATGCACTACAGTGCTCATTCTCATCCACACAATCTGGATTCCTCCAAATCTCATCTACTGGTAGCATGTGAATCCATTTTGTTGCAGACCACTTCTCCCCCTCTATCACTGGGCAGCTCCCGTGATAGCTCGTCGGGTCTGTCGTCACGTTTGGATGGAGACTGAAGAATAGTAGAGCGTCACCCTTCTTTGGCTTAACTGCAGCCATAAACAAATAAACACTCTCTTTGGAAGACAAAATGTGATGCGACGAGCAAAAGAAAGATGAAGATGACGAGAAGTTAAGCAAACGACTTTTTTTTGTGAGATTCCAGATCGGTTGGGGAGCAGAACGAAACATTCTTTATAAGAGTGTGGAAACTCAAAGAGGGCAATATCTACTTGTTTCTTAGCTGGCGTTTTGTTTCAAACTAAAAGTTTACCAATAAACAGATCTCCAAGTCATTGCCCGTTTTTAACAGAAAAGAAACTAGAATTGAATTCCATGATATAGAGAACATGTGAGATCCCACGTCGATTAGAAAGGAGAACAAGTGACAGCGAGGACGCTGGGCTACAAAGGGGGTGGACTGTAAGATCCACCAAATCCAGGGATTTTGCCCTACGGTTTGAGAGAGGAAGGGACATTATTTATAAAGGGGTGGAAATCTATCCCTAACAAACACATTTTAAAAACCTTGAGAGAAAGTCTGAAAGGATAAACTCAAAGAGGACAATATTTGCTAGCAGTGGGCTTGGGCTGTCCTAACATGGTATCAAAATCATGCTTTTAACTTAGCCGTGATAAAAAAATTTGAAGAAAAAAACTCAATACCTCCATAACCGGTCGTAGAGCAATCGGACAAATCCTTGTTCTCCTCCTCGAATACTTTAGCCTGTCAAAGAGAGATTATAAATTGCAACACTTCATAAACAAGTTCCAAACTTCAACTCGAAACGAATTACGAAAAGTCCGAACGAGAGCAGTTAGTGTTCGAAGAAAGTAATACCGGAGAATCGGGAAAGACAGTTTCTCCACCCCTTTCAACATTGGACAAATACATCAAGACTGTGGCTATCCGATGACCACCAGCAGCTACATTGACTGGATCTTGAAAAAAATCAAAATGTGGTACATATTGCTGACCATTTTCATACCTTAGTATTTGTATAGGCTCCCCATTATCTGATCCGAAAGAGCAATTTCGAGATTTTACGAGCCTCATTCTGTAAATAAATAAACGATACAACATCAAAAGATCTATAAGTCGTTTACCGACGGGAAGGAACGTCCACACAGCAATCTTGGCCTCAATGCCAGCAACTATGTCATCCTGGGGAGGGGAAGGGGACTCAATGTTAGCAACTATGCCACAGTTGTAGTATTATATCTGTGTCAAGGCCGTCCTTGTTCTTCTTTAATGCATAAATTTGAACAATCTGTTCTTACTGATAGTTTTTATAGTAGACCACATCAAACTTAGGCCAATCTAGATGAACACTAAATCAAATTTTCATGAATTTTATGAAGCCCATTTGAGAAAAGTATTGGAAAAGGGAATCTAAACTGCAGAAACTGGCAGATGTTTTGTTAATACTGGAGTCAAATACCTGAGCCTTGTAAAGAAACATGCCGGTACTCGTCCGGTCAGTACTCGAACGACTTGCACCCGTAATGTCATCGACCACCAATGATTGCTCTAAGTAATCCTTCGCCTACAAAAAGTATATGACAGTTATTGTATCAGCCCAAGTCCACTACTAGTAAATATTGTCCTCTTTGGGCTTCCCCTTGAGGTTTTTAAAATGCTTTCGCTCACTCTTATTAGAAATGCTTCGTTCTCCTCCCCAACCGATGTGGGATCTCACAATCCATCCCTCTTTAGGGCCCAACATCCTCGCCTGTACTCGTTCTCCTCTCCAATCGATGTCGTTTCCCTCTCTGGTCGATGTGGGCGTAACATCCTTGCTGGCACATTACCCGGTGTCTGGCTTTAATACCATTTGTAACAGCTCAAGTCCATCGCTAGCAAATATTGTCCTCTTTAGGCTTTCCCTCAAGATTTTTAAAATGTGTCTGTTGGAGAGAGGTTTCTGCACTCTTATAAAGAATGTTTTGTTCTACTCCCCAACCGATGTGGGATATTACAATCCATACCCTTCAGGGGCCAGCGTCCTTGCTGGCACTCGTTCTCCTCTCCAATCGATGTTGTTCCCCTCTCCAATCGATATAGGATCTCACAATCCACACCCCTTCGGGGCCCAACGTCCTTGCTAGCACATTGCTCGGTGTCTGGCTCTAACACCATTTGTAACAGCCCAAGCCAACCGCTAGCAAATATTGTCCTCTTTGGGCTTTCCCTTTCAAACTTCCCCTCAAGGTTTTTAAAACACGTTTGCTAGGGAGAAGTTTTTACACTCTTATATAAATAATGTTCTGTTCTCTGCCCCAACCGACATGGGATCTCACAATCCATCCCCTTCAGAGCCCAGCATCCTCGCTGACACTCATTCTCCTCTCCAATCGATGTCATTCCCCTCTCAGTCGATGTAGGATCTCACAATCCACCCCCTTCGGAGCCCAACATCCTCACTGGCACACTACCCGGTGTCTGGCTCTGATACCATTTGTAACAGCCCAACCCCACCACTAGCAGATATTGTCATCTTTGAGCTAGCTCTCTTTCAGGCTTTCCCTCAAGGTTTTTAAAACGTGTCTACTTAAGAGAAGTTTCTACACTCTTATAAAAGACTAGGGAGAGGTTTCTAAACTCTTGTAAAGAATGTTTCATTCTCCTCCGCAACAATCGATGTGAGATTTCACAATTATACACAATTAAGTCCGAGGATCAATTTTTCTCAGCCTCCAAACAGGAAAAGGAAAATGAACAAAGAGAAATTCACCATACCAAATCGATAAGATGCTGGCACTCCTCTGCAGACAAAAATCCCTTGTATAAAAAAGCCCTGTATATGTTCATCTAATTGAGCAAAAAAGAAAGAAATGGAAACAAATAGCCGAAAATGTGCAAGATTCTAGACTTCATCAGGAAAATTCATAGAAAAAATTAAGAACATTACGGACCTAGGTTGCGATGAAAGCTGAACGACGCGAGTGGGATCGATTTTAATGGAGGAACCGTCCATTTTCATCCTAATAACAGAATCTTCCCTGTGAAAATCATATCAATTAGGTCAAAATTTCAAATATCGGATGAACGGAGATAAACAAAAACAGAGAAATCAATGAAGTATTATTACGTTTTCGTGTCGTCCAAGAGTAATTTCGGCAATCGATTGGCGGAGCGAGCAAATAGAGGGAATGAACAGAGGAAACAAAGAGAAAATGCAAGAAAAAATCGAGAATCCATGGCGAAACTCGAGCTCTGAAACTCAGAAATTAAAGAGAAAAAAAGCGAATTATATAAACGAATAAATGGAAAAGAACGAGAAATCAAATCAAAGAACGAAAATGGATGACTGAGAAAGCGATCGCTTCGAATTTTCTGGTTCATACTCATTTAAGAGGAGAATTAATGGGCAGCCCAGAAGAGGATCTGCTCCGAAACCGCTGCTTACAACCATGGAAATTGAAGTTTCTTCCAGCGGGAAATTGTTTTGCATTGAAGGACTCAGTTCCTTTTTGATGGAAGATGACAAATAAATGCCTATTTTTAAAACTCCCATAAACAAATCCCATCCATTTTTATAATTTTCCTTATAATGCTTTTTTTATATATATATATATATATATATATAATTATTATTATTATTTCTCAAAAAAAAATTAAAAAATTAAAAAATAATAACTCAAAAGTACTAATAATTTTTTTTTGGACCCATCTGAAATTTCGAGTTAGTTAGACAGGTGACATTAACAACTCCAATCAAGTTTAGAACACGACCCTTTATTTTCGAGTTTTTTTTTGTTATTATTATTATTTAAAAATCTTACTTATTTAGTTATATATTAACTTAATAACTAAAATCACTGTATAATTCAAATATTAAATTTTTATAAATCACAATGCATCATCAATATCAGTTACAAACGTTAAAAAATTCTTAATTTTTTTTTTTTTTAAAATAGGGTAGAGTTGAGCTCGCTTGTAACCCTATTTTTGAGTTAGTCGGGGATGTTGATATGCAAAGTAAATTTTATGATTTTAAAAAATTCAACCCCAACTCAAATCGAAAAAAAAAAAAAAAAAAAAACTAACCCAATTCAATGTTTATGTTTGGGTTTTATAGTTCAGATTGATCAAGTTATTGGATCATATGAATATCCCGAAAAAAAATAAACTATTTAAACCGTTGTTATGCATTATGATAAAACCAATGTGATTAATGAGTTTTAATGGTACGTGTATCATTAAGTTCCTTCATTAAACTTCTAAATAAATCTTAATCATTATAAATGTGCAATTGAGAATTAATATTTAAACAGAATGATCTTGCCATTTATAGTCAATTCCTCGCTAAATTTATTAATTGAGAATTAATATTTAAACAGAATGATAATATATATTTACGTTCTTCATTGGGAATGAAAATTTCGAATAAGTCACCTAACATAGAATTATTTCGAGCAAAACACAACCACCGAGAAGAAAAATGCACATTGGTAATATAAATAGTGACTTTTACTCGGGTATCACCAATTCAGCTATGGTCTCACTTTATTTATTTATCCCTCTTTTACTCGGGTATCACCAATTCTCATAAACCTTCGTTCTATGTTCAAGTCAATTACAAATAAAATATACTTATTTTTAAGAAACAAGAAGCACGAGAGAATATCACTAAAAAAGAACAACTTTGTAAGTGTTCTTAGGGTTGAGGGTTGTTCGGAGAGAGTTCCACGTAGGCTAATTAAGAAAATGATCGGGAGTTTATTACTAAAGAATACATTAAAGCTTTTTGAGAGAAATCAGAAGTAACGTCACGGGAGTTTATGCTCAAAATGAACAATAATTATATTATTATGGAAGATCGTGTGGTTCCCAACATTCAGGTTAGAATTAAACGGTTGCTTAAAGCTAGGCCAACACAAATCTTGAAGTAGAATTCAAGCACCTTCAATGCACTCCCACATCCTATAAATAAACTCTTTTCATTACTCAATCCCTTATCTTTCACCCAATCTCTTCGAATGGAGTTCCCAAATCGCTTGCCTCTTTTCTTCATCTTCTTCCTCTCTTCCATTTTCCTTTCCTTTGGTAATGCGTTAATAACAACTCTCTTATGTATGAGTTGCTAACGTCTTACATTCGAGCTCTTTATATATCTGTTGTATTTATGAGTTATTATATGTAACGATTTATGCTCACAGCTAGTAGATATTGTCTGCTTTAACCCGTTAAGTATCGTCGTCAGCCTTACAGTTTTAAAACATGTCTGTTAGGGAGAGGTTTCCACACCTTTATAAGAAATGCTTTGTTTCCATCTCTAACTGATGTGGGATCCAATAGTGGACAATATTTGCTAGCGATGGGCTTGAGCTGTTACAAATGGTATCAAAACTATACATGGGATCGGTTAGAAAGGGAAACGATATCTACTAGTAGTGGGATTGAGCTGTTACATTATATGTATGCATATTGATGTAAAAAGTCTTGGACTCGAGTTCTTTGTATATTTGTTGTATTTGAGTTGTTATATGCATGAATATCGACGTAGGAGGTCTTAGGCTCGAGTTCTCAATAAATTTGTTGTATTTATGAGTTATTATATGCATGCATATCGACAAAGCAGGTCATAGGCTCGAATTCTTTATAAGTTGTTAGAATGTAATTTTTGAAATATATATTAAAATTAAGTCGTAAATTTTAACTTAATATTTGATTTTTATGTATTATTTTATTATTATTATTTTTTTAGTTTAAACATGGATTTAAAATGTATTTTTTAAAATTTAAATTTACAGGGCAGGGCAGTGCGCACACGGTTGCGTTTTACTTTCGCAACAAATGCCCATTCACCATATGGCCAGCGACGGCACCGAACGCCGGCCAGCCCATACTCGCCGACGGGGGGTTCACTCTCCTCTCCGGCCAAACACAGCGCGTAGTGGCGCCAGCATCCTGGACCGGCCGATTCTGGGGAAGAACCGGCTGCAACTTCGGCCCAAAGTCAAACAATCAACAACCCGCTTGCGAAACCGGCGACTGTGGGGGCCAACTCGCCTGCAAGGGGCTAATCGGAACACCACCAGCGACACTCGTCGAAGTTGCCCTCCAAGAAGACAAATCAAAGCCCAGTTTCTACGACATAAGCCTTGTTGACGGATTTAACCTCCCGATTTCAGTTAATTCGAAACAGCCCATTTCCCCCAAATGCGCCATTGGAAGCTGCGAGAAGAATCTTAACGAAATTTGCCCCGATGAATTGAAGGTTTTGAATGGGAACCGTCAAGTCGTGGCTTGTAGAAGCGCTTGTTTGGCCTTTGGATTAGACCCGTTCTGCTGCAGAAATGAGTACGGATCGCCGGAGACTTGTAAGCCGAGTCTGTATTCGAGGATGTTTAAGGAGGCTTGCCCGTCGTACTACAGCTTTGCCTTTGATTCGCCACCGCCGTTGGCCAGTTGCTCGGCTAAGGAATTTGTTGTCACGTTCTGTCCGGCGGGTTGGGGCGGCGGCGATGCGGCGGCGAGACAAGAGTAGTGGGTTCAGTGATGACGGTGGATCGGCTTGGTTTGGCTTAGCTATGTTGTGAAGTTTGTATGAATAATAATTTTTTTTTTTTTTTTTTTTTTTAAATCGTGTTGGGCTCGGCAATGTACTATTGGGCCGACGGCCCACCCTTTAATAGCTCAAAATTTCCGCCATTCTGTTTAGGGTTTCTTATACAATGGGCGAAACTAGACCTATATAAATATGCGCCGAAAGGGCTCTGCTCTCATCCGTTCATAATCTTTCCTGTTACTATCTCTTTAAGCATTTGCTCTATATTGTTTTTCTCTGTTTATATGTTATTCCGGATCAAGTGATGAGAAAAATAACTGCAACAATATGAATGGAAGCAATTCCATGTTCATGATTCGTGGTATTTACGTCTGATGTTCTTTCTTTTCTTTGTTTGATTGTTCATTTTAATCTGGAGATTTGATGAATGTTTGGTATTCGTTTGTGTTTTTGAATTACGTGTGACTGTTTTGAAATACTTATTTGACTCTGATCTTCATTTTTCGATCTGTTTTGCTTTCTACTTCATATTTGTCTTTGTGTAGCGGTTGCTCTGTGATTACATGCCTTCTCAGGCAGTATACGCTATTCTGAAACTCAATAATGTGGATAGATCTATTGAATGAAAATGAGAGCTTCAGCTTCTATATGTTTTTTTCGTAAGCTATTTAGTGATTTTTTCACATTCTCTGCGGTGATGAATTATGAATAAAATTCACATGTCAGACTTCAGAGATTTTTCTTTCCTTGGAAAGGAAGTCGATGAGAATGAATATTCATATTCTGAGCATAAGCTAGTGATTAATCGTTATAGTTTCTCTGTAATTTCGTTGTCTTAAAAGTAGAATTCTCCATTGGAATGGCTAATTTTTTCATGTGCCTATTGCAATGGAGGACATTTTTAAAAATGTTTTAGGTTTTGTACCGAAAACATATTGGATATGCATGCAAAGATTTTGAAAACATATTGGATATTGAAAGGTGCTTATTGAATAATCTTTAGGGAAAAGGTGGATAAGCCATGGAACTGAAATTGTATAGTTGAGCCTTGCATACTTGCATCATTCTCACACAAGCACGACCAACAATGCAAATCTGTGATGAACTCATACCTAATATTTAATACAGCGCATTTTGTACGAGTATACAAATTATATCTAAAGTGTATTGATTTTTTAAACTGTACATCTATCTAAATATTAGGTATGAGTGGGATTTTCGAGAGCCTCGGTTTTAGAAAACTAGGGCAGAGAGGGATTGAGAGAAGGTTTTAGAAAACTAGGGCAGAGAGGGATTGAGAGAAGGTTTTAGAAAACTAGGGCAGAGAGGGATTGAGAGAAGGTTTTAGAAAACTAGGGCAGAGAGGGATTGAGAGAAGGTTTTAGAAAACTAGGGCAGAGAGGGATTGAGAGAAGGTTTTAGAAAACTAGGGCAGAGAGGGATTGAGAGAAGGTTTTAGAAAACTAGGGCAGAGAGGGATTGAGAGAAGGTTTTAGAAAACTAGGGCAGAGAGGGATTGAGAGATTTTCGAGAGACAATTCGTTCTTGCGTTGCCTACGGCCAAGCGATGTATGCTCGAGCCTCTGGCCTCGGTTTTGCGGAAAGCCTCTTTCTTTTTCTTTCTTTCCTGTCTCCTGGTAATAGGAATTGTGGGTAATTAGCAATATATATTACACAGAAAACCTATAATTCGCCACACCAAAAAGTGCGATGGGTAGCCACTCCAAAAAGAGGATCCTGCACACCGGAATGGAGGTTGTGTCATCCCGATTGTACATGCGTCTAGAGGCTTGATTCTGTGCGTTAGACAACTGATAGGTCGGGGCTCATAGGGTGCATTTACAGCAAGTTATGAGTATATCTCTCGAGGGTAAAGATAGTTATCTAAATACCAGTTGTGGATAGTATTCAATTTATCTCATCCTGTTGAGTAGTCATCTCATCCTGTTGAGTAGTCCTCTAGCAGGTTGTAATGTGTGATCCTGTCTCCTTCAGCATTTGATCAGAGTAGTAGGGCATTGTATAAAGATGCCTGTGATCCTACTACCTTATCTGAAGTCCGGCGTAAATAGAGGTCACCACAGGTCTATCTTTCCATGTTTCACTGGTCTATCTTTCAGTGTTTCGTCTATCGTGGGATTCTTCCATTAGTTTGATATAACTAATGCGCCTTTACCCGAGACTGGATCGTTTCTATATTGAATGATACTAGAGCCCGAGCCCAATTATTTGTATTTTTTATGTTTTTTGAGTAAATTTAGTCGTCTCTCATTTTCAGCTAGTTGAGTGGTGTTTAAGGGATTAAGAGAATTATTGAGTGTTTCAACTAGTTTGTGTAAGTGTGTGATGAGGTATTTGAGTAGTATTTTTTGCTTTGTTGGTGGTGGTTTTCAAGGCCTATGTGTTGAGAAAGTAGTACTTTTGAATATTTGAGTATTGTGTGTTTTGAAAGAAAGTCGTACTCTAAAGGGTAACATTTTTAGTGGAGTACTTTTTGTTCGAGAGTCTTCGAGAGAGAGACGTTCGAGAGTCTTCGAGAGAGAGACGTTCGAGAGTCTTCGAGAGAGAGACGTTCGAGAGTCTTCGAGAGAGAGACGTTCGAGAGTCTTCGAGAGAGAGACGTTCGAGAGTCTTCGAGAGAGAGACGTTCGAGAGTCTTCGAGAGAGAGACGTTCGAGAGTCTTCGAGAGAGAGACGTTCGAGAGTCTTCGAGAGAGAGACGTTCGAGAGAGAGACGTTCGAGAGTCTTCGAAAGAGACGTTAAATAAGCAAGCAAGAGAGAAATAACAACGACTTAGAGTATATAACCTAACCTTACCTTAATTTTGAATTCCATTGTGGGAAGAAAATAAGTTATCATTGTGGGAAGAAAATAAGTTATGATGCAATGGAATTGTTAAACCATCATGCTTGACTAAGAAAAACCATGATGCTCGACTACCTTAATTTTGGCTTACTCATTTGCTTTGTTTTTTTGTTTTTGTTTTTGTTTTTTTTCAAAATTAAGTGCAATTCAAATCCTATTAAAAAAATTTATATTTAAAAATTATTTATTTATTTTAATTTTCATGGCGGCTAACCTCCACTACATTAAAGAAATCGAAAGCATGAACCCACGCGATCTTGTTTGACTGTAAGAGATTTTGCACGCTGCAAATTCACCCTTTTTTTTTTTTAATATATATTTTCTTTTCTTTTTCCTTCTAAATTAAATATAATTTAACTTTTTTTTTTCTTTTAGAGTCAAAATCATATAAATCAAAGACAAAAAGCTACGTGGCTAAATTAACTTTTATTGATTTTTTTTTTTAATTTAAAAAGAAGAGAAAAGGAATTTTGATATGAATCAAACCAAACAAATTATTTTTAAAATTTTTCTTCTAAAACATTAATTAATTAATTAATTATTTCTAATTATCTCATAAATTCTTAAAATTTCAATTCTTAAATAGTTCTAAAATAAATAAATTTTTATGATACCCGAGAATTTAAAATCTGTGCTTTATTTGGAACGATTCTATATTTTAATGGTCACATGTAAATTTTTCAGAAAGACTGTTTTGAAAGAACCCGAGAATATATGAAAGTTTATTCGATAATTATTTTATATAAAAAGTTGATCTTTTCTAGTGTAAAGTGGGTACATTTTTTTATAGTAGAATTAAATAATAAATAATAAGTTGGTAAACGACTTGTCGACTAAGTTTGTTTTAATTCCACGGTGTGAATAGAAAACAAGCATGCGACATGACGTTTTGGAGAGCTGGCTTCCAATTCCATGAGATTATAATTGATGGCGGCTGGCTAATACATTTACAAAAGGCCATTTTAGCGAAAAATAATTAGATATGATAACTATTTTCTCACATGTTACTAACTTATTATTTTACTTTTTTTTTTTATATACGAATAAAATATAATAAAGTATTCACGTAATTTTATTGTTGGGGTCGAAAAATGCAATCACATGGATATGATAGAACCTATCATTTTAAAAACATCATGCATGGCCTTGGGCTCTAATTTCTAGTCCAAGCAACACATGGTCCACGCACACATAGACCCATTATGCAGACTCGTATACGTACTCTTGGGCTTAGCTCATCAAGCTAGCATTCTCTCAGGCTACCGGACACAAAAATGTCTCCATAGCTTAACTCATGGAATAAACGATGCAAGTCAAGCCTCCATTCATTCATAACATAACGAACCTATGTGATATGAATTAAAACATCTCGATCATACATTCTTAATGTCTCATTAAGAAGAAACGCACTATACTATATGGGAGATTGATGGACTTCATTTATTCTTATATGGTTACAAGTTTATGATGAATAATTGAAAACTAGATTGTGATTTGAATCTCTGGCCTCTATTTACTTGGAGTGATTTGAATCGATCTTGATTTGATATATTCGATCATAATTCAAATCTTACCTTCTCTTAAGGTGATTCCTTACATTTGCTTCTTTGAGATTCAAATCACTCTACAAACAAACCGTCAAATGCTCATTTTAATACATTCTCCAAGTCTTCTTTACAAAGATAACATACATGACTTCATAAAGCCTCAAAATGAAACTAAGATGACGAGTTGAGATGCAACATTGCATTAAGAGACCTTGACACCGAGTAGAGGCAAGATCTAGACAAATGACTTTGCCTAATGTAGAGGCGAGTCGGTTAAGTCGCAGATGATTGAACATGCACGCACGGGCATCATGTGTGGTCAAACAAGTTTGGATTATGCATATGTTGGATTTCTCTTAAGACTTGTCATGAGCGTGTCAAAATCATGATGCTATACAGTTAGAAACATGCGACAGTAACATAAAGGCACCTATAGTCTAGCTCGAGACAATGGTTAATATCCCACCCCACCATTGTAATACTTAAAACAAATGAATATAAAAGAATGTTAAAAGTTCAAAATTTTTATTGTTGAGAATTTAGTATGACAAAACCTTGTTACGAGTAGAATTAAATTATAAGAACAAACCCAAATCGCAAAGAATATCGGAGATCAAATAAAGTAAGAGGGCCAAACACGAGAGAAGACAAACTAACATACAAAAAATTCAGACCACCAAGAAAAAGAAAAGAAGCGGGTTTAGGCTAAGCCCAAACTCATCTAGTCGACCTCGACAACCCTACAATCGGCCTCTTAAGGAGAACACACCTAGCGTGCCCACTAGTTCACGATTCTAAAGCAGTTAAATCCAAACTTTTTTAACCTAATTTGAAAAACATGCATACGAAACCCTAAAATGATCATATAAATACCATTGTCGAGAACAAGAAGACAAGTTCTTCATTTCCCAAACTCTTACTATAATGAACCTATGTGACAAACACCACATGAGTTTGTAGATTTATCTTGTTTTACAAATCGTGTTCTTTCCACTCAATAAATTTTACCGACTACTATCATGTGAATGTTAAATACATTACTTCACTTCGTCAGTCAATATTTTGACAACAATAAACCTATTAAATACAAAATTTAAAATTGAGAAAGAAAAAAAAAAAAAAAAAAAAACATTGGTGGGTCCTTTCCTTAAAATATTCAAAAACATGTTCTTTTGTCCGATTTTCCACTCCCTTGTTTTACATGGTGGGCCAAGCTTACACCATTTATGTCCTCTTGCTCCTATTCTTAAAGAAAGACTTGAATTGTCTCCAACTTGACCACCACCGCCACTTCTTTAAAAACCCACCACTCTCCGGCCAAACTTTGCTACCAAAACATGACTCCGATGGGCATGGGCGAGCTATGGACTCAAGTTGGGTCTCTAATGGCGACCACCATGTTCATTTGGGCAATTGTTAATCAATATTTCCCCCACCAATTTCAATCCCATATCAAAAGATATCTCCACAAACTCATCGCTTTTCTTTACCCTTACATAACAATCACTTTCCCTGAGTTCACCGGCGAGCATCTCCGCCGTAGTGAAGCTTTCACCGCCATTCAAAACTACCTCCAATCCAAGACCTCAATTCACGCCAAGCGCCTAAAGGCCGAAGTAGTCAAAGATAGCAAATCATTGGTATTAACAATGGATGACAACGAAGAGGTTCTTGATGAATATAAAGGCGTCAAAATTTGGTGGACTTCCACTAAAAACATCCCTAAAACTCAATCATTTTCGATTTACCCTAATTCCGACGAGCGACGATTCTATAAGCTTACATTCCATCGCCGACACCGTGATATCATTCTCGAGTCGTTTATTAACCATATCATGGAAGAAGGGAAGGCGGTCGAGGTTAAAAACCGACAACGGAAGCTTTACATGAATAACTCCGAGACGAATTGGTGGCATAGAAGCAATTGGAGACATGTTCCGTTGGAACACCCTTCAAGTTTTAAAACTTTGGCTATGGATCCCAAGATGAAGCAAGAGATTGTTAATGAATTAATCAAGTTCAAGAATGGTAAAGAGTATTATGAGAAGGTGGGGAAGGCTTGGAAACGTGGGTTTCTTCTCTATGGTCCTCCCGGCACCGGTAAGTCCTCGATGATCGCCGCCATGGCGAATTTCATGGAATATGATGTCTATGATCTTGAATTGACATGTGTTAAGGACAATTCCGAGCTGAAAAAGTTGTTGATTGATATCTCAAGCAAATCAATTATAGTGATTGAAGATATTGATTGCTCTCTTGATCTTACGAGGCAAAGGGAAAAGGAGGAGAAGAAGGAAAAACAGGCAATTAAGAAGGGTGATGAAGAAGAGAAGAAAGGGAGTAAGGTGACACTTTCAGGGTTGTTGAATTTCATTGATGGGATTTGGTCATCTTGTGGAGGAGAGAGGTTGATTATCTTCACCACAAATCATAAGGAAAAGCTTGATGAAGCTTTGATTAGGAGAGGAAGAATGGATAAACATATTGAGATGTCATATTGTGGATTTGAAGGATTCAAAGTTCTTGCTATGAATTATTTGGACGTTGAATGGCATGATTGTTATGACAAAATTGAGCAATTGTTGGAGGAGATTGAGGTGACGCCGGCGGATGTGGCGGAGAATTTGACGCCTAAGTTTGAAGGTGAAGAAATAAATGATTGTTTCAAGAGATTGATTGATGTTCTTGAGAAGAAGAAACAAGAATCATGTGAAAATGACATGAAAAACAATGGAATTAAGAGCAATGGAGTTGTAGCTGAAGATGGAAAAGAGAATGGTGACATGTAAATTGAAGAAGTGGGTGTAAAAACTTGTGTGTATTTGTAAAAATTTGAAGATATGATCACTTTGTATGGGCTAAATGCTTGTTTGTGTATTAGTTGAAATGTAAGATAATTTGTGTATTAGTTGATATGTAAGATAATTTGTGTATTAGTTCATCATACTCTCAAAACCATTGATGATATGGTATTGGGAAGAATAAAGTGGGTATGTTTTATGAAGCATAAACACAAAGGGTTAAAGATCTACTCCACTTACAAGGGTTAAAGTTGTTTGCTTAGTCAATCTAAACAAGTTTAAAAGAATGTATAGAGAGATTAAGAAGGTGAAGTGTAAACAAAGAAATAATGTAAAAGAATAGGGAAGAGATGCAATCTTTGAAGTTCCAATAAGGATAGAGGAGAAACAAGATGAAAACAATAGTTGGATTCTCCCCCTCTCTCTTTTCTTAGCTACAATGAAGAATCAATCCATTTTTTGAATCAAATATGTGAATAGAAAGATGAGTGCTACATGTTAGATAAAAGGTTGTGGTTTTACTTATTTAGGTTATTCACATTTTGAATTACGTAGAATGGAAGAGTGTATTTTTAGCTAGCCATTTAGCCATGTACAAGATTTGTTGGCCACTTCGGCCAATTTTAGAATGTATTTTGTTTTAAATAGTTAAATTAAATGAGAAACATAAGCATCATGTTTTTTCAGCAAAGTCAAATCCCAAGCTTTTGTTCTTCGAAGCAGAGGTGGCCGAACTGCATGCCATCAGCGCAGATGAACCAAACTCCTTCGCCGAAGCAGAAAGAAACTCATGCTGGCTGAAGGCAATGCAGGAAGAGATGACGTCCATCATTGAAAACAAGACGTAGAGTTTGGAGGACATGTCATCAGGACACTGAGCCATAGGGGCTCAAATGGGTGTTTAAACTAAAGCGTAATGAAAAGAGAGAAGTTGTGAAGCACAAGACACGTCTGGTGGCGAAGGGCTACATTCAGAAGCAAGGAGTGGACTTCGAAGAGGTATTCACGTCGGTGGCAAGGTTGGAATCCGTCTGCCTGTTGCTGGCGATTGCGGCACATTGCTCTTGGGAGGTCCACCACATGGACGTGAAGTCTGCTTTCCTCAATGGAGAGCTGAAGGAGACCGTCTACGTCTGACAACCACCTGGCTTCCTGGACAACGACAACTCCGGCAAGATACTGCACTTGCACAAGGCACTCTACGGGCTTCGGCAAGCACCACGAGACTGGAATGCGAAGCTCGACAGTACCCTGCTATCGATGAAGTTCAAGCAATGTGCCTCTAAGCATGGCATGTAACATACATGGCCACGACGAGCAGCGACTAATCGTGGGAGTGTACGTCGACGATCTCATAATCACTGGAGGCGACATGGAAGTTCTTGGAAGATTCAAGAAGGAGATGTCAAAGAACTTCAAGATGAGCGATCTCGGTGTGCTCAACTACTACCTCGACATCGAAGTGCAACAGAGTACTGACGACATCACCATCTGTCAAGGTGCGTACACAAAGAAGCTGCTGGACACAGCTGGACTAGCGGACAGTAACCCTACAAGGACGCCAATGGAGGCCTGGCTCCAACTAAGGAAGGTTGGCACTACGACGGCAGTCGACGCCACCAATTACCGTAGCATTGTCGGGAGCCTGTGCTATTTGGTAAACATACGCCTTGACCTCGCTTATTCCGTTGGATACGTGAGTAGGTTTATGGAAGCACCTAGGGAGGAGCATCTTGTGGCTGTCAAGTGCATCCTGCGCTATGTGGCTGGAACTAGAGGCTGGAGTGTGAGATACTGTGCAGGGAGAGGAAAGGAGAAGCTTGAGCTGGTCGGCTACATGATAGTGACATGACCGGTGACGTTGATGATCGTAAGAGCACCAACAGGATGATTTACTTCCTCTCAGACGGCGCGATTTGCTGGCAATCAACTAAACAAAAAGTAGTTCCTTTGTTTTCTTGCGAAGCAGAGTACATAGTCGCTTCGACGGCAGCCACACAGGGGGTCTAGCTTGACTGATGGAAGAACTCATCGGAAGAGAAGGCGATCCACCAATGCTTTACGTGGTCAACAAAGCTACGATCTCCCTGATCAAAAATCCAGTTTTGCACGACTGGAGTAAGCACATAAAAATCAGGTTCCATTACATCCAGGAGTGTGTAGATCGGAGGTTTATCAAGATTGACTTCATCCGAACAGAGGAACAACTTGGAGACATTTTCACCAAGTCTCTGACGCGGGTAAAATTTGAGGAACTTTGCTCAAAGATCGTAGTTCAAATAATAAGGTAGATATACTAGATTAGATTGTTAGATAAAAGGTTGTGGTTTTACATTTAGGTTATCACGATTTCCTTAAACTTAATTAGTTGAATTTTGTTTTTAGGCTATCTGAATTAACGCTGTAAGTAGAATGAAAGAGCATACTTTTAGCTGGCCATGGAGGGGCAAGATTGGTTGGCCACTTCCGCCAATTTTAGAATCTAATTTGTTTTAAATAGTCAAATTAAATGAGAAACATAAGCACCGTGTTTTTCAGCAAAGTCAAATCTCAAGCTTTCGTTCTTTCTGTTATTTTCTTGTGCTTTCTGTTTTTTTTTTCTTCCAACAAATTTTCTTCGGCTATTTCTCCTTCGTCAAACAATTTCCTCTCATGAAGATTTGCTCAGTCGAAAGACATCAATACAGTTTGCTTCTTCTGAGATTACCAAGAGATCAGATTTCCGTTGAGATAGAATGCATTCCTGCAGTGCTTTTTCTATTGTCGATGTCTCCAGCTAGATCACTATCGGTAAAATTGACAAGTTCATCAAGTCCTCGACATTTTTTATACTCGTCCATAGCTTGTGGTTCCCTTCACAAAGTGGAGAATATGCTTTGATCGTTTGATGATGTATCATTATAAGCTTCTCCATGTACCTACTCACCATTCTAACAACATATGAAAGATATGGACAAGTGTGAGTTAAGTACCTTAGACTTCCAATGACGTGCCTATACTTGGTGGGATTCACCAAGCTTCCTTCAATGACTTTCCCGAGCTGGAACTTTGCTTTCATGGGGTACTTGGTCGAGTTGCTTGTCATCTTAAATTGCTGCAGCACCTTTTTAGCATAGGTTGGCTACTTTTTTAGCATGATGTAGTCTTTCTTCTGGTCCACCTCAATACCTAGGTAATATGCAAGTAATCCGAGGTCAATCATCTCAAATTCTTTCACTATCTACTGTTTGAACTCTTTAAGGCCTTCTAGACTTGTACCAGTGACTTGGTGAACTCCATTGTTTCTTGTATACATTGCTTGTTCTTGCGAGTACTTGATGAACTTTAGACTCTTCAAGCTCTTGTCCAGGTGTATGTTCCATGCCCTTGGTGCTTATCGTAAATAGTAAAGGGCCTTCGACCTTTTGTACATTTTCTGCTCTTCGATTTTGATGACGAAATATTCAGGTTGGATAACGTGTACTTCTTGGAGGTCACCATTTAGGAGCGCTGGTTTGACATCCATGTGATGGGCCTCCTACCGTGTTGATCTGCAATGGCAAAACTCAACCTTAAAATGTCTAGTCTAGCCACCGACAAGAAGACCTTCTCAAAATCAACTCCTTTTCGCCTCATGTGTCACTTTGCCACAATTCTTGCATTATGTTTGATGACATTCTCTTCACTATTCTTTTTCAACTTAAATACCTAATTCAAATTGACGGGCTTGTGACCAGGCGTTAAGTTAATGAGTGCCCACGTCTTATTTTTCTCAATTGCTTCAAGCTCTTTTTGCATGACCTCCAGCCATGACGTCTCAATTGTTGCCTCATGATAAGTTGTCGTCTTCTCAGGGATGAGAAACACTGGCTCGTCGGGATCCATTTTTTCTTTTAAGTCTATTTTCATAAATTTTAGAGACAGAACAAAATTTCTTTGGTCCACCATCTGTTGTGGATCCTCCTGTGCTCTCGATTGAGCTCTCTTGTTCTTTTCGGTGTTACCAATGATGACATGTATGAATTTGCTGGTGTTGACGTCGGTGCACTTTCTAGGTCTGTTGCATCTCCCTCTTCTTTTAGAGTAGTGAACTCTGCAACAGTCTGCTTGTTATCACCGACGCTGACTATCCCACTTTTCTCTTCTTCGAATACATCTCTACTTACATAATTTTTCTCATGTTGCAGATCAATAGCTTATGTGTCGTAGTCCTATCCGCTATGCCAAAGTACACCATCCTTTGCTTTTGTCATCAAGCCTTTTGATATATGGCTTTGCAGCTTTAACATGTGTTGTACAACCGAAGACTCTTAGATGCTGGAAATGAGGTGGCTTACTGAACCATGCTTCGTAGGGGGTGACTTTATTGATAAACAATTTAGAAGATAAACCACATGTCGTATTGCCTTGCTCCAGAAGATCATTGGGACTTCATTCTCTTCAGTAAGCTTCTTGTAGTGTTCATTATGGTGTGGTTTCTTTGCTCGACCACACTATTTTGTTGTGGAGTGTACGTTGCGGTGAGTTGACACATGATAACTTCCTCTTTGCTAAACTTTGAGAAGTTCTGAGATAACTTGTCACCTTCGTCGGTACGCAATGTTTTTAGCTTTTGATTAGACTCGTTTTCAACGAGTTTTTTGAACTTCTTAAACGAATATAATCCCTCTCTTTTTTCTTTGAGCATGTACACTCACATCCAATGGATATAATCGTCAACAAATAAGAAAAAATACTTGTTACTAGCAATCGACGATGAAGTGATCAGACCACATAAATCTTCATGAATCAGTTGCAGTAGTCATTTAGCACAGAAACTGGTTTAAGCGGAGAACAACAATCTTTCTTGTTTGATTACTAGACAACTTTCACATAGCTGGTTCGGTTGTATCATTTTGGGTAGCCCCATAGCCGTCTTTTTTTCTCCCATCATTTTGAGTGTCTGAAAGTTCACATGCTCAAGTCTTGAATGTCATAGTCAAGTTATGTCTGCGAGTACCGTCAATGAATAGGTGGGTTGGCTTGTCGCCAATAGTATTTTATACCAGCAATCATGTGACCGTTTTACCTTCATTAACAAAACTCCATTTCTATCGAACATCTTGAGGAATGAGCCAACTAACTCCGCTCTACTTCCTTCTTCCGTCATCTTACCAAGGCTGATAATTACTCTTTAAACTTAGGTTATAATATACCTCGGTCAAGACATTAGTTGTCATTCTTGCACTAGAACAAGGTGGATTCTTTGCCTTGGATTGGTACAATTGATCCCTTGCCAAACTTCACATTTCCAAACTTCACATTTTCAATGAGCTTTTCATCAAGCTTCTTAAACTTCGCTTTATCTTTGGTCATGTGGTTGCTTGCTTCATTGTATAGTAGCCACATGTTCATCTCCGCTCGATCTTCTCCATTTGCGAGAAGGCTCTCCATAACCTTCTCTTCGTTGAGCATTAATAGGTTGGGTATCTTCTCGACAAACATCAACAAACCAATTTGAAAGTTGAGATGTCTATATTAGAACTCTTGTCGTTTAGACAAACTCGCCCAGCTAGATTATGAGCCAATTTATTAGTGGATCGGATTTAATCGTTGCTTAT
Source organism: Cucurbita pepo subsp. pepo (assembly GCF_057944985.1). NCBI lineage: Eukaryota > Viridiplantae > Streptophyta > Magnoliopsida > Cucurbitales > Cucurbitaceae > Cucurbita > Cucurbita pepo. The sequence continues at coordinate 8,085,018 of NC_141801.1, forward strand.
TACCCTGTGTGGATAACTAAACGTCCCTCTGTTCCATGCCATAACCCAGAATCAAATCTGTAACAGCTCACAATCCACCTCCTTTCGGTGTCCAGCTTTCTTACTAACACTCATTCCTCTCTCCAATCAATGTGGAATCTCACAATCCACCCTTCTTTGGGTCCCAACATTCTCGCGCCAGATGTCTCCTCCTTTCAAAGCCCAGCGTCCGGGTGTCCACCCCCCTTTGGAGCTCAATGTTCTCGTTGGCACGCGGCCTGATGTCTGGCTTTGATATCATTTGTAATAGCTCAACCTCATCGCAAGCAAATATTGTCCTTTTTTAGCTTTTCCTATCGGACTTCTTTTGAAAAATTTTAAAACGCGTCTGCTAGAGAGTGATTTTCACACCGTCATAAAAAATGTTTTGCTCTCCTCTCCAACCGATATGGGATCTCACAAAATCATTCTTAAGATCCACGTTTGTTTCCCGGATAGTCAAGTTATTCCAATCTACCCATATCGCCCAACGGCCAATAAATTAATTTATTCCCCCACGTTTGTCCTTGTAAACTTGAATCACAGCTATGCTCTCTTGCAATTGAAAATGGTATTGTCTAGAATATTTGTCAACCCAAAGAAGCCTCATACTTGAAACACGATATCCCCAATATCATTGTCTTTGCTGGGACACCATCACTACCAAACCTTTGTCAAACGTCGCTGTGCATCAAAAACTAGGAAACCCATCTCTCTAGCTAAGCTATCTCACAACTATTTCCCTTGTACCAATCATTGCCACCTCAAACTCCTTATAAACTCCTCATTCCCATCTATATTTAAATTCTTCGTCGATGACACGTGAAAATGATATAACCATTTTTTCTTATAGTCTAATCTCTAAGCTCTCGAGAACTTCAAACTTTCTAAACGGGTTCCTTTCATCTAGCTATTGACTATCATGAAGATTTACGCTCTGATTCATTTTTAGTCTTTATCACAATTTGATCTCTCCTTAATTCCGGTCACATACCAAATTTTCATTAAAAATTTTCAAACATCTACCAAAATGGTCATTATGGTAAAAGGTAGGGATCAAATCAGAAATTTTGAAAATACACGAAGTGGATGAAACAAAAGTTAAAAATATAAGAATATATTTTTAAAAGTATAAAGATAAAAATAGAGGAAAATGGTCTATAACCTATGGTATCAAACTTAGAAGACTAATACAAAAAATTTTAAAGCTGAGAAGCTAATGAGAAACTGAGTACAAAAGCTTAAAAGAAACAAAACAAAACTATATTCGGCCTTACAAAGATTCTGACACAGTTTTGCACTAAAAGTTTTAGTCACCCATTTATATGACCTTTCCACCAATGACTCCATGATTTGAATTTTACCATCTGGGATGAATTTTACCTTTATTTGCACTGTCTAGCTTCAAAATTCTCTTCTGATAACAGCGAGTTGATCAGGGTTTCGAGTCGTTTTGCTCCCGGACCAGGTTTCAATACATTGATACTGCCGGTGATCGAGCATGGATCGGTCCCGTTTTCATGGCTTCCAATGCACCAACCACCAGAAACGACCATATTGGGGCGTTTGTTTAGGAGTTGTTTGTCGATTGCATCGAGCACGGGGTCTTCTCCAACGAACTTTCTGGCGAATGGAGCATTGCTATCTATCATCTTTTGCAAGTCATTGAGATTGAGATGGTGAGGATGTTGTTTGGGAGGATTGTCCCATGATATGAAATGGAGGTCACTGTTCACTGTTGTGTTTTGGAACTGTTGAGCGTTGCAAATGACAGTGTGGAAGTATCCTTCCGGAGAGGATATGAAGTTTGCATAATACATTAGGACAACCCGAGGTAGGTTTTCCCACCCCCATATGCAGTAGTCGATAAAAGGCCGAGAAAGCGCCATCCAAGCCGAACCTGAGATACGACACACGAGCTCAGCAAAAGAATACCATACCCTTCAAACACACATAATTCAAATATATATCCTTTGAGTTGTTTTCTTTTCATTCGATACTATACGCTCGGGTTCTATCTTTCTAAAGCTACTCTTCGTGCACGAAACAACTTCATATTCTCAAGATTACCTACACGAACGTTTCCCAGTATTTTACCACCCTAACTTATAAGCACCAAAGAACATGAGAAATTGTTTCCACCAAGTGATTCAACTTAGTAACTTATTGATCAAATCATCCAAAAACTTATGCCATTTTCTTGTTCTTCAGCTCTGTTTATTACGAAACGAAGGTAGTATGAACGATTTAGTCGTATAATTGATACCAAGATCACCGGTTATGATTATCCAAGAACCCAGAAAGCAACAGAAACTAATAAAGATCATGTAACAATACGAGCTGAATGATATAAGATATGTTGCTCGGAGACTCAGAAGGCGATTAGCTCAGAACAAATCAATATCAAAACTACATGGATAAGACAATAGACAGGATCACAATAAAACTAAAGCCTTAGTAGTTTTAAGTTTGTGTTTCTATGATACTATAACATTCCAAGTCCACCGCTAGCAGATGTTGTTCATTTTGGTTCGTTGCGTATCGTCGTTAACCTTGCGGTTTTTAAAACGCGTCTACTAAGGAGAGGTTTTCACACCCTTATAAGGAATATTTCGGTCGCCTCTCCAGTTGATGTGGGATCTCACAATCCATCCCCTTTGGGGCCCAACAACATCCTCGCTGGCACACTGTCCAGTGTCTAGCTTTGATACAATTTCTAACAGCCCAAGTCCACCGTTAGCAGATATTATCCGCTTTGGCCCGTTACATATAGTCGTCAGCCTCATGGTTTTTAAAACACGTTTACTAAGGAGAAGTTTCCACACCCTTATAAAGAATGTTTCGGTCCTCTATCAAAACGACGTGGGATCTCACAATCCACCCCCTTTGGGCACACCATCCAGTGTTTGGCTCTGATACCATTTGTAACAACCCAAGTCCACCGCTAGCAGATATTATCTGCTTTGGCCCGTTACGTATAGCCGTCGGTCTCACAGTTTTTAAAACGCATCTACTAAGGAGAGGTTTCCACACCCTTATAAAGAATGTTTCGGTCCCCGCTCCAACCGACATGGGATCTCATAATCCACCCCCTTTGGGGACCAACGTCCCCGATGGCACACCATCCATTGTCTAGCTCTGATACCATTTGACAATCCACCCCCTTTGAGGACCCAACGTCCTCGCTAGCACACCATCCATTGTCTAGCTCTAATACCATTTATAACAACTCAAGTCCACCATTAGAAAATATTGTCTGTTTTGTCCCATTGGCATACCGCCGTTAACCTCACAGTGTTTAGAACACGTCTACTAAAGAGAGGTTTCTACAACCTTATAAGGAATGTTTCGTTCCCCTCTCCAACCGATGTAAGATCTCACAAATACAAATACAGATATCAAAAGACAAAACAACTTCATTCATGTGTTATTTATATGAACAGATTAAAAGAAGACAACCTAAGCAATGCTCTACCACCTCAACAATGGTTATTCAAACATGTAATCCCCAAATTTTTGTTCTAAGAAACAGAAAAGTTGTCTTAAATCATGTCCTGAAATGGATTTAAGGACACTTACCTGTAAAGAGTTTGAAGGCTGTAGGCACACTTCTTCGCTGTGTAATCCAAAACACATCAGCCTTCTTCGACATATACAACCCCGGATCAATGATCACTGGTTTAGCCCTCTGACTCCTACAGATATCAACGCCCAATTTCAGCAAGAACCCACCAAAAACCAGCCAAAACAATCAACAAAAACGAACAAAAACCAAGAACAAACAGGTCTCACTTACTCTTTCCATCCAATATTACTAGTATGATCAATGAAATTGAGATCACGACGCAATTGAGAAAAAGTATGCAGCAGATCTAGAACAGAACAAAGAAAATAAATCCAAAATCCATCGATCAAATTCATCAATTCATAAGCAAAACGTCAAGAAAAAGCAGATTCAACTCAAAAAATCAACCCACCATCTTGAGTAACAAGAGGATAATCCGAAGCGCTGAGGTTAATAAACCAATCCCAATCGCCGCCTTCTCGGAGTAAAATCGCTGCCGCGTGTAATGTATTAGCCACCATAGTTGGCCCTCGATAGGTAACAAGATTAGCCTTAGCAATAACCTGCACATTCCCAAATTTCTGAAAAATCGGATGGGTCTGCACGTAACTTTGCAGATCCAACCGCTCCTCCGGCGGCGATTCGAGGTCCAAATGCAAAACATACCGATTAATCGGATGATACAAAGCTTCAAGCGTCCGTTTCAACATATTCCCCTCTCTAATTGAACCCGAAATTAGGTACGCAAATCGCGGCGGCGGAGGGAGCGATGAAATCGGAACCGGATGAAGCTTCGATTCAACGAAGAACGAACCCGAAACAGCCACCGATTTGTAAAACGGAAACAGAGGGGTTCCACCAGGAGAAGTCACCATAGAAAGAAACAGAAGAAACAGAGAAACCATCGAACCGATTGCTAATGGGAAGATCCATCGCCGCTCCATATTCGGTGGGTTTCTCAAATGCATATAATAAGTTCTTAATTTCTTCATTTCGCCTTCAAAATCGAATCACCCACAAAGAAATTGACGAAAACATGGAGGGTTTTGTGCAGAAACGGAAAAATCGAGTTGAATTTGGAGTTGGGTGTTTCTTGATCCGTACTGTAACAGGATTAGAATCAACAGAATTTGGGTTTATAACAAAAATGGAGGGATTTGGAGTGTACAGTTGAGAAACGAACTAGAACCCATTTTAAAACGATAACAACAAAAAAGAAAAAAAAAAAAAAAAAAAAAGGTTTCTATTTCTAATTTCCTTCCTTTCCCTTTCAGGCAGCCATGGCTGTCTCACTCCTCTTTCTCTCTCTAACTGGTTGATTTCATCCATGGGGGAATATCATTATATAGCTATGAAGTAAAATTGCACCTAATTTCTCTCTTTTATGTTACTTTCTATTTAAAATCTCCGTTTCTGATCCATCTTAATGCTTCTTTGACTTATCCTCATCTCTCCACCATTAATTAACCTATTTTTTTCTTTAACGTTATATTTTCTAAAAGCAATTAGTTTTTTTAATTAAAAAATGGTGTATATCAATCAAATTTATACTTAAAAACAATTAAATATATTAATAAAATTTTTGAAACTTTTTTGAAATATTTTCGTTTTTTTTTTTTTTTAACTTTTTATAAAATTTAAGCGTATTTTAAAGACTTTTTTGAAAATGTAAGGTAATAGTTAAGACATAAAATTTCATTTAGATTTGAATTCTTATTAGGTTATCTCGATTAAATGGTTAAGACATATATTCTCATTCACGTTTGAGTATGGCTTCTAAATTTAAAATATATATATATATATAAAGCATCTGTGCTTTTCTTTTAGCCAATGACTAAGTTTCTTTACAATTCTACGTAGTTTAAGTTGCATGTAGAATCATTCAAGCTTGACATGATCAATCTTTCTTGTGGAGTGATTCGAATCTCAAGCAAGTATTCTTGCCTTGAGATATTTGATCAACAAGAATCATTCAAGCTAGACATGATCGATCTTGCTTGTGGAGTGATTCGAATCTCAAACAATGTTCTTGTCTTGAGATATTCGATCAACAAAGTAATCCGAATCTTATTCCCCTTGTAGTTGATTCCTTATCTTATCATTTGGTATCAGAGCTTCAAGCTCAAGATCGGATATATGTTTCCTTTGCGTTTCTTTTCAATTTGTTTTTTATCTTTTTAGTTTATATATATATATATATATATATATATATATATATATATAAAATAAAAAGAGACTAAGCCATTTGAATTTGAATATTCGTATAGAAAAAAGAAAATAAATATATCGAATTTTTTTATTGATAAAATATATAGATTATATCTAATCCCTGAATTAAAATATATGAAATGAATCGTTGAATGAGAAATAAAATTGGAATTAAAGGTATATTCTCATTGATATTCATATGTTACTATACAAGGTAGGAATTAATACTTACCGATAAAGAAAATATAAATTAATTAAATATTGAGAATAAAATAAAATATACTATGAATCAAATCATAAAAGAAAGAATATTAAGATATAATATCTAAGAATCTAGAAAATTAGCGATAAAAATCGGAGACTTAAAACACATTTTAAATTAAAAATATATGTATTAATTATGCAATTCCATAAAATCATACGTAATATATTAATTTATATAACAAATTTAGACAAATTAAAAGGCTGGACCAAATTTAGACAAATTGGATTGTGGCATCACAAGGTGTTTTTAAAGTCTCGTGATTTTTCGTACCAAAAAAATAAATTATTAGAGATGACTAATTTATTCGTGAATCCTTGAGATATCTATTTTATCTACAGAAATTTTTCGTTTAGACGAAGAATGAGAGAGGGAGCGGGAAACATTTTTTTTCATTAGATAAATGGAGCTATACACGAGATTATATTCTCCATCTTTGCTTAACTGGCTCTCTCACATCATATAAATATTTTGAACACATTTAAAAAATATTATATATAGTTATATTTTTTAAGCCATATTAAAAAAAAAAATTAATTGTTAACAGTAATATTAAATTTTAAAATTGATAGAACATATAAATAAATAAATAAATAAATAAATATATTTTGTTTTTGGAATATATTGATTTATTAAAAATTACAAAAACTTTAAAATAACTCTTTTTCAAAAAAATAATAATAAATAAGAAAAAATTTCATGTTAGAAATTTGCCCTACTGAGAATCCTCCTCTCGAAAAGATAAATGGATTTTTTTGCAATGATTGGGAATGAAATAGGTGGCAGGATCGAGATAAGGAAGGCTTTCCCATCTCCACCGCCATGTGGACATCCTTACAAATTGTCATATATGGTATGGATGTATGCTCTAAAGCTTTGTAATTAATTATTTATTTTTATGATTTTATTTATAATTTTACATTATTCATGATATGAAAAATTTATAGTTATTAGTATAATCTTAAACAATATTCGATCACGTACAGAAATATCATGTTCAAGTAACAACTTAAAGAATCTATTGTAAAACTAATATCATTATTGATACAATCAACTTCATAATTGTTAGAAATGATTCGATCCAAATTATTTATGTGAAATGGAGGTGTTAGATACCATCAATGATACTTAAGGTATAAGATATAATTACAAGAATAAAACAAATTTGACTATGATTGTTATATCTATGGACACAACGTCTCTTGTAGTACATAAGAGATCAACCATAGATCTACACGGAAGCAAACCATAGTTTATGAATGATAAATGATTAATTAAAAAGTTCAATTAATTAATTTTTCTATCGCCGGACTTGAATCAATTTTATGTTGGATGACCTCGTAGAAATTTTTCTATGAAGATGGTATTCATTCTTAAGAACGAGTAAGTAGCATGATCATATGATACTAGAATGCAGGGGTCATTAGGTGTCAAATTCGGATTCCAAATCTTTGATAGGTTGTTATGTAATAGCCCACAACAAATAAAAGTAATTATAAAATAGTAGTTAAAATAATAATAATAAATAAATAAATAAACAAAAAAAAACCACATTTCCCCACTTCTCTGCACTAGCATCTCATCCCTTCCCACAATTATCTCTCCTCAACCCATCTTACTCCACAAAGTAACAGTTTCTGTAAAAAGAAAAAGAAAAACAATAATAGTCAGATTTACTTGAAAAAAAAAAAAATGAGAATTCTAGTTGAGATTCCCAGAAGATTTGCGTGAAGATAGATCAATAAGGTATATATTAAATCTTCATTTTCTTTTATCCTATTTTTTTTTATCCTATTTTGTAGAAATCACACCAAACTATAGTTAGATCTTGATTGAATTATTACAATGGTCTAGGTTTGAGTTAGAAACTAAATGTCAAATTATTATTTATACGATTCTAGTAAAAGTCAGATTAGTAATATTAGATTAAATTTTTCTCGGTAGCCAAATAAATAGATTAAAGATAGAATGACCTATCATTATTTATACGATTATAGTAAATTAAGTCAGATTAGTAATATTAGATTAAATTTTGATCGGTAGCCAAATGAATAGATTAAAGATAGAATTACCCAGAAAACTTCTAAACAGGAAATTGAGATAAGGAAAGATTTGGAAACAGAGATTCACTGGAAATTTGGAATACATGAGAACAGACTGAAAAGGTAACAGATGAAAAGAAGGAGATTAGGGAATTAAAAACCACACACTAAATATAGAGGGAAAGGTAAATACAGAGGGTAAATACAGAGTAGTAAAACTCAAAATAACTTGAAATAGTTGTATCTCTCTTATACAACAATAACCATGAAAAATAAGATTTCTAACAAAAATATAATTATAGCTATATAATATTTAAAGACTTTTAACGATGGACCAATGTAAATTAGAGAAATAATGTTGTAGAGTTCAAACCTGAAACTAATGTCATGGGCTCATATAGGTTGACTTGGATTTCAAAGGACGGAATCGAAATTTCATTAAAGATATATTCGTGACAATGACTTAAGCTAGCCAGGTAAGTGACCTTACTATTGGCATGGTTATATTTGATGTTGACACGTGCCCTGTGATTCTGCATGTGTCATATATATTGATATGTGTGAATTTTATATGGATCGATATGCTTCCTATATGTTATGTATATGTTATAATATGTGAATTGTATGATAATAATTATGATACGATGTATTCAAGGATATGTTGAGATAGGTACAAGAATGATGCACAAAACGAAATGTAACGATAGATGTAAAATACGTTCATGAAACGTTAAGGTTAGGTTACATACTTGAGTGATATGGATAAGAGAGATTGATGGAAGAATACGGTTAGGCTACGGGTAGAAAGAGATAGGTTTGTGATAGATTGATAGAATGATAGCGTTAGTATTGATAGAACTATAGCGTTAGGTTAAGTTCTTGTGATGAGATGACTAAGGTACGTTCACGTAATGATATGTGTGTAATAGGTATAAGAACGTTAATGCTATGATAAGTTAGAGAACAATATAACTATGAAGTGTTTATGTTATGACTCGTTTATGACATGATACATTGCGATGCAATATGTTATGGTATGATGTGTATATGATGAAATGTTATGTTAAAAGCATAGAACATTATGTTAGGTCTCTTAAATTGTGAGTATACAGCATGAATTGTATGACATGAAATACGGTAAACTGCCTGGAATCATAACCCCGATAGGAATATGTATGAAACGTAAATTGAAAATGAGAATGACATGAAGCATGGAACGTGACAGGGGGGGTTAGGTTCATTAATGATAAATGTAGAAGTAGCGGGACCTCATGCATTATGTGTGTGTTCATGCATCTGGGGGGATACCCCTATCCCATCACGAGGGTACGAACGTGTACATCCAATGGCAGGACAACGATCGTTATGCTTTGCATAGCGCTGCCGTGACGGTTACTAGTTCTAACAGGTTCTGGCATGAGGGGATCTTAGAGTATGCCCACCGGATAAAGAAAGTGTCCCAGAGGTGTGCGAACTAGCTGGTGAGCCCATACTCGCACGTATGGGCTGTGTGTAGAGTATATGGTACACGTCCAAAGTTTACCCGTTAAGACAACACTATAGGGAAAACGAAACGAAAGATAGGTCTCATTATTTCATTGCATGTGATTGTTGCATTTAACCCAATAGTGGGGTCACTCACTGAGTATTTCTTTAAATACTCAAGTCATGTGCTACCACATTCTTCAGGTTAAGGCAAGACATTCCTGTACGGCTGACGACAGCATCGCAACTCGAGACCATGGTACATGCATAGGGTAGTGGTATTTATTTTCTTAGTCTTAGGCCTAGAATAGGATGTTTTTAAACTCTTATTCATTTTATTTAGTCTTTTGTTATATTGTTTTAAAGATGTTTTCGAAACACATAAGTCCATGGTTGTGTTTTAAGATAAAGGTTATGTTTTATGGAATTTAAATGAAGTCTTCTGCATTTAATGTTTATGATATGTATACAGTAGCGACTTTAAATTAAGTAAAAAATTTCGAGTCGTTACACGTTACAACGTAGAAGTTGAAAATCTTTTACCTCATATATTTGTCGATTTCAAGAATTCTCGATCTCATTTTTGTGGATTTGGATGTAAGGTAAAAGTTTAGGTTGAAAATCAAAATATTGCGAGAGGTTGGAGGAGTGATTTAGAGGTTTGCTTTGTTTTGAAGTCAACCAATTACTTAAAGCGGAGAAGTTTCAATGATATTATTATTGGAAACTTAACGGAAGAAAAAGTAACGAAAATGAAACCCTATTCATAATTACTCTTTTTCATATTCTTCATTTAATTAATACAAAATTCTCCAAAAAAAAAAAAAATAATAATAATAATAAATAAATAAATAAAATAAATCGTAAAACTCCGAATCATTTATTCAAATTTTTATTTTGGTAAACATCTCTTTATTTATTTATTTTCAAACATTTAATTATAATTTATAACTCAATTTTAATATATATTTTAAAATTTTATTCAATTTTAATTATATATATATTATAATTGTATTATAACTCAAAAATATATATTTTGAAATTTGATTTACCCATCATTCGGAATGCAAAAAAATTTTATTTATTTTAACAACTCAAATTATATAAATTAGGATGAGTTGAGTTTATCAGAATTGGGAGTGTTTCGGTAATAATTTGAAATAAAATTGAAATATTGTTTTATGATGAATAATTTAATGGTGGTGTGTATAAAATAATAAATAGACCCATATATACAGACAAACTCGTCCTTTAATGTTAGTAATGGCTAACAAGCAAGCTTGACCGGTTTTACTCTCACTAATATCATATATACTCATAAGAAATAGATTTAGTTTAAGAATAAATTAATACATTCTAATTTTGTAGTGCCTACGAAAATATCTCTAAACTTTTTAAAAAAAAATTAATAATACCTTTAAACATAAAATATATATATATATATATATACTCTTATCGTTAATTTTAAATAGAAACTGTTAATATCTCGTCTTAAAATACCTTTAAATTTCAAAAGTTTTTCAAAAGTACCTTTGAGTTTTCAAAAATTTCACTAATACGCTTAATTTTCATTTTAATTTAAAAACGTTAAAAAATAATTTATAATATGTAGATAGACGGTTTTCATTCATATATTGACTATAAAAACTTTTTTAAATGTTTTTTTTTTATAATAGTTAAGAGAATCAATACCACTTTCAATAATTCATGTGTATTCTTTAAACATAGTACTACCAGTAAATGTATTTTTGAACTTTTTAAAAAGTTTAATAAACTTTTTTTTAGTTCAAGAGTACTTTTGAAATACCGTCAAAAGTTCAAGAGTATTTATGAAACAAAGAATTAATGGTTTCCAAAAAAAAAATTAATGAAAAACATATTTTCGAGATTTTTTGTTTGTTGTTGAAAATTTAGAGATATTATTTGAAAATTTTGAAAGTTTATGGATAATTTTTAGACATGTATAAAATTTAGGGACATTTTTAATTAAGTTAGCCTTAATTTAATCCGCCTATAATATCAATATGATAACATTAATTGGCCTAAGTTAGGTGTAAGGTCGACAAACTTTAGCGAGAATTTGTTTTTGACATTTACACCAAATGACTATTCAAAGCGTTTTAAGTTAGCATAGTCATGATGCAACCTACCTTCCGCTACTATATTATTAAATTTTATTTTTCTCTAAATTATTTAAAAATTAGGTCGACTGATACGGATAGAAAACTAGAGAACTCTAGAAGAGAATAGATACATTAATTTTTTTTTGGTGTATAATAATAACTGGGGTACGGATTCAAACATTATGACCTCTAAATCAATTATATAAGTATTAATTGATTAAATTAGGTAAAAAAAAAAAATCTTATAAATACTCTCGCGGTTAGTTTCTGATGGAAATGGTTAATATTTTATTTCAAAAATATTCTTGAACTTTTATTAAGATTTAAAAAAAATCTTTAAATTTTAATAAACTTAATTAAGAACTTTTATTAAGATTTAAAAAATATCTTTAAATTTTAATAAACTTAATTAATATCCTTCCTTACCGATTCTTTTAAAAGTTTATAAGTATTTTTAAAATATTGTATTGACGGTAAGAGTTTAAACTTTTTTTAAACTTTTAAAAAATGTTTTTTTAAAAAAAAAAATTTAAAAGACATTAATAAAACTTTTGAAAATTAGCGGATACTCATGTTAGATATTTTTGAAATAAAGTATTAACAGTTTTTTTTTTTTTTTTTTTTTTTTTTTTTTTTTTTTTTTTTTTTACAATTGGCAAAATTCAAAAGTATTTTTATTAATTTCACCTAGTTTTAATTATCACATTAAACTTTTTTTTTTTTTTTTTATAATTAGAAAATGAAGATCAAATATGGTATCTACGTTAGCATACGGTATACTTCAATGGGTAAAGTAATATTATTTCTTCTTAAAAGTCATAAGTTCAAATCTTTCACCGAGATCGATAAAAATCTTCCAATAATTGCATAAAATATGAGTTAGGGTTGAATATTATAAGTTGAGTTGATACCATCTTACTAATTGCACATTTATTTTAATTTAAACTCTTTAATTTTAAATTAATGTTTTAGAGTTTTTAGTTTATTAAAGAACCATATAAATATATATAAATTGTGATATCCGATATTGGTTGGGGAGCATAACGAAACACTCTTTAAGGGTGTGGAAACCTTTCCCTAGCAAACACAATTTAAAGCCTTGGGGGGAAGCTCGAAAGGGAAAGCTCAAAGAAGGAGGCCTTTCCCCGAAGGGGTGGTAGACACGAGGCGGTGTGCCAGTAAGGACGCTGGGCCCTGAAGAGGGTGGATTTTGTAGGGATCCCACATCAATTTGAGAAAGGAATGGGTACCAGCGAGAATGTTGGACCCTGAAGGGGAGTGAATTATGATATTTAGTAGGGGTCTCACGTCAATTAGAGAAAGGAATGAGTGTCAGCTAGGACGATGGGCCTTGAAGGGGTGGATTTTGATATTCCACATTGGTTGGGGGGGAAAACTTTGGTACGGCTCCGAATCCCACATCAATTGGAGAAAGGAATGAGTGCCAACTAGGACGCTGGGCTTTGGAGGGGGGTGGATCGTGATATTCCACATTGATTGAAAAGGAGAACGAACACCCTTTATAAGAGTGTAGAAACCTTTCCCTAACACGAAAAGGAAAGCCTTATTTTACAAAAATAATGTCAAGTTTTAGATCTAGTAGACCACATAGTCAAGTTAGTTTAAATTATGATGATGTGTTAGCATCAATCAACCGTTTCCATGAAGGTGTCAAAAATCCAATGACTTGAAAAATCATATCAACCCAATCCGGAAGAAAAAGTAGAAAAAAGACAATATCTACTAGCAGTGGGCTTGAGCCATTACACATGATTGGCCTCGTACCAGTGCATTTAGTTCATGTGATCTTGTCTTAGCACGATCAGATTCTTTTTGTCTTATTTCACCTTATTTGGCCTTTGATTTTTCTTACAACTTAGATTTATTCTTAGGGTCGAATTTGATCTGTAACAACTAATAACCTTTCGAATGATAATGGATGAATTTACTAAATAAAAACCAAATTTAATAAATATAATTGAACAAATATAGTACAGCTTAGCTCTAAACATGTATTGCATAAACATTTAAGAAATACAAATTTCAACCATTCACCTAACATTAGCATTGAATGCAATTTGAGTTGGCACTATGGGGTAAACCTCTAATTAATTTGAATTTTGTAGTTTTAGTAATAATTTAGATTTTAGAGATAATAAAGGAGGTATTATTAAAGGATAATGCACATCTATTTCAATTTAAAACACGTATGGTTGATAATGATACGTAATGGACTAAAGCCTACAACATCTGTTAGCTTTGGACTTTTGTAACGGTATCAAAGCTAGACACTGATTGATGTGTCAGTGAGAACGTTGGGCCCCAAAGGTGAGTGGATTGTAAAATCTCACATCAGTTTGAGAGAGAACAAAACGTTTCTTACAAACGCGTATAAACATCTCCTTAGTAGACATGGTATAAAACTGTGAGGGTGACAGTGATATGTAACGGGTTAAGGCCAAAACAATCAATATTTACTAGCGGTAGACTCGAGCTGTTACAAATGGCATATCTATTTCAATTTAATTTTTTTATGATTTTAAATCTCTATTTTAGATCACGGACGTCTATGACTTGCATTAGATCGAGTTGAGATATTTTTTTAAACTCAATTCAATTGTTCGAGTACCTAAACAACTCTTGTTAAATAATAAATCTAACTTAGCTCAACCATAAATTTTTAGGTCGGGTTACTCAAGTAAATTGTGTTTATCAAATATTTATTTATTTTCAAATATTTCATTAAAATTCACCACTCAATATATATGATAAATAAAAATAAAATAAATATATGTATATATAATGGCATCAAAATTGTATTTTTTTAAATAAATTCATATGGATTAACTCAATTTAGTTTTAAAAATCTAACCCATTTAATTATTCACCATAACTCGAGATTAAATGTAAGTTGAGTTGTTATTATACGACATTTCAATTTGATCTTCAATTATCGATATTTAAATTGCAAAATATGATTTATAAATATATTGGGTTCCATTAGTTTATTAATCACTATTACGAGCAGGAATCGAACCTACACCTCTGAAATCTAAAGGATGGCATAGCAAACTTCTTTTATTCAGATCACGACTTTTGGTAACTCAGTTCCTCCCAAGAATTACATTCGGGGCAGCATTATACTAACCTCCAAAGAGACCGTCTTTTTCTCAAAAATAGGAGTACAGTTGTAAGAAACATGTTACATCCTAACCATAATTTTTACAAAAATGATCAAATCATTAAAAATTTGAAAGGGTATAGGCTAAATTGTTGCATACTACATTTTAATTGGGTACTATATTGTTTAATTTTAGATAATTAATTATTTTAACCATTTTACATTATTAAAATAATTTTAATTATTTTTCATTCATTTTTTTTTAATTTTAGGTTTTAAAAAAATCTTAATAATAATTATTCTGAAATAATATGTATTAAATTTTAAAATTTTGAATTAGTTTAGTCATTAATATTAATAATTATTCTGAAATAAATAATTTTAAAAAAATTAATATAAAATTTAATTATAAATAATTAGTACGGTCATCTCTCAAAAACTTGAAAGAAAAGCTCCTTTAAAACCATTAAATACAATCATAAAAGTTTAACAAACCAACATAAAAGGACACAAAACACGTCAGCCAATAAAAAAAAATTAAATTATTATTTAAAATTTATCCAAATTGGACTTTCGAAACAAAATTTAAAATATATTTATAATTAATTTTGGAGAAAAACATTAATACAACACGTTCCAGTAATATTCTTTTAACAATATTTAAAAACTTCGAAAATATCTTAAATTTTTTAAAAAATAATATTAAAACACCGTTACTATTAGTATATGAATAGAACGGTTAGTACTATGGTTCAAAAAATGCCATGAATTTTAAAAGTACTATTAAAAAAATATGGTGATGATCTATGAAATGTAGATAGATAGTTTTGTATAAACTTTTTTTTAACTTTTTTATATAAAAGTTAGGTGTTAAGGCTAATTTTAAAATTTCATGTGTATTTTTTTTTTTAAAGTAGTTAAAAGGGTATTCTTTAAAATATAAAAGTTCAAAAGTATTGATATTTAGTACTTAATTATAGTTTACCATATATATAATATTTGACTTTTATTATATGCAATTGTCTTCCTTATCATATAGATATATTTCCATTTATTGTTCTTTCCATATCCACTAGGGGTGTCATGGTCCTGGTTGGAGGATTTTTTTTGACCCAACCCAAAAGTTCGGGTTGGTTGGATTGGTAACCCAACCCAACCCAAAAATTTTCACAACCCAACCCAACCCAACCCTCTATTTTCGGGTTGGGTTGTCAAATTTTTTTTTAAGTTTTATTTATCCACAATCTATAATTAATTCAGATACAATCTTAAATAAAATATTTTAAAAGTTCTCAAACAAACACAAATCAATCTATAATTATTGACAAAAAAAAAAAAAAAAATCAATAAAAAATAACGAGCGAAAATTGTAACAAATTAACATAGTTCAATATTGTTATAAAACTAAAGACAACTAAATACCGACATTTTTTAGAATTGGTTAAAGTAACAAAAATACAATGATAGATCATGAAAGGAATAAGTTAGTTATAGTTTATTCTAAAAGTAACAAAAAATACAACGGTAGATCATGAAAGGAATAAGTTAGAGTAACAAAAATACAACGGTAGATCATGAAACGAATAAGTTAGTTATAGTTTATTCTAAAAGTAACAAAAATACAACGGTAGATCATGAAACGAATAAGTTAGTTATAGTTTATTCTAATGTGTTTTAAAAAGAGTATGAAATATTAAGGTATTTTAAAAATATATATATAATATATATATATAAATAAAATTAAACAAAGAAATTAAATAATAAAATAATATAAACAAAACAAAGAAATTAAAAATAGCAAAACCGAAAACATACATTTAGCTGGCGTCGAACCTCAGTACCACTCTGACAAACCCATTAATATCAAAGAATCTTCATAATAATTCTATATATTTTATTTTTCTCGGGTCAACCCGAGCGTTTTGCCCATGAACCCGAAACCGAACCGATTCAGTTCGGGTTCAGAAAAATGAACCCAACCCAACTCAACCCTTATAGTTCGGGTTGGGTTGGTCCGAGTTGTCGGGTTGCCGGGTTGAATGTACACCCCTAATATCTACAACTTTCACACAATTTACGTGGTTTTAATAAATATTCTCAAATAGTACTAACAGTTTATATTTAAAATTAACGTTTTGCATCTTACCAATTGAAGTTATCAATATACTCATTAACATTATACTTGTCAAAATTCACAAATTTTAGGGAGAAAAAAAATAGTTGCAATGTCTATTTTTAACGAAAACTTTATCATATACATGTTTTATGTTTATTATTAAACGCATATAAAATTATTTTCTTATATAAAACGTATCTGAATTGAATTTGTTAAGAAGTATATTATTAATAGATAGAGACACCATTCTCGAAATTTCTTTGGGAACATGTAATTTTTTCGTATACTTTGACACTAGCTATAGTACATGTACATTGAATACATTAAAAATCTTCGATATTTCAAGGTAGCTCTTGCCATTTAATCGATGTTAAAAGTAGGCACTACACGACATTTAATAGATGGTAGAATGATATTAGATGAAGTAAAAAAAGAAGAGGTAAAAAAATCAATGGGTAATAATCAAAGGTAAAAAAATTGAATGGATCGAACATTGAGTTAGGTTAAAAATTCAACTCCATCGAATTCAACTCAATGATCTAAACATCCCTAAGTAAACCCTAAGTAATCATGATAACTCGACAATAGGTCGAAGTTGAGTTGGCACTATCTGAAAAATTGGCCTTTGATACTAAATTATTATCTTAGACGTCTGGATTTCATCTTCAATTCTAAATTATTACTTTAAATATTTTTTGGAATTTATGCTCTTTTAAATCTCGAAATTAATTATTTAATTTTTAATAATAATTTTGATTATCTTATTTGTGATTTAATATTATCCGTGGTATGAAAATTTCAAGGTTATTAATGTAATCTTGAACCGTATACCGTTGACATACATGAGAATGATGTTAGTAATAATCTAAAGGTTCTATAGTATATGGATAAGGTGAGTGACCCGTCTTAGTAACACTATTGGTATGATCCACTTTGTAATTGTTACACATGATTGGATCCAAATCATTCATGTGTAGACATTTGAGTGGGAATATTGTATATAATGAATTTGTATAAGACTGGACCACGAAATATTTAATCTCTCTTTATAAATCCGTTAATTGAGAAAATTAATATTTCACGTGATGATCATATGCCTATGTGAGTTATGAACTCTTGCCTATGAGCTCTTGCTAATTCAATGTCTACTATTTTGGGAACTTGACCAAATAAGGTGTTGAAAACATAATATGACGAGATGAAATTTACTTAGATGAGTTGTTTTTTAAGTGCTAATTCAAGACTAGAACAATAGGGTCCCACCCTACCACCCTCTTATTAGCTCGAGAGGGACCTTGTTTATGATTAAATCACAAACAAATTGTTCATTAAGATGTAATTATTGGGGTAAAACATACTTTTAACCGAGTTGTAATTATGAACACCTCATGAACGATAAAATTGCTTGTAATAACTATATCATTAGACACAACTAAATTACCATTAGGAATGTCTCCATACATGGTTATCCGGGTTGACAAAGAAATTAGAGATGAACGAGGAAGATTATTAATAATTAATGAAAAACGTTCAAATGAAGGGCAACAAGTGTTGTTTGTTCATCTCTCGATCGAGGCTTTTTCAAGGAAAATTAAAATAAAAAATGATCAAACCCTTCATTGATAAGGATCTAATTAAAACTCTTTTAGATATGCTAACCTTTAGATCACAAATGTTTAAAGTACGTATACTCTCAAAGGTCTATTTTAACCTTGGGAGAGAAATATTGGACCAAAAGCCTAAGAGTCCGCTTCGGCCTATGCTTCGGCCGGGGTGAGTCAACATTAGCCAAGCTTCTATCAAAGTTGATCCCGTCTCACTCCAATTGTTAAAAAAGAAAAAAAAAAAAACTATGGTAAATCTAAGCCGAGTCATCCTATAAAAACCTTATAAGCTTGGCGAGGCAGTTTGGAATAAATGATCCAAATAGTGTAGCAAACGCTTGGCGTGAGCAACCAAGCCTGCGCTCTAATAGGCTACTATCATAGTCTGGTAAACGACTTGATCAATCTCAGCCGCAAAGCTTCTTAGCGTCTGAAACAGCATTGCAACTCTCTCCATACCAAAAATATACTCACTCCTCATTCTCGAAAAATATACTCGACATAGTCGAATAGATAACGGTATTAGGCACAACATCCACAGCCCGAGCCTCTCTAAAAAGCCTAGCTTTTACAAACACATTTATCATAGAATATAAGATACAATATTATCGGGGAGAGATCTCTTCAATCTCGAAAATATAGAAATAACTATAATTTATAAATAAGTATATCTATCAATAGTATGAGTAACACTATAACATGTTAGAATAGAGTGACTTCTGTTTTCAAATGGCACGCGAGTGATATCCATCTTGCCACGTGAAAGTTAAAAAAAAAAAAAAAAAAAGTCACAATTTTGAGAAGGTTGTCAATAGTTTTGAAAAATTTATAAATTTATTATTATTATTATTATTATTATTATTATTATTATTATGGTCAATTGCTTATTAGGATCTAGGGCTAATAAAAAGGATTTTAAAAAAATATACATATATATTTTAGAACTATAAATTTATATATATTGACTCTAATAACATTTGATGAACACTTTGCGGAAACTTTCCCCTAATAAACGTGTTTTAAAGCCTTGAGGGGAAGCCTGAAAGGGAAAGCCCAAAGAGATATCTACTAGCGGTGGATCTGGGTCGTTACAAATGGTATCAAAGCCAGACACCGGACAATGTGTCAACCTTTTCGCTATTCTCCGAAGGGGGGTAGACACGAGGCGGTGAGCCAGTAAGGACGCTGGGTCCCAAAGGGGGTGAATTTGGGGGCGGTCCCACATCGATTGAAGGAAGGAAAGAGTGCTAGCGAGGACGCTAGGTCCCGAAGGGGGGTGGATTGTGCTGTCCCACATTAGTTGAGGAGGAGAACAAATCACCATTTATAAGGCTGTGGAAACCTTCCCCTAGTAGACGTGTTTTAAACCCTTGAGGGGAAGCCCAAAGAGGACAATATCTACTAGCGGTGGATCTAGGTCGTTACAATTGATATGCCTATATAAATACTTGTCTAGCATTGTTTTGAGGTGTGAAGTCATTGTCGTCATTGTCATTTTGTATTTGCCTGAGACAATTGGGAGTAACTTTGTAAAAGAGATTTTGTAGTGTGAGAGTGTGAGAGATATACTTGTAAACACTATGGTTATAGTGATTGGCTTCCACCCATGAATGTAGGAGAATTTCTTCTCTCTGAATCACTCATCTTTGTGTCTCTTTATTTAATTTTTTGTTTGTGAGTGTGTAAGCGTGATCGATCTTGCTTCCGCTTCCACTACAAGTGGATATCAGAGCAATAGAGGTTGTAGCATTACGACACAAATAGTATTAGAGCATTGAAGATTGTGGCATTACAGCACAACACAAATTACAAATTTGGTATCATAGTCATTTTTGGTTTATTTGACTATTGAATGAAAAGTGAGGCCCGGGTCCATTGGATATTGAGTGAATACATCTTTTGGGTACTAAAGAGAAACACAAGATGGAGTGTTTTTTTTTTAACTAGCTTATTTAGCTTATTTTTCTTCTTCGCACTGTTCATACCAATTTTTAGTGATGAGAAATGTGATTGGTGGAGCATCATAGTGAAGAGCGTGCTTAGATCGTAGGAGCTATGAGACCTGGTAGAATAAGAGTTCGTTGATATATTAGAACCCAGAGCAGAAGAAAAAACACTTCAAGAGAACGAGACTGTTAGGCTTATGGAGCCTCATACTTATTTATAGCTTGGTCAACGTTTATATCCGGTAGAGCTATACTTAGTAAAGCTATACTTAGTAAAGCTATATATAGTAAAGCTATATATGGTAAAGCTATATCCGGTAAAGCTATATATGGTAAATAGCTATATATATTAGATGGCTAAATCTGGTAAAGCTATATATAGTAAACTATACCATATATATATATATATCTGGTCCGGTAGAGCTTTGAAAATGTACTTTTCTATTCTCTGTACTCTATTGTTGTACATACCTGAAGTCATCAATACAAAATCCTTTTAGCCAGAGTTCTCCTTGCAACTTTTCTCTATCCTTTTTTTCTTTGTGTTCATCTAGATCGAGCGTGTGCGTTGTTGTGCGATCCTAACAACTGGTATCGATTCTAACAGAGACAACCTCCAACCAAGGGCAAAATGTCCGTTCAACAAGTACAGGTCGTGGAGAGGAGAATTTTGCAACAACCATGGTTGTGGTAACAAGAGTATAAGGAGAAATGATGGACAAAGGCGGTTGATTGACCAAAGTAACATGACACTCAATATTTCCATTGGAGAGGATATGGACATATAAACTGATGAATTTTGTTAGATTCATCAACTTTAGCATCACCAAGCATCAACTCTTTTCTTGAAGAATCTTCGCCAAGAAAATATAAATCTTAAGTTAGACATATATGTATTTTATCAATTTTCTCTTATTGTTTCAGACCCTATAAGTTACGAAGGACATTATGGCTTTAGGGTTGACCCCGGTAACAAAGAAGGAATCCATAAAAACTTGGGATCTGACGCCATGATAAATTACTACCCTCATGATTAGACCATGTCCCTGAGATTTGATAAAAAGAAAGGTGCATTCACGGTTAATACGTTGTAATTGGATAAGTTATTAGGAATATGACGGAACGAAAGACCAAAGAAAGAAAGAAGAATACACCAAAATGCAGGTGTTGCACCAAACGCTGGTGGTTCTTTCTTGTTTTAAGTGAATGCAATGAAAAGACCGGGAAATAACGAATAATTAAACAATTCATATATTGACATTTCGTGTATCTAAACAAGAAGAGGGATAGAAAACGACGGTAGAATAGATGCACTGATTGAGAAGAAAAAAACATGGGAGATGTTGATGTTCAAGTAAAATTTGCATTAAATGGAAGCATATAAGTATAAATCTCTTCTGGTGGCAAAATAGAAGAAGCTTTCTCTCCAATAGTTCATTTTGAAACTATAAGAACTGTTCTAAGATTGGCGGCAGACGTCTTTGAAGGTTCATTATGGGGCAATAAAATGAGTCTTGCATTATGTTAGCTGGAATTAAACACTAGACAAATGCTTTACATTGGCATATAAATCCTCGCCAATTTGATGTCTAAGGTTGCCATAGCATGTACTATAGCGGGAGGCATGATATTGGCTCTCCACCACCTATGGGCCTCAAGACCTAAGTGAGCTATCTCATGGCACATGAGTGTGTGGTGTGGGCAAACATTCCAAGGCGAATATCCTATGTATTTTCTTTGTGAATAGATTTTAAAGACAGTGTCGATGACATGGATGTGTCAAAATTATGCTCCTACCATTGAATCGAAGGTTAAGTTATAGGGTGGAGCTCCAACATGCTATGCGATTCGTGCCTCAATAATGTTCAAATGGGTGGATGTTGGGAGGTCACAACTATAAATTTGACCCACATGCCCGTTCTCAGTAAATTTGACTTAAGTGAGGTATTTGGTTGTTATGTCCCAATAAGGTTTAGGGTTTAATAAGTGCTCAAATCATTCGATAAGCTTTGGTTGATAGTGTTAAAACTGTCTTGACCCAATGAAGGCTCCGAACTCCTCCCAGTGAAGCTTCTAATTGATTTAGAAGCGTGTTAGTCATGTTGTTGAGAATCTCGATGATGAAATAAGATGTGAGTCTTAGGATTTGGTCTAGAGTAGAAGCAAGTCGTTAAAGTTGCAATTGAAGTATAGAAAAAATTTAAATATTGATCCAAATCAGTCGATTTAAGTCAAACCATGGTTCAGGTCACTACTTCGATTGGTTCGATAATTTTCTTCCCCTCTCAAAAATGGTTAATTTTGTATTTATTTTATGTCAAAATTTAACATGCATTAAAAAAATATCATACCATATACTTTTTATGGTTATATAGAACTATAAATAAATAGTGACATATCATAAATTATAACCTAATCAAAGTAGTTAGGTGACAATTATGCATCATAAATGTCCAAACAAATTAATGTGACATTAAAAATAAGTCTAAGAAAAATAGGATATAATTAACTAAACCAAATCAGTTCTTACATTTTACTTTGCTTCTCGACTAAGTCAGGCCCAAGAGGTGTCTATACGAGCCCGTCTAGTGGGTCCATGTGTGCCTGGACCGTGTGTGAGAAAGTATTACACATCCAACCCTGTCCGAAATTAGAAAGAGCTTAAGGTCATGTTACGATTTTAAAAGATAGGTCTCATCATTAAACGTGTGTGATTATATTACTAACCCCAATAGTGTAGTGACTTGCTGAATATTTATTAAGTACTCAAGCCACGTGGTACTCGCGTAAAAGTAAATCGCCCTATTTCTAGGATGGTCATGGTAGCCAACATAGGGAAAAAAAAACAAAATTGACCTAGGGTTGTTGGTCAACCCCTTTCCTACAATTAAAAGGCACTTCCCTATTACACCTTCTTCTTGTCCTTCCATGGAGTTTTTCAACACCGCCAGAGTTGTTCGCCTTCAAAGCCATCTGGGCAAGTACCTCCAAGCCGCCGACGACCAACAATCCACCCGCCTGACCCGCAACGGCGCCACCCCTCACGTCCGATGGACGGTGGAGCTCATCGCCGGAAATCCCCACGTCATACACCTCAAGAGCTGCTTCGGCAAGTACCTCACTGCCTCCGATGCGCCTTTCATTCTCGGCACCGCCGGAAAGAAGGTCGTCCAGGCGGATCTTGCCGCCGTCCCCAGTGAAGGCTCCATCGAGTGGGAGCCGAGGAAAGATGGGTTTTTCGTGAAGTTGAAAACGAGGGCTGGGATGTTCCTCCGTGCAAACGGCGGAGCGCCGCCGTGGAGAAACTCTGTCACTCACGATATCCCACGCCGGACGGCGACGCAGGAGTGGGTGCTTTGGAGTGTGGATGCTCTTGATATCACGCCGCTTGATGAGTTGGCTGCTGACTGTATCTCACCGGCGGCCAGCTTTTCGAGCAATTCGTCGTTCTCGAGTAATTCTGATTACGATGTGGAAACCCGGTCGCCGTCGATGTCCATCTCCGGTACCGGATCTGGCCACGTCACTGACAGAGATCTGGTAAGCTCCGGACAACTGTTTAATCCATTCTCATTTTATTTGAATAGTAAAAATAAATAAATCAATATCCTTAACATTTCAAAAAAAAAAAAAATTAAAATTAAAAACGTTAAAATTTCATTAATTTAACTTTTAGTTTATTATTATTAATTATTATTTGTTCTCTTAGCTTTCTTATGAATTAAATGGTAAAGAATAATGATAATAAATGATAGAATAGAGAGTGTTTATAAATTATTTCATAATTAAATTAATTTAAAAAAAAAAAAAAAAAACAATTTGCTTCGAATCTGTCAAAGTTGACCAATTCAATGACGTTGACCTCTAACTTCGAGACAGAACTGACGTGAAGGACAATATAGGATGCTTTCTAGCTCACGAATTTCAAATTATATTTTAATTAATTACATACATATTTAATACGCTTCCTTTTATTATTGTTAAACTTTTTATAAACTAAATTAATAAAAATGTCCTTGAAATGTTCATTTGCCTTAAAAATATATATATTATTAAACTTTTTAAATAAAAATTTCAAATTATCTAAATATCCTTTCATTTTCAAAAATACCCTAAAATTTTCACAAGTTTCATCAATATCCAAGGTAGTGACTTCTATTATTAGAACTATTTATGATATTTTATCAAATTATGAAAAGAAAAAATGTAATTTTAAAATGATTAATCATGGATTATAATAAATTTTGTAATTTAAATTTTAAAATTAATTGAAATAATTTGGTGTAAAATGAATTTAAAAAAAAAAAAAAAGAAAAACAGAGCTAGGTTTGAACCACAAAAACTATTACCGGAATTAGCAGATTCCGGCGAGGCAAAGCCGTGGGCTCCTCCTTTATCGGGTATACAGTTCTTTCCTTTCCCCGTCGTTCATTTTGCCTCTCTGCTTCTTTCTCCTGAAAAAAAAGCTTCTCCTTTAAATTCGTTGTGTGTTCTTGAATTTTGATTTTTGGTCTTTTTGTTTGGAGCTCAGATCAATTGGGTTTTGCATTCGATCCCCGGTTTGGGCATGATTTGTTCTGAATTTCGAGTGTTTTTTTTGTTTGTGAGCTAATTGGGCATAACTTTGGTGGGGGATTTAACAGAGTACAATGGAGCTATTTCGAAGGGCACAAGTGGTTCGTCTAAAAAGCCACCATGACAAGTACCTTCTAGCAGAGGAAGACGAAGAATCCGTGTGTCAAGACCGCAATGGCTCGATCAAGAACGCCAGATGGACGGTGGAATTCGTCGAGCATGCAACCACCCTTCGCTTCAAGAGCTGCTTCGGCACGTACCTTACGGCCAGCAACATCCCCTTTCTTTTGGGCATAACTGGTAAGAAGGTCATTCAAACCCAACCCAAAAGGCTTGATTCCTCCGTCGAGTGGGAGCCCATTAGAGAGGGCGATCAGATCAAGTTCAGAACTCGCTACGGCCAGTTCCTAAGGGCCAATGGTGGCTTGCCTCCCTGGCGAAACTCCATTACTCATGATATTCCTCATTCAACCTCCCATCAAGATTGGATTCTTTGGGACGTTGATGTTATGGTGATTCAAACTCTCAACTCTCTCGATTCCATAGCTAGTTCTACTGGATATGAACCTATTCTCCCCCCACCCCCACCACCATGGATGACTACATCCCACCACCATTCAAAGGTTGAGTCGTCGCCGTCCCGAGATCATCATTCCCATCACAAGGTTAGCTCATGATCTCAATTCTATAACTTTTTGTCAAAAATAACATAGGGACAACAAATTAGGCTAAATCAATGTATAACTATTGCATAAGTATGAAATATGTGAGATTAGTAATATTTTACATATGTATTAATATCTTCTGTTGATATCAAATCTAATCAAATGCAGTCAAGTGGGTCACCGGACAAATCGACAATGAAGGTCGAGGGGAGAGTGATTCATTACAAAATCGCAAACGAGAAAGGAGACGTGGAAGAAGGAGAAGAGGTGAGGTTCATATTCAAAGGAAGTGAAGTGGAAGAGTTGAAGGAGAGATTAAAAGAGGAGACCGGCCTAGAAGACATCGTTGTCTGCTCTCGCAACCCTCTCAATCAAAAACTTTATCCTCTTCGCCTTCAACTTCCTCCCAACAACAACGACATGCACGTCGTTGTTGTCCCTTCGTCCGGAGGTTAGTATAGTTTCAAAAAATTTACTTTTGGTCCTTATAACTTTAGCTAATTGCCCATATCTCTCACTTTATCATATGGAATAAGGTAGTATTTCCTAGGTTTTATACTATTGTCTGATCTCGTCACTAAATGTTCATCAGATGTCGAAGCACCCGACGAAAGCCCGTAGAGCAGAGAAGTCAAACCACAAGGTTTTCTAGGAATGTTTTTGCAGCTCCAAATTGACAGAAAGTCAGATTTTTTCATGTTAAAGTTGAGAAAGAGGAGCTCATGCTTATTAATTCCCTATTGAATTTTTGTCTGAAATTTTTGTATCAATTGTAACATACAAAATGCCGCATTGTTTGTATCAGTTGTAGTAATAATCATTATTCACAGACTTTAGATACATTATTCAAACATTGTAAGCTTAGTCGTTATCGAATGTTGCACATTTATTCGATTTTTTAGGATTTGGAATTGATAGTATAGGATGGCGTTTGGGATGAAGATAATGTCTACAAGAATTACAAGTCTGACTTAGTGGTAATAAGTCAACCCTTTTGGAATTCACCAAATCAATTGTAGAGCATATTAAGTTCAGGTTGGAAACAAAATTTTGAGTCTATCTCTTTCGAACGGTGAAGTCAAATTTATGATTATAAGTCTTTCTGAGAATAAGGACTTTGCTTGGATGTTTGCAGGGTATCGAATGGTGGAAGCCTAAGTTCAACGAAGAATACTATCAAAGAGGAGAAAGAGTAAGTTCATTGACATTGAAAGTATTGGCATGCTAATACAAAGTGTTTTTTTTTTCATTTCAAAAGATTGTATTTTTTTGGAGTTAGGATGATTTGGAGAAGGTTGTCTACATGGTTGCGTTAAAAAGGAGGTTTCCAATCCAGTAAGAAACAGTTCAATGTCGAGTGTATCAACGACTCATAAATGGTACCTTTGTGCTTCAATATTTAGGTATAGAAAATTGTGGATTGTTAAGAAATTTCTAGATGAGTACAACTCCACGTAATATAATGGATTATGCTTGAAAAAATGATGGGATTAGCAAGATTTCCAAGGGTTTTTTTCTGAAATGTTTGGTCAGGGAATAGAGTCTTTGGTTCAGAAAGGCCAACCGACCGAGTTAGTTGTATATATCTCACTTCAGCGATTTACCCTTTCTAACAGTAGATGTGATCGTTGAATGCTTAATTCTATTCCCATATGCTTAATGGGTCCTTAAGCATATTTACATTGCTCGAGTTTGTTGAAAAATCAGTGGATAAGTATGTTCCCCTATAAGTTCTTAGTAGATGTCAGTTCTTCATCATTTTGATCACTGTGGTCAATGTAGTGTATGCTTCTTTGTATTAAGAGTTTCTGTTTAAACAATGTTAATTTAGTGGTTTAGATTTAATTTAAGATTGTTACATTTTGTTGATCTGAGATGTTGCGTACTTTTAGGCTTTGATTTATTTTATTAAAAACTTCAAAGTTTTGTAAAGGATGAAATATGGCAATTGGTTGGTGGCTACAGGTTTGAGTAAGAATACTTGGGAGAGGGATGATTTTAGTGCCTCAAATTACTTTGGCCTCCAGCTTAGTAAGAAAATGGTTCAATTAGGGTTCTATGAGAGAAACAACATTAGGCCAACCACTTCAGGAGGCAGAGATTTAACCTTTCCTGTTACAACTAAAGTATTTTCCTTTCCATAGAGGAATGCCACAATAAATGAGAGAAAAAGGTTCTCCAGATCATAGAAACTGTCTTAGCTAAGCTACAATACCAAGATTGGTTTCACATGGACATCAAAATTCCAACTCAACTTCAAAAACTTTAGGATATTTGCAAGAAATCACCTAAAAACTGTTGGGTTTTCAAGCACACAGATGATAGGAGAAAATAAACGAACGAATCATTAGACCAAAAAAAGGTTAACAATGGGTATATCTTACAGGAAAGAGAAAATCAGTCAGATTGAGCTCAAACAAGAACATGGAGTTTATATAATACGTGTAAATTCAAATCACTGGTCAAGTTAGAATATAGATAATTTTCATATGTTTGCATAAAAAGAGGAAGAAGAGTGAGAGAGAGAACTTATTGCTGGGGATTTGTGGATTTAAGTTCCACCAGAAGCTGATCGGTGCTTCTGAATCTTCTTCTCCAGCTCTTCCTTACGGGCTCCAACCACCGTATCCAACACTTTCCCTCTCCTCAGCAATACAAATGTTGGCATTGCTTGTACTCCAAAATCCTGAGCCACATCCTGATTACAGAGACACTCGTGTCATTCTCACAATTGGATTCAGGGTAAATTTCTTTTAGTCATTTTTTCACTTTAGTCCGTGTTAAAAAGATTCAATCTAGCAAATTATGTTTGAACATTATTCTAGAATTCAATAACATGTTGGGATGCAGATTCAAGTCTCTAACATTTTAATTGAGGATACAATGTCTTAACTTGTTGAGCTGTGAGAAGAGGGCATAGTTTTCAATTATATCATAAGTAACTCCTCCAAGTTTCTATGATAAAATTACATGAAACCATACCTATTCAGAGAGAAAAGTTTCGTATTTCGTCTCCAAGTTACTTAGAAATTGGCAGAAATTGCAAATTTTCCACTCTTATATGCTCAATTCCTCTTCTAAGCTTATGCTAACTCACTACTATCATTCAATTTCAACATAGACCAACAGAAAGATATTATTAGAGTAACAGAGACTAAACTGACGAACACCCTAACATAAACCACCAAAATTTATAATTAGCAACAATTGCAATTAAGAATCAGAAACAGAAACAAGGGAATGCCAAATTAGAAGTAGAAAGACATACAGATAACTCATCGACATCGATTTTGATGAACTCAACATCAGTATATGTACTGGCCATGGCGTTGAAGGACGGCTCCATGAGCCTACAAGGTCCACACCAAGTCGCCGAGAAATCAATCACCATCTACTCTCACACAGTCGCAAAAAAATCAACGAAGAGAGAAAATCATATCACCGATCAACAGTAGTCCTAGAAAAAACCCCTTCAATCAAACGACTGGCAATGGAAAAGGTAAAATTGATTCTTACGAGCTTGGAAGATTCCTGAACGGAATCGAAGTGGAGTTTCCATCTGGCCGACGAATGAAAAGAAGACACCGACGACGGCTCCGACGAGGCAGCTTCGGCACTCGCCGTTGAGGGGCCGAACCATTTAGAAACAAGAGTGCCGATCGTTGAGAAAAGAACTCCCATTTTTCTCTCTCTATTTTCTCTCTCTTGGCAAAAGAAAATGGCGTGTTCTATGCCGGCGTAGACTTGGAGAAAATGGGCCCAACTACGGGCCCAACTGCGGCCCAACTACCAAATATTAATTAGGGATATTTAATTAAAAAAAAAAAGGATATTTAAGGTATAAAATAGGGAAAAAAATAAATTTTAATTCTCTCTAATTTTTTATAATTTCGAAAGTTTTAAGTCTCTTTAAATTATATTTTTTATTTTTCACTGAAACATTTTTATATCTAACTTATAATTTTTTTTCAATTTTGAGATTGGGTTAAATTTTTAATAAAAGTAAAATATTTATTTATTTATTTTTAAATATTTAATTTTGCAACTCACCATTAATATATATATATATTTTTAAAAAAAGAGGAGGGGAAGGGAGATTGAATAGCAAAAAAGATGCAATAAAGAAAGAAAAATGGAACAATATATCAATTGTAAATCTCCTCCTCAACCAGTTTCATCTGGCCCGGTTTCAAAAGGGACTCATCATCTTAACATTTATTTCTACAATCCAAAACGACTGGCGGCAACATTCATCAACACATATCATCGAGGTCTCGACAAACAACTTGGGGAGCTATGTACCAGAAAACTCTACCTTAATTCTTCCGGCTTAATTCTTCCGGCCATAGCGAGTAATCAATTTGTCCTATCATGGCTTGAGGGCCAAAGCTAGTCCAACCTTGGCACTCTTGTCAATCGCTTTGGTGTCTACCTCCCCAGATACGGTGAAGAACGACTTTGGACGCCACTCGTGCTGGATAAGAGCACTCGCCTTCCCAAAGTTGTTCACTCGAGCCTTCACCGTGGTCAGTGGATCAAGTGCATGTTGGGTTCCAACAGTGATTGTATTCTCATTGGAGGAAAAGCTGTGAGCGACCTCTGCTCCGACGGCCGTGCTGGTCAAAGGGTTCACTGTGTGGTAGTATGATGCACTCAACGTATCACCCTTGTCATTCCTGGGTCATTAACGGACATCATTCTCCTTAATATGTACCAAAAAGGAGTATAACTCATAAACCTGTAAGAGAGCTGACTAGAAAACTCACAAGGTCAGAGAAGCAATTAGGTCTGCGTTAGCAAAGCTCAGTCCAGTATTGACTTTGGTGAAGTTTCCAGTTTTGGTGTCAAATGAGAGATCGGTACCGAGGGCAAGAAGATTTGACCCAACGACACCAGAAAAGTTGACGATAGGATTGGCTGTCAACCCAATACTCGTGCTGATTCCAGCATAGTCATGCAGATATTGCAGTTCCACCTACTTGACAAAAACAAAAAATCAGTCGGTGATTCTTATCGACCTGTTTATAACTATTTCAACACGTCAGTCAGCAAAAAATGAAAAAGAAAATGCACAACTCCATCAAAAAGTAGGACACAATCTCTCCAGAGACTGAAAGTACATTATTCCATCACTCACCTTACCAGACCTTTGATCAGGGACTTTGAAACTAAGTATTGCCTTCAATCCAGGAGCAGGTTCATCCACAGTTATAGTTGTAACAAGCTACAAAATTTCAGAACAGCATTTCTTAGATTGTTAACTGATATGAGCTACAAAGAGAGGCAATCTTGCTGCTTTCAACATGAAAATGGACCAACCTATGACTATTGACTATGAAGAATTATGGTTTCCTATTCTAATTAATAAAAGTTCGAAGGAATTAAACTAGACAAGAGAGTCTACCTTCCGCAAAAACTTGATTCAAATGTTATATTCTATGTTGGTATTTTAATCAGTATACTACGCATGTTCATACCGCTATACATGATCATATAATCCTTGATTGTGAACAGTTCAGATGAACTTTCTGTATATCATTTAGACTTTTTCAAAGGACCTTAAGCTGCATAGTGCCTCATAATTGGATAAAAATTATAGACATCCAGATATAAACATGAAACAACAATGATACTACAAGTGAACCTTCAAATTTCTTGATAGGCTAATGGAAAAAACTATGGAAGTTTAAATGTATAAAATTTTAAAAGTGGTATAAAGTAATGGGGGGTAGAGGGAGACAGAGAGACGAGAAAGAACATACTTAAATCATAATCTGAGGGATAACAAATAAGAAAAATAGATTACATTGGAGCTTGTGTCAACTTTGATATCGGTCGTGATGTTTTTGTTCTTGAGCTGAGTATTAACATCACCCAAAAACAGGTCACCCTTCTTCGTTCCTGAAGATGTTATAGCCTACAAATAAAAACACATAAACAAAGAATTAGAAAAAGCTTGTAACAATAGAGGAGAAGAATTATCGAAGTTACATCCAAAATACTAAGTACAAAAAACTAGCAAGCAAGCAGCAAATCTGAGATGGAACTTGAACTTTTAATGGAAGCCTGAACTAATTCAAAGAAACCTCTGGTGCAAAAGAATTGAGAATCACTGTGGATGATGATTGGTGCATGCAACACAAACAAAATGCAAAGTAACCAAACATTAGAGCAACTACAATTTATTTTACACGAAAATTATTAATATGAAAAGAAACCAATGATGCCCCAAAAACAGAGTGGTAATGCAAGCGCATTTGTCAATGATCATTCAAATAAAAGAAAACCCTATATTCATTACCTCAAAGAATCGAAACCCAGCCCAAATTATATATATCAAGGAAGGCTGTAATAAATTCTGATAATACGTTCAAGATCGATTACAAACAGAAACGAAGATTATAATTTCAATCCATAGAACAGCATAGAGAAGTCAAGAAAGTATATTAAGAAGCTTATTTTCATTTTTTGTTTTTTCTTCTCTTTTGCGTTCTTCAAGATTCATTCACCAATGGAAATTACATCCACAAGTGTATCTTCGACACAAAAACAGATCTAGAAACTGAAGAAAGTGTGGCAGGACGAACTCACAACTCCAGTGGGGGAGTAAGTGGTGATGGTGAACTTCTGGTCGCTCTGGTAGTCTCTGTAAAGAAGATCTGCCAAAGAAAAAGGCAAAACACAACAAAATTTGAAGAAAAAATCAACAAAAATGACATATTGAACACCATATTACCCAGAAATGAAGATGAAGATGAAGAAATCAATAACCTCTAGCTCTCTTGCCGATATCAGAGTAGAGACCAGGACCCTTCCCCATGATTTGTAGTAACGGAAATTGAAATGAAAACTCCCAAAGAAATACGATAGTCCTCTTCCCCAAAGCTGTAGAAAATGGTTGGAGGAATCGGTGGCTCTCATATACACCTTCAAAACCCTAATTTCAGCGCTTTTTTTTTTTTTTTTTTTTTTTTTCTTAATTGTCTTCATACCGTTGGATTCTAAGACAAAGGGTCACAATGTAGCCTTTATGACCGTTGATTTTTTTTTTTTTTTTTTTTTTAATTTCTTGAAGGATGATAATATTGTATCTCTTTCTTTTTTCTTTCTTTTTTCTTTTTTTTTTTTTTTTTTCTGTGAAGCTCAAATATTTTAATTTAAGTGTATGGGAAAATTACAAAATTGAGGCGATATCATTTTAGATAAATAATTCTACAAAAATAAAAAATAATAAAAAATAAAAAACCTTTTAAGATAATAATATTTGGTAAGTTTTATGATTTAATGTATACACCCCACCAATTAAGTTATGTTTTTTTGTTTTTTTATTTTTAAATTTTTCATTGAGAAAAAAATAATAATAATCGAGTCGTACGTTGTTTTTGGAGTTAGCTCACTCTCGCAGGATCATAACTCTCTGTCCCGACACTCAAACTATACTAGTGTGACCCAAATTCAGGAGTATGTCCAATATTGGGTAGGTTCTACTAAAATTAGCGACTACTAAAACTCTCGATTCACACTACAAACTACGCTCAATAGCTCAACAAAAGCTATTGACTTCCAAGGTTCCACAACCCGATAAGAGAAACAGTATTTTCTTATAAAATTATCTCATTGCGTCACGAAAAAAAAATCTCGTATATATGTGCATGCTCGTGCACGTGGGGTACAATAATTTTCATGCATTTTCATCTTCCATACGAAGGAGTTTAATATCATCATTGGAGTTTTGTCTTCTGTATTGTTAACAAATGATGATCTTGTCTCTTACATGCTCTACTCTCACTGCAACTGTTATAACTAATCTTCTTGATAAACTTCAAAGCTCAAAACCTATAAAAATAACTAAATAAGGGCATAGAAACCTCTTCCTAGTAGACGTGTTTTAAAATTGTGAGGCTGACGGCGATACGTAACGGACCAAAGTGGACAATATTTACTAACGGTGGACTCGAGTAGACTACCTTCTACTAATAGTTAATAGCACCAAGAAAACGTTGAACTTTCATGCATTTTCATATTGTTTTTTGATAGAATCTTCGAAGCCCGGCTGATATTTCAACAATTTATAGTCTTTAGAGTAAAAAAAAAATGCTAAGACATGGATAGCGAAGGTTCGTTCGCTCGGGTATCGATCAAAAGTATGGCAACTTGCCCTCTATTTTGTTTATTGCACATAATACTCGTTCGGTTGTATTCATAGTGTCACGGTCATGCTCGAAATGCGAAGACACTTAACACACACATTTACAAGCATTCTTAAAATCATAAGTCGTATACCATAATGGGAAAAAATGGCTACAAAAATGTATAACTCAAAAACTTCTTTTATGCATCTGCACATGGTCTGACCTGGTGCTTAGCGTCGATGTTATAACTTCTTGTGTTCTGATGCCACGTATCGTGTCGTGTCGTGTCGTGTCATGTGGTGGCAGCATTGATGATTTACAATGATAGCAAGGAGTAATAAGCCAATGCTACTGGCAATGCAACGAGCAAGCCTAGAAGTACCCTGACACCAAAACAAAGCCCCATTTCAGTACTAGTTGAGCCCAAGAGATGAAAGTTAGAAGAGTTACCCTGTGCTTAAGACATCTGGGTGTATATTATACTCTTTCGCAAACACAAATGGAACAATGCCTTGAGGAAGTGCTGCCTGTACCAAACAACAAACAATCAAACAAAACGGACCTGCTAGCAGATATGGTCCTCTTTAGGCTTTCCTTCAAGGCTTTTAAAACGTGTTTGCTCCACCAGTTATAAAGGGTGTTTCCGTTCTCCTCTCCAACCAACGTGGGATCTCACAATCCACCCCCTTTCAGGGCCCAACGTCCTCGCTGACACTTGTTCCTTTCTCCAATCAATGTGGGAACCCCACCAAATCCACCCCCTTCGGAGACCAGCGTCCTTACTAACACACCGCCTCATGTCTACTCCCTTCAGGGAACAGCCTCCTTACTGGCACATCGTCCAATATCTGGCTTTGATACCATTTGTAATGGCCGAGACCCACCACTAACAGATATTGGGAGAGGTTTCAGACTTTCCCTCAAGGTTTTTAAAACGTGTCCACTAGGGAGAGGTTTCCACACCCTTATCAAGGGTGTTTCGTTCTCCTCCAGAATCGATGTGGGATCTCACAACTGGTAATGCAAATTAAAACAAACCTGCACGATTGCCACTCGGAGCAATCTGCCCTTGAGGCCTAGAGGAAGTGAGGATGCAGCCATAAGTGCAGGTCCCATTAAGAATTTCATTCCCATGGCTACCAGTGTCATCTTTGTACCGCATGCTATGATGCTTGTCCGTGATCCCATGAAAAGGCCTAAGCTGAACATGGCCATACCAAGTCCTCCAGTTGATAGAATTGTTATGGATCGGTCTATTACTTCTGGTAGTTTTACTCCCCACCTGAGAGTATGTTAGTTTCATCCCCAAACATGAGTGAAGTGAGAGCAGAGGTGTTGTGTTTCGTGTACCTGAATCTTATGCTTGCCCAAATGAGTCCTAATATTGTTGCATGAGTGTTGGGGTTGTAGATGAGCTTCCTAGCAACTGTGAAGAGAATGGACCTGGTTTTGTGCCTCCTTCCATTGCTGTCTCTTGCTTCCTCACCTTCTTCTTTGGCTAATCCTTCTTCATTTGTATCAATTTCTGAAAGATAAACACGGTGAGATCGCATATCGATTGGAGAGGGGAACGAGTGCCAGCGAGGACGCTGGTCCTAAAGGGGGTAGATTGTGAGATCCTACCTTGGTTGGGAGGAGAAAGAAGCATTTTTTATAAGGGTGTGGAAACCTCTTCCGCAGACGTGTTTTAAAAACCTTGAGAGAAAATCTAAAAGGGAAAACCTAGAGAGAACAATATCTGCTAGTGGTGAGCTTAGGCTGTTACAAATGGTATTAGAGCTAGACACTGTGTGGTGTGCCAACGAGGATGCTGGGTCTCGAAGGGTGGTGGATTGTGAGATCCCTCATCGATGGGATGGGAGAGGGGAACAACATTGATTGAAGAGGGGAAACGAGTGCCAACGAGGACGCTGGACCTACAGGGGTGGATGTTGAGAATTATTGGGAGTGAGTCCCACGTTGGTTAATTCCATCATGGGTTTATAAGTGAGAAATACTATCTCAATTGGTATGAAGCCTTTTGGGAAGCCCAAAGCAAAACCGTGAGAGCTTATGCTCAAAGTAGACAATATCATACCATTGTGGAGATCCGTGACTTCTAACAGTGGATTGTGAGATTCCACGTCGGTTAGGGAGGAGAACAAATCATTTTTTATAAGGGTGTAGAAACCTCTCCCTAACAGACACATTTTAAAAACCTTGAGAGGAAGCTCGGAAAGTAGTCGAAATAGGGCAATATCTGCTAGGGGTGGTCTTGGGCTGTTACAATTGGTATCAGAGCTAGACACTGAACAGTGTGCCAGGAAGGACACTAGGGGCCCAAGGGGGTGGATTGTGAGATCCCACATCAATTGGAGAGGAAAACGAGTGCTAGCGAGGATGCTGGACCCCAAAAGTGGTGGATTGTGAGATCCCACATCGGTTGAGGAGGAGAACGAGAACGAAACATGTTTTTAAAAAAGTTGAGATAATTTGATTCAAAAACCAAATTCCAATCCTTACCTATGGCTTCTGATGCTGGAGCTAAAGCAGCTGCTTTAGTGGTAGTAAACTCAAACAGAAACAACAATATATTATACCAAACAACGCTCTGCAAGACAACAATCTGGGCAAGAAGCACATCTGCTTCACTGCCATACATGGCCTTCAATACAGGCAGCCCAAGAATGAGAGTATTAGGCATGGTGGACAGAGAAAGCCCTGTGATTATCCAGTTCAAGCCTCCCCTAGACGTGATTTTAGTCACTGCTCCCATCAGAGCAATAGCTAATATCTTCTGAACAAAGTCAGCCAATATCAATTGCAGGTTCATTTTGTAGAGATTGTTGTCCGAAATGACTTGAAATGATAGCAGTGGGATTGAGAATTTCGCCACAAACTTGTTTATTCCACAACATTGCTCTGCTGTGAAGAACTTCCACCATTTTACTGATATGTAAGCTAATATCATGGCCACATACAGAGGGACTGTGGCTGCCACAACATGATACACATCAGACAACGAAATCATGGTCACCAGCAGCTGAGGGGTTTCAAAGTTTTTCCTTCAACAAAACCACTTTTCTCTGCTTTTCTTCATTGCTTCTCAGCCACTGTTCATTGGAAGCCTCTTCATCCAAGAATGCCCACTCTCCTTCAGCCCTCTTATTTATAGGTGAGCGTAAGTACCCGAACCCAACCCGACCCAACCATGTTCGGTTGGGTCGGTTTTTCAAGAAACTTGATCCGACCCACTTACACCCCTAACTCGATTGTTTAGTATAACTCATAACTAAATGAGATTTTTTTTTTTTTTTTTTTTCTATACATTTAGTGAACCAACTTTGTATAATCCCTCTTGTGACAGTAATATGAGGGAGTAAACTTATGAAAGTGGGGGCATTTTGTCACTGTCAGCTAAAGGTAGATTCTACCATTCTTGTGCTCATGTGCTTCATGATTTATAAGTTCTTTAAATAAAGCAGATCTAAGTAGACTGACATGATAGCTCTGTAACTTCTTCCTGCTTGTTCTTTGAAAGAGAGGTGTTCGCGGGTTGGATTGGATCGAGTTGAGATAATATAATCTAGTTTTAAGGAAATTTATTAACCAACACTGTAACCGTCCAAGCCTACCACTAGCAGATATTGTCCTCTTTAAGCTTTTCCTTTTGG
Source organism: Cucurbita pepo subsp. pepo (assembly GCF_057944985.1). NCBI lineage: Eukaryota > Viridiplantae > Streptophyta > Magnoliopsida > Cucurbitales > Cucurbitaceae > Cucurbita > Cucurbita pepo. The sequence goes on from NC_141801.1 coordinate 8,122,533, forward strand.
GTTTACCCTCAAGGTTTTAAAACACGTCACTAGGGAGAGGTTTCCACATCCTTATAAGGAATGCTTCGTTCTCCTCCCCATCCAACGTGGGATCTCACAATCCACTCCCCTTTGGTGCCCAGCGTCCTTACTGACACTCGTTCCGTTATCCAATCAATGTGGGACCCTCCAATCCACCCCCCTTCAAGGCTCAGAATCTTTACTGTCACACCGCCTCGTGTCCACCCTCTTTAGGCCTTAGCCTCCTTACTAGCACATTGCCCGGTGTCTGACTCTGATACTCTTTGTAACAGACCAAGCTCACCAGTCCTCCTTGAGATTCCCCTCAAGATTTTTAAAACACGTTTACTAGGGAGAGGCTTACACACCCTTATAAAGAATACTTCGTTCTCCTCCCCAACAGATACCGATATGGAATCTCCCAAGCACAATCCATAAACTTTTCATTTATTTGAACCTCAACCCAACTCAAATAGATTCATAACCCAACCAAAGCCGTACAAATTGGGTTGAATTGATCGAATTTTTCGAGTCATCGAACACCCCTAGGAAGAATATTGGTAGTTTTCTTGTAATAATAAAGGCTGTATCTGGTCTGTTTATCTTGTAGCAGTGGGAAAAAGGAATAAAGAAATGCATTGCAAGTGAAGTAATGGGAATCATAGTGGCACAGTTCAATGCAGTTGTGTGAAGGAATCACTGCTAAAAATGGTCAAAAGCTGAGAATAATTGAGATGGGAAGGAATTTCCTTTTGTGCAATGCAAAATTTAGGTGAGTTTTGCAATGTTCTTTACAATAAAGACTTGAAAACTTGTAGGAAGCCCTTGAAGAATGATGCCCAAGGCCTTATAGAGCCTCAAAAGTAGCTCAACAATTGGAATTTGATCCCTTTTTTGTGTTATTGATTACAAGAAAAATTGCCAACTCATTACAAAGTCAAGAACATCTCATTCATATAGAATTGTTTTAAGCTAGTGGCCCAATGGTTCTTCAAATTCTATTCGCCATTTAATTCTGATATCAACAATGGGTATCATCTCAAATTCTTTATGCTATCAAATGTTGTGACATACAATATCTTTTGCTACTCACTTTGTCCATTGGTTTATGAAACACTGTTCTTGGGAGGGTTATGCTGTCTCCACCTTGTTTCCACTCAAAATAAGCTTTTGGTTAAAGATATTGCTTTTTTCAACCCAACATATAATTTAATTGGTTAAAGTATATATCCTCTATTATAGGTCAAGAGGTTTAAATTCTTCTACTCACGTGATGTTGAACTAAAAAAAAATCTTCATATTTCACGTTATTGGTTATGCTTATACATTAGTATTTACGTGCTATGCTTAGTTTCTTATGTGACTCCATTGGAATAAAAATAGAATATACCATAGTTTTCTATTAACTTAAAGTGTTATTGTGACATAACTTTTTATGCTAAAATATTGAATTAAAATGTCTTTATTATTTTGTGGACTTATATGTTTAATAAAATGGTCTTAAAATAATACAAAGGAAATATTAAAATAAACATAGTAAATGTAAAACTAATCTAAGATCTATGAAATTAAATGTTACTACATGTCCATGTGTCATGGTATTTAATTGCGATATCGCCGTGAATCTATAAAGGTGTCTTGTCTTTATTAGAAGAGCACATGACTTGAGTATTTTTAAAAAATATGATCTCACTATTAAGGTCGGGAATACAAACACATGTAATAATGAACACATTGTAATACTTCCTTACACATGGCCCACATGAGCTCACCAGTCAACCTCCCCCAAAATTATTTTGAAGAATAAAATAAATATATGTACAATTATTTTATAAGTAAAAGTCATGAACCAATTTAATCCAACCGAGACGACAATTCACTTGAATTAATTAAAATTATATATAATTTCATTAAACAAATTAATAATGTGATTAGTTTTTAAAAGGTTTAAAACATTCTAATTCATATTAATATCGCTCGGGCCAATATGATATCAGTCTAACTAATATAAGGGTTGTGAGTTCTTGATCAAAATCGGATTTACTTTGTTTGGGATGAACTCACAAAGACTCGACTGGGGACTTCTCTTATAGAGTAGCGTCTTTTATAAGACTCGATTTCTCAGAGAAATGAAACTCGAAGGAATCTAAATTTTTTTTTTTATCTCTTTTGGCTGCCTTTAAGCTCTTTCGATAAGACGTCTATCCACATGTATCCCAATGTGACGTCCATTTTTTAGTATTGGATATACTCGAGAGAAATGTTTGGAATTCGACCTCTCCCAAAGTAACGTCCCAAAGTACATTTTCAAGTTGTCACAATTAATTAGTCTACGACGTACCAAAAGTGCAGTAGAAAATTCTAGTTTAGTTAAAATCTTTTTTTTTATCCAACTACTAGAAAATACGGTTTTAAACCCAACCCAACTTGACTGCATTTGAGTTTAATGAGATCTTAGTTATTAGTGCAACATATGTAGAAGATAAACCTGATTTTTTTAGAAAATTAAAAAAAAAAAAAATGAACAAATGAACAAATCAACTCGACCTAACCCAATTGGAAATTGTCAACCCATTTAGGTCAGTCATGTCACAAATCCAACGAATTCAAAAATTTTCAACCCAATTCGACTCGAAGTTGTCAACCCATTTGGGTCAGTCATGTTACCAATCCAACCAATTCGAAAATTTTCAACCCAACTCGAGGTTGTCAACCCATTTGGGTCATTCATGTCCAAACCCAACGAATTCGAAAATTTTCAACCCAACCCAACTGGAGGTTGTTTTAAAAGAAAGGTGGTTAACAATAGGAGTCAAATTAAGAATGAAGAAGTTCCCTCATATGAGGCAAAAGAATAGATGGTTGTTATTCAAAAAAAGGAAAAAGAATGACTGAAATGTGGCGTATAAAAAGGGCATTGATGAGGGGATTAGGCAGGGCAAGCAATGTTTGGAGCTTAGAGAAATAAAGAAAGAAAAAACTGAGGCTTTGTACACATTTTGGTCTGGCAAGGTCTTGTGTTTGGTTTGGGTTTGTAAACCTATCTGGGTTGCTTTGTTAGGAGACCTTGACCAGCCCAAACAAGGCTTGCTTTCCCAGAGAGCCTCCAAAAAACACCAAAAAATAAAAAAAAACACACACACACACAACAACAACAACAACAACAACAATAAACAACTATGATGGCTGGCTGTCGGTTTAAGGTTTTGATGGTTCTGCTGCTTTCAATGGCTGTTCTAATGCCAACTCTCCGAGCTGGCATTGCTGAATATGATGACTTTTTGCTCAAGAAGGCTGTTGCAGCCGAACAAGTGGCTCATGAGGCCTACAACCCCGACCCCATGAATGTCACTAACCATCTCAACCTTCAAGTTCATTTGTATGTTCATCCATCTTACTCCTCTCTTACTTTATTTAAATACAATTCCTCGTTTATTATTTATTCTAAATGAATGAAACGTGATTGAATTGGTCCCGGTCACTCTTCCAAACGGAATGGAAGAGGAGAGGAAAGGATCAGGAAAGGATCCAATGACTTTGAAAAAATTAAACGAGAAGCCGTATGATTGAATTGGTCTCAGTCACTCTTTGGGACGGAATGGAAGAGGGGACGAGATTCTCGAACGAGGAAAATGATCCAAATGATACAGAAACCAAATTAGAATTTTTTTCAAACCTTGTCTTCATTTTCTATTTTTTATAGTCTTTTTTTTCTATTTTTTATACTGTGTGTGTTCATCCGGTAAGATCGAGTTTATCAAAATGATGTTTTTTTATTCATTTTCGATATAGAGCTTTTGAGGGAAGCAATAGCACAAGGAGGGGCTTAGCCAAATACAAGGGACCATGTTTGGCGACAAACCCGATCGACCGATGTTGGAGATGCAACAAAAAATGGGCCAAAAACCGCAAGAAGCTAGCCTCTTGTGTCCTTGGTTTTGGCCGAAAAACCACCGGTGGCAAAAGAGGCCGTTACTACAAAGTAACCGATCCATCAGACACCGAATTCGTAGACCCTAAACCCGGAACCCTAAGACACGCATGTATTCAAAAACGACCATTATGGATCACATTTGGACGTAGCATGATCATCAAGCTATCAAAAGAGCTATTAATATCAAGTCACAAGACCATCGATGCACGTGGTGCCAATGTCCATATAGCCTATGGTGCTGGTCTAAGCATTCAATTCTCCCGCAATGTAATCATCCACGGCCTACACATCCACCACATCGTGGCAGCCAATGGTGGCATGATCCGTGACGCATACAATCACGTGGGCCTACGAACCGTAAGCGATGGCGATGGCATATCAATCTTTGGGTCGTCCAACATTTGGCTGGACCATCTCTCCATGTCAAACTGCCAAGATGGGCTCATAGACGCAATCCAAGGCTCCACAGCTATCACAGTGTCAAACTCCCATTTCACGCATCACAACGACGTGATGCTGTTTGGTGCAAGTGATTCATATCAAGGGGACTCCATCATGCAAGTGACCGTGGCATTTAACCATTTTGGTAAAGGGTTGGTGCAGCGAATGCCAAGGTGCCGATGGGGGTTCTTCCATGTGGTTAATAATGACTATACTCATTGGTTGATGTATGCAATTGGTGGGAGCCAACATCCAACGATTATAAGCCAAGGGAATAGGTTCATAGCGCCGCCAAACCCGGCTGCTAGGCAGATAACCAACAGGAACTATGCGCCGGAGAGTGTGTGGAAGACGTGGACGTGGAGGTCAGAAGGGGACTTGTTGATGAATGGTGCTTATTTTGTTCAGTCGGGGAGTCCGAGTAAGCGAAGGACGTACAGCAGGTTGGATATGATTAAGGCCAAGCCTGGGACTTATGTTAGAAGGCTTACGCGCTTTGCGGGGTCGCTGAATTGCTATGAGGGGCGCCCATGCTAAGCCATGGTGATGAATCAAACATTTTGTCATTTAAATTCAATTCATTTTTATTGTGATTGGGTTATGATTTGATTTGGAAATTGAATGGGTGACAGATGGGATGTTCGAGAATAAAGCAAGGGCGGAGTGAGGCTTTGGAAAGGCCTTGAGATGATGTTTGTTTTTTTAATTATTTTTGTTACCATTTGTATGTGTGAATTGTATTCACTTTCCTTTCTTTTCTTTTTATGTACACAATTCTATTTCCTTTATAATATTACTTTTTTTTTTTTTTTTTCATTTATCGTGGTCGGGTTCTCGGGTATTTTAAAAAAAGGTTTTTATATCTCCCAATCTCATCTGTAAAGAGCGAGATGATTGTTTGTTATTCTTATCATTGAAACATAGGTTAGGATTGAAGCTCTTAAAAGCCATCGAGGCATTGGTAGTCATATTGGTCAATCCTTTCTACATAGCCATATTGAAGCGATAAATGAGATCAATTCATTCTCTAAGAAACGTAGCAACTTCGAACTATGTATTTTTGGCCCAAGGCCTTTATTGTTAATAACAACTCCATTTAGTTAGTTCCACAGGTGTACATGAGTCATAAATCTTTTTTTGGTCATTTCAACTGTCATTACAATTCATTCAATAACTTGATTAGTCGATGAAATCGTAGGACTCGATGAAATCGTTTTTTTTTTTTAATGACATTTCTTTCTTGGGGTTTCTCCATTATTCATCTATTTACGTATTTTAAAAAGAGGATCCTACCCCGATTTCGGCTCTTATACATAATGCTACAATAATCAATTGGGTTATATTTAAGAGAAGTTTAGTCTACTATACAATGTCTCACATATAATAATCTAGAAATTACAATATAAAATGAAAAGGGAGGTTTGTGATGATTTTAAAATCTTTCATACTAGTATCCTTATGCATGAAGATAATTAATTCGTTCGTTTGTGGTCGGACTCTATTATGAATTTCTAACCACATTCTTCATAGAGCCTCTTATCTCTTCCTTCTCCGAGTTCGGGTTATGGAAGAAGGAACCGAGAAGAAAGTATCAGCAACAACAGGTTTTATTACGAGACAGCTCATGATGTTCATATCAATCTATGAGTTGGGTTGAATTTAAAGAATTTTTTGGACTCAAAAGTTCAAGTGGTTGGATTTGGTTACCCAACCCGAAAAAGTTTCTTGTTTTAACTTAGCATTTAAATTGTGCAAAGACAAACCATGAGTGTCCTAAATAGCAACGGTAAGCTTTTGCGCCAAAAGTACCATCAACCAAAGACCATAAAAGAAGGGAATCCCTGAAGAAATTTAAATTCTCCACCTCTTCCTGAATGGGAAACCCAAATGAATCAGTTTTACTCAATGTAAAGAAAGAATTCTAAATATTTACCAGGTTGTGTTAGCTTATAGCCAGCCAAGTCAGGTTGTTCAATCTCTCCTGTTGCTTCAAAAATAAATCCACACAACAGAAGCCGTAACCAACCGAGTTATGTTATGCTAATACAACGTGGACCAATAACCTAGGTACATGTAAGCAAATGATTCAGCTATATAGTCGTTGCACAAAAATGCAATACAGATCTTCCCGGACGTACCAAAAAGAACTCAAGGAAAATGCCTATAAAGAACTAGATATTGATCTATCATCTATGCACTGTCAGATTCGTTCCCTGAATCTATATTCATTGGCTGTGGATTCTTATAGCCACTGATTTCCTCCTTGTATCGTATTTTGTCATCCCGAGCCTTCGATTCGTACGGTTCTTTCTCTTCAGCTGCAAGTGAATTGATCAAGGTTAAGCTAAAAAAATATGTGCATTTCTTAGCTTAAGATGACATACTGGGATCAATGATGCAAGAGATCTCAATTAAAAAATTGAAAAGACACACATACCCGACATCTTATTCCACTTATCTCCAAGTACTCGCCCTAATTCCGTGAAAGAAATTCCAGGATTACTTTTCTTTATGTTCTGCAATGAGGAGATACAGGTAATAAGCAAACTAGTTCATGTTATTAATAAACATAGAAAGGAAAAATAAAAAGAAGGTTCCTACCTAGGTTTCGTCTTTGCAATAAAGAAGGGGGAGAATGAGAATAAAAGTGAGAAAATTACCTCTCTTTCCATCTTAGAGAAGAACATGAAACCAGATATTGCTCTCTTCGGTGCATTTGGATCCTTTTTCTTTTTAGGCTTTTTCTTCTTTGAACCATCATCAGTCCCTTCCCTAGGTTTCTTCTTGGCAGGTGGCTTGGAAGCTGAATGATCTTTTTTAGCCTCCTTTTTTCCAGGCTTCTGAAAATGGAAGCTCAGTGAGCTACAATATAGAATGCAAATACATATTCAACTCAAGGAAAGAGAAAATTCGCTCACCTCTTTTTCACCTCCACTTACACTAGCGTCAGAATCCTCCCCACCTGAATCATCTGTTGGAGAACCCCCATCATCCTTTTCAACCACAAAATCTGAATCCTACATGAACGCTTCCATATTATACAGAGTTGGACACGAATACCAAAAGGTGTATATAAAGAACTACACACACACACACAAGTTTACTCAAACACAATGATATATATACGTGACACAAATTCAGAACTTCATGCATACAAAAAGATTGCAAAGGATTGCATACGTGCAGGAAGCAAATATGAACAGAGAAAGATTCACCATTAGCTTCAGCATCAGTCTCACCCAATTGTTACCTTGAACGCATGCAATGATGCAACTACCCTCTCAACTCATGGTAATGCAAAAGTAGCAATAAAGACAATAAAATAATTTGCAAATTAGATGCATAGGAGGCAACGCTTGGTAAATCTATCACACGTGACATTTACATTTTAATGGATATTCACATGTAGTACCTATCCATGGCTCACACTACGTCTGTATAAAGTATGTCCAATCCTCAGAAACCTCATATCATTTCAATATTTTGTACTAACCACAAAATATTGGGCAATCATGCAAAAAAAAAAAAAAAAAATTATGTAAAAAGTTCCAAAATTTCAAAAATTCAACTGAATGAAAGATCATTTAACCAGTATGTACTACCATTGGGTTCAAGAGGCATACGTATAATAAATTAACCACCAAAAACGACCAGGGGAATCCAAAAGCATCAATGTGTCATGAATAAATAGAAAGTATCTGATATGAACTGTGCTTTTTTGGATGAAACGAACGAAATTCATAGAGAAAGAATGGAAGACTACACAAGGGCAATAAAAAAAAACTACGGGCCAAAAAGAGGGAAAATGGAGGAAAAATAGAAGAATACAAGAAAGAATAGAGAAAGGGGCTCCAATTCAAAAGAAAGATAAACAAGGAATAATCACTGAAGTCCATAATGATGGAAGGCCAATGGGAGACATATGAACTGTATTTACTGAACACTCATCCAATGGAAGATTGGATGGCCCCTATGAAAGGGCCAAAATCTCTCCTTACAACCTCAGAACACCCGAGACAAATAGATTACACCCTTGAACTGCCAAAGTCCTTCCTATTTATCATTTCCCATACCTTCAAATAACAATTCTAAAATCTTCAGTCCACGATGGTACATATCTATGAAGTCATCAATAGTTGTAATCCAACAAACGTGCTAGGACAAGTAGAAAATTGTGATCTGATTGAGCCTGATAATAGAAGGATAGAAAAGAATTGCCTAAGCTTGTATAAAGCCAGAGTTAGTTCTAAGTTCTGGAATTTTGAATAGGTATGAGCTCTCCCTCTACCATTCTCACACATCCCCTTCTAGTAATCTTATCCCCATCCAACTTTATTAGAACACTCTGCTATCACCTAAACTAACTTCGTCTCAACAGCCTAAATAATCACAACCACCTAACATTAACTGGTAGTGAAGTAAGCATCCTAATGCTTCCTACATAAAAGAGACAGTAGGCCTGAAGTATTAACAACTGTTGAAAGAGAGATCCAAATTGCGGTACTAAATAGGTCAAAGCTTACCTCTTCATCACTCTCATCTCCACCAGCTTCATTTCTAATACGCTCAAGATGTGGATCAACAGCATCATCATCATCCGCTTGGAGGACAGCCGCCACACCATCTCTAGCCTGGGCATCTCCCAGATTCATGATTTTCAAACCCTTTCCGCTGCAGGGATGAACAAATAAGTTAAAATGGAATAAAAGCCACCTCGATACATGCAAGGAAAGAAAATTAGACTCACCTGATAAAGTCAAAAAGATTATGGTATTCATTCCTCTGGATATTTCTAAAGAGATGTTCTTGTTCAGTTTTCAGTCTGATGAGAAGATCAAAGTAATGCATATTGGACCCACCAGCAGCATGCCTCTCAAATTCAACATAGTCAATCTATTACAAAAATATTTTAAGAAAAAGGTAAGCGACTCACTGGATTGAACTATCACATGATGTGAGAAAATGCAAGATCCCAAGAGCTTATACCTCATCGTGAAGAAGAAGGGTGGGAGGTTTAGGAAGAAAGAAAAAACTTTTTTCAAGTGGATACAAGACACCATCTTCAGCCTTCAAAGATGACTTGACAGCATAACCATCTTGACAACTGCGGAATTTTCCAGGTCTGGTAATTTTTGCACCAGATAGACCACGCAATATGGTGGTAAACACCTCGTGAATCAGCCCCTATTTTCAACAAAATTATTCACTGAGAGACATTGAATTCACAAGGCAAGTCTAAACACCTTGGTAGCTACTGCTGTAGATATAACAACAAATCATGTGATCCATGTCCTTATAAAACACATGGCAAAGTATGGCTGAACAGGTCCATCAATGGAACACTATGCTTTGATTACTTGATTGTAGCTGTGAAGCACAGACACTACAGCAGTTTGGGTAACATCTCCATGTCCAACAATATCAAACACTCCAACACTAGTTGGACACATGTTAGATACTTGTAAGTCATAGACATGTATCAAGTACTAGTTCAACAAACTGAATAAGACTCCAATACTTGTTGAGCATATTCTAAACACTTGTTCATAATCAACTCATGTGAGACACATGTAAGCATATGACAAAAAAATATTACCAATGGACTAAAGTATCCCATCCATTTTTAAAAATGGAGACACATATTTCATTGATATAATGAAATATATAAGGCAAGGGATTAAACCCCATATCAGTGGGATTCTAAAAAATCATTTCAATTCGCCAAAGGAGCTTGTATTTGTTTAGTTACCTTTTATAAATAGAAAAATAAAAAATAGTAATATAGGACAAAAATAATAAATTTTTTAGTGCAACATAAAACTGGTTTTATTAAAAAATAAAAAATAAAGATGCCTTATTGAGTTTAAATTTCCCTTCGGTATAGTATCAAAATAATATATATGTTTAAAAAATGTATCTAGCAATTGGTTTTGCTGTGCCCACGGCACACCCTAGGTTCTGCAAAATAATGTGCCACTGTTCATATTGTGTCTTCATTTCTGTTCCTTCGATCTAGAGTACGGAAGTTTTACTTTCTGAAAGGAAGGAGCGGTTGTTTACCTTATAAGAAGGTTCCAACTTGTCCTTGAACTTTGTGTGGAGAAGTTCATCGCCTATTTGCAAGGTGCTTTGAACCACATAGTCAGTCTCAAACTGCAAGGATGCATAAGAATAAAAGGTTATCCCAAGAATTACATGCAGGAAAATCTTAACAAATGAAGTGATAAATACCTGCAAAACAATATGAGGATATAAAGTTTGGCCTTTACGGATTGGTGGATCTAGAGTCACGACAACAAAAGTATGGGGCTGGTTGGACTGCATAAAACATCACAAGCACACAAGACTCCATATCTTATTGACTGCCTGATCTAGATAGTGTAAAATATAGGTCAATAGAGGTGAAGAAGAAAAACCTTTGGAAGTAAAAAAAGCCGAACAACACTACTGTATTGAATTTTGAAGTCATTGGCTTGTCCTTGGAGCCGCAGGAAAGAAAGGTGAAGTTCAACACTGTACCGACCCCTATACAACAAAAAATAATCTCCTTAGAATACCTTAAGAAAAAGGAAAAATCTAAGAAGCCAGTATTAAAAATACCAGATACATGTGCATGCTATGATAGTTCTATGCATGTGCAGCACATAACAAGCAGAATACAGAATACATTTCCTCTTGATAAATATCTACCTTGGAGTGAGGATAGCAATACCCTCAAATGTGACCACAGCTTCCTCAATGCCCGCACTAACATCCGCCATGGACATGATTTTGTCACGAAATACCTAAACCAAGCAATACTTCATAAACAGCCACAAAAAATATGTGTACTAGTCTGAAACAGATAATGATCCTACCTGAGCAGGAGGATGATTTTCATCACCAACGAATTGAGTATTGGTATTTGGTATGTGAAAACTTATCTCCATTAGAGAATCTTTCTGTGATCATAAATTCATAATGATAAAAAGTATTAGATCACAATGAAGCAAATGTAAAAGAAAAGCTTTGCAGTTTGAGATATTAGATATCATATTGCTCAACAATTTGGTTAGGAACAAACAACAAAAACTACTTACAAGAAAGAGACAACATAACCATTTACCTCATTAGCTCCTGTAGTATCGTCCACATGGAACTCTAACATAACATCATTCTTCCCTTGAAGTTGTGTTTGAGCAACATCAGCTAAAGACACTTCAAATGCTTGCTTTGAACCAACCAAGAATGTAAGCATGTTCCCTACATCATAAGTTACAAACGTAATTAAAAGAAGGCACACTTGACCTCATAAAACTAGTTCACAAAGTGATGGCTATCATATTTCATTTGCATAGCAGCTCATGCTAGAAATACAAAAATTCAATGAAATGTAAGCTAGAGCTAATTGCCAATATAGTGTAATTTAAAACCAAGATTGGCGGTTTCATAATATCCTTTTAATATCTTCTTAGATATCTACAGTTGCGATCTTATACATGCAAATAAAAAGTAGTTCTTTGGATATAAAATTGCTAACCATAAGAAATGATGAGTTAGAAAGTACAAGCACACCATGTGATAGATTGAATGCAGCAAAAATGCTTACCGTTCAAATCAACTTCACCCCAATTACGGCCGCTGACAGAAAGTTGTTTTTCCTCTGGTGCTATTCCACAATTACTTTGGAAAAATTTGGTTAAACTAGTAATGTCCTGCATTAACAAAAAAAATTATAAATAAAAAAGGAAGAAAAAAACTACAATCAGAACATATTGAATGCTCCATAAAAAACACAAATGTTCTTGAAATATTAGTTTGTAATCATCTCATTTCATGCTACTGCTGTGAACAGATGACATGCCCCAATCTAAAAGCTATTAACTAACCAAAGGCAATGGTTTATTGAATTATAACCCCATACAGTAAATGAGATATTAACACCTTGAGGTGCATAGCCAGATTCCAAAAGCAATAAATATAAAAACAACTTCGGTCTATAGAAATTCAGGAAACCTGGTCGCGGAATCCAATGAACTTGTAATATAATCCATCTTTGACCCGAATTCCCAACTGGTTTGTCCTTGGGACCTTCATCCATGTTACACCAATAATGTCTTCTTTATCCAGCTCAACAGCCTTGCCACCTCCTTGCTTCTTCCACTGAATACCTCTTTGATCTGTTTTAAGCTGACCAGGGTTCTGCGTTAAAACATACACACGGAGGATAACTGTTAGAATCCATGTTCATCATTCCATACCTTCACAGAACTGAAGCCCACAAAGCAAAATCAGAAATTGTAACTACTAAAGATCATTTCCTTCCTTTGTTGCTGAGTATCCTCCAATATAAAGAAGTTCACCAAATGCAACTAGTGAGATGCGAAGGATAAAAAATTACAAAGTCCGAAATAGAACTCTTTACCACGTGTTCCCAACAGATGACACTCGGAAAAAGATCAACAACCGCATCAAATTTTATAAACATGGGAAAGTTAAAGAAAACCTGCGATAGCTTATCAGCATTCCCTTCCCATAAAAATTCACCAAGAAAATAACTAATTATTCTGGCTATTTGCACGCAGCGCCACGAGGAGGTACACAAAGATACAAACAGTGGAGAAATATAAGAAATCCGCCTATTACTTTTCAGTTTGCAATACAAAACTATCATGTAAGTACATACAGAATCTAGGGATAGTTCAAAACTTAGGGTTTGAAAAGCACAAGAACATCCCAATGCCCATAATCTATACTAAATACAATGATCCAACTCCACCAAGAAACCTAGTTAAGTTACCGTTCAAAGGAGAGAAAGAGAGAGAGAGAGAGAGCTTACAGTGCCTCCACGACCGCCGAGAGAGATATTGTTGTAGAGCTGACCGTCAGCCATGGCTGGAAACCTGAGACCAACCAAAAGCAAGCTAATCGCAGAAAGAGAAATGCGAGGAGAAGGGTTTTTAATCGTTTGGGAGGAATTGCGAGTCCCACTCTCATGGCGCCAAACGGTGGTGATATGGTGTTTACGAACTCATCGTAATCTTTTTTACATTGATTTTGATTGGTTGTTTTTCGGCTCTAACGTATGTTTGCCCGCACTGGAGTATCGCCTTAATTACACTCAAAAAGTAAATTTTCATCCTCAATTTTGATCGCAAATAATAATAATAATAATAATAATAATAATAATAATAATGTTTCTTTCTTCTCTTGAACTAACGTGTCATCTCTCAATCCACCTCTTTTAGGGTCTATCGTCTTTATTGACATACTGCTCTGTGTCTAACTCTGACCTCTTTTGGGGTCTATCGTCTTTATTGGCACACTGGTGTCTAACTCTGATATCATTTATAACAATTCAAGCCCACAGCTAGTAGATATTGTTCACTTTAGCTCGTTACGTATCGTCGTCAGTTTCACAGTTTTAAAATGCATCTACTAGGGAGAGGTTTCCACACTCTTATAAAGAATGTTTTGTTATTCTCTCCAACCGATGTGAGATCTCATAATCCACCCTCTTCGAGGGCCCAACGCGCTCGCTGGCACACTGCTCAGTGTCTAACTTTGGTATTATTTATAACCGTCCAAACCCACTGCTAGCAGGCAGTGTCTGCTTTAGCCGTTACGTATTGTCGTCAACCTCATGGTGTTACACATAACCAATACTGGGAACAAACAAGGGAATCCCAAACCATATCCGCTTTTGCGCCAGCCACGACAATCTCACTCAAATTACAGGAACCCTTTTTCCCTTATTTATTAACCTGACCTGAACCTATTTATTCAAAGACAGTAAACAAAGACTCAACTCAAGAGGAATGAGACTTTACAGTGAAAGAAGAAATTCAGGGGGCTGAAGAAAATGAAAGATTCATTCTGAGAGAAAAGTTTCCACACCCTTAAAAAAAAAAATGTTTCGTTCTCCTCTACAACCGATGTGGGATCTCGAAATTCGAAGTTAGAAATAGAACCTAAAGCATGGTTTGAAGGTTGTCATAGGAAAGATCGTCATGCATAATTTGGAAGTGTATGGAGTTTTAGCTGCTCATGTAACTGTACTCATGTCTGCAACTGAAAACAACCCCATCACTTTCCTCCATTGTTGCTTCCTCCCACTAAAACACAAGCTTCACCAGCTTTCCTTAAACTTCTCAAATCAAGACAAATATGTCTTTTTCAATCAACTTTATGTTTTTAATTTGATCTAATTTGATCAATTAGTTGTAATTAACCTCTGTTAGTTGTAAGTAACCTCTGCTGAATTACCATTTAGTTGGACTCGATTCATGCGTAAATAGTAGAGGATAAACTTGTTGTCGGGGATCTTACGAAATTTAACAAGACATTCTTTTTGCTTGGGGGTAAACTTAGAACTGATGTTGACACCCGTGTATTCTTAAGTCCCTTACACTCATATTAGTAATCGAGTTTAAGAACACCTTAGACTAGAGAATTTGTAGACGTGTAACAAATATTACCACGTTACAAACACTCTTCAAGTTTCTCAAGACTCCTAATTGTGTAACAGCTCGATAGTTATTGATATCATGTTGATGATCATAATCGTTTTAGCTCGAGCTGACCTTTAACTTGTCTGGGTCGTTCTTTATAGCTATTTTCGTTGGATCGATTGTATTGGTTTCTAGATTGGTCTTTATAGCTATTTTCGTTGGATCGATTGTATTGGTTTCTAGATTGGCCTTTGGCCTCGATCGTCCCTCAAGGGTTTTACCACTTTAACCTTTAGCCAAACCCTTGAAGCTTCATGTCAACACATGTAAGTTGGACTGGAAGTGGTGTTTCCACCAGGGGCAGCTCAAGAGGCGCCAGCACCGGCAGAAGTTCTTTATCACGAACCCATCCTCGACCTAGTCAAGTTGGAGACGGAGAAATCCACTCTCGATCAATTTCATTCTAATCTTTTACAAAATCCCTCAGCAAAGATCGACACTCGATGGCTTGAGGAGCACGTCTCAAAGAGGTCATTGGGTCTTGAGCTTACACTTGTTTTGGACATAGCCACTTGCAATGAGCATTAAAATCCAAACAGAACAACCCAAAGCTATCGATCCAAAGATTTTGGAAGCACTTTTATGACCTTTAGCTAAACAACCAGAAGTCCTTTCACCGGCTGATACAAAAAGAAACAGAGGAAATTCTATGTTTTATAATGAAATAACGTTGGCAGAGACAATGTGGACAATGGTGTTCTTTGTCTTGTCTCAACTCTGCTTCGGAATTATCGACTCTCCTCTTTTGGACTTCCTTCCCCCACAAGAATTAACATCATCATCCAACAATTCATTCTTGGCTGTTCTTCCAAGTTTTGATCTTATAAAACAGAAACTGAAAAAGACAGGCTTTGAAAACAGTACAAGAACATGAATTGTATATATACATTATATTCAAATGGATTGAAACTTGCAGAGGTGGAGGGGAAGAACCCAGAAACAAATGGAGGCGCCAGCTTTGATTTTGAAGAACGAGGAGAATCTAAGAATATGTTGGACGGAAGGCCAAGTTCCGGCCACCAGGCGTGTCAAGAGACGGCGGAGAGATCCCTCCACTGCCTCTGCCATCGATCAAACTAAAAATAAGCAGCAATCCGATCAAGCTCCGACCACCACAACGAAGCGGAGCTCAAGATTTCGCGGCGTCAGCAGGTAAGAAACTGATATGATGGGTGAGATTTTGGTGTTCCTTATGGAAATTTATGGGTTTGTGTTTGGGATGAGAAGACATAGATGGACGGGTCGGTTTGAAGCTCATTTATGGGATAAGCTTTCTTGGAACTTGACACAAAAGAAGAAGGGTAAACAAGGTATAAGAACTTAACTTTTTCATACATCTCTGTTTCTCAATCTTCCATTTTCTTCTTTTACTAATACTTTCTTGTGGGGTTCTTTCTTTTTTTCCTCTTATCTTCGTGACCCTTTTGATGAACTGAAATTTTGGACGATCGAACCAGTTTATCTCGGTGAGTATATCTATATAACGGCTCAAGCCCGCTGCTAGGGAGTTGCTAAGAAGAAGTTTCCACATCTTTATAAGCAATGTTTTGTTCTCCTCCCCAACTGAACTTGGTCCTCACTAGCACTCGTTCCCTTCTCCAATTGATATGGGATCCCACAATCCACCCATTTCGAGGCCTAGCATCCTTGCTGGCACTCGTTCCTTTTTCCAATCGATGTGGGACCCCCAATTCACTCTCTTCAAGGCCCAGTGTCCTTGCTGACACACAGCCTCGTGTCCACTTTTGATTGTGAGATCTCATATCGGTTAGAGAAGGGAACTAAGCATTCTTATAAGGGTGTGGAAACCTCTCCGTAGCATAGGAATTTTAAAAACTGAGAGGAAGCCCAAAAGAAAAAACTCAAAGATATATGTTTATGTGTTTTGATTATATGATAGGAGCTTATGATGAAGAAGAATCAGCTGCAAGAGCGTATGATTTAGCAGCACTCAAGTACTGGGGTGTAACAACAATCACTAATTTTCAGATATCAGATTATGAGAAGGAGATTGAGATAATGCAGACAATGACAAAGGAGGAGTATTTGGCCTCTTTAAGAAGGTCTGGATTCATCAAACATCTTAACTGTGTTCATCAAATTGGCTTTGTTCTAACTTAAATTGTATTGTTTCAGGAAAAGCAGTGGATTCTCAAGAGGTGTGTCAAAATATAGAGGAGTGGCAAGGTGAAGTTCTTGTTGATTTTTGTGCTGTGATGAACTTCTTGAATGTGTTTAAGCATCCAAAAGGAAATCTGGGTGTTTGCAGGCACCATCACAATGGTAGATGGGAAGCAAGAATTGGGAGAGTTTATGGGAACAAGTACCTCTACCTTGGAACTTATGGTCACTAATTCTAAACAATTAGTTCTTAGTTAACAATTAAATTTGACTTATACTCACAGATTTGTTTGATCTTCCATCACAGGCACTCAAGAGGAAGCTGCTCGAGCTTACGATATGGCTGCCATTGAATACCGAGGGATCAATGCAGTTACCAACTTCGACTGGAGCAATTACATGGCCTGGCTGAAACCTCCGCTGCCACCCGTCGCCACCCCGAACGAATCCCATATGACATCGGACCCTCTCAAGGAGCTCTGCAACTCCAGCTCCATCATCCCAGCAGAAGAAACTTCCCTTTTCCAAAACCATCACTACCACGACAATTCCTTCCATTCTCTTCAAAAGCAAGAGCTTCTTCATAAAAGCTGCAGCATTCCTCTCAACAGTTATGTTAAATCTTCTCCATCAGCTCTCAACCTCCTTCTTCGATCTTCATTTTTCAAGAAACTCGTCGAGACCAACTCCAACCTTTCGGTGGATGAGGCTGATAATGGAGAAGAGGCGAAGACTCGAGCTGTGCTTGACAATGTGTTTGATGAATATGGAGACATCTTCTGTGATAGACTTACAGATGAAACGTTTGTTTGCAGCTCCGACAAAGAGCTGCAAGAAAGTGAGCTTCATTCGTTCTTAAATGGCTCATTTCATCGCTTCAAAGCATCCTGAAAAAGAGCTTGATTTTGTGTGTACTTTGTTCATACCATCATATTTAAC
Source organism: Cucurbita pepo subsp. pepo (assembly GCF_057944985.1). Lineage (NCBI taxonomy): Eukaryota > Viridiplantae > Streptophyta > Magnoliopsida > Cucurbitales > Cucurbitaceae > Cucurbita > Cucurbita pepo. The sequence continues at coordinate 8,140,458 of NC_141801.1, forward strand.
ATGTTAATATGAAAGTAAGAACTCGATTCTGTCAACTGTGGACACAAATGAATCAATTACTTCTTGCTTTATTCAGCTCTGTTCTAAAGCAAACAACTACAGCATGAATCTCAAATGTTGCAGAAACATAGAAAAGTAATAATCCAGAACTCGAGTATATTGCCAAATATAAAAAAAAAAGTACCCGGTTTCATACGATCGAATGCAACATCCTAACGCTTCCATCTATCTCTGCAATGAAATTACATATACGAGATGCCGTTGGATAATACATACCCTGCAACCCATTAATGAGCATCAAAATTGCTTTCTTTTGCTCTTGAAAAGTCTATCTCTCTTTGTGTAAACATACAAGAAAGCAAAGAAAACTCCTACAGATACAGACACAGAACCCCATGGAAATGGAGGGTCTTTAAAGCAAACCAACGATGCCTCAAGTTCTTGGGATGCATTGTAGACGATGGAGTGAAGCGTGTACAGGTCATGATCTGAAGATCTTATGTAGTACAAAGCCATCTCGAAGTCGAAATGCGACATTGCAGACACCACTTTGTCCAGCTTGTATTTGAAAAGGTTCCACCGCTGTATGAACTCCATTCGTTGCTTCGATTTTAGCAGATTTCTATCACCCCCATGTGCAGCTACAGAGTTAAGAACATCAATTGCACTAGTGATACTATTATTCAATGATGTCAAGATAACATTTCTCTTCGCTGCATCCTTCTGAACAAAAGATAAGGAGGAAACCTCTGAGAATGGACCGAAAGGAGTTTGCCCGATGCTCCACGAGTAATCGACTATGGTATCGTTGTGCCTCGAGCTCCAAGCTAAATGGGTAGGTGAAACTCCCCACATACTCTGTAAAATCGAACCGACTAGTGGCCTCTCAAGATTCCTTGTATGTGTAAATACATGGCGGCCATTACAGCTATAATCACTCACAGTCTGTGTATTCCTTGTCCTCACAGCAATAACCATGTCGTTAAATGCTACAGATTGATGGTAACGATCAAGCAACAAGATTGAGTTCAAGTTCAAATCAAATACATAAACGGGAATAACTCTGGCCATATCCACATCCTCAGGGAATCCAGCCCTTCTAAACTCCTCAGCAGAATCAGACAGAATCTGATGCAATCGCTTAGAATCCAAATACTCATTCACAATCAAAGTATAGTTATCAAACAAAAACCGGGAAGTAAACGAATTGGTGGACCGAGATATTGCAAACGCACAAATGGGGCACTTAGCATAGCTTACCCTATGAGACTTAAATCTCAAAGACTGCTCACCCAACAACAACCCAGCATCATTCAAGGTTCCCTCAATAGACTTCCAATCCAACTCATCTCCATCATTACTCTCAGACCCATAAATGTGTACAAATTGAACAACCAATGAACTCTCAAAGGGAATAGGAATTCTCATAGAAGGAACTAAATGAACCTGGTAAGCACTCCAAACCAACGAAGCCAAATCCGCCAGCAGCGCCTTCTGGGACTTCGGGCGGCCGTGCAAAGTCGTCAAAGGATGGAACTCTCCTCTAGGAAGAACCCCATCTCCAGACAGAGATGGTCCATAATCAACAGGCCCTGCACCCAAATCAATCCATAAATACCTTTCGGCACCACTCCAAATGCTTCCCAAACACTTGGTAAAACCAGGGGAAGAATCCCCTTCACCATATTTGTAAGCATACGGCTTGTCTTGGGAGCCCAAATTAAGCAAATATATATAAACCCCTTGGCCGGATTTCTCCTTCTCGAAATCCTGCTTTATGAGACGATCCACAGAATCATAGGATACAGCAAGAAGCGAAGATCGGAGGCTAGAAGTAGTGCTGGCAATTTCAGATTTCAAGATCTCAGAGAGATGGGTAGCCAGAGAGGAGGCATGAGATACGTCGAGATGAAGGGAATGCTTAAGGGCAAGACGGTGTTGATACGAATCAAAAGGAGTAATTACATGGAAATGGTCAGAAGGGAGAGAGGCAGAGAGGAAAGAGGAGAGATGGGTCGATGAATCGGAGGGGAAATCGCCAACAAGACGAACATGTAGAGAGAAAGAGAGGGAGAGGGAGAGGAGAGAGGAGATAAAAGAAGGAATGAGAGGAGGAGGAGAAGAAGAAACAGAGAGGGATTTCTTGAGAGACGATGAGAGGGAGAGAAACGTGTCGTTGGAGGCATGTGGGTCGAAGCGAGATTGCTGAGCGAGAAATGAATCGAGGCCGAGGATCGGAGCGGAGGAGGCGGTGGCGATGATGAACAGGAAGACGATCGCAGCGGCAGCGGCGGTGGCAGCGGCGGTGGGCATTTTTAGGGTTTTGGATTGGATTGGATTGGATTGGATTGGAAACGAGGAAGAGAGGGAAATGGATGTGATTATGAACGGATTAGGATTTTGTCATGGATTTCGAGGAGAACCCATTAAAATAGAGAGACATTTGAAGGGAATTGAAGGGAGAATCGAAGAAGATGAAGGCGGAGATGATGATCGTACGGAGGAAGAGCGGATTCAGTGATGTCTCTCGGCGAGTCAACCAGGACACATCCCAATTTCCACAAAATTTTGATTATCGCTTCATCTTTTATGTTGCCTTCTCTTCTTCTTTCCCTCAAAAAATTAAATTACATCAAATAATTTCAATTTATAATATCTTACTTATAATTAATTTGAAAGACTAAAATTTTATTTAATTATTTATGAGACTTTCTCGTACATTAAATTTTCTATCAATCACATCATTAAGTTAATCCACGAGCGATCCATCAACCTCATGTACTTAGTTTAGTGTTGGTAATCAGCTATAAAAAAAATATAAAAATCGATTAGTATTAACCGAGGATGAACAACTAGCTTATGTTTTTACTCGTACAACTCCCAAAGTTTAGATAATAAATTGATTTTTGCCCAAAGTATTATTTATGAAGTAATATTTATAATGTAAATGAAGAGAATGTACCATGTGAGTACAAATCTCCGATAATGCTTTCAAATTCTAATTCTAAAGATAAAAATAGATTTTTTCCAATAAATATTCGAATAATATATTATTTTTTTATAAAAATAAGGGATATTATTGCAAACACAATAAGTGACTTTAAAATTTGTTACATTCGAACCCTTCTTATGTCATTCATGTTACAATTCAAAATTACATTAATAACCTCCTTAACATCTAAATCTTAATCTCTCAAAGATAATTCAACTAGTATTAAATTTAAACTCTCAACTATGAGGTTAGAAGTTCGAACCTGTCACTAGAGACAAACCTATCAAGATAAGTTTGGACTTTTAACATCTAGGAGTAACAACTCGAACTTCGAACTTCCGATCTTGATTGATGGTATATATCTTAATCAACTGAATTGTGCACAAGTTGACAAAACCAAGATCGTAAGCACTAAGAGAAAACGAAATTATATATGACTTACAGATGATGTACTACACATCGGAGTTATCGTTGTCGTCGTCGTAGCATTGTGAATCCCAAAATTTGGAGACAACCTCGTCGTGTCTAACAATGGGACGAGAAGCATTGGTGTAGTCCCTGCAGCGTAGAAGTCCCAGATCTTCAGCATAGCAGGCAGTGACAATTCTACAGCCATTAACAGCCATAGAGGACAATGTAGTGCTGCTGTCCGTACTTTCAGTGAACCAGCAGCTCAATGAATTTGCGTGTGCACCCGAATCTGCCTCCCAGACGTTTACATCGACATTATCTGGACATCCCGTCACTATTTTGTAGGGATCCATGTGTAGGAAATTCACTGCTCCTCTATGTCCATCCAATTCAGCTATTGGTTCAGGTTTAAGAGCGTCCTGGTTTCTTCTTACATCCCAAAGCCTTGCACTACACAACGAAAAAGTATCCATTTAGTTTAAACCTATTTGATCTCCTAGATCTTAGATTTATTTTATAACCATCCCTAAACTTTCAAAATACTTATTCTACCGTCTCACTTGTTGGATGATGAAAGTCCCATATCGGCTAATTTAGGGAATGATCATGGATTTATAATCAAGGAATACTATCTCCATTAGTATGAGGCCTTTTGGGAAAGCCCAAAACAAAACCATGAGAGAGCTTATGCTCAAAGTGGACAATATCATATCATTATGGAGAGTCGTGTTCATCTAACATCACTTTCATCAATATATTGTATGAATAAACCATCCCTAAACTTTAATGATATATTGTATGGAGGGTCGACATCATTATTCTACTATCTCACTCAACTAGCCTAAACAGCTTCAATATATGCCTAAAGTCAACACATCAGTATAGATATTTAAAATCGTGCCATCCATCCATTAAAATGCTAAAAATGGTTATGTTTTGAAAATCCATTCACTAAAATAAACATTATAAAAGTTTAGACATATGGGCATTGCTCTTGATCAATGAATTAGAACGTACCTTCCTCTACCACCTGTGCATATTAAGGATTTAGAGGGAATCATCTCGAATGAGTATAGAAATGGATGATAAGCTGCAGCAGTTAGAACTTTCTGCATAGTCCTTAAATCGACTGCAACAACGGAGGAACTTGTAGCAGCATAGAGCAAGGATTCATGGCACTTAATGTTTATAGGAGCACCAGGAAGAGAAGTTAATCCAACGCAACATGATGAACGGATAGTCGATGATGCAGTTACATCCCAAACTCTCACCTTTTTCCATCGCGATAATAGTAAGAAAGAAAGAACGGAATTAATAAAAACTACAAAATATTAGGTCCAACTTTGAAGCTGTCTATAATGAGATGGTTAAATATATTTCATTAAACAACTAGAAATCTCTCCATCGTTCTGAATTCACAATCCAGAAAACATAGATTAGTTAAGAGCAAGGAGCATAGGATAACAATAGAACTTTTTGACACCGAGGAAGGTATTAAACCTAACAATAGATTAATACTTCCCCCAAGACCTCTCCTCATCCCTAAAATTTCTTCTATACTTCTTCAAGCCAGATATTCCTCCAAATGGTCAAAAAGCAGTTTTCAACTTTTGAATGCCATATATAACTATTGGAATGTCGTAGGCACGTCAATACATCCATCCATATATTGTATGGAGGGTCGACATCAATATTAAGGGGTAATCAATATTTGAATATATCAAAAACCTAAAAAATCACTAATAGAAATATACATGCAAAAACACGCTTTATAGCTCAATTAAAGTTTATATATATTCTGGTTTCTCATAATATTAATTTTTTTTTTTATCAATATCCATTAGTATTTCTACAAAACTTAGATCTCAACATTTTCATCAACACTAAAATTTAGTCCCGGCATGCATCTAACTCAATAAGATTCAAGGGCCAAGAAAAATTCTCCAGTTATGCATGACATGTATCTGCCCTTGTGTATGCTTGCAAGCAATTGCTACAATCACTTAAGAATTTTTGTGACGATTCCTCAGTTTCCTCTCAATCTAACTGCTCCAAGGTTTATAATGAAATAACCAAAAGCATTGATTACATAAGACAACCGAACTGCTATATAACACAAAAAATTAATTATGTCATGGTGTGACCAATAACACCAGTCAACAAAGATAAAGTTTAGAAAGTTATGACAACACAGTTGGATTATTTGCTAAGATACGCCTAGCTTTACTACTATAACCATACTAATAACACATACTAACACCCCAACATGTCCCTTACTAGTACTCTCACATTAACCTTTCATCTCTCCAAACATTGAACCTTCTTAAAAAATGCAGCGAAAATGCTAAATTAGAAAGCACTAAAAGATTGTAAAAATACCTTGGAATCTCTTGCAATGCTCACTAAAAGAGATGTCTTATGTCTGGGTGCAAAGACCAAGAGAAGAAGAAAAACATTAGAACATATCATCATAGTAATGAGAGAGTTCTCTACAGAAATAAAAAAGAAGGTCACTGTGTGTAAAAACAGAGATGATGCTACAAGAATTGAGACAATATTTTCGTAAGTACTGGAAAGACTTCCACGTGAGCACATGAATTTACGAAGTGTTGACACCACAGCAAAATGCTATCAAAATAGAACTGGATATCAGAATCTATGTTTCAAAGTGCTTGTATGTTCTAAAGGTCCAACTCTGAATTCAACCAGCCTAAATATTCCATATCCTTATGATATCTAGGTTTGATGAACTTAGAAAGAATGTCACGGCTATACTCCGGTCAACATTTCAATCTGAAAACATGATGTCATGCTGTAGTAAGAGATCTGATGTAAATAGAAAAAAAAAAAAAATTGAAAAAGAGTTGAGAGGTAAACTAGGACAATTATAAGAAGAATAAAGTTAAGTGCTTGCTTACCCTGCAACTGACATTAACTTAATTGGTTTCTCATGTCCATGTAGTGTAGCCTTTAAAGCACTCTTGCCTCGCTTGCCACTGGAACCAAGAGACCAAAGGCGAACTGTACCATCTTCCCCTCCACTGGCTAGTACTTTGCTACTACCATCACCTAACAGTTTATCTGATAGAGTTGAAACAGGGCCACTATGACCTCGAAAACATTTCTGACAAGAACCCTATAAAAGGTAAGGCCACAACAAAAGGTAAGGGGTTAGGGACATTACTTTTGAATTTTAAACTCTAGGTCGATTAAAAACTAAAAAGATAAAAATAAATAAAAATCAAATTGAGAAAAAACGCAAAGGAAACATATATCCGATCTTGAGCCTGAAGCTCTAATACCAAATGATATGTGGAAATCACTACAAGAGGAGTAAGATTCGGATTACCTTGGTGATTTGAATCTCAAACAATGTTCTTGCCTTGAGATATTCGATCAACAAGGTAATCCGAATCTTACTCTCCTTGTAGTAATTTCCACATATCAACTTTGTAAGACAAGCTTAAAGGCATATTAACCTTGATTAACAAATAAACAATTAAAGGATAATGATATGGCTTCCAAATTCATAACATGAAATTTTCCAACCAATTTTCAAACTTGTAGCAATAAAATATGATCAGGAAAAAACAAGGTGGAAAAAAATGTAGAGTATCTACTTTCTAGCGACTGCAAAAGAATTCATAAGAGGACCAATTCATGATTTCTGCCCATACCTTCCACCACAATCGAATCGAGTGATCAGAACTCGAAGTTACCAAAAAATTTCCAGATTTTTTCCCTTCACTCCTAAACAATGAAGTTTCTGTAAGGGGAAACAACCTGCAAATGAAATCATATTTCAATAGCCAGCTAAGAGGGCATTTCAACGAGTGTCAAGTTCAATTAAGCAAAGGATGAAAACAACTAGAATATAAATCATTAGAACAATCAAACCAGTTCCCATGGCAAATACTCACATCTCACCTCATACAAGTGATGCGCGCATTGTGATCATTCAGAGTGGTAAGAGAATGACTCCTGCCAAAAATTTTGGGGATTTTCATCATTCGAATTGAGGAGCCCTAACCAACAGAAAATAGCTAAAGGTGGGCAACTAGAAACAGTCTAATTCACTTGGCATCAATTTCAACAATCCAGACAACAAAATTGAAGGCAATCCAGATCAAATTAAAAGAAAAGATTCGACAAATAATTTCAAAAAGAATTCAAACAATACCCGGGAAACGAATACATCATCTCTATCCAAAAGCATGAGGCTATAAGGCTCGGGTTCGGTCAACATATCAACAACCAATGGATCTTCAAACTTGAACTGTTGAAGAGCGGAAAGCCTAGCCAAGTACGCATCCCTAGCTCCTCCTGAAGCTACGGAAGAATCAAGAGTCGGTAATAGATGCTGCCATCGCTCCCTACAGAAACAGAATGACAATCCCAATTGTTGATTCGGAAATTCATAAAAGAGCAGAATGGAAATAGAAGGGGATGGAGAACCTGAAAAGGCGTTGCCAGATAGAGTCGGAATAGGCTGCTTGTCGGAGATATTTGCAGGTGGTGGCGAGATTGAAGATGTCGTGGAGGTTGAGGAATGTGGCGCAGTGAGCCAGAGAATCTTCATTCAAGTCGGTAATGGCGGTCGGCAAGCTCTGATTCTGGTCCATCGATTGGCGATGGTGATTGGTTTTGCAGGGTTTACAATTTCCAAAATCTTCAACAGAGCAAAACCCCCCGACAGGAAATGGACTGCAAATTTCTTGCTTGGATTTTGCAAGTTTGATCTCTTCCCCTCCTCCCTGCAAATCTTTCAACACCACGGCCATTCCATTCTGATGCTCTATTAAAGTGAGGTGGAAATGTAATTAAAAATTAAAATATTTCTAATCTTTCAAAAATTTTAAAAATGGTTCAAAAAATAATCTTACTTTTACATGAAACCGGTTTCATTAATATTTAATATCTAACTTTGTTAAGAAAATTAAAAATATTAATACCATGTAAAAAAAAATGTTGATTAATTTTAAAAATAATATCAACATCGTTGATATTTATTTTTTTAAAAAATTCCATATTAGTAGAAAAGTATTTTTTATATTTTTTTTAAAAGTGAAAAAAATTAAAGGATATTAATGAAATTTATTTAAAATTTAAGGATATTTTTTTAATACTTTTTAAAAATTTAAGTGTATTTTTTTCAACCTTTTACAAGTTCAAACTTTTTTTTTAAGTTTAAGATATTAGTCAAATTTTTTATAGTTTAATATTATTATTAAACATTCATTCCATCAATTTAATAAATGCTAATTTAATCGAATTATTTCAAAATATCCCTCAATCAAAGGTTCTAAATTTTCAAATGAATTACGAAATATTTTTATGACTAGTTTTAAAAGGACATATATAATAATTTGTTTTAAAACATTAAAAAAAAAAAAAAAAAAAAAAAAAAAAAAAAACTACGTTTTAAAAATATCCACGAATTTTTTAAAGTTGCATTACATTCTTAAATTTTTGCCCCGGCCAGATGGCTCCTGCATTCCTTTGCATAACCAGCGAGAAAGACGAAACAAATGAAAGATTGTAGTCATAAGATGTTACAAATGGCACCTCTCTACTAGTAAAATGTGGTCGGGGGACGAAACAATGCAGAAATTGGTGGACATGTGATACCCGAGTAAATAAACAATACATGAATGAATTGAAACAGTAATCTCATATTCATGCTACTTAAAGGAGATTCGAAAGATTAAAAACTTCAAAAGAACATCTCCATTTGTTCTCATTGTATAGTTGAAGTCCCAATTTTATGAAGTGTTCACATAAGCCCCTATTTTATTTCTCAAATTCCATCATTGATTGTGTAGACCATTCAACTAATTCTTTCCAGACTGCTATTCCTCGAGATATGAAATCAACTGAGCGATAACTTAAAAGGATTGTTAAGGCCAATACGTTCTTCCATTCGGATCATAGAACTCATCAAGTCATCTCGATGCTCAAAGTTGCTACCTGTTGTGACCTATATTTCTAGAGTCTCGATCCTAACCATTAATTTGTAGACAAATATTTCGATTCAAGGCAGCCTGCCATTTCATCGATCATATCGGCTTTAGCGACAATCTAACATAAACAAGATTGCCACTAAAGAAAAAGAAGCTATAAGTTTAATTCTGGATATTGCCAACAAAGCTAGAAGTTTAATAAATTGGAAAAGAAACCACTAAATCATAAGATGAATCTTGAAAGAAACACAATACCTGTCTGTTTGTTACCCCCTTTTCCTCCTTCCTTCTGGTTTTGAATAGCGGACTAACAAAACAAAGCTGATTCAACAAGAACTTATTACATAATAAACTCAATTTCATCTCCCACATATGTCGTACGATTCTTGTGGGTACAATAACTTCTCACTCAATTTTAAACCATTAATACATCAAAAAACGCACTTATTTAGACATGAAGTCTTGCATGGAAAGAATGTATGAACCCCCCATCTCGACAGCACAATATAGGATAAGATGGAGACGAGATTTTACAGTAAATTATGCAAAAACAGGAAACAAATGTGATCAAGTAGACAGCCCCCCCTTTTTCTTTTCTTTTATCGGACTAAAATATGAAGACGACGCTGTCGTGAACCCTTGACTTCTGATTCTGAGCAACGCATTCCGAGATCCACATTAGGTTCCTAATCTCTTGTTCCCTCAACCTCATGTATGCAAAGAAAACACCATAATGGAACTGCATGTAAAGAAGATCTAGATGTTACTTGGTTCAATCATGTCAAATTTGTGTAAGTTAAAGTAACCGAACTTCTAGTTGACCTCCGAGAGAAATCGGGATTTGTGGAATTAGAACAAACCTGTTGCTCAAATGCTAAGCATAGCCTTTTCACCTCCTCTTCATAGAATGCCTTGTCAAGCATCTGACTTTCTCCATATGATAGCTTGGAGAAAATGGACTGGTAGGGAGGGTATTTTTCCATGGCACCACGAACCTGAAATAGGAAGTAAAAGAGGCTTCAATATAAGTCAGAAATTAAACCAAATTTATCATAAACTACAATATCACAAAATTTCTCACAGATGAACTTTGTTTTACTCATCTATCCTTATTTTTTAACCGACATACTCCCTTGAATGATTGGATGATGTTGTATGAAATCATCACATATTAGTTCAATTAGAGCGTCGTGTCAAATTTAAGTAACAGAATTATTGATGGAGGACTTGGAATCAAAATTGAAAGTTTATGGATTCGATTATGAACCAACCATAATCAAAGATCAAATTATAACTTTTAATTTGACCAGTCATTTGCACTTTTGTATTCTTACTATTCATGAGAAGTCAATTTCCACAAATGGAAACCAAATCAGCAGCCCAGTGTTAAAACTTGTACATAATGTTATAACTCAAATTCATGAGTACCCAAATCTTAGGACTCAAACTCATAAGTACCTGATCGATATCCTCACAGATGGCGAGCTCTTCATGACCATAGGGGTAACTGTCAATAAGGAATCTCATTAGGTGATGGTCCACTCAGCATATAAGTAATTTAAAATATATTGAGATTAAGAAACTGCTTACAGTAAACCAAAATTGGAATATAACTTCCTTCGGTCATCTCGGGTAAGCTCAGTGCCAATACTACAATAGATGAGGTGCACTTAATCAGAAAAGATGTCTGAGCATAACAATCAACACAAGAGAAAAGAAATACGGGGACCCAACAAATATTTATTGACCAGCAGCAAGATACCTATTTATGGTAATATTGACAGCCCTTCGATCAGCTTCAAAAGCAAGGAGGTCAGACATGATCTCAGCAGTGGCTCCACCCAGTTTCTACGTTAGAACCCAAATACAAATAGATAAGAAACTGGGATTTTAACAACGGAAAATGAAGCTTCTATATCTCAGTAATCTTCATTCACCTGACAGAACCTGTAGAAATCCTCTAGGTATGCCTTGTAGAGAGTGTTCCTCATTATTTCGATGTTCATATCATCCAAATCCTAACAAAAATAAGAGGAAACATCAAACCAGTGGCCATGAAGTCCAATATACTATACTACTTAACAGACTAAATCATTGAAGGACAATAAAGCTGCACACCGACAACGCCTTAATACCATAAAAACACATAAAGAGTTTCTCATACCGTCAGATATGATTTATGATGAAGTAATTATGCAAAGGAATCCAGTTTAACTCAAAGCGACAATGAATAACTCAACTCTCTAATGGAGTGCTCTGGCAGCAATGACTTCCAAAACTAAAAGCTCAACTTAAGTTTTTTAGTCAAGAAAATGAAACATTATCAATTATGCATTTACAATTGTATTTGCAAATATAGTACACGTACAGGTATCATATCATGCAACATGCTCTACTGTTATAAAGTAAGATGCAATAATAATAATAACCAAAGCCAATATGGGACAATGAATGGAGTCAAGCGTTATACCTCAGATGTGATACACTCAGAGAAGTATGGAGCCAAAGGGGTGTCAACAAGCACCAATCTATAAAGTTCCCGCATATTCTGAGCAACTGCCAAGGTAGCAATGCTAAAAAAGAATAAAAAGAAAAATAAATCATGAGTCTTTTTATACCATTAATATTTGGGTAAGATACACGTTTTTTCTTGTTTAGTAAGAAATGTCACGCGACACTATCAGAACACAAAAGCTCTCATTTGACAGTACCTATCAAACATGCCCAACGGGTGGCACTTCTCCAACAGTTCCTGAACATCTCTCTCATGCAAGGTTCCAGTAACGATAAGGACAACATTGTCTATCATGTGACCATATCTGAGTAAAAAAAAAAAATCCATCCAGTTGAAACTATGAGAATCAACAAAACAATAGATGCTGAAAAGGCAAAAATAACCTTCAGAAAAGAAAGTCGACATACGTGATATACTCTAAGAACGTCGACAGGGGCTCCGTGGCTTGGCACAACATGTGTTTATACTCATCAACCAGTTTAAGGGTGCATTTCTCCACAATTGTTGTTGTATGCAATGGAGATGGTTCTAAAAAATAATTTGAAATTAGCTAATAAAATCTTAAACCTTCAAGTAAGAAATGTAACCGTCCACGTAGGTACAGGATGACAAGTTAGACTAGCCCATACACTATTCACATAAGATCTTCATAGAGTAATATTAATTAATCTAGAATTTACGCACTGTGCAATATGCTATTTCTCATATTATTAACTACAATTATGGTCGGTCTCTTCATGGTGTCCTTTTCTAACAGCCAGACAATCCCTATACTCCTGAATATGAAACCCAAATCCTCGATGAACTCTGAGTTACCATTTCCCATCATAAAATATCAGTATCACACAACAGCAAAACCAGTCTCCTACAAAAATAGAAATCCCTCTCCTTAAAAAGAGACAGATATAATGTGAGAGGTCCCAACGTTTATCAAATGAAAAAAAGGAGGTCTCAACCGAAACCACATAAATCATCTGCATCTAGCACTTTCATAATCACTCTTCAGCTTCATAACACATATGTCAATCACGAAGAGGCTCTGTTTACAACTTTCATTAGTGAACTATTTTATCTTTCAATCAACTTGCAAGGCCAGAAGACACATAGTCAAAAGTAGAAATGTATTTCAATGGTTAATGAAGAAATAATTACTTGGTGTTCGACATTACAGACATGGGACTCGAGAGTATACAGCGAATCTGGAATCAGAAGCCTAGCTTCAAGTAGAACAACAGTACTAATATTCCTTGTTCAAATTCAATTATTAGTTGTGTCAAGATCCAAGCCCTTCGCTTCCATTTCCAATTTAATCGATAGCTGGCATCCTCAGAAAAACTAATCCCCTACCAATTTTCCCATCGTACAACTAATCCAACGATCTAAAAACACTAAAATTCCCCCAACTTCCACATCCAATTTCATAAGCCATCGAAGAAAAAAAAGAAAGGGAAAAAAAGGTTCACCCACCGTTTTGCAGATAAGGGCCATACTCAGTGGCAGAGAGGTGCATCTTGATATCATCAAGGGTTTCACACTGACACAAATTGTTATAATCAGCGGCAGTCAGCAACCCAGCCCTATGTCCCCGAACGATGGCCTCCAAATAGCCTCCATGAATGTTGAACGTAAGCGCTTCGAAACCATACATTCTCTAGAAATTCGATCGAAACGAGGGGGAGATCCGGGGAGAGAGCAGTGGCAAGAAACCAAACGCCTCCTCCGAGAGAACCCTAAGGATGCAGAATTGAAAAAGGAATTCGCAAGATTAGATGCAGACGAATGAAAAATAAGGCTTGGGAACCGGAAGAATATGAAGCTCCCTTTTTTTGCGATCCGAGTTGCAGAATCGGCAATTGATTATCAAAGAACTGATGAAGATGATGATCCCAATCGAATCGATCTGAATCTGATGGTGTCTTCAGACAGGTCCGAATAATATCTGAAATTACTGAATTGTCCTTTCATTCTTTTCTCAAGTGGGCCTGCTGAAAACATGGGCTGGACTTCATTTTGGGCTTTGGATTTCAGTAAATGGGCTCTCTTGCCTGGTAAGCTATAAATAAGATCGTTCGTAACGTTTCTTTTTCTTTTTAACTTTTTTTTTTTAAATATATAATTGATTTTCTTAAAGAATAAATATTAATTGATTTTTTTAAATTCTAAATTGTGAATTTTAAAAACCGGTATGTGGAGTCAAATTTTAAAGCCTTCTTTTCTTTTACTATAAAAGTCAAATTTAAAAGAAAATTGTATTTCCACGTAAATAAAATAAATATGACGTCATTTAATAGTTTTCGTTTTTCTAAAAAGGCGAAATTCGTAATTTCTTCGGTGGGCCCACTCCTCCACCTCATGCATGGGCGAGAAAATTGAGATTTTTTATTATTATTGTTATTATTATTATCATTTTATTTTAATTCAGTTGAATTTTCTCAAAATAAAAAATCTTTTTTTTTTTTTGTCAAATTAACTTACCACCTTGATAATAAATTTATAACCCAACCTTATTCTACTTTTTAAAAAAATTAAAAATATTTAACACATAATCAATATCAATTGAAAAATGTTAAATATTTGAATTTTACAATGTAATATTTATCAAGCATATATATGATTTTTTTTTTTTAAATAAGTAATTACTCGACAACCCAACTCAACTAAAAAAAAGAGAGTTGGGTTGGGGTGGGGTTGTGATATGAACCAAAAGACATCAATCATACAATATACTTCAATGAAATGTGAAAAAAAAGTTGTCAAAATTATCAAAAGATGTTTCAATTCATGACACATTGAAGAAAAATGAAGTTTGATTGTTATAAATTTTGGGTGGATTACAATTTAGAGTTATTGTATTTTGAGGCTATATAAAGCTATGTATGTTGTATTTGCAAGGAAGACTTGGAAAATAGAGTAAAATGAGCATTTGTGCTTTCCTTAGCCAATGGCTAAGTTTATTTGCAATTCTATGTAGTTTAGATTGCACGTAAAATCATTCAAGCTCGACATGATCAATCTTGCTTGTGAAGTGATTCGAATCTCAAACAAGTGTTCTTCCTTTGAGATATTTGATCAACAAGAATCATTCAAGCTAGACATGATCGATTCTTCTTGTGGAGTGATTCGAATCTCAGACAATATTCTTGTCTTGGGATATTCGATCAACAAGGTAATCCGAATCTTACTCCCCTTGTAGTGATTCCTTATCTTATCAGGTTGTGAAATCTATTCAAATCACCAACTCAACTAACCTAATAAGTTTAAAATATTTCTCTAACTCAACTCGACCTATATACACCATATGAAATTTAGCCCAGTGTCATAGGAAAAAAAATGGTAGTCACCGTCTTTTTTCTTTCTTTCTTTCTGAAAGAAAGTATTTATCTTTAAGATTCAACAAAAACGTCAATCTCTTCTCACATTAATAGAATCTTATAATAATATTTGTCACAACACGATAATATAATATTATCTAATTTAAAAAAAACATTTTACATTTTTTTTATTAAGTTAAAATGTTGGTTATATGTTGATACATTTTTTTTTAATATTTTATCAATTTTTTTTTTATAAAATAATAAGAATTTTGATTGATATCAAACTGAAACAAGACACGTGTAAAAATGGCAAGCTAACATTTTAACCAAAAAAAAAAGGAAAAGAAAATAATAATGAAGACGTGGAAGGAGCCAAGTCATGTGCGTGGCACCTGGCATCCACGTGAGGGCATGCTTCGACACGTTACAGCCGGCAAGGCGCAAAACACACCGGTGGGGCCCAGAAAAATAAAATTAAAAAAAGAAAAACAAAATTCGGATTCCATTGGGGGAATAATATAATAAGGGGACAGTGTTCTTTTGACTGGTACGAGGAAACTTGCTATTGGTTAGGTATTTGATGACGTGTCCTCTATTTTTGGTGCTATTAAAATATCTCTACCTTTTTCTCTCACGTTTGTTTGACTTTTTTTTTTTTTTTTTTTTTAATAAAACTATATTATAATTTATTTTAAGCTCAATTAA
Source organism: Cucurbita pepo subsp. pepo (assembly GCF_057944985.1). NCBI lineage: Eukaryota > Viridiplantae > Streptophyta > Magnoliopsida > Cucurbitales > Cucurbitaceae > Cucurbita > Cucurbita pepo. The sequence continues at coordinate 8,156,355 of NC_141801.1, forward strand.
TAAAAATACTGAAAAAAAAAAAAAACCTTTACCTAAAAGAGTTAAAAAAAATACTTTTACCGTTTGTTTAGAAGGGAAATCGTTAATATTTTAGTTAAAAAATGTTTGATTTTGTTTTCAAAATTTTCATTAATAACTTTGAACTATTTTAAGAATTTAAAAAAATAGTTTTACTGTCAATACCATATTTAAAAAATATTCACAAATTTTTAAAAGTAGTATTCAAAATGACGTTAATATTAATGTTAATGTTACTGTTCTAATTTTACGAGCATTTTTTAAACATAATACTAATGGTAAGAATTTTTAAATTTTTAATAGTTTATGAATATTTTTAGACAAAATATAAAATTTAGAGACGTTCTTTATTAGTTTAGCCTCAATTTTAATTGAATATAACAAAAAGATTAATTTGATAAAATCACGTGGTTTAATTGATTTTTTAACCTAAAAATATTAATGAATTTTTTTTTTAACTTTTGAGATTTAAATTTAGCATTTATTAGAATATTTAGATTTCAAATGGTTTTGTATTATATTTCTAAAATTATTAAACCTCGAGATAATTTAATTTATTTTTTAAGTTTAAAATTAGTTTCGTATTAGTAAAAAAAATAATATCATGAATATTTAATATGCTAACATCAACATGCAACCAAACCACGTCAAACTATGACAAGATACCATTTAGGTGGGTCGAGTATTTAATTTTAATTAAAACTCATTGCATAATAAAAATTAAAAAAATTATATTATTATTATTATTTTTACAAATAATTGATACATATTAGGGTCTATAGAGGAAAATAATATTATAATAGATTATCTCCTCTCTTACTTTTCTTAATTTTTTTTTTAATAAAAAGAACCTTTATTATTATTATTATTATTTTTTGTCCAAATCATCAAACTCGATCTCAAAATCTCTCGTTCCATACAAATAATGAATATAATACCATTTTGTAACCATATCTTATAATTTTTTTTTTGTCATTTTGTTAATCATCTCGTCTCCAACCTATTCCTTCTAGAATATACCAACCCAACTCAACTGAAATATCGTGTCGATCAAGCTGGTCTATGCTAGAAGAAGGTTAAGCTCGAAACTCGACGATAAAAAACATCTTTCTTTTATTAGTTGCTCTTAAAAATAAGTTCAGTAGAAACAAGATAAGATTATATATATCGTTATAGCTAAATAATAATAATAATAATAATAAATAATCTACTTCCATTACTTCATAAAATAAATCCTAAAAAATAAAATTACTTTTTACTTCCTACTATATAGTCATAGTCATCTCCACAGACAAGCACAAGTCCTTCTAGAATGTTTTGTTATCGCTTACATGCATTTATGAAAAATTCTAGGAAGGTATCTAACATAGAATTGCTTAAACTCCAATTAAAACAGAGACTTAAAAGGAAAGTGCATTTTGTTGGTATAGATAGTGAGTTTCAGTTATTTGAAGTCTTTATTTTCATTCAAATATAGTATTGATTCATTCACGTATCTCTGGTTTACTTACATGTCACAAATTATATTAGTTAAAAAGTATATTAGGAAAGAAAAAAAAAATATTTATTTTTATTTAAAATTAAAATATTTATTAAAAAAAAAAAAAAACAAAATCCGCTGTTTGGAACAGCCCACTGGAATGGTTGGGAATGGCCCCTGGTTTTCTCTTCTTCAAACCCATCTCTCTCTCTCCGCTAAAACCTCTCCAGTTTTCTCTCTTTTATATCCCTTCTTTCTCCTTGCTCCGTTTTCGTCTCCAGATATCCTAATTTTTTCATCTCCCTTCAATCCTTACCCTGTTTCTTCTTGCAATTCTATCCAGATCTCTGTTTTTCCCCAATTGCTCCACTTTTCGCCTTCAATTTTCCGCCATTTTTTTGAAATTTTAATGGGGTTTGAGAGGTCTCTGGCTGATCGCAAGGGGAAACAGTTTTTTGAATTGCCCAAAGAAACTACTAAGAACAATAAATCCAGGAAGAATCGGCGGCGCTCTAAGAAACCCTCATCGCCGATTCAGAAACTTTACGAGACATGTAAGCAAGTTTTTGCCTCTACTGATACTGGAATTGTTCCCTCTCTTGAGGATATCCAACGCCTACAATCTGTTCTCGGTATGTCTTTACTTTCGTTTTTGATTTTGTTTGTGTAATTTCTGATCGGATAAACCCTACATTGTTTTGAATTGAATTCCCAATTCTGATTGATAATGTGGTCTGATGTTATGATTATTGGCTTTGTTTGTGGGGTTTTGAAATTGAGGATCCGTACTATCTGGGAAAGGTTTTGTGAATTTTTCTTGGGTTTCATTCTTATTTGTTATTTCTGTACTTTTCATTTTGGATCGTGGGTTTAAAGATATATATATATTTTAGCTTGGTCTCTTCGGCTGTTGCTGGGAACTTGCACTGCTCCTGCACGTGCTGTTCTAGATATTGGTGCTTTGAGTTATTTTAGTTGGATAATGATTGTCTTCAACAATGGATTTGGTTTTTCTATTCAATGATTGAATTTGAGCTTTTATCTGGAGATTACAAATTGTTTCAAGTTCCATGGTTATAGAATAAGTTTGTGTAAGTTTTTTATGTTCTAACGCTGATTAGAATCTGTTGGCAAGTTTTATAAATCTTAATTCATTGAAGTCTTGGAAACTGGCTGACCTGCATTTTGTGTTACTAATGTTTCTTGTATATAGATAAAATGAAGGCAGTAGATGTCGGGTTGTCGCCGGAGATGCCGTATTTTCGAACCACAGCTGATGAAGGGACTCCTCCTATAACGTATTTGCACCTCTATGAGAACAACAAATTCTCCGTATGCATTTTCTGTTGCTTTATTAGGAAGCTGTCTAGCTGGGGAAGCTATACTTTTAAGTGAATGTACTTTTTGACCATTTTGAGTTTTGGTTGTGTTGCAGATGGGGATATTTTGCCTGCCTCCTTCAGGTGTCATTCCACTTCACAACCATCCTGGGATGACAGTCTTCAGCAAGCTTCTCTTTGGGACTATGCACATCAAGGCGTATGATTGGGCAGAGGTCGGTGCCGAGAATGGCATATCAGCGAGTGTCGATGCTTCAAACGGCACAGCTCCGTCAAGTGAGTCTCTATACAATATTGTTCTGTACTCTCTCAGCAGTTGGTTTATATGGATGGAAATGTCTATTGTAGTTTGATGGGTAGTTGTCTGGTGTAAGAACATAAGCTGGATGATGACATGTCCTGTTACAAAACCAAAATTGATAGGCCAACCCGAGCAACTAGTTAAGGCATTGTAGCATTGACCTAAAAGTTAGATATGGTTCTCTTTGGGCTTTCCCTCAAGGTTTTTAAAACGTGTCCGCTAGTGAGAGGCTTCCACACCCTTATAAAGAAAGTTTCGTTATCCTCCCCAACCGATGTGGGATCTCACAATCCACCCCCTTCAGGGCCAAGCGTCCTTGCTAGCACTTGTTTCCTTCTCCAATCAATGTGGGACCCCCCAATCCACCCTCATTTGGGGCCCAACGTCCTTGCTGGCACACTACCTCATGTCCACCCTCTTCGGGGCTTGGCCTCCTCGCTGGCACATCATCCGGTGTCTGGCTCTAGTACTATTTGTAACGGCTCAAGCCCATTGCTAGTAGATATTGTCTTCTTTGGGCTTTCCCTTTCCTCAAGATTTTTAAAACGCATATGCTAGGGAGAGGTTTCCACACCCTTACAAAGAATGTTTCGTTCTCCTCCCTAACCGATGTGGGATCTTACAATATGAACTTTTTTTTGTGTGTTTAATTGTTGAGATTAGTCGGGATGCATATGATCCTGATACGTTTATTGAAAAGAATCTCAAATCTTCTGGCCTTTATCTTTATGGTTCGTAAAACTTAATGAATATATCACAATTTAGAGAAGATCAACTAATTTTGAGTTATAATAAACAGAGGGAAGAGTGATGGTTTTAAGCAAGTAAGATTCCAATCTATCAGCATTTACATCTCCAGGTATTAGGTTGGCCAAAGTTAAGGTAGATGCCAACTTCACAGCACCATGCGACTCGACCATTCTCTACCCTGCAGACGGTGGAAACATGCATTGCTTCACAGCCGTGACCGCATGTGCAGTGTTAGATGTACTTGGCCCACCTTACTCTGATCAAGACGGTCGTCATTGCTCATATTACCTCGACTTTCCCTTCACCAAATTTTCAGGTATGTACTGTTGCAACTTTGTCTTTGTGTTGTTTTACCTCCAAAGCAGCAGCAGATGTTGACATGATAATTTTGATCAAAAAACAGCAGTCGACGGGAAATCGATCCCAGAAGATGAGAGGGAAAGCTATGCATGGCTTGAAGAAAGAGAGCAACCAGAAGACTTAGCTGCAGTTGGAGCAGAGTACAGAGGGCCTAAGATAGTAGAGAGTAGGTGAATTCTGCAAACAAATGTTGTTCATTTGATACAAAATATGCTGTTCATGGATTGGGACTGCCACCTCTTCTGTGCAGCATATAATCTTTGTTTTGGTTTTGATCTTCCTTGTATATAGTTAAGTTAGATAGTGATAAGCAAAAAGGAGTATGGATTTGTTATGTTCTTCCAATAACTATTCGAGTTTGTTCATGTTTTAACAGATTCACTTCAAAAAAATGAGAAAAAAACACAAAATGAAAGGCTTCTTTCCAGATTTTCCTCTTCCTTGTCCAAATTCATTAGTAGACGTGTTTCTATTTATCGACTTTAGCAACGAGAAACCTTCAAACTTGTAAACTCTCAATATCCAAACAAAAACTAGAATTCCAAGAACAGAACATCCAAGATCAGAAGTTACAGAACATTATAACTTGGAGATAAAAACAAAGAAATCCCGTTAATCCAACAAGGGAGACTTTTCTCTTCCAACGATTCACTCACTGATGCACAAAAGTACACAATAACATGTAACTTTACCTAATCAAAAACTACAAAAACTCATAAATGCAGGTGGGTTGGGTTGAGAAATTTTTTTGGACCAAGAAATCTATCGTAGATATTATCATACTTGTCCATCTCAATATTCTTTGAGTATACCTCCATTGGTAACCTATAGGGACTCGTCATCGGGTGAGTAAGGATGTTTGTTTAACCCATAAGAACCCGTCTCGAATAATTATGGGTTGAAGGCTACTTAGTTTGACGATGGAAAAATGTGTTCCAATTTACGCCAAAACCAATACGATTGATGTCAGGTTGAAATCTTTTGTGAAGGGCCATGCTGATCGCTGTCTTTTTGTTCGTGAACTTGTGGTTTCAGATTATAGCGGCCCACCTTCTTCATCACCGGGCCTTTGGGCTTCTCAGCGGCGAGCGAAAGAGAGTGGAAGAAAACGATGGCGGCCATGGTCTTGCTCTCTTGGTGGCCTGTTTCTCCACTGTTTCCCAAACAGCGGATCATCACCCACAAAGCACCAGGTTCTCAATTCGCAGTTCGAACCACATTTCGCCTCTCTTTTTGGTTGGTTTTACATCGTTACTGTACTGATTTGCTCCTTTGGCATTTAATCTTTGGTGGGGTTCTCAGATAATTTGAAACTTCGCGCTCTGATTTCAAGGGGTTTTGGCGGAGCCATTGGTGGTGAATGTAAATCTTTGGAGATAAATCGTTTACTGTGTTCTTGCGCTTCGTCGTCCTCTTCAATGTCTCCGATTGAGGCGTCGAAGGGGGTGTGGATTTGGAGTGAGGATCGGCAGGTTATGACGGCGGCGGTTGAGAGGGGATGGAGTACCTTCATTTTCTCGCCTCACAATAAGGAGCTTGCTGATGAATGGTCCTGTAAGCTTTTCGTTTCCCTTTCTGTTTATCTGATGAGATAGATGAGATTTCGATTCGTTATTGCACTTTTTAAAACGTAAACCTTATACCTTTCCATGTCATTTTGCTGGCGCATGACACTCATCTTTTATGTCAAGAATGCTTTCAAAAAGTGTTTGTCTAAGAAGGGATACTTGGGTTTGGCTAAACTCATCTTTAATGGTCTTGAATGTCTTCCCAAGATGGGTTATATAGTTCATTTCGGCTGGAAAATAATTCCATGATCATGTCTTACAAGAGGGGATGCTCTTTTTAGCTATTTGATGTTGAAACAAAACAAAAAAGCAAGTGTTAAATAGAAACTTATAGAAAATAATGGATAAAATAGACACAATTTCTTTTCTAGTAGTGTCACGAAATTTCTTGAGATTATAATTGCCCCACAATGTTGAAAGTGTTAGAGAGCATGAGTCGAAGAGATTTTTCTCCGCATATTAGACATGTCATGCATGCCTTGACAACCTTGTTTTTAAAAGGAAAATAGGGTTGTTAATGTTGGTTTTAGAGTTGCACAACATAAGTGTGGTGGACATGTGACACTCGAGTAAAAGAGTACATGAACGAACCGAGGTTACATTCGAACGAGAGTGGTCCTGAGGAGAGGATGGCTATGAAAGGCTTAAAAGAATTGAAAGTCACTACCTGTACTAATAAGATGTACCTTCCTTTTCGGTAGCTCAATCATAGAAACTTCTTGCTTGGAGCAATTATAAGTTGAGTGATCTCTTTGAAATTTTCCTAGGATGCACGTGAGTGTGGACAATACATGCTAGAAGGATTTGTGTTGGTTTGTATGGGTAGCCTTCACTCTTATAAGCGAGAAGTAAGTAATGTGACCCTGTCAAAGGAGATGTTGGGACCATCAAGTACCGAATTCGAATTATTTGAATCCTGTGCATGAGTCGTTACAAGTCAAATGTGTAGCAAGATGTAAGTTGTGAGAGATGGGCAAGTTAAGGGTTTAAGTTTTAAAAAGGGTAATAATGATGTTTCGTCCCTCGTAACTTTAGCAAAGACTTATTAGTTGTTATTCTCTATTCAATGTCTCAAGGGTCTTCTATCACTTAAAATTTGTCACATTTAAATAACATTAGCTCACAGAAAACAATATATACTTTAAACGACAAATCATCGGTCCATTGTTTACTATTAACGGTGTTATTGAGTAGAGATCAGCTTTATAATTTTGATATCTCGAGTACAAAGCGACTTCTAAAACACTGAAGATAAAACTAAAAAAATGAGGGATGGAATGATATATTTAGCCCGAAATAAACAAGCATATCTGATTTTCTGATGAGTTTATTGATTAGATATATTTGGTCCGAAAGGGTCTTGATCACTGAATTCTTTTGAGGATTCTAATTTGAAGTTTGGTGTTCGATGGTCCAGCAATTGCACTAATACGCCCACTTTTTATCAACGAGGACGGAGTTTTCGATGCAGAGGGTAGACTAATTGCCACAGTTATCGAGGTTTCTAACCCCCAGCAGTTGGAGCAGCTTCAGCCATCAAATGCATCAGTAGACAATGTTATTGTGGATTTACAAGATTGGCAGGTTCGTAGTTGCTTACATACGAGTCTGTTGGTTGAATCATCCTTTATCTGGACTGCAAGAATGATTTTGAATTGTCTGGATGAGTATGTAAACACTGATGATAAATCTGTACTATTTAGGGGTTAAAACAACCTTGATTTTTAAGTGATTCTTTTTATGTTCAGATAATACCTGCGGAGAATATTGTTGCTGCGTTTCAGGGGAGTCGAAAAACAGTATTTGCAGTCTCGAAAACTCCTATCGAAGCTCAAATCTTCCTCGAGGTGCATATTTTTGAGGCTGTATCAGTGTGGAAAGATGGACTAAATGATATTACTGTACTATATGTCATTTTCGTAGCATCATAAGATATGATTTGAATTCGTTTTCGTTTCTAGGCGCTTGAACACGGTCTGGGCGGAGTTATTTTGAAAGTTGAAGATCCTGAAGCTGTTTTTCAGCTAAAGGTGGTTTATCATTTTGCTTGATTTGTTTTAGTGCAAACTCTTGCTTCTTATATTGTTTTAGTATCATTAGGACTATTTTGACAGAAGAAATGAAGCTAGTAATCTTCTGAGCTTGACTAAAGCTACTATAACTCATATTCATGTCGCTGGAATGGGAGATCGAGTTTGTGTCGATCTCTGCAGTCTCATGAGACCCGGTGAAGGACTTCTAGTAATCCGCCATTCTCTTCTCTTAATATTGCTCTCCTAGCTTCTAGTTTAGCATCTAAATGGATGAAATTCTTCTGTAGGTCGGGTCCTACGCCAGAGGACTATTTCTAGTTCACTCGGAATGCTTAGAGTCGAATTACATTGCAAGCCGACCTTTTCGAGTCAATGCTGTGAGTTTGGCTAAATATTTTGGCTCAATTAATCTCAGCACGCCAGAAGAATTGTGTAGTCCTTTATTCTTTTGTAGCTTTTTCATCATCTTCTGATTTGTGAATGTTCAGGGACCAGTCCATGCCTATGTAGCCGTCCCAGGAGGAAAAACGAGCTACCTTTCTGAGTTACGAGCAGGCAAAGAGGTAATCGTAGTTGATCAAGAAGGCAGGCAACGAACCGCTATTGTTGGGCGTGTGAAGATAGAGACTAGGCAGCTGGTACTCATCCAGGCAAAGGTACAGTTAGTGTTTTTATCCGAATCGATCTGTTAACGTTTCTATGAACCAAGAACTAAAAAGGTTTCTTCCATAGTATCTCTGCTGCTGCTTACATTGAACCGTATGATCCCAGCTGAATTTTGTATGTCTGTTTATCTGGGTGTGATGCTAGAAATGACTTGCTAGAATAATTTACTATTGGCAGAGAGATTCAGATGAGCAAACACTGTACAGCATCCTCCTGCAGAACGCAGAAACGGTTGCCTTAGTCTGCCCCGGTCGAGGTCGATGATCCGTATCTCAAATTAGAGCTTTGTATTGCTTTGCTTTGCTTTGTTCTCCAAAATTTGGCTTGAATGTTGTGCAGGAAATGAGAAGAAAGCCATCCCTGTTACCTCACTTAAAGTTGGCGATGAAGTGTTCTTGAGACTGCAAGGAGAAGCAAGGCATACAGGTATTGAAATCCAAGAGTTTATTGTAGAGAAATGATTGTTAAGCTATTTTGAGTGAAATACTTGAAACCATTGCTAATCTCTTCCAAAGTTATAGGTATATGAAAATGACTAAAATATCATCGTACTGTCACCGTGTCTGTCATTGTTGTAATCTTACCACTAACGATCACACCAACGACTACTTCTGTGAGTATCAATGATAAATATGGTCTTAGTGTTTATTCATGGTCGTTTATAGTAATTTAATATTAGAAGCATGTTGAGGTAAAACAAATCAAATTAACTTGGAAGTGTTTACTCATTGTTGTGTATAGTAATTTGATATTAGAAGCATTGTCGTTTATAGTAATTTCTCGAACCTATAATGAACGACCTAATTTTTCATTTTGAACTTAAAAAGTTACTATTGGCAATGGCTATAAAGCCTAAAAACACTCATCACTAAACAACTCCAAATACCCTACGAACAGTCTTATTATTACCATGTGAGATTCCACATTGATTGGAGAGAAGAACGAGTGCGAGTAGGGACGTTGGGCTTCGAACAAAGGTGGATTGTGAGATCCTACATCGGTTGGAGTGGAGAGAGAATCTACATTGGAGAGGACCAAGTGTTAGTGAGGACGTTGGCCCCGCATCGATTGGAGAAGAACCTCTCTTTAACAGACGCGTTTTAAAATTTTGAAAGGAAAGCCTGGAAAGCCCGTAAGGAAAAATAAAAAAAAAGACGATATCGGCTCATATCTCTCTCTACGCATTAAGTTTTATATAAACACCAATAATACAAATAATAATCATTTACTATTATACTTTAATTATTGGAAACTACTTTCCTGTTTTCTATATTTCAAGATAAAAAATAGAAGAAAAAAACATCTATGAATAATTTACTTGTAAGTTTTTAAAGTCTATCCACTAAATTAATACGACCTTTAACGACTCATACCTAGGATTCAAAATTGGAATTCAGCACCTGATGGTGTCGGTACTTTCTCGATGACATGGCTATATTACTCCTCATTTTCAGCATCCCAAGAGGCCAACCAACATAAAATTACTCAAAACGAAGAAGATGCACATTATTGGTCTCGGTTCATTCATGTACCTTTTATTTAATTAAGTCTTACACGACCCTTTAAATATTTAAACTAAATTTATAGTAATTAGTAGGTTATAATTAAAATAATATTAAAAAACATGTATGCATAGGAAACAAGTTGGTTACCCGAACAGTCTGAATGGAGTTCATAACCCAACTCTCTATTTTCGAGTTGGGTTAGATTGAGTTTAGAGTTGTGTTTTTTTATTTATTTAAAAAAATTATACATTAATAACTAAGATCTCATAAAACTCAAATATTAAACATTTATAAGACACACTGTATTATTAACATCGGTTACAAATAGGATGAGTTGACTTTAGAGCGTAAGTTTTTATTTTATTTTATTTTTTTAAGTAATATTAAACAGTAATGATTTTAGGAGATAAACACCTTATGGAGATATATCCAACATTTGTCAAATCATTTTCATAATACTCATCTCATCCATAGACATTGATTTGATATTTGAATATTAATGATGGATGTTTTATGAACACACTTTACTAATATCTGTCTAATACTTTTATCTCAAAAGCAACTGCTCGTCTGTGTTGTCTAAATTGATTGATTGATTGATTATAAACTTACACGATGTGAGATTTATTACTGAATCCATAGAAGTTATGTTGCGAAGAAGTTGGTAAGAATTGTTCTTCTAAATTTCTATCAATTCACTATTTACATTGATACGATAATATATATTGATTTCATATCGGAGAAGGATAAAAGAAAGGAAGAATGATTGCATCCTCCCGTGTCTTAGAAATTCACGTGTATAGAAAGAAACACTTAACCCAAACTGAAAAGGGAAAAGGGAAAAGCAAAAAGCAAAAAGAGAGATGGAAAGGAGTATGATAGGGAGCGAAACGAGTTGTTCATCACTCAAAAACAAAGAAACAAAGAGGGAGGGCCAAGAAAGACGGGAAAAAGCCACCCATTAACGGCCTTGGGAGACCATACGAAAAGACTCCCATCAGAACCGCCGTTGTTACCTCTACCAATATGGTGCACCTTCTTTTTCAATGGTTCAATCCTAGGAATTTCAAAATTAGAAGCAATTCTATGTTGGGTGACGTTAAGCATGTGAGTGAGGACAAAACATGTTGAGTGTTCATCTCTGGAGATAATTTTTACTTTTAGAAGCGAGGAGCAAATAACGTGACTATGTTGTAAGAGAATGTCTCGGTCATTAAATTTTCTGAACACCCATGTCAATTAGCACGGGACTGTGCACACTGCCACGTTCATACTCATATTTAAAGTCCTATAATCGATTGCCGAACGATATTTTTAACGATAAGGGCTAAATTGGTATTAAAATTAACAAGTTGAAGAGCATATGAAATGATATGCCTCCTTCACAAGCTGCAGTCATGATGGGAACTGGAAGTATAGGGGCGTGTGGCTGTGAGATCCAAAGCTCTTTTCCTTTTGCCTTTAAAACTTTGTATCAATTATCTCACACAATTGCACGTGCTGCACGTGCACGTCATGGCCACATGTCTCTATGATTATTAATCTAACTTTTCTTTTCTCTCCACACGTCGCCTCGTTATCATCTCCATTCACTCACGTGCCGATTCGGTTAGGCCCTTGTTTAGCTATGTTCGATTGCTGCAAAAATTGCGATCATCGGTTTCGTTGTTGATTGTATTATTACATGATATTGTGTTGTTTCACACAAGTATAGTTAAGAGTCGAGATATTTATTGTATTAAAAATGATATTCTAATGAGCTTATACAATTTATAACTAATCCATCGGGTAGTTCACGAAACTTTGGATTATAATGTTACCATTCAAACTCGTTCCAATTCAAGTAAGCTTATAATGTGACCATCCCGTTGTGTACGGGTTGTTGTCACGGATCCCAATTGCCATGAAACTCCATGGAATATTGTAGGGAGTCATTGAGATTCTTTGTCGAATTCTCGAAGCTGTCGCTGATCCATGCGAGGTTGAAGAAGCGATCTAGCTTGGTTTGATTTAGTTCATGTAGCTGAGTTTGGTCCAACTTAAAGGCCTTTTAGGAAAGTCGAAAGAAAAATCCTGAGAGCTTTTACTTAAAGATTCTTTAACACAATCCCTAGGCCGTCGGTTTCATAAGTTATAACAATTGTTCAATTTCATCTCACTTAAGCCGTTTGAAGCTGTTGGAACACTACACTTTCTAATGTCTCAAACTCAACTTCTCTGTTGATCTAGCTTGGTTTGATATCTTCAGACCATTTTCTCGCATTTTTCAACTCTTCCAGAGACATTTATGATATTTTAGAGGCGTTTAAGGTTAGTATGACATTTTTCGACTCTCTGTTTTTTTTCTTTTTTTTGTTGGATTGTTTATTTACTCGTGGGGTCGGGCCCGTGGGGATTTGCCTCAAGTGGAACAGAGAATTTCCACTTAAAAGTAAAATGAGGGAAGAAGTAAGAAGAGATTTCTCCCCGTTAACTAAATGGAGTCGGAGACAGAATTACATTCTCCGTCCCCATCACTACTCCACCCCAAAAATATAGAAATAATTATAGGTCAGAAACCTAATTCCCGCTACAATAAATAGAGAATTTGAGGGAATAAGAATAAAATAAAACGGCAAAGACGGGATGAGAAAGGTCTCTGCATCCATGCTCCATAGACATCGCTTGTTGTATCGGTTTTGTGTTTAAAAAAATGACTATTTAAATTTCTCTCCTCGAAAAATAAATCAAGAAATAAAAAATCGTAAAAATTAATAAAATATCTATTTGAAGTCTACATATATACATCTTTATATTTAAGATGATTGAGAATAATTTTTTGTTTGACACGTGACAATGAGAGATATATTAACGTAATTTATTTCCGAATGAGACGTTTTTGAATTAAAAGTCTTAAAGAACAAAATAATTGAGTTAAGATTTTCAAACTAGTTTTATATACCTAAGCCTCGACCAAATGCCTATTATTTCTTTTTGCACTTTCAGAAAACCCGACTTTTCTATACCTAGATCGACTAAATTCTTCACTAAATGCACGTAACCATCATTTTAAAATTAGAGGAAAAAAAGTATATAAAATCGATAAACATAATTATTTCAATAAAATAAAATAAATTTGTTTCGAGTCCCTTTTATAACATTTAAAAGTACGTTGAAAGTTTGAATGGTTGGGTATTAAAAATATTAAATGTGTAACCATCTGTTAGGGTTAGATTTGCTAACACGCCAATAAAAGTGAAACATGAACCGAGAAACCTAAAGTCATTTAGCCTGTGACCTACACTGATAAGAGGATCATCTTGCCTGTAACCTCAATCGAGCCTAGAGATACTAATCATCTAGCTTGTGGGTCAAAATCAAAATCCTAATTCTCTACCTAGGATCATGAACCGAACCGTAGGTTATCTAGCACGTGACCATGGTGGTAAAATTAGCTCATTTAGTGACGAGCAATTGCCATAGTTTTATTTCCCAAGCGGTCCCAAAACATTTCAAAATAAATTTTGTATGCATACAAAACTATCACGGAGTAAATAACATGGATGAACAACTTACCTGAATCTAAATAGCGATACACCACTCTCTTCGTTTCAAAACTCCTTTTTGAAAAACAACCTAAGTCAATCTTATCCAACTTAATGCTAGCTTAAAACGAGAGAAAGTTGAATCATACTCACCTTAAGCTGAATCAAACCAATCTAATTGAACTGAACCAAATGGTTTAACTAAACCAAATCACTAATTGGTCTAATCGAACCAACCGAGACAAGTAGCTTCATTACAATCCTCGTGCATAAGATCCTATGACGAGCTTTGGCCAGTTTCGTGCAATCCTTTCCTTGGCCGCTACAGATCTGTTAATAACAAACGATGACTACTTCTTTAAGGATAGGTCCATGGTGGTTGATGACAACGTTGAGATGGAGTAATAGAAAACAATATTAGGAAACGATAACCTAATCACCCAACCGATTCTAGGGGTATTCATATGACCTGTCTATCCAACTAATTCGAATTACCATACCCAAATTATAAAGGTTGAGTTGGGTTACATTTTTATTTGGGTTTGAGTTTGGTTAAATTTTGACCAAACTAACTCGAAAAGAGGGTTAAATTCCAACCCAACCCAACCCAACCGGTACCGTGTAGACGGTGACTATTTCTTGGTAAAGTTAAAAAACAAAAAAAAATTGGATTTAAAAATCGGTTTCGATTTTGTTGTGGAAAGCTTACAAGTGTATATAAGAAGAACGCCAACTTGAATTTCGGTTCTGAATTTACCTCTTTTAATGCCATTCATCATTCGCTCCCCTTCTTCTTCTTCTTCTTCTTCTTCTTCTTCCTTCCCTTTCTCTCTCCTCAAATCTAGAGAGAGAAACTTCATCCATTCCATTCCATTCATCTCTGGAATCCAAATCCAATTCCCCAACTCCCCATTTCTCTCTCCCCCCAAAACACCATATCCCCCAAATCCCCCATTTCTCCTTCTTCCTCCGTCCGCCATTGATGCTCTCTGTTCCTCTTCTCCACCCTCTCTGTTTTTCCCCTGTTCTTCTTCTTCTTCTTCTTCTTCTTGTTCATGTTGTTTCTTATGCACCTTCCTATGATCCTTTGATTTCTGCAATTTGGCCATCAGATGAAGAAGAAAAAGGGGGAACAACGGTTCTCGCGATTCTTCCAATCTCAATTTATTGATTCTTTTCATTCCGAACCCTGTTCCTGAATGTTTTGTATTATTTTCGTTTTCGATCCTCCAAATTTTCGCTTCTGGATCTTCCATTTCGATCTGATTCATATCATAATTTGTTCTTACACAATTGTAATTATTAAATTTATGCAATCTTCTCTCTTCCCTTTTTGTTGAATCCGTCAATGGGATGTGTAAGTTCGAAACCAAATCGATGCCGCCATTGCCGGCGGCCATATTCGCCGATTTCTCGAAGCTACTCGATGCAAGTTCATCATCCACCGCAAAGTAATGGCGATAGTTACCACGTCGTTGCCCTAACCTCCTCCACATTAGGCTCGTTGGAGCTCGGAATCAATAGGGACGGCGGCGGCGATGGCGATGGCGATGGCGATGGCGATGGCGATGGTGGTGGTTATCATCAACGTCAATCAAGGAGAAACGAAGATTACAAAACGATTGGGGATTTCCGGGAAGGATTGGCGGAAGCGAAGACATGGTCGAGTATAATCACAGAGAAAATGGGTAAACCCGCCGCGAAAACTCCGGTTAGAACACCGCCGGGGGAGCCGGAGATGATTAATACATGGGAGCTGATGGAAGGGCTTGAAGATGTTAGCCCTGTCCCATCTCCGACCCAATTTCGGAGCCTGTCGTTCGATTTCGGTAGCCGGACGGTTATCGATCCGTCATTCAATCGGCCGGAGACGATTCCGAAAGAAACCGTTACCGATTCATCTCCGAAACCCCTCTGGCTTCAATTAGAAGAAGAAGAAGAAGAAGAAGAAGAAGAAGAAGAAGACGATGTGAATCTGAATTTCGAATCGGTGGTTTCCGATTTCGATCCAGAAGTGATTTCATTGTTTCAAAAATCCCTACAAAAGCTGTCGCCGGATCACCCATTTCACCTCCGACAATTGCCGTTGGCCGCCATGGATTCAAAGAAATTCAAGAGGGAGAAGGTGATTCTATACTTCACAAGTTTGAGAGGGATTCGTAAGACATATGAAGATTGCTGCCATGTGAGAGCGATTCTGAGAGCCATTGGAGTTCATGTAGATGAAAGAGACGTGTCAATGCATTCTGGGTTTAAAGAGGAGCTAAAGGAGCTATTAATGGAAGAACAGAACAAAAATGGCGGAAGGAGCTTACCCAGAGTGTTCATTGGGAGGAAACAAATCGGTGGGGCAGAAGAAATCCGGAGATTCCATGAAGATGGGCAGCTTGAGAAATTGCTCGAGTGTTGCGAGAAGGTTGAAAATGGCGAAGGGGGTGGGTGTGAGGCGTGTGGGGATATCAGATTTGTGCCATGTGAGACCTGCTGTGGAAGCTGTAAAGTGTTCTATGAAGAAGACGAGGAACAAGACGAAGAAGAAGGATATGGGTTCCAGAGATGTCTCGATTGCAATGAAAATGGGCTTGTCAGGTGCCCGATCTGCTGCCATTAATGGCGGATTCGAACTGCAAATCTGAAAATTCTTCATCTTTTTTTTTTTTTTTTCTTTGATTTGGTTTCTGGGTTTTGCTCTGTTCTTTGTTTTTGTTTGTACAGTGGAAGAGTTGTTTTTTTTTTTTTTTTTTTTTTTTTTTTTACATGTGTTTTTGGTGGAGAATAGAGGAACATAATCTAACCGGAAAAAATACAGAATCATAATAATAATAACGTTATGTGTTCATACTCATTTCTGTTCTGTTTTCAATCTTGGATATAAAATCAAAAAACGTTGTTGCATTGAATTGGGTTTAATTTGTTAAGCTAGATCGACATTAATTAATACATACATCTCTCAATCAAATTAGATCGAAGGATTACAACATTCATTGAATCAACCAACAGAAAGACCAAGATCCGAACATGATGATAGAATTAGAGAGGAGTAGATCTGAACTTGATGGTAAAGCAGGGAGGGGGAAGTCGGTGCTCAAAATGAAAGACCAAAAACATGTACGTGACGAAATGAGACGGAATAACAAATTATTCTTATGTGTAGTGTGTGGAGCTATGTCGTTCGAACGATCATAACATGATCGTTTTTAAAACGCGTAAGAGAAGGAGACCTTATATTGATGAAAAAGTATTCCAAATGAGCTTTAGTTGGTCACAACTCACCATGGCTGCTCAATAATTCATGTACATGCATACAAGAGGGGAAAATAAATTATTGATAAATTGCTTCTTCTCACAAGCATGGCCCACAATTTTTATTTATTTATTTTATAAATCTTTTTATTTTTAAAAAATGTCTCGTTCCAATGAATGTAGTATCCTTAAATTATATATGTAGAAAGCACGACTCTCTATAATAGTATGATATTGTCCATTTTGCATATACGCGCTCACTCTCGAATAGTCTCGAAATCTCTGTACACAATAGATTCAATAATCACTACTATTATGTACTCTAAGAAATATGACAAAACCAACATGTGTTGATCAAAGTGGACGGTGGTACTTCAAGATTGTTGTGTGACCAAAGTCCTAATTGACTAATTAAATAGAAGATCATAAGTATATCATCGAGGATTGTTGGGAGGGGAATCCCATGTCGGCTAATTAAGGAAGTAAAGCCATGAGAGCTTAGGCTCAAAGTGGACAGTATCATACCATTGTGGAGGGTTTGTGGTTCTTAACATGGTATCAGAGTCATGTCCTTTACTCTTATTTTTGTTCGAGGGCTCTAGATAAGGAGTCAAGCATCGATTAAGTGGAGGTTGTTTGAGGGTGAGAGCTTATGTTCAAAGTGGACAATATCATACCATTGTGGACCGTCACTATACATCACTAAAATTAGTTATATTCTTAATTTTCATAATAATCTTAAAACTATGGTAGGGTCTGATGTTGAGGATTGTCGAGGGAATGATCCTGTTTATGGTTAAAGTGGACAATATCATATAATTATGCCGTCCTTATTCTTAGAGTTCTACCCTATTTTTAGGTCGGTCAAGTTGACCTACAAACCCGACAATAAAAAATGCCAACTTGCAAATAGACAAATGTTTTTTTTTTTTTTTCACTTTTCAACATTCAACCTACGGGGAACGAAAAAATATAACCCAATCCAACTTTTATGTCATAGATTGAGTAGTCAGGTGTAACGCAATCATTGTGTAGTTTTCATTTTATGGTAAATTTTATACGAGTAGTTTTCATTGTGTAATGCAATCACGTGTAGGACTAATTGGTAAAGCCTTTTCCTAATTTAAAATAGCTCACACGACTCAATTTTTGAGGTTTCGAAAAAATCGGACCATGATGAAAGGACACAATTAAACACATATAAAATAGAATCAAAATAAAATATAACATTGAAAATGTAGAAAATACGGTAAAATTTTACGCAGCTCGATTTCTTGAAATTTTGAAAATTGGATCAACAGAATGTGCTAGTGAGGACGTTGGGCCTGCAAGGAAGGTGGATTGTGAGATCCCACATTGGTTGAAGAGGGGAACAAGCTCTCCCTAGTAGACACATTTTAAAATCGTGGTTGACGACCATACGTAATGATTCAAAATGGATAATATCTGCTAACTGTGGGCTTGGACCGTTACAAATGCGAGGAAAAGTTAAGACATAAAGAATGATTTCTTTTGCTCCTATGATTCAATATTTTTTATTATTCAACCAAAAAAGAAGTTTAAAATAATTTAATTTAAATCTAAGTAAAGTATGAAAGTAGTTGTATAGGCATGCCCAATTCACTAAGTGAAAATATAATTAGGTTATTTTCGACTCAATCATTTAAACCATATTATAACGTTAAATTTGTTGGTAGTAAGAATAATAATAATAATTTTTAGATTAAAATTCAAAAATTAAACTTTAGAAGTAGAATTGAAACCTTAGAATCGAAGAACGCAAAAAATATTTCATAAATATGATATAGCTAATATGAACATATCTCAACTAACATAAAATATGTATCATCCATCGAGTTTGAATCTCTCACCGTGTAATAGTCCAAAGCCATCACTAATAGATATTGTTCGCTTTGATATGTTACGTATTGCTGTCAGTCTCATAATTTTAAAATGTGCCCACTAAGGAGAGGTTTCCACACTCATGCTTCGTTTCCCATATGGGACTTCACAATCTACTCTCCTTGAAGTTCAACAACCTCGCTAGTACACCGTCCAGTGTCTGGCTATGATACTATTTGTAAGAGCCCAAGCTCGCCATTAGTAGATACTATTTGCTTTAGCTCTTTATGTATCGCTGTCAACGCGTCTACTAAGAAGATGTTTCCACACCCTTAATTTAAAAAATCGATATCAAGTTTTTTCTCTCCATTAAGATGTACCAAAGCAAATATAGCCTTTATTAAAAGGAAGTGGGAAGGTAGCAATTCATTAGAAGCATGAGAGAGTGAAGTTACAAAAAGTCCCCACACCAATAATTTATTTCTCTATTGTCTCCTAAATTTTCAACATCCATTCATAGCACTTCATACCAAGTGTTTGTTTGTTTCCCAAACATACTAATGTATGATATCGATAGCATTCAATGTTATTCCATTCATATATTAACGTATTAAAGAAATTTTAAAAGAGTTTTTCAAATCATTCCAATTCACGTTGAATTACATGGATTGAAATTTCATATACACATATAAGAGGTGGATTGAAATTTCATATACACATATATGAGGTATATTTTATGTGTAGTCATAAAGTAGTGTGACGGTTGAAAATGCTCAAATCTTTCCTGATTTGAATTTGAAAGTTCAAGTGAGCTATAGAGCTAAAAATGCCAAAAATCTTTCCTGATTTGAATTTGAACAAGTTCAAATGAGCTATAGAGCTTACACTGAGATCATTCCAAGTTGTGGGGTCACCCCGAAACATTTTAATCTGACAAAATAATGTGTAAGAGAGATTCTACACAGATCCGAGATCGTTCAAGTTGTGGGTCACACTCAACATTTTAATCTGACAAGATAATTGTGTGAGAGAAGCCTACAAATTTTTTTCTTAGTTATTAATTTCGTTCGACTAGTGTTTGATATGTCTTAAATTCATATGTATTATGATAAATTCTTTGCTTTAGTATTTAAGTATATAATTCATTGCTTTAGTATTTAAATATTTAGTTCATTTTTTTTCCCAATACTAAATCAAAGTAATCGATAAACTTTTCAATAAACTCATTCCCTTCAAATTAATCTCCAAAAATATAATAAGATTTATGACCATAAAAAATGTGACTATGTAGAACATACGTAAATTCTCGTAATATTCTTCATAGTCTATATCAAATTTGCACACAACGGCAGGAAACTGGCATTGGAAAATGGTGCAAGAAATGACCAAAAAATACAGCCAAATGAAATGACAAATAAGTCTTATGAAGAATGCATATTTTTAAATGGATTCAAAAATAATTGCTATTATATATAATTGTAGTTTCAAAATATCAAAGAAACAGAGAGAGACAGAAATTTATTTACATCATCAGAATTCACGCATTTCTTCTTCTTTTTCATTCAAATTAGACTTTACAGTAGCGGTTTTGATCTCCAGATTCTGTATCACTGTTCATCCCTCTAATTTCTTCCTTCAAATTTAATCAAACTCTAAAAACTAAGCAGCCAGAAAATTTGGCGTACGCCGGAGATCAAAATTTCCCAATCTTTTCTGCTCAGTCTAACTAATCGCAAAAATCAGGAGCGAAACCTAACTCAATCACAAGAATTGAAACCTTCAGTTTTCTCAAAGATTCAATTAATTTCACAGATTCGAAATCGAAATCGAAAACACAAATACCGACCGATTGAGAAACAGTACCTTGATTTTTAGAGTACCTTAATTTAAAGCCCTAAGTGTGTTCTTCCCGCTGAGTGGCGAGCTCGGCAAGATCGGCCGCGAGAAAATTACAACGTTCATTTGTGGAGTAACGCGGTTATGATAAAAATGAGGAGGATTATGATGATGATGATGATGATGATGATGATGATGATGATGATTACATTGATATCCAACATCGCACCAATCTCCGATCGAATTCATCTTCTCTTTCGCGTTGAAGCCTTCGCCGATATCCTCACCAAGATGCAAATCCTCCTCTCTGATTCTCCGAATCTGGTAATGAACATATGCCAATTTCTTCCTCCAGTCCGCAACCTTCGTTACTGATCTCGGCGATTCTGTTTCCTCCGACGATCCTATACTTTCCTGATCCGTTTCCACTTCCTTGTCCGCCTTCGCTGAGTGAAAATCACAAGGATTACAAGTCATCCTCGTCGATTCCACCGCCAGAAACTCGCCGGAGATAAGTGGTTCTTGATTCTCTTTCAACTGCTTCGTCATTACGACGCCGATTTTAGGTTTCTTTTGGATCCGCAATTCGCTACCCTGTTTTTTTCTCTTCTAACTGATGCAAAGAACAGAGGCTGAGCCCTTGTATTTATACCCCCGAGATTAAACGGTGCGGTTCGAGATGGTTACGTGGCTGAGGCAAATGCAAACGGGGGTTATTTGGAATGGTCAAAAAACCGTTTTCCTTTATCTAAGCCACAAGGAAAAAGAGATTTCGTTCGCTGTCCGCCACGTCACTACTGAATTTCCACTTCATTTATGCCACATCATGGGGTAATCACCAATGGTAAATTTTTGACTCACGTGGCAGAAGGGGATTGGTCATGTAGATTCTGGTGGTTTCGATAAATTTGTTGTGTTTTTTTAGGGTGGAGTCGTGGCGGGAGGGGAGTGGACGTGGAATAGTGGGGCCCAGACGGTGAGTCATGAGGTGAGTGACGTTAGTAAGGCGTTGGGAGACAGGTGGCACTTTAGAGTTGGAATTTGCATTTGGGACGGCGGGTGATGGACGGAGCATCACAGCCATTGACGATCTGACGTGTCCTCCATAATTCTAACAACTAAAATGGGTGGAAAATAAAAATATCTGAAATTGAGATTTTTTTTAATTTTTTTAATGACAGGTGGACTGGAGAGAGCCAAACCGACGTCGTGTATCATTCATTTACATAATATCTAAGTATAATAATAAGTATGGGAGTGATATATTTCATTTTAGGTATATTGCTAATATAGCTTATATATTTAATATAAAGTATTTCGCTACATAGCAAAACTTACTACTTTAAGTGTGATGTCCCACGTTGATTGGGGAAGAGAACAAAACACCATTTACAAGAGTGTAGAAACCTTCCCAAACGCGTTTTAAAGCTTTGAGGGGAAACCCGAAAGGGAAAACCCAAAGAAGACAATATTTGCTAGCAGTGAATCTGGGGCATTACAAATGGTATCAGAGCCAGGCATCGGATGATTGCCAGCCTTTTCGCTGGTCTCCGAACGGGGGTAGACACGAATTTCAAAATCGTTAGGATTTATCTTCTAAAACCTCTTAATGGTTAGTATGAAAAGTTTGAAGTGATCCGTGTAAACTTGAACAATATGTGGTTGATATAAGGAGAGATCATGTTCAAATACTAAGTTAAATGATTTATAATATATGGATAAGGTTGAGTGTTTTATTCTTGATATAACCATTTTGTCATCGTTATAAATAATTTAATCTAAATCGTTCATGTGAAGATATATGAGTGAGAATATCATATGTTATTAGTTTCCATAAGGCTATCAAAAAAATATTTAATCTCTATTTATAAATCCGTTAATTGAAAAAATTAATATTTCATAGGATAATTACATGCGACTTGATCTTAATCTTGAGTAAGCTATGAACCCTCCAGTGAGGGCGGTGTTCTTTCATTTATATTGCTCAATATGATTTTTATAGCCAATTCAATATACTTTCAATGTTAACGAATAAACTTAATTCATCGTTAATGATATGGCTGCACATCGACAGATTTTGAAAATATCAAGTCTAATTTAAAAGGTTCATCGGATATATCTGGCCATTAGATTCACTTGGATTATTCATGTATCACCATAACGATAGTACGTAGATTCGTTATTTAATATTTTGGACATATATGGTAGATGTTCTGAAACGCCCTTCTCTACAATTTTTTTTTTTTTTTTTTTTAAAACTTAGCTCCAACATTTGGAGGAACAAAAATGCTATCTGATCCTTCACTGAGAAGAGAAAAACTCGAAGATTGATCAGCTCGTCAACCACCCTATGAGGTTTCATTCACAAGCATACTATGCAGAACTTCTTGATGTTCGTGTAGATCTTGACCTATACATCTATTTGGGGTTATGTTGAGTTAATTTTTTAGAACTGAATTGGTTTGGTTCAAGTTTCTAGTTGACTAAACAAATTTTCGAGTTGACCCAAAAAAATTTATATTTATGGTGTGTCCGTTCATGTCTTTTTATATTATTTTATTTAGTTTATTTTTATGTTTGAGGATTTGGTTAGGTTGGGTTGTCAAACAATTTCAAGTTACTTGTGTTACAAACTCAAACCGCTCGAAATTTTAGGTTAATCCAAAAAATTCTCTCAACCCAACGCGTGTATATCTCTAGCTATTTTAAAGTTTGTTATGTCATCTTCTCAAGTTCTTCAAATATGGATGTCACCAATGGTCTAATTTATATTGGATCCAATTATGGATGTGTCGCCTTCTCAATTTCATTCAACTTTCTAAAAAGAACGAGTCATAAATTGACAAAAAAAGTAAGAAATTAAATTTAACGATGAGAAATAAAGGTGGCTCTCCAACAACACGTCAAAGTTTGGTCGATTGTCGAGACCCCACCTGAGATCATACAATTCTATCTTGTAGAAATAGTGGAATCATGTCAAAGGGGTTATGAATCACAATCAAGTGTTATCGTTTAATTAATGGGCGTGATAGCCTTCAACAAATAACATGAAGAAGACGACTAATGATTAAGATAAGACTAGGTAGGTGAGATAGCTAGAATTGTGGATCATAAAATCATGCGTATTAATCAAACAATCGATATCAAGTTCCAAAGTTCGAGCACCGATTCACCCAACATAGAATTGATCGAGCAAAACATGTTTAACTATAGAGTTACTATGATTTAATCACCGAAAGGTGCACCTTATTGATATAGGTAGTAACTTTTAATTCTTGTAAGTCTCTCATAGTCAGCCTATCCTTAAGATAGCTCTCATTCGGATGTGGTTTTAGTGGGAGAGGTACCACTTAGATACCTTTTGTAACGACCCATCCCTAAGATTCAGAATACAAATTTGACCTATGATTACCCTAATATTCTCCTACGAGATAGTCACATTTCTTACTCCTCTCTTCTAAGAATAAAAACTATCCCCACAGACCAACACAAATCTAAGGAAAATACCCAAGAGATCACCCAATATAGAATTACTCAAAGCAAAGCAGACTTGACGAGTTCTTATGATTGAACCATCGAAAAAGAAGGTGCACATTGTCGGTATATATAATAGCTTTCAATTCTTTCAAGTATTTCTCAGTCATCCTATTCTTAAGATCGTTCTCATATAGACAGATCGTGTTTGGACACTCCAATTGAGATGACCTTAGCTAGAACAATAGACCTAAATGATGATATAATTATAGAGTTTTTGAATTTTTATGTCCTCAATCCACCTATAATGAATCTCGTAACGGGAGAGTGTTGAAGATATTTAGCATTGAACTATAATTTAACATATATATCATATTTGACTGTTTATTATACGCAAATATCTTGTATAATTGAAGATATTTAGCCTTTTATTATAATTTACCAAAAGTATCATATTTGTCTATTATCTCGATCCACCTATAATGGATCATTGTACTTGGGGAGGACGTGTCTTTTACACTTATAAGCAAATCAAAGAACATAAGAACATTGAGATTAGGCAAGAAGAAATTATTATTATCAAGAAAAATGATTGACGTATTTCATACGGAAGTAAGGTAACAAATCATTCATGTAATTATATCCCGTCATTGCCTATCAATGTCTTGAGTTGACTCATTTCTTCACCGCCCAACAAATTCGAAATATAATAAGTATTGCATGCATATCTTGAGAAAGACACTCATGATTTTCTTATTTTTGGAACTCTACTTCTGACCGGCTTTTAGGAGTGTTCATATGATTCCATAACCCGACCAACTCGAACTACCCAACCCAAACCATAAAGGTGAGTTGGGTTGAATTGTTGGAAAATCGAAAAATCGGTTCGGTTTGTAGGTTGACATTTTTTGGTCGGAAACCAAAAAATAGGATTACGATTCAATCCAATCCTACCTTAGTTCTTAAAATATTAAGAATATTTTTAACGTTTATAATCAATGTTAGTGATACATTGTGACTTTTATAGGTTCGATATTTAAATTTTATGAAATTTTAGTTATTAATTTAACGGATTATCACCCTTATACTTCAAACAATAGATTAATTCTAGCTTCAAACATGCTTGACAAATATGTTTAAAAGTTCCTAATACAAAAATTATATTTTGCTCATACATGATGAAAGTTGAATCTTGATTTTTTTCAAAAAAAGTTGACGGATCTGATCCATCTACCCCCAAAATTGGCCAGGCTGCGCCCAACTCCGACCCTCCCGAAAACCCATCTCAAGTTAATTCGGAAGAACAAGAGAGCAACGTCGAGAAGAAAAGGATAATTTCATTTGAAAGTAAGCAATTTGTTATTCTAATCATTTTTTTTTTTCTTTCGAATTATTGCTTTGAAAGGTTTTCCTTCTTAAATCCTCCAGATAAAGGTTTCCGTGTTCTTTCCCTTGTCCAATTTCTCATTTCTGTCTGTAATCCATTTGTGTTCTCTCAAATCTTCTTCTGTCATCCTCTGATACTTGCTCAATCGCCGGGAATTGATCTGTTTGTCTTTTCAAAAACCTAGGGTTTCGTCGAAGGGTTCGAGCATCCAATCAAGATTAAGAGGTTTCTGGGATCCGATCTTTGGAAGTCATGAGTGCGCAGAAGAAGAGGAATTTCCAGATAGAGGCTTTTAAACATCGGGTCGTGGTGGATCCAAAATATGCTGAGAAGACGTGGAAGATTTTGGAACATGCAATTCACGAAATTTACAATCATAATGCCAGCGGGCTTAGCTTCGAGGAGCTTTACAGGTTGCTTCTGCTTCTTTTCATCTCACTGGTATACTACGCCATGTTATTTCGTTCTCTCGTTGCCGCAACTTTTGTGGGTAACTAGAGATTGCAACTTGCGTCATGAGTTTTGTATTGAAGCAGCGATTCTCAGATTACTTCTCTGTTGTGCCTATGTGTTTCTGAGAGTGGTTAGTGCTATTGCATCTTTGAGCCCTCGCTTAAAACGAGGAAAAGTTTCGGTGTACAGGGCATGATAATTATTTGCAGTTCATCCTCATGTATGTGTCCGAGATGATCATCAATGGATCTGCTTATCAGGAGGATATTATCAAACTTAATGACATTAAAAGAATTTGGGGAAGTTGAATATCTGGGTTCATAGGCCTCATGGAAAGTTCTTGGAGTATTTGTTGAATCAAATGGCATAACAAGCCATTTATATAATCCTTCATTCATCTAGAATGTCATCGTATTATATACTCTTTTTCTTGGAGAAAGATGTCTCTAATCCTTCTTTTCTCTAGATGGGCAATTCATAAAATAATATTATAGTTCTTTCATCTAGAATTTCATCTTTCTCATCCCTTCCGATTGATGATTCCCATTGCGTTGGGTAATCTTAGAAAAATTATTGCAACCTTGCAGTTGATCAAGTGAATTTGGTATTTGACACTCATTTTGTTCAATGCCCTATTTCCTATACTCAATACATATCCATGTATCCTGGCATATTTTGTGTTTCTGTGGTGCAGTTGCAATGGATTAAGATTAGATTAGATATGACCTTTTTCTATTAC
The DNA here is from genome assembly GCF_057944985.1 of Cucurbita pepo subsp. pepo. Taxonomy (NCBI): domain Eukaryota; kingdom Viridiplantae; phylum Streptophyta; class Magnoliopsida; order Cucurbitales; family Cucurbitaceae; genus Cucurbita; species Cucurbita pepo. Next base: position 8,182,874 of record NC_141801.1, read on the forward strand.
TTCTTGAACTTACTGATCAAGGTTGATATCCGCGTGGATTTATGTGATACTGAGATACAGGTAGGTTTTGTAAGGTTGATCCAAGTATAAGAGACGTGTGATTTTGATTATTATGTGTCGGGGATAGCTGAAAGCCCCATTAGACCGACAAATAAGCAGCAGTCTTTCAAGCCGTCTGCACTTCAAACTTGATTTGAAGCTTCTCCTTTAACTGCATCATTAAATAAAAAACATGATCAACCAATAAGTCCTTTTCTAGTACTTCAAGTTGTTCTCCACACTGGATTATCAGCCCTCCTTTAACTAGTATATCCCAGAAAAGAACTTATCATGATCATCTAGGAACCTTCTCTAGTTCAACTAGGAATAGACGGGATGGTTTCTATGATCTTTAGCTTTAGGAATTTGCAGAAGAACACTTTTTCCCCACATCATGAGAACTCCACCCTTGTTTCTTCCTTTATGATTGCCTTGGTCAAATCATATTGCTAAGGTCAGAAATCATGACGAGAAGTAGTGCACAATTAAGTAATTGAGGCTTCACATTCTGATTGTATCAGATATTTTTTGGTATGGGTGTGTAATTTATTTGAGATGAAAAGTTTGAACAAACTTTGAAACGAAGTTTTTACTTCTCTCTCTCTATCAAGTATCAATAAAAATGCCATGTACTTTCCCTTTTGTAGGTTGTCTTGATCTTGTACAAATGCTAGTGCTTGGTAGATGATGGGCCTCAATTTTAGGGTTTAGTTGTAAGCAACAGACATTGAATGACATAAGTTAACTCATCATCGTTGTCAACCTCAATATAGTCATATTCTCCCTCCTCTATGCTACTATTATGAGTCAGTCTTGTGAGCATTTATTCAGTGCCTTTTTGACTAGCATAGATGAGTGAGATTGAACAACTCATTGGTAACACTTTCTGATGTGGGGCGAAGAATTGGAATTATCTATAGCTTGTTCCTTGTTAATGGAGAGGTAAATAACACATCTTGCATTTGGCAAGTTTGTTTCATTATTTACCCTTAGCGTGCTTGCGCAAATTTTTGTGTATCTAGAAATTTATCATAGTTTTATGCATGGTTACATTCCTCCACATAGAGTCAGTTCTCAAAAGATTGCTCATGGAGAAAAGTCAACTAAACAGGTGATGCTAGACCAAGCTCTTTCTTCCTTCTCTTCCTTCTCTTCTCTGATCCCAACAAATCATTACTCAAATGTTGCTCTGGTGATATTCATAATGGACTGATAAGACTTTGGTACCTTTGCAATCATAAAATTCTTCTTCCTAATTGAACAATGAGATTTTGGATTGGGTAACCTTTCCAGCCACTCTTTGTCAAACATTCACAAGTTGTTCTTCTTGTTGAAGATTCAAACTTCCGAAGTTTTTTAGTCATTGTATCTAGTGTTTTATAATTATTGTGAGATTCCACATCGGTTGGAGAGGGGAACGAAACATTATTTATAAGGGTATGGAAACCTCTCCCTAGCAGATGCGTTTTAAAAACCTTGAGGGGAAGCCTGAAAGGGAAAGCTCAAAGAGGACAATATCTTCTAATGGTGGGCTTGAGCTGTTACAAATGGTATCAAAGGTAGACACTGGGTGGTATGCCAGCGAGGACGCTGAGCCCCGAAGGGGGTGGATACCCGGCGGTGTGCCGGCAAGGACGCAGGGTCTTGAAGGGGGTGGATTGTGAGATCCCACATCGTTGGAGAGAGTTACGAGTGCCAACGAGGACACTGGGCCCGAAGAGGGGTGGATTGTGAGATCCCATATCGGTTAGAGAGGGGAACGAAGCATTCTTTATAAGGGTATGGAAACCTCTCTCTAGCAAACACGTTTTAAAAACCTTGTGGGGAATCCCGAAAGGAAAATCTCAAAAAGGACAATATCTGCTAGTGGTGCGCTTGGGCTGCTGCCGTGGTCCTATTAATAACGAGATACTTCTGTCTTGAAATCGAAGTTAGTGACTAAGTTTGACAATTCTCCCACCTAAGCATTCTTGTGGTGTTTCAATGCAGTTTCTCTCCAATCACCTTCAGCTTTAACTACATTATCCTTTTAGTGTTGCCATGTTCCAGCCATGGTTGATGGAGCTCCGATACCAAGTATATGCAACTCAATTTTTTATTACTGCTGATCTATTATTTCCTTTGGATTAAAAAGACTGATACCATTGTTTGAACTTAATAGGCATCAAGCTAGGGTTGTAGTAGTTAATATGATGTTTAATCTGGCTATAGGCTATCTTATCAAGAACAAAAAATCTGGCTACTGACTACAATAGGTAGCTAGTAACCATGCTGTCGTAAGTTTTTCCTACTTCACGGTTCATCTTGAATTTCTACACATTTTAGCTGACTACAATTTGTAGCTAGCATAATTATGCTTTGGATCTTTCCTTTCCTTTTTAGAGAAAGTGTATGGCTGCAGGCTACAACATTTCTATTCTGTCAAGTTCCCTATTTCTAAGCTTGTTAGGTGATTGTGATTATGTTTTTTGCGGACATTGTTTGCAAGTACTTAATCTCTGCATACATGTTTTTTTTTTTTTGGTTCAATTTAGTATCAAATTGTAGCAGCAATCATATTAATGTGGTTCCTTCCTAGAGTTTGCTTTCAATTATTATTATTATTTTTTTCTTTATGTTTTATAATCTTGGAAGGATGAATTGCATTAGGGTTAATCTCTTTCGTCGGTACAAGTACCATCAAGTGTTGCAACTCTTTTCGAAAGAAAAGTTCAAAAACTTTCATTGGGCTAAAATCGGTACAGAAGGATCACAAGTTGGAAATTTCTGTTTATAGAAGCAAAGAGGTTGGTGGTCTCTGTCTTGAAAACTTGAAAAAAAGGAACATTGCTTTTGTAACCAAGTGGAATTGGATTTTTTCTTAGAGAAAACTTGCTATGGAGATTCCTAGTGGATGGAGCTCACAAGGAAAACATCAGTAAAAGAATCCCATTCCATGGAATTTCATAAACAAAATGCAGATAGCCCGTGGAAAAATATCTTGATTCCAAGGTCGGAGATAGGAGCAAAGTGCTATTTGGGTAACACAAAATGGCTATGGGGAATATCCTCGTAAGGAGGAGAGATTCTTGACAATCTACCTGGTGAAGACATGAAATTGTGTAAGATTAGAAACTGCAGGAAGGAAGAGAACAAATGTGTGATGCCTGAATTCTAGAAGAGTCTTGAACGACAGAGAACTGACGACTGGTTGTAACTTTATTCTAGAAATTCCATCTTTGCTCACAAGAAGATTCATTAATCTTGAAAGGAGATCCGTTGAGAATTTTTGCCACAAAATCAATTTTCCATATTATCACACAGAAACAAATTCCCAGCCAAATCTCCTATGGTTGCTGTTTGAAGCAATCAAAAGTTTAAATCTCCTAAAGAATTTAAAACTCTTTTGTTTGGAATTTGGCTCTTGGAGGCGGTAAAAGAAATTTCCGTGTGTACCTCCACCCTAGCATATGCAGCCTCTTTGAAAAAGAAGAGGAAAATGGTTACCATTTCTATTTTGACTTTGATTATAATCAGAAGGTAAGGGGCTGGATTTAAACTGATTTCAACCTTTCTTGGTGTTCGGTCGATGAAATAGTTTACTTCATCTTCGTGGCAGCCTCTTTTCAAGTGTGAAAGCTCTTGCTATTTGGGTGATAGGAGCAAAGGATATCCTTGCTGACATGATGAGAGAAATTTTTAGAATCTTTTTTATAAGAAAAATTGAGAGGAAACATGTGAGTTACCTTACTTGAACACCTCAACATGGTTCACTCTTTCCATTCTTTATTAATTTTAATTCTTTTGTTATTAACATTAAATGAATAGGTTTTTCCTTTGTTTTCCTTTTGTACTTTTTATTTTTTCAATGAAAAGAAGGTGGAGCCCTGCTGCTCTAATCACCCCTGTTGCTCTAACACCCTCTGTATGCATGTAGGATATAAGCGCACAGGGTCCAAATGTATACTTGTTTTTTTATAATTATAATCACATCTATAGATTATTTTGTCAGATCCCTTTCGAAATTCTCATACAAAGTTTGACCAATCAAATCTTTTTTATTTTCTGCCCAAGGTGATATTGAGTATTGCATAACCATATTCGAACTGAAGCTAGGAGGATGGACTTCTCTGTGTGCGTAGTTGAAATTAACTCATTTTTTTGTTCAACTTGTGCTTTGTGCAAATTAAAAAGCCAAGTGAGAATGATTCGAGTGTTAACAATACAGTACTCGAAGATGTTTCTGTCTCTTTTTATATTTTCAGTGAACATTGGATGATAATTTCACTTCTGTCAGATATCCGAAAAAATTATTTTTAGAATTATCATTTGACATAATGCATCGGCTTCTAATATTTTTGCTCAAATCAACTTGTTGAAGCTGCATATCAGCTAGTTTATCATATATTTTCAACTTTTTTTTTTCTTTGATTTTAAATTATTTTTCTGCTCTAGTATAATTGGAACCATGTTGCTTTTATTACTTTCAATCCTTCTCGTGGGTGTGCATTCATGTAAAAAGATTTTATCTCCTGATGATTCAGCATCTTATGCATTTAGGAACGCATACAATATGGTGCTGCACAAATTTGGGGAAAAACTTTACTCTGGACTTGTGACCACAATGACATTTCATCTGAAAGAAATATCCAAAGCAATTGAAGCCGCTCAAGGAGAACTTTTCTTGGTAGAATTGAACAGGAAATGGGCAGACCATAACAAAGCTTTGCAAATGATCCGAGACATATTGATGTACATGGATAGAACTTTCATCCCAAGCACTCACAAAACTCCGGTTCATGAGCTTGGTTTGAATCTATGGAGGGATGTTGTCATCCACTCTAGCAAAACCCAGACCAGGCTCCGAGATACTCTTCTTGAACTTGTGCACATGGAAAGAAGTGGTGAAGTTATAAACAGGGGTTTAATGAGGAACATTATAAAAATGCTTATGGATTTAGGCTCTTCTGTATACCAAGAAGACTTCGAAAAACATTTTCTTGATGTCTCTGCAGATTTTTATCGTCTCGAGTCTCAGCAATTTATTGAGTCTTGCGACTGTGGGGATTATTTGAAGAAGGCTGAGAGACGCTTGAATGAAGAGATAGAAAGGGTGTCCCATTACTTAGATGCTAGAAGTGAACCTAAGATAACCAGTGTCGTGGAGAAAGAGATGATAGAAAGTCACATGCAGAGATTAGTCCATATGGAAAACTCAGGATTAGTATTTATGTTTGTTGATGATAAATATGAAGATTTGGGCAGAATGTATAACTTGTTTCGTCGTGTATCGAGTGGACTCTCTATAGTAAGAGATGTTATGACATCATACATCCGTGATACAGGTAAGCAGCTGGTAACAGATCCTGATAGGATAAAAGATCCTGTGGATTATGTGCAGCGACTCCTTGATTTGAAGGATAAATATGATAAGGTTATTAGCATGGCATTCAACAATGACAAGACGTTCCAAAATGCCTTGAATTCCTCATTTGAATATTTTATCAACCTGAATGCTCGCTCCCCAGAATTTATCTCTTTGTTTGTAGATGACAAGCTTCGCAGAGGATTGAGAGGGGTCAGTGAGGAGGATATCGAAATTGTGTTAGACAAGGTTATGATGCTTTTCCGTTATCTTCAAGAAAAAGATGTATTCGAGAAATATTACAAGCAACACTTGGCCAAGAGGCTTCTGTCCGGAAAGACTGTCTCTGACGATGCTGAAAGAAGTTTGATTGTTAAGCTTAAAACAGAGTGTGGGTACCAATTTACCTCAAAGTTGGAGGGTATGTTCACTGATATGAAAACATCTCAGGATACGATGCAGGGTTTCTATGCGAGATTTGGTGCCGAGTTAGGAGAAGGACCCACGCTAGTTGTGCAGGTCCTCACTACAGGTTCATGGCCAACTCAGGCTAGCACAACTTGCAACCTTCCTTCAGAAATTCTTGGGATATGTGAGAAATTCAAAAGCTACTACCTTGGGACGCATACTGGGCGAAGATTATCTTGGCAAACAAATATGGGGTCAGCCGATCTGAAAGCAACCTTCGGTAAGGGTCAAAAGCATGAGTTGAATGTTTCCACGTATCAAATGTGCGTGCTAATGCTGTTCAACAATGCGGATAGCTTGAATTATAGAGACATTGAGCAGGCCACAGAGATTCCGGCTGTAGACTTGAAAAGATGTCTACAGTCATTGGCATGTGTGAAAGGAAGGAATGTTCTTCGGAAGGAGCCAATGAGCAAGGACATTGCTGAAGATGATGCATTTTTCTTCAACGACAAGTTCACGAGCAAGTTGTACAAGGTGAAAATCGGTACTGTGGTTGCACAAAGGGAGTCCGAACCTGAAAACCAGGAGACACGACAGAGGGTAGAGGAGGATCGAAAACCACAGATAGAGGCAGCAATCGTTAGAATAATGAAGGCAAGGCGGGTATTGGATCACAATAACATCGTCACGGAAGTCACAAAGCAGCTGCAGTCAAGGTTCCTTCCAAACCCTGTTGTGATTAAAAAACGAATAGAATCTCTAATCGAGAGGGAGTTTTTGGAGAGGGACAAAGAAGATAGAAAATTGTACCGTTATCTTGCGTGAAGAATGCGCGACGATTGGCGTTAATGTGTCGAAAACTTTATGCTACGGGCTCATATTGTTATAACTTTGATGAGTTGAAATATTTACCATTGAATTGCTGCCTGCAGGGTTGGGTTGGTTAGATAGATGAAACTGTCATCTCTCTATTTCCCAGCTCGCTCTTTCCCTTAACGCTGCTCTTGATCTTATAAATGCCCTACGGCTTCACTGGATGTGGAATCCAAAGTGAAAGGTGGTTTGTGAAGGTTTTAAAGGCGATATGTTCCACAAGGAAGGTCTGGAGTACAAACTTGTACATTGTATTTTCTTGGATTTCTATATGCTATATATATATATATATATATATATATATATTATATATATATGATATGCTTAGGCAAACTTGTTCAATTTATGAATGATTAGAATGCCACTTGGTTTGAACTTTTGGTGCAAACTCTATGATTTGATTTGGCTCCTTGCCTTTTGATGTGGAGAGAAATATGTCAATGGGCTACTTTGTTTAATTTCTTCCTTCCTATTCTCCCCTACTCCCTTTTATTTATGTTATTATACTTTTGTCAAACAAAGATATTATACTTTTCTCAACGTAAGATAATCGCAATCGTAGTAATTATCAAATAGCCTGAGTCTCGTTACATCCAATATGATATCATATGATGATGAGTTTACTATCCGAAAGAAGAAGAAAATATAGTACCTCCAAAAAAATTCAATATACAAGTGAGTAATTGATTAGAAATCAACAGGGAAAAAGAAAGAAGGAAGGTTCTAAATGTATTTTTGTGTGTATGAAATGAATTCTACTCAATTTGTTCCTACACCAAATCAATTGATCTGTTGTTATTCTTGACATTTTTAGTACTCTTCCAACCAATTTCATATCCATTTCACTGAAGAAACTCACTGCTCCTTCTGTTTCTTCATCTTCTTCATTTTTCTTCAACTTCTTTAGGATGCAATGCCCACTCCTCATTTTTTCCTTTACCTTCCTCTCTTTCTGCAGTACCGAAACATCCAAACAAAACCAATCGACATTTAGAGGCTTTAAGTTTAAAAAACGTAGACTTGAATGATCTAACTAAAACAAAAACGAACCTTTTGGAGATCAACTTGGATCTCGGTTAGAAGTTGCATATCTGTAGGGTCCTGAAGTTCAACTTGAAACTTTTTCGGGCGCTTTAGGGTTGCGGTGGGGTTGTGAACTTTATCTGCTCGAATGAATTGCGAGATAACTCTTATTGATTCTTGTAAGATCTCTACAAGCATATCGTTTGTGATTGCTTCATTCTCGTGATCTCTCCATTGTCTTGCTTTCCTCCTATCCCTCGTTTTATCCTCTACGAGAAAAAGAACCAAATTAGCTGATGAATCCATAGAAATAGAAATATACGTAAGAGAATTGAAGATAGATACCTCTGATGACTGGAACTTGAAGAAGATTACGAACAACGCATCGTTGCTTGACATAATTCTCAACTCTCGGGCCCTCGAAAGCTTCATTCTCCAAGAATCTTTCCAAGAGAACTTGAAAGTGTTGGAACTCACCAGCAACTTCATTGTAATGGTGAAGTCCATGAGGCTCAGATTCCCACAAATCCAAAGCCTTTCCATATTGCCATTGAATGAACTCCCAAGAAAGACACATTTGAGCCACATAAACCATCTCCAAATCACAATGAACTTCTCTTATGAAATCCTTCATTGGGTCCACTTGACATTTCTTTTGTCTGTATAGCCTTAGAACAGATGTGATGGATGGGGATGAAGATTTGGTGTTGCTAGAAAATGACTTTAGTGGGTCCTTTGATTGCAAAACCCCTATCATATTTCAAACAAATTTTGTCAAAAATTGACGAAATCATTCGTGTTATGAATTTCGACCAACATTTAATGACTATGCAACCTATGGAAATTGTCACTACACACCGACACCGACACGAGTCATTTCAACATGCTTTGACATCACTGACATGTTTTCAAAGACAATTTCTAGGAAGTCACCAAATATAGAATTGCTCCAAAACTAAGTACACTTAATTATGAAGTTTCTACGATTAAGCTACAACAGAAACGACCATTCTCGTTAGGATGTGTAGTCCTGTTTCATTCGTGTATCTATCTTCTCTTCTCCTCAAACGTCTCAATTACACTCTCTCTAACAACATTAAGAAAAATTTCAAAAAAAACTTTCCACTTCCAACCAAAGTTCCAAAATAAAAATAAAAAATGGGAACTTTTCTCCTTCCTAAGAAACTTCCAACACCAAATTAAAAAAACAAATGAATTTTTTTTGAATGTGAAACCAACCCCTCTTTCTCTCTAATTTGTTCAACCAAACTAAGGTAAAACATACCCATCATTCAAAATCACAAATTTTGTAACCAAAACAGAGGAAATCAAATTCAAAATAAATTTTTAAAGAAAATGAAGAACAGCAAGAACAGCAAGAACTCACCCATTGCATACATCTTCTGGTAATTCAAGATGTCCAATTTCCTCATGCGCTCTCTGTAACTTCTGTAGAAACTATGAAGCTCCTCCATTAAATCTCCACGTTTAAACCTTTCATCAATCTTCCATGGCTTCAGTTCTTCCATTATCTTCGGCGACTCTGATTCTTCAGAAATGGTGGGCAGCCCCGACGCCCTCACTTTCTTCAATTCCATTTTCAACTGTTCTATCAGTTCTTGGTGTTCCCACTCTGTTTCCAATCCATTCAACTCCTCCTCCTCTTCTTCCTCCCCCCACTTCTCCAATTCTTCGTTGGTTTCCTCGTCCGGCTCGTACCCACCCATCTTCAAATTCATAGCATAATCGGACACAAAATCTGTTTCCCTTTCATCTCTCTGTTTCAGTTCACTCTGTTTCTCTGCCATTTGTTCTTCTCTAGAGTTCGTAGAGCTAAGCTCTGCCGTTTCTCCGATGACTTCAGATTCTGGAATTTCCCCGGAAAGTTCATAGCTCACTGTAATCGTTTGAGAATCCAAAGCTTTCCCGGAAAATTCACGAACGGAGAAATCCCCTGTTCTGGGAATCTCGTAATTCGAACAAGAATTCAAAACCTCCACGGTGAAGCTCGGAATTTCAGGTTCTTCCACGAAGTGGCTCGTACTCTTCTCCGGCAAAAACTCATATCTGTTACTCAATGAATCCAATCTCTCACAACCCAAATTTTTCTTATTTGATTTGGTAAATTCTTCATAAGTTTGAAACCTGAAACTGAAGACAAACTCATTCGTTCCCTTTTCATCTGAAACCTCAGGATCTCCACCGCCGCTGGTCTCCTCCTCTGGCGGCTGTAAATCATCACAACCACCACCATCATCAACAAGAACAACATCAGAAATTTCCATATTCCTCCCACCATCAAGAGGCCTATGAAAATCCGAAAACCCCATGATTAAAAAAAGAAAAAAAAACAAGTTTTTCTTTAAGAAAATGAAGAACAGGACACAATCTCAAAGAACCCACCTGAAGAGGAAGCTAAAAAGAGAGAGAAAGAGAGAGGAGAGAGAAAGCAAGAGAGAGAAATGATTGAAAGACGCCATAAGCAGAGAAAACAAAAACAGGGGAAGAAGGAACAGAGAATCAAGAGAAGAAGCAGCCATTAAAAGATCAAATCCATGGATTTCTGAAAAAGGGTCATCGAAACTGTGATATCCAGTTTGAAATTAAGTGGGAAAGAAGAAGAAGAAGGGGACATATCACCAATGGGACCTAAAAGGAAGATAAATTTACAGAAAACAACCGTTGAGCGACTCTTCTGCGAAGGATTTGAACGAATCTTTGGAGTTTTTTAGGAGAAAAATTAGAAGTTTGGGGATTGCTTAAGATGAAGGGATGAAGAAAATTTTTGGTTATGTGGTTTGGTTTCGTTCATCAGTTCTTGAGGGCTTTGTCTTACCTTCCTCTTTCTTCATCGGACATCATAATTTTCAGGAGAGAGAAAGAATGTCTACAAAGTCGGTTTTAGAATACAGAGTACAGTTAGGGTTCATTTATATTTTTGTTGATGTATTAGTATACCCATTGCCTTGCATTTTCGTTTCTTAATTGTGAGGGTGGGAATGAAATATTTTTTTATAAGGGTGTTGAAATCTCTTTCTAGTCATTTTAAAATCGTGAGTTGACCATAATACGTAATAGGCTTAATGAGCCAAAACAAATATGCCAAAGCAAATAATATCTTCCGGTAGTGGGTTTAGACTGTTATAAATGGTATTTGAGCAAGATATTGGACAGTGTGTGCCCCAAATGGGTCAAAATGGGTGAATTGTGAGGTTCGTGTGAGGTCCGTTGGAGGGGACAGTGTGCGCCCCAAATGGGTCAAAATGGGTGAATTGTGAGGTTCGTGTGAGGTCCGTTGGAGGGGACAGTGTGCGCCCCAAATGGGTCAAAATGGGTCAATTGTGAGGTTCGTGTGAGGTCTGTTGGAGGGGACAGTGTGCGCCCCAAATGGGTTCAAATGGGTGAATTGTGAGGTCCGTTGGAGGGGATAGTGTGCGCCCAAATAGGTAGATTGTGAGGTCCCACGTCCTTTGAGGGAGAACTATGGTGTCGAAACCTTTTCTGTTTTAAAACCGCTGATGACTATCAATGGGTTTAAACTGTTACATTAAATATTCAATTTTCGTTAGGATTATAGTTTTATTTCTAGTTATGATCATAAGTTCTAATCGATTGGTAGTACTAATATTCCACTTTTAGAATGAAATTAAAAATAACAAAATTCAAGCGTGGATAAATTTTAACATGGGATGGGATGCAACAACAACATGTAATATTAGTTAGAAACTAATAAGTCTAATTAGTTTTACAAGAGCAATCGTAACAATACAATGTTGTGAATTGCTATAAATATTTGGTTCATGAATACGTTTGGTACATTCTCCACTTCGATTCATGAATCTATCAGATTCATTTGGTTCATCTCCTATAGATGAATCATATTGATTAATGTATGAGTATTAGTGTTTGCTTTGATTCATGTATGAAAATTAGTATTATTATGCTTATATAAAAGTTTGTCAAGCATTGTTTTGAGATATGAAGTCATTATCATTTTGAATTTGCCTAAAGACAATTAGGAGGAACTTTATAAATGAGACGATACACATGGTAAACACTTTAATTATAGTAATTACACCACTCGTAGATGTAGAAGAATTTCTTCTCCGAACCACGTAAATCGTTGTCTCTTTATTCATTTATGTTCGTGGGTGTGTAAGTGCAATCGATCATCATATTTCCACTTCCGTCACAACAAACAAACAAATCAAATATAGTGTGACAATCTTCCGTCTATGATGCAATCTCCAAGTTTATCCCCTCATGACGACGTTCCAAAACGATGAATATACAGAGAGAGTCCACGAGCATCTTGATCTCTTCTATCTCCACCCGACATACATTGACTAATTAAGAAGAATATCATGATTTTTTAAGTAAAGAATACTATCTCCATCGGTACGAGGTTTTTTGAGAAAACCAAAAGCAAAACTACGAGAACTTATGATCAAAATGGAGGTCCATCATTCTTAACAGGATAGAATCCTCAAGCGTCGTCAAAGTGAAGTCAAAGGTAAATTAAGCGTCGAACACAGAGTATACTTTGTTTCAGGGCTCCAAAGAAGAAGTCGAGTCTTGGTTAAGGAGAGGTCCGTATAGTCAAAGGTGGTAATTGAAGAATGGTATTGGGTGTTAGAATTGTCGTACACGTTTTTAAGTTTCAACAAAAGTGGGCTCACCACAATATCAACAAACACGTGTCCAATCACATTCACACGTCATTACTTTATTCCTTTTTTTCTTAAAATTCTTTTAAATTTCAAATTCTAATTTTGCGGACTTTTCTCTTCAAACACTTAAAAATCCATTAATTGAATTCAATTCAACTTTGAATATGACATTTATTTGGAATTTCCATTTTTAAATTTTCAGTTATATTTTTCTAATTTAATCCATTTCTAGCATTATTTTTTTTTTTGTTTATACGTTAATTCCACGTAATGCTTTGACTAATATTTTCTAATTTACCCATTTAATTAAATTGTTGTAGCATTTATTAGCAATAATTTAATAATTTAGTAATATAGAAATTAAATTAAGTTCTTAAATACGAAGACAAATTAATATTAAAAATTTTAAGAGTAAAAGATGAGAATTAAATGTAAATTTATAGTCAATTATGTTGGTTTTAATTTGGTGTTGTAATTGTAAATATGATATTTAATATATAACTGCATGTGCCCACCAAAATAATTATGTAATAAAAGTAGAAATAATTGAGTCATTTATGAAATGAAAATATGTGCTAAGTACAAAATCTAAATAATTTAAATGACGAGAAAACACGTCACTCTAAAATTCAAATAAAATTAAATTTTATAATAAATGAAAATGAAAAACTACATCAAGACAAAAACATAGATTTGTAGGTCGGTTAATACTTACTATTTTTCGAATGATTTTTAGGTAAACAAACGGATGTGATGGAGGGGTGACAAGTAAAGTTGTTAGAACATGCTAAGAGCATTTTTTTTTTAATGTTTTTGACTCAATATTTCCACTTTAATTTATTTTGTGTAAGAAAACTTTTAGTTTACGGAGACTAATGAAATTGTGGACTCGTGATTTTCAAATTTTGTAATGTTGGTTGCGTGTATAAATTCGCGTTGGTGTTAGAGTGATTGGGTATTTTGACGTTACTAGATATTAGGTGAGTCCGACTAAAATAGGTTTGGAATGGTTGGAGTCGCACCAAATATGTTACGATTATTATGATTAACATCAGGAACAGGAGTGATATCTTTTGTGCAACATGACGGAGAAGAGGCATCAAATATCGTCATTTGAGGTTCAATATATAAAATAGTTTGTAGGTAACACTTATATAGACTAACATTATTCATCATCATCAAATTTGTATTGATAATATATGATTATTATTGGAGTAATGGTGTTACAATATAGAAATAACCTATCATTGTCAATGGGCCTAACCTTTTTAGGTCCATTAATAGACCTTGCAGGCCCTTAAACATGGGCCCTCGTGATAAAACTCCAACGAGCCAAGCAAAGATAGTATATGGACCTAATATGTCGTGTAATTTGGATTCGGGTTTGAAATTTGGATTAGACATTTGATAGCTGATAGCTCGTGCATTCTCATATGACATAATCATGTTACATACTTCTTGCTTGTAAGAGTGAGAACTTATCTTCACAAACGAACACGATAAGTATACTTTGTTTTTACTCACATACATTTTAGGAAAATTTTCAAGGATCAACATAGAATTGCTCCAAGCAAAGGACGCTAACAGTGAAATTCCTAAAAAAAAAAATGTACCTTATTGGTATAAGTAGTGACTTTTAAAAAAATGATCTCTCATTCAGATATAGTATCGGTTTATCCATGTACTCTTCTTTTACTCATGTCTTTGATGAGGTGGAAACTCGAATCTCTTTCTTTGTGATATATATGTTCAGATATAGTCTCAGTTCATTCATATATGAATGTTTGTGAATTCAATTGTACGTATTTATAGGACAAAAACTTTTAAAAACAGGGTGAATTGTAAATGAGATATAATTGTTCGTATGGGTTTCCACATGGGCGACACCCAATTTTCTTGCTACTTTAATTTAAAGATATCAATTCTTCCACGACACACATAAACTTACCAAAAACTTACCAAATTAATGATAAAAAAAAAAATTGATATGATTTCTTGAAATAATAATAAAAAAAATGTGATACTTTGAGTAAATAAATAAATTGAGATCTTATCTAAGAAAGTCATTACTAAGAAAGACTTTAAAAAATTAAAAGTCACTACTTATACAACAAGTTTTCATTAACTTGAAAAGAGATTTGTTTTACTGCCAATGTTCATGGTGCTCGGGGGAGCATAAGATTTTGTTGTCTATAGTAATGCTTCGTAGAAATAAGCTAGGTTATGTGTTAATGTAGCAAGGTCATCTCCAATGTTATCTACCTGTTAAGGGTTTAAGAATGTAATTACCTATTCATGATTTGGAATTAACACTTATAGTCTTTGTTTTAAAGACTTAGAGGCATATGGGAGAATTGAAATGTTTAGATACCATAAGAGCTTGAAGTACTTTTTCACGTCAAAAGAACTAAACATGAGATAGCGCAGATGAGTGAAGTACGTTAAGGATCATGATGTATTATCATCTATATTAGGAAAACGTGGTTGTGGATGCCTTGAGTAGGAAAATAGCATCACTCTAATCAACGATAATGTTTGTATACATACAAAATTAGAATGTGCTAAGATAGCCATAGTAATAGGAGAATGGTGGTACATTTGGCTTAGTTATTTCACCTAATATTGAGACAACGTATCATAGATAATTGATGGATCCTCGTTTTGCTGAAGTTTTGCCCTCAAATAGAGTCGAATATGTTCTCTTTAGCCTCCAATATTAGTCACATTTGTTCAAGGTGCTTGTGTGTCTAAAAACTTTGGCTTTGGAATGAATTATTAGCTGAAGCTCACAATTTTCTATTCTATATCCATTAGGGTAGCAAAAAGATGTATCAAATAATACTATTAGTTGTATAATATGATGATGAGTATAATATACAATGTCAATAAATGTTTAGTTTGTCAAATGGTAAAAGATTAGAGCCAGCAACTAGAGTTTTTTTTTTTTTTTTTTTTTTTTTTTTTTTTTTTTGTCATAGAATGGTCAAACAATAGAAATGAGAGGAAGTATTTCATCATCGTAATTTGAGTTATTACCGAAAGGCTCACCAAGTCTATCACATTTCTTTTAGTAAGGCTACTTAATAGAAAAAATGACTTTTGATTATGCGGGTCAAATACGTTCGGAATTCGGGTAAAATGTAGTGTTGCCTTTTATCCTCTCACTAATGGTTAGATTGAATGACTAAATTAGACCTAAGAAGACATGTTACAAGCTTGTGCATTGGATCTTACAAGTAGATGGAATACTCATCTACATACAAGAGGGTTGGTGTAACGACCCGGAAAAGAAAGAAAAAAAAAATATATATAATAAATAAATAAATAAAAGAGGAAAACGAGAAAACGAGAAAACGAGAAAAAAAAAATAAAAAAAACAAAAATTCAGTCGCCGGAAAACCCGCGAGTTTTCTGGCGACCGCCGAGTTTCACGGAACCCACGCGAAACGACGGCCACAGCACGCCCAGCCCTCAGCCCACGACACCCAGCACCATCAGGATACCTGCAAAGAGAGAAAAGACAGAAACTACAGGAGAGAGAGACTTCGGAAAAAAAAATCGGCGAGTGTCCAGTTTCTCCAACGAACCCTCAAACCGACACCAAACGACCTGTTACCACCACGAGAAGGGTCCCTAACGAAAGCACGATAACTCAAGGTGCGTTCTGTGCTTCTTCGTAAACGCCGTCGTCGGTAACCGAGGTCGGAAAATTGGGTTTTTCCTAATCGTTCATAGATCTATGGTTTTAGGAACCTTTAGGCTTCTGGAAGAAGAACGACAAATAAAGAGGAAGAGGAAGAGAGAGGACCGAAATCGGCAACGAAAACGCCGCGGGAAGGAGAGAGAGAAAGCTCGCCGGAAAATCGGCCGAAGTCGGGTAAGGAAGACGAGACCCACGGATCCGGGTCAACCCGAACCCAAAACCCGAGAGGGTCAGCCCATTCTTTCCTCGGCCTCTGCCTTCGGCCTAGCCTAACTACAGCGGCCCAAACCTCAGACCAGCCCAGAAGTTACGGTTCAATTAAACCAACCCGAGACCAGACCCACGGTCCAATCGAGCCGCCCTGCAACCCAAAAAAAAAACGTTCGGCCCAGCCCAATGAGCCGAGGCCCAACTGTAGTCTTGGCCCAGTAGCCTCCGCAGGCCACGACCCGGACCACGACCCGAACCGGACTGCGACCCGCGCTTCGACCCGACGCTACCGCGCGACGTGGCTTGCTATGCTACTGCCACATGTCACATAGCGGCGCAGGCGGTCCCTCGGCTCGGGCTCCCTCCGGCGACGTTCCGGCGGCTTCCAGCGGCTGCTCGGCTCAGCTCACCTGTTTTCAGCCCGGTTTCCATTGTTCCGACCCTCCCGGATCTGTTTTCGGCCCCGATTAAGGTATCCGAGGCCGTTTTAGAGCCGTAGTTCACATTTATTAAATTATAGGTAAATTAATTGTGAAATACTAACGGAAAGTGGTGAACGGTGTGATAGGAAACATACCCTGGCGACGTAGGAAGCAGCTCTCACGGAACGGGAGCTTACGTTTAGCTATTTAGGGAGTACTTCTGCCAAGGCCAACCAAGTAAGTGGCCTTACTATAGGATAGGCTAAATAAATTGCATGAGTTATGATGATGTGTGGATTATGATGCTTGATGATATGTGCAGTATATACATATTTTGTTGAGTGATGCTTGATATGTTTGACGCACGTTGTGGCATTATGTTGAGCATGATGATTGCATGATTTTTACCTTAATATGATGATGTTTTTCCATATTGAGCATGCTAGATGATGATGAGTGCCATATTGCATCATGTCGTTAGATCGACATAGGACACAACCCTAAGAGCATGAAAATGATATTAATATAAATATCCACGAGTATGCGTTACCTAGAGTAACAAAGAGATGAGACTAGAGGGTTGTGTCAGAAGAGACATTACGATGGATTTAGAGGGACCTCATGCATTTTGTATGTTCATAAGCATAGGGCTACTCCCCCTAGAGATGATGAGTGCGGACGCGCACCTTATGATGAGCGCGAATGCGCACAGGTGCGAAAGCACACAGATGAGGGTGTTCATGAGGCGCATGACACTATGGGGTTCCGCTGACCTCCGGACGTCGCTACAGATTAGCTTGACCAGAGGGTCCAGGGGGTGTGCGAGCGCCCTGGGGACTCATACTCGCACGTGTGAGTCGTGTGTAGGAAAGTACTACACATCCAATTTGTCCGATACTGGAGGCCACCCCTAAGATGATTAGAGATAGGTCCCTATTCATGATTGCATGTGTTTGCATTAGCATGACCCCTATAGTGGGGTCACTTAGAGTATTTCTTTGAAATACTCAGGCCGTATGCCATATTGTTTTTCAGGTAAAGGCAAGGCTCCCATGTACGGTTGACGGTGGCATCGTGATCAGAGACTGTGATGCGTGCATAGGAGAGTTGCATATTTAAAATTCCTAGTCTTGGTTAGGATAGGGCGTTTGCATTTCATTCATTTATATTAATTAACTTGTAATCGTTTTATTTTATCTTTTTGAACTCCAGCACGATGTTCGAAACACGTAAGTCCGGCAGTGTTTTCCAATGTTTAAATGTATTTTGAAGTTTTAAATTTTTTTTCCGCTAATAAAGATGAGCATTCTTAGATTTTTATTCTGCATTAGAGATGAGTATGAGACGTTAGTGACGACTCTAGATATGTGGAAATTTAGAGTCGTTATAGTTGGCCTACAACAACAATTATTAAACAACAATTGATATGACACTGTTCAAAACTCTCTATGTGAGAAGGTATAGGTCCTTTGTTTATTGGAATCAGACGGAAGAATGTATACTCTTAAGAACTAAGTTGATCCAAGTCACAAATAAAGCAATCCAAACTATTGGAGAAAGGATGAAAACTATATAAAGCCGGCAGAAAGGATACGTAGATTCATGGTAAAAGGATGTGGATTTGTAGTTAATAATAATGTGTTTCTAAAGGTAACACGAATCAAGGGAGTTACAAGATTCGCTGCTAAACCCATGATTTATAGGTGTTTTGAGGTCTTGGAATGGATGGACCTCGTGGCTTATCATTTAACTTTGCCACATGCACTTGTTGTAGTCCATTATGTATTTCATGTCTTCGTGTTGCATAAGTATTTGGAAGATCCACGGCATATAAGTGACTACGACTCACTATATTTGGATAAGAGAATAGATAATGTAGAGAAGCCCACACAAATTCTCGTGAGATTCAAAATTCTACATAACCCAAAAATAACCTTTGTCAAAGTCAGTTAGCATAACCATCACTTCAAAGAAGCAACTTGAAAACGAGAGGATGAACAAATGGCCAAGTATATTCCAAAGCTTTTCCTAGGATTAGAAACTCTTAGGGTCAAGATATGCATGTCAAGATATGCAATTGATAAAATATAACTTACGCTAATATGACTAATCTGACCTACAACTTTGCCATTTGGTTTTCACTTCTTTTCTTTTCTTCTAAATGTGCACGCATAGTTTTATGTACATCACTTTCACGTACACTAAACTCTTTAGGCATGCATCACTTTCAGGCACCTTAACTTTCCTAAATATGCATCCTTTTTATACATAGATGTGTATCATTTTCACACATGCTGACTCTACCCACATTATTTTTTATGTATTTACAGTCAAATCTCTTAGAAAAATAAGGCAATGTAGTTCAATATTTTGTGATTTTTATGAACATATGATGTAACATTGAAGATCTTTCATTTACAAACAATATCATCATCCAACTTATTTTCATTATGATGACATTACATTCATAACTTTTTTTTCAACTATTGTATAAAACATTTCAACCAAAACTCAACTACCTTGTGGAAGTCTTGATCCAAATCAAAGTCCAAATATTAAAAATTGATGCAAACATTTTGGGACCAAAAGGCAACAAAACGTGCTTAGAAATTTGATCTAAATTGATACCTACTCTAAAATTAGTCTTTCAACTTCAAGAATCGTCTAATCCTAAACACAAAAGACTTATAACTCTAAATACACCATTAACTAGAGAATTCAAGAAGAGATACCAATCTCATTACCCGTTGAAGAAATTCTAAAATTTTCCCAACTTAGTCCAACAAGTCTGATAACATTCAATCAACATGAACAGGTCGAAAGAGGATTTACAATCCAAAATTCAATAATTAAGAAAAAAAATATAAATTAATCTTACTCGAAACGAAATAAAAAGTTATGTATATGCCAGCTTAGGATTGAAGGGATGAAATAAATGCTGCCTTTTGTAATTAAAAGTAAGTAATACCCCACAACATTGGTAGGTGATGGTATTTATTTTCTACACATGGAATATTAACAAAGGCACATGGCTCTCCAACTCCAGAACACCCTAATACTACATGGACTTTTGGAACACCCATGGCCCCAATGTGTTTGCTCTTCCATGGAAGAAAAAAACATGATATCTTCACCTTCATGTTTCCTTTCAAAATAATGTCCTAAAAACTACTGTCCACCAGCTGTTCTTCAAAAGTTGTTTTCTTCCATTCTCTTTTAATTTCCATTTATGAACCACTTGATTCGGTCGATTAGAGAACATGTGTTTCAAATGGTATCATAGCCATACACTGAACGATATGCATCCGAGGAGGTTGAGCCCTAAAGGAGATGGACATGAGGCGATTTGCCAGCAAGGACGCTGGGCCTTGAAGGGGGTGGATTGGAGACTCCCACATCGATTAGAGAAGGGAACGAGTGCCAAGAAGAATGTTGTGCTCCGAAGGGGGTGGACTATGAGATCCCACATTGGTTGGGAAGGAGAAAAAAACATTTTTTTTAGAAGGGTGTAGAAATATCTCGCTAGTAGACGCGTTTTAAAATTTTTGAGGGAAAGCCTGAAAGGAAAAGTTCAAATAAGACAATATTTACTAGCGGTGAGCTTGGGTTATTACATAATGTTATTTCTTCCGAGATTTAGGGTTTAATCCTTGATAGTTACACCAAATCGACACTTTTGAAATAGTGGTGGAAGCAAAAAGTGTGGGTGAGAGTGATTGGGAATGGTCCTAACAGGATTTAGAGGTGCAAAGACAACTAAGATTTATGATATTTTGACTTTATGCCTGTGTTTTTTAGTCATATGATTCGGTTGTTGATGGGATTTGACGCATTTAATGATGTTTTTAAAAGAGAATATAGTATTTATCAAATTAAATTAAGAAGAAAAATTTGCCTACGCAAGAGATGAAAGGGCTAAATATTAGCTCAATTATTACTTGTGTACGTAGATACTATTTGTAATAACCACACATGGCTTTCAAATAAGTTTTTGTTTGAAAATATAAAAAATATAAAGAAGGCAAAAGATCGAAATGCTTTCAATTTAGAAAGGAACTATTCAATAAGTTATGGTAAGGGTGGACCTTTTGTGAAGCAAAAAACTATTTAATGTGAATTTTATTATTGATACAATTAACTATATACGCTTTTAATGTCATTTGATATGGAGTTTTGAATTTGTTGGACAATAATCCACCCAATTCACTCGTTATAAAAGGGAAGACATTGTATCTCTTGCCTTCAACTAGTGTATATTCACGTTACCGAAATATCACAGAGGGAAGTGAGTGCGCATAGTATTATGGTATAAATAACACTGAAATATAACATCGTAGTGTACGCGTCTGTATTAATTATAGTGGAAAAATATATCGATCCATGTGAACATACAAAATGTATGAGGTCCCTATAGTTTAAAATCATGACATGTATCTGTGATGCAAGTTATACCTTAAAAATTTCATACAGAACTTGTTCATTTCATGTCATCTCATAATGTAGTGTATAACACGGTACAATATTTTTCATAACATAGCATGAACATGTCAATGTGATATTCCATAACATAACTTATCTTGTAGTTACAACATAACATAATGAACTCCATTGCATACCATACTCACATCACGACAATAAAGTACAATTAAGCATTAAATAATCACAAAGCACGGTACGTGCAAGGTTAAGATTATTATACTACATGAAGTGCTAGAAATGTTAGGATTTACGTCATAAAGCTATTGGATTTTATGTCCTAAAAATCATAGTTTGTAAACAAAAACATATTCTATTTTCATTAACGTTATTATGGTTGTTTATTCAGTAAAGATTATTATTGAATAAAGTGAACTATACGATCATTAATCTAACTCCAATAAACTAAGAACACTCTGGCTATAGTATGATTACTTGAACTATATGTAGAGACAGAAGAGTGGATCAAGTTCAAGTATATAGTCAAAATGATCTATAGTATAAGGATAAGGGTGAGTACCTTATTCTGGGGACACTATGGATGCGGCCCACTTTTGTATAAGATATAAACAATGTGATTACTAAATTGTACATGTGGAGACATGTGAGTGGGGGCGTCCTATGCAATGAGTATTGCATAAGATCGGACCATGAAGAAAACCACTCTCACTTTATAATGTCGTTTACTAGTGAGACTGATTTTCTTTTCATTCGATAACCTAGGTAACTCGATTTTAATCCTGAGCTAACCATGAACTCCTGTTTATTCGGACTTGTCCTTAGATTTGCATGGGTGAGAGTGACTCTAGTTCGCCGACTCAATAGGCCTCCCATTTCAGGGGTAAGACTGGGTGAATGGCTGGGGACGTGGGGTGCAAGATGGAATTCACTCCTACCCACTTTTAGGGATAGAAGAGAGGTAGTTCCCTTAAGCACTGACTCCAGGTCTTGAACAAGGCGCCCCACCCTCTCATTGGCCTGAGAGGGATTCGGTTTACTGGTTGGACCACAAACCAATTGTTCATTAGAGGATCAGTGAGACATAAGTGTTGATTTTGGAATTTGAACAATCGGGTCTATTCTTTCTCTCACCCGAGAGAGACTTAGTTTATGGTTGAATCATGTGCAAATTATTTATTAGACAAGCAATAATACTTACATCAAAAGATGTAATTACATGAGTAAAACAATTTTTTTTTATCCAACCGTAATTATAAACAACCATGAAGGATCATTTTTCTTCCATCTTTTTGAACTTTTGTTAAAGAGACTTCCAAAAGCCTTACCTTTTGTGTTCAAGCAAGCAAGAAGACTTTGGAGAGGAGATTCAATAGTTTGTTTAACCTTGATTTTGTTTAATTCTAAACAAAACAAAAGCCAATTCTAATGGTTTTGCTTCATGAATGAAACATGTATTCCCAACAAGAAAGTCGTCAACTAATGTACAGTAACAAATTGTCCAAACACATAGGGTTCATATATGTACTTGAGTTGGACGCAATATTGTCGTGTCATACATGTTATGACATACATATGGAGTCACTGTTTGCATGTACTTGATATGATAGATTAGGATCATGCTCTACATTTCATGAACACACAGGAGATGGTCAATATCGTAGAGTTTGTATATAATAGAACAATTTATACCACCACTCATTGTTCTCTTTTTGAAGTTGTTTATAGATTTAATCCACTTATGCCTCTTGATTTGCTTCCTATTCCTTCTAATATTTTTGTGAGTGAAGCAACCACAAATAAGGTAGATTTGATCAAAACATCGCAGAAAGAGGTGAAGGAGAGAATTGATAAACAAAATTTCAAAGTTGCTTCAATAATAACCAAGGATGGAAGGAAATCATTTTGCAACACGGTGACTGGGTTTGGATTAATTTTCGCAATAAGCGATTCTCATCTCAAAGGAAGACAAAGTTACATCCAAAAGAGATGTCTCTTATCAAGTCCTTGAAAGAATTAATAACAATGCATATAAAATTGATCTTCTGGAAGAATTTTCAGTACATTCTACTCTCAATGTTGCTGACTTGAGTTCTTTCCATGCAAGTGATGATTTTTCTGATTCGAGGACGAATTCTTTTGAAGAGGGAAAAAATGACAATGATCATGGTGTTCCAAATGTTCCAACTAGACCTATGACATGATCCAAAGCCAAAAAGATTCAACAATCATTCATTGGATAGATCCAGTTCAACCATTATTTCATATGTTACAAGCTGATTCGATTGAGGAAGAACCATCTGGAGCTTTAGAAGTGAATATTTGCATAGTTGAAGCAGCTGATGAAGCTGCTTAAAATTGTACTTATAAGTTGTTAGAAAATTTTATTTATTATTTTTAATTTCATAATTGTTCTTTATTATTTTTAATTTCATAATTGTGCACAAGTGTGAGAAGTTATTTGTATTTTTTTTTTTTTTTTACAAGATATAAAGGGAGTGAGATTAAATTATGGCCAGTAATTTCTGCACGCTTGAAGAATTGAAATTTTGTTGTGTAGAGAGACTAAATACCCATAACATTATGTAAAATACTAATGTAAAATGAATGAAATTGAGATCTCAACTTTTACTATTAGAAATTCTAGCATCATCTTTGACATTTCCTAAGTTTAAAGCAATTCTGATAGTAGATTGCATCATAGTCATTCAATCAAGTTTGATTGTGGATTCACTCCATTTGGAACCTTCAATTAAGTCTTAATCAAGTTCAATTGTGGATTGACTCAATTTAAAACAAGGTTCCAAATCTTGCCGATAGACATTTGATCTTAAGATATAATATAATTCTAGTCTTACCTTGGTTGATCTTATTAGAATTTTGTATAAGGAGGTGTTAATTTATTTTATTTCAGGGTTCTTGTTTCAACAAAAGCTTGAATCATTGGGCTGAGAATTAAGGTTGCCTTGTCAGTCGAGAATCTAGGTCGTGATACCGTAAACCCAACTTACGTAGGGACGAAGGACTACACAACTCATGATATGTGCGACTATCGTGTGTGGAAATGGTCAACAGTTCCCTAAAAGGCTCGTTGTACTGTGCGTAAGAGGGATAAGGGATCACATGGGTAAACTAAGTAGTTTTTAGGCACACAGGTGCCCTCCTTCCAAGTGTTAACGGTATGATTTTTCCTGTAGAATGGTCGCTAGTTAAATTTACATTGATATGTTCAGACAAGACGTCATAATTTTTTATGAGATAAGATGAGGTTGCACTTAAACCCTGCAGTCTAGAATACGAGTAATTCACTATTGTAGCTATGAGACTCCAAATGTGCAAGGGAAACTAAAAAGATGAAAACAAAAATAAATAAAAATAGAATTAAGAAAATAAAATAAGAAAATGTACTAAAACTTAAATCCAAATAAAGAACTAACAACACTACAATAAAATAAATTTAAAAGATGGTATTGTATTACAAAAGAAAAAATGGGTTTGAGATAAAATTACAAAACGAAATACAAGATGGACTCTTACCTCGAAACGACCTTTTCTATAGCCGCATAGCTCTCAAATGTCACTCCACCTAAATCGACCGCCTGCCATGCCCTACTAGTATAAGTATGTATGACGGGATTGCTTCCCTTGTAGTTATGATTATTCTTCTCCTAAAAGTGCTCCATGATTGGCAACTTCTCAAAGCATGACGAACACCTTCCATGATTCTAACGACTTAATATTGACTTTAAAGCGTATTCACTCACATTCCAAACATATTATCATCAACCACATAACTAGCATATATAAATCAATCAATATCTAAGTGCTTAATCCTAGAATTTTAAGGAAAAAAAAAATCCATGTAAATGAATGGACATAAGGAAAAAGTTGGTGGCTCATGAAAAAAATCAAAATCAAAATCAATAAAAAAAAAAAAGTGAAAGGAGAAGCCAATCATAACTAACGTAGAAGGTGTGAAAGAGTTTATTGCGTTAGTTTTTTCTTTTTTTTTTTTTTCTTTTTTTTTCTTTTAATGTAATGTCAATCCTTAGGACGATCGAAAAAACTTCACTATCAATAATGAAAGTAGGGGCATACATTGAAGCCGACAATCCAAACCGACCCAACCTGAATTATAAAAGTTGAGTTGGATTGAATTTACATTTCTTGTTGGAAAAATTAAAAAGAAAAAATTATAATCAAAATCAAAACTATCCTCTCCTAAATACCATTTCTTTACACTTTCAAACTTCAAACAAAGAGAATATGAGAATTTAATTAGATTTTGCATATCAAATTTGAAGGGTCTCATTAAAAAGAATAGAACTTAGAAAATCATCCCTCATAGTATACTCTTTGTTTTTTTTTTTTTTTTTTTTTTCTCTTCAATTATTTTGTTTAAAGACCAACGAAATGAAGTCAACTACTCACCATGCATTATAAAAAGGTGTAACTCAATAATGGAAGGTATTAATTTGAACATTTATTTAGATTTTAAGAAAGAGAGAGAGAGAGAGTAAGAAAAGGGTTACCCTAAGGCCTAAAATGGATTAGTAATGGGCGTTCGTGCTTCTTTCCTCTCCTATAGTGTTACCCACCTCAACATTTGGTATTTGGTTGGCTTTGGGAATTAAAAGTATGTTTCATTCAAGTTTCAAATGCCTATATATTAGCTATGTATTGTGTTTCATCCATGACATCACCTCACTTCAATTATTGCTTTATTATTGTTATTATTTAGCTTCAACATAAAATAAAAGGTATGTAGAGATTAAATAAAAATTACTTTTTTTTTTTTAAGATCCAAAGTGCATGAATCCTAAAAGAAGGTTCAAATAACTAGATGATTTGTTTTTAAATAATTGATTGTCTTATGAAAATATAAAGACTTAATTATGTCACGACTTAAATATCGAGGCTTCGAAACTCCCGTGACTAAATGAAATAAACGTTCCTTCACAACTCTCAAAATACATTTAGGCTCTCATTGCATCTTTGACCCAATAGAAGAAGTTTTACTCTAGGCTCTAGGTGAAGGTTCTTCGTCATTTTGTGTTTCCTTTTCTTAAAGATG
The DNA here is from genome assembly GCF_057944985.1 of Cucurbita pepo subsp. pepo. Classification (NCBI taxonomy): domain Eukaryota; kingdom Viridiplantae; phylum Streptophyta; class Magnoliopsida; order Cucurbitales; family Cucurbitaceae; genus Cucurbita; species Cucurbita pepo. The sequence goes on from NC_141801.1 coordinate 8,209,077, forward strand.
AGGTTTGAGGGTTTGCTTCAGGAACCTGGGTCTGTACCGTGGCAGGGTAGTATTCTACCACTAGACTACTGGTACTATTGTGAATATATGTATTACTAATTTTCGAGATTTAGCTTAACCATAAGGAGCTAACCTTGAACGACCTGGAAACGCTTGTTATGACCTAATCCATCAAGATGCCCTAGAACCTAATATATATCTACGGCACCCAAGGTGAACTACTAGAACACATAAGATCGATGATAAGACGAACATGAACTATTTGAGGAGTCACTGTATGTGTAAGATATAACCCACACTAATAGGGGACGAGGGACTACATAAATAGCGACCAAAAGACACACTAATACATGGAGAATATAACCCGCCTTGATAAGGGACGAGAGACTAGATGAGTAGAGGATATGAGGAGATACCACTATATGTATGATAACCTGCCTTGAGATGGATGAGGGACTACATAAGAGGGTGACATGAGAAATTGCTACTGTATGTACGATAACTCACCTTGAGAGGGGACGAGAGACTACATAAGTAAATAGCATGAGGAATCACTATTGTGTGTATGATAACTTGCCTTGAGAAGGGACGAGAGACTACACAGGTAGTTGATTGAGGATATACTATTGTGTGTAAAACAAAGTCGTCTAAGAGTGGATGAGAGACTACATAAGTAGTAATCGAGAAGCTACTGTTGTGTGTGGAGGAAACCCACTCTGAGAGAAGATGAGGGACTACACAAATAGATTATCTCATGGTAGACACCACTATGGTGTGAGGTAACATTCAGGGGATACCTAAACTAGGAACTTCTTAGAACTCTATGACAAAGCCTGTAAAAACATATTAAGTTAAGGATGCAATAAGAGTCTATAGGTAGGCTGTTTGCTGAGTATTTTATACCCACTTCTTTCCCTTTTAATTTTTTCGGGTACCGATCAAGGTGGGAAGGTGCACGGGAGTTGCGCTATCACAAGGAAGGTGTCAACCCGTGATGTCAATGTTATTTTGTATCTCTTTTGGGTTGTCGTTTGTATTGGTTTTTCTCACACCCTTTTCCTATTCCTAAATAACTAGAACAATACCTATTTTGTCTTTATTGTTTTAAGTTATGGTAATGGTATTGTTTAATTTTAAATGGAGCCGAATTTTAGTGTATTTTTAATTGTTTGTTTTTATTTATTTTTATTTTCGTGATTTGTAAAAGCCTGGAAAATCAGGCCTGACAATACCTCTATATGATATGATACACTATTTTAGCATAATCACTTCACGAATATATAACACTACTAAGCCACGTATGTATTCATAAAAATTAGATTTACGACAGAACAAATATATGATCTGCATCATACATTTATGTCAAGATTTAAAGCTACGGGGACCTCATATATTTTTTGCATCGAGATACATCCCCATTATGATGAGTGCAGACACGTACATTAAGATATCTATGTATGTCATGATATTAAGCAGGCTCCTTTCTCTCCGTGACTCCAGCAGCGTTAGCGTGTGCTAGCTGAATAGCATGCTCAAGAGGTACGTATACGCCCACCTGGTGGGTCCATGTGCGTGTACGTGAACCGTATCTAGAAAAGTACTACACATTCAATTTTTGCCCATACTAAAAAGCCAAGTACGAGACCATGAAATAATTTCTATGAAATGATAGGTCCCACCAAGATGCATTTCCCAACCCTAACATAGATACTATTTCTTAAAATAATCAAGCCACAAGTTAGTCTTATTTCTCAAATTAAGGTAATATACTCCTTTATACGAATGATAACGCTCCATCAGTGGCCATGAGACCAAAGGTAGAATAGTTGTATTTATGTTTAAATCGTTACGCTTTAAGTAAGATGAGGACGTTTTCCAATATTTCCTGGATAGTCACTTTTATTTAAAATGAATTTTACAAATGTTTAAGATCATAACATCCTTACAAGAGTCAAAGAGAAACTCAAGAAGAAAAAAAAGTAAGAGAGAGAGAGAGAAGAGTGTTGCAGTGGGGAGTGGCAACAGAACATTGAATGCTACGCGGTTTCTCGCGGCTGAGAGGCGGCATTGCCATAACTTAACCTCACCCTCGCGCTTGACTTTTGGACTTCTCTCTATCTATCTGTGTATACAATGCAATGGAATGGCTATGCCAAACTTTAATGCCCCCTTTGACTCCCTCCTCCCCTCCTCCTCTTCTTCACATCTCCAAGTCAGCGTCCCAAAGCTTCTATTTATACACACCGCGACAACCCCCAATTCCCCATTTCTCACTACTCTCAACCAACACACACTAACTATTAAGCCTCAACTCCAAAATGGGTCGCCCTCCTTGCTGTGACAAACAAGGCGTCAAGAAAGGCCCTTGGACTCCCGAAGAAGACATCGTTTTAGTCTCTTACATTCAAGAACATGGCCCTGGCAATTGGAGGGCTGTGCCTGCCAATACTGGTAACTTCCTTATACCAACATCTTCTTTTTATTTGTTTATGAACTCCTCCATCTTATGTGCCTTTTTTTTTTTTTTTTTTTTTAGGGTTGCTTCGATGTAGTAAGAGTTGTAGGCTTCGATGGACCAATTATCTTCGCCCCGGGATTAAGAGAGGTAATTTCACTCATCATGAAGAGAAGATGATTATCCATCTTCAAGCTCTTCTTGGAAACAGGTAATTGTGAAGAAAAAATTTAACTTTTTTTTTTTTTTAATTTCTCTTGGAGTGAATTTATGATGCAAGGGTTTTGATAATGGCAGATGGGCCGCCATAGCTTCCTACCTTCCACAAAGGACAGACAATGACATTAAAAACCACTGGAACACTTACCTCAAGAAGAAACTCAACAACCACCACCACCACCACCACCCATCTCCGGCCACCGATCTATCTGCCGTCGGCGGAGGAGATGCGAGAGGCCAGTGGGAGAGACGCCTCCAAACCGACATCCAAATGGCCAAACAAGCCCTCTCCGATGCCCTCTCGCCGGAAACCACTAAACCGCCGCCGCCGCCGCCGAAACCGGTGGATCCCAAAACACCCCATCACCAAATTCCGACGTATGCGTCCAGCGCTGATAACATAGCACGATGGCTGAAGGAGTGGAACAAAAATTCACCGGGGAATAATCGTCGGCGGTCGAGCTCACCGCCGGCCATGGAGTCTGGAAACTTCGGCGGCGAGCATGGCGGAGGAATTAAAGAGGTGGGTTTATCAGAATCGATTGAATCATTTCTGGGTTTTGATTCATTTGAGTCGTCGAATTCGGATTTGTCGCCGGAGACGAGCGTTTTTCAAGGGGAAAGTGAAACGGATGAAAGTGAAGAATTATTGCCGATGGAATTGCTTGAGAAATGGCTTCATGAAGATTCCAAAGGTTATTACTTTAGTGATATAATTGCAGATGAAAAGTTAAAGTGTGATCTTTTATGAAATTAGATATAAATATGGTCATCTTTTTCTTTTCTTTTCTTTTCTTTTTTCTTTTTTTTTTCTTTTTTTTTTTTTTTTTTGTTTTGTTTTAGTAGTGAATAGAGCATATTTTGGGTTGATTTTTGAACCAATTTATCTTTGTAATTGAAAGAGATGTGTACCCTACAAAGATTAGAGGGTTCCAACAATAGTACTAATTAAATGAGTTTCTTTCTCCTCCCCTCCTAACCTCTCCTTTATTAACTTCTTCCTATCTGATGCGTTTATCCTTATGAATAATGTTTCGTTCCCGTTTGCAATCTTTGTGAGATTTCACAGTCCATCCACTCCATTGGGATTAGCATCCTCGCTAGCACCTGTTACTCTCTCCAACCGATGTGAGATCTCACAATCTACCGCCTTCACGACCTAGTGCACTCACTGTCGCTCATTCCTCTCTTCATTTGATGTGGGATATCACAATCCACCCATTTCGTAGCCCAACGTCCTCATTGACACTCGTTGCTCTCTCCAATCGATGTGAGATCTCACCGTGTGTTTTTTAACTTCTTTTCAAAATTTAGAACATTATTGAAACTTTTGAAAGTTTAAATGTATTTTTTAGGCAAAAACACAAAAATTAAAGATATTTTTTTTTAAACCAACCTAAAATTCAACCCTTAATTAATATAATGAAAATGAAAGATTTTGTAGATTATTTTCAAAATACCCTTTCCAATGGGAAGCTAGTAGCAATTCCTACTTTATCAAGTTGACGTGGCGTTTAAGTTTAACTGAAAGAGTCAACATTGAAAAAGTCAACTACAATGGTCCTATTAAATACTATTATTTTTCTTCTCCATCCTTTAGTCAACATCTGAAAATGATCCTATTTTTATCACCAAAGTTTTTAAAAAAATAAATAGTTACAATTTATCTCTTATTGCTTTGTCATTAATGCATGGTTTGTGTAATGTCTTGCGTATTAAGAAAAAACTAATGTCTATTTAACTAAGCTAAGTTAAACTCATTAAACATTTGAATTTGAATTTGAATTTTGAATGAATAATGACTTTTTGATTGTCTCCAATTCGTAATCTTCAAAACTTAATTTTCATTCACTGAAACAATTTCTTGAGATGAAAGCTTGATTTAGATAGAAAGCCTTTTGTAAAGATCCCAATCTTTCTAGTGATATGCGGGACAAAGATCGTGAGAAGTTGTCCAAATTGACAATAAAGAGTTCCTTTGCACGAGTAAGAAACCTATGTATTTTCACAGGTCACCCTCGTGGAGTAAATGTGTTCTTTCGATTTCTCGTATCGTTTTTCATGGATTAGCATCTAGTTGATATACAAAAGCCCTAACTTGACATTGCCCGTCCTTCTTAATTGAAAACGTTGGAAAACCAATGAACAAAAACTTGACAAGTAAGGCCCGATTATCCACATTGATCATGATTTTGATCCCTTGCTCGTGTATATTATGTGCGTGCATGTCTAACCCCACTAGAGGATTTTGATCCTAGATAAAAGTTTTTAATTCCTTTATATAAAATATTATTCTTGATTTGCAAATATTGTAATTTAGAGATAAATATCGAAATTTTAAACGTTGAAAAATACAAAAACACTATAAATAAAAGGGTTTAAAGACCAAAATGATTTTAATTAAACCCAACATTTATGATTAGTCAATGTATGAGCTGTCGTGACAATTTTGTAATTTGTTAGGTCTATTCAAATCATTAATGAAAAATTGATTTAAGGGTTCATTTGTTGAAAGACGAAATTAATCATTTATGAATTACAAAACCCAAAAATTTATTTTTCCAATATGGTATTTGTAATATCAACATCGATGATTAAATGTGCACACATTTTGACTTATTTAAAAGACTTAATGCACAGAATATTTGGATGCTACCTTTTGAAGATGGAATAGAACTCAATGAAGAGTTTTTTTAAAAAATTCAAACTTGGATTTAATTGAATATCATCTCGTTTTGAGTTGCTTTCCAAATACTTTTTATTTTCCAATGTTTTTCTAATATCATCTCGTGTTAGTTTGTGAGGATCATCTTAACGAACGTGTCTATGTCGCAGGAGAATCTCGAGGCCATCAGGTGTTGTGTGTTGGTCTATGGGGATAGAGATAGTCTATGTTAAGAATCACGGACCCCATAATTAATATTGTCCACTTTGATCAAAAGCTTTTATGATTTTGCCTAAAATATAAGAGAAGGACATTACTTGAGTATTTTAAGAAATACTAATTATTGGAAAGTGGAATGCAAATATGATGTGACGTATCCTTTAAAACCATAACATGGCCTTGAGCTCTTTCCAGTTTCGGACAGAGTTGGATGTATCATACTTTCTCATACACGATTCACACTCGCACACATGGATCGACTAGGTGGACTCGTATACATACCCCTAAACACGCTAATGTGTCATTGGACACCACGGAAGAGAAAGACTTGCATGATATCATGACGAACATAAATATCAAAGGTATGTGCCCATACTAACATAACGTAACAAGAAAGTATCCTGATACATGTGACATACATAAATGTACGAAGTCCCCATGGTTTAAAAATCATTTCCTCTTTCCCTTCATCCATGTCAGAGTTTACATATCTGTCATGTATACATAGCAATCATCATGGCTTTCATCTTGCATCATCATAAAATCTATAACATGACAAAACATAACATAACATACATAATTTTTCATTTTGCCGATATCATAACATAGTAGGACATCACATATATACATAACACACATAACCACAACATATCATTATGGCGCAAGCACGGGCCCATGTATCATCATACATTTACAAGTCAACCTCAAATTCATCGATGGGAGGATATCAATTAAAATAAAAATTACTGCAAAGATCAGCCATCTTGTAGTCCAAATATTAAGGGTAAAAAAATATATCAACATATACCCTAGTTCTTTTTTTTTATTTCTAATCTCGAACTTAATTTCTAACTAGATGTAAATAAGAAAGAAAAGAAAAGAAAGGCGTGTTAAATTTGAGAGAGTTGCCTAGATTTCAGTCAATTATGGGGAGTTTTGGAAAGTGTGGTAATTCTAAAATAAATATGGGATAGAAGTAATAAATACTTTGTCTCCCATTCATTGAATCAGAGTTTAGAAACTTTTGGCAAACACTTTGAAGTTTCTGCTCAAAAGGTCTCTAAGCCGCACTGCCATGCTTTGAAATTTTCCTGTTTTTGGTATGATATGATTCAGTGCAATAAGTGATCTAGAAAAATGGTCTCATTATTGCAACTGGAGGCTGCTGCAAAACTCTACTGCACACCAACGTGAGCTTCCACTCTCATGTTTCACAAAATAAGAATGTCTACTCCTTCCTTTCTCCTCTTAATTTGTTCAATCTAATTACCTCCTTATCAATTTTGCCATTGTTTGTAACTATGCTCTTCAAATTCGACCTCTTGGGTGACTTGGGATTTTGCTAATACTAACAACTATGATACCAATTATGAAAAAATCCTAACGGTAAATAAGGGATTATTCGCCAGCTACGTATAGCAGTCATCCTCATGGTTTTAAAACGTGTTTACTGAGGTGGAGAGAAGTTTCCACACCCTTAGAAGGAATGCTTCGTTCCCCTTGAACCCCATTGTTCTCCAAGGATCAGTGTCTGAGAGAAGTTTCCACACCCTTAGAAGGAATGCTTCGTTCCCCTTGAACCCCATTGTTCTCCAAGGGTCAGTGTCTGAGAGAAGTTTCCACACCCTTCGAAGGAATGCTTCGTTCCCCTTGAACCCCCTTGTTCTCCAAGGGTCAGTGTCTGAGAGAAGTTTCCACACCCTTCGAAGGAATGCTTTGTTCCCCTTGAACCCCCTTGTTCTCCAAGGGTCAGTGTCTGAGAGAAGTTTCCACACCCTTCGAAGGAATACTTCGTTCCCCTTGAACCCCATTGTTCTCCAAGGATCAGTGTCTGAGAGAAGTTTCCACACCCTTAGAAGGAATGCTTCGTTCCCCTTGAACCCCCTTGTTCTCCAAGGGTCACTGTCTGAGAGAAGTTTCCACACCCTTAGAAGGAATGCTTCGTTCCCCTTGAACCCCTTGTTCTCCAAGGGTCAGTGTCTGAGAGAAGTTTCCACACCCTTAGAAGGAATGCTTCGTTCCCCTTGAACCCCTTGTTCTCCAAGGGTCAGTGTCTGAGAGAAGTTTCCACACCCTTAGAAGGAATGCTTCGTTCCCCTTGAACCCCCTTGTTCTCCAAGGGTCACTGTCTGAGAGAAGTTTCCACACCCTTAGAAGGAATGCTTCGTTCCCCTTGAACTTCCTTGTTCTCCAAGGGTCAGTGTCTTCGCTGGCACTCTATTTAGTGTCTGACTCTAATACCATTTGTAACAGCAGATATTGTATGTGGCTCGTTATGTATCGCCGTAACATCACGATTTTAAAACACGTCTATTAGAGATAGGTTTCCACGCCCTTATAAGGAATTCTCTATTCCCCTTTTCAATCGATGTGAGATCTCACAATTATCTTGATTAAGTTTTGTAGAACATTCCTATATATTTGTAACGATCCATATTCAAGATTCAGATTAAGATTTGGAATTCGAATTTAACACCTATGTGCTCGACATTTACTTGCGTCATGGTCACATTATTTACTTTTTCATTCTAAGAGTGAAGATTGTCCCTACAGACCAATACGAGTTCTTCCACTCGTTTGAAAAATATCTACTACAAACTTAGAGTGATATCAATTAAACATTTAAATTGCCATAAGTGAATTAATTTTAGACGCTCACTTTAAAAATTATCAATGTTTTAATTCACGTCGTGTGCAGACTTTTTAAAATATTTAAATCTTCTAGTAAAAAATAAGTTTACGAGTTTGATTGTCATAAATATAAATTTAAACACGTACCCGCTAACGTTTTCCAAATGAAATTTGATAACCCATATAAAGTGATATAGTTATAAAAGGTTCATAGTTTAAAATTAAAACAATAATTACTTTAGAGTTCTTATTGATATTAATCCTCAAAATTTACACCTTTTTTTAATTTTCTTTTTAAGAATTGTTTGAACACTTATGATTATTAACTTCTCAAATTATTCAACAGGGTACAATAATTGAAGCCATAATATAGTTTTAAAAATTGCATGGTTTAAATAATATAAACCATTAAAAACCTAACCCCCAATCATTTATGGTGTATTTATATATATTATCTTATGCTATAATTATTTCATCTTATTGGTCACAAGGATTCATATGGATCTCCATCTTATTAAGTGTAGCATGTGAACTAGTTATGCATTTATATTTAAATTATTCACCTGAAACACCCATTTTAAGTTCCTATCTCCTGCATTAAAATAATCAATCTATACTCATTTCATATCATCAATTTCAAAATAAAGTTTTTTTTTTTTTTTTTTTTTTTTTTGTCAGTTTTGATCGAATTTCTCTGTACCAAAGAACTTTAAGCTCAAAGTTTCATTTTTTGTCGTGATGAATAAAACATATATGTGATCCGCAAGTTAATTAAATACAAATTAAGCTTATTGACTTATTATAATTGTCGGGTGGATTTTTTCTTTTAGCATTAAATAACCGAACTTTTTTTTTTTTTTTTTTTTTTTTTTTTTTTTTTGTTCTTAGGAAGTAAATTGGAGGGAACAGGTAGGTTAATACAAGTTAGGGCAGTGGAATTAATTTCAAAGAGAAATAATTGATGAATTTAAGTGACATTATTTAGTAAAATTAATTGAGAAGAAAAGGACGTCCATTTTATTTTATTTTTTTTAAAAAAATACATCACTTTATTATTGTTATTATTATTATTAATATTATTATGTTTAGGCATTATTATTGTTGTTATTATTGAGTTACGTGAGAGAAAATCCGTAGGGAGCATTTAATGGTTGAAGTGAAGTGGATGGTTTTAATTTATAAAAAAAAAAAAAAAAAAAAAAAATGTATATATTTGGAGAAAATCTTCCAACTGGAAACTCAGGATTTGGTTTTGACTTTGGGAGCTGAATTAGTCAACACCGACAACCTTCTTAAACCTCGTCAGTCTTCTAGGTTGCGTGGAGACTTGTTCCTTCTAGAACACTTTAGGTCTCTCCTTTTCTTTCTTCTACCAAATTTATTGTGGTCGGTTTTAAAATGCCTGGTTTTTTCCGATCACCCAACCGTTTTTGGTTTGCTTAAACCAAACCAATGCTTTCGGTCTAACTCATTCGGTTCGGTTTATATAACCAGCTTTTTCTTTTCATTTGGGTTGAGCTGTGAGAGAATTGGGTGTAGAGAGCACGGGGGAGAGAGTGAGAGGTAGATGAAGATGGCCATGAGATAGTAAGGTAGAGAGAGAAGTAGAGATCTAGCCGTCCATCTAAGTCCATTCGTTGTATATAGTCGTTAATTTCACGATTTTAAAACGTATCTAGGGAGAGGGTGTTTAAGCTCATCGCTGGTAGATATTGTCCCGTTTTCGCTCATTATGTATCGCTGTTAGCTTCATGATTTTAAAACGCGTCTATTGAATGTTTCGTTTCACTCTCCAACTGATGTGAGATTTCACAATCCACCCCTCTTGCGGCCAGTGTCCTCATTGGCACATCGTCTCGTGTTTCACTCTTATACCATTTGTAATAACCCAAATCCACCATTGTTCGTTTTGGCTTGTTATGTATTGTCGTCAGCCTCACAACTTTAAAACGCGTTTACTAGGGAGAAGTTTCAACACCCTTATAAGGAATGATTCGTTCCCCTTCTCCAACCGATGTGAAAAAAAACCCTAATATTGGACTTGTGAGTTGATGATGTTTTGGAGGTGGGCTGAAAAATGGGCTAAATTAATGAAGTAGGCTGCTTTTTTTTTTCTTTCTTATTTATATATTTAATTTTTAAGGTCACATTAACCAAATTAATCGCAATGAAAATAAAATTACCTCGAGATTGTTTACTTGGAATGAACTATGATTGTCCTCAAAATTTTGATATTTAATTCCAACATGACTTAGTCTAAATAATTACTACCAAAACTAACACAATGGATAAAAAGAAATTAAGAATAGAACTTACCGGAATAACTTTTTTACAACTCCGATCCTTTTGGGTGGTGGGTTGATGATTTTTTTTTTGTTTTAACGTTACAATTTAGCCGATCTCGTTATCAATTTAGTTCTCATTCTCAAGAATATGACCAACAATGGCCAAAACAATCATAGATAAAAGAAAAAAAGAAGGACTACTCTCGATCTCAATCTCAATATCGATCTTGAATATATATGAGTATATACTAACTACCCACATATTTGATGGGAATAGGTGTCACGGTCATGCTCGTCCAGGGCGTGTTGCCCATGGCCGCATGCCCATGACAAGCCAAACCCTTGTCATGTCTTTTCATTCTAGTGTTTTTACTTTTGTAGTTCTAGGGCGTATGACGCCTCAAAAATATCATGTCTAGGCCTGCCAGACATGAAATGCCTTAGAATGTACTATAGGGGGATATGACTAGTTGTCAACTTCTCCCTACCCAAGGTTATATATGCTAAGCGGTTGTTATCTCTCTCTCTTGCTTGCTTATATAACGTCTCTTTCAAAAATCTCTCTTTCTAAAATCTCTCTCTACCTTCGTTTTCTAAAACCTTCTTTTAAAACCGAGGCTAGAGGCTCGATCATAGGTCGCTTGGCCGTAGGCGACGCAAGAACAAATTGGCTTAGCTCACTTGTCGTTGGAAAGTGAGTGCCGCACAATCGCTAGTCCACTGCGTTCAAAAGTGCGATTGTGTCAATAGGCACATAACATATTCTCTAGAATTTGATTTGGACGCTTGGTCTTACGGTATGTCTGGTAGGTGAAAGATTGCACTAAGCTCCAACCACACCAAATGCTTTTTGAAACTATAAATTTTTTAATGTGAATGGTAGCTCTTTAAAGCAATAGACACCCGTTCCCCATGTAGTTTGAAAATCTTCATATATAAATTGTGTACATAACACATAGAGGGAAGTGCACCAATTTTGTAAGTCTATTAATTGTGACCGAAATAAAGGATATTGTCTTTAGCTATTCTAGGCAACCTTAATCCATGGCTACATCCTTCCACTTGTATTCCAACATGCTTCCTGGCTGCAACAAACTAATTGTCTTTTGTCTTGTTGCCTTCACTATCAGCAAACCAAACATTTACTCATGAATTCGATCACTTCCCTCTTCACATCTCATAACTAATAATATTCTGTAAGGTATTGATACATCTTGATAGAATCAAGATGCATCGAAGATGGTGAACAATGGGTCTCCGTTAGTACCTCCTTCTCATGCTCAATGCTCTCCGATCATCCCTATTGTAAGAGTCCTTTGTGAGATATCACTCGATTTATGTAGATGATACACTCGGCTATTGTTGATGCCTTATTTGTCGATTACACCAATGGTTTTGTGCTTGAGATCTTGGTAAAATTCACAAATTTTTGGATATCCAAGTTGAACGGTCCTCTTCTATTCAATCGGTTGCGTGTCTAACGATCACTGGTTATGTGATGCCGATTGGGCAGCTTGTACTCATGATCCAAACTCGGTTGGTAGCTACAATGTGTTGTTTGGATCGAATCTTGGGTCCTTTAAGAACCAACAAGTACAGAATGTGTTGGATGATGGAAGTCTCACATCGGCTAATTTAGGGAATGATCATGGGTTTATAAGTGAGGAATACTCCATTGGTATGAGACCTTTTGAGGAAGCCCAAAGCAAAGCCACGAGAGCTTATGCTCAAAGTGGACAATATCATACCATTGTGGAGAGTCGTGTTCGTCTAACAGAATGAATGTCGAGCGTCGGCTCATGAAGCATCATTACGTATTTTGTTCTCCAACATGATTGCATTTTATTCTACAAAATTTTTAAGAAGTTAGGACCTATCTTTGCTTGATCCATGATACACAAACGGACCAATTTTACGTTTGTTCATCTTACATTCATTACAAAAAGATTGAATCCAATTACTTCTTAAGCCTTCAACTATAGTTGTGACGCAAAAAATCAAACTTTTTATTGGATTCCGTTCTTTTAAATTCCCCCAAAATGAAATTAGAGCTCAAGGCTAGAATATGTTTTTTTTAGGTCTCATTAGACATAAAAACATATTTGCACGTGGGCATTTTTCGACCCTAGCAATGGCATGACATATTAAGTATTTCTGAATTACTCATCCTATCATAAAGGCAAGAGGGTTATGCACCATTGACAGCTTCTACTATGGAGGCCACGAAACGAGGCTCTGAGTTTTTCAGCAAGCTTTTAGTTGCGTTATGAACATTATTAATTAAATGTTGATAAAAAGATGGGAATAATTGAGAGGAATATTTTGAACAAAATGGTAAAAGAAGGAAAAAAACTAAACCAAAAGGGATTTATGTTGAAAGAATATAAAAGGGATGGAAGTGAAGAGATATGGGCTAAGAAAATAAATTTGGACCACAGCATTTATAAAAATGCACAATTTTGATTCCCCTAATATAAATAATTTGTGGTCCTATTTACTTTTCAATATTTATTATTTCACCTTTTTAGATTTTCTTTTACTTTTTATATTCTCGGTCAATTTCACTGCCTCACTAAATATTACATTAAAAAACAAAAAGGTTAATCTCTTTTCATCCACCAATCGCTCCTTATTTTTCACCTTTTTTTTCCCAAATTCTTTTTCAAAATTTTCGTCTTCTTATTCGTTTTATACCCGATGTTCAAAAAAATTTGATGACTCGAAAAATTCGATGCTATCAACTTTTTTGGTTGAGTTATTCTAAAACTAGATCGAGTTGAATTACTTGCCTAAAGCATGACATATGTCTTAGTCTTGCTTGTCCGAGTCGGTTGAGAGGGACGTCAACCAATTGAGTGGAGGAGGATGTTATGGTCATGCATGTCCAAGGCGTGTTGTTAATGGCCGCATGACAGATATCCCGGTCTTGCTTGTCCAAGACGTGTTGTCCATGGTTGCATATTCGTTCCAAATCTCTTTTACATGCTTTCGTCCTAGATATGTCTTTATCATTTCATATTAGGTCAGTACGGATGTGTATGACTATTCACCAAAATCGTATCTACACATGCAAGAGCTAAACCATTCAAATTTCTTGTTAATTTTAAAAAAACATTACATTTTTTGTTTAAGATACAATTATATTCGGATTTATTTTGTTTTTATCTAATTTCATAATTATTTTTTATTATCTATTTTGTAACGATTCTTAAGATAACTTTTCACTGTATAATTTTTTAAATAACATGAATGAATGTTTTACAAAATAATACTTCATTTTTATTTAAAATAAGATTTTAAATAAACGATCGGAACAATTTAAACCAGCTCAACCAAAAAAATTTATGATTTGGATTAGGTTCATTGTTTAATAAGGATTGCTCGATCCAACTTACAAATACGGTAAGCTTTTGTTTGTTTAGAAAGCCTCGTCTCTCCTTCTTTCCATTTATCATCAAGTTTATCACATGACTCTTGTACATGTTGTGATACCAATTTAGGGTTTCTTTTATTTCCTTTTGTGGTCTATGGGCCATAATAATAGTTACTATTTTCACACTTTGATTTGATCTATCACCGTTTCATTTCATACAAATCTTATGCAATTTGTATAAGAATCCAATCACATGGAACCCAAAAATTGTTAGACATCGAATCGTTCATGTATTTATTATTTTATATGCATGTACTTCGTGTTTTTGTTAAACTTTGACCTCTTCTTCATTCGGGTCTTTAGCTCTAAGGCCTACTTGACAATTCAACACAAACATTGCTCCATAGTCAAAGAATTTCGGAACACCGTCGTCATGAACCAAACAGTTTTAGGTACCATCTGATAAGAAAAAGTAACACCAATGGGCATAAGACACTTATTGAGTAGCTCATTCATGGACTTTAAAGTAGCTATCAATATTACTCAGATTCTATATAGTAGCATGTGTCTAGTCTACGAGTTTCTCATATGTTATAACCTAGATTCTTCTCTCTAAGATTAGGTTGACAATCATAATTTAACCGGGCCAGTTAAGTTTTCGTGACAATCATAATTTAACCTTTTCGTGACAATCATAATTTAGGAGGTCGAGGCTTTAATGACTCTGTTTACACTACTACAAGGTCAGTTAAGTTTTTTTAGTCATCTTTGGATATCGTGGAGTTTTACTAGGTTCTTAGGGCATCTAGGTGATTTATAATCTCGAACTGATATTTTCTAGACACTCTAGACAAGCTCCTCAAAGCTAATCGAGTTTCTAGGAGCACTATGGTCTCGACCAATGATTGCCGCTCATGATCCTTAGGTGCTCATCCACTAAAAATGTTTTAACCCAGACCAATATCAAACCACTCTCGCTTTAATGCCCTAATAGTTACTTGGTACGCTCATGTATGCTTTGTTGGGAGATAATCCTATCAATCACCTAAAAGCACCAAATACATAATCTAAACATTCATGTAAGCTCAACCGGGAGATAACATCATTTAGATCATAGATCACAACATCTCATCCTCCTTTTGCGAAAAGCATGTTCTCAAAATCTCATCTTAGGGGCATTTCAGTAATTTTTCATAACATACAGACATTCTCGTTTAAAATTGTCCTTCTAAAGTTTTAACCACACATATTCCAAATACTTAAGACAAGATATGCTCGCATGCTAGTATGTCCTAGCGATCCATACAAGTATTATTTGAAGAAAGTTCAAATAGTTACTACTTGGGTGATGCGTGCCTTCCCGAACTTGTTTTTTCTGCTTGTTAGAATCTCTAAATTTCATTAAATTTCTTCGTTAGGTTCTAATTTAAGTTAAATTAAGTAAAGTATCGAATCGGGCAAAAAATCCCTCCTCACGCGCGACTAAAAGGTCATCCACGCCTGAGTAGGTCACGCGCCTACCGAGTGTGACATGTGTCCACCTTCCCCACGCTAGCGCTTGCATTTGAACCCTACTTTGAGCATCTGCCAAACGAATTTTCATAATTATTTTCTTGATTTCATTCAAGTTTTCATGTTATTTCGATTTTTTGGTATTTTTTTTTACGTTACTCAATTCAACTTGGTATGTAGAGTTTTAATCCAACTTTCTAACAACAATAACCTCACTAAGTGTCATGGAAATAAACACTTTCAAAGTTTGTCAAAAACTAGCAAACTTAAGTCTTATGAAACTTAATTGGAACTCCGGTTTCCACTAAGTTTTGCCTCCATATTTTTTTTTTACGAAAATTTATGAGAAATAACTTCCTAAAGCATATTAGACTAATTTCAGAATCTAAATCTCAAAGAAACTCACTCATCTAAAGAAAAATCCAGACTAAAAACTCGAGATCCTTACCTCTTATTCAGTATGGATGGATTTTCAAATTACCCCAAATATTAAAACATATATAGTAGTTTAAAAGAAAAAGTTAGATAAATTTATTGAAGTCAAATGAAAAACAGGTTAAACATTAAAAAAAACCCAGAATCGAAAATTGAAAATTTGAAAAAGAATAAAATAAATAAAAGTTGGAGGGTCAAAATCATATTATACATAAACAAATTTATTGTGTTGAAAGAAAACATAAGCATAATGCGATGTGTTCTTTATTTTAAAGAATCCAACTTTTACTCCAAAAATATATATATTATATTGTTGTTTTACAGAGATTCTTTTTCTAAAGTATTGTTTCTTATTATGAAAATATTCCATTTGTTTTTTTTTGGTAAAAGATAAATCTTCTAAAGTTATTCAAAGTATATTTTAATTTTTTTAAAAAATATGTTTTAATTTTGTAAAGGAAGCAACTATATTTTAGGTTACGAATCTAGCTTTAAGGTTAATCAATTTTATTTTCGATTTAGAAAAGAAAGACCGGCTTGTAATGGCTCATGCTCAACATTTACTCCCACCGGCCAATACAAGTCCTTTCGAAAAGGAGCATCATAGGAAAATTCTTAAGACGTCACTCAACATAGAATTGGTTTAAGCAAAACACGCTTAACTATGAAGTTTTTATGGTTGAACCACTAAAGAAGAAGGTACACCTTAGTAACTTTAAGTCTTTCTTAGTCACCTTATTATCAAGATCACTCTCATTCTGATGTGATCAAGGTTCATTCATGTACTCTTCCTTTACTCGGTTGTCACATATTTGGTTTGTTAGGATTGATACCAGTTGTTAGCTTTGATACCAATTGTTAGGATCACTCAACAACGCACACACTCGATCAAGATAAATACAAAGAACAAGAGAGAGAGAATTGAAGGAGGAATATTGTCTAAAATTTTTATTATTGATGACTTGTTAGAATACTTGTAAGAAAAGTACATTTTTGAAGCACGACATTTCAATTTACTAAATGTAGCTTTCAAAGATTTAAATCTATGAGGTATATCTTTACCAAATACCTGTCCTATATATCTCTATCACATCTTGACGAAATATCTTCCAAATATATCCCTACCCGATGCAGTTATGAGTCTCCATGTCCGTTACATTAGAATTAAAAACAAAAATTTTGGATTTGTATTGTTTTAATGGGAAACATTGAAAAAAAAAATTCTTTAATTAGCATCTAAAGTCATACATTGATCACCATCAAGTTATGGGCAAAGGGGTTGTGTAATTGGAAGGTCATATTCAAAGTAATAGTACAGAGGAAAAGAAAATGACATTCAAACTATTATTATTGAATTACACTCGGGAACGTACATAAATAAATCCGAACCATATTTGAATGAGAGCAATCTTAAGAATACGATAGTTAAGAAAAGTTAAAAAGAATTGAAAATCACTACCTATACTGACAAGGTGTAAGCTTTTCAATAGCTCAATTATAGAAACTTCTATGTTAAACATGTTTCATGTGAAACAATTTTAGGTTGGATGACGTTCTAAAAATTTTTAATAAAAAGAAAAAAAAAATTTATACCCCCAAACTAAATTTAAATATTATTTTGGTCTTAAAATTTTATTTTTCGTTAAAGTTTACTCCTTAACTTTCGAAATATATTTATTTTAATCCCTAAATTTATTAAAATAGGTTTATTAATGTCTTTTAAAAAAATAATTATTATAAAAAAAAAAAAAAAAAGACAGAGATTAGGGCTGACATCATCATTAATTATTTTATAATGAAAAGATTAAAGAAAGCTTAAAAGTGGTAAAGAAAATGATTAGACAAGACTGATGAAAGTACAAATCCCATGATCATAATATTAAAAACTATATACAAATAAATATAATATAGTATCTAACATTACCTTAAAAGGGAAATTAATATAACAAATTCTAATTGCACATGCAAACATTATAATATAAAATTTAAATCTAAAAGCTAATGAAAACATTATATTAAATTATATGAATTCCATAAATAAAAGCTATGAAACAAGAACAAAGATTGATTTGCAATTTGAAAGAATATTAAAAGGCACTCATGGGATTCCCACTTTTTGTAATTTAATCATATCTTAATTATTCTCTTAATCATACAAATTATTCCATTAATTTTATGAACAGTGCCCTAAATCTTTAGGGATAGTTTGGAATAATTATTAGAACCAGAACACTTTCTGCTGCTTTTTCTCAGACAGAAGATAAGAACAAATCTCTCTCTCTCTCTCTCTAATTAGGGCTATGAACGATTGAGATTAGAAGAAGAAAAACAAGGGAAAGATGATTAAGAAAGTGATTAGTGTTTGTGATTAGTGTTTGGAGTGGGAAATTTGGATTTTTTAATGTAATTAGAGAATGAACTTGAAATTAACAAAAACAGAGCAGAAAAAAAGAAAGATAAGAAATTACTCTTCTATGGACTAATAATTTATTCAGATCAAGAGGAAGATGATGACCCATTTGCGCCGGCGCCGTTAATTTTTGTGTCGTTGTCTCCATCGCCGTGGCCGTTGATGTTTTGGGCGCTGTCTTTTTTACAGAGAGTGTTCTTGTTGTTATGCATCCAGACTTTGAGAACGCCTCTGTCGACTCCGACGTGGCTACAGAAGTCTTGAATCAAATCCTCGTCTCGTTTCTGAATCTTCCATCCTACTTTCTCTGCAAATTCATACATTTTATCCTTTTGATTTTGAGTAAATTTCGTTCTGAATCGTTTTCTCGAATTCGAACTCGGCGTCAGAATTGAGTGGTGGAATCCGCCACCGGCGTTCTCTGTCATGCCGCCGGATAAGGCGAGAAGCATGTGGGGTGCTGAAGGGTAGTACGAGGAGGAGATCGGTGGAGGAGAGGCAGAGTTTGGGCTTCTGTGGGCCGCCGCAGGCGGCGGCGGCGGCGGATGATGACGGTGGTGGGGTTGATACTCAATGACATGGGTTGTTGTCGGAGTGGCGATTGTATCTTCCGGGTCACGGCGGTGGAAATTCCGATGGCAGCCGCAGGCGGCGCATTTGAAAGAGGTTGGATCTGTGGTAGTAGCGGTAGGGGAGGGCATGAACTCGCCGCAGCCGTCCAGAGCATGGCCGCCCATACTGGCAGCGTGATTCTTGAGGCATTCTTTGTAGACCAGCGACGGAGGCGGGGGCGGCGTGTGGTGGTGGCGCTTGAGGACACCATTGGTGAAGGAGTGAGATTTGGTGGTTGGTTGGAATTTGATGGGTGTTTCCGCGTCAAATTCAGGGGATTTCACAGCTCCTCCTCCGCCGGTGGTAATGGCGGCAGCGGCGGTGGAAATTGCAGGAATCAAATCCATAGCTCAAACATTTAGAGTAATACAAGAATAAAAATATAATTTTTATGTTTGTTTTTCGACAAAAAAAATTAGAATTTGGAGACGCAGAAGAAGAGGGGGAAGGAGATGATGAAGTGATGAATATTTTTTTTTCAGTAAAATAATTTTTCATTTAAATTAAAAAAAAAAAAAAAAAAATGAAGTTTGATAATATATTAAACTTTAACCATGGTTTTGTGATGTGTGGTTAAGTTGGAGAGAGTGGGGTCCACATGGGTTTACATGTTTCTGAAAGTGTAATAAATAAAAGGGGAGGGATTTTGATTTTGAATTTTAAATAATAATAATAATTGACCGAGTTGGAGGAATTTAAGACTCGGGGGATTAGGGGCCGAGTTGACTCAGTAGTAATTTAGTGTATTTTTACAGAAGGGTCCCCCCATGTTTGTGTGCTATTAATCTCTAACATTTAACCTCATTTAATTACCTCCCTGCGTCCTTTTGGATTTTACTGGGACTCTTGTCCCCCTCCACGTGGTGCTCACCCAGTCCAGTCCTCATATCACGTGCCACGTGTCCGTCCAGAAATAAAGTCAATGTTAGTAGTGAATTAGTCAAACTCCATTGTAAATCAAATAAATTAAATTTAGTTGAAATAATTTATAGAAAATGAAAAAAGATTTAAATTGGAGAGTTTAAGGGGGGAATGGAGGGCAGGTGGAAGTGGGTCCCACAGGATGAGGAGATAAGGTCCCGTAATAAGGACAGGGTACCCTTCACACACCTAAACCATTTTTCCAATTCTATGGACACCACACCCACACCCGACAACCTCATTCATTTTCATTTTGTTCCAAACATTTTGACTCATTCATTAAATAAATATTATAAATTATTACAACAGTGAACAATATCATACTATTACAGAAAAACATAATTTCAAAAAATGTGTAAAAAAAAAAGTAAAGATTTGGTTGAAGTTTTAAATAAATAAATAAATTATATATTTATTTATTTATTTATTTATTTATTTATTGAAAAAGGGAAAATGATTAGGTTTAATAATTTCATACCCATCGCCCAAACACTCTACCAACCTAATAATGCCTATTTAATTTATTCATACATCCATCATCCTTCTTCTCTTTAGTTAAGAACGAGAAATAGAAATAGAATTGTAATAAAAGTATTTTCTTATGGACAAGACTTGTATCATTTGATGATGTCATATGAATCGCTAGAAACATGTGAAGTGTATGGCTAACCCAATAATGAAAGTTTCGTAAGGGAACTGGAGCAGGCTACCATGAGACAAACAAAAGATCATTTGATTCGGAACTATTATATGTTCAAGGTCCGATATTGAAATAATTATAAGCTTTAAATAGGATACAAGCTAGCAATTAATATCTACCGATAAGAAAAATATAAACTAATTAAATATTGAGAATAAAATAAAATATACTATAAATCAAAATATAATATGTACGATATATTCCATAAATAATATATACTCCAAATATTATATCTCAGCATCTTCACCGTCACCAAACTTTCAATTTACATTAGTTTAATTTATACTATAAAAAATTGTATTTTCTTTGAAATGAATGAGATTATAGAACGTATAAGCGTATTGATTTTTGGTGAAATTGAATATAGAGACAAGCTATTAGTGTAATAATACAAAAGGGTTAAAAGAGAGACATAGGGATCCTTATGAGGGCAAGCCCTATAGAAAACTAGGTGAGCCTTTTCCTTTATGGCTACACATTGTACTCCAAATGAGTTGTGAAAATAGGGGGAAAAGAATCCAAACATATGGCAGCTTTAGGAAAAAAATTCTCTTTATTGCTGCAATTGTTTGATCTATGTTGCAACTTTGGCCAATTTGAAATGAATCGAGAGGAGAAAACTCGTTGATTCGAGAGTGAAAACACATTGGTTTGGGTTGAAACGGAGCCTACGCACAAAGGGTTGGTCTAGTAACCAATCCATCCTCTTGGTTGACAAAGCTACAACATTGTTTTGGTAGTAATTGATTGTGTGCATCAAGGGGTTCCATGGCTCGTTAGTCCTTTATTTTATGGCGTTGCATTATCTTATACACATGAAGGAATGAAGTTTTTGTCTCACTAGCGTTTATGTCCAACGAGGTAAACCGTTTTGATATGAACCAAAAGACATCAATCATACAATATACTTCAATGAAGATGTGAAGAAAATGTTGTCAAAATTACCAAAAGACGTTTCAATTCACGCCACATTGAAAAAGAATGAAGTTTGATTGTTATAAATTTTGGGTGGGTTACAATTTAGAGTAATTTAGAGTTATTGTATTTTAAGACATTTTATTTACTTCAGGTTACATTTACATAATGGCTAATTATGGTCTTTAAGTATGAATATTAAACTCTTGGAATGTCGGTAATAGTTTCATTTTGAGGCTATATAAAGCCATGTATGTTGTATTCGTAACGCAGACTTGAAAAATATAGTAAAAGGAGCATCTGTGCTTTCTTTAGCCAATGACTAAGTTTCTTTGCAATTCTACGTAGTTTAGGTTGCATGTAGAATTATTCAAGCTCGACATAATCAATCTTGCTTGTGGAGTGATTCGCATCTCAATCAAGTGTTCTTGCCTTGAGATATTTGATCAACAAGAATCATTCAAGCTAGATATGATCGATATTGCTTGTGGAGTGATTCGAATCTCAAACAATGTTGTTGCCTTGAGATATTCGATCAACAAGGTAATCCGAATCTTACTCCCCTTGTAGTGATTCCTTCTTTTATCATTTGGTATAGAGCTTCAGGCTTAAGATCGGATATATGTTTCCTTTGCATTTCTTTAGAAGTTGACTGGTGCATCTTTGAGGTATCCAACTTAGGCCAAAGATAATGTTGTCAGGTTTGCAATGCACGAACCAAAACATCTTTTGATAATTTTGACAACCTTTTATTCACATCTTTATTGAAGTATATTGTATGATTGATGTCTTTTGGTTCATATCACGTTTGTATTCTGCTGTTTTCTTTCTATATTTCATATTTCCTTTTCTTGTCGTTGAACTTATGATGAGTAGTTGTGCATGGGGAACGTTTGGGAATTATTCGTGGTTTGTTGGATGTCTTAAAATGAGAGGTAGGGTTTGGTTTGTTTTCGCCAGAAAACTACGATGACCATTCCATCTCTCTCTCTCTGTTACTTGTGGTTCCTCTCTTACAGATGTGTGTTGTGAGGACCGATTAAGGGTGATTTTATTTGGTGTACCTTAATGTCGGGAGGAAACGTGGGTTGTACCACACTCTTGACCAACAACACTCCTCCTTATCCCACCCGATAATATAAGATACGACTTTCAATCTTCATATTCCCCCCCCCCCCCCCCCCCCCAAAAAAAAAAAAAAAAGTTGAGCTAAATTGAGACCAAAGATCGGTAGAGCATCACGAAATTTGAAAATTTTAATTTTTAAAATTGATTAACGACTAGTCGGAGTACTGAGGTAACATAAGTTGCCATAGGTAAAGTTTGTGATCCTATGAAGGGATTGGGCAATAAGTGGGTATTCATTTTCTGTCGTTGTTACATCATACACCTGTAAAGAAAAATGTTCTATTAGGGACATGTGGGTTATGGGCTCACCATGCTTCCGTTGCGCCACTATGATAATTGACTATTAAATATTAAGAGATTGACAAGTTGGAAATTCATTTGAAGAATGTAGACACAAGTATTCAAACTTTGATTTGCGAAAAGTGATTTGCAGTCGAACTGTAATTAAAAGTACAAACTTAACTCAACTAATTTAAAAGTATATTTGACTAGTGAAGAGTAGACCCAAGGGTCCCTACATGTTTGTCGAGTGAATAGAGAAGTATTGCACATCAAATTTTTAGCACGAATTGGAAAATAGAGTTCAAGGTCATGAAATGTTTTTATAAAATGACGATTACGTTTGCATGCATTTTCTGACCCAATAGTAAGTCACTTACTGAATATATTTTAAAACGATACTCAAGTCACCTGATACTATGTAGCAATTTGTGGCCACATGTGGAGCCCCGTTTTCTGATATTGCAAAAACAACGCGATTTATGGGGCCTGGGCATGTGCCACGTGTCGGTGCACAATCGAAAGCATATGAGCGACAACACCTGATTATTCCCTCCTCCTCCTCCTTCTTCTTCTCTTTCACCTGGCGATGGCGATGGCGATGGCGATGGCTAAGTTCGCTGCTATCTTGATCTTGTTTCTCATTGCCCTTTCCATGTTTGAGACCACGGTGAGACCCTCTGCACCTCTACCTTAATACTCTTCTTGACACAGTGAGAAAACTGACTGTTTTTTTTTCTTGTGGTTCGATTCGTTCTGCAGGTCATGGCCGGCAATGGACGTGGTGGTCGCAACAGGGTAAGTCTTTTCCTAGTCTAGTTTCCTTGTTACTGGACATTGGGGTTCGGAATTCCATAATCTTGGATTCTTTTGTCGTTGCGGCATTTTCTCGAACACCTTGTATGCCTCTGCTCTTGTTTTGATCTGCTCTGTTATTGGGCTTGAAAATGGGGTTTGGTATACTCTTAATCCACTCTTTAATCACTTATTTCCCATTGCGGCATTTCTTCGAACACCTTGTTGTTGTAGTACTCTTATTTTGATGTGCATTGTTGTTGGCTTGTTCAGAACCCATATGGACCAGGGAGCGTCAATATCTACCGTAAATACTCTCCTAATTCCAAATCCCAACAGTTTTTGAGTAATTTTTTTATGGTTGATTTGCTTGAATTAGTGGATATGAAATGGGTTAAAAAATTGACAGAATGCCCAAGTCGGTGCGCCAGTCGATGCGGGAGGACACAGTACCACAAACCATGCATGTTCTTTTGCCAAAAATGCTGCAGAAAGTGCTTGTGCGTGCCGCCGGGTTACTATGGAAACAAAGGCGTTTGCCCTTGCTACAATAACTGGAAGACCAAGGAAGGAGGGCCCAAATGCCCTTAAAACACACAACCCATTTCCATTTTCCATCTCTTTTGTGCTCTTGAAGCAAATTGAGATCTGTTATGCTCTCTTCTTGAAAATGAAGATGAAATATGTCACCCAATCGGGGGAGCTTCTTGGCTTCGGCTTATTCCTTTTATTATGAGCAATGAAACCTCTTGTTTCTGTTCAAATTTCAGTGTTTCCATGTGACGCTGTCATAATTACTCAATACTCTGCCCTCAGCCTCACGTGAATGGATGGGTGGATGGCACTGCCAAACGTTTTTTGACCCAATAATAATGGACCAACTACGATCAAATGGATCAAACAGTTAGAAAACGGTAGTACTAATTTGGTTTTAGGCTATGATTTGATTTGATTCAAATTAATACTCACCTTCAATGCTCTAATATCCAATATCCACTTGTTGCAATAGAGGCGGAAGTAAGATCGATCACACTTACACACCCACAAACATAAGCCTTCAATGCTCTAATTAATCCAATATCCACTTGTTGCAGTAGAAGTGGAAGCAAGATGGATCGCACTCACACACCCACAAACATAAATTAAACAAAGAGATATAAAGATTTACTTAGTTAGGAGAGAAGGGGATCTGTTGCACTCTCATAGCACCAAGTATCTTTTACAAAATTCATCCTCCATTGACTCTATGCAAATACAAAAGGACCATCACTCCGCACTTCAAAATAATGTTAGATAAGCTTTCATATAGGCATAGTAATATTAATGCTCGTACATGAATCAAAATGATACATGAACAAAAATGAAAATATGAACAAAAATGGTTATGAATTAAATGAGAGTTAATAACCAAAATAAATGAGAATATGAATCATCAAGTGAACTAAGCCCAATACATCTTCCTGACAACTTATAACAAATATTTCACATGATCATTATATCAACTCGATAATCTCGAGTGAGTTATGTGCTCTTGCCTTTGAGGAATTATTTTTTGATTGGCATGAATGAAAATAAATTTTAATACCTTATTCAATTTGAATAAATATGAAACTATGAATATAATCTTCACCCGTATAGAAGAAAGCAAATTAGTAGTTTCTTTAAATACTAATTTTGTGACTTAAACAATAAGAACATATTATTTATTAGATGATCAATAGTAGTTAAGTTATATGGTGAAGATCATCAATATATAAGTTAGGAACACTATCTTTATTGGCACGAAATAGACATAAAAGAAAAAAAAAAAACTGACATACACCCTTTATACAACAAATTTTATTTGATTGAAAAATTGTTAATTTTGAACATTCTCCGTCATCTAATTTATTGTCATAGTTCGAGCGAATATCAACGTATAAAAAGTTAATGTCCATGTTTTTCACTCACTCGTATGAAACTATATGACCATGCTCCCAACAACGTCCCTATAACTGGCCCGACCAGATACACCCAAATTCCTTCATAATGTGAACTTGCAATCGCAGGTCCAATTGTTCTCGCAGGGTTCATCGATCCACCCGATATAGGCCTAGACATGGTTAACACATGTTACGAGAATTTGTCTTCAACGCTATGCACATGTTGAAAATGCTTTGAAATTAAGGTCTCCTCATAAAATTTTGCCCAAACCATTGTGTATTTTTGTTTGCTTACCCTGCAAAGATGGATGTGATACAAACAGCTGAACCGACTGCTATACCTGCAACCTCTCCTATCTGCCATAATGAGTAGTCATTCATTGATGAACCAAAATTTAGTATTCAATATCAATCTCAAACATAGTTCACATTATTCTATACAAATCAGTTAAAGCTTATTTGTTCTTACTGCTTTTGTGTCGGTGGCAACTGCAAAAGTGACGAACATCATACAGAATGAGACAACAATCTCCATGAGAAGTGCTTTAAGCTCGGAACCAGAAGGTGTAGTGGTGCCTATTTCTTTAATTGGGTCCAATAATATGCGCAGGGTAAAAGCTGCCGATGTACCACCACTTAGTTGACCAGCTACATAGAGTGGAACCTGTAATATAAAAATCAAATATTTAATTCAATTCAACAAAAATCATGTTTGAAACTAATTGAGTTTTTTTCTTCCGGGTTTGAGTTGGTTCTAATGTTAGATAGTCTATGTAAGATGCATAAATAAATTTTAAGAGGGTGAGATCTCATATGGATTGGAGAGGAGTACGAGTGCCAGTAAAGACACTGGGCCCGTAGGGGAGTGGATTGTGAGATCCCATATAGATTGAAGAGAAGGATGTGGAAGTCTCTCCCTAATAGATGAGTTTTAAAAACCTTGAGGAGAAGCCCGAAAGGGAAAGGCCAAAGAGAACAATATCAGTTAGCGCTGGGCTTCGAGTGTTACAAATGGTATTAGAGCCAGGCATCGGACAGTGTTCCATCTCACACATTGGTACATTCTCTCATATTGGTATATGAATCATCTTGATTCATATCTGAACATTAGTGTTGCTTTGATTGATGTATGAGAATTAGTATTTTTATGCCTATACATGAGTTTGTCTAGTATTGTTATTGAGATTGAGTGTCATTTTTTATTTACCTCGTGCCATATAGGAGGAATTTTGTTGAGTGAGACTTTGTAGTTTGAGAGTGCAAGATTATAAACACTTTGATTATTGTGATTGGTTGCCACCCGTGAATGTACGAGAGTTTATTCTCTCCTAACCACGTAACTCTTTGTGTCTCTTTACTTAATTTGTGTTTGTGGATGTGTGAGTGCAATCGATCTTACTTCCGCCTCCGTTACAACAATTATGATGATGGATATGAGTTACTAATATAATCGTCATGAATTACTAAGATAGATCATTATGTATGATTACATAATAAATAATATGTATATTAGTCTCATGAGTTACAAGTATTGTAATACATATGAAAACATTATCGGTTGCATCATATGCTCGCTATTTATTTGTATATTGTAGGATCTCAGGCATATGTATGATCATTTCAATCATGAATTACTTCTCCATTACAAATTATTATCACTCAAATCGTCGATGAACTATTACTACACATGCCCAAAAGAAATTGATGGATTAGAAATTAACAAAAACTTGAGAAAAAGAGTATTAAGAGGAGGAAGAAGGAACCTGTTTCCAAGGAAATCGCCTAAGAGAAGCAAAAGCAAAAGTAACCGCGGGATTCATATGAGCGCCGGAGATATGTCCGACAGTGTAAATCATGACCATGACAATGAGGCCGCCCGCAATAGACGCGCCAAGCTTGGGCAGTTGCCGCTCATCATGGACACTCAGTGCCGCCGTCCCGCATGTCACAAACACAACCAAGTAAGTAGCAATCAGCTCTGCCACAACCTACATACCCAAAGTGAAAATTTTAGAATATATATGTAAACTATAATTTAGTACTAAATATCCATAACATCAAGGCAATAACTTTAAAGTGAAATTTAATCAGAGTGGAATAGAGAAAAGAAAAGTCGGGTGAATCGCTACCTTTTGGAAGAACTCGGGCAGGTAAAGTTGGTAAAATCGGTGGCGGAAGAAGGATTGTTGAGGATCAGGGTAATCGATTCCGAAGGAGATGAAGGCTTCTTCATTGATGGACCTCCAATTGGGGTTCTCTACGGCCATGTTTTAGAAATTTAGAAATTTTGGTGGTGGGGGTAAGATCAAGATGATCAAGATGATCAAGATGCTTTTTTTTTATTAAACAAACCAAAGTATCATACACACTCCATCTTATTTAATATCTTATAGGCACTATATTAATTAGTAGTATAGTGTGTTGTAGATGTGGAGCAATTGTGAAAAGAAATTATTAAATGTTATTAGGTTTTAGTTTTTTTTTTTAATTGTTCGGTTTTTGAAAGCATAAGAATGGCCACGGAGGTAAGAAAATGGAGTGAAAGTTAGGTAACATAAATTTAGGATTATTGTATGATCAAGTGGGAGAAAGTTTGATTATAACTATGATATCTTCAATAAACCTTAATTTAATTCATCATTCGTTGTTTTACGTCTGTCTTACTTGTAACAAGTGGATGTCGTGAATTTGAATAGATGAGTGGATGTCATGAATTTGAATAGATGGGTTAATGGATTGATGTGGGATTGAATGTAAGCCACACGAGTAGCCCAAATATGAATATTAAGTTGACAGAGAATGGTTGACAATTGGGTCCTTAACAGCAAAACTTGAATTGAAGGTAGAGGTAGATTAAGGTGGGTATTAGAGGACCATTCCTTGAAGTATGAACAAAGTTTGTTTAATTTTATTGCATTAAACATGGTTGACCCAATGATTATGGGGATGGTAGAACAATTTAAGAGAAAGGGATTCAAAATGGAGCTGACTAAATTAATTAATTAATTTATTGGATTATGCTATATAGTTGCAAAATGTCCAAAAGTGATCCAAATGACTTCTAAATTCCTTATTATTTTATAAGGAGTTGGCCTAATAAGATTATGCAAATAGGTTCTAACATGATTGCATTTCTCTGACCCAACACTGAAATTATTTACTGAGAATTTCTTTAAATAATCTTAAAGATAAGACACCTTTGTACAAATGATGACGTTGGTGTGGAGACCATGAAAATGAAGTTAAAGGCATTTTTATTCTTTTAAATTATTGTCATTTCAATTTGGGCAATTATTGCTAACATCACTGTTGTCTTTATTTTGAACCATGCACTTATTAAACCAGTTTGTTAATAACAAGGATATTTGCAATCAGTTGTGTTTAAATGTATGCAATAAAATCCGTACAATGATATAGGAGAGAGTATTAATGGGTTCAATATGCATGGAGTGAAAAAAGAGTTTGGCAAATAATGCATGATAGTAATGAAGGTGAATGATATTGAGCTTTTTCATTAAAATTGAACTAACTTTATTGTGTTGTTCAGAGATAGATATAGGAATAAGGACGGTTCAAAATATGACTATGACAAGGTAGAACGATTAAACTGTTAGAATATCTTGGAAAGATAACGAAGATAGATACCACAATAAATGAGAGAAAACTCGAAGTATGTGAAAGGATTTATTGTCGTGTTATAACAGCCCAAGTCTATCATTAGTAGATATTGTTTTCTTTGAGCTCTCCCTTTCGGGCTCCCCTCAAGGTTTTTAAACCTATCTACTAAGGAGAGTTTTTCACATCCTTATAAAAAAATGTTTCGTTCCCTCCTCAACCGATTTGAGATCTCACAATCCATCCCTTTCAGGGCCCAACATCTTCGTTGGCACTCGTTCCTCTCTCAAATCGATGTGGGGTTTCACACATGTCTTTACTAGGCCTTGTGTTGGACCAATGAATTTGTTTTGATGGACGAGGGACCACATGATGTGCCCAACATATGGAGTTACTTCCCTAGAATTTTACTAGACGATGTTGGAACTAATAGGGCAGCAAGATAGCTTTATTAGAACCTGTCTCGATTGATCCATACCTAACATGACTTGGTGATGCCTCAGATAGGGAGTACTTTGAGAGGGAGTACTCTGAGATGAGGTTTTCATTGTGCCAGTATCATTGTGAAACGACTCCCTTGATCCCACAAATTGAGTGAGCAATCACTTGAGTATCAACTAGTTGACAGATACGATGATTGGTCCTAGTGGTGTACATGGTCTGGATTGGGTTAGGTTTGATCCCACAAATTGAGTGAGCAATCACTTGAGTATCAACTAGTTGACAGACACGATGATTGGTCCTAGGGGTGTACATGGTCTGGATTGGGTTAGGTTGAAATATTTTTTTTTAACCCAACCCAAAAGGTTTGGGTTGCTTGGGTTGGTAACCCAACCCAAAAAATTTTCCAATCTAACTCAATTTAACCCTTTGTTTGTCCAAAAAAAAAAAAAAAAAAAAAATTTAATTTGTATGACCTAAAATGATAAAACAATTACCACCTATAAGCTTAAATTAAAATTATCAAACTCTCTATTGCATTCATATTATAAATATGTAAAGAATATACAATGAATCTATTCCAAAGTTACCACGTCTAATTAAATTATCTACCTTTACAATAGATAATCATTCAACAAAATGCCTAAAAATTCACAAATAAATATGTAAAAAATATTCAATGAATTAATTCCAAAGTTACAACATTTAACAAATGCCTAAAAATTTAAAACTATTGTTCTATTGAGTTCTCCAAAAGAAAAATAGTATCTTGAAAGTTAGTTACCTACCGTTTTAAAATTGTTTGGACAAAGTATATTGTAACTTAAAATATTTTATTTACTTTGAAAAATAATTATTCTTGCATGACATTGGTTGCATGACATTGGTGGAGCTTGAGGGTCTTAAATCATCTGAAAAAATAAAATATAAATTGTGATATAACAATATAGAATACATTTTAACAAATAGACAATAAATACATTTGGAGTTACCTATCTCAATCTTAGAACAAATCTCAAAATCTTGAAGTTGTTGAGGAAGATCTAACGATACTGATTTTTTACCCATCCAATTTTGTGTATATATAAAAGCTTTCATTGTTTTTTAGGTGTCAAAGAACTCTAAAAGAATCAAGAATCCTCCCCCTCGTACTAAATGTTGGTTCAGAAGATATAGTCGACACTGGAGTGGCCAAAACATGTTGGGCAATTTTCGATAAAACTCTATATTTAAACTCATTTGTTTTCCACCATGCCAAAACATCAAAATTATTATCAAGTCTTCACTAGGGTCAGATAAATATCGATCCACATCATTCTTTAACTCGAGTGAATTTTGCTTTCTCTTCTTGGTTTGTATCTTGATAATACTAATATTGAACCATTCAAATTCACTTCATCAATTGTGTCCATCTCCATACTCATGGACTTAGAAGTGAGTCTTGATTCAGATTGATGATGATCTAGAGCATTATCATACAACTTGTAGTAATCATGCAAACAAATTAAATAATTCTTTATGACATCCACCATCACTTTAGCCATAGCTTCTTCATAAATATTCGAAAAGCAAAATGATATGTAATCCAATTTGTAAGTACCATTGCTATGAATATCAACTTATTAATTCTTTCCAATGAGCCACAATATTTGTCATACTTAACTCTCATATTTGAACTCATGTTACTTAAAACAGAGTTTACATTTGTACTCCACTCAATTAAAAAGTTCTAGAATACCCCAAAGTTCATGAAAATAAGAATTAGAAATCACATATAAAGAACCACTTATCTTCGTTGTGAGATCATACAAAACCTTCAAAAACTTTACAAACACTGCAACTTTTTTCAAATCGTCAATGGTTGGTGGCCCTATTCTTTTATTTTTATGATCCCCTCTTTGAAGTAATCAACATAATCTAATTCTTCTTCCTCTAATACTTTGAAAGCTTTTTCGAATTTCAAGGCATGATCAAGCATCAAATAAGTGAAATTTCATCTAGTCGCCACATCCAAACAAACAAGTGCTTTACATTTAATTTTTTCTTGTTCAACACGATCTTTAAACTTTGTCAATCTCTTGTGGGATGATCTAACATACCTCTCGTCATTGCGAACACTAGAAATTGAGTCATGCATTTCTTTAAGCCCTTCATTCATAATCAAGTTAATTATGTGAGCACAACACCTCATGTGTAATATTTCTCCATCTAAGACAATCTAAGACAAGTGAATTCCAACTTCTAAGCCTTCTCATAATATATGAAATAGTTATATGATTGGAACTTGCATTATCAACTGTGATAGAGAAATCCTTCTCAATTCTCCATTCCAATAAACAACTCTCAATAATCTTGCCAATAATTTTTCTCTGGTGGTTAACAACTTGACAAAAGTTGTGAATTCTTTTATGCAAATTTCATTCTGAATCAATAAAATGTGCGGTGATTACCATGTAATTAATGTTTTGCAACGAAGTCCATGTGTCGGTGGTAAGACAAATCCTTTTGGAATGACTACTAAAAAATCTTTCCAACTTCTTTTTTTCTTTTAGATAGAGTTGAAATATATTTCTAGCAATGGTTACTATTGACGGGTCAAACTTAAGACATGCAATACTACAAAACAATTTGAAACTCTCGTTCTCTGCAAATTTAAATGACAACTCATCCATAATTATCATCTTGGCACATGCTGCTCTACATCTTGTTTGACTAAATAATGAAGTAACAATATTACTACCACCCTTTCTATCTATTTGAAAACTTAGAATGGTTTGTCCTTTGTCCTCTACCTTATATGTGTACTTTCTACACTGATTTTTTAAGTGCTCCATAACTTGCTAGTTCCATAAGAATTAGTATCACAAGCATACTCCTTAGAACAATAGTTGCACTTGCACCTGTTATTATTGTTCTCTAATCTTGTAAAGTGATCCCACGGTTGATTTACTAGGTTTCTTCTTCTTAAATTCAGATTGTGCAGCCAATGATGGCTTCGATGCTTTATAATTACTAGACATACTTGCACACCCAGTTGCACTATTGTTTTCCATCTATAAAAGTAAAATAGAACTATTAGGATTCAAACATTCAACCCAATATGAACAATTACCATAAGATGCATCAAAATTAAAATATACAATCAGTATTTGCAAGAGATATAACAAAAAGAGAAAAAGTTTTCCCGTTATGGAGTTACAGGAGACTAAAAAGAAAAAGACGGCGTACGAGAGAGAAACAAGACAAAGAACGCGAGAGAATGCGTTTGAGATCAAATTCCTTGTGAGATTTGTATTTTGGCTGAAGTTTGTAGTTTGTATTTTGGGGTGAGGTTGTGAAAGAGAGAAAAGGCCATGAGGCTGCGTGAGAGAAGAGACTGAGAGAGTAAAACAAAAGTTCGTATTGCTGAGAGAGAATCAGATAATTATAACAAAGTAGAGAGCAGTAGAGAGTAGAGAGACACGCACACAGAGAGAGTTCGGCTATGAGGAGGATGAGGGAGAGAAATTTGGGCCGACTCAGAATTTCAGAAATGAGACCTTTTTTTGGTAATTGAAGCTAGAATTGTTATTTTAAATTTTTTTACACCAATTAAGTAATTATTGTGCGCTTGAGCTTTATAAGAAGGGTAAGAGACAAGACAAGACTATAGCAATGGGT
This sequence comes from Cucurbita pepo subsp. pepo, assembly GCF_057944985.1. NCBI lineage: Eukaryota > Viridiplantae > Streptophyta > Magnoliopsida > Cucurbitales > Cucurbitaceae > Cucurbita > Cucurbita pepo. The sequence goes on from NC_141801.1 coordinate 8,242,269, forward strand.
GGTTGGGTTTTGACTTTGGGCCCTGGACTTCAATTTCTTTTTTTGATCAATATTTTCGGGTTGTCTTTTGAAACCAAAACCCAACCCAAATCAAATTGGGTTAAAAAAGAAATAGACCAAATTCGAACTCGAAATCCAACACAACCCAACCCACCCTTATATTTCGGGTTGGATTTTCGGGTTTTCGGGTTGGGTGTACACCCCTAATTAGTCCTTCCTAGACCTTGACATTAACATTATGGACTTAGGATTTTCCAACTAGTCTCCTGTAAATGAAAAGTTTGTATTGATGGACTTTATTCCATAATGTCTGTCTAACATACCACACAATGTTGGAATGAGAACCAGATGGCACATCATGAATCATAACACATGGTTGAACGACATGCAGTTTTTAAAATTCACCTTAAGATCTTGTGCAAAACTCTAATGAATTGATGTGTTCAGACGAGCCGAGTGATGATATATCACAATTAGAAGAGGCCCTAATCCAGCCATCCATGAGACACCATTGGAACAAGTTAGGTGAATGTCAAAGAATTGCCAAAAAGATTAGAACTCTTGAGACGCCCATAGAATCCAGATGGGTAGGTGTTCTCATGAGTCATATGGTGATTTATCACAATCAAAGGAGGCCCTTATTGGGCCAATCACAATGAACCTCGGACCACCAACTTGGTTTATCAATAAGGACCTCGGTATACCAAAACTAGAGAACTCAAGAGATAAAAAGAACGTAGAAATCTTTCAAAAGCTTGAATAAGTTAGACAACTTTCTAGTTTCCTTGAGATAGCTTATGAAATATTATTATATTTGGTGTTTTGTTACAAAATTAAACTTCCGTTCTAGTCTACTTGATTTCTTTATAGCCTACAAGTAGACTATTAATTATTATTTTTTTCTTTTTTTCAAATTGAACAACAACTAGGAGATCGATGGTTGGAACATACTAGAACTGTGCGGCTATAGTAGACCACTAAATTTGAGTGAAGAGTCGCTTTTCGTGTATTCTATTTTTTATGTACGTCGGGTTTTGTATAATAGTCTCTTTTTTATGCTGGAACTATTAGGGAGTTCTTCGCTCGTCCACTCTTTCAACTGCGGATGCTATGGACCTTCTAACGTTTTCATAAGTTAAAGTAATGTTCAAATACATTATTTAACCATTTACTTTATAGAAATGTTAGTTTAGACATACTAAAAAAGTCATTTAAATTTGGTCATTCATGTCATTGTTCAACTTTCAATTTGGGCTCTCTTTGGTCTTGTAAGGACATAAGCCCAAACTCTCTAAGTTGTACCCAACTTTCCTTGATGTTTATTTACTACTGATTTTATTAGATCTTTTTTTTCTTTCAAAATTAAGTTTGAAACTATATATTTTTTTTTTAATTATTTTTTAAACTAATAAACTTTCTTTCTTCTTCTTCCGCTTCATATTCCCCGTCCCCGTCCCCATCTTTCCCTGTGTCGGCTGCAATTGTTGTTAGTCGATCACTAGTCGTCTCTTGTTATCAGATATTAACAACAATTTTTTTTTTTTCATTCTTCTTGGGAACCTATTCAAATTTTCTATAAGTTTCTACAAAAATTATGCTAGCGTCTACAATTGATTCTCGTTCTATTTTTAATTCACAAGGAAATGTGAGAAAGGGAGAAGAGAAGAATAAGAAACAAATAAAGAAAGAAAAAAGATAGAAGAAATAGATTAAAAGAATATAGTCACCCATCGGTCGACTCGCCATAGAGGTTAAGAAGGTAAATAAGATGAAGGTGGAGATGAGGAAATGAGAGTTATTAGGTGTCAAATCCAAATTGTATATTCCTGATCCAAATTATGAATATGAATTATTACAAATGGTATCAGAACAGTACATTTCTTAGTAAGATGTGGTTCAAGAACGAACCAAAGCGAAAGTTGGTGAGTATATAACACTCTAATCTTGGATATGGATCGTCACACAGGATGAGTGAGACAAAATCTATATCTTGCAGCTGCCTCATTGAATATTCTTCCTTATTTTTACCATGTAAGCATAATATCATGTTAATAGTTGTTATTAGGTACAATATGTAGCTAGTTTTTGGTATAGTCGAAGGCATATCTACTTGTGACGCAAGTACCCATTATTTGGAGACTATAATCAACTTCAGCTGCACATGTCATTACTTGGGAGAAATAGTACAATTCCAGACCTTCCACTTCCAAATCAACTCATTTCCAATCATCTATTGGGAGAAATAGTATTGCCACACTTTCTTTACATGCTCCATTACTGTTGCTTTATTTTCCAAATTCCAATAGATTCTTCACAAACTTTCATTCTACTTCACTAAACAAGTCAAACTATTTTATTCTTATTATTTCATATATGAATGATGTTAATCTTTTTACTGTTCTAGATATATTCATGTTGACAAACTTTACACGGTAACAATTTGAATTGTGTTAATGATATTGTTTACTGTTCTAGTTATATTCATATTGATAAAGTTTGCACGATTCGTGAGAGAAAACTATAGTCCTTGACAAATCTCACCAATACGCTTATCCTTTGATTTTATGTTGATTACATCTATGGATAGAAAATCTTTATCACGATAATGTGACACCCGAATAAAATAAGTATACATGAATGAATCGTTATCATATTCAAATGAGAACGATCTTATGGATATGAGGGTTACAAAAAGCTTAAAAGAAAAGAAAGTTACTACATATACCAACACAGTACACCTCTCTTTTCGCTGACTCAATCATAAAAGTTTAAAGTTAATATGTTTCCTTCAACAAATGAGTTGCAATTAATTTTCACTTTCGTTGCATGTTTTATAAAATGAACCTTAGCGTAGGTCTCATTCATCTCTCCCTCAAATTCATCTCTCCCTCAAATGTCTCTCTCATGATCTCTCATACTAATTGGGATCTCTCTCACCCAACTAGTATGGTCACAATCCCACTTTGTTGGCCTTTGGGACTTGCAACGCAATTGTACAATACCTATTCTCACCGTCAAATAAGTTAGACAACTAAATTTGAGCTGCCGTTAATAAAAATGATGTAGGCCAACCCTCTAGTTCGAGAAAAACAATTCTAGAACACATGAAAAAGTTTTGAGAAAACATTGAAAAAATAATTTGAACAAGAAATGTTAAAGCTCGCGGCAACAAATGTCGATAATATATAACATAGATAGAAGGAATTCACAATTAGTCACATCTCCCTATAATATATTTTGTGGCAAATTAGATTTAGCTCGGATAGATATTATTTTATAAACAGTTATACACTTATGAAATATAATAATAAAATAATAAATTACTAACTAACATGAACACAAATAAAAAGAGTTAACGCTTTGAACAACCATGAACGTAACGTTAAGTATACGACCACAGGTACCACGCCATGGACAAGCACCCTCTTACGTCGATCATCACGTGCAGTCCTGCGGATTTGAACGCAACCTTCTTCTCTCTTATCGTTCTCACGCTCTCGTCCAACCGCTGCTGATCGTTGTTTCCCAATCCTACTGTCAGTGTCGGTCAGTGATGTAGCTGTGTCTGGGCGCTACATGTCAACGTCACTTTGCCCCGGTCTGATGCATAGAACGCTGCACCTAACACAAGTTGCCTCACACTGGTAATCTGCAGATCGCACTCACATCCCTCTATCAATCATGGGCAAGGCAGTGCCCAACCGTCACAACTCACAACACTTGGGCTCAGCTCAGCCTTTGAATCGTGACCCACAACCTTCTCAACCTTGAATCCAAATACTTGATCCATTTTGATACAAGTCCTTCATATCCAGTTTTGTGGGTTCAAATGACTCAATGAATGTGTTTTGGAATAGAAAGTAGTTGGGTAAAGTTCTAAGCACTTTTAGTTACCCATAAAATTTACATTTGCCTTTGCGTCAAATTTTTAGCATTCATTTTAAGGTTATGCTTTTCAACCTATCTTTCCTCAAAGATTTGAGGACATGAAAGTAATACAAGTCCACCGCTAGCAGATATTGTCTTTTTGGGCTTTCTTTTTCGGATTTCCCCTCAAGGTTTTTAAAACGGATTAGGGATAGAGAGAGGTTTCCAGACCTTTATAAGGGCGTTTCCTTCTCCACCCTTACTGATGTGTGATCTCACAATCTACCCCTTTCGAGCCCAGCTTCTTCGTTGGCACTTATTCCTTTCTCCAATCGATGTGACACCCCACCAAATCTACCCCCTTCGAGATCCAACGTCCTTGTGCCAGAACACCTGATATCTACCCCCTTCGAGGCTCAGCCTCTTCAATGGCACATCGCCCGGTATCTGGCTCTGATACCATTTGTAACAGTCCAAGCCTGCCGCAAGTAGATATTGTCTTCTTTGTGTTTTTCCTTTCAAGCTTCCCTTCAACATTTTTAAAACACGTCTGCTAGGCAGAAGTATCCACATCCTTTCAAAGAGTGTTTGTTCTTATCTCCAACCGACATGTGATCTCACATTGACAGTGAGGAGTCATGTTTCACATTTGTTTCTATTCTTAGAAATAATTTTAGTGTCTTTGGTGAATTTCCCAGTTAAAGTTTCTTTGTAGTATTTTTTTTCAAGGGACTAGTTCTTTTTTAGATTTGTTGGGATCTCAAAATGAAAATATTTTAATCACATGTATCAAGTTGTTTATGAATATGTTACACCTTTATTTTATGAATACAAGTTTAAGGAATTATTAGGTTTTTGAGTTACGTGCATGACTCAACGACCTATGCTTAAGATTTGGATGCATATGAGTGAAGACAAAATATGTTTTCAAGACTCGTGTTGGTCGGTAGGGATAATCTTCATTCTTAAAAATGAGGAATAGGCAACATGACCATGTCGCAGAGGATGCAGGAAAATATCAGAGCCATTAAATATCGAATCCGAATTCTGGACATGTTTCATTACAACTAGAAAGTTTGGTCATCACAAACCAATGATTTAAAAATAAAATTCAAATAATTCATCTCTCGATTTTTTAATTAATTAGAATTATTTTAAGTTTAAAAGTAAATATAAATTAGGATCTTGCTATATTATCCTATCACTTAATATTTACCTCACTAAATTAGCTTTAGTTAATCTATGTGACTTCAACATACATTCATGTAAATATTAATACACATATCTAGAGCTACATAACCAATCACAAAAGAATTAACTAACAAAAACATTAAAAAATAAAATAGTTATTAGATAAGATAAACTATCAGTTCCAATATTGTTTAATGAACAATATACGGATTATCATTTTAAAAGTCGATTATTCAATTCTCACATATATAACTTCATATAATTCAATTGATAAGACATTACTATATGAATGATCGATGTTTATGATGGCACGTTGAAGTAGGTTCATGCACTCAAAAGGAGGGATTATTTTAAGTGGGAGACAAGGATCGTGAATAAAATGGAGAGAGCAATATTTTTCTTCAATCCTTTTGAGGACCTTTATCAATAATTGGAAGGAAGGAGGAAGCAAGGTGGTAGGGTTTAACTAGTTATTCAACAACTACAACACTAATCCAATAATCCAAGATGGAGGGCCCCTTCAACACTTCGACACTGATGACCCTTCATATTGGATTCCCTTCATATTGGATACGCTTTTTGTCCAAAGCTGACTTCTCATAGAATGACACAAACACTAACAAAAATTTTATTTTTCTTCCGTCGTTGACTTTCATTTAAACTTTTAAATATTTTTCTTTTTGAGTTGTTGTAACCATTTAAATCCATTGCTAACATTGTTGTTACGTATTGTTATTAACTTCACGATTTTTAAACACGTTCATTATGAAGAGGGTCTAGCCTTACTCTGACTAGTGTCTCTCATTGTCCGATGACTGGCTTTGATATCATTTGTAATAGTCTAAGTTCACCGCTAGTAGATATTGTCCGTTTTAGCTCGTTACGCATTGTCGGCAGTTTCACGCTTTTAAAAGGCGTTTATTAGAGAGATTTTTACACTCTTATAAAGAAAGTTTTGTTACCTTTTCCAACTGATGTAGATCTCACTGTTATCATTTGAACAAATTTAAATATATTACTAAAAATTTAGAGTCTGAACCACTAAAATGTGATTTTCGAAAAAAAAAAATCTCAAAAACAATATATATATTTAAAAGTCTCTCCTAAAAAATAGAATAATGATGTAGTAAGATTTAAACCTAGACTCCTTTTTGTTTCCCCTAATGTTAAGTGTTTCTGTAGTTTTTGATATTGTCATCTATCCAATTGTCAAATTTGGTAAAGAATATAAAATGTCTTCTAACTATTCAACTATTGAGTTAGATGGGATAGATTGGATGATACTCTTTTGTTTGAAAAACTTTATTTTCACTATTGGAGGACCCCTTCTCAATAGTGATGATGTTCAAGACGACCCTTAAAATTTAAACGTTTTTGTGCCGAGCTGACTTTTGATATATTTGAAAGTCTATGCTCATTTATATGTAGAGTATTTTTCAGTTAGTTTCGATGATATTCTTTTGTCTTAAAAACTTTATTTATACTCTTAAATTTATAGACCGTTTATAGATCAATTAATAAAAACTGAATTGGTATCGATACGTATTCTTAAATTCAAGAAAAACCCTAATAAGTTTATAAGTTTGGTGTTAGAAAAATGGTTGTTTATGTATGTGATTACCCACATGGGATGAGATGTTTGCATTTTATAATCTCTTTTAAAAAGGTAAGCATTAATTTCCATTGATTTGAGGAAGACCCTAATTCCTGCTCATCAATCATGAGGGGAAGAGAAAATAAAGAAAAATAAGCATCCCACTCATAATCTTTCATTCTTTTTCTTTGATGTAATTTGAGCCTCATAATCATTTTGTTTTTTTGTTTTTTGTTTTTTTGTTTTGTTAATTATCCTTAAAAGAACATTTTTCTTAACTTATAAAATACATAATCAATATCTAGAAATTTTGGAGATTTAATTTTTAATTAATTTTTATATTAAAATCTACATATTAATTTTTAAAAAATGTTAAATAGTACAAGAAATAGTTACTAAATGAAGTTTTATCTTTTTTGAAATAAAAAAAGGCCAAGAACAAAAAGAACAAAATTAAGTGCCTTGATTGTGGGTGGGGTTATTGTATAAGCCTAATACGAAAATAATTTTAAAAAAATGAGAAAGGTGACATTCGAGTAAAAGAGAGGTATACAAATACATCGAGACCATATCTAAATGAGAGTGATGTTGAAGATAGGATGACTGATAAAGGTTTAAAAGAATTGAAAGTTACCGCCTATGTAAATAAGATACATTTTCCTTTGGTGTCTTACTCATAGAAACTTCATGGTTAAAATGTTTTATTTAGAGCAATTTTATGTTAGATGTCCTCCAAGAAATTTTCTTCTGATGCATGTGAGTGAGTACAAAGTATCATAGAAAGACTTTTGTTGGTCTGTGGAGATAGCTTTCATTCATAAGAAGTCAAGAGTAGGTAACGTGACCATGTCGTGGGGTAATGCTGAAGCCAACCGATGTCAAATCTAGATTCTTAATCCTCGACTTGAGTTATTAAAGAAAATAGTTAAAAATAAAAAAATAAAAAAAAGAAGCTCTCAAATGATTTTGTCTAAAAAAATTTAGAAAAAAAAAAATACAAAAATTACGAAACTACCCTTAAAAAAAATCAAATTGACTTTGGCTTCTCGCATATTGGCGAAAGGTATGATGTAAAAGTACGAAAAAGTCCAGAAGTTTGGTGCTCCTCCACTAACACTACATAGCCTCGCGAGAACAAGGGTGGCAATGAAGTACCTATGAGACAAAAATATCTTGGAATTTTTAAATGGAACCTTTATTTTTTTAAAAAATAAATTATTCTATAACATACCTGTTTAAATATTTTGTATATTCTATAATAATATGAGTTCTAAAATTAAAATATTATTATAACAGCCCAAACTCACGTTTAATTGACGCCTTTTAAAAACCTTGAGGTAAAATTCTAGAGGAAAGCTTGAAGAGAAAATATCAGCTAGCGGTGGGTGGATTGTGAGATCTCACATAGGTTGGAGGGGGAGCGAAGCATTTTTAATAAGGGTGTGAAAACCTCTCACTAGTAGGTGCATTTTAAAAACTTTGAAGGAAGCTCAAAAGAAAAAACCCAAATAGAACAATATCTAGCCGTAGGTGGATCGTGAGATCCCACATCGATTGGAGAGGGGAATGAAACATTCTATATAATGGTGTGGAAACCTCTCTCTAGCAGATGTGTGTTAAAAAACTTGAGGGAAACCTCGAAAGGGAAAGCTCAAAGAAGATAATATCTACTAGCAGTGGGTGGATTGTGAGATCCCACATCGGTTGGAGAGGGGAACAAAACATTCTTTATAATGGTGCGGAAACCACTCTCTAGCATATGCGTTTTAAAAACTTTGAGACGAATGTTGAAAGAAAAAACCTAAATTGAGACAATATCGACTAGCAATTGACTTGGACTGTTACAATGATTGTAATTTTGGTGTCACGACTTTCGAGGTATAAAGTGTGAAATGAGTAAACTAATATCCATCGAGTTGGAACAAGCTATTTAGGAATGTAGTTACTCAAAATGAAAATTAGAGGCGAGTGAAATGAATTTAAAACCTTGATTCTAATGAGATCAAATATCCATATCAACAAGCTCTGATAATTATTCGGAGTGGTTTAGCTCGATCTTAAACTTGACTTTTCTAATTAGGGTAACTCTAGTAGCTTATTCAAAAACACATCATCGAATTCCCTAACCATTGGTACCGAAATCTTGGTGCCTACGAGATTAGACTTTTACATTTAAATACTCGAACACAAAATTTTAAAAAGAAAATCACCGTGTAATTTAACCAACACAAAGTTTGGGATAGCAAGACTCCCCAAAAGCATGGATAGTTTATAAATTTATTCTCTCTCATCTCAGTGTTCTTCTCTATATGCTCGTTATCAAACTTTTGTGAAGATGGTGGGAGAGATTCTTCAATATTTATGGTTGGTGTTAGGCCATGACCTACTGTCCACTATTACAGGTGGTTGTTTGAACTTTTTGTTCAAGAGGGATACAGAGTACAGGTTACTTTTGGAGATTCCCATGATTCTTGCCTACCTAGTGGATATATTTGTCCCTGTTTTACAAACATGATACTATAGACTGTTTTAATTTTAATTCTTTACCCTAGCTTGATATAGCTAAATGTGAGCATGACTTAACGATACCCACATTTATTGTACTAAAAGATTTGTATATGTATTTTTTTTGTTGACGATATCTTTGGTGGATTTAGCATTTGAGTAGATATCACCCTTTGAAGTCTTTGATATCTACTCAAGTCAGCGTAAATATACTAAATCTACCAAAGATATCATCGAGACAGAAATATATATAGAATATTTTTAGTACAATGAAAATGACTTATCGTTAAGTCATGCTCATGTTAGACGGTTTTAATCTCATCAAAATCAGATAACAAAAGAAAAAGATGAAACATAAAGCATAAAACATAGTTCTTGAGCGAAGATGGAAATTCAAGATTTTGAATAGTTTGGGAAGTTTTGAATATGGTAAAAGAAGAAATCCAACAACTAGAGTGGAGATAGAAGTGTGGGTTGTGGAAAGCCTGCATCTTCTTTGTGTTCATATTTGATTCCCCTATGGTTTGGCCTGTAACTTGGAACTCTATGCAACTATACGTTTAGTTGTTGGATTTCTTACACCCGTCACTTTGCTGTTACTAGAAGGGTTTGAGTCAATGGAACTAAGTCAACATTAGTTTATAACTTGTGTTGAATGATTGGACTTACTACTAAACTTTTTACTCATAAAAGTGATATTCTCATTAATTAATACAAGTGTCATGACTTGATCTTTAACGACTAAATTTAAAAGATAAATTCATAAGCAATTACAAATCAAGTATGGTTTCAAAGTTTTTTATAAAATTGGAACCAAGGAACGGGATAAACTGGAACCAAGTAACGGGATACAAATTTTAAAGGACCACAACCCTTATACTTTGGATTGATGCCTCGAGATAACCCTCCTCTATGACCGAACGCTCCTGAATGCTCCACCTCGACTAACCATTAGCAATCGTATGAAAAAAGAAAAGTAAAATTTGGTGAGTATAAAAATATTGTGTAACCAACCTACTTGTAGCCTCTAATCGCATCATTGACCTAATAAGTTACCATGGGCTTCTCTCTAGGTTTTAGGAAGTTCGAGCCTAGTTTCTACATCTATTTGAGCTTCTTAGGAAGCCTTGCAATTTTGAATGGTTTTCTTGTTGTCACAAACCCAATCAAGGTCTAAGAGTCGTTCACCTTTTCTCGCATCAAGGGTGTACTGGACGACGTATCTGAGCTCCAGGGTGAACAAACTTTTTTATTTTTCAAACTTATATAACTTACATTGCCATGGAAGTGAATGAATGGTATCCTAGATTTGGAGACATGACCTCGTCAATATTATAGGTTAGTATGGCGTCATTTGTCTAAACATTTATGTCTGAGGTGAACTAGTAACATTTCCATAGGAACCATAAAGTTAAAAATTTTGGGGGAGCAACTCCGTGCATAAGTCAGTTACTAAGTCTACTTGTGCGGTCCCTTGTCTCCTCTGAAGACAACTTTATAGCGCAGAAATTCTATTAAAAAAGCCCTTGCCCAATTCCACATCATAGTGGCACCTAGTCACCTCAATATGCTATCCTATCTGACCTAAATCAAGCTTGACAATACTAGCTCTTGTATGTCTATCGCTCACATGGATGCTATTAGATCTGAACTACGTTGCTAATAACATTAGTGGCATACTAGATGAATTAGGTGACGGAGACTGATGATACCATTCACACTACTAGTAGGCCTAGTAAGCTTTTTTAGTCTTATATGGGTGTTGTGGAGGTAACTAGGTTCTTAGGCGATATATGTGATTTAAATCTATAACATCCAAAGTGTTAAAGGAAGAAGAAAGAAAAAAGGAAAAGAGAGAAAAAGAATTACTCAATTTCGTCCGGAATCGAAGAAGAAGGAAAGATATGAGTTTTATGTTTTTTAATTCAATTTTCCTTCAAATTCGAGAGTTGCCTCGGTTTCTCCCTAGTTTTTGACAATTCAAAATCATAAACCTACTACCCTCTACGTGCTAAGCTTTGGAAGAAATCTCGACAAAAAACGTCTCTAGGTCGCTAGATCGAAAGTCCTACGACAACGGTCTTTTCTCCGAAACCCTCTCCCTTCTTTCTTTCCTTTTCTCTCTTCTTTTCTTCCTCCTAGTCTCCCGGCTAAAATTACTAAAATATCCTTGACTTTTTTTCCTACTATTTTCTTTTATATTTGTTTTTACGAATTTTAAGCATTTTTCTATTCTACTATATTTTGAAACACTCTCAACGATCCTTAACAAAATACTTTCGATTGTCTTTTTCAGATCAATTTTCTATGAAACACGACAAGAGAAGAGGAAACACCACTAACACCGAACTTCAGCTCAAAATAATTCTTTCTTTTTTGCTTTTTAGTTCTTCTCCATTTTTGATAACTTAATTAGTGAAATCACGTTTAAATTATTATCGGGTAATAATCACATTAGTTGAAAAGTTAAAAAGTTTTAGTTAAAAAGACATCAAAATAAGTATGAAGATTGATATTAAATAAAGGAATGAAAGAAGTGGAAGACAAGTTGATTCATTAAGAGGGGTAGGGATTATATTCAACCACTTTGTACAACCTTTATCCACAAATGGAAGTCTTCTCTCAATAGTGGAAGGTGAAGGAAAAAGAAGGTAGCTCATTTTGAACAAGTGATTGCTAATGGTTGGTCGAGACCTTTCTTCATCACTGGTACTAAACATAGAAAATTACTATTCAATGTAGCAGCCACCATATCAATGCATACATTCATAAAAACATCTGTCTATGTTCCTCTTTAACCTCTCTCAATAAGTTTATTGTATTTCATACCATATAATTGCAAACCCATATCGTTCTAGCTCGTAGAATAGATTTAGGTGTTTTTGATCGTGTATGCATATTTAACTTAGCGTACAAAATGCAAGATAAGAACGGCTTGCATTATTTTATGTTTTCAAAAATTTATAAATTTGTTTTCAGTAGTTAAGTTGTGGTAGTGTATTCTCTAAAAAATGCTTCGAAGTATTAAAAATTTTAAGCAACCAGTCTCAAATGTTTAGGACGGTATGCATTTAGTAATGATCTTAATCAATATAAAGATAAAAAAGGTCGTGTCTTACCAATATAAATCACTCTAATAAATTCGAAGTAAAAATATTATAGAATATTCAACCTAATTTTTAAAAACTCAAATTTTAATATTATATCGTTATTTTTTACATTTTATTTTATGTATAAAACAAATAAATAAATGATAGTGTTGTGCCTCCATTTTTACCTATAGAGATATATTTATATTATATATAAAGAGTGAGGTGGAATGAAGATTTGGTAGATTCGAGGATGAGGTTGGATATTCCTCGTTTTCGGTTTCATTTAGCTAACCGAAAGAAGTCTCTTTTCACTTCTCTCATTTACGTCCTCATTTAGGAGTGTGTCCCCATGAAGTCCCGACTCTATGACTTAAATTAACATGTTTAGTCTGAATTCACTTAATTTGTATAATATTATCTTTTATAATGTGTAATCTCGTACTAAAGATTAATTTTCTAACTATTATATTTTCCTACTTCTAAAACACTTAAAAATTATTAGGATTGAAATTTGGCTATCGAATGATACAAAAAAAAAAAAAAAAAAAGCATTACAAAAGTAGAAATTTTCATTTATAGAAGATGCTAAATTACAAAGGCTACTTCTTACATAGTGCTAAACTATAAGAAAGTAAGCTTAAGGTAAGCTTTCATACGCTGCTAGATGGTAATAAGTAAACTTAATTGTAACATAGTACATGAGATCACTATGCTCATTAAACACTCATACTAGTTCACATTCTTTCCAATACTTCAAGGTCGTATTGGAAGATGTCGAGTTAGTGTTCATCTTTCACCTTCACCAACGTCGGATCTTGACATTCTCCGAAGTTTGAGTGAAAATGAGTGAGGAGAAATTAAGTGCACAGGTTTATCACTGGCACGTATGAACTTATATGACCATGCCCCTAATAGGGTTCCTGTAACCGGCCCAACAAAGTACACCCAAAGTCCTTTATAATTATCACTTGCCATTGCAGGTCCTAATGTCCTCACAGGGTTCATCGACCCACCTGATACGGGTCTGAATTGTGGCTAACACAAATTCTCATTAGATTTATTTGTTTAATAATATGTCAAGTATAAAAAAACGTGTCGAGCAAAATTCTCCCGGGTACTTACAATATATATTTTTTAATAAAATAATGTGGTTTTGTATGGTTTGTGAAGTTTAAAAATTTGTGATTGGTAGTCAAAAATCATGATTTCAAAAGAATAATGATAAAAATAGGTTATGTAAATAATAATAATAATAATAATAATAATAAATAAAAAAAAAAGTAATTTTTTATGGGTGAAAATGGAAACCAAAAATCGGGTTTTTCCTTACCCAGCCAAGATGGATGTGATACACACGGCAGAACCAACTGCCAAACCTGCCAGCTCTCCCACCTGTCAAAACAACAGCCATTTATTTAATGAAATCAAAACTTTAGGAATAAAAGTTTATTAAGTGACATTCTTTTTAATTTCTTTCATTTATACTATACTTACTAACTATATAAATTTAATCAACCTTTACTTATATTTAAATTTGACGTGAGATCCTACATCAATTAGAGAGAAGAACGAGTGTCAGCTGTGAGATCCCACATCGGTCTCTTCCTAGCCGGCGAACTTTAAAATTTTTGAAGGAAAGTTTAAAGAAGACTATGACTGCTAACGATCAAGTTAGACTGTTCTAAGACAATTAAAAGAAAAGTATAGAGTCTTACGGCTTTGGTATCGGTTGCAACAGCACATGTGACAAACATCATTGAGAAGGTAACAACAATCTCCATGACGAGTGCTTGTAAATCTGATCCTGATGGCGTGGTAGTGCCCAAGTGTTTGATGGGATGTAATAATAGGCGCAGTGTAAAGGCTGCACAGGTTGCCCCACTCAATTGAGCTGCTGCATACAATGGAACCTACCGACCACAAATACTTTCAATGTTACTTTCAATCTTTTCCATTGTTTTTCGACCAATTCACACAACCACATAATTTGACATCTCATTCTCTTACCCACCCACCCACATATATTCTTGCGTTTTGCTTACGAATTTGTTTTGAAGCTTCCCATCTTATAAACCTAAATATGTATTTCATGATTGATCTTCTAGTTTCCCCATGGTGTAAATCTAAACTACTTAGCTTCGAAATCTTGTTTCTTAGTCAGACGTTTTAGAACTATGATTCTTCAGGGTATAGTCAATCTAGTAAGTTACATAGCCTCAAGCTAACTTTGGGAAACTATCTGTAACAATCTAAGCCTGCCCTTGATAGATTTGTCAGTTTTTGCCCATTATGTATTATCATTAGCTTCACAGTTTTAAAACACATCTGCTAGGAAAAAAATTTCTACACCCTTGTACGGAATGATTCGTTCCTTTCTCCAACCAATGTGAGATCACACGTTATTTGGAGAGGGAAACAAAACATTTCATATAAGAATGTGGAAACTTCTTCCTAACAGACGCGTTTTAAAACTTTGAGAGCAAGCTTAAAAGGAAAAGCCTAAAGAAGACGATATCAACTAGTAGTGGACTTAGGCTGTTACAAATTGTATCAAAGTTTGGTTATCAGGCAGTGCGAGACACTAGTCACAGTAGGGTTAGACGAAACATGTTAAGAGACCGAAAGTTCCTTACATTTATTAGATTAACAACCTACCTACTAAGTCTAATACTATAACTCCAACCAAAACTTGCTCAAACAAAAAAATTATTAAAGCGTTAAGACAAAAAGGTGTATGCTTAAGAAGAAAAATGAAAGCAAAAAAGATTAGAACATAATAATTCTATTGATTGATTGGATTCTAAAAGTGAATAGATTATCCAATCTTGACTATAGAAACACACATGAAGATATGTTGTCCTTTGGTAGACCTTCCACTCCAAATGGGCCAATAAGTTTTTGGTGGACATCCCCATCCCTATGCCTATCTCTATGCTCTAAAGTGTTGGAATTATGCTACCTAAATGTCACATCCCATTCCTTGGCCGGCGATGAAGCCAAGGATGTGGCCATAAAAGGCTCTCAAAAGGGCATTAGGGCATTGTCGATGTGGCTGAGGCTCAAGAATAATATTTGTGTTGGACCCTACATCATGTGGGCACTAAATATGGACTAGATTTCCCCTTCTTCCTCTCATCATCTCCTTTATAATTCTTTTCCATTATGAGCATAGTGACACTTCTAGACTTACCAAACTAAATCTAGAAAAAAAGGTCGATTTAGAATTTCATCAAACCCGTCCAAATTTATTGTAGAAACAGTCTAAACCACCATTGTAATTTTGGGATTGATCTTTTTTCACGATAATACTATTTCATCGAGAGAAAATAAGATTTAAACATTCAACTCTTTTCGACCCTGTTTGAAGCTAGAATTTAAGAAATTTAGTTAAAATTTATTTTTATTATTACAATACATCAATTTGATACTTAATAGAGTTAAATTAACTTAAAGTTGAAATACATCATTGATAAATTATTGTACTTGTTAAATAATTATAATTTAATTTCTTAATCAATTAGCTTACATAATTATTGGAATTTTTATTTAATTAGATTAGATTACTTTTGACTTCAAAGATTAAATAAAGAATATATATATATATATATATATAAAATATATTGAAATAAAATTAAGTCTAAATGCTTGATTCCTTTATTAACTATATATTCTTTTTCAAGCGTTAAATTTTTAAAAAAATATAATTTTAATTCCTCAATTTTTTTCTTAAGATTTTATAAAATAATTTACAAAAATATTAGTAGGAGAAATTAAATAATTTATAAAAACTTTAATAGCAAAATTAGGGGGAAAAATGTAAATTAAGTCTAGATGAAAAGATAAGACATTAAAAAAAAAAAAAAAAAAACAAACATGTAATAAATTAAAAATATATATACATATACATATATATATACATATACATAATATATATATATATATATATATATATATATATATATAAGAACACAAGAAGTTAGTAATTTAGAATAAAAAAATTGAAATAGTTGGAGAGATTCAACCGACAAGATAACATGTGAGAGCAAATGATTAGGTCATTGATTAAGGAAGAAAATATTATCTGACAATTTCAAAGAAGAAAAGAGTTAATAGATTGAGACCTGTTTCCATGGAAAGTGTCGTGTTGCAGCAAAAGCCGTGGTGACAGCCGGGTTCATATGGGCGCCGGAAATGTGTCCGACGGCGTAAATCATCACCGTCACAATAAGGCCACCGGCGACCGAGGCACCAAGCTGCGACACTCTTTGTGCATCGCTCCCGTTCAATGCCGCCGCCCCACACGTTACAAACACTAGCAAATACGTCGCTATCACCTCCGCCACAAGCTACAATAAAAAAAATAAAAAAACACAAAACACGTCTATTAACCAGCTGAACTATATTCAAATTGGCTTTGTTTTGTCGAAACATAATAATAATGGTAAGGATAGTACCTTCCGGGAAAAGCCAGGAGGGTAATGGTTTTTGAACAACGATCCGAATTGGGAGCGTTTGGAATCGGGGTTTTCAACGGAGACGAATTCTTCAACATCGACAACGGATTGTTGTTGAACAAGCTGAGGATCCTGAGAGGAACTCATTTTTGGAGGAGAAGGAGGAGGAATAACCCTTGTCTTCTCGCTCTGTTTCAACGTAAACGCTGATAATATTATAAAATCTGCGCTTATGCATCATGTTGAACCAGGCTACCCTTTTTATAATGAAGGTGAACACACATGTAGTGCTCCAAGTGGTTGGAGATTGGCATCTTTTTCTAATATAACTCCATCCTTTTAAATTCATAATAATTTCCCTTAAATTATAAATTTAGTTTTTATAATATGACGACTAGATATTATCCTCTTTGAATTTTTTTTTTTTGGACTGAAGTTTTCATATTCTTATAAAACATGATTTATTTTCTTCTTCCGTCCGCGTAGGATCTTATATATCTGGTGTAACATATTTACGAGGGATAGAACATAGAATTTAGATTTATGAATTATTGTTCTATCATAGATAGCAAAAAAAGAGAATGTCACTTTAATTTATAATGTATTTTTATCCAACTCATTTACTTTCTTTTAGGATGTGTGTCATCATTATTTAAAGTATATGTAATGACTAAATTGGAAAACAATATGGAGAAATTAAAAAAGGAAAATAAAGAAAAAGAAATTAGGGGAAAGTGGAGAAA
This sequence comes from Cucurbita pepo subsp. pepo, assembly GCF_057944985.1. NCBI lineage: Eukaryota > Viridiplantae > Streptophyta > Magnoliopsida > Cucurbitales > Cucurbitaceae > Cucurbita > Cucurbita pepo. Next base: position 8,259,715 of record NC_141801.1, read on the forward strand.
TTGGAAATTGGAAATGAAATAAAGAAAATGAAAAAAAAAGAAAAATAAATAAAATAGAAAAATTAAAGGAGGGGTATTTTGGTAATTTTAGGTTTTATTTAAATTAAAATTGAAGAAAAAAAATAAAGAAAATGAAGGTGAAAAATAAGGAATACACAGCGTTATCTGGGATTCGAACGCACGTTCCCGATCAGTAGGCTAACATGTTGCACACGTGGCTCTGCGCGTGGGTGAGCTTCTGACAACGCATGGGACATGTTGTTTTTTCCTCTTTTTATTTATTTTTTTCGATTCGACTTTAATTTTATTCTTAATTTAATATTGTTTTAAGGCCTTCTAAGGAATTTGGTTCTATCCAAATCAAAATAGGAGACAAATTACTCCAACAAGGAATAACCAACGTCGAGCTATTTGGACTAGCTAATTTAATTCTTACTTATTATGTTTAGAAATTATTATCAAGCATATATTTGATTTAAGTATGAATTAAATATAGTAAGGTCTTTTCATTACGTCAGGTATATTATGATTCGTTGAGCATATTTGAGTTGCGTGTAACACTTAAGATATTTAGATAAGAAATTCGATCATAATATGATGAAATATATTCTTAGTACAAATTCTAAGAACTAGGTTTCGATGTACGATGAATATATGATTGAAGCTTGTACTCATTGTGAATGATCATGTGTTTTAGTGATAGTGATGAATTTATGAACATGTTGGGATTTCTTGATTAGTTTGGATACTATGTTTCAGTTAAGTTATGTTGATTGCTTGTGTGGTATGTGCTCTACTATGTGTAGACGGAGAGAGGTAACTCTTATTCGTCAACTTGGCTCATAAGGCGACTACTGCAAAGAACGCATAATGAAAATTGCTTGGTACGGGATGCAAAAGGTAGGCTCGAAGGATGTGATATAGACTCGGTTAGTGAACCTGTCTTGAAAAGTAGAGGTTTACATGTGTACATTATATCTTGGAAGTATAATAGGCCCCTTTAGAGTTTAACCATTTAGTTGGATGGGAAAGATAACGAAAGCACGTGATCAACATGTTGAGTGTGAAGTTAAGGCCATGAGTATGCCTAACTGTCAAGCTTGCTATTTTAGGTCACTAGAGAGTTTAGTACACAAGTCATAGAATGAGTCTTATCTACGGTCTTAAAGGGTCTATTACAATATAATTTGAGAAACATAGTTAATCATAACACCCTAAGACTCTTGTACGCTGAAAGTCAAACATTAAAGAGTTGAAGTGTGATATCCCACATTGGTTAGGGAGGAGAACAAACCACCATTTATAAGGGTGTGGAAACATTCCCTTAGCAGACGCGTTTTAAAGCATTGAGGGGAAGCCTGAAAGGGAAAGCCCAAAGAGGACAATATCTGCTAGCGGTGGATTTGGGTCATTACAAATGGTCAGGACGCTGGGCCCCGAAGGGAGGTGAATTGTGATGTCCCACATTGGTTGGGGAAGAGAACAAATCACCATTTATAAGGGTGTGGAAACCTTCTCTTAGCAGACTCGTTGAGGGGAAGCTCGAAAGGGAAAGCCCAAAAAAGACAATATTTGCTAGCGGTGGATCTGGACCGTTACATGAAGAAAAATTAAATAACTCGAGAGTAGGGAATGATAATCTAATTAAGCCAAATAGTCTATGCCCTACTTATATAGTGACATAATCTTTCGTGACTTTTAATCCTTACATTACCTTAGAAGTTCACTCTAATCCAAGTTCATTGTAGCTCATTAATTATCCTTAGAATATTGATCCTTGTGACAAAGTCATAGCTCTATGGTTCATATTATATTGTATTAAATGATGTGCAAGGGACAGTTTCATTAAATATAGAGTAGTTTTCATAACAACCTTATTATATTTGTTTTTAAAACAGCATCTTGTCAAGTTGTCACAAGAAGGAAATAAATAAAATAACTGTCCATGTATAGAATTTTTCATTCATCATCTTTTAAATAATATATTAAAAAATATAGAATAACCAAAATATCTCCAAATTTAAATATAGTAATACATTTATCAAAATATCTACCTAAGTCAATGTGATAAACCATTCACTTTTAATTATATTAATGATCATTTTTGTCGGACTTTGATGATACTTCCAACTATACTTATTCGAACAAATCATTACGAAATTTTCACTCAAATAGTCATCTATCTGTCTAGCTCTTATCCAGATCAACTCATTTTCTCTAAAGCACACTGTCTGTCCACTAACATAATATATAAAAGATTTAGTTGTTGGTTGAGTCATTACAGCTGCAGCTTGAATTGTTGCTTGGGTCGTTGAGTCTTATCCCAACACTAGAGTTTGTAGAATATTAGTCACCGAAGTTAATTGAGCATTGATAGAGGTCAAAACATCAGCTTCAAGTATTCTTCGAGTCTTCTTTCCTGAATTTTCACTCAAATAGTTATCTATTCGTCTAACTCTTCTCCATACCAACTCATTTTCTCCCAAGTACACTGTATATTCAATAAAACTCTACCACTAATCTCTATCATGGCTATGCCTTTGAGAACTAGATTAAACCAACATAAGTCTGACTCTTCTGACACAATTGTAAAGGACAACAAAATCATGACATATCTTTACAATGACATGATATTATTCATTTTAAGCATAAACTCTCATAATTTGCTTATGTTTCCTCCCAAATTAAAAAAAATAAAATAAAATAACTTGTTTATATAGACATAATCTTCCCCTTATCTCGTCTATACTTAACATTTTAATGATATTTCTTTTTATAAAATTGAGACTATTACCTTAGCTATATAATAATCTTTCATCATAGCCAATAATTGTCCTATAACAAAGCTCCATGTCGAATAATTAATGAGCAATAAAGATGATATTGACCCGTGTAAAAATTTTTATTTATAAATTTAATGGGTGAGAATATAAGAAGATACTTCTCCGAAAAATTAGAGGTCTAAATCCTATTCTCATATAGTTAATTAAAATACCAAACATATAGAATTCATTATTTCTTCCCATCGCATGTGTGACTAAAGATTCAAGTTGTTATAAAGAAATGACAACATGAAAGGGTCGAGCCAAATCTCGGAGGAACCTCTCGATCCACATATAATTTTTTTATGTCTATTATAAGTTTAATCTCTTGTCCTATATCCTTTATTTATTAATTTAAATGACTATATGGTTAATAGTAATATTAAATATAATATAAAATTTATATGATATCACGTGATTAAATCATGCGAATATAATTGACAATTTTTTAATATATGTGAGTGGAACCCGATGACGAGATTATTCAATTAAAATATAGTAACTAAATGATATTTTGAAAGAACATGAAATTATACAATTTAAAGAAGTATATTTATATCGGTTTATAAGTTTTTTATTTTTTTTTATTTTTTTTTACTCTTGGATTTGGGTTTGATGTTGAAAAGAGATTGAAATTTAAAATTCTTATTATTAATATTATTTTATTTTTATTAATACAATGATAATATTGATATGTTCTAAAAAAAAAAAATTTTAAGCTATTATAATAATCCAACTCCACTACTAACATATATTGTCCGTTTTGGCTCGTTACGTATTGTCGTTAAACTCACTTTATTGTTTTTTTAACAAGTCTATTAGGAAGATGTTTTCACACCCTTGTAAGAAATGTTTTGTCCCCTCTCCAACCGATATAGGCTCTCACAATTCTCCCCTCTTTGGGGCCGTGTCCTCGCTGGCACACTGTCCGGTCAAAAACTTTGATACCATTACTAAGATATTGTTCGTTTTAGTCTATTATATGTTACTATCCGCCTCACACTATTTCAAATTCATCTCGGAAGAGATTTGCACACTCTTACAAAGAATATTTTGTTTGTCTCTCCATTCATTATAAAATCTCAAACCCATAGTCTAGTTATATCGACTTAGCATGTCCCATTTGTCATAATTATAAAATAAAACTATGAATATTTCTTTTTTAAATGATCCTCCTACCTTTTAATGAAGTCTCTAGTTGGTCTTCTCAATAAAATCATTTTGTAATGATTTCTTCCAGATATAGGAGAGTAAAATTAGATTTTAGATATAAAAGAAAAAATTCCGTATTTATATAGAATATAATTTAAAAAGCTTTTTGTGACATTCAAATAAAGAAGAGGTACATGAATTAACTGAGATCACGTATGGATGAGAGCGATTCAGTCGATAAGATGACTAAGAAATACTTAAAAAGAATTAAAAATCACTACCTATGCTAACACGATGCATTAGAATATTTGCTGAAACCACCACACCTAGGTGTGAAAGTTATCTATTTATAATCAAATAAATTACAAAGATAGGGAAAGAGTAATAAATGGAAAGATACTATTAAGGAATATCTAGATATTTGCCTGTTATTATTATTAAATATGATATGTGTGGTAAATTATAATTTAGTACTAAATATCCTCAACAGTGCACCTTTCTGATTCTTTAATCATAAGAACCCGATAAAATGAAAATGTCGGGGCCATCAGATATCGAATTCGAATTTCAAATCTTGATATAAATTCGAGACATGAGTAAATACATTATTTTAATGTATAATAATTTATAATTAGTAAATTAAACGATTATTTTTATTCTTAAAAAAAAAGAGTTGATATTACATGGAATGAGTACCACAAAAAGAGTGGAGTCTTTTACAAGTTGGCTATCAACAAGTTCAATTGATGCCTCAATAATAAAGGGAGGGTGCCTATATCATTTCGTGTCTTAGATATGATGGGAATCAAATACTCTTCATCCTCTCCACATCTTTCAATACGTACTCTCTCTCTCTCTCTCTCTTGTTAAGGGGCATGCATCAATCGAGGGTCTTGTCTCATCTAATTTTTTTTAAAGTGAAATATAATTCTAGAAAGTATGTTACATTCATCGATCATCTGATTATTATGTAGTTAGGTTTATTAAGAATCATTTTATGTCGGGTTACTTCCTATAACTTTTTTCTAGGAAACATGCAAGTAAAAATAAAACATATTGATTTGTGGAAATAATCTTCACTCCTAGAAGCAAGAAATAACATGACCCTATTGCAGAAGAATGTTAGGATTATTAAGTGCTAAATCCGAATTTTAAATCCAGATTAAAATCCTAGGCATGCATCATTACAATTATTCATATAGATCGATCTATGACTATATTTTATAATCTACTCTCATGTTATCTACAATTACGTATACAAATACAGTAGAGAAATCATCCCTTCAAAAGATGATTTCACGCCCGATATCAACATTTAGCTAGTTTATAAAAAAAAAATATATAATTATATTTTTATATAACAACTTGTCTTTTATACATATTCGATTGTTAGGAGCCACAATTTAAAAAAAAAAAAAAACATATTAGAGTTGGTGAATTGACACCCATCAACCTAACTAAAATATATTTTCTCAATGTGTCATGCGATCAAAATCGCCATAGTTTCCAAGTTCATGTTATTCTTTAAAACGTTTGATCTTAAATTTCATATTTAACCATGTTTACATTGGCTAAATGAAGGGGTTTGATTATCCTTACAAACCTCATTGTTGACAAAAGAGTAGAAAATAATAATAATAATAATAAGTTTGAGAATTTTAATATAAAAATTGAATACATTTGATCAAAATAATGGTTTAATATTGAACCAAATTTATAATTTTAAAAAACCAACGTGACATTTTAAATATCCAAAGCATTAAATAAAATAAAACATCATAAAGTTTTGAATATATTATGAGATATACAAATGTTTTGCAATAGTAAGTTCAACCACTAAATATATTAATTTAATTTTGTGTGTTTCTAAAATGCATTTCACTATCAAGGTGTTAACTTGCACAGCCGCCATTGTGTCTCGATGTTTTCTTTTTTCTGGTTTTTTTTTTTTTTTTTTCTATATGATTTTCATCCAATCATCTTCAGCTTGACCGGCTGTAAATTCTTTTTAATAGCTTATTCCAAACTTAGCATTAATCATTAAATGTTAAAAGAGTTTAATAAAGTTTTAAGCTCTTTTAACTTGAGTCATCTTTCATATCTCCTAGTTTATTATAAATGTAACAATCCATGTCCAAAATTTGGATCACGATCTAGAATCTAGATTTGACATTTCATGGCTTCGGTAATCTCCTGTAGACCTTAGGCATGAGATCGTTACAAATGGTATCATAGTAGTACCTCTTTTAAGAAGGTGTGGTTCGGAGACGAACCAATGCGAAAGCTGGTAGGCATGTGACACTTGAGTAAAAGAGTGATATATGAATGAATCGAATATCACATTTGAATGAGAATGATCCTAAGGATAGAATAACTAAAAAAGATTTTAAAAAATTGAAAGTTATTGCTTATATCAACACGGTGCACCTTCTTTTTCAGTAATACAATCATAGAAACTCTAAAATTAAGCTTGTTTTACTTGGACCGTATGAAGATTTTTCTTAAGAAACATATTGAAATGACTCGTATTGATAAGTGGAGATAGCTTTCATTCTTAAAAATAATGAGTAAATAACATGACCATGTCACGAGAATGACGTCATTCAAATAATGGATCTTAAATATGAGTCATTACAATATATTTTTTAAATTTAAAAGTATATTAAATCTAAAATTTATTATTCACTTTAAAAGTTTAAGTGTTTAGTAACATAAAGAACATTAAAAATCCGAAAACTTAGTATATATTTTTAAATTAAAAAACATAATAGACGTGGATTATAGTGATGGTTTACTTCTTTTTTTAATATATAGAAAAGTGTTTTGTTTTTTTTATGTTTTTTTTAAATGCTTAAATAATAATGATACTTAAAGATAATTTAAAATTTTGAAGTGTCAAGGGTAGAATGTAAAAAAATATTATTTTTCAAATTCGTGAAAAAAGAATATATTATTTTTTTTTAAAGAAACGAGACATATAGGCCAGGTGGACTGTAATGTCCCACTTTAGTTGGGGAGAAGAACAAACCACCATTTATAAGGATGCAGAAACTTTCCCCTAGCACACATATTTTTAAAGCCTTGAGCGGAAACCTGAAAGGCAAAGCCCAAAGAGGACAATATCTATTAGAAGAGGGCGTGGGTGGACATAAAAATCATCCATTGACAAATGATAAAATTATTGGAAGATGAAAAAAATATTAGAAAAAAAATAATTGGTTAGCTGGTAATATCACGCTTTAGACAAAAATTCCTTTTGGTTTTAGATTTTATTTAAGATTTGTTTTATTTAACTCAAAATCAAACTTTTATTAGGTGTGATTTATAGTAATAGGAATATACGTGGTATCTCACCGTCCAAATTATCTTCATGTCAATATTTTCTGATATTTTTATCGAGATTTTTACAATTATAATTATAATTATATATTCTTAGTCTTATATTAGACTAATTAATATTTAATTTGAAGATGTTGTAGGAGTTGAATTTTTTGTACCAATGAAAATACGAACACAGAACATAAATAGATATTTTTTTTAAAGACGGGGTTTGACATTGGGGCTAATATGATGTTAACTCACCAACCTACCACTTTGTTTATTTATTTTTTTTTTTTTTGTAACTTTAGGGAAGATAATGCTAAATTAAGGGGGAAATAAGTATATTTATATATTTTGTTTAGAGAATAATGGGAAGAAAGTTGTCACTTAGTTAATTGCAAGGGTAATGGTCTTAGTATTTGACAATTTGATAAATATAAATGAGGTGACCTTATTATAAAATTGGTATAGAGATTGGTCTAATGTGTAGATACCATTTCCGTACACTTTGTCCTTTTGTTTTAGTTTACTTCAATAATTTGGTGCCACCGATATCAACATTATTAAAATCACAACTCGTTGTCAATTAATTGGACCTGTTCTTATTATATATATATATATATATATACTAAATTATCGTCTTGATTCATGTATTTTGGACTTGTTCTCAAGGGTAGATGAATTGGGTTGAGTTGAGTTGAGAAAATCTTTTAGACCAATCCAAAATTTCGAGTTGGTTGGGGGTGGTGACTCGAGCAATTCTAAATAGAGTTTATAACCTAACCCGCCCCTCTATTTTCAGGTTTGGTTGAGTTCGAATCCATACGTGTTTGATACTAAATAACAAAATGGAAAAGAAACCAAATGAAAGAAAAAAGAAAACGAATTAACAAACATGGGCTGCCTGCCACAATGGGCTTAGACCCAAAAAGAATAACTAAACTATTTGTAGATGGATCCCACGAAGACAACCATTTGTGAGAGTTCACTTCGAGCTCGAGCCCAACGGCAACAATTACAAATTTTGATTTAGATTTAGCACCTGATAGCTTAAGGGTTATGTGTTTCAAATCGACTGGTAGAGAAAATTTAAACTTCGACATTAGTAATAAACAAGTTAAATAAGGATGGAAAAAGAAACGTGTAATTTGACTAAGGCGAGGATGATACCTAGCACACCATGAAGCAGGCCAAAAGGCTTGGGGAACATGTGTATCGCCTAACAAATCAAATAAAGATTGAGAGAGAGATGTCAAAATGGAGGATGATAGTAGTGCACCAAGAAGTAGGCAAAGCAACTTAGTTAAATTTCCTAAGCTAAGATTGCAAGCAATTTTGGTGGTAGTAGCATCATAAGCAAGTTTAGTGGAAGGTAGATGAAGCTCCCAACTCGGATGTGAAAGTTGGGTGGATTGAAAGCGTAAGATGTCACGTGCATGCATGTGAAACTTGGTCGAGCTTGTGACATGCGTTTGTGGGTCGACGCTTGGGCAATTTCATTTCTACTAGGTTGTCTACATTAGTGGGTTGCTAGGCTAGAGTTTGTGGAGCTGGGTTGAGTTCATTGTTGTGCTGGGCTTCTGACCATGGGTTTGTCTGTGGGCTTGCGTAGGTGGGTTGGATCCAGTTTGTAGGTTGGCATTGGATTCGTGGTTATCTCCTTCACATGTTAATAAGGGACTTATTATTGCTGTGAGATTAACCACGTTAGCTCAAAACTAGGTGCAACTATCTCTGGCGTGACTATGTTAGTGCTTGAAGCTCGATGAATGTGGTGGTCGCATACTCTCTCATCGCTATGTTTCGATCATCAGCTATCAGGATTGGATAATTAAATGCTCCAAGATCAAACTATTGATGTTGTTTTTGTGCATGACCGCCGTATCGTGAGCTAGATCTATCATATTTTCATAGGAACCTCTGTTGAATATGACTCACGATCGAAACAAAATATATGAAGTAGAAATAACAACTTGAGTGGAGAAACAATAAAAGAATAAACACTCTCCAAATGACATGCTTTATTAAATGTTAAGGCCTAAATAAAATTCACCTCGAGGAAAATTAGGAATGCATTGTTGAGAAATGTCACGAAAATTTGATTCATGAATATTTTTGGTATGTGTTCCCCACTTTAATTCATGAATCTATTGGATCCATTTGGTTCATCCCCATAATGATACATTCTCTGTGCATGAATCATCTTTATTCATATATGAACATTAGTGTTGTTTTGATTCAAGCATGAGTACTGTTATGTCTTTATAAATGTTTTTCTAGTATTGTTTTGAGATGTAAAGTTATCGTTATTTTGTATTCACCTAGAGACAATGAGAAGGAACTTTGTAAGTGATACTTTGTAGTGTGAGAGTCTGAAAGAGACACTTATAAACACTTTGGTTAGGATAATTGCTACCACTTTTGGATGTAGATTAATTTATTCTCTCCGAACTATGTAAATCTTTGTGTCTTTGTTTAATTTATATTTATGGGTGTGTGATGTGATCGATCTTATTTCTGGGACCAATGGCAACAAATAGTATCAAAAGTTACACCCATTTCCATATTTATCAATTACTTAGCTCTCTCCATAATTCCTCTTCCTCACTCTATGCACATTTTTTTCTTAATATGTTGGAAGTCAAACACATGTCATGTCATGCCCCTACGATAGGCAACCGCGGCAGACACACATAGCGACAGGATCTGGATTATTGAATCGGCCAAAACCCTCACCAAATAATCACATTTTCTCATGAACAATGGAAACCCACCAATTTGATTGGACATTGGGTGGTCAAAGATTTGTTTTTTTTATGCAAAGAAAGATCGACTCCTTAGACAAAAGGGCATCCAAATATATAATACATTATCTTTCTGGTTCGTGTGAAGTTAAAGGATGGGGTAAGGAGCGAAAATTGGGCCAGAAGTGAGGAACATAATCTCATCCATGATCCCATTTATCTAAAGGAAAAAGTGCTTGTGCATTGAAAATATATTTATATTAAGCGTAGCAGAAAATTGGGCAAGGTGGGGACGGAGATAGGGAATTTAATCTCGTCCCCGACTCCATTCATATCAAGAAAAAAAAATGTTCTCCACTACCTCTCCCTTCTCCGTCTAATCAAGGAATTCCCTCCCAATTTGGGATCCCTACATAGCCACAGGTAAATGGACATCTCTAACCCTGAGGGGATTTGTTCCTCTAAACACTTATTATTTGGTGCGACAATTTTAGTAAACTTTTGTTGGCTACAAGTAGTTGTTTTCATGCTCGTCCAAAACATTTAGAATTAGATGCTCATTCTCTTCGAGATAACATGCTTGCTAGGAGTGTAGATGAGTTGAATTGTGTTGAAGAAATCTTTTCGATGGATTGGTGAACTAAGCAATCCGAATAGAGTTCACAACCCAACCCTCTGTTTTCTGGTTGTTTTTTTTTTTTTTTTTTTTTATAATTATTTTAAAAATCTACTTATCCACAATATATATGTAACTCAAATATAAGATATTCACAACCTATATTGCATTACTAACATCGACTACAAACATAAAATATTTTTAGTTTTCATCATAATCTTAAAAGTATAATTAGGTAGTGTTACCCTATTTTTAGGTTAGTTTGGTTGACCTGACAAAAAATTGTCAACCCACCGACCCCAAATTTTCAATTTCCAAAAATTGAAAAAAAAAATATAACCTAATTCAATTCTTATGATTTAAATTGAATAATCGAGATTAGTCAGATTCTCGAATCATTTGAACACTCGTAGTTGTTGTTAAGGAAAGCTGCTTCATCTATTTATCAACTTGCTGATGGACTAACCATATTCCCTCTCCAAAGCTCATTTCTCTGATCTTGGGTCCGAACTTATTGTGATTCCATCACCCACGTTTGACGGTGCGTTTGAATCGGAACAAATTACAAAATGTATTACTAAGGGGAAGGTATTTTATACAAATAGTTGTACTTAATGCCACATATCTGAGTAATAAAAAGAGAAAACAGCAACAAACTAGCGAAGAGTACTAGACTCAAAAGAATCATTTAAAAGTGCTTGGAGTTGATATTGACAATGCCATGCCCAGCGGTAGCCAAGCACGCCAGATACCACCACATAGCCGAACCTTCCACTTTCATAAGAGATTTGATGATCAAGATTTAGTCGATTTTTGTACAACAATTGATTTCTGCGAGAAAAATGACAACCAAATATATATTATTAAAAATTGCATGTTATTAGACCCACTACAAGACATCCTATAGAGTATTACTATAATTAACTTTTGTTTGAATTACTTGACAGGTAGTAGGATGGAGTCGAATGGAGGGGTATTTATAGTCGAAGCTAGACAACTCTAAAATTGTAGCTATCTATATGCACACAGTACCTATATTCTTTATTCCTACTCTATATAGATTTTTTCCTTAAAATATATAGGCTCATACAATTATTAGACTTGACTCTATTGTGCCAATGATGATCTTTTAACACTCTCCCTAAATATTAATTTTCATTCGCCATACCATGTTGGTCATCCGTCTTCTATAATATTTGCTTTGGCATACTTAGGATTTGGCTTTCAGATTCTTTCTGACCGTCTAAGTTGTTGAGGTGTTGTCTTATTTTCATTAAGTTCACTTGGTTGAATGACTTCTTGTTCACCAATATCAGTGTCACTTGGATTTTCAGGGACATCAACATTTGACCAAATGTGCGCGATTTGCTTCCGATAGAGTCAGCTTGAACTCCACTCGATGACTTGACGTTGACTCTCCTCAGCTTTGACATTAATGGTTCTATCTGGTATTTTTGGACCTCGTCCTTTTATTGAGCGCCATTCTGAAGCTAGCTTTGATGCACTTGGAAGCATTTGAGGGATAGTATTGTTACTCTTTAGCAAATTAAAAATATTTTTAGCCAAATTTTGATTAATTAGGGGAATTAAGTTAAATTAAGTTCATTAATGTGGGCTAATTGTGACATGGTGAAGCCCCATAGGTGGAATGGATTTCTGGGAGTAGAATTCAAACTAACATTGACAAAGGATATTTAGTAACTTTAGCTTACACCAACATCTTAAGTAAGCTTATTCTTGGAACATCTTCGGACTAGGTTGAATGAGTTGTGTGTTGTATGATTAACACGTAATATGTGACTTATCTGCTTGGTATTTTTAGTTTTATGTTTTGTTTATGAACTTTCTATGATGCATATAATTCCAGTAAGTTGATTTATGTATGTTATAATACCATGTTTACATTATCCCCTATGAGACATTTAATGAGTCATGTATGATGAAATAATTGATATGTCATGCACACGTATTTATGTCTCATAAGAAGATTATGTAATGAAACGTATGGAAGTTGCATCATAATCATATACCATGATTTAAAAAAATATGTGACCTCTACATGTTGTAGATCAAGAGCACAAGATACTTTCCCAATATTTTTTGTATGGAAGCATACACCATGATATGATATGCGCTTCTTCCTTTCAATTGATTTCCATACCTGGGGGATACATATATGCATCCGCGTAGTGTGTTCATGTGCGCGTGCGTGAATCTTATGTAGAGAAGTACAATGCACCCAACTCTACTCGAAAAGGAAAGAAGAGCCCAAGTAATAGTCACAAAAAATAAGTCCCACATTGAATCATGTTGTATGTGATTGTATTTGCTACGCCAAGAACTCTTATATGAGTTTTAAGAGCTCTACTCCAGGTGACAGGGTGATTTCTATCCATATTCAAGCATGCATAGATAAATTGAGATGAGAATAGGAAGCTAGAGTTAGGGCAGTTTTACGATGACCAAGGTTAGGATACTTTAAGTAGCCTAAGGACCGCAAAATCGTAAGATGCGATCAGAGAACTAAACACTAGTACTCCCAGAACCACATTAGCCTTGAGAGCTAGCCTAGAAAATACTAAAAATGGCAATGTAACGACCCTAATTTCCTATTGAACTTAAGGTTGCCACCACAAGCGTAATATGTCTATAATGCATGGAAACATTCATTTAAAATATTTCATTACGAAGCCGTAGACTTATACGCTCATAATAAAGTCGTTAAAATAATGTGGCAAAAAAATAAATTCATTCATATTTTAATAAAACAAATAAAATTAAAATTAATTGCATTGATCTACCCTAGGACAAAGGAAAACAACATGCATGTAACTACCATATCTTTGATCCCATTGTTGTCTCTGCCAAGTTTTCAACTGTACACGGGCTTATTTTTGGGTAAAAAGTAAGAGTAACATGTGGCTTAATATTTTAAGAAACACGGGTGAGTGGCCCATTATTAAGGTCAAGAAATGCATACACAAACAATCATGGAGGGACTTATCCTTTAATAAAAAATCATTTCATGTTCTTGAACTCCACCTTCCCGTCCAAACTAAAATTGATGTGTAGTACTTCTCTACACAAACCCACGTACTCAAACATGGACCCACCAGGCAGGCGTATACGTACCCTCTTGACTTGCCCTTCAGCTAGGGCACACTCGCACTGTCGAAGCCACGGAGGGAAAGGTATCTACATAGTATTGTGATGTACACAATATCGTATCACAACATCATGGCAAATATAAATGTCGTAAGGTACGTGTCTGTACTAATCATAACAGGGAAGTATCTCGATGCATATTACACACAAAAATGCATGAGGTCCCCATAACTTCAAATCATATAATATGTTGATCATACATTCGTCTTTCATAAACATTTTCACGAAAACAACATTTCACAGTCTCGAAAACAATCATGCTAACATGGTGTGCATGACATATCAGAGCATAACACAAGTCATAATACATCATCATGTAGTCATGACATAACATAGCATAACATAAGTCATAACATTGCATAAAAAAATTCACGTTATAACAATCATCAAATATGGCAAATGGAGGGACTCCAGAGCACATGTCGTTCATGCATCACTCAATTCATCCAACCATGTTAATAGTAGAGCACTTACTTTGTTGGCCTAGGCCGAAATCAATACGCCCCCTTAGTGCTAGCTTAACAATGCTCCATTTAATACTACACAAGTAGTCCCACAAGTAACAACCATACAAAAAAAAAAGTAAACTACCTCTCCTCCTGCAAAAACAAACAACATTTTTTTTTTTAGGTTGATTTTGTTACCTTATTTAGATTTTAGTTAGAAATCTAATATTGATTTTATTCCTAATTTTGTTACCATATTAGAAACCATATAACAAAAAAGAAAATAAAATCAGGAGGATTGAAAATGGCCAAACAAAAAGAAAAGAAAAATGAGAATCACAATGGCCAAAAGTCAAAAGTACTGTAAACCAAATAAAAAAAAGTTGCATATAAACAGAATAAAAAAAAAAAAAAAAAAAGAGTAGCATGATCCACATGACCATGGTTAGAAAAGAAAAAAAAAAATCAGAATCTATTGGAAACGTAAACAGAATTAAAAAATCAAAAAGACAAAAACGACTAAACATAATGAAAAAAAAAAAACAAAAAACACGAGAAAAGTAAAAATATGGGAATATAATCCAACGAGCATGAAATAATATTAACTTATTTTTTTAATTTAAGTTTATTACCAAATAGTGTAGAAACAATGCAAACATATCATTCAATTTTTTATTAACTTAATTAAGTTTATATTCAAAATAGGTGAAGGCTCTAGGTGAGTGAGAACGAATTTAAACCTGAAAGCAACCAAATTTGGAGCTAAATAGAACTTTGATTAAGGCTAATCAAGTAAATGACCTTACTATAGGATAGGATAGACTAGAAATTGTATGAGTTACAATTTATGATGTATGAGTTGTATCGTATGATGTGTGTAATATATATATTTCAATGAATGACGACGTACTTGATATGTTTGATACACTCTATGACAATATGATGAGTATGATGATTGCATGACGTTTATCTTAATATGTTAATGTTTTCGATATTAAACATGATATAACCGACATAGGACAAAAACCCTAAGAGCATGAAAATGATGTTAATATAAATATCTAACGAGCATGTGTACTTAATGTAACAATGATATGAGACTAGAGAGTTGCGTCAGGAGAGATGATAAGATGGGAATTAAAGGGACCTCATACATATTGTATGTTCATAAGCACAGGGATACTTCCCTAGAGACGATGAGTGCGAACGCGCACAGTATAATGATGAGGGTGTTAATGGGGAGCATGACACCAAGGGGTTCTGCTGACCTCCGAATGGCGCTACAGATAGCTTGATCAGAGAGGGTCCAGGGGGTGTGCAAGCCCCCTGGGGATTCACACTCGCACATGTGAGTCGTGTGTAGGGAAGTACTACACATCCATATTAGTCCGAGACTGGAAGCCACCATTAGAGAATAGAGATAGGTCCCAAGAGCATGATTGCATGTGTTTGCATTTGCATGACCCCTATAGTGAGGCCACTTACTGAGTATTTTTCGAAGTACTCAAGCCGTTTGCCACATCATTTTTCAGGTAAAGGCAAGACACACATGTATGGAGAACGGTGACATCGTGAGTAGAGACTGTGACACGTGCATAAGGTAAACTCATATTTAAATTCCTAGTTTTAGGTTAGAATAGGTTCTTTTGCATTTCATTGTTTTAAATTATTTTGTATTTATTGTCATTTTCTCTAAATGACAGTATTTCGTATTTAAACACGTAAGACCAGGGTTGTGTTTTCTAGAGATGAAGTTGTTTTTAGCGTTTTCGAAGTTTAGGTTATAAATGATGTTTATGAAACGTTAGTAGCGACTTTGAGTATGTAGAAATTTAGGGTTGTTACAATCATAACTTAGAATTCAATTATGGAAATTGGCTCCCCTAATTTTGCATAGTAGCCTATTTTTTTATACCGTCGATCTTACTAAATCTATGATATTGATAATTCACTTCAAAGGTAATGTACTCTAGTTAAATCTATAGAATAAAAAGTTGGTTCACCCAGAACACAAATATGTCGAAGTAGATTTGTAACACTAGAAAGGATAAACAACTCCCAAACTCGAATTAAGTTCAATAAAATTAAGAGAATGGTGTCCAGATCCCAAATAGGTCTACGATCAATTAGAGAACTACTTAAAACTTCAAGTCTCCCAAAAGTTCATTTGTAGAACTTAGGTTTTAACTTCTTAGATAAAAGCCTTTGGAACTTATTGTGTCAAGAATCATCCCTAGGGTCATTTGCACACATGGCTGCTTTCATGGGTTGATCACTTGAGCTTCGGGTTTGAAGGCCCTACCCAACCCAAATCCAATGGTCTTGAATCTTTCTTCTTCACCCACAAATTCGAAACATTCAACCTCATTTATCCGACGATGTCTCCAATGACGTTCCAATAGTGATTCACGCTGAAAAACATCTCCAAAACATTTAAAAATAAAATGGAGCTTAAACCAAAATAATTGAGGGAAGAAAGGAAAGAACAAACCTCTTACCAACAATCTCACTTTGAACGCCTATAACGGGAACAAAAAAATCTAAATTGATCGAGAAAAAATAGCTAGGAGAGAATTGTGAGTAGATTGCAGTCGAACCCAATCACATGTGCAGTAGCTCTAGATCGATACCCATGTGTAGGGTAAGATGACTGAATTGAAGATGCAGTTCGATTAAGATATTGCGTGAATTCTAATCCACTTACGCAAATAGCATAGGTAATATGTCATGAGATTATTTACAACTCACTCAATTTCTATTATATAAATAGTTATGATCATATCATTTATATCATTTAATTAATTTTGATGTCATTTAATTAATTACTTTATAACATATAATGTAATCAGTTTTTACCCTTCAATTACTACACTAATTTGCATTATTAATGTTATAAATGATGTTTGACATGTGGTCTAATTTCTATACCATAGTCATGTCACTTTGCATTAATGAAGAAACAATTTGTAGTTTAAAACTTAGGTTAATTTTCAAATATCTATTTTTAGGTTTTGTGTTGTGTTTAGAGTTGTCTTTTTCTTTTAATTATTTAAAAAATTATACTTATCCACTTATATTAATAACTAAAATCTTATAAATTTCAAATATCAAATATTTACGAGCTACAAGGCATCACTAACCTTTATTATAAACGTCAAATATTTTTAATATTCACAATAATCTTAGAAGTAGGATAGTGTTGGTTGAGTTGTAACCTTATTTTCGAGTTATTGTTGAGAATTATTGAGATAGGTAATCACACACTAGCTAATTAAGATGAAAATCATGAGTTTATATCTTTATTAGTACGAAGCCTTTTGAGTAACCTCACATTGGCTAATGAAGCAGAAGATCATGAATTCATAAGCAGGCATAGAATCTTATCTCCATGGGTACGAGACTTTTATTGTAAATTGTCATGAAAATTCAATTCATGAATCCATGAACATTTTTGGTACATTCCTCTCTCCTATGCACCCAACTATTGAAATTCATTCGGTTATTGCTATGTCTATATAAAAGTTTGTCTAACATTGTTATGAGACGTGGAGTCAAAGAACTTTCACCCCAAGTGTGGAAATTTCTTATTTTTCAAAAATTCAATCCAATCTAAATAGAAAAAAAAGAATGTAACCCAAGTTGGGTTAGTTAATTAGGGTGGGTGAAGTTGTAACCCCTAGTAAAATTAATGATTTTGTTTTTAGTTAGTTTTTGTTTGTACATAAATACAGCACCATTTTAAGCACATAATTGGAGCCTAAATCGAAGAGCCATTCACCCATTAGCCTATTCGTAACCTTTCCTCTCTCTCTCTCTCTCTCTCTCTCTCTCTCTCTCTTCCTTTCTCTTTCTCCCATGGGTGAGTCGGTCGACACCACATTACCGGGCCACCTCCGTGAGCCACTTCTATACGGAGACAAGCAAAACGACGTTGAGCTGCAACCCACCACCGCCGCCGCCGCCTACGGCGCTGGCGCCACCAACTTCATCAAAACCTGCTTCAATGGACTCAACGCTCTCTCAGGTTCTAATTCTCTACTTATCTTTTGTGGTTTAATTCCGCCGTTACCGTAGCCATAGCCACGCCCACCGCTGCCTCTTGTGTGTACCTTTTTCTTCAAGCCTTTCAAATTGCTTCCATTTCTTATCCTCTCTCTCTCTCTCTCTCTCTATCTCTCTCTATCTTTTTTTTGCTCAAAAAGGGAATATTTTATTTGGTATTCTCCCTAATTTCACCAAATCCTTTAAATTTTATATATTTTTTTAATAATTCTTTTGAATTTTAGTTAAAAAAAAAAAAAAAGAAGAAAAATAAGGAGAAACTTAGATACAAGTTGAGAATTTCATATTGATATGTATATGATTCTCAATCTAGTAATATTATTTTATTTTATGAATGTGTTTTTCATGTAGTTTAAATATTTTAAACCTACTTCTTAAACAAATTACACGCCCTTAAGATCTATCAAAATAATAGAATAATAGAAAAGAACGATGAGAAGTGTTCCTGAATTAGGGTTAAAGAAAATATTTTGGACAAACTCAAAAGTTCAGGTTAATTGGATTGATAATGTGAGTAACTTAGGATAGAGTTCACAACCTAATCTAACCCAACCTAATCATCCATTTTCGGATTTGCTTGAGTTGTCATGTTGTATTTTTTTAATTATTTAATTTTTTTTTAATTTTAGTAATAATCTTAAACCTAAGATAGAGTTATTTTTGGATAGGTCGAGTTGACCGACTAAAAAACAGTCATACCAATCCAAATTTTTTATTTTTAAAAAATTTAATCCAATCCAAACTTACAAAAATGATTTGGGTTGGATAGTTTATATTGTTCGGATTCTTATTTTATATTTATTGGAATTATGAATATTATCTTGTAAAAGCTTTTTTGTTTATTAAAATGGAATATACTATTAAATTTTCATAAAGTAGAATATTTATATTATTGCAATAGTTCATTTCAACTAATTAAAAAAAATTTATGACAAATTTACTAATAATTTCAAACTTGACAACGTAATTTCATCTAAATAAATTTAAAAGTCTCTTATTTATAAGTGTTTAAATTTTAACTTTTAAATTGTTTTTTTTTTTTTTTAAATGATTGATTTATTTGAAGTGTCAAACTCAGCCATCTATTAGTTTCCAATGGGGTGGCAGAGTAGGAAAAAGAAAGCTTCAGATTAGATTCTTTTATTTATTAATTTTTAAAATTTATTTTTTTTTACTGAATTTTCGAGTTATTATATTTTACTATTATTTAATATTAACTTTTATTCGGGGGAAAAAGATAAAATTGAAAAATAGTAAAAAAATTACATATTGAATTAAAATAATAATTTAACATTATTATAAGAACAAACGAGAAACCCATGGAAGGAAAATGAATATATAAGCTAAAATAGAAGTGATTATATATTTGTTTATTTCTTATTATTAAGAAAATATTAAAAGAAAAAAACAGCATGGAAACCGATGAGGCAGAAGAATCAATCATGGGATAATAGGACAATAATTTATTTTTGTTTTTTATTATAGCAAATTCCAAAACCTTATATTTTCCTTTTTTAATTAAAAAAAGAAAAAGAAAAAAAAAAAAAGAAAAAAAGAAAGAAAAGTTGAGATTGATAAAGTAGATGGCTTTTTAAGAGGAAGTGATCACGTGCCAGACAAGGCTCCATTGAAGTGCAAAAGATGGAGCTTTCCAACAACACCTTTTTTTGCCAAACGTTTGATTTGCGTCCTACTTTGTTGTTATGTGTTTTGGTTATGTGGATTTGTCTGAATTGATTTGTTTTATTGTTACGTATTCAATTCATACATTATTACTCTTTTTTTGAAACTACTTTTTAACTCCTTTATGTTTGTTTAGATAGAAATGGAGGCTAGGTATTGACTAAGTTCCCATAACCATTGAGGATAATAGAGGCAAATAATAGAGGCAAATAATAGAGGCAAAAGAGACGCCCACTCTAAATTTTCATTATCTTTAAGCTTCCTTCTTAACCCATTATCCCATTCATCCTAAAGATGATGACCATGGCCAAGAACCTTTTGAATAGGGTTGGTAGCCATGCTATTAAGCATTGAGATGGATCTTCCATGGAGCTTCAGGAGCCTGAATGTAATAGTCCACTACTATCAAATAAGACTTGTTCGAGAGAGGTTTCCACACTCTTATAAAAAATAATTCATTCCCTTCTTTATTTGATGTGGGATCTCACAATCCACTCCCTTTGGGGCCCAACGTCTTTGCTAGCACACCTCCCGGGCGTTCACTCTTCTTTAGGGCTCAGCGTCCTCGCTGGGACACCGCTCAGTGTCGGGTTCTGATATCATTTGTAATAACTCAAGTTCACCGCTAGAAGTTATTGTCCTCTTTGGACCTTCACTTTCGGCTTCCCCTCAAGGTTCTTAAAATACGTCTCTAGTGAGAGGTTTTCAAACCCTTATAAAGAATGTTTTGTTTCCCTATTCAACCGATGTGGGATCTCACAATCTACCCCTTTTGGGGTCCAGTGTCCTCGTTGACACTAGTTCATCTCTCCAATCGATGTGGGATCTCACACTAAACTCCAAAATATTTACCAATGATGGTTGGCTATCATGGAGTCTATGACACTTGAGTAAAGGAGAAGTACATGAATAAATCGATATCATATTCGAATGAGAGTGATTATGAGGATAAGATGACTATGAAAAGCTTAAAAGAATCAAAAGTTACTACCAATACAAATTAGGTGCACTTTACTTTTCAGTAACTCAATTACAAGAACTCTAAATTTAAATGAGTTATGCTTGGAATAATCCTCTGTTGAGTAACCTCCAAAAAAAATTTCCTGAAGTATATAAATGAGGATAAAACATGTTAAAATAACTTATGTTGATCTCTTGGGATATTTTTACATTTTTAGAAAATAGAAGTAATTAACATGACCTTGTCGTAAGAACATCGGGACATTCGGTACTAAATTCAAATTTCATATCCTGGTCAAAATCTATACATGGGCGTTCTCATCCAAATGTCAGTGCCAAACTCTCCATCTCCTTCTCTAAGAACGTTTATGCCTAGAACTTCACTCTTTCACAGATTATGTTGCTTCTATCATAGATTATGTTGAGATAAATGTGAAAGCCAAATGTAGCGTTGTTATTGACTACGAAGTTCTTTCCCTTACCTAGAAAAAAATATTGATCGGGGCCGAGAATTACATATGCTTACAAACATTTTGTTCATTTTCCGTGGGGACTAAAACCCACTAGTCTCCTACAAATGTTATAATGACGGGACTTGGTGGGTATGCATCAATTTCATACACACTAACCCTACAACTAAATACTTTTATATTAATGAAACCCTTGAAGAGTCATAGAAGGAAAAATGAATATGACATTTTTCATACCTTTATAAATCATACACATAATTGAGATCCCACGAGTAGAAAATATCAATTGTAATATGTGATGCATAGTAGTAATCATTTCTTACATAAAACAATTCTCCACAAACTCTTAGTTGCCTCCAAGATCTCAAAGGATCCAATATATTTGAGGCTAACCTCCCATTACGTGTGAAATGAGTTTATGAGTACAAAATTCAAAGGTCAAGAATACTACTACATTTTACTTGATGCTGTTCGGTGTCTTGTCATCCCGAATGTGCTCTAACATCTCTTCTTCGATTGTGGTGTTTAAGGCAAACATTGTTTTGTCTGCTTTAATTCTCCATTTGCGCAATGTGCCATTAAGATTCTCTTCTGGCGGTGCAGTTTCACTCCCGCCAACGACCTCCCAAAGGTCCTATCCTTGTAAGTAGGGTATCATATATGTTGTCCACGTGTTGTAGTTGTTGCTGTTCTGTTTCTTAATTCCTCCAATGATTTGGAAATCTCCCATCATGTTGGCAATACCTCAGTGATACCAAAAAAGTCTTTTCGACACAAAACTTGCAGAGTCCCAGACTACTCACGACTCAAAAAAACTCACTCACTAAAATCTCAAGAAATCGTTTCTGATATGGAAAATCAGACAGAGTTGCAACCACAGAGTATACTAAGAATTTCAAGAGATCAACAACCTACACCAACCTCGCTCTAATATCAGATAGTTGAACACAACTCTTTGTAGGAAACACTCGTATTCTTTATTAAGACCAATCAAGAAGAGATTACAAGATACTCGGTAGAATACTTAGGGTGGAGAAATATTTACAGTAGAGACTAGACAATTTATTTCTACAATACCTAAATTCTTTTACTAGGTATCTTTATTCCTAAAATATCTGAATCATTTTTCTTCTTAAAAATATCTAGATATTTATTTCTAAACTTTGTAGATAATAGGCCCATATAGCTACGAGTTTGACTTAATTGGACTAGTGATGATATTTTAGGATAAGAACCGAGTCATTGCTGAAAATTGTGTTTGATTTGTGAGAAGATTGGAGGGGTCTTGTGATGTATTTTTTGCCCTCCTCTAGTTCATTTTTTCTCCCTCAAACCTAAACCCTACACCCTAAACCCAAAAATCCAAACAGCTTCAAAATGTTTGTTTAGCCTCAAAAAAGCATATTTGAGCCCAAATTCTTCCGATTGAACTTAAACCCAGATTTCCAATAGGCCTAATCAACAATAATTAATTCTAAATTGATCTTTTCAAACAAAATATAAACTTTAACCCTTAAATTAATAAAGGTCTCTAGTGTCATATGGTTTTTTTTTTTAAATTCAATGAATTTGAACTTCAATTGAGTTTATGGTCGATTTTCCTTATTTAGTTCGATTTAAGTTTGTTTGACCATCGATATAATCGTTTTCAATTTGTTTAGCTTGGTTTGATGTTGGCCCTTTTCAAAAGTTTATTTCCACGATCGTTATCAAATTTTCTTTTGTAACAACTATTTAAAAATCCTCGATTCTAAATATTTAGAAGTTTTTGAAAGGCATAAACTAAATAGAATACTTGAAAAATGGAATTCTTAAAAGGAAATTTAGGAACTAAGAACTCAAATATTAAATATTAACGTTATCTAGAAATATATTGGTACAAAAATGACCGGGACACAGAATAAAGTTAGAGACAAATTTCAATTTTTAAATTTCAAAAAGAGAGAATAAAGTTAAAGACAACAAATCTTAAAATGAGTTTCAATAATTAAAATGTGATTGAGAAAGAACACAATTAGATAAGAATAGTTTTGGGTATTCTCTCTCCACACATGGTACATAAAAGCTGAAAACTACCCTACCATCAACAATTTCACTTCAAATCAGTGTCGGTTGCATGTTTTTTGAACATGTTTTTTTATTGCTAAACGACCAAAACTTGATGCCATTATTTCAACTTTTTCACGTGTTAAATGCATTACTTAAATCAAAAATCCCAAGCAACTCGAATTACTCATCTTACTTTTCAAGACTTAATTTTCATTATTTAAGAAGCCCAAACACAAACATGTTCTTCACAATCTCTCTCCCAAAATCTCTCTTGAGTTGACCTTGTTCATAGTTTTTCAACACAAAAATGAAGGTGAAGATGTTCTTAGATTCATTTTTGAGGGTACCCCTCTTGCTTGGAGAGAAGCTAGAAAGTGAAGTATTAAGTTTGGAGGAAGTGGAATCAAATAGTTTCCACAATTCTTGCACTTCACCAAAAATTTCTTTCCTCCAAGCCACTTTCAATCTCATGAATACTCTATCAGGTTCAAACACTCAAATCTTATCCAAAACCTAAATTTGTGTGGATAATATGAACTCAACAAACAACACATTTTTTAGTTGACTGACTTGTTAACAATTTGGTTGATTGTTGCATTTTTCAGGAGTTGGGATTCTATCCGTTCCCTACGCGCTCGCGTCGGGCGGATGGCTAAGTCTAATCCTCCTCTTCGTGATCGCTTTGGCGACGTTTTACACCGGACTGCTGATCCAGCGATGTATGGATGCCAAGTCTGATATAACAACATATCCAGAGGTTGGAGAGCTTGCCTTTGGAAGGAATGGGAAGATAATAGTATCAGTTTTCATGTATGTTGAGCTCTACTTGGTTGCCACGGGGTTTCTAATTCTTGAAGGTGATAACTTGAACAACATGTTCCCTAATGTGGAGTTTGAACTTCTTGGCTTTATGATTTCGGGGCAAGCTTTCTTTGTCATCGTCGTTGCTCTCGTTATCTTGCCATCGGTTTGGCTCGATAACTTGAGTCTTTTGTCTTACATATCGGCTAGCGGAGTGCTTGGGTCGGCTGTTATCATTGGCTCGGTTTTTTGGTGTGGTGCCTTTGATGGAATTGGATTCCAACAGAAAGGAACTCTCATCAACTGGAAAGGGATTTCAAACTCTATCAGTTTGTATGCCTTTTGTTATTGTGCTCATCCGGTTTTCCCAACGTTGTACACTTCCATGAAGAACAAACGCCAATTCTCCAATGTAAGTGCAAACAAATTTCCTTTTTCAATTATGTGCTTCCTCAAGTTTTGTTAAAGATGAAGGACCAAAGTTCAAAAAGCCATAAATTTACCATTTTCTCGTCTTCCGCGTCTACTGCTAGTAGATATTGTCATTTTTGGATTTTCCCTTTCGAGTTTTTACTCAAGATTTTAAAAACGTGTCTGCTAGGGAGAGATTTCCACACCCTTACAAAAAAATGTTTCGTTCTCCTCCCCAACCGATGTTTGATCTCACAATTCACCCTCTACAGGGGCCATCGTTCTCTCTGGCATTCGTTCTTTTCTCGATGTGGGACCCTCCAATCTATCCCCTTTGGGGTCCAACGTCCTTGCTGACACACAACCTTGTGTCCACCCCCTTTAGGGCTTAGCCTCTTCACTGGCACATCGCCCAGACACTGATTTGTAACGGCTCAAGCCCACTACTAGCAGATATTGTCCTTTTTTAGTTATCCCTTCTTGGGCTTCCCCTCAAGGTTTTTAAAACGTATTTGCTAGGGAGAGATTTCTATACCCTTGTAAAGAATGCTTCGTTCACATCGACTTTTTCGTAACCCATTTGGCTGTTTCTACTTGTGCAGGTTCTAACATTCTGCTTCATCATCTGCACTTTTGGCTATGCCTCCATGGCTGTAATGGGATACGCCATGTTTGGGTCAGACATCAAATCACAAATAACCTTAAATCTTCCGACAGGAAAAATCAGCTCTTTGGTTGCAATCTACACAACATTAGTAAACCCCATATGCAAATATGCATTAATGACTGTTCCAATTGTGAATGCCATCAAGAATCGGTTTCCAATGAACTACAACACAAAGCCCTTGTCAATGCTAATCAGTACCACCTTGTTGGTCAGCAACGTCATTGTCGCTCTTGCAATTCCATTTTTCGGCTCTCTGATGTCGCTCGTCGGAGCGTTTCTGAGCGTGACTGCTTCGATTATACTGCCGTGCGTGTGTTACTTGAAGATATCAGGGAATTACAAGAGGCTCAGATTGGAGACGGTGATAATAAGTGGAATCATATTGATAGGCATTGTAACTGCCATTGTTGGCACATATGTAGCTATTGTAGAAATTGTAGGACAGATATAATTGATTGTTCTTCTTGATGCAACTGAAAATGATTGAATGTTTGATTGTGCAGTAGCATTTAATGAAGAAAAAAAATCTCAAATAATTTTTTTTTTTTTTTGAGTTAATGCTATTATTTTACCCATTTCGAGATTTCGAGGGCTAAGATTGAATTCTTTGTAACGAACTGACCTTTTAAAACTCGACTGGACTATTTGCATACTATGAGTAAGTTCTAACTTCACAAAATGTAAACATCGTGTCTACTAGAAATGCAAGGACTTTTTAACGAACGTATTAAAAACATTGAAATAAATGTATAAGTTAAACCCTTGACTATGTCATGAATTGTGTAGCGAAAGTATTATAAATATCTACAAGTGGCTTCAGTGGAGTCAAGAATTACGTGCACATGCGAACGTGTGTTTTATTCCTAGTGGAATCCAAAACCTGTCTTTGGACTCTAGTAGTTATTTTCATATGCTTGGGATGTTTATCAATACTTTACACATAGTTCTATGTGTACTAATTTTATACACACAAATCCCACTAATCTCCTACCGATTTTGTAATCACTAGACCATGTGGGTATGCATCGATTTCATATGTATCGTCAAATTCTTACACACCGACCTCACAATATATTGATGGAGATCCTTGTAGAGTCATAGAAAGAAAGAAAAATGAATATATTATTTCTCATACCTATATAAATTATACACATATTATGAAATCCTATGAGTAGAAAACATCAAATTATAATACATGATGCATCATACTAATCATTAGTAACACCCGAGCATGACAAGTATGAATGCTTCATTACTTTTCTTTTTGTATCTTTGAACTTATGAGATTTTATTGAGAGCCTTAGAAGACGGAAACTTGAAGAAAAAGGAAAAAAAGAAAATTTGTAAATGAAGTAATTAGAAGTTAACCATTTGCATATGCAGGTTCAATCCATCAAGCA
This sequence comes from Cucurbita pepo subsp. pepo, assembly GCF_057944985.1. NCBI lineage: Eukaryota > Viridiplantae > Streptophyta > Magnoliopsida > Cucurbitales > Cucurbitaceae > Cucurbita > Cucurbita pepo. The sequence continues at coordinate 8,286,484 of NC_141801.1, forward strand.
AATCATAGATGCCATCAGAATCAGCCCGACCATCAAAACCTGAGAAGAATTTGCGCAAAGAGCCACCAACTTCCACGCAACTCTCCCCTGCCATCTTTTTCATCCCTCCATCTTTCATGGCCCTCCGGCAATCTGCTGCCTGTTTCCACATCCCAACTTCCGCAAACATGTTTGCAACCATCACCACATTCCCGCCCCTCTTCGGCTCGAGCTCAAGCAGCCTCTTCCTCGCCTCCTCCACAACTTGAGCCCCACCATCTACATCGCGAGCACTGCACGCACTCAGCAATGTCCTCCACACAATTGGATCAGGCTCCACAGGCATCCTCATGATGAACTCATAAGCCTCCTTGACTCTACTTGCACGACATAAAACATCCACCATCGACCCATAATGTATCATCATCGGCTTAATCCCGTACACTCTCTCCATAATGTTGAAGTAATGGTATCCTTTATCCACCAATCCAGCATGGCTGCAAGCACATAGGACACCAATGAAAGTGACATAGTTAGGCGTCACAGAGGAGCTCATCATATTTGTGAAAAGCTCAATGGCTTCATTGGCAAATCCATGTTGGGCTAACCCCAAAATCATTGCACTCCACGTCCATACACTTCTCTGTTTCAAACAATTGAATACAAGTCTAGCACATCCAACATCGCCAGATTTTGCATACATATCAACGAGGGCAGTGCCCAATTGAACATTCAAAACCATCCCCCTTTCCACCACTTGAGAATGAACCCATCTTCCTAAGCTTAAGTTACCAAGCTCTGCACAAGCTGATAATATAACCACCATTGTAGTTTCATCCGGCTCAAAACCATGGTTACCCATTTTCAAAAAGTACTCAATAGCTTTATCAAAGCAAAAATTCTCAACACATGCTGTAATAACCGCATTCCATGAAACTAAAGTTCTTACAGACATTTCGTCGAATACCTTCCGCGCACCAGACATTCTTTTACAGGACCCATAGAAATTAATCAAAGTGTTCCGAACATAAACATCTAAATCTAAACCACACTTAATGGCATCAGCATGAAATTTCTTACCTTCTTGGAGCGTCGTGAGCGTGGCGCAGGCTTTGATAAGGAAGGGGAAGGTGAGATTATTGGGTCTGATTCCTCGTCTTCGCATGTCCTCAAATACCCAAATGGCCTCTCGTGGAGAATCGCTCGAGGCATATCCTCTGATGATGCAATTCCATGGCAAAGGAGAGAAATGAAGGTTGTAACGGAAGAGGAGAGAGCGGGCATAGCTAAGATTTCTGGAAGGCGATAGAGCAGCAAAGCGGAGGAGTTCAGTGGTGAGAAATGAGTCATTTTGGAGGCCAGAGACGATGATTTGAGAATGGATTTGAAATAGATGATTTGGTGAAGAACAGAGCTTAATAAGGGAGAGGAATTGATGCTTTCTGGAGAGGAAATTGGAATTGGAATTGTGGGCGTTGGGTGGGAAAATCTGATGAACGGCCGAGATCCGAAGTCGAACCATGCAACTCAAATTCGTATGAACTCAAGCTCCCAATTTGCGGACTTCTGCAAGCACAATGGGTGCACTTAACTGTAGAATTGCACATCAAACTAGCAGACCACATGGAATCTTGTACGGATAGCCCAAGTATACATCTTGCTCGAGCTCCGCGCAATCCATTCAGTTCGAGCCCAACGTCCTCACCGACACTCGTTCCTCTTTCCCATCGATATAGAATCTCACATATACGACTTTAGGTGACTCAATCTACGCAATCCATTCAATTCGAGCCCAACGTCCTCACCGACACTCTTCCTCTTTCCCATCGATATAGAATCTCACATATACGACTTTAGGTGACTCAATCTACGCAATCCATTCAGTTCAAGCCCAACGTCCTCACCGACACTCGTTCCTCTTTCCCATCGATATAGAATCTCACATATACGACTTTAGGTGACTCAATCTATTTTTTATTTTTTTTATTTTTTTTTTTTTTTATAGAGAATAGATAATACATTATAATTATCATCTGTTGTTAATCCAAACTCAAAAATTTTTGTGGCTAAATTGTTAGTGATGTTTTTCAAACAAATTCAATAGGATATAATTAAATTTCAAAATGTTTACTAGAATGTTTCAATGGTTCTACTTGTAGCCAAAGCTTAAATTCAAACCAATGTTAAAAGTAGAATTTAAAGGCTAAACAAATAACGTGCTTACCCAAAACGATGAAAAACATTCATAAAGGCTAAAGCGGACTAAAAATGCATCGTTTCATGGCTTTCATAGTAGTTGTAGTCACCCGTCCAAGAACCACTTGACTTTACCTGAAAAATATTAAAGAAAAGATTGGTGGTTGAGATTGAGAAATGTAAATATATGTAATGTCTTTCATGACGAGTGGGACCTAAAATTAAGACGGGTCTTGTATAATTGAATGTGAAAGGCCCACATAGATGCACACGGACCCATATCCTACTCCCTATGCTAGACTATAGATTTGTGCACTCTCACGAAACTAACAAAAAAAAAAAAAAAAAAAAACGAATAAAACATCTTAATATATGTATATGCATAATGCATAGGTCAAAAAAGTATTTCATGACTCAATAATCAGATAACATATATGAGCTCTCACTGGACAAATCATTAATTTGGTGATAGGTGCAACAATAAACACATTCCTACCTAGTACATGAGACTACAACCACATTCACTCGTGGTTTCAATCGAGAATGGAATGGTTGGGAATGCTAAAAAAAAAAACGTGCAATGTCTGACTACTTACACAAATAGTTGCATAGTTGTTACTTTCAAGGATATTTTATCCAATCCCTCAAATCTCTACGTCTCACATCAACATGACTCTCTTATTTATTTTAGGTCGTATACATTTTAGTCTTGATTTTCTGCATGATCTCATTAGTAGCTTGGACCAACTCTAAACCTATGAGTTAGTGTTCACCCACCTTGTCTAATACATTGAGCACCTACAATATTTCTTATAAAGTGATTTGAACACTTTCATACGAATAGCTTCTTGATAATACACAGACACATAACATATTCTTTAAGGTTTAGTTTAGAGTTCAGTCTAATCGTTCTTTTGTAGATGAAATATTGTACTAGAATCTAATTGTGTATCCAACAGCTTCTAAAGACTATGCAAGAAAATTGATTTAAAGCAAGGGTCCGTATCTGAGCCTATCGACTATGGTATCCCATGTAGCCTAACCACTTGTGTCCAACCATCCATTGTGTAGGTAGTCTCTTATCGAAGAATGTTTGTCGATATGGCAAGTCTATTGATGAACACTCATATCACTTTGTTGCCCTTAATTGTCCTTGGAAATCTCATGTTAAAATATGTTGCTATGTTCTTCGATTTTCATTCCAGAATACTCAGATGTTAGAATACTCATGAATTTTATTATGTTCTCCTTAATATTGTGCCACAAATACTACAATTTAGATCTTGGTACATTTTAGTATCGCAAAAATACATAGAGAATGATGGGATATTGTTGAACACAACTCTCTGTGGGAAACACTCGCACTCTTCATTAACACCAATCGAGAAGAGAATACAACACTCGGTAGAATTCTGCTACTTTTTATTATTTTTGGATTTCTAGGATGAATAACCCAGGTAGGGTGGAGGGGTATTTCTATGCTACTTTTTATTATTTTTGGATTTCTAGGATGAATAATCCAGGTAGGGTGGAGGGGTATTTATACAAGAGGATATTCAATCTAGACCTAACAAATCTGCATCTTCTTCCTAAAATATACCGATCTCTCTCTCCTAAAATCTCTAGTTATCTTTCCTAAAATCTCTACTAAAATAAATATACAATGGGCCTAGTACAATTATTGGGCTTGACTCTATTGGGCGAGTGATGATCCTCAGCACTAGTCTTCATTCGCTGCACCATGTTGAGCCCTTTTGTAAACAAATCTGTCACTTGGTCATCTGTCTTGATCTGCTGCATCTCGATTTCTTCCTTCAAGACTTTCTCTCTAATGAAATGGTAGTGTACCTCCACATGCTTTGTTCTAGCATAAAACACCGAATTTTCTGCTAGGCGGATCGCTAATTAATTGTTGCAATGAAGTGGTATTGGATACTCAATTTTCTGGTGTCAATCTTCCATCAAGTTTTAACCATGTATTTTCCTGAGCTGCTCCAGCTGCTTCTCTGTACTTTGCTTCTTTAGTTGATAATGATATTGTTGGTTATCTTTTGTTACACCAAAAAATTGTTCTCGAACCGAGCTTGAACACATACCCAGTGATTGATCTTCGGGTATCGTGGTCTCCTGCATAATCGACATCACTATATCCAGCTAGCTTCCAGTCTTCGCTTCTTTTGTATAAACGATTGTAATTGATTGTACCTTTGACATATCTCAAGGTTTGTTGAGCCGCATCTAAATGAGGCTTCTTCGAATTTTGCATATATTGATCAATGACTCCAACTTCATTTTCGAATTTCTTCGGTTGGTCCATGTAGAACTCTCTGTTTAACTCTCCATGCAAGAAAGCATTATTCATATCCATCTGCCATAATTTCCAATCTTTATTTACCGTAAGTACTGGAGGAACTTGTACGATAATGATCTTTGCCACTGGACTAAACGTTTCATCATAGTCTAGTCCATATTCTTGAGAGAACCCTGAATCTATAGTCTGAGCTTTGTATCTCACGATTGATCCATCCGGGGTACACATTATTTCGTAAGCCCACTTGCAAGAGATGAGTTAGTTATCTCTTGGTCTTGGCACTAATTCCCAAGTCTGATTTTGTTCCAGGGCTATAGTTTCTTCCTCCATCGCTTTCTGCCAAGCTGAGTTTTGTGATGCTTCTTCATATGTCTCCGGCTCATTAACTTCGTCTTCTACTGCATTGACATACTCTGGATTTTTCTTTAGGATTATTTCTGAATGTCTAAGTTGTTGAGGTGTCATTTCATTTTCACTAGGCTCGCTTGATTGAGTCCCTTCTTGCTCACCAATACTAGTGTCACTTGAATCTTCAGGCACATCAGCACTTAAGCAAATGTGTACAATTTGCTCCCCCGTCTTTTGTGGAAGAATCTCTTCAGTTTGCTCCCCTGTGTTCTGTAGAAGAATTTCTTCAGTTTGCTCCCCCGTGTTCTGTAGAAGAATTTCTTCAATTTTCTCAAGGCCTGGTAATACTTCCTTCTCTTAGGGCCACCCCTCTTCCATTGCACCGCTTTGATCGTCAATCATGTGGTTTAAGCATCCTGAATCAATGATCTAGTCATCCTCGTAATCGATATGTTCTTCCATCATTGCCATGAGTGCTAGCTCGTCTTCTACTATGGGACATAGTACCTCTGCGTCCCATTCATCCTCTATCTTCTTTTTGGATATTGCCACATTGCTTTCAACAGACTTTTTCTTGGACCAACAATCTCTAGACATGTGGCCCTTCTTCCCACAATTATAGCAAATACCTCCAAATCTCTTTCCTTGGAAACTCTTGTTGTCGTTCTTCTAAGCTCTCTCAAGTTGTGAAGTTCCTTGGTGGCTTCTTTTGTCACCATTGTATCCACGTTTGGTAGACAGCCTATTATTGCTCCGACTTTCACTTGTGTAGAGTGCTTCTTCTTCACCCTTCAATGTGATGCCTCCCATTTGTTTAGCCATGGCTTCTTGGCTGGCTAACAAATTTTCGAACTCTACAAGTGATGGTTGAGTGAGCTATCCTTGTACAACAGTAATGAAGCTTCGATATTCCGGTCACAATCCGTGGATTATAATCCTCTTCATTCGAGATTCTACAATGGCAGACTTTGGGTCTAGTTCAGTAATCTCCGGACAAATCGACTTGACCTTGTGGAAGTACTGATCAATCGTCATGTCACGTTGTAAAATTGACAACAATTCATTCTCCAAAAGTTGTAGTCTTGTATCATTCTTCTTTGAGAACAACATCACGAACGTGTCCCCTGCTTCTTTCGGTGTCTTGTCATCCCAAATATGTTCTAACATCTCTTCTCTAATTGTGGTTTTCAAGGCAAACATTGCTTTGCCTACTTTTGATTCTCCATTTGTGCAAAGCGCCGTTAGAATCCTCCTATGGCGGCGTAGTTTCACACCCACCAACGATCTCCCAAATATCCTGTCCTTGTAAATAGGACATCATGCATGTTGCCCACCTGTTGTGGTTGTTGTTGTTGTTGAGTTTTTTTATTCCTCCAACGATTTGGAAATCACCCATCGTGTTGGCCATACCTCAGTAATACCAAACAAGCACTTTCGACACAAAACTTGTAGAGTCACAGACTACTCACAACACAAAAGAAACTCACTCACTACTAATCTCAAGAAATCGTTTCTGATGTGGAAGATCAGATAGAGCTACAACCATAGAGCATACTAAGAATTCCAAGAGATTAGATAACCTATGCTAACCTTGCTCTGATACCAATTGTTGAACACAAGTCTTTGTGGGAAACACTCGCACTCTTTATTAACACCAATCGGGAAGAGAATACAAGCACTCGGTAGAATACTACTATTTTTTTATTGTTTTTAGATTTCTTGGATGAATAACCTAGGTAGGGTGGAGGTATTTATACTAGAGTCTAACAATCTAAACTTAACAAATCTAAAGGTCTGAATAACCTAGGTAGGGTGGAGGTATTTATACTAGAGTCTAACAATCTAAACTTAACAAATCTAAATCTAGACCTTCTGAATCTTTTACCTAAAATATTTAGATCTCTTTCTATCTCTAGGTATAAAATAAATATACAAGACTCTACAATTATTAGGCTGGCTAGTGATAATATTTCAACCGATATGAACTTCTATCAATATTTCATTCCTAAGCTCAACGTCCATACATCCACACATATAATTTGTTCATCAATAAATCAAATTCATTTAAGTGAGCAATAACAAATGTACTATCATCATCCATTTTCAAATTTAGAAAAATATAGTTCAGAAAATTGTTCATATATTTTAGCAAAGTTATCCTTAGATGTTACCTTTCCATATCATCAAACCATTTATTTCCGTCGGTAAATCAAATTCCTTTCCATGCAAAAAAAAAAAAAAAAAAAAAAAAATCTAACATTTGACACTTTTTAAAAGAAAAGCGAGATCCATTAAAATTAATAAATATCTCATTTCTCACAAACATCGTTCTACCACCCAAATTGATTAAATAAAGGTAAGATCATGAATAGATAAATGAAGAAAAAAGTTTAGATGGATGAAATAAAAAGTAAAAGAAATAGATAATATCATATATGTTAAAGTTCTATTATATTTAAATCATGGTCTAAACATAAACCAATAAATATGCGTGTGAAACAGGGGGAGTCATATGACACAAATTGTCTTGTCTTGTTTGTTTGTATTATCCACTTGTTGACGTAATCAATGACGTGGCAGATTCAGACAAATTCTTTTTCTATTCTCTCTTTTTCTTCCTCTTTAATTCCTGATGGAGACAAGTTGGGTGCCTTCAATTTCTCTCCATTTTCAACCTTATCATTACAATGCTTTATTATTATTATTATTTTAGTTAGGCTTCCTAATTTTTTGGTTATAAATTGAAACTAAATATCAATTAAAAAAAAATCAAAGATATTATTGAAAAAGTTTTAAAATAAATAATTCACCAAGACATATGTTAAGTGACGTATGAGGTGACAACACCCAACAAGGCGAATGGACCAAGAAATAAAATAACAACTAAGCACTTACAAAATTATTTTTAAATAAAACTCAACCTTGACTTAATACGTATCGTCGTCAGTAGATAATATGATACGATGGTAGACTACAATCTTGAAAGAATGGCTTAAAATTGAGTTGACGAGGTGGGTGTGAAAATAAATAATTAAGAAAGGGAAAATGGGAAAGTGCGCTAAAAGTGGATTATAAAAGCTCTGAATTGGGGAAGTGCGGATCGGGAAAGCATGTGGAATTGGATATGGGCGGTGGGTTTGGGATTGTTGGGAGTATGGGGATGGAAGATCTTGAATTGGATGTGGTTGACGCCGAAGAGGCTGGAGAAGTGCTTGCGACACCAAGGTCTCGCCGGCAACTCTTATCGCCTTCTGTTTGGGGATTCCAAGGACACTGCCGCTGCCGTCCGCCAAGCTAAGACGCAGCCCATCAGCTTCTCCCATCGTATTGCTGCGCGCGCCACCCCTTCCTCTCATATCACTATCGACCAATACGGTAACTCGATTCATATATGAACCATGTTAATGTTGTTCTGATTCATATATGAGAATTAGTATTGCTATGTTCACATCAAGATTTGTCTAGCATTGTTTTAAGATATGGAGTTATTGTCATTTTTGTTGCATAATGAAAGTCACGTAGGCTAATTTAGAGAATGATTATGAGTTTATAATCAAACAATACTCTCTCCACTCTCTCTATTGGGGTAAGACTTTTTGGAGAAGCCCAAAGCAAAGCCAGGAGAGCTTATGCTCAAAGTGGACAATATCATACCATTGTAGAGAGTCGTGTTCGTTTAACAATTTTATATTTGCCTGGGAGGAATTTGTATGAGAGATTTTGTAGTTGAAGAAGGTGAAAAATATGGTTTAAACACTTTGATTATAGTGATTGAATTTTATATTTGACCAATGCAATTGGGAGGAACTTTGTACGAGAGATTTTGTAGTTGAAAAATGTGAAAAATACACTTGTAAACACTTTGATTATAGTGATCGACTACCATTTCTAGATATAGGAAAATTTATTCACTCTAAATCACGTAAATCTTTGTGTCTTTTTGTTTAATTTTAGTTCGTGGGCGTGTGAGTGCAATCAATCTTACTTTTTACTATATTTATAGGCAAGGATTCTTTCACATGGATTGGCCCAACTCCAAGAGTATATATAACACACCCTGAACAAGTGAAGATGGTTTTCTCTCAAATCAATGATATTCGTAAGACAACTTCGTTTCCTTTTAGAAGAAGAATGGGCGGTGGAGTCGTGTCTCTTGAAGGAGCTAAATGGGCTAAGCATAGAAAGATCATCAACCCTGCATTTCATATGGAAAAGCTTAAGGTAAACTTGTTTTAGTTATTAACTAATTTTACTGAATTTAATGATATCTTAAGAAAATAGTTTCGAGATCTTTACAGGATATGTTTCCAGCATTCTCCCAGAGTTGTAGCGAGATGATTAACAAATGGGAAATGATGATCACTAAAGAAGGGTGTTGTGAATTAGATGTATGGCCTGATTTACAAAATATGGCTGCAGATGTCATTTCTCGAACCGCATTTGGCAGTAGTTATGAGGAAGGTAAGAAGATCTTCCAGCTCTTGAAACAGTGGGCTTCCCTCTTGATGGCATATGTCATGAAAGGCGTTTACTTCATTCCGGGTTTGAGGTAACATAAGCTTCGTATTCTCATTTATTTTGGTTCATAAATCTCATTTAGTTCGTAATTCTGTGTGGTTTATATTCTATAAGTTATTTTGGTTCATAAGTCTCATTTAGTTCATAACCTTTTGTTTTATATTCTCGTTTATTTGATTCATGAGAATTAGTTCATAACTCTTTGAGGGGTGGAGTCATTGTCACTTTGTGTTTGCCGCAACTGGGAGAAATTTTGTTGAGAGACTTTGTAGCGTAAGAATGAGCGAAATACACTTATAAACACTTTGGTTATAGAAATTGGCTATCACTCGTGGATGTAGGGGAATTTCTTCTTTTCGAACCATGTAAATCTTTGTATCTCTTCATTTACTTTCTGTTTGTGGGTGTGTGAGTGTGATCGATCTTGGTTTCGCTTTCGTTACAACAATTAGGTATCATAACATTTTTGGTACCGATTGAAAAATTGTGTAAAACATAAACATTGTATACTTTTTAGGTTTCTTCCAACCAAGTTGAACAAGAGGATGGATGAGATTAATGGCAATATACGAGACATGATTTGGGGTATTATAAACAAAAGACAAAATGCTATGAAGAAAGGTGAAGCTTCCAATGATGATTTGTTGGGCATCCTCTTAGAATCAAATTCACGTGAGATTCAAGAACACAAAAACAAGAAAGATGTTGGAATGAGTATCGAAGAAGTAATTGCTGAATGCAGGCTTTTCTATTTTGCTGGCCAAGAAACCACAGCAGCATTGCTTGCTTGGACGATGGTTCTACTTGGTCGATACTCCGAGTGGCAAGATCGAGCAAGAGCGGAAGTCCTCGAGGTCTTTGGTGATAATAAAAAATTTGATTTTGATGGCCTAAGTCGTCTTAAAATTGTAAGTAATCAAGTCAAATACTTTTTTTTTCTTTTGAAGTTTATTAGTATTATTATATCGATCTATCTTTTATTGATGTTAATAGGTTACTATGATACTAAATGAGGTTCTTAGACTATATCCTCCCGTTGGTATGCTAGCTCGAGAGATTCACAAGGAAACTAAGTTAGGGAATCTGACATTACCAGTTGGAGTATCAATAGGCATTCCAATTGTATGCATCCATCAAGATCCTACAATATGGGGGGAAGATGCAAGTGAGTTCAAGCCAGAGCGATTTGCCGAGGGAATTTCTAAAGCAACAAAGAATCAAGTATGCTTCATTCCTTTTGGATGGGGTCCTCGAATTTGTCTCGGTCAAAACTTTGCAATGATTGAAGCAAAAATAGCATTATCGATGATTTTGCAACGATTCTCGTTTGAACTTTCTCCAAGTTATACTCATGCTCCTATCTCAAACGTCACTATTCAGCCACAACATGGGGCTCATCTTATCCTCCATAGGTTGTAATAACTTTAAAGGGTTCTAATAGTTTTCAATATCTTTGTGTTTTTTTGTATTAAACTTGGCCATAGACGATGCTATTTCTTTTGAAATCTGATAATCACAGTAAAGAATAAATAAATTAGTCAATATAAGGCTTTTGAAGAAAGAGTATGTTCCTTAGGTTCTATATATAAATTTTGTCTTCTCACAATTGTTGTGTAATCGTAAATAACACCACCTTTACATATGAGAAATGTGTTCGGGCTACAAGAACGCTCCCCTCCTCAATTAAGAACGCTCCCCTCCTCAATTAACGTATCTGTAAGCTCATATTGCATTTAATTCCTAGTAAATTACCTCAATCGATAGTCAGCGAACACTTGAAAAAGAAATGTAGAATGAGAGGAGGAGTATACCAATACTCCGCAAGTGACCTACTTGTAGGCTTTTATTGCGTTCAATTCCTACTAAATTACCACGGGCTTCTCTCTAGGCACAAAAAAGAAGTTCAAGCCTAATTCTATAGCTATTTGAGTTTCTACGAAGGCCTTGAAGTTTCGAGCAATTCTCTTAGAGTTTCTATGAAGGGCTTGAAGTTTTGAGCAATTCTCTTACTTGTTACAAACCCAATCGGGATCTAGAAGTTGTTCATCGAATTTTGGCAATATAGATCTACTTGACGACATATCTCATCACTAAGAGGACGACATATCTCATCACTAAGAGAACTAACTTTCCTGTTCTTCAGACTTGCATGACCTATCACATCTATTTTGGATAGTATGACATCATCTCATCTAAATATCAAATGTGGAAGTTTCATTAGCAACCTTTAATGCATAACTATAAGGTCATACTAAATCTCGGGGAGCGACCTCATGTGCCGACTAACTACTAAGTTTAGTTGTGTTGTTTCTCACCCATCTTAGACGAATTTATGGCAGTGTAACCCTGTTCAGAAGGCCCGAGTCTATTTCCACACACACTAGAGGTACTTATCTTGATTTAACTATCCATGTAGTTCCTAGTACTCTCTCTCTCAAGACCGGTTTATGGAATCACCACGTCTGCTTTAAACCCATTTATACATCACTATAGTAATTTGGTAGCCTCCTTACACTATCTTAAATGACAATCATCCAAAATAACCCAAAACACTCCCATTTGTAGATTACCTATAAAAACCCATTTCTCCTATTATAACTATCTCTTGGAATGATTCTTTGAAACAACCAACGATAATTATCCAAAATAACCCAAAACACTCCCATTTGTAGATTACCTATAAAAACCCATTTCTCCTATTATAACCTATCTCTTGGAATGATTCTTTGAAACAACCAACGATAATCATCCAAAATAACCCAAAACACTCCCATTTTTAGCATTGCATTAGAACTTTTCAAACCGCAGCCTATAATCCCAAACTGCCTTCTAATGCATACGTCCACTACAAATAACCAAACTCTCAAATCCTCTCTCCCACATTAGATTAACAAAGGCCTTGCACCGGCCTATGTTAATTCTCCCACATTAGGTTAACAATGGTGATGCATCGGCCTATGTTATTGCTCGTGCTCGTGCTCGTGCTCATAGCCTCCTCTCACTTTTCGATGGTCGCAACCAGCTCGAAATACAAAAATAAGGTCCCAAAACCCAGAAAGACAAAGCCCAAATTTCCAGAACCAAACAACCCTTATTCTGCCTTTCAGCATTTTAGTGTAGAGATCCATAACGACTTGCATATGTTCATATTGGATTCCCATTGCACCTCGAAAGATGATGATTTAGGGTTACATATATTGTTCCCGGATGAGGAACAAAATTGGTCATTTCATGATAATTGGTTAGACTCTACGGATTTTCATTGTAAATTGGAGTGGCAATATGGGCTTTTAGAATTTGAAGCCTTTTATAGCAACCATGGTAATTTTTTGGTCGATCATTGCGCCAACTCAACCTGCATTTGGAGTGCGAGACAAGATGGGGTTTATTTGAACAATAAAGATGATGAACTTGTTTTGTATGATTATTGGGATATGCTTGGATAGGGGCTAAAAACATGAAATCAATTATTTTTATTTTTTCATTCCATTTGTCCTCACATTCGTTTGTATCATTTGCAATATAATCACGTTACTTTTCCTTTTTAAGGAATGTTCAGTATATTTTAATCACGTTACTTTTCCTTTTTAAGGAATGTATGTTCAGTATATTTTAACGTTACTTTTTGCTTTTAAGGAAGGTTCAGTATATTTTGCTTTTAATATAATACTCTCATTGAGTATTTCTTATTTTAATAGTTGGGTGACTTACTGAGTATTTTAATAGTTGGGTGACTTACTGAGTATTTTAATAGTTGGGTGACTTACTGAGTATTTTAATAGTTGGGTGACTTACTGAGTATTTTAATAGTTGGGTGACTTACTGAGTATTTTAGTAGTTGGGTGACTTACTGAGTATTTTGGTAGTTGGGTGACTTACTGAGTATTTTAATAGTTGGGTGACTTACTGAGTATTTTAGTAGTTGGGTGACTTACTGAGTATTTTGGTAGTTGGGTGACTTACTGAGTATTTTGGTAGTTGGGTGACTTACTGAATATTTTAGTAGTTGGGTGACTTACTGAGTATTTTAGTAGTTGGGTGACTTACTGAGTATTTTAGTAGTTGGGTGACTTACTGAGTATTTTAGTAGTTGGGTGACTTACTGAGTATTTTAGTAGTTGGGTGACTTACTGGGTATTTTAGTAGTTGGGTGACTTACTGGGTATTTTAGTAGTTGGGTGACTTACTGGGTATTTTAGTAGTTGGGTGACTTACTGGGTATTTTAGTAGTTGGGTGACTTACTGGGTATTTTAGTAGTTGGGTGACTTACTGGGTATTTTAGTAGTTGGGTGACTTACTGGGTATTTTAGTAGTTGGGTGACTTACTGGGTATTTTAGTAGTTGGGTGACTTACTGGGTATTTTAGTAGTTGGGTGACTTACTGGGTATTTTAGTAGTTGGGTGACTTACTGGGTATTTTAGTAGTTGGGTGACTTACTGGGTATTTTAGTAGTTGGGTGACTTGCTGGGTATTTTAGTAGTTGGGTGACTTGCTGGGTATTTTAGTAGTTGGGTGACTTGCTGGGTATTTTAGTAGTTGGGTGACTTGCTGGGTATTTTAGTAGTTGGGTGACTTGCTGGGTATTTTAGTAGTTGGGTGACTTGCTGGGTATTTTAGTAGTTGGGTGACTTGACTTACTGGGTATTTTAGTAGTTGGGTGACTTGACTTACTGGGTATTTTAGTAGTTGGGTGACTTGACTTACTGGGTATTTTAGTAGTTGGGTGACTTGACTTACTGGGTATTTTAGTAGTTGGGTGACTTGACTTACTGGGTATTTTAGTAGTTGGGTGACTTGACTTACTGGGTATTTTAGTAGTTGGGTGACTTGACTTACTGGGTATTTTAGTAGTTGGGTGACTTACTGGGTATTTTAGTAGTTGGGTGACTTACTGGGTATTTTAGTAGTTGGGTGACTTACTGGGTATTTTAGTAGTTGGGTGACTTGCTGGGTATTTTAGTAGTTGGGTGACTTGCTGGGTATTTTAGTAGTTGGGTGACTTGCTGGGTATTTTAGTAGTTGGGTGACTTGCTGGGTATTTTAGTAGTTGGGTGACTTGCTGGGTATTTTAGTAGTTGGGTGACTTGCTGGGTATTTTAGTAGTTGGGTGACTTGCTGGGTATTTTAGTAGTTGGGTGACTTGCTGGGTATTTTAGTAGTTGGGTGACTTGCTGGGTATTTTAGTAGTTGGGTGACTTGCTGGGCATTTTAGTAGTTGGGTGACTTGCTGGGCATTTTAGTAGTTGGGTGACTTGCTGGGCATTTTAGTAGTTGGGTGACTTGCTGGGCATTTTAGTAGTTGGGTGACTTGCTGGGCATTTTAGTAGTTGGGTGACTTGCTGGGCATTTTAGTAGTTGGGTGACTTGCTGGGCATTTTAGTAGTTGGGTGACTTGCTGGGCATTTTAGTAGTTGGGTGACTTACTTTTAATAGTAGTTGGGTGACTTACTTTTAATAGTAGTTGGGTGACTTACTTTTAATAGTAGTTGGGTGACTTACTTTTAATAGTAGTTGGGTGACTTACTTTTAATAGTAGTTGGGTGACTTACTTTTAATAGTAGTTGGGTGACTTACTTTTAATAGTAGTTGGGTGACTTGCTGGGTATTTTAGTAGTTGGGTGACTTGCTGGGTATTTTAGTAGTTGGGTGACTATTTTATTAGTTGGGTGACTTGCTGGGTATTTTAGTAGTTGGGTGACTTGCTGGGTATTTTAGTAGTTGGGTGACTTACTTTTAATAGTAGTTGGGTGACTTACTTTTAATAGTAGTTGGGTGACTTGCTTTTAATAGTAGTTGGGTGACTTGCTTTTAATAGTAGTTGGGTGACTTGCTTTTAATAGTAGTTGGGTGACTTGCTTTTAATAGTAGTTGGGTGACTTGCTTTTAATAGTAGTTGGGTGACTTGCTTTTAATAGTAGTTGGGTGACTTACTGGGTATTTTAGTAGTTGGGTGACTTGCTGGGTATTTTAGTAGTTGGGTGACTTGCTGGGTATTTTAGTAGTTGGGTGACTTGCTGGGTATTTTAGTAGTTGGGTGACTTGCTGGGTATTTTAGTAGTTGGGTGACTTGCTGGGTATTTTAGTAGTTGGGTGACTTGCTGGGTATTTTAGTAGTTGGGTGACTTACTTTTAATAGTAGTTGGGTGACTTACTTTTAATAGTAGTTGGGTGACTTACTTTTAATAGTAGTTGGGTGACTTACTTTTAATAGTAGTTGGGTGACTTACTTTTAATAGTAGTTGGGTGACTTACTTTTAATAGTAGTTGGGTGACTTACTTTTAATAGTAGTTGGGTGACTTACTTTTAATAGTAGTTGGGTGACTTACTTTTAATAGTAGTTGGGTGACTTACTTTTAATAGTAGTTGGGTGACTTGCTTTTAATAGTAGTTGGGTGACTTGCTTTTAATAGTAGTTGGGTGACTTGCTTTTAATAGTAGTTGGGTGACTTACTTTTAATAGTAGTTGGGTGACTTACTTTTAATAGTAGTTGGGTGACTTACTTTTAATAGTAGTTGGGTGACTTACTTTTAATAGTAGTTGGGTGACTTACTTTTAATAGTAGTTGGGTGACTTACTTTTAATAGTAGTTGGGTGACTTACTTTTAATAGTAGTTGGGTGACTTACTTTTAATAGTAGTTGGGTGACTTACTTTTAATAGTAGTTGGGTGACTTACTTTTAATAGTAGTTGGGTGACTTACTTTTAATAGTAGTTGGGTGACTTACTTTTAATAGTAGTTGGGTGACTTACTTTTAATAGTAGTTGGGTGACTTACTTTTAATAGTAGTTGGGTGACTTACTTTTAATAGTAGTTGGGTGACTTACAATAGTAGTTGGGTGACTTACTTACAATAGTAGTTGGGTGACTTACTTACAATAGTAGTTGGGTGACTTACTTACAATAGTAGTTGGGTGACTTACTTACAATAGTAGTTGGGTGACTTACTTACAATAGTAGTTGGGTGACTTACTTACAATAGTAGTTGGGTGACTTACTTACAATAGTAGTTGGGTGACTTACTTTTAATAGTAGTTGGGTGACTTACTTTTAATAGTAGTTGGGTGACTTAGTAGTTGGGTGACTTACTTTTAATAGTAGTTGGGTGACTTACTTTTAATAGTAGTTGGGTGGTGACTTACTTTTAATAGTAGTTGGGTGGTGACTTACTTTTAATAGTAGTTGGGTGACTTACTTTTAATAGTAGTTGGGTGACTTACTTTTAATAGTAGTTGGGTGACTTACTTTTAATAGTAGTTGGGTGACTTTTAATAGTAGTTGGGTGACTTACAATAGTAGTTGGGTGACTTACAATAGTAGTTGGGTGACTTACTTACAATAGTAGTTGGGTGACTTACTTACAATAGTAGTTGGGTGACTTACTTACAATAGTAGTTGGGTGACTTACTTACAATAGTAGTTGGGTGACTTACTTTTAATAGTAGTTGGGTGACTTACTTTTAATAGTAGTTGGGTGACTTACTTTTAATAGTAGTTGGGTGACTTGCTGGGTATTTTAGTAGTTGGGTGACTTACTTTTAATAGTAGTTGGGTGACTTACTTTTAATAGTAGTTGGGTGACTTACTTTTAATAGTAGTTGGGTGACTTACTTTTAATAGTAGTTGGGTGACTTACTTTTAATAGTAGTTGGGTGACTTACTTTTAATAGTAGTTGGGTGACTTACTTTTAATAGTAGTTGGGTGACTTACTTTTAATAGTAGTTGGGTGACTTACTTTTAATAGTAGTTGGGTGACTTACTTTTAATAGTAGTTGGGTGACTTACTTTTAATAGTAGTTGGGTGACTTACTTTTAATAGTAGTTGGGTGACTTACTTTTAATAGTAGTTGGGTGACTTACTTTTAATAGTAGTTGGGTGACTTACTTTTAATAGTAGTTGGGTGACTTACAATAGTAGTTGGGTGACTTACAATAGTAGTTGGGTGACTTACAATAGTAGTTGGGTGACTTACTTACAATAGTAGTTGGGTGACTTACTTACAATAGTAGTTGGGTGACTTACTTTTAATAGTAGTTGGGTGACTTACTTTTAATAGTAGTTGGGTGACTTGCTGGGTATTTTAGTAGTTGGGTGACTTACTTTTAATAGTAGTTGGGTGACTTACTTTTAATAGTAGTTGGGTGACTTACTTTTAATAGTAGTTGGGTGACTTACTTTTAATAGTAGTTGGGTGACTTACTTTTAATAGTAGTTGGGTGACTTACTTTTAATAGTAGTTGGGTGACTTACTTTTAATAGTAGTTGGGTGACTTACTTTTAATAGTAGTTGGGTGACTTACTTTTAATAGTAGTTGGGTGACTTACTTTTAATAGTAGTTGGGTGACTTACTTTTAATAGTAGTTGGGTGACTTACTTTTAATAGTAGTTGGGTGACTTACTTTTAATAGTAGTTGGGTGACTTACTTTTAATAGTAGTTGGGTGACTTACTTTTAATAGTAGTTGGGTGACTTGCTTTTAATAGTAGTTGGGTGACTTGCTTTTAATAGTAGTTGGGTGACTTGCTTTTAATAGTAGTTGGGTGACTTGCTTTTAATAGTAGTTGGGTGACTTACTTTTAATAGTAGTTGGGTGACTTACTTTTAATAGTAGTTGGGTGACTTACTTTTAATAGTAGTTGGGTGACTTACTTTTAATAGTAGTTGGGTGACTTACTTTTAATAGTAGTTGGGTGACTTACTTTTAATAGTAGTTGGGTGACTTACTTTTAATAGTAGTTGGGTGACTTACTTTTAATAGTAGTTGGGTGACTTACTTTTAATAGTAGTTGGGTGATGGTATTTTAGTAGTTGGGTGATGGTATTTTAGTAGTTGGGTGACTTACTTTTAATAGTAGTTGGGTGACTTACTTTTAATAGTAGTTGGGTGACTTACTTTTAATAGTAGTTGGGTGACTTACTTTTAATAGTAGTTGGGTGACTTACTTTTAATAGTAGTTGGGTGACTTACTTTTAATAGTAGTTGGGTGACTTACTTTTAATAGTAGTTGGGTGACTTACTTTTAATAGTAGTTGGGTGACTTACTTTTAATAGTAGTTGGGTGACTTACTTTTAATAGTAGTTGGGTGACTTACTTTTAATAGTAGTTGGGTGACTTACTTTTAATAGTAGTTGGGTGACTTACTTTTAATAGTAGTTGGGTGACTTACTTTTAATAGTAGTTGGGTGACTTACCGGGTATTTTAATAGTAGTTGGGTGACTTACTTTTAATAGTAGTTGGGTGACTTACTTTTAATAGTAGTTGGGTGACTTACTTTTAATAGTAGTTGGGTGACTTACTTTTAATAGTAGTTGGGTGACTTACCGGGTATTTTAATAGTAGTTGGGTGACTTACCGGGTATTTTAATAGTAGTTGGGTGACTTACCGGGTATTTTAATAGTAGTTGGGTGACTTACGTATTTCTTAAAATACTCAAACCATGTGCTACTCTTATTGTTTAGGTAAAGGTAAAATGCCCCTGCACGGATGACGTTGAATGCTGGAATGGTCGTGAAGGTTCAAGATAGGGCAGTAGTAGTTGGTTTCTCATGCATTGATTTTCATGTAGTAGTTGGTTTCTCATGCATTGATTTTCATGTAGTAGTTGGTTTCTCATTCTTTGATTTTCATGTAGTAGTTGGTTTCTCATGCATTGATTTTCATGTAGTAGTTGGTTTCTCATTTCCGTGTTTAAAAACTATGTTATGTCTATTTTCTTGTTTTATATTAAATGTGTAAGTCCATGATTTCATTTGACAATGTTTTATTTTAAATTTCTGCGTATGTTAATTAAGGCATGTATGTGTTGACGTCTCTAGCCTTACAGATCCACCATAAAGAAATGTGCACATTATTGGTATTAGTAACTTTCAATTCTTTTAAGCCTTTCTAAGTCATTCGCTCCTCATGACCGCTTTTATTCAGTTACGATCTCGGTTCTTCCATGTATCTCTTTTTTACTCGAGTGTCACACATTAGTTTATTTATGAAGAGAACTGGTGCACTCGAGCCAAAACACTGAAGTACATAAAGCCTTTATCTAAGAAATTATACAACTATACCTTGTCTATTAGAGACATCTAGTTGTTTATAAGAATGAGGAATCAAATTTTGAAGAGGGTATGTATTATATTTTAATTTGCACAATAATCTTCATATGCTTGATTCTATAAGGGGCCCTTACCCACTATTTTTGTCAAGATCTTCAACCCATAACATGTGGCTATTTTTCATGTTTTATAGTTTTTTTATGCTATGGGTACACGTTTTTTTTTTTTCTCTCTACTTATTTTAATATTCTTATATAAAATTAATATATGAAATAAGAGGTGGCTAAAATTTTTGATAAGAATCATGATGTTCCATTCGTTCCAATTTTATTACCTGATCCAAGGTTAAGAAGATTTAACAAACGTTTACTCTTCACCTTTAAAATTAGATAGGTTCGGCTCAACCTCTGTATCATGTGTTATACGTTGATTAAAGTGATAAATGAAAATTACTTTGAAAGTGTAACAGTCCAAGCTTATAGTCGATATTATCCTTTTTGGACTTTTCATTTCGAGCTTCCCCTTAACGTTCTTAGGTATGCTAGGGAGAGGTTTCAGGTTTCCACACCCTTATGTTTTGTTTCTCTGGAGAGGTTTCCACACCCTTATGTTTTGTTTCTCTCTCCAGCCAGATCTCATAATCAATCCCACTTCAAGATCTAGAATGTGAGATTCCATAGAAAGTCAACATTTACCAGGTTGCCTATAATTTTTTAAAAATTTTTATTTATTATTTTAATTTTGGGAGCAATCACATATAAATAGTCTCTCTATGCTATATCACTCACAACCATTTAATATCAATCTCAAATCACCCAAAATAACCCAAAACACTCCCATTTTTAGATTACCTACAAGAACCCATTTGTCCTATTATAACCATCTCTTGGAATGATTCTTTGAAACAATCAACAATAATCATCCAAAATAACCCAAAACACTCCCATTTTTAGCATTGCATTAGAACGTTTCAAACCACAGCCTATAATCCCAAACTCCCTTCTAATGCATACATCCACTACAAAAAACCAAACTCTCAAATCCTCTCACCCACATTAGATTAACAAAGGCGTCACATCCGCATGTGTTAATTCTCCCACATTAGATTAGCAATGGCGATGCATCGGCCTATGTTATTGCTAGTGCTTGTGCTCAGAGCCTCTTCTCACTTTTCGATGGTCACAACCTCGAGAAACAAAAATAAGGTCCCAAAACCCAAAAAGACAAAGTCCAAATTTCTAAAACCAAACAATCCTAATCCCGCCTTTGAGCGTTTTACTGTAGAGATCCATAACGACTTGCGTATGTTCATATTGGATGCCCACTGCTCCTCGAAAGATGATGATTTAGGGTTACATATATTGTTCCCAGATGAGGAACAAAGGTGGTCATTTCATGACAATTGGTTAGGCACTACGGATTTTCATTGTAGATTGGAGTGGCAATATGGGCTTTTAGACTTTGATGCCTTTCATAGCAACACTGATAATCTTTTGATCGATTATTGCGCCAACGCAACCTGCATTTGGAGTGCGAGACAAGATGGGATTTATTTGAACAATCAAGATGATGATCTTGTTCTTTATGAGTATTGGGATATGCTTGGATAGGGCTATACACTAAAAGCATGAAATCAATCATTTTTATTTTTATTTTCTCATTCCCATTTGTCCTCACATTCGTCTGTATTTCAAGTACATACTACATTCTTCTATTATATACTACATTGTTCTATTATATACTACATTCCTCTATCTTTGGTATTCTTTCCATTTACTTCTAATTTCATGTGTGGTGTACTAATAAAGTAAACTAGAACACCAATCTCCAACACTAACTCTTACGCTCATTTATTTATATTAAAATTTCACATGCGGTAAGCAATTAAAATACACAATCAAACTTGACATATAAGTTTCAAAACTGATCAAATACTCTAAGTTAGGCATGAAACAAATTGACCAATATAATTAGAGAAATAATTTGATAGAAGTCCAAACTTGAAACTAACATCATGGGCTCACATAGATTGACTTGGACTTACTATCATATTTAATGTTGACATGTGCCCGTTGTTCTGCACATATCATATATACTGATATGTGTGAATTATTTGTGAATCGATATGTTTATTTTATGTTTATATATATGTTATAATATGTGAATTGTATAATAATACTTACGGTGTGATGTGTTCCATGATATATTTGAGATATGATACGAGAAGAATGTACTAAACATAATGTAACAATAGAAGCAAGATATGTTCACGAAACGTTAAGGTTAGGTTAGGTTAGGTCTCGAAATGCTATGAATATGAGAGATTGATAAAAGAATATGGTTAGGATATGGGTAGAAAGGGATGAGATTATGATAAATTGATAGAATGATAGCGTTAGGGTACGTTATGTAACGATACGACTGTGATAAGTTAGAGAACGATATAATCACGAAGTGTTTACGATATGATATGATTATGATACGACATGTGAATGATGGATGTATATATATTGTGATATGATAGGAAGACGATATGAAATAGGTTATGGTACGAGATATGTGATAAATTAACATGTTTATGATATGATATATTATGATGCGATATGTTATGGTATAATAGGTATATGATGAAAATTATTATGTCTGGAAGCCTGAAATGTTATGATATGATACACTTATGTAATTTGAATGATATGATATGATTGATATTCCAAACGACGAACTAGCATGAAATACAACTCATGCATGAAAGATATTATAAGTGATATGAAAAATGATATGAGATATACGAAATCGCTAGCAGGGTTGTATTAAATGATAATCAAAATGAAAAATGTTGGGACTTCATGCATTATTGTGTGCTCATGCATTGGGGGATACCCCTTACCCTTCACGATAGTACAAATGCGTACGTTACGAGACAGGAATACGATCATTATGGTTATTATAATGCTACTATAACCAAGCAGGAAAATGATCATTATGTTTATCATAATGTTGCGACGGTCAGGCAGGGATATGATCATTATGGTTAACCTAACACTGCCGTAACGGTTACTAGTTATAATGGGTGTCTGGCCTTAAGAGATCCCGGAGTATGCTCGTCTGACAAGGAAGGTGACCCAGCAGTGTGCGAATTGACTGGTGAGTCCATACTCGCACGTATAGGTTGTGTGTAGATTATATGGTACACATCCAAATTACCCATTAGGATAGTACCGTAGGAAAATGGATTTAAATGATAGGTCCCGTCATTGCATTCGCATGTTCTTGCATTTAACCCTCAATAGTGGGATCACTTACAGGTTATTTCTTTAAATACTCAAGTCATGTGTTGTAACGACCCAAAATTTTCTACTTAATTTAAGGTCGCTACTGTATACGTACCATAAACATTGAATGCAGAAGGCTTCATTAAAATTCCATAAAACATAACCTTTATCTTCAAACACAGTCATGGACTTACGTGTTTACGTGTTTCGAAAACATCTTTAAAACGACACAACAAAAAACTAAATAAAACGAATAAGAGTTTAAGTTAAAAATATTTTATTCTAGCTAAGTTTAAGAAAATAAATACCACTATCCTATGCATGTGCCATGGTCTCGAGTTGCGATGCCGTCGTCAGCCGTACAGGAATGTCTTGTCTTAACCTGTGAAAAATGGAGTAGCACATGGCTTGAGTATTTAAAGAAATACTCAGTAAGTGACCCCACTATTGGGGTTAAATGCAACAATCACATGCAATGAGATGATGGGACCTATCTTTCATTCCGTTTTTCCTACGGTGCTGTCCTAACGGGTAATTTTGGACGTGTACCATATACTCTACACACAGCCCATATGTGCGAGTACCATATACTCTACACACAGCCCATATGTGCGAGTTCGCACACCGCTGGGCCACCTTCCTTATCCGGTGGGCATACTCTAGGAGCCCCTTAGACCGAACACCCGCTAGAATTAGTAACCGTCACGGCAGCGCTATGCAAAGCATAACGATCGTTGTCCTGCCATTAGATGTACGCGTCCGTACCCTCTTGATGGGATAGGGGTATCCCCCAAATGCATGAGCACACATAATGCATGAGGTCCCAAAAGTTTTCCATTTTCATTATCCTTTAATACAACCCCGCTAGCATTATGTACATATCATATCATTTTTCATATCGTTCATCATTCATGTCATATCGTTTCTCATTCTTCAGTTCTCAAATCATACATAATTCTAACGGGGTTATATTTCATGCTATTTATCGTAATTTCATGTCATTCATATCATGCGGTATACACACAATTTAAGAGACCTAACATAACGTTCTATGCTTTTAATATAACATTTCATCATATACACATCATACCATGACATATAGCATCACAATGTATCATATCATAAACGAGTCATAACGTAAACACTTCATTGTCATATTGTTCTCTAACTTATCATAGCCTTAACGTTCTTATACCTATCACAGACATATCATTACGTGAATGTACCTTAGTCATCTCATCACAAGAACTTAACTTAACGCTATTGTTCTATCAATCTATTACAAAAACCTATCACTTTCTACCCGTAACCTAACCATATTCTTCCATCAATCTCTCTTACCCATATCACTCCGGTATGTAACCTAACCTTAACGTTTCATGAACGTATTTTACTCCTATCGTTACATTTCGTTTTGTGCATCCTTCTTGTATCCTATCTCAAACATATTCTTGAACACATCGTACTGTAATTATTATCATACAATTCACATATCAATATATGTGACACGTGCAGAACCACAGGGCACGTGTCAACATCAAATATAATCATGCCAATAGTAAGGTCACTTACCTGGTTAGCTTAGGTTGATGTTCCGTCGTTATCCTTAATGAAAGTCCATTGAAATCCAAGTCAACCTATGTGAGCCCATGACATCAGTTTCAAGTTTGAATTTCTAAAAAATTGTTTCTCTAATTTATGTTGACCCATGTGTTATACTTCACGCGAACGGTAGAGTCTTGAACGTTAGTGTTTGCTTGAGTTAGGTCTT
The DNA here is from genome assembly GCF_057944985.1 of Cucurbita pepo subsp. pepo. Lineage (NCBI taxonomy): Eukaryota > Viridiplantae > Streptophyta > Magnoliopsida > Cucurbitales > Cucurbitaceae > Cucurbita > Cucurbita pepo. The sequence goes on from NC_141801.1 coordinate 8,310,934, forward strand.
GAAATATTTATATATGTTTGTTATAGTATTATCTTCCTACAAATGATTTAATACTCATTAAAAATTTTCAGATATTCTATTTTCTGGCACGGTGTTTAATACCCTTTAACATTTTCCAGATAATTTCGGTGTTTAATACCCTTTAACATTTTCCAGATAATTTCAATTATATTCTCGATCTTCCCTACTTGTCTCTGTATTTCCCTTCTTTTAATTATCCCTCTATTTGAGGATGACATTTTTGTTTGTTACCTATTTAATAGATTCTATTTTGTTTTTTTTTTTTTTTTGTGCAGTTGATCATGACGTATCTCCCTAACAGGTAAATTGCTAAATAAAACTAAATAATTGGATAAAAGGAAAGGAGATCTGAATATAACTTACTGAGAAATCTCAAATCTCTCTCCCATGTAAATGTTGATTATCTCTATAAACTCATCTCCTATATTTGATGTGAGACATTTGTGTTTCATTTGGCATGAATTGTGAGGTGTGTTGAGGAGAGATTATGGGGAAAGTGACTATAGTGGAGTGTAGAGAAATAAGGGAATAATTGTTTTTATTTACCTATTTATTAATTATTTATTATTATTATTATTATTTACATAATAATAATTTTTGTTTATAATAATTTTTTTTTTTTTTTTGGCGGTTACGTGTGCTACTACCTTTTTCAGGTTAAGGCAAGACATACTGCTGACGACGGCATCGCAACTCGAGACCATGGCACATGCATAGAGTAATCGTATTTATTTTCTTAGACTTAGTTTAAAATAGAATGTTTTTAATTTAAACGTTTATTTATTTTATTTAGCCTTTTGTTGTGTCATTTTTTTTTTTTAAATATGTTTTCAAAAAATGTAAGTCCATGGTTGTGTTTTAAGTTGAAGGTTATGTTTTATGAAAGTTTAAATGAAGTATTTCCGCATTCAATATTTATGCTATGTATATAGTAGCGACTTTAAATTAAGTAGAAAATTTCAAGTCGTTAGATTATCCCCACAGACCAACACTAGAGTTCCTATGATTGACCATCGAAAAGGAAGATACACCTTGTTGTGGTATAGGTAGTAACTTTCCATTCTTTTAAGTTTTTCTTAGTTATCCTATCCTTAGGGTTGCCCTAGTTCGAATGTGATTTTTCTTCATTCATATACCTCTACTTTACTTGAGCGTCACATGTCTACCAGCTTCCACCTTGGTTTGTCCTCGAACCACATTTTACTAGGAGAGGTATTGCTCTAATACTATTTGTAATGGCTCACGCCAACTATATTCTCAACGACATGGTTACATTACTTATTTTTACCTTGTAAGAGTGAAGACTATTCCTATATGGATTATTTCAGCATGTTTTGTCCCAACTCACATGCTTCTCAAGAAAATTTTGAGGAGGTCACCTAATATAGAATTGGTCCAAACAAAAAGAAAGGTACACTTTGTTGACATATGTAGTAATTTCCAATTATCTTGAACTTTTCTTAGCAACACTATCTTCAAGATAGCTCTCATTTAGATGTTTTGATTCATTCATATACCCCTCTTTTACTTATGTGTCACACGAGTTGCCAACTAATCTCTAATGACGAAATTTCATGAATAATAAAGCCCATAAATGTAATATGAGTTGAAAATCATGATAAGGTCTTACCTCTTTAATAATATAAATATGGTTTCAAATGATTATAGAGATTAGTAAAGAATTAACTGCATTATCCAAAAGTTAGCTAGTTCCAATGAATGAAAAAAATGAATTTGATAGAGTCCGATAATATATTTCATAGACATGTTATTTTGAATTGAATAATGATTTATGAATATTAAGATATAAATTATTTAAGACTCAAAAGTAATTTGCTATTCAAATATTTTTATGTTCATTCAACATCATCAGATCATATATATATATATATATATTATTCAAAAGGGATAGGCTATAAAATATGTTGAATTGTTTGTAAGTTTGAAAAGTATTTTGTGAATCATTAGTTGTTTTAAATCATGGCTATATAACATATTTGAATATGTTATAATATCTTTACCAAAATAAACAATATATATTATAATATCTAGTATATATATGTATAGGTACCTATGACATATTTGAATCTTATTCAAAGTTCATATATTTTTTCTTTAATGTCTAAATATAACAAATATAGTTTCTCTCCTATAAGATTAAATATATTAACCATTATTTTGAATAATTAATTTTTTCTTTCAACTAATTTGATCGTATGAGCTAGAAGGAATTTTATAGACTTACATATTATAGGATATGAAATTAACTAATTAACTATTTAATTAATTAATTTTTATTCACCAACTCTAGTCCATTTTACTTAAACTTTAAATTGAACTTTCATGTATGGTAACATAAGATCATCTATAGATATGACTATTGCATGCAAGTAAAATAACAAGTTCAAAGTTATAAAAAGGCTTTGATCTCACTTAAGAGCTATAATTTAAACAAAAATGAGTCACGGAGCCACGGAAGGAAAGGAAGGAAAGGAGCCCGCATAATATCATGGCGTACATAGATATCGTAATGTATGCTTCCGTACTAATCATAACGAGAAAATATTCTGATGCACATAACATACAAAAATGCATTTAGTCTCCATATCTTTAAATCATGACATAAATTTATGATGCAAGACATAACTCTGTTTTTTTTTTTCATGACATAGCATTTCTATGAGACATATATGTACTTGTCATGTCTTTCAAAATTACATACATGACTTTCTAATGTTTCACTGACATAGACTGAACATGTTAGCATAGTTTTGGTGTGGTTTATGAAGGTTCATGCATCATATAATATTGGTATCACAACATTTTTTCACAACATAGCATAATCTCAACGTAATATAACTTATAACATCACATAACTCGTAATCACGATCCAACACATATCATAACATAAACGTAACAGTAAAGCACAACACATGCAGGGGCCATAGGACACACGTCGTTCATACAACGAGCAAGTCATCAAATCAAATCAACAGTAAAGTCACTCACTTACTTGGTTAGCCTAAATTGAAGTTATTATGTACTGAACACAATTCTTTTTGGGAAATACTGGCAATCTTTTGAAGACCAATCGAGAAAAGATTACTTACTAGACACTATGTATAATACTATTACATTTTGCTTTACTTGAGAATGCTTGGTATTTCTTGGAATGAAATTGGTAGGGTGCACGGTATTTACCGGAGTCCTAAAATATCTAATCGCTTATTCCTAAAATAACTAGTATCTTTATTTCTAAAATACCTAAATCATTTTCATAAAATAAGTAGACAATCGACTCATACAATTGTTGAGTTTGATCTTATTGGCTAGTGATGATATTTTAACACTATGCTCCTTTGATTCTAGCTTAAAGTTACTCTTTGAAGTTTAATTCTACTGAAAATCATAATTTAGAATTCAACCATAGAAATTGATTCATCTCATTGCATAAAATAGTCTAAACTTAGCTCCAAATACTTTAAATTAGCTAAAAGTAGTCATAATAACCTTATTCATCCAAAAGTGTCAAAAACCTCTCTAAAAAAATGATGGAAAAGGTTCCAAATGTATTAAGCCGATCATCCGACCTCAAAATGATCTGAAAATTTCATACTCAAGCTGATTCAGACCGAGATGGAACCATCAGAAAATGTATTTTTCAACTAGCTCTGAACCACCCGAGTGGGATGAAATGGAGCAATTGTTGTGACTAGATAAGAGATTCCTTCCATATGGTAGTCCAAGTTCCCACTTTCTCAATCTAACCAATGTGGGACAAATTTTTTTTCTCTTATTTTTATTAATTTCATCTTTTGAAATTTGTGTTCTCAGCTATCATTGTGTATTTGAATAAACTGAGACTATATCTGAATGAGAGCTATTATGAGAAGTTGATAGCTGAGAAAAACTTAAAAAAAAGTGAAAGTTACTACATATACCAACAATATGCATCTTTCTTTTTAATGGGTCAATCATAGGAACTCAAAAGTTAAGTATGTTCGGGTTTAAGTAATCTTATATTGGGTGACCTCGTGCATGTGAGTATGGACAAAATATGTTGAAAATATCCATGTTGGTCAGTGAAAATAATTTTCACTTTTAAAAGCGAGAAATAAATAACGTGACTATATAGCAAATGATGCATAGGAATGTCAGTCAAGGGTAACCTGACTAACTGTGTAATTGAAAGACTGAGGAATTGTAACGACCCTAAATTTTCACATATCTAGAGTCGTCACTAACGTCTCATGCTCATCTATAAAGCGGAAATATAACTCTTACATGAACATCATTTATAACGTAACTTAAAAAACGTTTAAAACAACTTCTCCTCTGGAAAACACAGTCATGGTCTTATGTGTTTAAATACAAAATACTCAAGTTTAGAGAAAATAAAAACAAATACAAATTAATTTAAAACAATGGAATGCAAAACAACCTATTCTAACTTAAAACTAAGAATTTAAATATGAATCTATCCTATGCACGTGCCACAGTCTCTGCTCGCGATGCCGCCGTCCTCCGTACAAGTGCGCCCTGCCCTTTACCTGAAAAACGATGTGGCACACAGCCTGAGTATTTCAAAGAATACTCAGTAAGTGGCCCCACTATAGGGGCCATGCAAATGCAAACACATGCAATCATGATTTAGGGACCTATCTCTAATCATCTTAGGGGTGGCCTCCAGTCTCGGACAAATTGGATGTGTAGTACTTCCCTACACACGACTCACACGTGCGAGTGTGAATCCCCAGGGCGCTCGCACACCCCCTGGACCCTCTGGTCAAGCTAATCTGTAGCGACGTCCGGAGGTCAGCGGAACCCCATAGTGTCATGCAGCTCATGAACACCCTCATCTGTGTGCTTTCGCACCTGTGCGCATACGCGCTCATCATACGGTGCGCGTCCGCACTCATCATCTCTAGGGGAAGTAGCCCTATGCTTATGAACATACAATATGCATGAGGTCCCTCTAAATCCATCATAATGTCTCTTCTGACACAACCCTCTAGTCTCATCTCTTTATTACTCTAGGTAACACATACTTGTGGATATTTATATTAATATCATTTTCACGCTCTTAGGGTTGTGTCCTATGTCGATCTAACGACATGATGCAATATGGCACTCATCATCATATGGCATGCTCAATATGGAAAACATCATCATATTAAGGTAAACGTCACGCAATCATCATACTCATCATATTGCCACAAAGTGCATCAAACATATCAAGTACGACATTCATCAAAATATATATATACTGAGCACATCATCAGGTATCATAACCCACACATCATCATAAGTCATACATCATCATAACTCATATACCGCATCCTACGACATAGTTCATACAACATCGTAACTCATACAATTTTTAGCCTATCCTATAGTAAGGCCACTTACCTGGTTGGCCTTAGCCGAAGTATTCCCTAATTTGTTTAACGTAAGCTCCCGTTCCTCCAGAACTACACCAAATGTTTCCAAAGTTTGCTTCCTATCGCATCGTTCGTCACCTTTTGTTAGTATTTCACATTTTAATTAATAATCCAACTAACCGTGTGAAATTCGGTTCTAAACGGTCTCAATAAAAATTAAATTCCATGTTTTCATTGTTTCTACATTATATATGATAATAAAATTTAAAACTTAAATTAATAATATGTCAATATTATTAATATTTCAAGTGGCTTGTATAATTCAACATTTGATGTTATATCCTATAGATACAAATATAATAATTTCTCATATTTTCCATTTTTCTTCTCTCACTTATTTCACTTCTATGTTATATTTTAATTCTGTTTACCGTACTTGAACAGTACTTGCTATTTTTAACCCGTTCTAATTTTCTTTTATTTCTTAAAATCTTCTCTCTTTTGGTTTTTTTCTTTGAACTCTAATTCTTTTGAGTGGTTCAATTCTACCTCCATATCTAATTATTTTAAGCAATTTAAATCTAATTCTTTTAATCACTCCCTATAATTCTTTTGAGCAGTTTATTCCGAGTGATTTAATTTTACTCCTATATCTAAATAGTTTAATTTTGTTCCACACCCAGATTTTTTTTGTTTGGCTTTACTATTCAAAAATCTTAGGTTTTTTTTTATTTGAATATGTTTTCCTGATCTTCCTTTTCATACTGTTTGCCAAATCTTCGTTCTTTCTTTTTTTTTTTATTTGAATATGTTTTCCAAATCTTCCTTTTCCCTATCTTTCTTCTCATCCTGTTTTCCAAATCTTAGTTTTTTTTTATTTGAATATGTTTTACAGATCTTCATTTTCATCATGTTTTCCAAATCTTGTTCTTTCTTTTTATTTGAATATGTCTTCCAGATCTTTCTTTCCCCTATCTTCCTCTCTTTCTTATCTCCCTATCTTCCTTTCTTTCTTATCTATCTATTCCTGGACCAATTTTAATGTACTCTAGCTAGGATATAGGATAATTTCTAAATTTCTAACTCATATCTAAATAATTGCTAATATCCTTCTTAGACAAGAAGAGGTAAATATGAATACTAACCTTTTCAAATGACATCTCTCTCCTCTGCCTACCATCTCTCCATTATCTGCCCTCCTTCCCGATCTCTCCATTATTGTATAACCATCTCTCTGTTATATGCATTTTTTTTCTCCAGAAAAATATTTTCTTTCTATTTCTGTTTTTGCTGAATTATTGATACTGAAGGAGATATTTTAGGGGATGGAAGAAGAGATTAGAGGAGGTGGTCAGTTTTTTTTTTTCTTTTCTTTATTTTGTTATTTTTATTTTAATACATATATATACATGCATACACACACACACACACATATATATATATATATATATTAAACCTGGAGTTACAGGAATGTCATGAAATGAACAAAAAAAAAAATATTTTTTCTTTCATTGAATTACAGTTACATGATGCTAACAATTGTAACATGTAATTGTCTAAAATTTGTTTTAGAATCATTCAAATAAAAACAATAATTTATATTTGCAATACAAAATTAATCTTGAACTCGGATTCGATAATCCTACCTAAGCATATCCCAATAATCATAAAAAACAGGCTGATTATCTCGATTGTACAAATAAATCCCATCTTGTCTCGCACTCCAAACGCAAATTGAGTTGGAGCAATAATTGGTCAAAAGATCAATGTTTCTATAAAAGGCTTCAAATTCTAAAATTCCATCTTCCCACTCTAATCTACAATGAAAATCCGTGGTACCTAACCAATTACCATGAAACGACCAACTTTGTACCTCGTCTGGGAACAATATATGTAACCCTAAATCATCATTTTTCGAGAAGCAATGGGTATCCAATATGAACATTTGCATATCGTTATGAATCTCTATACTAAAAGGCTTAAAGGAGACGAGAAGTTGGTTTGCTTTTGGAAGGTTCGGCCCTCCGATTTCGAGTTTTGGGACCTTGGTTTTTGGGACTTTATTTTTTGGGACATTGGTTGTGACCACCGACAAGTTAGAGGAGGCTATGAGCACGAGCGCTAGCAATAACATAGGCCGATGCAAAGCCATTGTTAATCTAATGTGGGAGAGAGGGTTTGAGGGTGTGGTTATTTGTAGTGGATGTATGCAAGAGAAGGGAGTTTGGGATTATTGGCTGTGGTTTGGGAATTGTTAATGCAATGCTAAAAATGGGAGTGTTTTGGGTTGTTTTGGATGATTATTGTTGGTCGTTTAAAGAGCCATCCCAAGGGATAGTTATATTAGGAGAAATGTAGTTTTGCACCTAATCTATTTTTTAATCAAATTAATTCATCATCCATTACCAATCATGGTTGCATAAAAAAGTTTAAATGTATTAAATATAAAAGAAAAAATATATATTTATGGTATATATGTTATACATTCAATAAAAATATTTATTTAAAATTTGAGTGAGATTCACAAATAAAATATATATTTTAATAATAAGCCTACCATTTATGAGGTATGTATCTTTAAACCCAAGTCACATTACTCGTCTTCTTTCATGTTTGAGCGTCTAATGGATGTTCTTCGATCAAAAGTGTGTATCGCCTTTGAGCATGGCACAGTGTACCTGATATTTTTCAAGGCGGTTCATACATTGGAAAATTCTCTCTATCGCATCTGATCGTGCTTTTGTTGTCATTTGATCCAATTTTCAACGATCAACGGATGGTCGTTGTCCTTCTGAAAATTCATCAGATAGCGGGATTTTGCTGTCGTTCATAAAGCTCCTTCTAGATTTGACTTTGTGTTCAAGTCATTGTTAGGAAAACTTGGTAGAGAAGATTCAATGTAAATGCCTTTGCAAATATGTATATATGTATAGGGTTAATGCAGTTTAGTAGGTAATCTATTTTTGAATGGAATTAACCAACTTGTATAGAAAGTTTAAAATAGCCTTATGAAAGAAAGTTGCCAAGGAGCCTAGAGGGGTTTGGACTACGACTCAATCATCTCTTCTTCTCTTTACTATTTGGTTCAAGCCTTCTATGTTTTTCAAATTGTTTTGCATTTGGCCTCTTTTTACTAGCTTAGATTTGAAAAGGCAAATTCAAAAGCCGACCAATCAAAGTATTGTTATTACAAAATGGGAATTAAGGAACTAAATACAAAAACTATGTACTATAACCCCCGACAAAAAATTAATGTCCCACGACAACCCTCTTTGTGACATGCAACTCCTAAAACTCCTCCACATCGACCAACATGCAACTCCTAAAACTCTCGAGGACAACCCTCTATGCAACTCCTAAAACTCCCCCAAATCGACTAATTGTCAGTAGTAACTCCCCCACATCGACTAATTGTTGGTAGTCACCAAAAATGGTTCCAAACGTATTAGACCTAAGCCGATCATCTGACCTCAAAATGGTCTGGTCCGAAAATTTCAAACTCAAGCTGGTTCAGCCACAGAAAATGTATTTTTTAACTGGCTCTAAACCATCCGAATGAAATGAAATGGAGCAATTGTTGTGATTCGATAAGAGATTCCTTTCATACAATAGTCCAAGTTTCCGCTTCTCAATCTAACCAACGTGGGACAATTAGTTCTCTTCTTTTTATTAATTTGATCATGTTTTGAAACTCGTTGTCAGGTTTGATTGTATATTTTAATTGCTTACGACATGTGAAATTTTAATATAAATAAATGAGCGTAAGAGTTAGCATTGAAGATTGGTGTTCTAGTTCACTTTATTAGTACACCACACATGAAATTAAAAGTAAATGGAAAGAATACCAAAGATAGAGGAATGTAGTATATAATAGAACAATGTAGTATATAATAATAGAAGAATGTAGTATGTACTTGAAATACAGACGAATGTGAGGACAAATGGGAATGAAAAAATAAAAATAAAAATGATTGATTTCATGCTTTTAGTGTATAGCCCCTATCCAAGCATATCCCAATACTCATAAAAAACAAGATCATCATCTTGATTGTTCAAATAAATCCCATCTTGTCTCGCACTCCAAATGCATGTTGCGTTGGCGCAATAATCGAGTAAAAGATTATCTGTGTTGCTATGAAAGGCATCAAATTCTAGAAGCCCATATTGCCACTCCAATCTACAATGAAATTCGGTAGTGCCTAACCAATTATCATGAAATGACCAATCTTGTTCCTCATCTGGGAACAATATATGTAACCCTAAATCATCATCTTTCGAGGAGCAGTGGGCATCCAATATGAACATGCGCAAGTCGTTATGGATCTCTACAGTAAAACGCTCAAAGGCGGGATTAGGATTGTTTGGTTTTAGAAATTTGGGCTTTGTTTTTTTGGGTTTTGGGACCTTATTTTTGTTTCTGGAGGTTGTGACCATCGAAAAGTGAGAGGAGGCTATGAGCACAAGCACTAGCAATAACATAGGCCGATGCATCGCCATTGTTAATCTAATGTGGGAGAATTAACGCAGGCCGATGCAAGGCCTTTGTTAATCTAATGTGGGTGAGAGGATTTGAGAGTTTGGTTAATTTGTAGTGGATGTATGCATTAGAAGGGAGTTTGGGATTATAGGGTGTGGTTTGAAACGTTCTAATGCAATGCTAAAAATGGGAGAGTTTTGGGTTATTTTGGATGATTATTGTTGGTTGTTTCAAAGAATCATTCCAAGAGATAGGTTATAATAGGAGAAATGGGTTCTTGTAAGTAATCTAAAAATGGGAGTGTTTTGGGTTCTTGTCGGAAGTTACCTTCTACTTTTGTCAAAATCTTCAACTCGTGGCTATTCTTCATGTTTAGAGACTACACCTTTTGTACACGTTTTTCTACTAAGATTCAACCATTCTTAGACCTTCAAAATTAGATAGGTTTGGTTCAATTTCATGTGTTGTGTTACAAGCTGACTAAAGTGATAAATTACAACTTGGAATTTTGAAATTGTAAAAGCAGATATTGTACTTTTTTAGCTTGTCATTTCGGGCTTCCCTTCAAAGTTTTAAAATGCGTCGGTTAGGAAGAGATTTTCACACCCTCATAAAGAATGTTTTGTTCCCCTCTCCAATCGATGTGAGATCTCACAATCTACCCCTTCGAGATCAGCGTCTTTCCTGACACTCGTTTCTCTTTTTAATCAATGAAGAATCTCGTAGAAAATCAATATTTACAAGGTTGAAAGGGAGCCTAAGATAATTTCTTTAAAAACTTTATTTATTATTTTAATTTCATAATTGTTGTAGCAGCCATTTGGAAGATAGTGAGGAGCATTGACTTATTATAAATAGCCTCCCTCTATTATATCACTCACAAGCATTTAATATAAACCACAATATCAAACATTTAAAAACATGACGAACATGACAAAGAGTGAAACCATGTTGGTTTTTACCATATTGATGTTAATAGTGAATTGTGATGGAGCTAACGAGTATGACTACTTGCAGGTCGTAATTCAATGGCAACCAACAACATGTAGTGATCGGAATAAGCCAGAATGGTATCAAGACCCAAGTAATAGATTCAGTATCCATGGTGTGTGGCCAAGCCTATACAATGGCCGCCCTATACAATGTGTTGGCAGCCCCTTTGATGTGAAGTTGGTAAGTATCTTATTTTTCAATTCTAAGTTCTTTGGTATGTCATGCTTTTACATCAACGATCATAATTGTTCAGGTGAACATAGTCCAACCAGGATTGGGTGAAATGTGGCCAAATGTTGCGACAGGGGACAACATATGGCTATGGAGACACGAGTGGGATATTTCAACGCACATCATCTAAGTACAAACCTTCTACCCCTCACGTGTTTTTTTATTTTTTTTTAGCTGCCCGAAATTTTCTGTTTAATTTAAGGTCACTACTGTATACGTACCATAAACGTTGAATGCAGAAGATTTCATTAAAATTTCATAAAACATAACCTTTATCTTAAAACACAGCCATGGACTTACGTGTTTCGAAAACATCTTTAAAACGACACAACACAAGACTAAATAAAATGAATAAGAGTTTAAGTTAAAAACATCCTAGTTTAGCCTAAGTCTAAGAAAATAAATACACTACCCTATGCATGTGCCATGGTCTCGAGTTGCGATGTCGTCGTTAGCCGTACAGGAATGCCTTGCCTTAACCTGAAAAATGTAGTAGCATATGGCTTGAGTATTTAAAGAAATACTCAGTAAGTGACCCCACTATTAGAGGTAAATGCAACAATCACATGCAATGAAATGATGGGACCTATCTTTCGTTTCGTTTCGTTTCGTTTTCCCTACAGTGCAGTCCTAACGGGTAATTTTGGACGTGTACCATATACTCTACACACAGCCCATACGTGCGAGTATGGGCTCACCAGCTAGTTCGCACATCGCTGGGCCACTTTCCTTATCCGGTGGGCATACTCTAGGAGCCCCTTATGCCGGGACCCGTTAGAACTAGTAACCGTCACGGCAGCACTATGCAAAGCATAACGATCATTGTCCTGCCATTGGATGTACGCGTCCGTACCCTCGTGATGGGATAGGGGTATCCCCCTAGATGCATGAACACACGTAATGCATGAGATCCCCACTACTTCTACAATTTCATTATCCTTTGATAGAACACCACTAGCATTAAGTACATATCATATCATTTTTCATATCGTTTCAGATATCGTTCATCATTCATATCATATCGTTTCTCATTCTTCCGTTCTCAGATCATACATAATTCTAACGGGGTTATATTTCATGTCATTTCTCTTAATTTCATGTCATTCATATCATGCTGTATACACACAATTTAAGAGACCTAACATAACGTTTTATGTTTTTAACATAACATTTCATCATATACACATCATACCATGACATATTGCATCACAATGTATCATATCATAAACAAATAATAACGTAGACACTTCATAGTCATATCATTCTCTAACTTATCATAGCCTTAACGTTCTTATACCTATCATAGACATATCATTACATGAACGTACCTTAGTCATATCATCACAAGAACTTAACCTAACGCTATCGTTCCATCAATCTATCACAAACCTGTCCCTTTCTACCCGTAACCTAACCATATTCTTCCATCAATCTCTCTTATCCATATCACTCCGGTATATAACCTAACCTTAACGTTTCGTGAACATTTTTTACTCCTATCGTTACATTTCGTTTTGTGCATCCTTCTTGTATCCTATCTCAAACATATCCTTGAACACATCGTACAGTAACTATTGTCATACAATTCACATATTATAACATATACATAACATATAGGAAGTATATCGATTCACAGACAATTCACACATATCAATATATATGACACGTGCAGAACCACACGGTACGTGTCAACATCAAAATATAACCATGCTGATAGTAAGGTCACTTACCTGGCTAGCTTAAGTCGTTGCCACGAATATATCTTTAATTAAGGTTCGATTCCGTTTTGAAATTCGAGTCAACCTAATGAGCCCATGACATTAGTTTCAGGTTTGAACTCTACACCATTATTTCTCTAATTTACATTGGTCCAATGTTAAAAGTCTAAAATGTTATAGAGTCTGAAATGTTATATATCTATAATTATATTTTTATTAAAAATCTTATTTTTCATGGTTACTGTTGTATAAGAAAGTAGATACAGCTATTTCAAGTGGGTTTTACTACTCTTTGTATTTACCCTCAGTTGTTTACCTTTCCCTCTATATTTAGTTTGTGGTTTTTATTTCCCTAATCTTTTTTTTTTTATCTGTTGCATTCCAAATTTCTAGTGGATCTCTGTTTCCAAATCTTTCCTTATCTCAGTGTTTCCTATTTAACTAATTGGACTAGAATCGTATAAATGATTGACATTTAGTTTCTAACTCAAAGCTAGATCATTGTAATAATTCAATGAAGATCTCACTATAATTGGTTGTGATTTTAGTTTCTGACTCAAAGCTAGATCATTGTAATAATTCAATGAAGATCTAACTCTAATTCGTTGTGATTTCTAAAAAAAATAAAAGAAAATGAAGATTTAATATATATCTTATTGATCAGATCTATTTTCATATGTAAATCTATGGTGAATCTCAACTGGGTAAATGTCATTTTCATATTAGTAAATCTGACCATTATTGTTTTTCTTTTTCTTTTTGCAGTAACGGTACTTTCTCGCGGATGGGTTAATGAGAGATAAATTGGGGAGGGATGAGAGATTAGTAGAGAGAAGTGGGGAAAGATTGTTTATTATTATTATTATTATTATTATTATTATTATTATTATTTTAACTATTTTTGTAATTATTTTTATTTGTTTATTTCTTTATTTATTTTTAGGCTATTACAAAAAAAAAACTAAATCATTTTTTCTTTTTCTTTTTTTTTTAAAGATGATAACCGTAACACACTAGGTCTAAGATTCAAAATCTAGATGAATTCAACATTTGCTTTCATTCAAATATGGTCATGATTCACTCATATGCCACTTGTTTACTCCGGGTTCACAATAAGGACATCGAGCTTTTAACAAATCTAAACTATCATCCATGCCTAAAAATTTTAGAATAATTGTTTTTAAGAGTATGTAAAAGCACGTTTTATTTGTTATATAAAAGAAACCTACATAAAAATGTCAGAAGTAGGATTTGAATCCTCTGGCGCCTTAGACCATTCGGCCATCCTGACAATTTGACGTGGAAAACTAAAATAACAAAATTTGGCATGAGATTGTGACTCTCTATGTTAATTATATAAAATTATCCCTTATGTTGTGAAAAAAAATTCATAGATTTGACTTTAATTTCTAAAAATTAAACTTCAAAACTATTTGAATCCCTTGATCAAAGTATTTAAATAATAAATTTTATAAAATGCATTTTCTGTTTTTTTTTTAAACTAAATTTAAAGTAATTAGAGCTAAAGTTTCCATTATTTTATGCAAATTTTGATTATTTTATGCAATTAGATGAGTCAATTTCTATAATTGAATTCTAAATTAAATAGAATTAGAATTCAATGAGCAACTTTAAACTAGAACTAAAGGAATATAGTGACTTCGGTTTAGGCCAATTAAGTAAGTGGGTGGTTTTGCTGTTGACTTGGTTTGATGACTTGCTCGCTAAATTATGTTATTTTGTTTTTGTTATTCCATAGATGTTTAGTTTTATTTAAAATAGAATTTATGAACGTTTAAGTTCATAATATTGTTTATGAAATATTTTAAATAAAAAATTCCACGCATATTAGACATGTCATGTATGTAATAGCGACCTTATTTTTAATAGGAAAATATGGTAGCTATACAATCATAAATAAATTGGTCATTAGAAGATGAGTACTACTTAAAGGTACAAAATTATTACAAAGGAAACAAACTTTTGATCAAATATAGTTAACAACGAGTGAATGATTAACTTGCATGCAATAGTCATGTGATACCTTCTTTTTCAGTGTCTCAATCATAGGAACTCAAAAGTTAAGCGTATTTTGCCTGAAGCAATTTTAAGTTAGGTGACCTCCAGAAAATTTTTCTGAGAATCATGTGAGCTAGCACGAAACATCCTGAAAGGACCCATATAAGTCTATAGGGATAGTTTTCACTCTTAAAAGCTAAAAGTAATGTAACCATGTCACAGAGAATGCAGCGGGCGTGGGCCATGACAAATGGTATTAGAGAAGTACCTCTCTTAGTAAAATGTGGCTCGAGGACGAACCAAGGTGGAAACTGGTAGGCATGTGACACTGAAGTAAATGAGAGGTATATAAACAAATAGAAATCACATGAGCGACCCTAAGGGTAGGATGACTAAAAAAGACTTAAAAGAATTTAAAATTACTACCTATACCAACAAGGCGTACTTTCCTTTTCACTGGCTCAATCATAGAAACTTCAGTGTTGATCTATGGGGATAGTCTTCACTCTTAGAAACGAGAAGTAAGTAACGTGACCATGTCACAGAAGATGTAGAGAAATGTCATGGTCATTAGGTACCGATTCCAGATTTTGAATTCTAGGCATGGAGCATTACAACTTGCTAATAGTCCCCACAAGTAGACTCAGTAGCGGGTGGCACATGATGTCGCTCCCCCAAACTTTTTGACTTTATAGTTTTTTACAGAAGGGTCACCTATTAACATTATACATAGATGCTTAAAAAGATGACATCATACTATTCTATGATATACGACGAGATCCCACCTCCAGACTAGGATATCGATCCTTCACTACAAGATAAAAGGAAGCTAACCAAGTCTAAAGAACAAAAAAGTTAGTTCACCCAGAGCTCAAATACGTCTCGTCTAATAAAATTGAACTGCTCAAACACCACGTTCTTCCTCAAGGTCAAGGTCAAGTGTGTTTTAAATCTCCAAACAACTAATTACTTGTACAGGTCAAGATTAAATGTGAATGCATGAAGAATTATTACTTTACTAAAAACATGATAAAATGTTCCATATCAATAATTAATTTTTATTTTTAATATTATGTTGACATTGGTGACATCTTTTTGACTTTTCTCATACTTTGCACATCTTTTTAATGTTATAGAAAACATTAATTTATCTCTTATGTCGACACATTAGAACCCCTAGACATCAAAAGGGCTATGAAAGTGTCGGACATGACAATGGAAATGGAAATTGAAATTGGAACACCTTTGAACATATTTGAAAAATTCAAGACAAGGCAATTTCCATAAACTTAACGAACTCATTGAAATCAATTTTACCATCTTTGTTATGATCATATCTTGCAATCATTCTATGGCAATCATGGATGAACACGCCTTGATTAGGTAAGAGCAACCCCAGCATGGACTGCAGCTCATCCGCATCAATACACCCATCTCTATTCTTATCGAACACATTAAATGTCTGCTTCAACTCCTCCAAGCTTGGCTCACTCTCATAAAAAATGGCACCTATTTCCTCACCTCCAAGCCACGATTCATCAATTTCCTCATCGCTGCAAAAAAACTCAAGCTTTTCCATCACAAATTTCACTTCTTCTTTGCTGATTGAGCTGTTTTTGTGTTGGGTGGCCTCAGATTCTAAGGAATTGCCTTGTGGGGAAGCCTTTTCTTTGGGGGGTGAATGAAATAGTGACCAAGGTTGAGAAATAAGGTCATGTATTCGATCCACGAAGGAGAATAGAATCGAGGAAATCGATATCCGATCGACGAGGAGGAGCGTCGGGGCGAGCTTCAAGTTGACAACGGGGAATTGACTCGGCATTGTGATTAATTACTTTCAATCTAAAGAACATTGACGGAATTGGAGATGGGTATTAAGGGTTTATATATATGAGCTGTGTTGGTGCACAAGAAGATGTGCAATTACGTTACAATAATGCTCAACGTGACAAGATGTTGTAAGGAAACTTCACTCCATCTTCCAAGGTTCTTGTTGTTTTGGTTCTTTTATCATGTTCGGAGAAAAGGGCAATGGGTCCTACTTGGCCTGCTTTAATTCAATTTCTTCTTTGTTGGGTTACCAACTTTGATGGTACTTCCTTCCCATTTAAGATTTAATTTCGAGTCAATAGCTATGGTGTAGATATAGGACCGACTTTATTATCGAGGTTTCTTTGTTTCGTTATCTACTTCTGGTCAATGTCTTAACGGATTTATGGTTAAGTTTTGAAAACTAAATAAAATAGTTTTGTAAAATTAGTTTTTATTTTGTAAATTTAGCTTGAATTTGAAAGGTTGGCAAAAAAAAATTGTGTGAAAGCCAGCGTTCTAAAGAATTAAATGGTTATAAACAATTTAGATTTATGAGACACACCTTGTCTTTGTTGGCATTGTTAGGTTTAGGTTTACATTAACCACTAAATGATGGGTTATTGTGGCAACTAAAATGATGGGTTGCTTTGTTTTTTTATTTTTGTGTATTGTAAGTCCCTAAAACCCAACCAATTGTTTTGAATTTTAAAGAACCTAATTTTAGACATTCATTTAATTATTTTGTGTTTAGAGTTTTTATTTTATACCACTTGAACTCTTCTAAACCAATTGGAGAATATACATTATGATGGCTCGAGATCGACTTTTCGGCTGGTCTAATTTGGATATGATAGGCTCCGACCATTTTCTACTTGTTTCAACTTCTATGAATCATTTAAGGTTAGTATGAGTACCTTTTAGCTAGTTTAAATTATTTTGAGTTAAATTTAAATTATTTTATGCAAAATTAGATGAGTCAATCCAGTTTGGGTATGATAGGCTCGGACCCTTTCCTACTAGTTTCAACTCTTTGGAAGCGTTTAAGGTTATTATGACTACATCCTAGTTGGCTTCAATTATTTGGAGTGATGTTTAAATTAATTTAAACAAAATTAGGTTTAACTAGTTTAAATTATTGGTAGATTCGGAGATACTACACATCCAATTTCAACTCTTTAAATTAATTTATACAAAATTAGGTGAGTCAGTCCTGAGAGTAAAATTCTAATTTATAATTGTGGAACTACTTAGGTAGAATTAAATTTTAGAAAACAATGTTAAGTTAGCATTTATAGTAACTTCGGTCTAGGCCAACCAAGTAAATAGCTCTACTGTCGATTTGGTTGAAAGAATTGTTTTACGTTTGATGACACATGCTCAGTGGCCATGCACATGTCATGTGTGTGATATGTTTTGATATGTTTAATGTTATGATATGTTTCGCTATATAATATGTCAAGATATGTCAAGTAACATTAGAGTATAAATGAAATATCATATGATGAATTTTGAAATGATATGAAATGCCATGATATACTATGATATGATTGTTTTAAGGCATGATATGTTATGACATGCTATGATATGTATTGAAATAAGAAGATTTGCAATAAATAACTCCAAAGCTATGATTTTAAAGATTATGCTATGAATGAAATGATTTTGTAAGGTTTTATGTTAGCATATTACCAAGTATAATATGTGAGAAATGAACGGGCCCTCTTGCATAATTTATTTATAATGAAAAATGTTGGGACCTCATGCATAATTGTATGTTTACCTGCATCAAAATACTTCCACCTTTATGATGAGTACAGATACGTACACTATGAAATAAAAAGGAACATCATGTTTATCATGATCCTACGACGGTCACTATTCCCTTTGGGTGTCCGGCAATAGCACCAGAGACGTTAACCCAACCAGCAGGCCCAAGGGTTGTGCGAGCCTATTTGGTGGGCCCATGCTCACACGTGTGAGTCGTGTGTAGAGATACTACACATCTAATTTGCTCAGACAGGAAAGCCGCTTAAAAGAAGACAGTTTTAAATGATACGTCTCATTCATGTTGCATGTGTTTACATTCCCTCACTCCAATAGGTCAAGTGAATACTCAAATCTTGTGCTATTCTTATATTTTAGGTAAAGGCAAGGCTCCCCTATACGATTGACGGTAACGTCGCGTTGAAGATCATGGAACTTGTGTTAGGGTAGTTACGTTTTATTTTGTAGATCTTAAGTTAGATTATGCATCGTTTTCAATATTATCTTTGATTTACTTATATTTCACGTTGGTTATTTTGTTGCTTTGTTTTAAATCTTTTAACGCAAACGTATAAGTCCATGACATCATTTTATGAATTATTTTAGATGAATGTTTTTGCATAAAAGTATCACATCATGCATATAGTAGCAACACTATTTCAATAAGAAATTAGAGCGGTTACCATATTAATTTTTGGTGGAAACTAGAACCGATGCATCAGTAGGACTTGAGATTACTAAAGAACAACGACAACAAATAATACATGCTAGAAGTTGAGATGGTCAAGGGTGTAGAAGGACGTGGGATGTGCAATTTTGTAACCTTCCATAGTCTAAAAGGCTTGTTCAAACCATTAAAATCGACCATTTTATGCTCAAATTGCTCTTCAAACCTCACATCTAACAATGTCCAACGACTTCAATCAAACTAAAAACATCCCGAAATTTCACATTGTTACAAAAGAATTAATCGATAAATATGTAAATTTTAATGATGACCAGAGTTAAAGTTGAAGGAGTAAAATATTGGGCACGACTAAAGTTGATCAATTGATATTATATATCCACTAGGTTGTAAAATATATATATCAAATGAAAATCAATGTATTTTAGCACACTCCACTTCAACTCCTAATTGGGAGACAAAACACATCTTAGAGTTTTCAAGGAAATTTCATATTTTTTAACTATTTGTCGTGAGACTTTGAGACCACTTCAAGATAATGTTATAAAACACAAATTTTGATTTGATTCGAAGACACAATCAAGAAATTTGATAAAATATGACATGAAACGGTCATATTTAATTAATCAACACCGCATGAATAGTTTAATTAAATGGAATTTCCATCAATAATTGAACTCTATAATGCAACAAATGGAAGTGTGTAGTAACGTTTATATTAAGAGAATGATGATATCACTTGGATTATTAATAGAGTTTAGGTGGGAATCTGTCACTTTTGCAACCCACTTAGATTGAAGTTTCTTGGAAATGAGTTTTCTTTTTCAATGGGAACTATATTACTTTAATTTAAAGTCTTTTGCCCTACACGTTTTTTTTCTCTGTTTGTTAGATTCAATCTCTGAGTCAATTCGATCGTTTCTATGAAGATTCTAGTGGGTTGTAGGTAGAGATGTTTATAGAGGGGCGGAGACGGGAAGCCCATTCTCATTCCTGCCTCCTATTATATTACTTAAAATCATGTCATATATGTATGATGCAAGTTATAGAGACCTCATGCATCTTGTATATTCATATGTATTGAGATACTTTCTCATTATGATTAGTATGAACGCGTACACTATGATATTACGATATTGTATTGTGTACACCATAATACTATGTGAGCTCTCTTCCTTCTGTGTCATTCCAGCAACATGAGTGTACACTAATTGAAGGCTAGGTCCAGAGGTATGCATACGAGCCCACCTAGGGTACATGTGCGTGTACATGGGTCGTGTGTAAAGAAGTACTACACATCTAATTTTACCGAGATTGGAAGTAGAGATCAAGATCATGTCACGATACTTTATGAAAGAATAGGTCTCAAACATGATTGCATGTGAATGCATTTCGTAACCCTAATAGTGGGGTTAACTTAATGAGTATTTCTTAAAATTCTCGACCCACATGCTACTCTTATTTTTTAGGTTCAGTTAGGATAGATACATTCATATTGTTTGTGGTCCAGCGATTAAATCAGTGTAGCGTAAATTATGTCCTCCCTATTCGAGGCGGGTTGTAGACTCCACAAGTAAAATAAATATTTCTAATCTTTGATGATAAACTATGTGGAGCTAATTCCGGGAAGTTTGTGATGATTTTAAAATCCGCTAGTGTCCTCTCAATTGGGTTTTAGTGGACATTTTCACATACAAAGCATAACTAAAATATCAATAAAATATTATCATCCTATGTTTTGTATTAATAAAGAAAATGGAAAAAGTAAATATTTATTAGTTATTTTAATTATATGTTTTATAAATTATAAATTTTAAATTTTTTAAAATATATTGACCGAGGTCAATATTTTATTAGTATTTTCACTTTTTAAAAAAAAATTAAGACTTTAACGTGGAGGTTTAATTTAATAAAAAAATATATAATATTATAATATTACAGGAAAAGTTTCTAAGAAATTTAAAGAAATTGACACACCAACGCAGTCGAGAGAAAAAGTGTCTTTTCTGCCGCCCAAAATAAATCAGAATAATAATATAATAAATAAATAAATAAGTTAAAATAATATATATAAAAAAATTGCTAAACTTTCAACTACAAAAAATAAAAATAAAAATTATAAATACTATTAAATTAAAAAAAAAATTATTATAATTAGTTTTGGATGGAATCCGTTAATATTTTATTTTAAAAATATTTTTGAACTTCCTAAAGACTTTGAAATATACCCAATTTTCAAGAGTGTTTAAAAAATATTTTTGAGCTTTAAAAAGTTTCGTTAATTCATTTAATTTTAAAAAAAAATTTCAAAAAAAACTTTAGATTTTTTAAAATGTTCAAAATTACTATTATCATTAGTAAATAAATGGAAAGGTTAGTACTGTATTTCATAAATACTCGTGAACTTTTAAAAGTAAAATTGTTGAACCTAAAAAAAAAGTTGGGAGATAATCTATGAGATTGAGATGTACGACCATAGACATATTATTTTAAAATTTTTAAAAAAAGTTGGGAGATAATCTATGAGATGTACGACGCATGAGTGACCTACAATTCATTGATCCATAATCTCAACTTAACCCATTCCTCACTGGGTGCGGGGCCCGCGTGTACACGTCCTCAAATAAAAAAGACAAAAATAGGCATCGAGGTGGTCATGGCGGCTGCTTGCGTGGCAATCGTGGGTCCCGCATCACGTGCCTCGTTTTTGGAAAAACATGACTTGGATTCAGTGGGCTTCTTCGTCATTCCACGTTAGGCCCACTGATTTTCCTATTCAATTTGCAAACTCAAAAGTTCGCTTATTTTATTATTTTTAGTAAATCATTTTTGGTCTTTCAAAATTTACCTAAATTTTATATTTATTTTCTATCCATTTTTTTATTTCCAAAATTTAATTTTCATTTTTAGATGGATTTTTTGAGTTTTAAATTGATTTTTAAAAACTTTGCTATAATATTGCTTTTTTTTTTTTAATAAATAAATAAATAAAAACCGTTGTTTCCATATAGCACATATATTTTTAATTCATTTTTAATCATATTTGGATGAATTACGAGAGAATTTATGAATAAATCGAGACCCATTTGAATAAGAGTGATCTTGAGGATAGAGTAACAAATAAAAGCTTAAAAGAATTGAAAATCGCTCTTATATCAATAAGGTGTACCTTCATTTCTGGTGGTTGAATCATAGGAACTCTAATTTTTTAACAATTTCATGTCAGATCACTTCTTTGAAATTTTTCTAGAACTGATTGAGGACAAATTATGTTGAAAGAACTTAGGTTGATTTAGGAGGATAATCTTCGCTCTTAAAAACAAGAAGTAAATAGTGTGACCATAACATGACTATGTCGACTAAAAAAAAGTTGAAATGCATCCATTAAAATTTTAAGGATATTTTTAAAATAAAATATTAATTATTTTCATAAATAGTAAAAATATTTTTTAGATTTTTTTTTAGACCAATCCCCAGTTAACAGTGAAGCTTCATACGGTTTTTCTCCACATCTTCACAGACATGTCTATTTTACCGAGCCTCTCTCCGAAATAGTGTCCAAATCGTTACGTCTTTCGTGCGGGTCGGAACTTACTCGACAAAGAATTTTGCTATCTAAGGACCGTTATAGTTACGACCGCTGTTCACCAGGGCTTTGGTCGTCGGCTCCCTTGTCATGAGGTCATCAACTTCCTTAGCTATTGTTCTCAAGAAATGACCAGTCTGGCCCATTCCTCGAAAGAAGTTCTTACCGGATCCCTATCCACCAAAATTTTGACTTTTAATTCTGACGAATAATCATTTAGTCCTACCCTTTCGAAATTGGTAAATGATTTAAACTATTTATAAAGATTAGTACGCAAGGAAGGTAGATATTAGGTAGAAAGTGAATAAATGCTGACTAGGATTTAAAGTCTCCGTCATCATTTTTGTTTTAAAAAAAAAAAAAAAAAAAAAGCAAAAGAAAAAGAAAAAGAATAAAATAAAATAAAATAAAAGAGGGATGAAAGAAAGATCTTTTCAAAGCCACAAACAAGCTTGTGGCTGAGAATCATTCACTAATACTGACGTGTCATTTTCTTTTTTAAATAACGAACCCTAATTCGCTAATACGCCGTCGTTCTGATCTTAATTCTTCCGATTATTAATTTTTTTTTAAAAAAAATAAAAATTGGAAAAAGGGAAAAAGCGGAGAGTTCTCCTAGTCGGATCGGATGTGAATTTTTCTCCACGCTGACTCTTCACTCGTGTCAGATCTCTCTCTCTCTCTCTCTCTCTCTTTTGGATTTGATTTCCAAATGGGAAAATAAAATTACAAAAATTAAATCGAGAGAAAAAAAAAAAAAAAAAAAACAGGACAGATATGTCGGAGCTGAAGGATCCGGCGATCAAGCTCTTTGGGAAGACGATTCCCTTGCCGGAGCCTTCTCCTGCCTCTCCTCTGCCGTCTTCTTTACCTATTGACGATAGCACTGCCACTGTTAATCACGACCGCGATTCTCCTTCTTCAACCGTCTCGCCGGAAGACAATATCGATGGTGATGATAACGACGACGACGACGACGACGGTGAAGATCTGGAGGCTGATAAGGTATGGAGTTGCTTCTAATCGATTTGTTTTTTTGTATTTTCAAATACCCATTTGCTGGTTCGATTCAATTAGATTTTGTTGACTTAATTCAATCCCTTCTCGGAAATTTAGGTTTCTTTTCTCCTTTGATTTTCCTGATTTGTGGGTTTTGTGGGTTCCTCTGTTTAAGTTGTTCTTGATTCTCGTGAAGATTTTGGATTCCTATTTCATACTCGATTTTGACCTATTTAGTGATGTGGGTACTCTTTCTTTTGCTGTAATTTCCATAATTGGCTATGTAGAATTGATGGTTTCAGAATTTGGGGTTTGATTACTGATATCTTTTAGGCTGGTTGCTTGATTTTGGTAATGTATGTTCATAAGGAAATTTGTGTTTTGGTGTATTAGGAGATTATAGGAGGGAAATCAAACGGAACTAATATGGAGGATCTTGATGGAGATGGAGATGAAAACTTGTCTAAAGTAGTTTGTGGTGAGGAAAGTAATCCCTCAAGTACTACCAAGAATGATGAACAGAATGAAACAAGTAACTCACAAGAGAAGACACTCAAGAAACCCGACAAGATACTTCCCTGCCCTCGTTGTAACAGCATGGATACCAAGTTCTGTTACTATAATAACTACAATGTTAATCAGCCACGCCACTTTTGTAAGAACTGTCAAAGGTATTGGACTGCTGGTGGGACGATGAGGAACGTTCCTGTGGGTGCAGGGCGTCGTAAGAACAAGAATTCTGCTTCTCATAACAGGCAGATTATTGTTTCGGAGGCGTTTCAGCATGCTCGAACTGATGTTTCTAATGTTATGAGTCATTCTAGTCTTAGGCCTAATGGGAATGTGTTGGCATTTGGTTCGGATACGCCTCTTTGTGAATCGATGACTTCGATTTTGAACATTGCTGATCAAACAAGACAGAATGGCAGTAGAAATGGATTTAAGAAACCTGAAGCTTTGAAAATTCCTGTGGCTTATGAGAATGGAGAGCATGATCATCATCAGTCTCAGGAATCTTGTGCTAATGAAGAAGCTAAAAGTGGAAGACAAGATCAAGTGATTCATGATTGTCAAGGCTTTTTACCTCAGATTCCATTCTTCCCTCCTGGGGCTCCTTGGCCTTACCCTTGGCATTCACCACAATGGAGCTCTCCTGTTCCTCCTCCTCCTAATTTCTATCCACCAGGCATTCCTGTGCCATTCTACCCGGCTGCTCCGTTTTGGGGTTGTACCGTTCCGAACCCCTGGACCCTCCCGTGGCTTCCGCAACCACCCTCACTGAGCCCCATTACTCCAAACTCTCCAACCTTGGGGAAACATTCAAGAGATGAGAATGTGAGCAAACAGAGTGATTCACGGGACGCTGCACAGGAAAAAGATAACAAAGCTGAGAGATGTCTTTGGATACCGAAAACACTGAGAATCGACGACCCTGGCGAGGCAGCGAAAAGCTCCATATGGGCAACTCTAGGAATTAAGAATGACAAAACTGATTCAGTTAGTGAAGGGCTTTTCAAAGCCTTTGAATCGAAGAAGGGCGACGAAAAGAATCACAAAACCGAATCTTCTCCAGTGTTGCAAGTCAATCCAGCTGCATTGTCGAGATCTATCAAATTCCACGAAAGCTCGTAAAAAGGATCCAAAAAGTCTGATCATCAAACGTTATTTGGACAACACAAGTTGAAACCAAGTTAGAACTTCTATGTGTTCATCACTCAGTTCCGAAACTGTATAAATCTTTCGACCCATCCCACAGCTTGAGTTCGGTAGCGGAACACGAAAATGAGTTGATTTTATGTTGTATTTGTAGTGTTGAAGAAGTAGGAGGCATTTTGTTTGTAGTCTGGAAGTTTGTCTGAATGATGATGTAAATAGATATACATATATATATATATATATATATATATATATGTAAATGTATGGGATGAAGGAAGAGTTAGTTAGTAGCAGAATTAAGTGAGGTGTAGTAGTAGTACAAATAATGACTAAATGCGTTCTTCAATAAATTCTTAGAAATCAATAATTGATCTTGCTTGTTATGGAAATTGTGGTTCTTATTATTATTATTTTTTTTATTGAAAATCGTTCTGACATGACAATATTTGTTAGCGGTGGACTTGTGTTGTTAAAGAGTTGAAAACCGTGCAAGATTGGAAAGCACCCTCGTTTTGTCATCCCTGCAACTTTTCAAGTTTTGTATTGAACGTATGGCATGACATAACTAGGACCTAAAATTCATCTGAGACTCTGTTCACACCCCTTTTTGTCTGAATAACGCTAGTAAAGAGTGCCTGTCAAGTTCAGAAAAAGGAACGGCTTCCCCTGACCATTAAAGGAAAGGCTCGATGAAGGGAGGGGAAGGAAAACGCTTTCGGAGATAAAAAACGGAGAAGGGTCGTCTTATCTAATGGGAACACGCTTTTTTTTTTCTTTGTCTCCTATAGATAAGTGTTGTTGAACTGTCATCACAAAAAAGCCAAGCACCTTTTTCTTTTTATCACTTGAAAAGTTATTGAAGAATCCAAACAAGTGGCACCAAAAGGCACAAATAAAGAAAGACAATGTTTAATTATGAATTTTGTACTTGTGGATCATTTATACATATTTAGTCTCTATCCTTCCAATTTTATTTTAATTTAATATTTTACGTGCTTGCGAGGTTAAGGATCGAAGAAAATTTTTCAAAGGGTTTTTCTCGATCGATAAAAAGGTAAATTAAGAAATGAGTTGCTGGGTTCTAACTTAAACATGTCACCAAAAGGTCGAGATTGAAATCTCAACCACATGTATTGTGGGTGATATTAAGTAAAGGTTAAATTACCGGTAGCTCTCTAAACTTTTTTTTTTTTTTTTAATTTTGTTAAAAACTAATTAATAATCTCTAAAAAAATTTATAATCTCTAAATTTTGTTTTATAAATTTTAAATTTATTTATGAACTTTCACGTTTAATGTCTTATTAGATACAGAATTGAATTGACTCGTGTTAGTTCGTGGGGATATTTTTTACTCTTAGAAGCAAAAAGTAAATAACTTGACCATGTCGTAGGAAATATAAAAAAAAAATATATCAAAATGTATCCATTTCGAATCATGATCCAAATTCTCGACTAAAACGAAGAACACGAAAAGATATTTAGAATTATTGGTGGACATTGGGTGTCTATGGTGGGCCCAAATCACGTGCTCAAATTTAATCACATTGCTTTTTATTTATTATGTGTGTTTTTATTTGTTTATTGATTTATTTATTTATTTATTTATTTGGTTTGGAACTCATCATTTTAACTCTAATATTCATTACATTATTTGTATGAAAGCTATGGATTGGTGAATGCCAACCCCTCATGTTTCTATCATATCATTCATCATTTTAACTCCCATATTCATTACATTATTTTGTTATTATTCAATTTTACCCTATACTTTTAATTTCATTAAATTCTTCGTTAAATTTTAATATAAGTTTCGATAACTTATACTCGAGCAGGTTGATTTGAAAAAAAATAAAATAAAAATTGTATGTTACATCGACTTTAGTGTGAAACATTAATTGACTCGGATTAGGAAGACCTTCCACTGAATGCCTCCTTTCTTGCCGTCAACGGAGAGTAAGCAAGCGACCTTGCTTGCATTATAAGGGGAGTAATTTTTCGAGTCTACAAAGCTTCGTAGTTCTCCCTCCCCCTTTGCCTCGCCATGGCATTAGATCCATAATGATTGGCGAGTCGGGAAATTCAAACTACTAACCACACACGAGGTTTGTGAATAAGTAATTGTCTGATAATGAGTAAGGAATGTTCGTTAGAGATTTTTGATGAATGTCAACTAAGTCTTGTAAATAAATTACTCCCGGTAGAAAATAGAGAAAAATGTAGTAAGTTTAGGTTTTGAATAAGAGGACAAAGTTGGACTTAAACTCAGTTTGAATCTTAGACCATATATATTAGTACACCTACGAGACCCCTAATTTACAAGTTACCGTGCAACAACTTTTCCACCTTGTTGCTTGCCGCTTGCAGGCTCGAAAATCTCTTTTTCGCCTCTTCTCCATGTCTCAATTATAAATGATTTGCTTCTTCTTATGTAACAATTACAAAGTTGGTCATATCAACAGTGTTATCATGATAAGATACCGAACATTAACCACACAAATGAGTAGAAATTTAATTAAAAATGTAAAAAGTTTAGGAGGTAATTGAATTAGCAAGGTTGGTAATTAATTTAATGAGTTAGGGAATAAACAATTTTATAAGATATAAAATTAAAGTGAATCCCAATGTGAGTTAGTGGTTGATGACTCTACATTCAATTATAAAAGTAAGTATGTTCACTTTGCCTGCAAAACCAAGAACACCCAAGTTGTTCATTTGGATTGGAGTTGTACTTTATTGAAAAACCCTAATTTTTTCGCCTTTACAAATACGTAGGTTAGATCTCACATCGATCGGAGAGGAAAACAGATCATTTTTTAAAAGTGTCTGGAAGCTTCTCTCTAACAAACGCATTTTATGATCGTGAGGCTGACGACGATACGTAATGAGTCAAAGCGGACAATATCTACTAGTGTTGAGCTTGAACTATTACAAATAGTATCAGAGTCTGACATCGGTTGGAGAGGAGAACAAAACATTCTTTATTAGACGCGTTTTATAACCTCTCCCTACCAAATGCGTTTTAAAATCGTGAGACTAACGATCTGGTGGTAACGAGCTTGGATTGTTATCTTGTATCTATTTGATTTTTAAATTTTAAATATTTTAAATTTGTATTAAATAAATCATTTGACTTTCTTAGATGTTATTTTTTAAAAATTTATGTCACTATTAAATACAAAATTTAAAATTTATACTTAAAAAAATTCCAAAATTCAAAACTCCCGAGAATCTAAGCGTTTTCTTATCTTATTATCAAATTTGAAATCATTACAATTGAGATTTTTTTTTAACATTATATATTTATTATATGTTATCTCTCGATTGGAGCTCACCTATCTTTTCCACTCAAATGATAAAGATGGTATGGATAAAGATCATGTGAAAATGAATACACTAATAGATTAATTCAAGAACGCAACTAAACAAATCTGTAATTGAACTAGTATTCGATGGATCAAGATGTTATTCCTTTCTTACAGTTTCGTTCGAACATTTGATGTTATGATAATGATATATATCTTAACAAATCAAACTAGGTTTAGTGTAGCGGGTACATACCTAATTTCAATCATTTAAAAAAAGAAATAGAAGATTTTGTTGGCTTATATTATTCTTTTATTTTAACTCCAGCTAATGCATAAATTATTAAAAAATTTAAATAATATGAAATTTGAAAAAAAAAAAAAGGTTTAATTAAACAAAGTCAACTTTGGTGGATTATTTAAGACCAAGTAATGAATTTGACTTAATTATAGAGTTCTTTTTATAATAATGAGCCCAAGAATAATGCCTTTTTGATACCATATTTGAAGCTTACTTTATTTTTTTAAATATCTAAATTAATAAAAATACTTATAACTCAATAATAAATTCAAAAAACAAAAATAGACAATTTAATGTGTGACTGTGGTGGTACAATTTGACGAGTAACTGTCACAATTTTATTTCACGAATACCTACATGTATTTCGTCCTATAAACATTTCAAAACAATATTTACGTGTAATTATAGATACAAACAAGATAATGCACGCATATCTAACTATCACTAAGAGAATTCAACACGAAAAGCATTTATCTCAATTCAAATAACAGTAACATGCTAACTCACTCCGAATTCTCCTTTTTTAAACTCAATTCTTCGTCCATTCGTACAAATATTCTAAATCAGTCTTAGTTTTAGTCTTATCCAAGTAATTCTAATTTAGACGTGAGAAAGATTATGAAAAATGATGCCGAAATAATGTGAACAAACCATATATTTAGTATAAAAAACAAAACTTTAGAAGGCCAAGTAAATGATTATGTTTTTAAGAAAGCATTCAAGTCTTCTCTTGCCTTCGGCTTATAAAAAAACTCCATAAAATAAAGCTCAGAAAGGCTGTATGCTATATATATATATATAATCTTGAACTCACATAAAACAAATCTGAAAACGGCGATTGAGTTGGAGATATCTTCAAAAACCCCATTTTTATAGCCTTTCATCCCTCGTTGCAGTTAAGTGGCAGCACTTACCTATTTTCTCTGCAACCAACAACGAAAGAGAGAACAAAAACCCAGTTTTTGTCTTCTTTCTTCATTGATTCATTGATTGATTCATTCATAAACTCGTAAATCTAAAACCGACCCATCTCCCAAAATCCCCTTAATTCAAATGGGTCGCTCTCCTTTTCTCTCAATTCTTCTTCTTTCTCTCTTAATCGCACCCTGTTTCACTAATGGTACATATTTCATTTTCCTCTGCTTTCTTCTTAAAAACCCCTGTTTTCTTCCCTTTTTGATGTTTTAATTTAATGGGTTTTTGGTTGTTTTGTGTAAATCTCAAGGATTTGGAGGCAAAATGAGGATGATGGAGGGTGTTGATACACAACATGACTCCAATGTTCAATTAAAGGTAATTAAAGAGGGTGCTTTTTTGGGGAATCTGAGGGATCTGAAAATGGTGTTTGATTTTAGGGTTGAAAAATTGCAGGAAAGTGGAGAAGAAATGAGGAGGAGGATGATGATGATGATGGAGACGATGGATTATTCAGATCCAGAACCAAACACCAACGTAAAAGGTGGAGGCTATGTTTCTCCTCCACCTCCTCCCCTTCGTGGATGAACTTTTTGATTCTGTTTATGTTTTTGTTCAGAGTTTTTTGTTTGGGAAAGTTAGGGAAAGAAAGCAGTTTGGTTGATATATATGTTAAATTGCCTGGTTTTTGTTTTGTTTTTGTATAGAGTTTTGTTTGTGGTTCCGATGTGGGATTCAATAATAAATGATGCATTTTGTTCAAGTTTTTCCTTTTCTGTTCCTTATTGTAAATAATGGGAAGAAATTATCTTAATGAAAGTTTTATGCACAACCTAAAACCAAATCAGAATTATTTTTTTGTTACATGATGATAAATGTTGTGTATTTTTGGAACTCGTAGCATCATGAGAACATCATGAGAATGAATTCTCATCTCTTCTAACCCGTAGCATCATGAGAACATCATGAGAATGAATTCTCATCTCTTCTAACCCGATGACGTTAGCATCTCACTTAGAGTCCTTTGGCAAACTTGCTCTAGTAAAACAAATCTTCATCCTACATCCAAATTGATATGAATATTAATATATGAGTTAAAAGATGAGTTTGAGTTCTTTATCTTATATGAATATATTTAGTCAAACTTAGTCTCTTCACCATCACAGCTTAACTTTATCTATTTCACTTATAAACCCATGATCATTCCCTAAATTAGTCGATGTGGGACTTCCATCATCCAACAAGTCGATGTGGGACTTCCATCATCCAACAAGTCGATGTGGGACTTCCATCATCCAACACCTGTAACCTCAAATTTAAAGAATTAAAGCTCTAATTCACTTCTACATTGGATTAAGTATAAAAATAATTGAGAAATTTAAGGAAAGCAATTGATTGAGAAGTTTTTTAATATACAACTAAAATTCATGTTTTTTTTTTTTTTTTTTTTTTTACTTATTTAATTAAAAATACTTTAAAATATTTTATTAATAATTAAAAAATAAAAAATATTTTAAAAATGTTAAATTAATTTTGAATAATGAAAGAAATATAAAACTAATGGATGTACTATATTTAAAAATACTATTTTTATAAGTAATATTAACACTTTGTTAACTTATATAAATTCTTATAAATTTTTTTCTAATTTTTTTTTTTAAAAGAAAATTAAAATTAAAAGTTTCTGGTTAAGGGGTTTAGGGAAAAGGAACTGCCTTGGTTTCAACTTCCAAGCGTCTTTCTTTCTCTAACTCGTTTCTCCGTCTCCGTTTCTTCGCTCTTCGCCTCTTCCGACACTCATCTCCTTCGAGTTTCAGTTAAAGCTCCAACCCTAGTGCGCCCCTAACTTCCTCCGCTACTTGATTCTTTGCTCTCCCCCCGAACTCGTGAGGTTGATGTTCTGATTTTGATATGTTTTATTTGATTTCTGCTCTATATACTCTCCTCCCTTCCCCTCCTCTATTTCTTTGATTTGAATCATGTTTTCGTATGCTGTATGAGTTACATTTGGATGTGGACAAACAATCGCAAATTTGGCAATGTTGCAATTATTTTGATTCATTCTTCAACTGATCTTCAGTTGTTTTTCTCATCAACTTTTTGATTCCTAAGAAAAAAAATAGCAACTGATATTTGGTATTCTTAGTAATCTTCTCATCACCAAAACGGAACTAGGGACGCTGGCTGGCTTTAATGAAATCTATTTCTACAGTTAAGACCGCCATTTTCTAGGGTTGGGTAGCCATAACTTTCAGTATATGTTTATAATTTAGTGTCATTTGTTTGTTTTGGAGGAAATTCTATTTTGTAATCTATGGATTTGTATCTTCTTTCATGGCTATTCAGGTCTGAAGTGCCTTCTCATTTGTTTTAAGAGCTTTAGTGTGTATGAAAGATGTCAAAATTGCGAGCACTCTGGCAAGCTTCTGTAAATTCAACAAAAAAAGGTTATTTTAACGACTATTATTTTATCTGCGAGCTTCAGAATTATCTGTATATGAATAATTATTCAGTCAGCTTAATACCTTCTTATTATGGTTATGGAATACTTCTAAGGAGTTTTGAGAAGATATTTTTCAAGTGACTTCCATTACCCCCGTCAAAGTTTTGCAATGGGGCCTCTGTTGAGTCATTAGCAGTCTTCTTTGAGAATCTCATCGGCTGGTTTGATTTTATAGATTTGGAATTGGAATAGTTTCACAAGGAATTATAGATTTGTTAGCCGTGCTTCTTGATGCTGAGTTTGAAGTTAAATGTGAGATTTTATATCGATTGGAGAGAGGAACGAGTGCCAGTGAGGATGCTAGGCCCTGAAGGGGGGTGGATTGTGCGATCCCACATCGATTGGAGAGGGTAACGAATGTCAGCGATGACGCTGGGCCTCGAAGGGGGTGGATTGTGAGATCCCATATCAGTTGGAGAGGGGAACAAAACATTCTTTAGAAGGGTGTGAAAACTTCTCCCTGGTATATGTTTTTTAAAAACCTTGAGGGGAAGCCCGAAAGGAAAAACCCAAAGAGGACAATATCTGCTAGCGGTGTGCATGAGCTGTTACAAATTGATCTTCGTCTCAGAACTCAAGCCACGGGAAAACTGATGGAAGACCCTCACTACTAGCTCTTTACCTGCTTAAAAACAGCTCTCCTTCGGGATAGAGAAAGAGATGACAGCCGTGGTGCATTGCCTCAGGACGTGGAGGTACTACTTGCTAGGAGTCTTTTTTAGTCTTATTTCCCTATTTATTACCTCTTTCTATCATCAGAGAAGAAAGCGTTTTAAGTGACCAGATATGGACAGAAAGCGGGGAATGAAAGACTTGAAAGGGAGTTTGTAATAGCCCAAACACTCTGCTAGTAGATATTGTCCTCTTTCGGCTTTCTCTTTCGGGCTTCCCCTCAAGATTTTTAAAACGTATCTGCTAGGGAGAGCTTTCCACACTCTTATAAAAAATGCTTCGTTCCCCTCTCCAATCGACGTGGGATCTCACATTAAAGATCCTTGAAGTTTCCATTGGGGTTTTCTAAGGAGTTATCAGATTTGACCAGCTGGATTTTTCTGTAGCTCCTCTATTTTAAGTCTTTTATATCTCCTATTTTGTTTTGGATGACATTCCTCGTTCGTTCTTTTGTTTTCATTTCCCTTTTTCTTTTCTTTTTGCTCTCTCACTCTGTATTGGAGTGTGAACCATTTGAACAATTTGTTCCTTCTTCATTTATCGATGAGAAGTTCGTATCATGTTAAAGAAAGTGTTACCTTCTCTAACCCCAAGTTGTATATGCTACCTGTATGATTGATGTCTATTTATGCCTTTTCTTTTGTTTTTTTGGATATCATATTATAGCTCTCGCTTGGAATGTTGAAGACTGGATACCACCTACTGAAAAATACATATTTAGTTTCAATGCAAAGCAAGAAGTTAAGAAGTGGCATTTATATTCGGATTCGGAGTATGGAGGTATGTGCATGTGTATGTTTATCCTTTAAGTATTTCTTTATATTGCTCCATAAGGGGGAAAAATAGACCTTTAGCATTCTGATTTGGTGTCAGTGCATTTTCACTTCTTTCCCCCCCATTTCAGGTTTTTTCATAATATTTTTTAAAAAGTGAAATAGGAATGCAAAACAGTTCAAGTCCCTTTATTAGCTACAATCCTTTTGTTTGCTCGATCTTCATCAATAACTTTTGACAAGGACATGTAGTAAGTTGTTTAAGGATCCATTTTATTAAACTCTGTAATAAAATATTTAGTTTTCTTCACTGGATTGTTTTCAGGAATGTCTACAGCATCTTTGGAGATCACTGAAACTGGAAATCAGCTACGAGGTATGTAGCAAATTGTATCTCTTCATTTAAATGCAACTTATAAGCTTGAAAGTTGTTGGTATTACTCTATGCTATACATTCTTTTATCTCTCCAAAACATATATTTCACAAATGCATTGTTTTCTCTCACGTTTTCATCATTAGAAAATGTACTTTTTTCCTAAAGCACTGTGTAAAGCTTTGTGAGGTCCGAATGTATGACATGCGATTGGAATGGTTTTTCTTAGCAAGTCTCATACTAAATTATAGGAAAAGTTATGTAGTTATGGACGACGGAAAAGCACGATGATTGTTGATGAGGTGCCATTACTAATTCTGTAGCAAGTTAGGGGAACACACTATTTACTCTCTAACTTAGGAGGCTGAAGAAATCTTGTAATAGCATAATCAGTTACTTGGTGTGGATTGATATTTTCTTTCTACTATATTCGTGCAAAACGACATGGCAAAATTATAACTTGCTCTATAGTCCGTCAAATGCATATGTATCAACCTTTTATTTATTATAGGAGTATTCTCTGGGAAGCTCTCCTTGGATGTAAATGAGAATTCAAGATGGAACATAAACAGGAGTGGTTTTTGTGGAATGCGCTCCAAAAAGGTGAAACATATTCTTGCTTGTTTTTAGATTTTTTTTAAAAATATTTGTTGTTGCTGTTGTTGTTATACTAGATTTGAATGTGTAACTGCTGACTTGCTGGGTTACAAGATTAATCAACCCTTTTACCTCAAAACATAACTGCTTGTCACCAGCTCTTGATATTTGGTTCTCTTACCTTACCTTACAACGTCATTTAGTTGATGACAAACTCCTTAAGAAGAATTGTATATCATGGTCTACAGATTGACAATCAAGATTCCTTAGACATTCCCTAAATGGCAAGAGTGTCATAAATGGTATGAAAATGCCTAGAAAGTCGGCACCTCTTAGCTTGTATTTGACATTCTGTCCATTCAATTGATTTTCTTTCATTGCATATGTATCACTGTTATTTTCTTTTGCTTTTAGTGCACCCATAGGTTATTTTCCCTCGAATCTCTGTTTTCCATATCTCCTTATATACTCCCCAAAGATAATTTAAGTGCAGCTTTTGAACCCCCTCATGCTAAATTTAAAAATGAATTTGTTCCTAAGAGGTTTCCATTATGTCAATAATATATTTTTTTCGTTCTTTGGCTAATTCTTGATCTTCTATGTTATCTACTTCAGTTTGATGGCTTCATTAATTTGGATTTGTATGATTCCATTGCGTTGAGGCTTAAAGGAGATGGAAGATGCTATATATCCACTGTAAGTTCGTTTTTCTTTTCTTTTTTCCCTCTAGGTAATGAGTGTAAAGGCAAGAAGATTTGATTGTATGTGCTTTGCCTACTATAGCCAACTGAAAATTTGAAGCATTTACATGAATATCTGTAAACTTCTCCACAGATTTATACTGAAAATTGGGTAAACTCACCAGGACAAGAGGAAGATAATTCATGGCAAGCATTTGTTCTAGCCCCTAAAGATGATTGGTATATTGCCAAGGCAAGTGGCCTTCCACATCTTGTAGCTTGCAAATTGTTTATATGGCTTACTGGCAATTACGGTATACTGTTATATGAATGCTCGAACTTTGAATCTTGGAAAGAACAAAACCTTAATAAAAATGTATGAACATTTTTACTTTTGATTTGGGTTTTTATGACGGTATTAATTAGCACCATAGCCTTAATTTAATTTTCTTCTTGTATATAGGAAGTATGTTATTTGAGTTCAACAAATATATAAAAGTAGATGATTCAAACTTTTGACCTTTTGGTCAAGGCTATGCACCTTAATCAGTTGAGTAATACTTGGGTTGATTCCATTGTTTTGCAAGGTTAGACTAAGATGATGGTGAATTGAACATTGTGATGTGGATGAGTTCAAGCTAACTAAAACTAACCATTCCGTTTTGTCTGAATTTTCAGATTCCTCTTGATCGATATTTACCAACATGGAGAGGGAATATAATAGATTCAGAGATGGAAATGAACCCATCTCGTATTGTAAGCATGTCTTTATCAGTGAATGCTGCTGCTGGCGTTCCAGGTGCAAGATCTGGCCCTGGTGACTTCAATCTGGAAATTGATTGGATCAAAGCCTTGAGAACTCAGTGAGTGAGTTGCTGTTTGGTACACTCTTTCATGCCGTTTTGTGCTTAAGAGTAACATAATTTGCACATCCAACGAAGAAAAAAAGAATCAATTTTGGAACCAAATTCTGCTCCACGCTTCTTCTGTTGTTTGAAGAAGAAGGTAGTTTAGAACATAAAAATACAGAGCCCAATCTGGATGTTTGTGCATTGAAGGTGCCATGTATGTTTCAAGGGAAGGGAAGACTACAAGATGGGCTTGACCTAAAGCTCTTATAGACACCTTATTTATTTATATATTGTGTGTACTTGGATTAGGCATGTATGGTTGGAGACCTGTGAAAATACAAAAATAAATGAACACCATGCTTTTTCTGCATGGTTCGATTCTCCAACCCTACATAAATGCTACATAGCAAAAATTTCAATATTTCTACACCATTTTCATCCTTTTTGTAAGTTTAGTGGGTGCTATCCATCAACAGTTTTCACATGTTTTCCCAAATTTGACACGAAAAAAAGGTTAGAAAACTTTATAGTAAACCTACTTTACCTATATCGAAATTGTATCAACGCCATCTTTTTCTAGCGGAGAAAAGTTGTTAGTATATCATATTAAGACCTTCAATCAAATCTTTTTGAATTTATAAGCATAGTCGATATTTTGAGGATCTAAAATCGTTTAGCTTATTCAACTAAAATTTTCTTTTGTTAAAAAAAAATTAAAAATTTAAGTTAAAAGTTTAAAAATACATGTAACGGTAATAAATCTTACTGTCGAACTTCATGAATACACATTTTATTAAAATATATTATGTCAACGATAAAGAATACAAGAAGTAAGTTTTGTGGAGAAAACTTAAGTTGAAAAATATGGTGTATTGAAGAAAACCGGTTTTTCCAACAGTGGGCATCGGTTGGACCGTTTGGTTTCTTTTTCATAAACCGAAAATCATTGGTTTACTATGTGCGAACCCACGCCAACGAACCGGGATTCAACCTCACCACAAATCGTTAGAACAGATAGATGGTTGCGGCTGCGAGGAGACGGCGAATCGTTGCTGGTAATTGCCGACTGATATTTTGGGGTTCATTCAAAAGATAAACACGGGCTGCCTAATGATATGGAGGTAGTAGACATCTTTTTGCTGGAATTTTTCTGTGCAATTTGTTAGCTGGGTATTCTTCGGTATGGCTTTCGGTTTATAAAAATCATTTACTTATTTATTTTTGTTCATTATACTTGGGAATTACTGCCTTCCACTGGTGTAGTTAGTAGGATTGAGCTTGTTCTGAGGATGAGCGGATGGATGGATTCTGCCAAAAAGCTTTGCATAACCTTAAAAGCAAACACTTCTAACTAGAAATTCAAAGCATTGCAATGGCTATGTTAAAGCTACCAGTACCAATTAGTAGCCTTGCTCCTGTCAAGTTCACGCCATTTCTATCTAAGTCCAATGAATTGGCTTCTCCTCTCCTGGACCCAATGAAGCTCTTGAAAGTGGCTGCAGATGCCAAAAACTTAAAATTTGGTAGAACAATCCATGCCCATTTGATCATTACCAATCGCCTCCCTGGAGACTGCAGGGTAAACCAAATTAATTCTCTTATTAATTTGTATGTGAAATGTGATGAACTATTCATTGCTCGGCAGATGTTCGATAGAATGTCGAAAAGAAATGTGGTTTCTTGGTGTGCTTTAATGGCTGGGTATATGCAAAATGGGAGTCCCTTGGTAGTTTTTGAGCTGTTCAAAAAGATGATAGTGAAGGATAATATTTTCCCCAATGAATATGTGATTGCCACTGTTATATCTTCTTGTCGTGATAGTCAAATGTATGTAGAGGGGAGGCAGTGCCATGGGTTTTCCTTAAAGTCTGGATTGGAGCTTCATCAATATGTTAAGAATGCACTTATTCAGATGTACTCTAAGTGTTCAGATGTAAGAGCAGCATTGAAGATATTAGATACTGTGCCAGGTTATGACGTATTTTGTTATAATTTGGTTCTAAATGGGCTTCTAGAGCATTCACATGTGAGAGAAGCTATAGAAGTTCTGAAGTTAATGATTGATGAAGGCACAAAATGGAATAACGCCACTTTTGTTACGATTTTTCGCATTTGTGCTAGTCTTAAAGATTTACAATTCGGTAAGCATGTTCATGCTCGAATGTTGAAAAGCGATATTGACTACGATGTTTATATCGGAAGTTCTATCATTGATATGTATGGGAAATGTGGTAATGTGTTGAGTGGAAGAGCCTTTTTTGATCAGTTGCAAAACCGAAATGTTGTTTCTTGGACAGCAATCATGGCAGCTTATTTCCAGAATGGATTCTTTGAAGAAGCATTAAATCTGTTTTCAAAGATGGAAATTGATCACATTCCTCCTAATGAATATACACTGGCTGTGTTGTTAAACTCTGCTGCAGGTTTGTCCGCACTAAGCCATGGTGATCAGTTACATGCTCGTGCCGAGAAATCAGGTCTCAAGGGCAATGTTATAGTAGGGAATGCCTTGATCGTAATGTATTCCAAGAGTGGGGACATTTTAGCAGCACAACGCGTGTTCTCAAATATGACGTGTTGTGATTCCATTACCTGGAATGCGATAATAACTGGTCACTCTCACCATTGTATCGGTAAGGAAGCGTTGAACATATTCCACGACATGTTGACTGCTCGAGAATGTCCAAATTATGTGACCTTTATTGGTGTTCTTTCTGCTTGTGCCCATTTAAGTTTGGTAGATGAAGGATTGTACTATTTTAATCATTTGATGAAACAATTTGGTATTGTTCCTGGGTTGGAACACTATACCTGCATTGTTGGACTTCTAAGTAGATCTGGACGACTTGATGAAGCTGAGAATTTTATGAGGTCGAATCCAATCAATTGGGACGTTGTTGCATGGCGCACCCTTCTCAATGCTTGTTATGTTCATAGAAATTATGATAAAGGGAAACAAATAGCAGAGTACTTACTACAGATGGATCATGAGGATGTAGGTTCTTATATTCTATTATCAAACATGCATGCGAGAGTTAGGAGATGGGACGGTGTCGTTAAGGTTCGAAAATTGATGAGAGAAAGAAATGTGAAGAAAGAACCTGGAGTGAGCTGGTTAGAAATAAGAAATATTGCCCATGTTTTTACATCCGAAGATAATAAACACCCCGAGTCGAGTCAGATTTATGAAATGGTAAGGGACTTGTTAACCAAGATTCGACCATTGGGGTACATTCCTGATATTGCTGGTGTTTTGCACGATATTGAGGATGAGCAAAAGCTCGACAATCTTAGCTATCATAGCGAGAAGCTTGCCGTAGCATATGGCCTGATGAAATCACCATCAGGTGCACCGATTCGGGTGATTAAGAACCTTAGGATGTGCGATGATTGTCACACTGCTATCAAACTTATTTCAAAGCTTGCAAATAGGACTATAATTGTTAGAGATGCCAACCGTTTCCATCATTTTCAAGATGGTTTTTGCTCGTGTGGAGATTATTGGTGAAATTTTCGATAAGTTTCTCAATGGCTTGAATGTTTTGATGATAAAACGTTTCAAGCCATGATTCTGTGGTAGCAGAGATATCAACATACTCTACTATTTCAGGCTGGTATTAGGCACACATGACACAAGTTGAGCCGACTAGGTCTGCACGTTGGGTATGTGAGTTGTCAATACCAGTTTTCTTATATTTTCATTTTTCTTAATATCTACCGATGTCATTTAATATTTCAATTGGTTTTATAACGACCCAAGTCCACCGCTAGTAGATATTGTCCTATTTGAGCTTTCCCTTTCGGACTTCTCTTCAAGGTTTATAAAACGCATCTTCTAGGGAGAGGTTTCCACACCCTTATAAAAAAATGTTTCGTTCTCCTCCCCAATCGATGTGGGATCTCACAATCTACCCTCTTTCAGGGCCCAACGTTTTCGCTGACTCTTGTTTCTTTCTCCAATCGATGTGGGATTCCCAATCCACCCCCCTTTGGGGCCTAGCGTCCTTATTGGCACACCGCCTCTTGTCCACCCCCTTCGAGGCTTAGCTTTCCTTGTCCCATCGCTCGATGTCTAGCTCTGATACCATTTGTAACGGCCCAAGCCCACCGCTAGCAGATATTGTCCTTTTAGGCTTTACCTTTCGGGCTTCCCCTCATAGTTTTTAAAATGCGTCTTCAAGGTAGAGGTTCCTACACCCTTATAAAGAATGCTTCGTTCTCCTCCCCAACCGATATAGGATCTCGTAGGTTTCTACTTTTCCCGTGGTTGAACATGTAGCTATTTGGTTGGGGTGACTCTAGACAACTTGATTAATTGGAAGATTACATCTCTGCCTACAGTCTATGGTGGGCTTGTATGGACTCCCTCCCACCAAAGAAATACTAAATTCTTACAACAGTGGCACGGCAGTTCAACCAAGAAAGGAAGTCCTTTGGGAGGAGGGTGATTATGGCTATGACTTGAATGGCTCATCCACTAAGAGACAAAAATGATAGATTGATCTCTGGATTTGCCTCCCTAAAAAGGCCGAAGATTGGCTGCTTGAGGCTGTGATGGGAACCTGTTTTAGAGGCAAAGCTAAGATCCTTGGGGCTGTGCGTTAAAGCTACTTTATGGTTAACTTGAAAGGAGCATAATCTTCTTTTGGTTATACAACGCTTGTTGGAATATTTTCTGCTCTCAAAGATTGCCAATGCTTCAAAGCTAAATCACTTCATTCATTCTAGCAGTGGGAGGAGGAATCCCTACATGAAACTGGAGAGAGGCTCAAAGAATGCTTGCGAAACTGCCTGAATCATGGTATTCAAATACAGAACTTATACAATGGTTGCCAACACTTGAACGGTTGCTTCAATTGAGGGGCACTTTTCTCCCAGACTTAAAAGTGTGTGGAAGCTCTCTCTAATAGATATATTTTAAAATCTCGAGGTGAAGCTCAAAAGGGAAAATCTAACGATAACAATATCTGCTAGTGATAGGCTTGTAATGACTAGTAATTTTTCTGAAATGCATGTGACTAACAAAGTATGCTGGAAGGGCTTATGATGGTATGTAGAGATAACTTTTACTTCTAGAAGCGAGGAATAAATAATGTGACTAATGTTGTAGGAGATGTAAGGGAATGTCTTGAGTGTCATCCAATCCCATCACATCCCAACAAGATCGAAAGTTCACTTTACACAAACTGTATTTCCCTTGCATTTTGGTTAAAAGGACACAACATTGACCTCTCCTTGCCTGACTGCTCAGTTCTGTCCTGTCCTATAAGCTCTGTAAAAAGCCTAACAATCATTTAATACATTGAACTGCTTTATTAGAACCACTCTCAATCCCACAAAATCTTCTCAAAATTTTAAACTTTTTGGAGTGTTTCAGTTTCCATTTCCCTTCATAAACTCCATTGGTCCTTCTCATGTCCACCAATCCTCTTCTTCTTCCTTCTTTCTCCCTTGCCTTTTCTTGCCAAAACCCTCTCTTTTTCTCTTAATTCTCTGCTTCTCATCATTTGACAGTTTCTGTTTATATGTATTTATGCTACTTTTCATCAAAGCTCTTGCATGTGGGAAGGAGGCTTCAAAGTAGTGCAGCCAAGGATGACTTGCCGGCAACCATTTAAATGAATGGGGCCTTCTTTATTTGGTCGGCAAGTCATCTCTGGCTATGTAACTTCCTCCTTCTTTCATGCTAGGTGTTTATTGATGAACATCATTCCCAAATTCATCCATTTGGTGAACGTTTTCTCTAACAACTGAAGCTCGCTTGTCTGTAGATATTGTCCTTTTTAAACTTTCAGATTTTTTTTCAAAGTAAAAAAAAAAAACGGGTGGAAAAGTTTACACTTACTTATAAATAATGCTTTAGTTCTCTTTTCTATCTAACAAGATCTCATAATACACCTTCCTTTCTTAGCATCCTCGTTGACACTCTTTACTTTCTCCAATCGATGTAAGACCCTCCAATCCATCCCTTTCGAGGCCTACCGTCCTTGCTAGCATACTTTGGGGCTTAGTCTCTTTGCTGACACATTGTTCAATGTCTAGCTCTATTACCATTTGTCTATTGATATTGTCTTCTTTGGGCTTTCTCTTTCGAATTTCGCGTCTACTTTGAATGAGTTTTTTACACTCTTTACACTCTTATAAACAATGCTCAGTTCTCTCTCACCAACGTGGGATCTCTGTTCTCTCTCACCAACGTGGGATCTCACCACCGTTTCTATTTGTTTGGTTAGATCATTTAGCTCATATTTTGTTTTCGGTTCATGATCTAACCAAACAATAGTTTATATTCGTTTGTACACTTAATTAGGGTCATGATACTATTGTGTAAACCAGAAAAGATTGATGACTTGTAAGGCTAAAAAACTCGAACATTTCTTCAAATACTAATACCCATTAAGTGCATATCCCTTTGATGAGATCCTCAATATTTTCTGACATAACAATTCAAACAAAGAAACTAATAGAAGCATCACATCAACTCATTAAAACCGCAAGATTCACATAGATTGACCAAATGATTATGGATCCATGGAGATCACTGAAAGATGATAACTTTATAGGCCTATACACACAAATTATTACCCAAATGAAAGAAGAAGAAGAAGAAGAAGAAGAAGAAGAAGAAGAAGAAGAAGAAGAAGAAGAAGCTAAATGGAGATGAAACCTTCATTGACAAGAAGACCAAAAACGAGAACGAGCAGGCCGGCTGTGATGCACTCAGTTGGAGAAACCCATGTCTGTGAATAAGCTGACAAAGTCAGGGCTGCGCCCACCAGACCTATCAGGAGAGAGCTCAGATTCTGATTCATCTTCTTCCTCTTCTTCTTCTTCTTCTTCTTCTTCTTCTTCTTCTTATTTAATGAAACTCTTGTCTTTACACACCTTCCTTTAGCCAACATCAAAAGTCAACTTTGTAGAAAGAGACAATGTGTGAACAATGGTTTGTTTAATCACAAATCATA
This sequence comes from Cucurbita pepo subsp. pepo, assembly GCF_057944985.1. NCBI lineage: Eukaryota > Viridiplantae > Streptophyta > Magnoliopsida > Cucurbitales > Cucurbitaceae > Cucurbita > Cucurbita pepo. The sequence continues at coordinate 8,354,210 of NC_141801.1, forward strand.
AATGCTGTCCATAGGTTTACTATTACTATTATTGTTATTATTTATTTATCAATTGGCCTCACTTTTTTTTTTTTTTTCTCAACTCATTATGACTTGTTCTTCCATTCAATTCCGTTATGAAAATTATTTGTGGAGATCTTAAAACATGTCTACTAGAGAGAAATTTCCACAATTTTATAAAGAATGCTTCGTGACAAATAATATCAGAGCCAGACACCAGGCGGTATGCCAACGAAGACGCTGGGTCTCCAAGGGGGATGGATTGTGAGATCCCACATTAGTTCAATAGGAGAACGAAACATTTCTTATAAGGATATGGAAATTTGGTATCCATGTTTTAAATAATATTTAAAATTTTAGAGAGTAAATTAAAAAAATTTGATAGGCAGCCCATTTAATTATATGAAGGATGGTAAATCAATTGGCATGTGGTTGTGTTGGAGCTTTTTGTTTGGTAAGTTCTTAAATAACCTTTTTTGTACACATCAATTCCTTATTAAACCCTTTTTGTAGGCTATGGATTGCCAAACTTATGAATCTTTGTAACACAATTTGTGAAACACTTAATACTATGAGATTTCTATTTGACTTGTCTATTCATTTCTTTTATGCCTATGATAGTGTCACGGCCTAATTTTCATTATAATAGGGTGCTATTCAAATTTATTGCAAAGAGTTTCAGGATATTATTACAAATCAAAGTACAAATGACTCAAAAAAAAAAAAAAAAAAAAAGGACTGACGCTCCAGAATGACCCTTTCTATGACACACGACTCTCGAACACTCATCCACCTCGATCAACAACGTGCAAACACTTGAAAAAAAAAGTGAATATAAAAATACATAATAAACAACTCTCATCACATCCTTAACCTAGTAGGTATCCATGGGTTTTACTATGAATTATGGAAGTTCGAGCTTAGTTTCTATTACTATCTGAGTGTCTGGGTGCGTCAAAGTTATGAGTTGTTCACTAACTGCTCATAGCCCACTCTGAGTTTAGTGGAGGTGGTTCACCCTTTTCAGGGCATCGTGGTTCTGAGCAACAAGTCCCATCTCTAAGGTGAGCTACTCTTTGACTTAATATTGCTTTGCCTATGAAATAAGTTATGGCTTTTATAATTCAAGTTTATCTCTTATTCTGTTTCTATTCTTTCGTTAAGCTCTTTAAATATGAATCGGGTATTATAATTCTTGTCTTCACTCTTTTTAACTTCTATTTTCTTTTCAATTATGATCTAAGTTCTTTGTTGACGATTCAAATAGGTACATTATCTTAGGAGAAAGTCTCACCTAAATTAGTCATAGACATATGTTTTAATTGTGTAGGCTCTTAGAATCACTTAGAAAATAGTTGAGTAGATGCTAAACTCGACTTAAGATTGTAAGTGTTGATTAGGATAGGTTGCAAGCGCATTCAGATTGTATTATGCTCAACCATATAAAACTCGAAAGAGTGATTCGCAGGTGCATAGCACAACACTCGTTGAATGAGGTCTGATTCTAAAATGTAGACCGAGCTTCAAGAGCATTAAGTAACTAAATGGGGTTACAAGGAAGAACGTGGTAGGGTAAATAGACATCACTAATTAAGTTAAAAAGAGTCCAAAACATAGCTGAACCAACCCTAGAGTATAGAATGGGCTTCAAAAACATTAGGTGACTAAATGGGCTTGCAAGGAGGCACATGGGCCAAGTAGGGTGCACAGCTTGCTCAACTCCATTGCACCTTGTCACATGAGTTGAGGTATTGTAGTGGCTAAAATCTTAATTATTTGCGTTAAAGAATGCTATGCATGGGTCAATAGAATAAGTGCTAGATTGGAAAAAGTACTTCAAAATCGAACTTATCATGGTCGCTAATAGTCAGTCGCAAGACGCCTACATAAAACCTAAGGACACGTGACATTGCAAAAGCTAAACAATGTTCATTGGTCACCCACGAACAAATTCTTCCACGTTCGTTGGCATGATACATTTGATTGGTTCATGTCATGTTACATCAGTAATATTTCATAATTCTTTTGAATGATAATATAAATCCATGGTAGAGGAGATTAGTGACATAAACATATATTAATTACATTGACCAAAAATTTATATTTTCATATTAAACTCATATGATGTTTGAAAATAATTTCCAATATAGAATGAAATTAAACAACTATTAGAGTGTTTTAGAACCTTAATCTTAGGTTAGGAGGTGACACCTAAGTTGGAACACTTAATATACTAATAAGTAGTTGGTTTCAACTTTAAGACTTAAAAATGTTTTTAATTTTTGAAGACTTTTGAAATAATCATAACATCAAATTTAAATTAAATTAATGCAGACTTTTGATGTGGCTGTCAACAAAAGATCTATACCAAACCAAAAAAAGTTAATATTATCCTGTTTGTGGTCTTGAATGTGCCACAAATTCGTTTGTTGACTCAACTTTAAAACATTCTTAGCATCTTCAAAAACCATACATTCAAACCTAAAACTGATATAAATGCAGGTATCCCAAACCTGATGTCATGGTTTTCATCACGACATCATCGTCATTCGTATTGGGATAACACATGACTTGAATATTTTAAGAAATATTCAGTAAGTAACCTCACTTTTAAGACAAGAATGTACACACATGCAATATGGTGGGTCTATCATTTTAACAAAGCATAGCATGACCTTTGACACCTTTCTAGTTCGGACAAGTTGGATGCTTAGTACTTCTCTACACATGCCTCAGTTTCGTTTGCACACCCCCTTCGAGCTAGGCTAACGGGCTCTATGTTGAACACCCTGGAGGGGAAGAGCTCGAACAACATCAAGGTGAACATAATGTTGTAAATTATGAGTCATAATGTACGCGTCCATGCTCATAATAGTGAGAAAGTATCCAATGCACGTGAAACACAAATATGCACGAGGTCCCCATAACTTATAATTATAGTATAATTTATGATACAAAAGAAATCTCATTCTTTTATAAGTTTGTAAATTAGGCCTACATAATTATTCTTTCATACATGGTATGACTTTCATGCCATGGTCTCCATCAATATCAATAAAATTCTCATTTATTTATATTTGGTCGACGTTATCAATAATATTTTCTTTTTTTTCGTACGTAAATTGGTATAATCTTTAGAGAAAGTCCTATCTTTATCAATAACTTTGTTTCAATTCATATGTAACAGTTCATTTGATGAATGCAAATTTGAAAAGCATTATGAAGCTTTTCCCAATCTAAGTTATCCAATATTTCTAAAAGAATCGTGTTTTTGTTTCATCTTGTGGATGGCCTTCAAAAGAGCAGGTAGGGTTTCTTGTTTTGTATTTCCTACTATCTTTATGCCCAATTCTTTAACTATGCACCACTAAAATCAATCTCATATATCTTTTGCTCTACTTTAGTTTAGCCTTCAATATTGACTTCTTCAATCTCCACCTTTCACTACTTTAGTATCTAAAATTAATAAAAATTTGTCTAAAACATACTCTTATTTAGGGTTTACGGTTTAAGGGTTAGGGTTTAGGGTTTACGGTTTAAGGGTTAGGGTTTAGAGTTTACAGTTAATATATGAACGAAAACAGTCCATCAATACCTCATTATCTACCCAACATTGTAATGTTATTTTGGAAACTTCATAAATATTTTTGAAACCTGGTACTAAGATAAATGTATTTTATTATTTTTTTTTAATTCAAAAGTGTTTTTTAAATTTTTTAAAAAAAGAAATTAAAGGGTGCTTTTGTGATGTCCCCTACATGGGTGGAGAGGAGAACAAACCACATTTATAAGGAGGTGGAAACCTTCCCCTAATAGACTCGTTTTAAAGCCTTTAAGGGGAAGCTCGAAAGGGAAAGTCTAAAGAGAATAATATCTACTAGCAGTGGATCTGGGCCGTTACAGCTTTTAAATTCTTTGGAAAAAAGTATAAGGATATTAATGAAAGTTTTGAAAAGGGTATTTTTGAAACACTCTTGAAAGTATATTTGTGAAACGATTTTGAAAGCTTGGGAATATATTTGAAAAAGAACAAGATTATTATCCAATAACCTCTAAAGTTTTAATGATTAAAAGAATACATATATGAAAGGAATTAGTGATTAAGCAAGCCAATTCTTTTTTAAAAAACTTAGATTTATGATGGTTTGGTCATACATACCTTCTTTTTTCTTTTACATAAAAAAGTTGATTCAATCAAAGAGACTCATTTATGAGAGAGACATATCCCATATACACTTCTTTTCTCTTCTTTTTCAACAACCAATTATTGGGTTTTTTTTTTTTGGAGAAAAAAAAGGGGTGACAAACGTAGTTATATTTGCTTAAATCATTTCCACGGTAACATATATTAACCTTCGATGAGCTTAAATCATATATTCATCAAACCGTTAGTGAGTTTTACCTTTGCCAACCAAACACAGTTCATGCAGAATTCAAGCTTGTTCAACCACACACGTCATTCGTGCATGCATGTTTAATCGTGCGCGACACAATCACATCATATCTCATTGTCATCTTGGTTCCCTACAATACCATTCATGCATCGTGATGTCATCCCATGTTTCGGGACACATCGACCATCTAGGCTTGCTCGACACATCTGTTGGGAACTGACCCATCTATCGATTATCTCATCAAGACATCCCAAACATCCATCCATTTGGGTTCTCTCGAGCATCGGTGTAACGACCCGAAATTTTCTACTTAATTTAAGTCGCTACTGTATACATATCCTAAATATTGAAGGCAGAAGACTTCATTTAAATTCCATAAAACATATCTTTATCTTAAAACACAGTCATGGACTTACGTGTTTCAAAAACATCTTTAAAACGACACAACAAAAGACTAAATAAAATAAATAAGCGTTTAAGTTAAACACATCCTATTCTAGCCTAAGTCTAAGAAAATAAATACCACTATCATATGCATGTGTCATGGTCTCGAGTTGCGATGCCCTCGTCAGCCATACATGAATGCATTGCCTTAACCTGAAAAACGTAGTAGCACATGACTTGAGAATTTAAAGAAATACTCAGTAAGTGACCCCACTATTGGGGGTTGAATGCAAGAACATGCGAATGCAAGGACGGGACCTATCCTTTCAATCTATTTTCTTATGGTGCTGTCCTAACGGGTAATTTGGACGTGTACCATATACTCCACACACAGCCCATACGTGCAAGTATGGGATCACCAGTCAGTTCGCACACCGCTGGGCCACTTTCCTTGACAGGCGAGCATACTCTGGGAGCTCCTTAGGCCGAACACCCGTTAGAACTAGTAACCGTCACGACAACGCTATGTAAAACATAACGATCGTTGTCTTGCCATTGGATGTACACGTCCATACCCTCGTGATGGAATAGGGGTATCCCCCCAAATGCATGAGCACACATAATGCATGAGGTCCCAATATTTATACTTTTATCATTAATGAATATAACCCCGCTATCATCTTTCATACTTAACATGTCATTTCTCATTTTTCACTCTACGTATCATACATAATCCTAACGGAGTTACATTTCATTTCATTTATCGTGATATCATGTCATTCATAACATGTTGTATACATACAATTTAGAAAACATAACATAACGCTCCATTTTTTTAACATGTCATTTCATAACGTGCAAGTCACAACAATTACCTCAATGGTCACACAAAACAATCTAAACATAACACATCACATCACAATATATCGTATCATAAACATGTCATATTGTAAACACTTCGTGGTCATATCGTTCCCTAACTTATCATAGCCTTAACTTCTTATACCTATCACAGTCATATCGTTACGTGAACTTACCTTAGATTGATAGAACAACAAACCTATCCCTTTCTACCCATATCCTAAACATATTCTTTCATCAATCTCTCCTATCCATAGCACTCTGGTATGTAATCTAACCTTAACATTTCATGAACGTATCTTACAACTATTGTTACATTTCGTTTTGTGCATCCTTCTCGTATTCTATCTCAAACATATCCTAGAACACATCGTACATAATTATTATCATACAATTCACATATTATGACATAACATAAATATAATATAAGCATACCGATTCACAGATAATTCACACATATTAGTATATATGACACATGCAGAACCACAGGCACGTGTCAACATCAAATATAACCATGCCGATAGTAAGACCACTTACCTGACTAGCTTAAGTCGTTGTCACGAATATATCTTTAATGAAAGTTCGATTCCGTCATTTGAAATCCAAGTCAACCTATGTGAGCCCATGACATTAGTTTCAAGTTTGAACTCTATAAAATTATTCTAATCTACCTTGATCTATTGTTAAAAGTCTTGAAATATTATATATATATATATAATGCTATTTTCACTTAATATCTTATTTTCTATTATTAGAGTTGTAGGGAATATATTGTTAGTGGACAAAATTTAATGGAGTGTCTTGTCTCTAATATTTTCGATTTTATTTTTAGAATATGTTCACCAAATCTTTTCTCAATCTTCTCTCCTCATCCTATAAATAGATTTTCATTCTCGACCGGCTCATATTTATTTTCTAATTATTGGACAGATTTATTAATCTAATTAATTGGATACAATGAAAATGAGATTTGATTATTACATGGTAAAATATTGGATAAAGGGAAGAAGATAATATTGGATAAAGGAAAGAAGATTTGATTCTAAATTACTTTCTTATAACCATAACTATAAAAGAAAAGAAATCTAAGATAGGATTTTACCGTAATTACAGGAAAAAAAAATCTCTAAATCTGCCATTTACTCTGTTGAAAGCCATTTTACTTTTTTCTCAGATCTAACGTTTGTTTATTTTTGGACCAACTATGATATTGTGCCGTGGGTTGAGGAGAGAGGATGAGATTGGGATGAGAGGTTAGTGGAAAGTGGTGGGTAAGTTTTATTTTATTTTATTTATTTTATTTTTAAGTAATCATTTCTGAGTTATTTATTTATGAATTATTATTATAACTATTATATATATATATATATATATATATATATATATTGGGGCTATTACAATCTGACTCTCTCGTATCCATGCTAAACCATTTACAATATACGTTCCAGATAGCATGTGCATAATTCAACCTCCAACACATGGATTGTGGCACAATACCAGCACACCCATGTTGTACTGTGATGTTCAAAGAAAGACGCTCGAGATGCTCATCCCATGATGTCTGCCCATGCTCTGATACACGCATGTACCACATGGTAGTTTGTTAAAGCCACAGGGCCCAGTGGTGGTTGAGAGCCAACGCCATGCCTCCCCTATAGTATATTTTGAGGCATTTCCAATCCTTCTTATGTAGACGTCATTTTGGCGAGCGGACATACAGACTCATGCATAATCCGTCAAGTATCCGTTTGAAACCATGTATTTTGTATGTATGTCTATAGGTTTGAAACCATGTATTTTTTATCTGTCAAGTATCCGTTTGAAACCGTCAAGTATCCGTCAAGTATCCGTTCGTATGTATGTCTCATAGAGATGCTATCTCATGAAAAAATGGAGATATGAATTGCATCATGTGTATATCATGATTTAAAGCTATGACGACCTCATGTATTTTGTATTTCATCTGCATCAGGATATTTCCCGTTATCATTAGTGTGGACGCATACCCTATGATATTATGTACACCATGATATTACGCGCGCTCCTTTCCCTCTGTGGCTTCTGGCAGCGTGAGTGTATGCTAGTCGAAGGACAATTTCAGGGGGTATGTATACGAACCTGCCTGATGGATCTATGTGCACGTGTGTTGACCACGTGTAGAGAAGTAGTACACATCCAACTCTACTCAGACTAAAAAGTAGAGACCAAGGCCATAATGTTTTATAAAATGATTAGTTGTACCATATTCTCATTTCCTCACCCCAAGTCAAGTAGACCAAGCCCATAATTTAAAAAGTTATGAAGTTCGTGACATCATGTGATTGTTTTTAAATGAATGTTTGCATGTATTAAATATTTCAATTGACCATCAATTAAAACATGTTTTTCAATCATGATATTTTGGCATAATAATATTTTTCAATCTTTTGTTTTAGTGGTTGGAGAAGTTCTACCAAATTACATATTATACCTCGATGAAACTTTTTCTTTTTTCCTTTTTTATTTCAAAACAAAATAACCATTTATCCTTTAAATAAAAAAGAAAAAGAAAAAAAAAAATAGAATACAATTATTGAAAAGTTTTGATAAGATAGCCAAATAAAGGAAATGAAAAAGGATGGTCATAAATATAGCAATATAAAATATTTTAAATACACTCAAATAATAAAAATATCTATAAATTTTATATTTCTTTTTAAAATTATGTTTAAAGTTCAATAGTAACTTATAAAAAATCTAAAAAAAAAATAATTTTATTATTATTATTTAATGAAAATAGTCCATATATATATATATATATATATTTATGGTAAAAATACTATTTAACAAAATAGCCTTTCTAATATATTTTTAAATTTTAAAAAGTTTAATTTTAAAAAAAAATTAAAAAATACACGAATGGTTAGTTTTGATAAATCACTCGGGATAGATTATCTCTTTTTAATGTTACTTTGAAAGTTTATTATAATTTTTTTGAAATGGGTACTAATAATAAGATTATTTTTGAAGTTTTTAAACCCGTTTAAGAATTAGAGAGGTCTACCAATAAAGTAGAATTGAGAATTTTAATCTCCGTCCTCATAAATTTCTCATTTATTTTTGGATAGATAAGAGTAAAGATTTTTGCCGATAATTTGCAGAGATTGATCTATCTCAAATTTTCCATTTTTTAATATGATAAATCTCGAAATTTTCAGTAATTTCTTTTACTCGAACACATAAAAAGTTGTCCATAACTTTGTGTGAAAGTCGGAAAGTTGATCACAAATTTTGACTTTTATTATTTGTCGTGTTGATAGTAATTTAAAAATTATATGTAATCCGCTAAACATTATATGAATCTACCCATATTAAGAACAAAAAAGAAATATTGTGTGAACAAAGAGAGTGTAGTAATCATGTATTAAAATTTCTCATGCTTTTCCACCACTCATATCGTGCCATGTGGAATAATGTCGTGTGACTGTGTGTCGGCGAGTGGGAAGTAGGGCCTACATGACGCTCCATGTCAATGTCTTATTTCTTTGACTGATCGAATCTCTTACCCAAACTCTCGACACCGACAAACAAGGCTAGAGAGATTTCCTCGTTCTTTGTTTGCAAATTTGTCATTTTTTAAAGGCTAAAAACACTTTTGATCTCTAAATTCATCCATTTGTACGAAATATTTGACGTCGGAGTTTCTCTCACACTCATGCCCGACCGAATCTTCTAGCACCACTCCCTCATACCCTTAGTCTCTTCCTCCAACACTTCTATTACGGGCTCCTCCTCCGTACTAATATCGTGACTACATCTTCTTATTCCTTCTCTCATTCTCTTTATCCTCCTCGTCATCCTTCTTCTTCACATACTCATATTCTTACCTCGATTCTTCTCATTTTTTTTAGCATTTAGTTTTTATTCTTCAATTTTAAAAAATATTCGATCTTATATCAGTTGTAGATAGAGAGGGAAATGAAACATTCCTTACAAGTGTATGAAAACTTCTCCAAAACTGTGAAGCTGACGAAGATACGTAACAGAAAAGACTAGAGTAGACAATATCTGCTAGCAAGAACTTGAACGGTTATACAACCTTTTGTCAAACCGACCTAGGAGATGAATAAAAGGTGAGTGATGGATGGAATAAGAGCCATTGGATGAAGAGAAGAGTTTGCCCTTGAGATTGAAATTCCTTAAAATAGATATAAGCAGCCATGCGCAATTGAATCCATAGGCGAAGAGTTTCTTGAAAAGGAAAGCTTTAATGCCATTTTTTTCTTTTTGTTTTTCTTTTATTCACATAATTGAAAGCCTTTTATTTTTCTTGAATAATTCATTTTCCAAATAAAGAAACTCTATCTTATATGGAACCAATAATAGGGTTTATCAAATCCAACATATCAATTATTGTAATCCCACTTTTTTATAGGCAATAATTTTTGGTAATAGAATAAAATAATAATAAAAAAGAAAAATACATTGTCGTATTAATTATCTGACATTTTTCTTTTAATTTTTTTTTTTTTTTGTTAGTATAAATTCTCTCAGTTGATGTATGATTTTGAAGCAAAGACGTACCATTAACGTCATATCTCAAATATGGAAAACTCACACCCACATGATATTTCACAAGCATACGGGATGTTACTGGAAGAACGATATCTCTAATAGCATGTAATAGGTAAAGGGCATTTTAGTCTTTTCACATGCTACGAAAAGTATACAAGTGGAGCCTCAAATCGTCACTTCTCAAGGTTAGGTAATGCATAATGGCTTCAACCATGTCCAATGATGTGAATGCTAATTCCAAAATGTCCAATTAATTAAAATATCCTTTTTTTTTTCCACCAAAAATAATTAGTATGAATTAATTTAATTTCATTAAAAAAAATTATTTATTTGGACCCTCACAAAAATGTATGATAAAAATGAGAATTTTTGTTATTAAATAATTCCTTCAATATATAATGCTCATCAAGATATGCTTTTCATATTATATTCCTATAAATCCCTTGATTTAAAATAAATCAATTTAAAATTAAAGAGCTCATTTAAAAAATAATTATATTTCGCTTTTTTTTTTTTTTTTTTTTTTTTGGTAAAGGCAATTTTAAAAGTCAATTCAACTTTACAATTTAATTTTTTTTGTCGTTTATAATTTTTTAAAATAAAATATAAAATATATATTTTAAAATATTCTTTGTAGTTTTCTATTTCTTGTTATCTATATAGTTTCTAATTTATTGATTTCATTCAATAATTCAAATGGGTCTTATATTTGGTAGACTAATATTTTAATATTTACTAATTTGCAAATGAAAAATGTTGGTAACTATGTCTAGTGGTATAATTAATTCAGAAGACTATAGAAGAAGATCATGATTGCAATTTATAAAATTAAAACTTTTGGCTTTTTTTTAAAAAATATTTTAATATTTTTTTAGAATTCTAAAAAATTGTGTTTATTATGAAAAAAAATAATGCTAAATTATCCATAATATTAAGGACAAAAATTATTTGTCGGTGGAACACGACAAATATTTTTGAATATAATAAGATTAGGTTAGATTTTGTTGATATCTTTTTAAAATTTTCAATTTTAATGATATAATTGTATTTAGAAAAAAGAAAATGGGAGCAACATGATATATTTTCGTGTCGATTTTGACCACTAGAAGTTCGAGCAAAAGACCCATATGTAAAGACGCTTTGAATTTATATAAGTTATTATATTATATTAGAGTGTTAGAATGTTACCAACTAATCTCTAACGATGAACTGTTTATTATGATAGAATTTGTATATGTACTATAGTTGGTAAGTACACCGCCGCGCCCTACATGATATGAACTCATATGCGTATTAATGTTGTGCCCTACACAATAACACATGAGGTCACTCTATATGTACCAGATCTACTAGGGTCTGTTCGAACGATATGAGCATGCATTTGAAGACATTTCCTATATGTGTATGATGTGATTCTATTAGAGTCGTACTACCTGACGTTTCCTATGTTTTTCTAGTAAGATTATGTTTCTAACTCCTTATTTGGTCAAATTTCAAAAATGGAAGGCAAATTGATTTGGCTACAAAAGTTATTATCACCCATGTAAACGAAAGGACAAACTCTTTTAGACAAGAACTCATAACTCACTCAGAACCAAGATCAAGTCGCATATGATCAACATGTGAAATATTAATCTTCTCAATTAATAAGTTTAGAAAGAGATTAAGTATTTTGTTAGCTAGTCTTATACAAATTTATTGTATAGGATAACACCACTAGCATATCTCCACAGGAACGATTTAGATCAAATTGTTTGAATAATTATAAAATGAGTCTTTATCATTGACAGACACTTAATTTTAACCATATATTTATACATGAGGCCCGCAACATCATCCTTTAGCAAACATGACATACATATTTACTTTTGTTCTCAATATATAACATTAATGATATTCATATGATACATGACTATTTTATGAACGATCATTCAAAACATTCCAAATAACACCGTCCACTTAACCAAAAGTTGTTGAATCAACCAAACACAAATTATTAACATTACGAATCAATCAAACTAAATTTTGAAACTTAATCGAAAAGATATTAGTCAACTCGGCTAGAACTTACTCAACAATAATTTTAAATCTCGTTTGATCAGTCTAAAATTACAAAATAAGTTTAGACGGATTCTTTTTCAAGCTCATCTCAAATACGATGCAGTAGTACTCGTAACCCTACGAGTGGCTACAAGTCATGCTGTAACGACAAACCACATCGTATGAGGTGAAATCCGCTCTTATTAAAGAAGGAGATGATGAACTCTTACTCTAACTCTTAATGTTAGACTTATGGCTACTATATTCTAGCATAAAAGTTCAAATTCTTGTTGGTTGGTATTCGAATTTAGCTTCCATATATGTATATATATGAAAAGGAAAGTATATTAATATATGGATATCTTCCACACGAAGGCATTTTAAAATTATTTTAAAATTGGTATAAAGTTGAAGACTTTTAGTTTAGGCAGATACCAACTAACTCCATGACTGACTTTTATTCTTTTGACCTAATAATCCAAATGAATTTTATTTCACTATTATCACTACAATTTTTTTTAAAAAAATAGGATAACAATATTAAAAATGATCTAAAACTTAGTTTTTGTCGGGTTATTTAAGTGTTGATTCTACCCATCGATCGAATTTAATTTTGTGTGTACGGTAAATATTGATCATAAGAATTTAATCAAAGATTAAGAGAAGTAACACAATGAGTTCGTAATCCAATTTGAAAACAGAAAATTTTAAATTCTTTTGATTTGATAAGATAATATAGAAGGTTTGTTTGAATATTTCGAGTTTGACTCAGTTGATTCACATGGGTGCAACTTGCACCTAAAGAAAAGATCACAAGAAGAGCTTTTCTCTAATAGTAAGATGTTCTCGAGGATAATAAAGGTTATTACTAAGATATTATGCTACCTTTTATTAATAATACAGTATCTTACATTTACTAAAGAAACATGAAATTATTTGCTCCACCCATAGTTGGACTTACACCAAACTATGGGTGCTCGATGAGTAGATCCCAGATTGACTACGTATTTGAGAGTGGGAAATCAAATACATGTTCATCTTTGCTAGTGATCATCTTAACAAGAGAGTAATCCTTCGAAAATAAGACGTTAACGAAGATACTCAATTATTCCACTCAAATACCTAAATACAACCAAAACGAAAGCTCGTACACAAAAAAAGATAGATAAAGTATTACACATATAAATGGATAAGATTGGATCTAAAAGCTTTTTTTTATTTTTTTATGAATAAATATTTAATTAAAAGAAAAAGGTGAGCAAATTTTCATGCGACACACAAAGTGAAATGTTCGTGGTCAAGAAATAGAGAGAGACAGAAGGTTGTTATAGACGAGGATTAAGTTGTCTGAGATTTTTGTTCTGTCGTAATTTAAACCAAACCAAACCAGACCAGACCAGACCAGACCAGACCAGACCAGACCAGACCAGACCAGACCGAACGTGTTTTCCTTTTGTGTCACTACAAAAGGCCGGAGTGTTGTTCTGTAACAGAACATCCTTAAAACTCTTGGAATGGGAAAGAGTGAAGAAGAAGAAGATCAGACGGTGATGGAACTGCCACCTGGATTCCGATTCCACCCGACGGATGAGGAGCTGATCACACACTATCTTTCCCAGAAAGTGGTTTCCTCTGGTTTCTGTTCTCCAGCAATCGCGGAAGTGGATCTCAACAAGTGGGAGCCGTGGGATTTGCCTGGTAATTCCACAGCCACTGAGTGGTTTTTGAGGCTTTGTCTTTGTGTAACAGTTGAATTTGTGTACAGGGAAGGCTAAAATGGGGGAGAAAGAATGGTACTTTTTCTGTGTGAGAGATAGGAAGTACCCTAGTGGTTTAAGGACGAACAGGGCCACAAAGGCAGGGTATTGGAAGGCCACCGGCAAAGACAGAGAGATTTTCAAAGGGAGGTGCCTTGTTGGGTTCAAGAAAACTCTGGTTTTTTACAAAGGCAGAGCCCCTCGTGGACAAAAGTCCAATTGGGTCATGCATGAATATCGATTACACGCCCAATCCTCTGCTTTTTCCCAGGTAAACACACAACAAAAACCCCCCACTTTTTTGGAATCGAGGCTCTGATTCCTTGTCTGAAATCTTCGAACAAAGTGAGCATTTTATTGACATGGGTTAGTCAAATGTAATGAATTTTGATGAATATGGCGGCAATTTGATTAAAGTGTAGGGACTAAAATGAAAGGGGGTGTTTTTTTTTTTTTTTTTTTTTTTTTTTGTTGGATGCAGAAGGAATGGGTGATATGCAGAGTATTGAAGAAGAGGAGTGGGAAGAAGGGGGAGGAAACAGGAATGTCATCCACAGTGCTTCCGCCATTAATGGAGTCGGAGGCGTCGCTCGTGACCTGCTTCTCCAATTCAATGGAAGATGGAACGGTGTTATTGGATAAGTTTTGGTCGGGGCATTTTGAGGAGGAGGAGGAAGATGGAGGAGGAGAGGTTTGGAGGTTGAAGGTAGGCTCTTCTAAAGGGTTTGAAGAACCCTTTGGGTTTGGGGCTAACCACCATCCATCGCCTCCTTTGGATGACCTTCATTGCCTTTGGAATTTCTGATCAAATCTTGTTGTAAAAATATATATTGTTTTGTGTAATATGTTTTACTTCATAATCTTCTTCAATAAAATAGACAATACATGTTTTATTTTTTAAATATGTTTGGTTTTAAAATAAGAGAAATGAAAATGAAATAATACCCTAAATATTAGGAATTAAATCTATATTTGATCGAGGGGTTAACACATCGAAGCTTAACGAGTGATCGTGCCCCGACTATGTCATTGAGAACGATAACTAGTTTAAGTGAGAGAGAATGTCACAATCATACTATGAAAATAGTAGGTTGTGACTCTCATGTTGCGACAACCCTCAAATGGCACCCATCCGGCCACACAACGGTCTAGACGAGTGCCATGATACGACTGAAGGGGATGGGGCATCATCCAACACACCATATAGAGTGGATATTGAAGCTAGAACGAGGCATAAGAAAGATAAGAGTAATGAGTAGACAAGAGGGCAAAAAATAGACTTGTTGAAGGGCGGAGTAGAGCCCCGAGCCTTAAACTCGAAAGTTAGGGTTCCAAAGGAAATTTGGGCATGCAGTTCTGGAATCAAGTCTATTCCTATGAAATATGAAAGCTCCCCAAATTTGGTGTCAATTAGACACTGGACGAATGCTCCACGACAGCGTATGAGCGTTAGCCAAAATGACATCTACCCAAAAAAAGATTGAAAATACCTCAAAATGTACTATAGGAGGAGGCATGGTATCAACTCTCCCCCACCCTTAGGCCTTGTGGTTTAAGCGAGCTATCATGTGACACATATGTGGGTCACTGTGAGAGCGAACGTTGTGAGACAAGTGTCTCGGGCGACTTCTTTTGAGATGAGTTTTTCAAGTACAGTATCGGACGACACAGGTGTACCAATATTGCGCCTCTGTCCATGTTTCAGAGGTTGAATCATACACCCGCTAGCTAAGTATGTGTCCATTCTCGATGGTAGGACCAAGTGAGCTATGATGACCGACGAAACTCCGTGACTTAGGATGACATCAAGACATATGAGTCATGCTAATTGGGGACCAAGATGATTTGAGATGTGACGTTGCACATGAGAGACCTTGGCCCCGAGTAGAGGCAAGGTCGAGCCAAATAACTTGGCCTAGTAAAGGGGTAAGTCGGATATATCGCAGATAATTGAACATACACAAGCAGACAGTGTGTGTGGAAGAACAAGCTTGCATTTTGCACAAATTGTGTTCGGTGGACGAAGACAAAACTCACATCAGGTCCGATGAAGCCACAAAGTCGGGTGAAAAATGTATATGAGGCTCAGGTTTCCCTCAAGGTTGGTTGTGAGTGTGCCAAGATCATGACGTCGTCGTGCCTCACCTTCTTTTAGAATCGTCATTGGTGAAGAAACAGTCTTATTCCGGTTAGATTGTATCACTCACATTCACGTCTAAATTTTTTGTATATTAATATTAAGAGATAATATTAATGGTTACAAGCAGTGAAGTGAAGTGTCAGTGTGAGTGCTCCAAGAGAAGGGCTACGGAAGTGCTCCGAGAGAGGTGAACAAGAGAGAGGAAAATAACTCAAAGAAAATTGGTTGTATGCTGGTGGAGGCTTCCCAAGAGAAGTGAGCACATGTATCCCTAAAGCCATTTTCACATGCCTAAGTGGGTGGCTTCACAACAAGTTTTCAAAACCGCGTTTGTTCATGGAGGAGTACCAACTGGATTTAAGAGACAAGAAATGAGAAGTTGCAGCAAGACCACAGTGAAGCGTCATTTGTTGCGTTTGCCACATGATGGGGCCAAATTGAGAATTGGCTAAGAGAAGTGTCAAAATTACGTTGGAGAAAGCGTCATTAAGCTGACCAAAAGGTGTTATAAGTTAAGCTAAGAGACATTAGAAGTTTTGTTGTATCTACCTTACGAGTCTTGGTGGCCAAGTCCTAAGAACTAAGTGTAAGTATACCATACTAAGAATAAAACAGGTTGTAACTTCTACATGCAGACAGATAGAAGGTGGCATGTAAGTCACATTGATCATGCCGAGAAAGATAAATGTCATGATGCGACCGAGAAAAACAATTTGTGAACTTACACATCAAAAAAGAGTGTGCAAAATTGTCAAGTTAAAGTGTTAGTAAGCTTAGAAGTAACCATGTGTTCAAGGATTAAAAACTTAATGGGAGCTAGATTGGGCCCCGAGTCATAACCTCAAGAGTTAGGAGGTTGAAATAGAGGGTCAAACTTAGATACAAAATGTAAAAATGATATGACATGGACACGAGGGGTTCTTGCCTCAATAGTGCCGGGATGGATGGTTGTTTGGGAGGTCTCAAATATAAAGTTTACTCATAGATTGACTCTTCATAAACATATCCAAGTGAACTACAAAGGTCATTGACATTATGAGGCTTGAGACGACATCATGAAGCATCAATGGAACTCAAGAGTTATCCGTTAGCACTATATTGAGCCAATATATCTTAATAAGTATAAAAATGACTGATAAACTTCAATCTATATAGTTTGTCTCAGTGAATGTTATAATGCACGGATAGGTCTTGGTAAATGCTAAAATCACTAGACAAGCTCCAATTGAGTGTTTTAAGGCCACTTTGATCTAATGAATAGTCTAAATGCATCTTGGAAGTTTCAAATCGATGTAGAATGTGTGAGTCGTGTTGTTGATAATCTAGATGATGCAATGAGATGCCATGTTGCATTTGAGTGGTCTTGGTCTAGGATAGATGCAAGATTGAGCCTTAAGACTTGACCTAGAGTAGAGACAAGTCAATTAGAGTCACAATTGAACAAAAATACACATATAAGCGATGTGTACCCGAATTTCAAGCTATTGCACAAGAACTATGTGAGCTTGTTTGGTTGAAGATGTGATGACTAATAAAATAAGAGAGAATGCCCATTAAAATTATACTACAACAAATCAACCATTAATATTGCTCTATAAAAATCGAAGAAAAGTTATAGAAGGAGATAGTTTGCACAAGTTAAGTGCGCTCATGGCTTCAACGGCCAAATGTGCTAACAAAAGAATTTCGCAGCAATCATGAGCTAGTATCCAAACTGATAACGATATCCTATGCCTGCAAGGAACAGTCAAAGGAGTAACCTTAATCTGGTGTAATGCCATTTAATAAGAGAATTAAGCTATTTTCAATTTCCTTTTTCTCAGGTTACAAGTCCTTTTTGCCGACTTCTCTTGCTGCGTGTGGTGCTCTTCTAGCCACAAGCAGAATTAGTACAATTAGTTAGGTGTAATATAAGAAAGTAGAGTTGCAATTAAAGAAAAAAGTTGAGGCATCCTCAAACCAGAATATTATTCCTTCTGAACAACAAAAGAACAGCTGAACGATATGCAGACTTAGGAAAAAAAAAAAAAAAAAAAAAAGGAAAAGAATCTACAATTGAGCACACTAAAACCAGATATCGATGCTCGTGATGAATTGTTCAACAATTTGGCAATGACGTTCATACAATCAACACATCCGACTTACCACCAACTAAAAGAAATGATCTCACCAAGATTTCATGCCTAAGAAAACCAGTCAAACATTTTGCTTGGAAAAGAAATAGACAATTTTCAAGGAAAAAAAAATGCGCTTTACAGAAGTCTCCCAGTAGTAGATCTCCTTCCCAATAGTGACTTATCTAACAGTATTTGGAGATGAGTAATCAGGAAGTCTCTTGAAGCCTATATATAGTGATCTCCTGCTGCTTGAAATAGCGTCTGTCTTCTTCATCAACAAGAACAAGATTTAAATAATACTTCACACTGAATTTGTTGTTGATATTACGATGCGTTGGTGTCAGCTCATAAGGGCTCAGAAACAATCTGACAGGAATAGATTCACCTAGAGAAGCAAATACAATCTATTTTAAGCTTTCCGATTCATTTGGAACTAAAAAACACAACGCCAGAAAAGTAACTTTCAACGCAGATTACCACACACTGTGTTAGCAAGAAAGTTTAGTATCTCGTGTTTTTCAAGGTTGTATGTGTGCAGTTTTTTATTTTGGGCCTATGCCTTGTTAAGCGTGTTTTAGGTGTTCAATATCTTTGTTACTATTCAAATATCGAAGAAAAGTTTGCTTCATGGAGAAAGGAACAAATGAGGTTTACCATTTGTACACAAATGTCCTACCCTGCATTAGGTAATGGTAATTAAAAAAAAAAAAAAAAAAAAAAGGAGCATTTGGAGCAAACCTCTAACTGGAGCTCCATCCATTAGCTCATACTTAGCCAGTGTCTCTGTCTCGACATGAGTGTTAGCTCCAGATCCCGTTGATTCTCGTCGCCTGATCTCCAGATCCATATTCTTTATCTTGATTCTCACCAGCAAAAAATAAATCTTGCCAATGATAACATCCTTGAGATGGTACCTGTATATACAAATTTTCTTAACTCACTAAGAAAATTTAATTTTCCATCTCTGAAAGAAAAGAGGGGGAAAGCCATTGCTTCCAGTTTCAATATGATAAGAATAGTAATAATAAATAAATAAATAAAAACAATTTATAGGTAGCCAATGAAACAGCCAACATGATCAGCTTCTATAAACACCAATATAAGTTTTATCTAGTCAGTGACAATCAGGAGAAAGAAAAAGAATATGCTTTACAATGAAGTTGAGGAGGTAGATGTTGCAAGAGCATAGTTCAAACCCCAGCCAGAAAATCTACACTACTTACTTGCTTTTGTTATACTCAAACTCGATGTGCAGGCAATCTTCAATCCCGACTTCCATCTAAAACAAAGAGCATAAATAATCCAGATGATCCACAAAGAAGTTGCCTTGTTTAGCAGGTATAGATAGATATTAGTGACACGATGCAGCATAAGCATGAAAGCATGAAAGCATTTCACGCTACTGAAAGTAAACTGCCACAAACCCTAGTGTGTTAAAACGTGTATTTCATTATGAGTTGACAGCCATAAACTAAATGCTTGTCATTGTAGAAACAAGTGAAAACGGCAGAAAACTATTGTAGTACAAAAAGTTTCAAGGTATGGGATATCTCACTGTACTGACCTTAATACCATTGTTGATTGATGGAAGGGGTGAATAGTTGCGAACCTGATGCAAACCAATGATTACAAGCTTAAATGTACAGTATCCACATAGGCTAGACAGACTTGTGGCAGTTAACATGTTAAGAAAGAAACAACTAAGCAGATTAACAAGAGTTCAGACTTCTTCCGCCACCACCTCCATAATTTATGAAAATAGAACTGTCAATGCTAGAGATGCAAGTACAAGAAAACAGAATAAGCTTGAAAAGAGGATGAAGCATGAAAAAAAGAATAAAACAAACGCAAGAGTGGAGAGATAAAGAAAATAAGCACAAAAACGTTTCATTGAGGCAAGAGCTAATGATGCCATTTTGAAAATAATAATAATAGTAAATAAACTGGAACATTTTTTTTTATTATTTAAAATGATATAAGATTTTTTGCGAACTCAATGAAGAACATGTCAAGATCAGGAGACTTCATGTCAATTATTGTTAAAGAGAAGAATGCACCTCATGCAATGCATGTGTCAAACTACTAGTCTACAATGTTCATGCATATCAACATATACATTCACTAACATTGTTCAAAGCAGTGTGTTATGCCACTGGAAAAAGGAGTTAGAAATGCTACCATAAAGTCTTGGTATTCCACTATGCTACCAGCATAACCACGACTGATGGTAACTTTGAGGACATACCTATATAAGGAAATTAAGAGAACACCTGATCAAAACAATCTCTTAGTTTAAAAAAAATTGATATATTAAAATAGAAAAATGCAAAAATACCATGATGTACCATCTAACAAATGTCCGAAATAGATAAACAACAATCAAACTAACAATTGAGCATCAATGAGGAGAAATGCATTATCGGTGTGAGGCTGGTTAACATTCATAAGAGAAGCCAGCAGAAAAGATGATAGCACATTATTAAAGAAAGGATCTTAATTCCAAAAGACTTTACCTCAGCCTCACATTCACCCCATTATATGTCTCATAAGGCATTTCAACTGTAGAAAATTCGAATGGGTATGTTTTCCTTTCATATATTTCTCCCGGAACATCCAATTCACGAACTGGAAAAATTAATGAAAGTTAAATGCTGAAGAACATGTTCCACAGGTATGATAATAATGATGCAAAAAATAACATGATGCAAATAACATGAAGAACATGTTCCACAGGTATGATAATAATGATGCAAAAAATAACATGATGGATGCATCAAAAACAATGAAACTGTAATTTGCCTTTTTGCATCCTCATAATTCTCTAACCCTTGAAAATGAGCGATGTTCAAACAGCGTCAAGAATGAACACATAGAATACTTACCAAGAGAAGTAAAGTCATAAAAGTTGCCTCTATCAAAATACATCTCTGCAAAAAAGAGTATGAAACTAACTATATCAATTTCTCAGAGAGAGAAGAGAGAGAGAGAGAGAGAGAGAGAGAGAGAGAGAGAGAGAGAGAGAGAGAGAGAATATCAATTTATCAAAGTTTGATGCCCAGAAAGCATGGTTGTTAGTACCATTAGCACAAGGTAGCCCCATTTTAAAGAAATTACGACAGGAAGAAAGCAAAAATATACATAAGGAAATGTAGCAATATCCCCAATAAAAAATTATATAAAGAACCAATAAGAATACCCTCGAAGCAAGAAGATAAAGAAAACATTTGGTGGTAAAGAGAAACTCGCCGATGTTAAAAATGTATATATAGACAAATAAAAGAAAACTATCATAATGTGAAAGCAGAAGTGCACACCAATTTGACCGAGAAGCTCAATTTTAACACCATTGTGGTCAATCTTCTTTCCTTGTAGAGGATCTACAGTTATCTGAAGCACAATAAGAAAAATGAAAAATGGAATCTAACAGTCTCCAATAAAAAGAAACAAAGTTCATAAAGATTGGCAAAGAAAATGTCAAATTAACAAAATAAACATACCTTCCCAGTAATATTCTCTTGACTTTGGAAAAGGGGAATCGAAACCATCTGACCATTTTCTTTCTTTAATGAAACCTAAAAGAGAAATGTGTTGAGAAAAATAATGAACAAAAATAACCCTATTCTGCAAAGTGAAAGTATTGTGTAAACGAAAATATATTAGGATTACGGTAAATTTATATCAGTCTTGGTTAAAAAAGATTCTGGCCCTGGATTCAGGCACTTTGATTCCAATTTGGTGTAGCCTAAGAGGATAAAAGGAGAATTCTTTCAGAGAATCAGTTGAATTCTTTCCGAGAATCAATCAAGACTTTAAATGAACAGTTATGGATACAAGAGAGTGATTCACTATTTATAGAGAATTAAAAGAAAATTAAAATCCAAACAGGAAATTAAAAATGATTAATCGAGGATTTAATGAAGATTAACATGAATTTACCCCAATTTGCACTAACCCTACTACATCTTGATTAATATGAGTTTAATACAATTTATGCTGCTACTACTACTACTACAAAAAAAAAAAAAAAGAAAAAAAAAAAAAAAAAAATCAAAACTCAATAGCTTACACAGACAATAAACATATATTTATATTTGTACATTATATATATATATAGAGAGAGAGAGACTCCGAATTTTTTGAAGCAGAATGAATTCTCTGCCTCCCTCTACTCTCTCCTCCCAGCTTATGTAGCCTATAATCTCCGGTCATCATGATTCACCCTCTACCTCCCCTCCCAGAATGGAACAACTCTAACGATCTATCTCAATTGATTGAAAAGTTTTCTCCATTGCTTTTGATGATGATTCTCATGGAAGCTGAGCCCTTATCTATGAAATTGGTTGTGTACCTATACTTTTGCCATCCCCATTACTTGGAACTCACTCCATTGGTCAGCAAAGTCCTTCAACACTTTTCCAATGAATCTTGCTCACACAAGCTCTTCTTGAATTGAGAAATGATGAATATGCTCTCTGGGTAGAAAAATTGAAAAATAAGACTGATTTCATTGTCGAAATTAATCAGCTTTTTCATAACAGAGGATGTCATCGCCTTATTGTCCCTTCAGAAGAGCAAACATTGTCGGTTTTCCTTCTCTTTTATCTCAGACTATCCAGGAGAAGCTAATATAGGAAGTTGACGAAGAACCGCAAGCTCACATACAAAGAAAACCTTCAACAGCAGACTCAGGCACCCAAATCTGCCCAACCAATCCCCAGCCACAATCCCAACTGGCCGTGTATCAAGTCAACTATTCTCTCAGAGTTTTTGGACTGATAGTCTATTTATCCCTTTCAAGACAACAAAGCTCTGATTCATTGTTATGGTCAAAGTTTACGTGATCCTCTCTGCCTGAATGATGATTGGACTCTGATTGGAGATTATAGATTGAACTTGTAGACTAGGAATTCCAAAACATCCCAGAAGGAGAACTTGAAAGGTTTTAATGGAGGATGGATTGGACTACTCAATTTGCCTCCAAATTTTTAGGGCAAAAACTTTCATGTCAGTGGAAATAAATACAAAGGTATGAAACAACAACGAACCTTACCTCGTGAAAAATCAACCTAACCGATGCTCATATAAAAATCAAGAAGCCTCCTCAAGGCTCCATCCTTATCCACCTTACTATTTTTTTAGGATCCCAATTGTCATTTTCCTGATAACCCAATTTAACCAGCCCTACCATTTGCTACACATAATCCAACTTCCCCTAACCTCGAGAGGCAAACTATTCCATCTCAATTGTTCACAACTCCGTGTACTACAGAATCTATTTTATCATCAATTTGTTCCAACAGCTCCAAGCAATTCCTCTAACTTCCTCCATCACTGAGCCAAATTGTTTCCATTCTACAAGACCCTGGCCTCTGTATTATTGCATTCCACCCGCACCTACTGTGGAAAAAAACTTTGTTACTAAAGGGAAGAAAATAGTTTGCAAAAGAGAGCTAAAGAACCTCACAACCACTGTACATTATGACAAAACTGGATTTATTGGCCGGATCTCCAGTTGATCAATGAAATTTCTCTCTTCAAATGTACATCATTTGGAGTCGTGGAAAAAACGGCCAGTGATCAAACCCACAATTCAAAAGAAAAACACCTCTTTTGTACTTATACAAGAAACAAAGTTGTCCAAGGTCACGACGCGTACAATCAAGTCTATATGGAGCTCATAATACATCAAATGGGCCTCCCTCGATTCTATGCGTCGGATAGGATTATTATTATTATGTGGAGTGATCCAAAATTCACTATTAAGAACTAAGGTCTTTTCTGACTTTCTATTCATGATTTTATGGCTGATGGATTTTCTTTTTGGTTGTCTTCCATTTATGGTCCTTCAGCTAGAGCCTTAAAACAGATTGTTGGCAAGAGTTTCACGATTTGGTAGGTTTGGGTGGGTCGATGGATCCTTGGTGGAAATTTTAATGAAACTTGTGGGACCTGGGAACACTAGGAACATGCGAATTTTTAATCAATGAATTGTTAACTTACTTGACATGTCACTTCAAAATGGTTGTTTCACTTGGTCAGGCAATAATGCTCTCACTCTTGGACAAATCTTTGCTCACCAATGATCGTCTTTGGAAGTTGGGACGACACAATTACTCAGGCTTGAGCGCATTACTTCCAATCACTATCCATTATCATTTAAATATGGGACCATCTCATGGTGTTTGATCCTTCTCAATTTTTGAAACTCTTGGCTAGTTTTTTGGCCTCATATAACTAAGAGGATTGATCATAAACTACACAACTGGAAATATGCCAACATATCCGAAGGTGGTAGACAAATTCTTATTCAGGCTACTCTCTATTTACCAATTTATTGCCTCTCTTTGTTCCACCTTCCCACCAAAGTAGCAGTTTTCCTTGGAAAAGATTCGCAATTGGATGGGGGTATGCACAATGTAAATTGGAAGACAACTCAGCTTCCTCAACTTACGGGACGCCTTGCGATCAGTAATCGAGAGCATCGAAATGAGGCCCTCTTAGAAAAATGGATTTGGCGTTTTATGAGGAAAATGCTCTCTGGCAGCAGTTTATTGTGGTTAAATACTATTCATCGAGTGCTGAATGTTTTTAGCCATCTCCCTATTTGGGGGGTTTTTCAAAGTCTCCTTGGAGGTATGAGGTATATTAGCCTCACGATTGCTTTTGTTAGTACTTGTATTCAAGTAAAGGTTGGAAAGTCTCCATACAGTTTTTTGGCATGATTTATGGGAAATTAGCTATAGTTTTCCCTCGGTTATACCAATTGTCAAATAGGCAGCATTAGGATTGTCTAACTCCTTTTGTTCCCTTCATCAATGAAATTGTTTCTCTTCTAAAAAAACAATAAGCTTACATAGATACTACCTGTTTATTATTTCAAAAACACGTCTAAATGAGAACTGGAACAAACATTTTCTCTCATTCATTAAATCAGCTAACTACTGAAAACGGGATACCTGCTTGCGTGTTTTCCCATCAGAAAATGCAATTGATATGTTGCAAGATGGCTTAAAAGCTCCAAGCAGGTAATTCTGAAATATCAAAATAAAATTTTAAAAAAATAAAACACCATCTCATCACAATATTCATGCAAGAAATATTTTAAATAAATAAAATAAATATCAGGAAAATCTCAAATCTCCTTCGTATGACTCTTTTGATAATTGCCAGGTGGGGTACCTTTCTGCAACTCCTTTTGGCAGTTGATATTTCTCATGTGCCAACATCGGAATAATTTCCTTCTCAGCAAATAATAAATAACGAAAATAATAAAGTAATTGGCATCGGTAAACAACCTAAGTACATAAATATATATTACCATAATGGTCAGCTATCAACCTGATCTCCAAAACCTGAAGCAATCAGCCTGCATACATCAAGTACAACATCATGTATTACAATCATCCCTATTGGAAACCAAAAAAATTGGCCAAAACTAATTTAACACTTTCATTAATAAAAATACTGAGCTTTCATGGAGAACAATAAAATAATACAGAAGGGGCCAAAAAATAGCCACCACACGAGGAGCCAAACAAGCATGAACTAGATGAAGTCGAAAACACTCCAATTCAGAACTAATTTAGCATTGACACTATATATTTCAACCATTTCCCATATTCAAAACAAATTCAGCATGATAGGGGCTATTGGAAGTGTTTTGGGAAAAAAAAAATTAGTTTTTTGAAAAACAATTTAGCGAAAACATGTATAGATGACCATTTTCTTTAAGCTATTGTCTCCTGTTTACTTATAATGTGTTTCCATGGAAAATCATTTTTTTAAAATAGCTGAAGTTAATTTTCCAGGAGATTATAAATAATAATTTTAAGTGCACAATAATCTCTACTTTTACAAGTAACTCAACATTTTTTTTTTTTTTTTTTTTTTTTACCAAGAAATAAAAAAGAGACTAATGCTTATGAATACAAATTCCACAAGGGAGTGAAAAAAGAACTAAAAGTGAAGTAACAAGGGCCAAAAAGAAACCCAAAAAGGAATGAAAAAACCAAAGATCTGAGAAGACAAAAAGGGCAACAAACACAACAATGAACCGCGCTAAAAACCAAACCCAGAGACAGCCCACTAAAAACCACACTAAAGACCAAAGCCAGAGCTTGAGAAGCCACACATGATGCCAGAGACAGCCCATTCAAAACCACACTAAAGGCCAACTAAAACTTGTTGAAAGCACCACCAGGCCCAGGATTCGTACTAGGATTCAGAATCCAGATTCGAATGTGATGGCTCTAACATTCCCTTACATTCCTGGCGACATCCTACTAGAAGAGGTCTGCTCTAATATAATTTATAACACTTGGAATCCAGATTTTGCATCATACTCCCTGCATTTCCTGCGACATGACCACATTATCTACTTATCTTGCTTCTAAGAGTGAATAATATTCCTACAGACCAATATGGGTCATTTCAACATGCTATATTCTCAATCACATACTTTCTAGAAAAGTTTCTATGTGGTCATCCAACATAGAATTTTACTTAAGAAAAACAAGATTAACTTTGAAGTTCCTAAAATTGAGCCATCAAAAAGGAAAGCGCACCTAATTGCATCATATCCTTTACTTGGCGTTACATGCCCACCAACTTCTACTTAGTTTGTCCCGAATCACATCTTACTAGAAGAGGTCCTACTCTGATAACATTTTTAACACCCCATGCCAAAATTCAAATCAAGATTTGACCAACACTCTTGCATTGTTGGCATTGTGTGGTTGTCTTTTCTTCCTTGTAATCGTGTTATCTCTTGAACTTTATGCATATCGTCGATAAATATTCAAGAAAAGTAAATATTGAAGAAATATGAACATAACAGTGGTATTGTCAATTATTGTTTTGTTTGTTGTGCTTTTCTTGCATTTTCAAGTGAAGTTGGGTAAGATACCTAACCATAAACAAATAATTGTTTCCGAAGAATCTTAATGAGCACACCAGATTCCTTGCCTATGGCATTATCGTGTTCCTTATTCCATAAAGAAAGAGGAAATTCTTGATTTTGATCCATCCTCCAAAACCTTCCACCCACTTAGCCTACTATGCTTTTGAGCATCCATTTTTTGTATTTTAGACCCCAACTTCTACCAAGAAGCAAGAAGTCCCCTGTCAGCAAACCCTTTAAAATCCTTCATTTTAAGCAAAGCCTTATCTGCTGAAAAAGGATTGGTTTAACAATTTTTACAAACTAATTTCTTCAAAATTTCAGAAATATACCTTCAATCTTCAAAAGTATGAAGCCTTATTATAACAAAAACTTCATCGAAGTGTATAACTGCTATCTCCTTTCCTTTTTAAATCCCAAAGAAGCTGAAAAAACCTGGTCATTGTCACAATCATTGCTTCTAAGACGTGCCACAGAAATATCTTCATTCTGCATGCAAAAATCCACCGGATTTCTAGATTGCTGTTGCAATTCATCCAATATCTCCCAAAAAACCATCCAACCTCTTTTTTGAGTCCCTGCTGGAACCATAATACTAATTTTAGCACCTCTATTGGTTAAAAAGAATTTGAATATCAACCAAACTTATTATACGTTTTTGTGAACTCTAAAGAGTCCCTTATCCCCTCTCAACTGATTGACGAACTTACCATTCAAAGGACTTTTCCAAAGCTGAGCAAAATATTGTTCCAACCAATGCAAAAAAAAAAAAAAAAAAAAAAAAAAAAAAAAATCATTGAATCTTGATGAAAAAAGAACGATTCCTTTTTTCTCTCTCTTCGAGCAACTAATTCCCACAAAGTAAGTGAACCTAGAAATACTTGTTCACGATACTGCAATTACTCCCAAATTCTAGTCGCTCAAAATTTTGTTATAGTATTAAAGACAAAAACAAAAGATGCAAGCAAACAACCCTTAAGATTTGCATGATTGGAAAATGCTCTACTGTTTTATAATCCTGAAAGCCTGCAATAACATGATATTCAGAGTAGAAAAGGACATACTAGCGAAGTACTTTCAAACACGTCCCTGCAACACTTAAGGTTGAGCAAAATTGCAAACTTAACAGGATAATTCAACCAAGTGATAGATGCTTGAACCATTTGGAAACACGTATCAAATGATATTAACCCCTGTTTGGAACCGAAAGGATTTGGAATCATAACGGATTTGGAATCATAACGGACTTGAAATCATCGTCAGGTTTGGTTTGAAAAAAAGAAAACTAGGATTTGAATTTCAATCTGATCTCAAATCTTGTTTTGTCTCAACCAAATTCCCGTCCAAAATAGGTCGGAGTCGGCAAAACTTCAATTAAATTTCAATTCAGTCCAATTTCACCCTATTTTTGAATGGTTTGAATTGAAGAAATAAAAATGAACAAGCAAAAAGAAAAAAGAAAAACGATCCATGCGTACAGAAACTGAGAGAGGTTGAGGTTGCGAGTGTGAACTTTGGAGACCAGCAGAAGAAGGCTGCGCAGTCCTGCGTGCTGGCGCGGTTGCAGCAGAGATAAAGATAGTGAAAGAAGAATGAAATGAGGCGTTCCGATGAAGGTGTGCCGGCGTACGACTGTGGCGAAGAGGATGTGCCGGCGTAGGTTGTAGAAGAAACGGGGATGCGTGGAAGAACGAAAAAGGAGAAAGGGGAGAAGAAAAATACTGTAGATGTGAGCTTCCGGACGAATGGCGTTGTTTTGTTTTGTTTTTTTTTTTTTTTTTTTTTTTTTTTTTTTTAATAATAATAAGGGTATAGTTGTAAAATTATTACTCTCTTAATTTTTTTAATCCTCCATCCAAGAAAATGAAAATTCATTATAATTTCCACGTCATAATCCAATACTTTCATATTAGGAGCTGGGGATGGGGCAAGGTGAAACCACCACCATTTCTATGGCTTGTAGCTTCCAATGCAGCTGCCATTGTCACTGACGATACTGGACAGTGGTAATGCGGCAGCCATGGCTACGATTACTCTTATCCACAGACCAACCATTTCTTGTACAATCAATTTCTCCATTACTGCCATTAGAGTTCCGCTCCGCCACAGGAAATGGAAGCCGAGGCAAATTGCTGTTGCCTCGTCCTCTGTAACTCAACCTAACACCTTTCTTTCGGTCTCTCTATCGAACTCACGGCCAAACCAGGAACATCGTCGGCTTCTTCCCGAAACTTCGGAGGAAGATTTTTTAGTCGTTAATTTCTACCATTTTGTGTCCATTGAAGATCCCGAAGCTGAGGTCGCTAAGCATCTCTACTTTATGAGGGTAATTTCTTTGTCCAAACTATTGAATTCACAGTTACAGTTCACAAACCTAGAAATTGGGATTTTGGTAACTTGATGAACGAAATTTATAATGTGCTCTCTGTTTTTTCGTTTAGGATTTGGATATACATGGCCGAATCTACCTGAATGAACAAGGAATTAACGCGCAGGTAATGTGTTCCGAATGGTATCTTTATTTCCATGTATTTTTGTTGTTCTGAATGAGATCCATTAACTCCCAAGTTTGATATTTGTTTCGTACCTATTTTCCATTTTGAATTCTCCAGATTTTCGGTGCCTGTTGACATTAATATGCATGAACATGTGACATATTATCCTATAATTCTCTTTAAATGTTTTTGTTTAGTCTTTGAACCTTAAACACCAAGATCAAATGCCTAATGAATCATTAATCATCTCTTATTTACTTTCTATTTGTTGCTGGTTTCTTTTCATGCTAATCATATATTTATTGGTTCAGTACAGTGGGCCATCAAAAGATGTTCTTGCTTATGCTAACTGGTTAAGAGAAGATCCCAGATTTTCTGATATCCTAGTTCAAGTTTCTCCAGCAGTAAATGGGCATGCCTTTCCCAAGCTGAAGTTGCGTTATAAGCCCTCACTTGTACAAGTGAGCCAAACCACTTTCTTTAGGATGAATTTTATTGTTTACTTTTTTTTCTTCTTCTGTTGAGCTTCATTTATTCTCTTCCTAGAGTACTCAAAACTGTCTGATTTCAATACGTTGTGGATAGAACTTGCAGGAGCTTATCATATGCATAAAATTACTATAGTACATGGCAACAACTATTTGAATGACGTATCTCTAATTTGTTGGTTTGGTGGGAGAGAGGAGGAACATTCTCTAACTTGTAAGCTTTTTTTTTTTCTTTTTTCCTTAGTTGGAAGGCGACTTTTCACATCTTCCTTTGCTTGATCCATCAAAGCGAGCAACGCCTTTAACTCCATCTGAGTGGAGAGAAAGGTTGGAAACAATGAATAGGAATAAGGATACAAAGTATATTTTATTGGATATGAGAAATGGTACGTACTTCTCTTCCATAATCTTTTCTCATTCATTTTCTTATAAAAGATGCTTATGATTGTATATTTAAATATTCCCTCAAATGGACCATTAAAAGTTAGTATTTTTTACATGTTCTGTTCAATATTGAATTTAGAATATGCAATTTTTTTACGACAGTTCGTTTACTTTTGGTTCTTTTCTTGGAAATAAGATTGAAACAGCTCTTTGATGACTTTGAGGAACTAAGACAAAGGAGATTTATTCCTCTAGCTTTTGGTGTTTGGGCATTTTAGTTGCATTGTTGGTTCTCGTGTTTACTTCATTTTGTTATAATTGCTATCTAATTGCATATATTCAGGATATGAGTGGGACATTGGTCATTTCCAAGGTGCCCAGCGGCCAACTGTGGACAACTTTAGGTGCACATCATTTGGTTTGTCCCAAACTGAGGTATGTCAACTGTGGAACATGTGTAGAATTGACGTCAAATCAGTCGGTCACCAACGGTAAAAAGAATAGCAGATAACAAGGACACAAATCTTTTAAAAACTCTTCTTTAGCATCAACAATCACTTTGAGTATTCTATTAGAACATTGATATAATTTTTTTTATGAATAACCGAGCTTTCATTGAGGAAAAAAAGGAAAGAATACAACACAAAAAAAGCCCACAAAAGGGAATGAAAATACGAAAAGAGGCTCTAACCCAGTAAAATCAGACCTAGAGAGTAATTACAACAAGCTTTTGTCAATAAAGCTCAGGGAGAAAGAGAGACATAGAATCTAACCAAGGATCACACATCATTAGAACATCTCTCCGAACTCCTACAGTACCCCAGTCTGTCACAAAAACAACCATTTTCTCACGAGTTTGATATTAATTCTTGCTCTCTTTGTCTTTCTTTAAGTGGTTTCTCGTTCCAATGAATTTCTTCCTCGTAACTAATTTCATTTGTAATAATTTTCAGAATAAATTTTGCTGTATTTGGATTTCAGTTGGTGTAGTAATTTCAATATATTGATGTTTGGTACCTCTTTTGTCATCCTTTTAGTAGAAGACGCTCACTTTTTTCCCCTAAGTTGTGAGCGAATAACTTTGTTCTTTGTGATTGGGATAAGTAAAGAAATAAAGATAACTTGTGGAGCTTTCAACAGTTGTGATCTGTTCGCTAACGTCCCTATTTATGCTTATTTAGGATGCTGCTTCTGATCCTTTGGCAAATGCTGACAAAGAGAAGACAGAGGTATTGATGTATTGCACGGGCGGTATCCGTTGTGATGTATATTCGACAATTCTAAGGTAAACCAATTTTTGTATCTGTACCATCCTTCTTCAAATCAAACACAGAAGTTATGGTGGAGTGGTTATAAATCGAGGGAGTTAGGGAGTTGGAGATTGAGCTTAACTTTGGGAGTCGGTTATCTTGTGGCCGAGGGAGATAGCCCTCTTGAAAGGCTACTACCATTGCATGTTCTATTCATATTACAATAGAATTTTAGTGCTATTTTTCTTTCCCCTCTTCTTTACCAGCAACCTATTCACCATGATAGACATCTTGGGCACAATGTTGATCTGGTGTGTGGATGAAGTCATGATTATTACTTTTTTAATCATTGTTGCAGGGAAAGGGGGTTTCAAAACCTTTACACCTTAAAAGGAGGAGTCACTAATTATCTAAAAGATGAAGGTATCGAGCAATGGGTTGGTAATTTGTTCGTGTTCGACTCACGACTCTCACTGCCTCCATCCGCCTACAACCCTGAAGTTGAATCGAGCAGAACCCCTCAATTTTCTGGGAATAATGCTTTTGCCAGATGCTATATCTGTACTTCCAAGGTTTCTCAATTAAGGCACCGAAATTGTGCGAATCTCGACTGCAATCTACTATTTCTGTAAGTCTGGTTTGCAAGTTTTGGCTACACTCGTTCCTGATCTCTGATCATTACTTGCTATCTCGTTGGTTTAATTCCAAAGCAAAAATGGGTTGGGTAATGGAATGAGTTTGTTTGGTTTCAGATGCTGTAAAGAGTGTGTGGAGGAGTTGAGAGGATGCTGCTGTCCAGAATGCACAAGTTCACCTCGTCTTAGACCTGTTTTAGCAGAGCCTCAGAGATATCAGAAATGGCACATCTACCGCGACTTTCGACATGAACAGGCTAGCTAATTTCTGTATCAAAAACTGCACTTCACTGTGCTACAACAATTCTAATCTCCTCCAGCTTTGTAGCTTTTGCTTTCTCAATTTTCAAATACAAGAATGAGAGCAAGAAATTTTAAATAATTTAGAATGTGTAAGTTTAGGAACTAAACTAGTAATTTTTGGTGGAATGAATTAATTGTTCCTATAATAGTTGAAGTTTTAAAACTCGTATGTCAGATAGAAGTTTTCGCACCCATATATAAGAACGTTTCATTGCTCTATCTAACCAATGTGGGATCTCACAATCCACCATCTTGGGGCCAGCGTCATCGCTGGCGCTAGCACACTGCCCGTGTCTGACTCTGATACCATTTGTAACCGCCCAAGTCCATAGCTAGTAAATATTGTCTTTTTTGGAATTTTTCTTGAAGGACTTCTACTCAAGACACGTATGTTGGAGAGGTTTCTACACAATTATAAAGAATGTTTTGTTTTCCATTCTCCAATTGATGGAGATCTCACGAGAGGTTTCTACACTCAAATGTTCGTCTCTCTCTTCAACCGATACTGAATTTCAAAGCTATACCACATACTACAAATAATTACATAAATATCTCATCTTCAATTAACTCAAACTAAATAACTCGATGAAACTTAATCAAATTCAAATTAATTACTTAATAAAGTCAAGTCAATTTTGATTAAAAATTCAATTTTGTTAGATAAAAAAATAAAAACATCATTTTCTAATTTCCCATAGTAATTGATTTTCTAATAATTCTTTTGTTATCAAATAAAAGTCATTTCTTTTAAAAATAAATAAACATATAGAGAGAAGGTTGAATGGTGAAGAACACAGCATTAAATTATTCGATGAAGACAGAAGGCATCGTTATTACCCTCCCATTGGCCTTCTCTTTTTCATCAATTTCAAATTGCCCAAATTACCCTTTCCGCCATTAAAGCACCTTCCTCCTCCACTTCTCAGAAGATCAGTAGAACACAGAGATTCAGAGGTTCCATTTCCAGGCCCTTACTTTTGATCTTTTTCTTTTCGAATTTCTTGTTTGTTTTAGCTAACTTAAAATATTTTAAAAAGGGGTTTTCGAAAGTGGGTTAAAATGGAAGATAGAAGAAGAAGAAGGGATGTGTTTCTGGGGAATTACAAGCTTGGAAGAACCATCGGAGATGGTTCAACCGGAAAAGTTCGAGTTGCAGAGCATATGTTAACAGGACATAAAGTTGCGATTAAGATCCTCAATCGCAACAAGATTGCAGAGATGGGTTTAGAAGATAAAGGTTTGTTCTGTTCATTACCAATTTTCTTTGAATTAATTGGGATTTTTTATGTTTTCACTTTTAAAATTATATTTATCCAATCATGAACACAATTACTGAATACTTTGTTCATTGAATCTTCGAAAATGGTGCAAACTACATCACATTAAATTCTTAATGTCCAAGTGTTTTCTCTTCTTTCACAATATTTGTTTAAAATCATCTCCAAATACAAAGTGAGCAATCAAGTACCTAAAACACTTGGATCTCAACAAAAACAATGTCTAGAAACTCGAAAATCACTTATACAATAACTTGAGTATGTTTGTATAGTCTAATAAATATTGTCTGTTTTGGCCTGTTACGTATCATCTCCAGTCTCACGATTCTAAAACATGTTTGTTAGAAGGAGGTTTCCACATCTCTAAGGAAAGATTAGTTCCACTAACAACGGAGGTGGAATCTCACAATATTTAGCCAAAAAAAAAATGCCTCAAATTCATCCATGTTAGGTTCAAACTTTTTCCCTCCAAAACCCTAAGCCACTTCTTTTTCCTTTTTCTTCTTTATTTTCTTCCCTTCTTTTAATTTTCAAATTAAACATCTAGCTCGAGACAAACTAAAAATGACCAAAATGCCCCTTAAACATTGACCATTGACCGAACTTTACTCTTCCCGACATCATAAAATTTAGTTCCTAAGATCCTTAAAAAAAAAATATGTGATGTCTCACATTGTTGGGGAGGAGAACAAACCACCATTTATAAGGGTGTGGAAACCTTCCCCTAGCTGACTGTTTTAAAGCCTTGAGGGGAAGTCCGAAAGGGAAAGCCCAAAGAGGACAATATCTGCTAGCGGTGGATCTGGGTCGTTACAAATGGTATCAGAGCCAGACACCGGACGATGTGCCAGCCTTCTCGCTGTTCTCCGAAGGGGGTAGACACGAGGCGGTGTGCCAGTAAGGACGCTGGGCCCCAAAGGGGGGGGGGGATTTGGGGGCGGTCCCACATCGATTGGAGGAAGGAAAGAGTGCCAGCGAGGACGCTGGGCCCTGAAGGGGTGGATTGTGATGTCCCACATTGGTTGGGGAGGAGAACAAACCACCATTTATAAGGGTGTGGAAACCTTCCCCTAGCAGACGCGTTTAAAGCCTTAAGGGGAAGCCCGAAAGGAAAAACCCAAAGAGGACAATATCGGCTAGGGTGGATACAAACTGTCACATCTCAAATTAACATATGTACAAAAGATCCCATAATGTAACGTTTCAAACATATCAACTTCAAGTATGCATAACACACGATAATTTATTATCAATCACATACAAACCGCTAAAAATGTTTAAAAGAGAAGCTAACTAATAGAAGAGTTCTTCATCTTAATTTAATCGCTCTAGTTCCTTTTTTGGGCGGTTGTGGGCGAGGTGGGATTCGAACTACCTTAAATAAACCCGTTAAAATGAAAGCTTAAAGTATTATAGATAGAGACATATGTTAGACGAACACGACTCTCCACAATGGTATGATATTGTCCACTTTGAGCATAAGCTCTCATGGCTTTGCTTTGGGCTTCCCCAAAAGGCCTCATGCCAATGGAGTTAGCATTCCTCACTTATAAACCCATGATCATTCCCTAAATTAGTCGATGTGGGACTTCCATCATCCAACACCTCCCCTCGAACAAAGTGCGCCTCCCCTTAATCGAGGCTCGACTCCTTTGGAGTCTTAGTCATTTTTGACTGCCTTCAAGGAGGGGCTTGGCTCCTTCTCTTTAGGAGTTCTTTGTTCGATATTTGAGGATTTACCAATCTATTGGCACGACTAAGTTTAGGGCATGGCTCTGATACCATGTTAGACGAACACGACTCTCCACAATGGTATGATATTGTCCACTTTGAGCATAAGCTCTCATGGCTTTGCTTTGGGCTTCCCCAAAAGGCCTCATGCCAATGGAGTTAGCATTCCTCACTTATAAACCCATGATCATTCCCTAAATTAGTCGATGTGGGACTTCCATCATCCAACAACATAGTTGAAAGTTATGAAAAAGGTTTGTGATTTTAAAATGAATGCAGTAAGAAGAGAGCTACAAATAATGAAGTTGTTTATGCATCCTCACATAGTACAACTCTATGAGGTTATAGAGACACCAACTGCTACCTGTGTAGTGATGGAGTATGTCAAGTTTGGAGAACTTTTTTATTATATTGCGGAGAATGACAGGTTGAAGGAAGATGAAGCTCGTAGACTCTTCCAACAGGTATCATATATATCCTCTACTTCCATCATGTTTAGGACGTTTCGTTGACTCACCGAGTACTCGTTTGATAACGTTCTAGTTGCCCGTTTCTTGTTTTTGTTTCTCACTTTGTTAGAACCAAACATGTTCATAACTCATCTTGTTTCTCGTTTCTAAAAAAATGCAAAATTTGAGAAACTACTAAGCACGAAACGAATGTATCATATTTGACTCTTTACTATAGCCAATTATCTTGTATGATTGAGGATATTTAGTCTTCCATTACGGTTTACTATAGGTATCATATTTGTTCATTTATTATAGGCAAATATCTTGTATGATATTTAGACTTCAATTACGGTTTACTATAGGTATTATATCTGACCATTTGTTATAGATATTTAGACTTCAATTACGGTTTACCATAGGTATCATATCTAACAATTTGTTATAGGAAAATATCTTATATGATATTTAGACTTCAATTACGGTTTACCATAGGTATCATATCTGACCATTTGTTATAGGCAAATATCTTGTATGACATTTAGACCTCGATTACGGTTTACCATAGGTATCATATCTAACAATTTATTATACGCAAATATCTTGTATGATAGTTAGACTTCAATTACGGTTTACCATAGGTATCATATTTGACCATTTGTTATAGACAAATATCTTGTATGACATTTAACCTTTCATTACGATTTACCATAGGTGTCATATTTGACATTTTATTACAGACAAATATCTTGTATGATATTTAGACTTTAATTACGGTTTACCATAGGTATCATATCTGACTATTTGTTATAGGCAAATATCTTGTATGATATTTAGACTTCAATTACGGTTTACCATAGGTATCATATCTGACTATTTGTTATAGGCAAATATCTTGTATGATATTTAGACTTCAATTACGGTTTACCATAGGTATCATATCTGACCTTTTGTTATAGGCAAATATCTTGTATGATATTTAGACTTTAATTACGGTTTACCATAGGTATCATATCTGACTATTTATTATAGGCAAATATCTTGTATGACATTTAACCTTCCATTACTATTTACCATAGGTGTCATAGACCTTTTATTATAGACAAATATCTTGTATCCATTTATTGCTCTTCCCATTTTCTTTGCAATTTATCTGATTCCGTAAATAATTATAAATAGAGAACTTTTACCATCATTTAGGTGTAGTGGTTTTAACAAATATTCTCATGAACGTTATCAAATGATCCATTAAAGTTCAATTAGACATAAATTCAATTTTAAGTCTAATACCGTTCATGAACTTAAAAGTTAATGATCTATTTGAAAAACATTGATTATAGTTGAAAGAATCATACTAGGCTTACTAAGCTTTCATCATCTGATATTGAAGATTCAAGAAAAGTGATATGAAATGATATTGAGACAGGTAATATCAGGAGTTGAGTACTGCCACAGAAACATGATAGTCCACAGGGATCTTAAGGCTGAGAATGTGCTTTTGGATACCAATTTGAATGTAAAGATAGCAGATTTTGGTTTTAGCAATGTGATGTATGATGGGCATTTCCTGAAAACAAGCTGTGGGAGTCCTAACTATGCTGCTCCTGAGGTACAACTTCTTACCAACACCTAGCCAAAACTAGTCTTCAAACCACCCTAATTTTTAATCCACAGGTTATTTCTGGTAAACTCTATGCTGGCCCTGAAGTAGACGTATGGAGCTGTGGGGTTATATTGTATGCACTTTTATGTGGGTATCTTCCATTCGAGAGCGAAAACATCGCCCTTCTTTATCAAAAAATAAAGGTAACTATCGCTAGCAGATATTGTCTTCTTTGGACTTTCCCTTTCGGACTTCCCATCAAGGTTAGGAAGAGGTTTCCACACCCTTATAAAGGGTATTTCGTTATCCTCCCCAACCGATGTTGAATCCACAATCCACCCCCCCTTCGAGGCACACTTGTTCCCTTCTCCAATCAATGTGGCATCTCCCAATCCACCCCCATTCGTGCCTAGCGTCCTTGTTGGCACACCGCCTCTTGTCTACCCCTTTTCGAGACTCAGCCTCCTCGCTGGCACATTGCCCCGTGTCTGGCTCTGATACCATTTATAACAGCCCAAGCCCACCGCTAGCAGATATTGTCTGTTTTAGTCTTTCCCTATCAGGTTTCCCCTCAAAGGTTCTTTTAAAACACATTTGCTCGAGAGAGGTTTCCATACCCTTATAAAGGGTATTTAATTCTCCTCCCCAACCGACCGACCTGGGATCTTAAGCTTTTGAGTTTGTTTCATTTTAGTCTCCCAACTTTTGAACTAAATATTATTTTGTATGAACTTTAGAACGGAATTTATAGGATTCCAAATTTCATATCACCGGCCGCAAGAAACTTGATATCAAGGATACTTGTAGTTGATCCATTGAGACGAATAACCATTCCTCAAATTCGTCAGCATCCATGGTTTCAAGCTCATCTTCCTCGCTATTTAGCAGTGAAACCAACGGCTATCATCCAACAATTTGAAAAGGTTAGTGATATACTTTCGAAAGCTCATGGCATTCAAAATGCATACCCATTTGTTCTTGTTAAAAGTTGATGAAACTTGTTGTGTACATAATTTGAATTAGTGGTAGCATTTATGTTGGGGTTATGTGGTGGTGATTTGTTAGTAGACTGAATGTGTATTGACCAGAGATTGTTACATGGTATCAGAGCCGTCATGTTTTTATGTCGTATAGAGGCAAGTTTGGATATCCGTATTCCTAATAAGTACTTAGTCAAGATCGTCCTAGTCATCTTGTGCGGAAGGAGCCCGACGACCTCTTTCTTGTTTTGTATGCAGTACTCATTGAAAATTAGAATCACGGGTTCCTCGATCTCATGTCCTTAGGTTGATTCTCATCATTCATTTTGAACTCACTCATGTTGGAATGAGTGTTGAAGTCATGAAGGGAAAGGAGCCCGCATAATATCATGGCATACATAGACACCGTAATATACGTGTTCATATTAATCATAACAAGGAAGTCTCTCTATGCATGTAACATACAAAATGCATGAGGTCCTCATACTTTAAATTCGGGTCGGCTTAGTTTTATGTTCATATTGGTTTTGCAGATCGATGAGGATGTTCTCCAAAGAGTGGTTCTGATGGGGTTTGACAGGAACACACTGGTTCAATCTATTCAAAATAGAACTCCAAATGAGGTTATTTCTTAACTAAATGATTAAGCTTAATATCTATTATACTAAATATGTTATTATTTCCACTTTATTTTAGGGAACTGTCTCCTACTATTTGCTGCTGGGCGATCGGTTCCCTATTTCTGATGGCTATCTTAGTGCCGAGGCTCAAGAATCAATGGTAAGTTCATTAGCTTTGAGTTCATAAATTTTGACATAGTCACCAACCTCAAACAAATGTTATGTTTAGGAACCAAACCATACGCGTCCAGTTGCTGCCATACTGCCTTCTTTCGAACGTATGAACGATGAAGTTGTGGGCATCACTCCTCAGATTCCCGCTGATGGGAAGTGGGCTCTTGGATTACAGGTTTGTTTATCTTTTTATAAGCGTTTCAAAATTAGTTTTTAGGTAGAAATTCAATAGATTATTACTTCAAACAATCTAATGATGACTAAAACTGTGATATCTCACATCGGTTAGAGAGGGGAACGAAGTACGTAACGGGCCAAAGCGGATAATATATGTTAGTAGTAAGCTTGAGTTGTTACAAATGGTATCAGAGCCAATGGCTCGATTTGATGACAAACTGGTGGTGTGTATTTGGTAGGCTAAAGCAAACCCACGCGATATAATGATAAAAGTGCTTAAAGTACTGCAAGAACTGAATGTGTGTTGGAAGAAGATTGGTGATTACAGTATGAAATGTAAGCTAACAACTGATACTCCAACCCATCACCAACCACTGCCTGCTAATTTTGCATTCAACGAACATTCAATACTTTTGGAGCTCAATAATGTCACCATACTACAAAATGTGGTCAAGTTCGAACTCCAGGTACGC
The DNA here is from genome assembly GCF_057944985.1 of Cucurbita pepo subsp. pepo. Classification (NCBI taxonomy): domain Eukaryota; kingdom Viridiplantae; phylum Streptophyta; class Magnoliopsida; order Cucurbitales; family Cucurbitaceae; genus Cucurbita; species Cucurbita pepo. Next base: position 8,394,395 of record NC_141801.1, read on the forward strand.
CTTAATTTCATACTCATTGGCTAGCCTTGGTATGGCATGATCCCAGTCGTTGCTTTCTATTCATATAATGCATACAACTCTAATTGTTAGTTGGGTCGGTTCAATGGTTCTATATAATGCTGGAGTAGTCCCGCATTAGTTAATTAAGGGGAAGACTCCGAGTATATAAATAAGGAACACTATCCCGAAAATTTTGATTTGTATGATATCAAAACATGATAGTAACTCGATATTAATTTCTTCCTTTGTTATTGCACAGCTATATAAAATGCCTGAGGAAAAGTACGTGGTTGATCTACAAAAGATCCAAGGCCCTGAGTTTCTATTCTTAAATCTTTGTGCTACCTTCATTTCTCAACTTTGCGTCGATTAAACTATGTAATAACACAATTTTATATCACTCAAGATCTAGTTATACTCGAATCAAATAAGTTGTATTTATATATGTTATAAAATATACTATGAACATAATTGAGATTATGACGTTCAAGCACGGAGTACATAAATAAACGTCTGAAATGAGAGTGAACTTGACACTATGTATGATCAACAAAAATTTACGAGAACTTTTAGTCAAAACTCATTATAATTCCGAATAACACGAACAAAGTAATTAGCTAAAGGATAGTACCACCACCCCCATTGCAAGGAGGAATTTGTTGAACAAGATTGCAGCTAAGCCGCCGAAGGATCATTTATGACACCCATGAAATCATCTTTGATGGTTCCAACACAAAACTGCAAACCAACCCAATAGTGTTAATAAATGACACAACAAAGTAAGCATAAGCTCGACTCGATTCGGTAAGCTCTTAGCTCGTTAAACCGTATAGTTCAACCAAAAACTTAAAAGAATATGTAAAGAAATTTGAAAGCATGGTTGTGATTGACATACAATTTCAGTAGCATCTACTCGAGTCCCGATTATCTTTAATCGAACTTCGCTGTCCTTCTGGATCTTAACCTATAAGAAAACTTAAATAATTTATAAGCAAATTTAAATTAACAAGAGAGCATTAGTTTTTGATGTTTAAGAAATATACTGATCCATCTGAAGTGGTATAGTTTGGGATATCTCCAGACTGAAATTCCATATCATCTGGTATTAACTGAAATATAAGATATGAGATAAGTTCATTGAACATACACCCTTAATGATATTTAATTCAACATGACACAAGAAATTTAAGTAAGAAAAGGTATTATTAGCTCGCTCAAACACTCCAAACACTTCACTATGATCAATATCTTCAGTAGCATGTTTTTACTTTGCCTTTTTCAAGACAGTTACTCCTTTTCTTCGATCCTACCTAATGTTGTAGTGTGGCTGGACTCTCAATTGAGATATGGACTCTCAATTGAGATAAGCTATGTCTCTCCAACAAGAACCATTTATAAGGATAACGATGACAACCCAACTTGAAAGACAAAATCTATGGCAATATAAGCACTACCTGACTCGGGACATAAAATTCCTTTTCATTTCCCTCTTTTGTCTCACCCTTATTACATGGAAAAGTCAACTATTCTAACGAGGTTGTCTCCGGTGACTCATAAAATATTAAAGTTTGGATAGCTAGCGATCGTGACCCATTTACAAGACAAGATCGTAGTTCCAACTAATACACATTACACAACATTTGGACAACGTGAAAAAAAGTTCAATAGTTACAAGAAACTCTCTCTAACCACCACAAGCACACATATTAAGATTGAATTCATAGATTTCATGAAATTACTAAGAAAAAACCAAGATATTTGGTGATTTGAAGAAACATCCTTACATGATTAGAAACAAAAATCTGAATGGGTCCAGCTTCAGCAAAGAAACCCATCTGCAGTCATATTCATACTCATAAGTATTAGACGAATACGACTCTCCACAATGGTATGATATTGTCTACTTTAAACAGAAGTTCTCGTAGCTCTGCTTTGCCTCACACCAAAGGAAATAGTATTTTTTGATTATAAACTCATAAGTACCGTATACTCACCTTGTTTACCATAGAAACAAAAGCTTCCAAGATTTCGCCCTTGAAAGGTCGAAACACAACACATTGATACTTAACGGGAAAGGTCACAAAGCCCGTGCCATCACGAATCAACCCTTTCCCCACTTTCTCGATGCCCGTAATCGCTACTACAAAACCATGCCGTCCGCTGTTGCCAAATCTAATATGAAACCGCCAAATTCTACGTAAAAATTGAACAAAAAAACAAACAAAGAGTTAGAAGAAGAAACCTGCAAGTGCCCTCCACCTCTTTCATGAGCTTGGTTACGAGGCTGTCGCGGAGCCCACGCCCGAAGTGCCGTGGATGCAGCTGCGTGTTCCTCTCCAACACAATGTGGAAGAACATTATGGGGTTCCTTCTCGGCGATGAGCGGCTGCCGGCGTTGGCTCTGTCAATTAAACCAACTCAACAAGACTCGGTCTTTGTGTATACATCACACTTTTTTTTCTATAAATAATCAGTCATCCAACTAAATTAAAATCCACTTTATTATTTCAGTTAACTCAATCAAATTTATCTTAATTTTACTAATTTCAGTTTAATTTACCCAAATTAGATCTCCAACTACTTTAATTAATTCAATCCAAATCAATTTAATTCTCCTAAAAATTATAATTTAGCTATTGTAACATTAAATAAAAACAATAAAATAGCTTAGTATATTCCTAAAATGGTATGAGATTGTCCACTTTGAGTATAAGCTCTCATCGTTTTACTTTGAGCTTCCCAAAAGACTTTCCACTAAATTAACCTATGATCTTCCACTAAATTAACCAAAATTGTCCTCTAAATAGTTGTTATCGAAGTTTAATAGATTAGAAAGTCGAAGTTAGTCCACGATTGTTCGAGACTTTTGGGCTAATTTTTTTATTTTTAAAAATCATAAGTGGTTCAATGTGAGTCTTCATAGCTCGTAAATTTTAAAATTCCACAAAATCGTAAGGCCATGTATGGGAGCTGACGCCTGCCCAGTGTTAGAAGGTTAAGGAACTTAGTGACTTGATGACAAGGGAGCCGGCGACTGAGCCCTGGTGAATGGCGGCCGAAACTATAACGGTCCTAAGGTAGCGAAATTTTTTTTTGGGTAAGTTCTGACCCGCACGAAAGGTGCAACGATCTTAGAGAGAGGGGCACGGTGAAATATACATGTGAAGATGCAGACTAAAGAAATTGTCTAAGTTAATAAATTAAGGTTAGGTAGGTGAATTATTAAAGGAAAAAAAATGTTTAGTATAAAAGAGTAGAATTTTATTTTAAGAGCAGACTGGATTTCGTGGCTCATCTCCGCCAGTTCCTCCAGCTTGGTGGCGCATTATCGTTACAAGAAGCACTTCCCTTCCTCCGTGTCTCTTTCTCTTTCTTACGTTCTCTGTTTTTTTTTTTTTATTGCATAATTTCCAAAACCCATCGCCATTTTTGGCGTTACCAGCTAACTCTGTTTGCCTTTGCCTGTCCTCAGTTACAAGACAAAATTCATTCCCTACGCATCTTCACTCTCTCTGATACCCTTCTTCTACCAATTTCTCATACCCAATTCACCCATTAATCCCATTAATCCATCCAAACTGGCTCCCATTTCATACAAGAGCTGAGTTGAGCTCCCGGAAGCTCTGTTTTCGCCCCTTGTTGTTCTTCGTTTTACAATTATGGCTTCTGGGGTTCTTTTTCCTTCTGTGTTCTTCACAAGAAAGCATAGCAACAACCGCGGTTTTGGACTTCCTGCTCGTAATTCCGTGGTGGGTCGAAGATTCTTGGTTCGATCCTCCTTGGATACAGATGTTTCAGATATGAGTGTTAATGGTAATTGGGTTTTCCTGTACTGCGAATTGTGCTTTTCCATGTTTGATTTATGTGCTACCAAATGGTGAATTGCAATACCTCTGTTTTGGAATCTGAAAATTTTGCGCAGTTGGGATTAGGGTTGTCTATGTTATAAAATCTTGATGGCTCATCTTGAATTTACAGCTCCCAAAGGGTTGTTTCCCCCTGAACCTGAACGTTATCGAGGACCCAAATTGAAAGTTGCTATTATTGGAGCTGGGCTTGCAGGGATGTCGACGGCTGTTGAGCTTTTGGATCAAGGCCATGAGGTTCAGTTTATCATCTACCCCTTCACTGTCTGCTTCAACACCTTGTATTAATAATAGTAGCTATTGCTTCATTGCAAGGGTGAGTTTAGGATGATTTTTGGCAAAAAAAAAAATGCTTTGAAATAAGAACACTTCTTCTATAAGTACTTTTGGAAGAATCATGGCACTTTTAAGTGTTACTTTCTGGTATCTTTACATAGTTGGAGAATTTTGAAGAGTATTTTTAGGCTTATCCTTCTAAAAGTCATACCAAACGCACCCATTTGGGCATAGATGTTTACCTGTTAATTTAAGCATTTTCAAATGATTATGCAATTCAACAATATCAGTATCAAGTGCGTCTTTTGTGATTCCAGGTTGATATATATGAATCAAGAACCTTCATCGGTGGGAAGGTCGGTTCATTTGTGGATAAACGTGGAAATCATATTGAAATGGGGCTACATGTATTCTTTGGATGTTACAACAATCTTTTTCGTTTAATGAAAAAGGTGAAGACAGTTTGCTTTATTGATTAACAGTATGACATTTGAATATTTATGATTTCGTTTCTCTCTTAAACGTTGGCGTTTACTAGAAACTATTGTGTATGTCAAGCTTGGGTATAGTATTTATCTTTAAATGTTCTTTGTGACCGTGATGGATGATGGTCAAGAATAAATGGTTGAGTTGTTTTAAATGTTCTTTTCGATGTAGAACTTGAAATTAAGAATGCTGATTTAGTACCAATGGCTGTTTCTAGAATATGTATAGCAACATGTGAGATTCCACATCGTTGAAGAGGGAAACGAAGCATTCCTTATAAGGGTGTGGAAACTTCTCCCTAGCAGACACGTTTTAAAACATTAAGGGGAAGCCTAAAGAGGATGATATCTACTAGCCGTGGGCTTGGGCTGTTACAAATGGTATCAGAGCTAGTCATCGGGCGCGAGGATGTTAAGCTCCATAGGGGGGTGGATTGTGAGATCCTACATCGGTTGGAGAGGGGAACAAAGCATTCCTTATAAGGATGTGGAAACCTCTTTCTAGCAAACGTGTTTTAAAACCTTGAGGGAAGCCTAAAGAGGACAATATTTGCTAGCGGTGGGCGTGGGCTGTTACAAATGATATCAGAGCTAGTCATCGGGCGCGAGGATGCTGAGCCCCATAGGGGGGTGGGTTGTGAGATCCCACATCGGTTGGAGAGGGGAACAAAACATTCCTTATAAGGGTGTGGAAACCTCTCTCTAGCATACGTGTTTTAAAACCTTGAGGGAAGCCTAAAGAGGACAATATCTGCTAGCGGTGGGCTTGGGCTGTTACACAACATGTTCTCCAACTTGTTGCCAATGATATGAGATGCGCTTTTCTTACCGATAATCTCATTTTATGTCATACGTCAAGACTAGTTGTACATATTATCTAATAATATGTTCGAGTTTAGGTTGGCGCAGAGAAGAACCTACTTGTGAAGGATCATACTCATACTTTTGTAAACAAGGGAGGCGAAATTGGAGGTAGAGTTCAAGTCTTATTCTCAACAAAATTTTCTTCATTTCATGAATGGTTCTTGCTTTCTTGGGAATATGAAATGAAAATCTAATAAACTTCTACATCCTCAGAACTTGATTTCCGCTTTCCTGTTGGAGCTCCCATACATGGAATTCGAGCTTTCTTGGCCACGAATCAGCTTAAGGTAATGAATTCCGTTGCCACTAACCTTAAACATCATTTTAATGTTTTTTTTTATTATTTTGAGTATGATTTTTTTAATATTATGCATGCTTCGATGTTGTTTCGATCGTTTCTTCTGCTCTTTTTTAACTAGGAGTCGATACGAAAGTGATGAGAAAGGACAAAGTCTAATTATCTTTCTGTTATTTATAATTTCTTCAATAACAAAATAGATGATCTCATTATTCTAGCATCGATGATATTTTTCTGACATTTTTTCCGAATCATATTATTCAGACGTACGATAAAGCAAGAAATGCTGTGGCGCTTGCCTTAAGTCCAGTCGTCAAGGCTCTTGTTGATCCAGATGCTGCAATGAAGGATATTCGAAATTTGGATAGTGTGAGAATGCTCTCTTCTTTCCTGCTATATATAAAAAAAAGTACCATGTTCATGTTTTAGGGGGAAACGTTGTTTTCCTATCGTCTTTCATGACTATATTGGCCTGATTGATATCTTTATTCGATACTCGTGGTTAGTGATGATATAAACTAAAACTTAGTTAAAACTCTATGATTCTAAATGCTCGCTGTTTCAATCATACAGATAAGCTTTTCCGAGTGGTTCATGTCTAAAGGTGGCACACGTGCGAGTATCCAGAGAATGTGGGATCCAGTTGCTTATGCTCTCGGCTTTATCGATTGTGACAACATCAGTGCCCGTTGTATGCTCACTATTTTCTCGTTGTTCGCTACTAAGACTGAGGCTTCTCTATTACGCATGCTAAAAGGTTCTCCAGACGTTTTCTTAAGTGGTCCCATACGAAAGTATATCACGGACAGAGGGGGCAGGTATATATGACTTCAGTTATGTTCTAATTCAGTACTTGTGGCTGGTTTTCTCGTTCCGATTCATTTGGACATCGTTTCCCTGCTCGAACAGATTCCATCTAAGGTGGGGATGTAGGGAGGTACTTTATGACAAATTTGCAGATGGAGAAACTTATATATCAGGACTGGCAATGTCTAAGGTGAAATCCAATGCTTCCATTTGCATCTTTTCTGTGTGTTATCCCGAACAGGGCGAAACTCGGAATATAGTATTCATCTCGATCATTGTCACATACTTTTGAGAACTTTTAGTGTTCATCTCGATCATTATTTTGGTCGGATATGTCGATTGTTAGACCAAAATATAGGCAGAAGTAATGGGACTGATAATTAATGCTTAATGAACTCTGTTTTGTCTCAGGCCACAAATAAGAAAATTGTGAAAGCTGATGCTTATGTTGCAGGTTTGTGCTTTACCATGTTTCTTTCCTCTTTTCTTATTTTTTATTTTGAAAGTAAACTATATCATTTGATGACAGCATGTGATGTCCCTGGAATCAAAAGATTGATCCCATCTCAATGGAGGGAATGGGAGTTCTTTGATAATATTTACGAGCTGATCGGAGTTCCTGTTGTCACCGTCCAACTTAGATACAACGGATGGGTTACAGAGATGCAAGATCTAGAACGTTCGAGGTGGTTCTCAATAAGCTATTTGACAATATTCTTGTTTTCTATTTCTAGAAAGTTATTCTGTAAGATCTGATATCGGTTGGAGAGGGGAACGGAACATTCCTCATAAGAGTGTGGAAACCTTTCCCCAGTAGATGCATTTTAAAATCTTGTGGGGAAAAAGGGAAAGCCAAAAAATGATAATATTTGCTAGCGGTGGGCTTGGGCTGTTACAAATGGTATCAGAGCCAGACACCTGGTAGTGTGCCAGCAAGGACACTTGGCTCTCAAGGGGGTGGATTGTAAGATCCGATATCAGTTGGAGATGGGAACGAAACATTCCTTATAAGAGTGTGGAAACCTCTCCTTAGTAGACGCATTTTAAAATCTTAAGGGGAAGCCCAGAAGGGAAAGCCAAAAAATGACAATATTTGCTAGCGGTAGGCTTGGGCGGTTACAAATGATATCAGAACTAGATACCAGGTAGTGTGCCAGTGAGGACACTGGGCCCTCAAGGGGGTGGATTGTAAGATGCGATATCGGTTGGAGAGAGAAACAAAACATTTCTTATAAGGGTGTGGAAACTTCTCCCTACTAGATGCGTTTTAAAATGTTCAAGGAAAGCGATCTACTAGCGGTGGGCTTGGACTATTCCACATTCTTATTTACAAAATCATTGTGAAATGGCCCGAAAGTTGTTATCGTTCTATATTTTCATGGATTTTCTTCACTTTTGAGTGTAGGCAGTCCAGGCAAGCTGTGGGGTTGGATAATCTCCTTTACACTCCAGATGCAGATTTCTCATGCTTTGCAGATTTAGCGCTAACCTCTCCAGAGGATTACTACATTGAGGGACAGGGATCATTGCTTCAGTAAGAGATCTTTTACTCTTTAACATTATACTTTTTAATAAGTTAATCCTTTGTTTATATACAATTTTGGGGATGTTCTTAAAATCGATAAACAAGAAACACGAACAATTTGCCGAATGCACACGTTTCTGATAATTGAAAACGATCAACATGAATGTTTACTAAAATGATGAAATACTCTGATTTCGAAGTCACTTCAATTTTCAGATGTGTCCTGACGCCTGGGGATCCTTACATGCCATTGCTAAATGATGAGATTATAGCAAGAGTGACAAAACAGGTGTGGTTTTTATTTAGACTCTTCTATGGAAGTGCTTTGGAAGTTCTTTTGCCTGTTTTCAATTGTTTTCTCACAGAGTATTGCATGTTCTTTTGGCTTTTTCCTAAGGCACTATTAAATTACTTCAAAAACATGATGAATTTGAGTGGGGAGTACAACCAAAAGAACTCTTATAGGTAGCCAAAGTTATTTTTAATAGCGTGTTGAATTTCATGTCTCTGTAAGATCCCACATTGGTTGGAGAGGGGAATGAAACATTCTTTATAAAGGTGTGGAAACCTCTCCCTAGTAGACGCGTTTTAACAATTTTGAGGGGAAGTTCGAAAGGAAAAATCCAAAGAGGACAATATATGTTAGCGGTGGGCTTGGGCTGTGACAAATGGTATTAGAGCTAGTCATTGGACGGTGTGAGGCACTGGTTGGAGTAGGGCTAGACCCTCTCTATAGTAGACGCGTTTTAAAACCTTGAGGGGAAGCTTGGAAGGGAAGTCTAAAGAGAACAATATTTGCTAGCGGTATGCTTGGGTTGTTACAAATGATATCAGAGCTAGTCACCGGACGGTATGAGGTACTACTCGAAGTAGGGCTAGACCCTCTTCATAGTAGGCACGTTTTAAAAACCTTGAGGGGAAGCCCAAAAAAGAAAGTCCAAAGAGGTCAATATTTGCCAATAGTGGGCTTGAGCTATTACAAAAGGTATCAGAGTCATCCATAAGGGAAAGCCCAACAAAGAGGACAATATCTACTAGTGGTGGACTTAGGCTTGGGCTGTTACAAATGGTATCAGAGGCAGTCACCGGACGATGTGAGGCACTGGTCGAAGTAAGGCTAGACCTTCTCCATAGTAGACCCGTTCTAAAACATTGAGGGGAAGCTCGAAAGGAAAAATCCAAAGAGGACAATATCTGCTAGTTGTGGGATTGAGCTGTTACAAAAACGCTACATTTTTTTTTTTTTTTTTTCTTTTTTGTAGTTTCTCCTAGTCTACACATGCTATAGATATCGACTTAACACCATACATGATTCGCTCGTTTTACATAAGGTCTTGGCTTTATTCCCATCCGCACAAGGTCTAGAAGTTACATGGTCATCAGTTGTGAAGATCGGACAGTCTCTATACAGAGAGGCACCCGGCAAGGATCCATTTCGACCAGATCAGAAGACACCCATTAAAAACTTCTTCCTCGCCGGATCATACACAAAACAGGTATGTCTTTCTACATTTGTTCATCAAGTTCGAACTCCATCAAGCCAAGTTATGTGAAGAAAAACCATACTTTGTTGTGTATATGTATGTGTAGGATTACATAGATAGCATGGAAGGAGCAACTCTGTCAGGGAGGCAAGCTTCTTCATATATATGTGAAGCTGGTGAGGAATTGATGATGCTAAGAGAGAAGATTGATGCCTTTGATTCTGAAACTGCCAAATTAAGTGATGAACTAAGTCTAGTTTAGCCTCATCTAAATTCATTCTTAGCCACTAAACAAACGTGTATAATGTAATATCACCACCATAGTAAAATTATAAGGCTAGGTCAGCTGATTCCCTTGTAATGCCACTCATACCACTCTCCCTCTCTTTCTCTCATATCTTTAAATGACATGGCTGATCTTGTCTCTCGTATTCTCTTCGTTCCTCGATGCTAATGGGATGGTTTCCAAGTAATTTTTGTGAAAAAACTTACTGTCGATGCTAAAGTACAAGTTACTCACTCTTACTATCGTTTATGGTTTTTTTATATGGTATGAGATATCTATATTAGGAAACGAGTAGCCACGATGGTCAAGATAGATAAGTATCATGATTCGATTGAGGAGGACAATGCATCATCTAACAAAACGCCCTTTCAATGACAACAAGTGTGACAATAGCAACGCACCTTCAAATGTGACATTACCACCATTTTCTAGTGACAATGTAAGCTCCAACCACATATCAATGCTCGAACCACAATACCCATGTCTAGATTAACTCCAAATACGAGTACCCAACTTGATCGATATTAAATCTATGTGTTCGATTGATTTCAAACATATTATCAAGTAAGGTCCCAAGTTAGTTGAGCAAGGTTGGATGATATAAATGAAGGTTACCAAAATACATATTTTATTTTAAGATTACATTGGAACATATACAAATGATCTCAAGCCAATCGAAACCATCTTCCATAAACAAGAACAAGTTACCAAATTCAAACTCAAAAAGGCACACGTTTTAATCTTACAAAGACGAACAAACATCAGTTACACAAAGAAGAGACCTTCTCCAGCTCCTCATCAATGGCGTTCTTAGCAGCCTCAAGATCCTCATCAAAGAACATGTCCCAATGGCCATCCCACTTGATGAAAAACTCTGTATCCTCATAGTATTTAACCCTATGAACATCTCCAGCTGGAGTAAACAGATAATCGCCAACACCCAAATCAAATCTCTCCTTTTTACTCAAATTCCAAACGCTCTTCTTCCCTTTCATCACCACCAGATCATGCCCAAATGTGTGGTGGTGCGCCGGCTCCACGCTTCCCGCCTCGAACCGAACCACGGCCGACGTCGGCGTCTCCCTCAGAATCTTCATCGAACCGCCCGGGATCATCTCGAACGGGTTCAGCTCTCTGTTCTTCACTAGGCAGCAGATGGAGCAAGTGTCTGTAACGGCCCCAACGGCCCCGATTTTGGGAATCTCGGTGAGGGAATTGTCCAAAAAGGACTGAATTTCGGTCGGCCAGGGGTTGAATTGAGAGGCAGGGCAAGGGGCTTTGAAGGGGGTTTGGAGCCAGGTGTTGAGGATTTCGACGGCGGAGTCAGGGGAAGTGGCGATGCCGGAGAGGGAGAGGACGTTGGAGTTGTTGATTGAGCGGGAGTTGAGGGCATCGTCTTTGGTTAGGCAGGTGGCGGCGGTGACGGCGGGGAATTTGTTGGCGAAGATGGAGACGCCGACACCGGTGCCGCAGGCGAGGAGGCCGCGGATTTCGGGGGATTGAGAATTGGGTGTGGTGGCGGCGGCGGAGACGCGGCGGCCAACCTCGGCAGCGATGGAGTAATAGGAGGAAACGCCAAGGTCTTCGACGGGGATGTTGAGGGAGCGGAGGTGGGAGAGGAGGATGTCTTTGAGGGAGCAGCCGAAAGAGTCGGCGCCGGCGATGATTTTGAGGGGAGGAATCGACATTGAGATCGGCGGCGGGATTTGGATAAGAGGGAAGGACAGATCCAATGCGAATCCTAGGTAGATTATTTTAATGGGTTGAGTGATTTTTATGGAATGCTAATAGTAATCCAATCCAACTTAAAAATTTTCAAATTCAACTCTAACATAGTTCAACATTATCATTAGAACTAATGAGAACTAGATACCAACACTTTCTTAGTGATTGCTTACTCTAAAAGTGACTTTTTGTTTATTTATGTTTGTAAGCGTATGAGTAGGATAGATCTTACTTCCGTTTCTGCTACGACTACAATACTATCATTAGAACACTAAGTCCTTGACGAAAACATGTTATCAAACTTGACGAAAACATGTTATCAAACTAGCAAGATGCATCAATAATAAACAAAATAATAAACAAAATAAATTATGAAAGCATTCCATTAGATATATTTTGATTTTAAATACTCTAAACCTTTTGTATGAAAATCAAGTTTAGTTTTGGGTCTTAACATCGTTGGTGGAGTTGCTAAAGATGATGTTAACAACCTGCCAAGAAAGACGGTTGATAGAAGATGAAATTTAGAAAAAGGAAATCTTAATAACAAGAGCACCAGTGGTCTAGTGGTAGAATAGTACCCTGCCACGGTACAGACCCGGGTTCGATTCCCGGCTGGTGCATTCCCTTTTAAGTTTTTAGGAATAAATTAATAAATAATTTATTTTACCAAAGATTAAAATATTGGGAATGGTAATTTATTGTCGTTCTCGTATTTTTTGACGCATTGAATATTTGATTGAAATATAGACAAAACATTAAAAAAGGAAATGCACCAGCCGGGAATCGAACCCGGGTCTGTACCGTGGCAGGGTACTATTCTACCACTAGACCACTGGTGCAACTTGACATTATTATGGATAATAAATGAAAGTATAACGAGATTTATCAACCCCAACTTACGTTAATAAGCATCCGAGAAAGAGAGGGATGGTAAGTAATGGAAATGATTGAATGAAATATTTGAGCATAACCAACCATTCATCCAATAATTGAAATTCAAATTTTTTACTTACCTCTTGCATTTGTGTTCGTGTAGCTTTACGATCTTGAAATATTTTTACCGAAAGTCTCAATTTCCTTAATCCTACATGGGCCCGAAGTCCCTGTTATCTAGCCTCTCTACGTTTAAATAATATCTCACTAGACGTCTAATAAACATAATAAGCTTTCCTAAAACTAGTTGTTTTTAAAGTCATTTTATTGGAGAATGATCGCAAGTTGATTTTTATGCCTGTTTGTCTCGACGAGTTCGAAAAGTTGAAAGCGCGTTAATTTCAGGTTTACACTCCTTAATCGTGGCTCGACTCCTTCTCTTTGGGAGTCTTAGTCATTTTTTACTATGTCTTCGAGGCTTACAATACTTTTATTCAACATTTAAAGACTCTATTGATATGACTAAGTTTTAAGGCATGACTCTGATACCATGTTAGATGAACACGACTCTCCACAATGGTATGATATTATCCACTTTGAGTATAAGCTCTCATGGTTTTGCTTTAGGTTTCCCCAAAAGACCTCATATCAATAGAGATAGTACTCTTCGATTATAAACCCATAATCATTCCCTAAATTAGCCGATGTGGGACTTTCATCCAATAGAGGGAACTTATGTGTAGCAGCATTCATTCATTCATGTACATCGAGAAATAACCGATGTTTTAACATTAATCCTTGAGTGTGGCATGGTGGTTGTATGTTTCAATATGGGGAGAGAGACGGGCATAAAATAATTAGACAACAAAAATCATAGTCATTTAATACACTAAACTAGACCCAAAAAACACAATCAACTCAATAACATTTTTCAACCAAACGACAGTAACAAATTTCATTAACCACACAAAGATATTTGACAATTGCGAAGCTTGACACAGACAAAGGTGGACTCCTCAACCCAAATGAATCTTGTTAAGAAAAAATTGGGAAAAATGGGGTTCAATTTCAGGTGAATAACTAGGGTTATGCATGGTCTTGAATTGAATAGCAACCTCTGAGAAGGTTACACGCCATACTGTTTTCTTATAAAGGTGTTGAAACCTTTTTCTAATAGACCCGTTTTAAAAATTGTGAGGTTGATGACGATACGTAATATGTTTTATAAGGGTGTGGAAACTTCTCTCTAGTAGACGCATTTTGAAAATCGTGAGGTTGACGACGATACTTAATGAGCTAAAGTAGACAATATCTGTTAGCGGTAGGCTTGGTCTCTTACAAAAGAAATCCGGTTATAAGTGGTAGCCCAGACTATACGAGTCTACTCCATAAGTTGCTTCGTCACCTAAATAACCAATATGAACAAAATTTTGGTGGGGCTACTCTAAGTGGGGTGGGAAGATTCACTCAAAGAAGTAGAGCAATTTTTGCTCGAGTAGAATGTTGGTTTTGACTCTTGATTGAAGTATATCGAAATAAATAACTGAAGTAGAAAGATACACTCACAAGACACTGCTTTTTTGACTTTTTGAATAGAACACAGTTTATGGCTATTTAAAAAAATAAAAACACGAACAATTCTTCTCTTAACTAACTTTTTAAATGCTTGAACTACCACGTCCCATAAGTTTAACATGATGCTTAACGTTCAATTTTGAACAAATCGAGTTTATTGACTCATAAAAATTTGGGGATGGTAAGTACCAATGTAAAAATATCTGATAATAAGATGTTTCCTCTCACGTTTACATGGGGTCAAATCTTTTATTTTAGTAGCGTAACGAAGGATTCATTTTGGGTCGTTTTCATAACCTTCATTGATGACGAAAAAGAAAAGTTACGTTAGACTAAACAAATGTTTTTTTTTTTTTGTCTTCTCATTTTTCTTTATTATTGTGTTTTGCATGGTTGACTAATTGATGTGTGCAAATGAAAAAGTAGCCAAAAAAAAAAAAAAAAAAAAAAAAAAACATAAAACATCTCGACATTAAATATATCAATGTGTTTGTTTGTTTGTTTGTTAGAGTCTAACCTTATTTGGTCTACCAATTGATTTCTACATTTACTTTTCCAAGCATATTCTAATCATAACAACACAAAACGTACCAAACATGAAAAACCTAACATATGCTCCCCGACATAACACGGTCAACTGCCTTACGTACCTCACTTTTACTTAAAAATTAATATATTTTGAAAAACTTTAGTATTATAAAATACTCGATAAGAAATTAACCCAAAGAAAGCTGATATCAAATGATAAGGAATCAACCCAAGAAAAAACTCTTGTACCAAATGACAAGGAATCATTATAAAGGAAGTAAGATTTGAATTATCTTATTGATCAATTATTTCAACGCAATAACACTTGTTTGAGATTCGAATCACTCTACAAGCTAGATCGATCATGTCCAACTTGAATGATTCTAATCATGGAATCTAAACTACGTAGAATTACAAATAAACTTAGTCATTGGCTAAAAGAAAAAGATAAGAACACTTAGCTCTAATGATAAGAGATAAGAAATCACTCCAAATGAGAGTAAAGTTCGGATTATCTTGTTGATCAAATATCTCAAAGGTTCATATCATAACTTCACTATTGGGGTCGGATAATACAAACACATGCAAATATGTTAGATGTTGAGACCTATCTTTTATTAACATTTCATTTTTTATCATATCATCATACACGACCATATCATCACTCTCCTCGTAGTCATATCTTCAAGTTTATACAAATCTCATGATCATACATATGCATGAGGTCATATCAATTAGGAAGACGCGTAATCTAATTCATGATGCAATCAATACAACTATTTCTTTTATAAACATTATCGCTCTCATGCCTAACCTACATTCATTATCTAAAATTATGTCTAGTATTCTTTCATCATATCATGACATGGTTATGAACGTAACAAAAGCATCATACTCGTCATAAGTTGTATTAAAAAAACCACACCACACAATAAACAAGATATCTGACCAAGCGTATTTCGAGTCTTTTTTATTGTTTTAATTTGCAAATTCAAACCCTAATCTTCAGTTTATAATAAATTTGGACAATATCATTCTGTAATTCATCTTCGTTTTCTTTTAATTATGGTGTTGTTTTTAAATCGCGCAAAAAAGTTGATCATGTTAATCGAGCCTAAACCCATGTAGCAAATTAGAAATCTTATATGTTAGGTTTCAAATTTTTGTCAGAAATTCTCAAAAAGTTGGTTGGTTTATGTCGCTTTTTTAATGTCTACACTTGTTTGTATCAAACCCAAGTTTTTTTATTTTTTTTATTTATTATTATTATGTTTCATCGAAAAGAATTTACCATATATAATAGAAATTTTAATTTATCCGAATGTCCATTATAGAAATATTGATGAAAATATCGTCACGCGATATATATATATATATATATATATATATATATATATATATATATATATTAATTTTATATCATAAATATTATTATTTTTTTCAATTAAAAAGCATATATATTATTTTTATTTTACTAAAATAATGGAATGATTAAGGATTGAACTATTATTATTATTTGAAAATGTAATATTATATAAAATAAAAACATTTTATTGCATATTATTTAGCAAAAATTTATAAAAATGTATTTATTTTTACAACAACTTCCCAAGACTATGGAAGCCAAAAGACAGATCATTAGTTTACAAAAACAACTAATAAATTTGTCATTGATTCCAACTAACAAAGGCTTTTGAAAATGATTGATCAATTTAATACAATATATTATTTCATTTTAATTTAATTTAATTTATATTATATGCTTTTTCTTTGATCTCAATGCTTTATTTAAATATTATATGAATTTATTGCCGCATGTTCTTTAGTATACACATGGATACAGTTGGAATTTGACTTCTAATATATATATTTTTTTTAAATTTTTGTGATAATTAAAAGTTTGGACAAGAAAACATAAATGGTAAATTAATTGTTTCTCACCTCTTTATTTTACTGTGAATTCTTTGTTTTTACCGTGGTGCTTTTAGATTGACTTTGACTTATTATGGTAGGCTCGAGTAATTTCACGGTTTTGTTGGAGAAACTAAGTAGTTGGTTCAATTTTATTTGAGTTATTAAGGTAAAGAAAACACATCTGATATATATGCAGTTTAATCGTAAATTTAAATTTTGAGGGGAACGAGGTTGTCTACAAAACCAAGAAAACTATACAGTAGTGTCGTGTTTGCTGCACACACTTCGATGCTTAAACCCACAAGGTAAAAGTGTATAGAGACTGAGACTTGAGGTTTAATTGAAGTTACACGTCTTCTATTATAAAAATCTATTTATTTAAGTGTTAGGGTAAATCGTTTTTTTTTTTTTTCTTCTGGATTTGTTTAGAAAAAGGTTGAATTGAACTTCTCTCTAGCTTTACTGGGTCGTGTGCGTGTGAGGTGCACACTCACATGTGCTCGTTTGTCCTCTCTTAAGATATCAATGTCGATAAAAATGTTGAGATATCAACTTTATGGAAATTTCAATGAAAATATCTATAGCAAAGGATATTTTTAGAAAAATTATAAAAAATAAAATTAATTAGTTAACATTTTACATTAATAATAAAAAGGGTTTAATTGCTTATTCTATATATTATTTTAAAAATTTTAACATTTTTTTCTTCTATTTTCTTATGTTTCACCAATTTGAGTCGTCCTTATTCGCTTTGGCCTGTTACGACCATCGTCAGTCTCAAAGCTTCTTCTGTCTGTAAGGGCGGCTGGCGATAATACATAACAGTCAAAGCGGACAATATCTACTAGCAGTAAGTTTGAACTATTACAAATGGTATTAGAACCAGACATCAGGCGGTGTGCTAGCGAGGACACTGAGTGTCACAATCGCAATTTGATGGCAGCGGACTTGCGATTGTGCGGCATTCACTTACAAGCAACAAGTGAGTTAAGCCTATTCGTTATTGTGTCGCCTACGGCCAAGCGACGTATGCTTGAGCCTCTGGCCTAATTTAAAGAAGAAAGTTTTAGAAAATGGGGGAAGAGAGATTTTGAAAGCAAGATTTGAGAAATTGAAATTGGTGTTATAGGGGAATGTAAGCAAAAAGCAACAACAACTGCTTACTGCATATAATTATCGAGTAGGGAGAAGTTGACAACTAGTCATATCCCCCTATACTAAATTTTGAGGCATTTCATGCCTAGACATAATTTTTCCAAAACGTTTTACTCCCTGAAAATACAAAAGAAAAACATTCCAACATGGAAAGACATAAAGGGTTTGGCTTGTCATGGGTTTGCGGCCATGGGCAACACGCCCTAGACGAGCATGACCATGACACTGGGCTTCCAAAGGGGTAGATTGTGAGATTCCACATTAGTTAGACAAGAGAACAAAACATTCTTTGTAAAGGTGTGAAAACCTCTGCCTCGTACATACGTTTTAAAACCTTGAAGAAAGACCCAGAAGAGAAAGCTCAAAGAAGACAATATCCGCTAACAGTGAATTTAGATTGTTACAACTGATATCAAATCCATGAACACGTATGCATGTGAAGATGGTCAATAAAAATTCTTTACAAGGCAAGTTAGTGAGAGAGAAAAAAGGGCAAGTTTTGTGATGTTTACAACTTTTTTTACACGTAAAAGTAAGCACATGAATGTGTTCGTTCCACATTCAAGAATATTTTAGTATCTTCCTCTTCTTTATAATAATTTAATGTGTTTGTTACAATTGGACCAGGAGGGATGAATTTAATAATCATATTAACATATTTGGAAAAAAATTTCAACCCCTTTCCAAAAAATGGAGAACTAAAAGTCGTAACGGTTAACCTATTACTTTTATTGACGTACAAAAATTGTACTTCAACATACCATTTATGTAATTTTTCATCATATAATATTTACTATTGCGTGACACTCAGTAAATGAGTAGTACATGAATGAACTAAGACCATATCCGAATGTGAGCGATCTTAAAATAGGATGACTAAGAAGAATCGAGAGTTGTCACCTATACCAATAAGGTGCACCTTCTTTTTCGATAGCTCAGTCATAAGAACTTCATAGTTAAGCGTGATTTTATAGGATATATGTGAGTTAGGACAAAGAACCCTGAACCGAACCCCTGTTGGTTGGTCCGTGGGGATAATCTTCAGTTTTAAAAGGAAGGAGTAAGTAATGTGACGAAGTCGCTGGAGAATATTGGGGCTATTAGGTATCGAATTCGGATTTCGAATTATGGGTAATGGGCGTTACACATCTGTTAGAGAGGGGAACGAAACATTTCTTGTAAGTGTGTGGAAACCTTCCTCTAACAGACTCATTTTTGAAACATAAGGCGATACGTAATGGATCAAAACGGACAATATCTACTATTACATAATCGGTTCTTAAAATTTGAAACATAAAACGAAAGGTTTAAGATTTTATTAGAGAAACATTATATATATTTGTGTATGATTGGTAGGATAATGATGCAATTATGCAAGAAATGATGATGGTGATGATTGATTTGCCTTTCCTTTTATTCCCTTTGACAAATAAGCTTTATGAATAAAGAAATGAGGAAGAGAACATGGCTTGGAGAAACCACAACTCTCTAACTTAATTTTATAATCAATGCCACAAATTTCACCATTAAACTAATAAAAAACTTACTTTTCGTTTCTAAGAATGAAAACTATAACGATCCATGTCTAGGACTCAGATTAGGATTCGAAATTCGGATGATCCCGACATTCTCCAACATCTCATGCAATATGGTCATGTTGTTTGACTATCTCCAAAGACCAACACAGATCCTTTCAATATGTTTTGTTCTCACTCTGATGTATCCTAGGAAAATTTCACCCAACATAAAATTGCTCAAAACAAAACATGTTTTAACTCTCGAGTTCCTACGATAACTTTCAATTATTTTAAATCTTTCTTAATCATCCTATGTCACTTACTACTAAGTTATGTTCATCTTAATTAAAAAAAATAATAATTTAACTCGTTTATGAGCGATCATTGTGTTCACCGTTTAAATTGATAAAATTGAATGTCTTTAGTTTACACAATTATTAATTTATTTGCAATTCTCAAATTTGACGAACTAAATTAACTTTTTCTCCTTTTAACTTTTATTTAAAATAGTCCGACAAATGAATGATCGAGTAAAGACAATATCTCTATAAAAATATGGTAATTTTTTCAATAACAATGATTTGATGGGTTGTCGTGAAAAATTGTCATTGCACGTGACACTCTTTTTGTTCGGTAGTATATGTTGGGGCAAGTTTAAGTCTTTTGAAGTTGGAAGAGCTCATTAAAGACAAGATAGCTAGCTTTGGATAAGAACTAGTACGGAATTTAGATAAAAGTTTACGTAAGTAAATGAAAAATTACGTTGTTATAGAGTAATTTGAGGTAATTTTTTTTTTAATCGTTCGATACGTGTGCGAAATTATGGCATTTACCTATCAAGGGTATGGATTAATTGTATGTTGGCCAGCTAGGGTTCATAGTCATAGGTTGGCCGACTAAGGTTTCAATTTTGAGGACCACAACTTAGTTGGTCATATTCGGGCTTGGTCACAAGCCGGTTGATCAATGCTTGCCGGTTCGAGGGCAGGACACATGCTAGTTGCTCCCCCCTCATTTTTTTTAATAACTATCTTGGGCAGGACACGCCAATGTACATGAATGACGTTATAAATGATATCGTATATGCTTTTCAACTTTTACATATGAGATACCGTGTAAAATTGAATTCATATTAGTTTTAAATATAAGAATTAATCCTACGTTAATTTTCATTTACTGATCTCAATTCCTTTTTGACAGTACGAGAATACGTGGAGTTGGACGGTATCATCACCAGTATTCAATACTAGGTCATTCATAGTATTACTATACATTATCTATAGGTTTAGCTTACGATGTTTTTGGAAGCTCTCGTCTAAATGAGAATTTTACAGCTAGACGACAAAGAATTTCATGAATAACGAGGCGTCTTGATTGTTTAGAACAACTGGATGAATTTAGCGGATTTATTTTAGGTTGAATGAAGTTCTAAAATTAATGGAATTTTTATACTTAAAATTTATAATTTAACCTAAAATATTATATTTAAAATGTAAAGGAATTATGGGTTTCCATACTTGCAGTGAGAAATGAGAGAAGTGAGGAATTTACCTTACTCTTGGAAAGGGCCGTCACTTTCATTCAATACCTTTTTCTCTTCTCTCTTCTTCTGCAAGAGATGTGATTTCCAAATAGTTCTCCGCCCAAAATCTGAGGAACCAAGGATTTGCACCGCCGAGGAACATCGCAAATCCGTTCAAATCTAATGGAAACAATTGATTCAATTACTGGTTTCTCTAATCTTCTTCAACCTCCAGATTTCTCTCAGTATGTTGAAATTGATCCGACTGGCAGATATGGAAGAGTATGCCCTCCCCTCTCTCTTTCTCTCTTGTGTTCATCCGCTCTGATTCTGATTGTTTTCTGTTCTTTGTTGCAGTATAATGAAATCCTCGGCAAAGGAGCTTCCAAGACAGTGTACGAATGAATTCAGTTTCTCGTTCGTCTCCTTTGCATTTTTGTACTTAGCATTGATTTTCGGAATTTTTTTTTTTTTGTTTTCGATGTTTTCGGTCTCTATTTGACTTTCTTTCACTTACATTTTCCATTTATTTCGAGAATTCGATCTCTTCTGCTTGTTTGATTTTTGTTTTTTTGGTTCTCTTTTTCCGATTTCCGCTCTTGAACCGCATTTGGTTTAGTTAATTTGGATCAGTTTTTGGAAATGAACATTCGATTGAGGTTTTTTATTTTCTTTTGTTTTTGTTGCAGTTACAGAGCGTTTGATGAATATGAAGGGATTGAAGTTGCTTGGAACCAGGTCAAGCTCTGTAACTTCCTTCAATGCCCTGAAGATCTTGAGAGGCTATACTCTGAGATTCATCTTTTAAAAACATTGAAGCATAAGAACATTATGAAATTTTATACCTCATGGGTCGATACTGCAAATAGGAACATCAACTTTGTTACTGAAATGTTCACCTCTGGGACTTTGAGGCAGTAAGAATGCTTTTGAACATTCATTCTCACATCCTTCACTTTCTACAAAAAGGCCTTATTCCTTCTTGGTTTCTGCTAAATTTTTGGTCGGTTCTCTTCTTACAGATATCGGCTAAAACATAGGAGAGTTAACATTAGAGCAGTGAAGCGATGGTGCAGACAAATCTTGAGGGGTCTTCTCTATTTGCATAGCCAGAACCCTCCTGTGATCCACAGAGATCTCAAGTGCGATAACATTTTAGTTAATGGTAATCAAGGAGAAATTAAAATTGGAGATCTTGGTCTTGCTGCTATTCTCCGGAAATCGCATGCTGATCATTGCGTCGGTATGATTATCTTCTTCAAATTCTGTGAAATTTTGGTTGAAATGAGGATTGATCGAGATCCTGTAACCAATTTCTTCATCCATTTCATCTTTGGCTTTCTGATTCTTAATGCTTTCCCAATGAATCTTTTTCCTTGAATTGCTGGTGAGTTCTTGTGATAGAAGTCTGTTTGTTAGATGCTTATTATTATTGTTGTTACAAAACAGGGACACCAGAGTTCATGGCTCCTGAAGTATATGAAGAGGCTTATAATGAATTGGTAGACATTTATTCTTTTGGGATGTGTGTTTTGGAGATGGTTACATTTGAATATCCATATAGTGAATGTAATCATCCTGTTCAAATCTATAAGAAAGTAATTTCTGTAAGATCTCCCTCTCTATGAGCATATACTCTTCTTTAATCCATTATGTCCTGGACGAAAAAGTTGATTCCTTATCATGCTTTCTACTTGTAGGGCAAGAAACCAGATGCCTTATATAAAGTGAAGGATCCGAGCATGCGGCAATTTGTCGAGAAATGCTTGGCACCAGTCTCTTGTAGACCTTCAGCAAGGGAACTTTTGAGTGACCCTTTTCTCCAAATTGATGATTGTGAAAGTAAGTTACAACTTTCAGGATGTCCGAGAGAACTTGACTGTATTGCTTTTACTACAGCACACCCTTTCCTTGAACGACAAGGAAGTTTCAGCTCGATTAATTACCATTTGGAGGCCTCAGATGAATGGAGGTGTCATTCGGTTCAGACTGAACCCGATGGGTTCGAACTTTTTGAGAATGATGATGATGACCAATTGGAAAACCTTGATAACAGTATTAAGGGGAAGATAAGAGAAGATGGCAGCATTGTTCTAAGACTTAGGATTGCAGATAAAGAAGGTAGTGGCATATTTATTTCCTCCTTTTGTCTTTGGTCATGGAATGCTTGCTTTCTATTAAGAGTTACAGAAATGTTCACTTGAAAAATGTGGAATATGTGCAGGACAGATTCGAAACATATACTTCCCGTTTGACACCAAGAATGATACAGCATTGACGGTTGCTACTGAAATGATAGCAGAACTTGATATTACCGACCAAGATGTGATCAAGATAGCTGAAAAAATTGATGGGGAAATTGCTTCCTTGGTACCTGAGTGGAAGTCGGGGCCTGGAATAGATGAAACACCTCGTATCTCTTACGATGGTGGCTGTCAAAGCCACGACGCTGCTAACCATTCATGTGATCATAGTTTGATAGGGAATAACCAAAATGGAGAAAAACTCTATCAGATTTTAAACTTAAGCACAGTTGAACGTGCTTCGGTGCACGAACTTTTCAAGCAGGACTCCCTCAAAGCTGATCGGCCTCCAGAACCTGTGGTAGAGAGTCCACCAAAAGTGTCAAGCCAGCATTATCAGCCAAACTCAGTCCTCCTTGAAGATCCAGCTCTTGGTTCTCATAGTTTTAGGCATAGCCATTCTAATCAAAATTTCAAGAAAATAGGCCAGTCGATCATTGTTGGGGATGACAAAGAAAAAATACTAGATAAAAATGCCATTGCAAGAACTTCACTCAGAAGCTTGCTGGGTTCCCGATCGCTGTCTACAGTTCCGTCCTATCGTGAAGATAAATTTGCATCCCAAATTCATCGAGAAATTAGATGGCTATGGAATTGAGAAAATTTAGAGAGATCAGTTGGAACTTCTCTTGCTGCCCCTCTAGATTGCAACAAACAATTGAGGATGCAGCTGAAAACAAGGTTTTTATCAGATAAGACTGTGAAGATTGAAACCATAGTTGGTGTGAATAATGTCATTATAGCTGCCCCATTCGGATGTCCAAAGGACCCGAAATTGCGAGGCGTTTGTTAGAATGTTCAACTGCAGAGTATATTTTCAGGAGTTCATATTACAGGCACATTGCCTCCATACACTCTACAGACCAACTCTCTACTCATAGATGCTGTTTTTATGTTGCACAGAAACATGTAAGTTACTCTCTTCCCTTCTGAACTTCTTACTCTTACAGTCATACCTTTCTTTCTTCTTGATCATTGCTCTGCTTCACATGATATTACAAATTATAATGGTTATTCTCTTATATACAATGAAGAAAGGTGCAAGTTTTCACTTTAGCTATAACTAGCTTGGTTTCAATGGAACTATGTTCATTATCCATGAGATTTAAGGTTCGCTGAGTTTGACATGAATTTTCAGTGGAAAGTGAGTGTTTTTAGTTGACTAAAACCAAATCTTTTGATGATTAGTTCTCTGCCCTTTTCTTTTATTTTTTATTTTTACTTTCTTGCTGGAGTGCTTTCCAATCAAGTATTTGGATAAAAAGCACTCTTGCAAACAGGATTGACTTCAATTCAACTGTTAATGTGCATTATTTTTCAAACTATGGGGTCCAAAGCTGCTGATCTGAATACAAGTTGGAAACTTTTAAGTCCAAATTTGTATAATTTTGCTATGGAAATTGTATGGGGAAAAAACTACGAAGAAAAAGATGTGAATGGATGAAAGCTGTATTGAGTGGTAGAGATGATTGGAGTATTTGTCAAACGTTACATCTTTTAGAGGAAAAAACTTGAAAAGTCCACTCTTCTTGCATATATTTGCTACCTTTAGTTGGATGCCAAAGTTTATGGCTCAATAAATTTGTAATGGCCCACTTTTTCATTATTGGTTTTAAAAAATATTACCTACTTTGTTATTGTCCATTTGATTAGAGAACGTATTAAGTATTTACCTAAACTAGTCGGTATTTGAGCGTAGGTTCGGGGAGAACACATTAGAGATTTTCCTAAACTAGTATGTCATTGAGCATAGATTGGTTCAAGGCTAAACCAACTAATTTGTTGCCCCTATGATCGATGTCTCAGCTTGAAATGTAACCAAGTTTTTAGGGGAATACGTAATCCTAAAGATTTGGGAGTGGGGGTGGGGGTGGGGTTTTTTCAGCTTGAGTCGGGTTAAAAGCGTGAAATGTATTGAATAATATTGATTTGAACAAAAGTAACTTCAATCAAACTAGTACTAGAAACCAAACAAGAGATAAAATTTTATAATCGACAATTGACCAATCTACACTAACACACAATCAAATCTTAATTTCATTATCTCAATCGAAACACGAAAATTAATCATCGTATTGAGATGATTGCCTTTGTTTCGTCTCTCAACTTCGCAAAATCTCGTCAATACTTGTTTTTAATTTTTATTATAACTAGTCCTTATTATTGATAATATAAGAAATAGATGAGTTTGAATTATATTATCAATCAAAATATGAAAGATTTGAATGTTTTATTCTAATTATTTTATTTTATTTTCTGATGTGGCACATTTTAAATAACTTTTTCTCACCTATCCCATTCTATCCCAGCCTTTTATAATTTGGATTTACTTTTTCTTAATTTTACGTTCTAAAAATTTTAAAAATTTAAATCATGGAAAGCACTAATTTGAAAGGTGTGGTAGGTGGCCTGTCCCTCTCAAACAATTACCATTACCAACACAATTTCTGCTAAATTACTTATTTTTGTTATTAAACACGTTTTAAAAAATTCCATAAATTATTTTTAAATGTATTTAATAATTCTCTAACGTATTCCACGCTCTTTTAAATTAATTAATAGATCTATAAATTTTAAAAATGTCGGATATTTCAAAGTATTTACAATTTAATCAGAATGAAAAAGAAAAAAATATATTTAATTATTAATTAAATTGGTGATAATTATGGGAAGTGGTTAAATGAGTTGTTGTTTTGGAATTGACCAAACATCAAAAGTAAGAAATCTTTGGTAATGGTCCAAACAGAATTTAACAAGAAAAGAAGAAAAAAAAAAAAAACAAGAAAGGGTGGCAGTCAACGACACGTTTCCAAGAACATCTTCTTCAAGACCCAACTTGAATGCACAATAAAGCCTAGCTAACACCCATATATATATATACACACATAATAATAATCACTTGTTTTACCCACAAATTGATTTAAAATCTTCCTTTTTTTTGCTTTGATTTTCCACTTTAATGCCCCATTTTGCTGACTTACACTCTCCATTCACACTATAATCTAATATGTGTTCACATTCATTCGAAACAAAAAAAAAAAAAAAAAATGGGTAAGAGAGATGTCGATTTAACATATGAAAGGGAAGAGATTTTCTTTTTCGTTAACTAAATCAACCCAACGATCACATCCCTATAGGAAAACGAATCTCACCTTAGACTAATGTTGGGTCTATCTCCTTTGCACGTACCACTGGAAAACGCTTTGCCATGGGTTTATAGCTATCGATAGAAATCGAGAGAGAGGAAGAAAACAACTTAAAAACTATGATTCCTCTTATTACACAAAACTCCAATGGCAATGACGTGTGGTTGATAGCAGCGGATGAGCTCTAGACATTGTTTGGGGAAGGCGACCAACAAAGTTGATATCATAAAAAAAGAAAATAGGTCTAGAGAACGAGAGATAAATTTGTTAGACAAAACGGTAAGGATAATACAGTTACAAGGTGTATGAATAGTTCTTGACGTTAATATTAAATATAAAAGATAAACTTATCTTATTTGAAGTTTATATTACATGATTGAGATGTCTTGGTTCATATTTGTTTGATATTCCAGCTAGCTCAAGCGAGGATATGCTAATGGTAGTTTTTGCCATAGTTTGTCTTATGAGTTCCAGGCAAGTCGGAGAGAAAAGCAAAAAGCCCTTGGTGGGATAGCCCATAACCATCGGGCATTCTGTGTTTGACATGTTTATGTTGAGAGTCTTAGAGACCTAGAGAAGATCCGTGGGTGGGATGCCCATAAGTAAGGCCTAGTTTCCATATTCATTATGAAGCACATTTATTTTTAGTAGGTCAGTTAGCAACTAGTGCACGTTCAGATCGTCATCAGAACAATGTAGAGATTAAGTATGGGAGAGTGTCACATTCCATGATGTGATTGTACCCCTAAGAAAGTCATAAAGGACGATGACTAGTTTAAGTGGGGGAGTATCACAACCATAGTATGGATACAATAGGTTGTGACCCCATACGCAGATAGATAGGCAGCGACACTCAAGTGGCGTCCATCTAGCAACGTAAGAGCCAAGACAAATAAGTGTCATGATGCAACCATGGAGGAAGGTGCATCATCCAACATACCAAAAAGAGTGAGAATTAAAAAAAAGTTGAGGAATAAGAAAGATGGGAAGGAACGATAATGATAAGAGTGTCGAAGACCAGCTTAAAGATCGCCAGATAGGTCTCTAGGCCATAGCCTCAAAAGTTTAGTTTTTTATGAGTTTCGAGATCCGATTCTAGAGTTAAGTCTATCTATCTGAGAGATGAAGGCTCATCGAATTTGATCTTAATTAGACACTCGACAGATGCTCCATGGGTCCTATAACTGCCCGCCAAGATCATGTCTACATCAATCAAATCAAATATGCTCAAAATGTACAATAAAGGGAGGAATAGAATCAGCTCTCCACTACCCTCTGGCCTGTGACCTAATTGAGCTTACCTATGACATATATGTGTGTCACGGTGTGGGTGAGCGTTGTAAGACGTGCATTTTGGATGTCTTCCATGAGTCGAAGTTTGGTATATGAGACCATTCTCTTATACTTGACTTGTAAATGTCTATGCATGAACACACATGATCCATGTCTAGATAGTATCTAGATGGATGAATGTCTTAGATCTATGATGATAAAGATGACTCATGGGTCAATTCTCGACAAGTGTGATCGAACAAATAACAAGAGTCAATAACATCTTGAGATTTGAGATGACATCGCAAAGTGTGGGCCGTGTTGGTGAAAATCACGATGGTGAGATGCGATGCAACATTGTATTGAAAGGACCTTGTCCTAAAGTAGAGACGAGGTCGAATTAAATGACTTGACTTAAAGTAGAGGCAAGTCGACTAGAGTCATAATGAGTGAACATGCACGTCAGCCAATATAGAACTCCAACAACGACAAATACTTTACGAAAAAAACGGAAAAAATGAGAGATTAAAAAAATTTATTGACGTGTAATTTATACATACATATATATATATATATATATATATATATATATATATATATATATATATATTCTCTTTTGCATAATTGAAAGAGTTGGCTTTTGATTAATGGTCGGAAAGGGCTCACTCATTCTTTCTAACTTTCTCATAAGTCAAATCTTATCATAATGACAATGTAAGCTAAGTCTTCCTTTTCAAAAATTGATTGATAGAACTTTTCTTGATAAGGCTGAGAGTACTTGGTCATCAAAATTTTATAAAAATGAAAAATTAAAAGTTCATCTTTAATTGCTATATTCCTAAATCAAACCTGATAATACGAAATTTATTTAGAATATCATTTTTGTCTTTTAGATTTGACATTGGATGATTCCAACATTTTTTTGCATAGTATGTGATATGGTCATATTACTTATTTCTGACTATCTCCACAAACCAACGTAATTTCTTTTAGTGCATAGTATGTGATATGGTCATATTACTTATTTCTGACTATCTCCACAAACCAACGTAATTTCTTTTAGTATGATTGATCTTTACTCACCTGCGTTCTAAAATAAAAAAAAAAAAAAAAAAGAGTGGAGAGAAGGCCATGAGGCTAATAATAGAAAAGGTGAATATAGGGTCAGAAAGAAACAAAGAAATGGATCCCGAAGAGGAAGCAAATAACAAACAAATCCGATTATGATGGGCCATCCAACAGCCCCAATCCAACATGGGTATGGGTATATAAAGGCCAGCAGGGGAAAGGGGAAGGGGAAAGACGGGAAGAAAGATCAACACAGCCGAATGCTATAGCTCCACAACACAAAAATAAGAATAAGAGGACATTATGGCGGTGTGTTGTGGTGGGCATAGCCATATTGTAAGTGCATTCTTTGGGGTAGTAGCCATCTCCCTTCTCCTTCTACTGCCCCTCCCTCAGGCTCAGGCTCAGGCTCAGGCTCAGGCTCAGGCTCAGGCTCAGGCGGCTGATCCCAACGCCATAACAAAATCCAACCCATTGGTTAGCCATGGCGGCCAAATGCTGAAGGGAAATATTAACCTTGCGCTCGTGTTCTACGGTCAGTTCGGTCGCATACAGAAGAACACACTCAGGTCTTTCTTGGGGTCCTTGAACACCAATGGCCGAGTCGGGGTCGGGGGTGCCCCACAGGTATCCTCCTGGTGGCGCATGCTCAGCTCTTATAACCCCACCGCTGGGAATGTTAATGTGAAGGTGGTCAAACAATACGTGGATCCCCAGTACTCTCTTGGAAAAATTATGACCAAGGATTTCATCAAGATTCACGTGGAGAAGGCTGTGGGTGAGTTCCCTGGTGCGGTCACCGTTATTGTTGCGGCTAGGGACGTGACCGTGGACGGTCTGTGCATGGGGAAGTGTGCAGAGCATGGAGTTATTGACGGGGCGCCCTACGTGATTATTGGGAACCCTATGACCGAGTGCCCAGGAGCATGTGCATGGCCTTTCCACAAGTCTGACTACGGCCCAGCCGGCGCTGTTCTGAAGCCACCAAGCGGGGACATCGCGACCGACGCTATGGTCATATCACTGGCCTCGGGGTTGGCCTCGGTGGTAACCAACCCGTTCAGCACTGGGTTCTTCCAGCTGGGGCAGAAGGCGAGCGTGATTGAAGCCTCCACCGCTTGCCCTGGGATGTTCGGCAGTGGAGCCTCCCCTGGGAACACTGGGAAGGTGTTAGTTGACCCTCTCAACGGAGGCGCTTACAATGTGGTTGGGTTAAGGGGCAAGAAGTTCCTTCTTCCTGCTCTTTGGAACCCCAAGACGGCGTCGTGCTGGACTGTCATGTGAACCCCCTCATTCACTCCACATTAAACTCCCATTCTTTTTTCCTTTCTTCTCTTAACAAAACCTCAATTAAAAACTATTCATTTCTTTCTTTTATGTTCTCTTTTATGTTTATGCATTTCTAACCACTCTCAACCTTATTCAACGGAGTACAAAACCTGTGGAAGGGTGATTGGCACGAATCAAAATTTTTATAAGAATGAAAATATGAATTGCTATGATTGATTTATTGAAAACGAAGGTAAAGTTAGTATAGGTAGTGACTTTCAATCGGTCACTCCCCAAAATTTCGTAGTGACTTTCAATCGGTCACTCCCCAAAATTTCGTAGTGACTTTCAATCGGTCACTCCCCAAAATTTCGTAGTGACTTTCAATCGGTCACTCCCCAAAATTTCGTAGTGACTTTCAATCGGTCACTCTCCAAAATTTCGTAGTGACTTTCAATCGGTCACTCTCCAAAATTTCGTAGTGACTTTCAATCGGTCACTCTCCAAAATTTCGTAGTGACTTTCAATCGGTCACTCTCCAAAATTTCGTAGTGACTTTCAATCGGTCACTCTCCAAAATTTCGTAGTGACTTTCAATCGGTCACTCTCCAAAATTTCGTAGTGACTTTCAATCGGTCACTCTCCAAAATTTCGTAGTGACTTTCAATCGG
Source organism: Cucurbita pepo subsp. pepo (assembly GCF_057944985.1). Taxonomy (NCBI): domain Eukaryota; kingdom Viridiplantae; phylum Streptophyta; class Magnoliopsida; order Cucurbitales; family Cucurbitaceae; genus Cucurbita; species Cucurbita pepo. The sequence goes on from NC_141801.1 coordinate 8,424,827, forward strand.
TCACTCTCCAAAATTTCGTAGTGACTTTCAATCGGTCACTCTCCAAAATTTCGTAGTGACTTTCAATCGGTCACTCTCCAAAATTTCGTAGTGACTTTCAATCGGTCACTCCCCAAAATTTCGAGGCATCAAAAGACTGGGAATACTATGTAGTGTATGAACATGAAAGAAATAGGTAACAAAAATTCAATTATAAAATTAAGAAGGAATCAAAGTATGTTCATAATGTAACTATACATGAGCCAAGTTCATACAATGATGATAAATGTCAATATGAGGATAGAATAACTAAAAAATGTGTAAATGAATTAAAAGAGTTACTATCCATACTAACAAGGTACACTTTCGCAGATATAAGTGTTCGTTTGAAACAATTTTATGTTAGGTGACTTACTAAAAATGTTTCTAGGATATATGTGAGTAAGAACAAAATATGTTGAAGAACGGCGGAATATATGTGAGTAAGAAGAACAAAATATGTTGAAGAACGGCGTATGTGAAAATAGTTTCACTTTTAAATGTGAAAAATAAGTAATATGGCTTATCGCATAGGGGAGGGATACATAATTGTGGCACTCAAGCAACAATGTGTGGAAAACTTCACCCGAACTTATACAATAAACATTCTTCTCATCAAGTTAGAGACATACTCACACAATCAACATTCTTCTCATCAAGTTAGAGACATAGCTATTTTTGCACAATCAACATTCTTCTCATCAAGTTAGAGACATAACGATTTTTGTTTGGTTGAATGTGCTCTATGGCCCCTCTACTTTGTGACTGATTTGATCCGTATAGTGTTATGTTATTCTAGGATGAAAGCTATATAATTACTTCAAGCAAAGCTATGTTATTTATCTTGTGGTGACTCTCATGTTGTATGATGCATGATACCTCAATATGATATGTCATGCATGTTAGATTGAATGGCATGAGACCTATATGGGTCACGAGCTCATGTATTTATAGATGTGTATAAGGAAGATTACATTCCAAATCTATGATTTGATAACAAACCATGAAATCATAGATTACATTCCAAGTTCAGATTGCGCCTAAAATAGCTAAAAGAAGGAGCTGGCAGTGGCTTTGTCATGATATCGGCGAGCTGATCCTTGGAAGATATGAGTCGAACATCAAGCTGACGAGTCGATACTCGTTCACGAACGAAGTGATAATCAACCAAAACATGCTTCGTCCGTCGATGAAAGATTGGATTGGCGGATAGGTAGGTGGCACCAATGTTGTCACACCATAGGCTAGGCGCTTGCGAGATCCCGAGCTCACGCAAGAGGACTTGGATCCAAATTAGTTCGGCAGTGGCATCAGCAACCGCCTTATATTCGGCTTCCGTACTAGAACGAGAAACTGTCGATTGTTTCCTCGAACTCCAAGAGATAAGATTGCCACCAGAGAAGATCACATAGCCTCTAGTGCTTCGACGATCATCAGGATTCCCAGCCCAATCAGCATCTGATAAGGCACTCAACAAATCAGTGTTGGACTTTGTAAGACACAAACCCATATCAATAGTGTCATGTAGATAACGGAGAATTCGTTTGACTGCCGCCCAATGTAAAGAAGTCGGAGAGGATATGAACTGACACACTCTGTTGACACAAAAGGATATATGAGGACGTGTCAGAGACAAATATTGGAGAGCACCAACGACACTTCGATAGCGAGTAGTATCCTCAGGTGAGAGCTTTTCACCACCATTCAATAACAACTTCTCACTGGGAAGCATAGGTGTGGGTGCACCTTTGGAGGTGAGCATATTGGTTCTGGCTAATAAATCTCGAATGTATTTATGTTGTGTCAGAATAAGTCCACTGGAAGTATGGCGGACCTCAATCCCAAGAAAATAACTCAAAATACCAAGATCCTTGACGGCAAAATCATCCTGAAGCTGTGTAAGAAGTTTCTTAGTAGCCGTAGAAGATGAGCTGATGATAATAATGTCATTAACGTAGATGAGGATATATATCTGAATGCCCGTTTTGTTAAAAATGAAAAGAGAGACATCAGCCTTTGAAGGTGTAAAATCCAGCTGTAATAGTTTGGAGCTAAGGCGAGAAAACCAGGCACGCGGAGCTTGTTTAAGGCCATAAAGCGACTTATCCAGCTTGCAGAGATAACCAGGGTGTTGAGAATCCACAAATCCAGGGGGCTGCTTCATATAAACATCTTCATTAAGAAAGCCATGAAGAAAAGCATTTTGAATATCAATCTGCCGAATAGCCCAACCACGAGAAATAGCAAGAGATAATAAGAGCCGAATGGTAGTGGGCTTAACAACTGGACTAAAGGTATCATCATAATCAACGCCATACTGCTGTTTAAAACCTTTAGCAACCAGGCGTGCTTTGTAGCGATCAATAGAGCCATCTGGCTTTTGCTTGAGTTTGAAAACCTATTTGCAATCAATAACGTTAAGACCAGCACGAGGAGGAACTAAGTGCCATGTCTTATTTTTTTGAAGTGCCTGAAATTCATCATTCATTGCCTGACGCCAGAGGGGATGCTCCATAGCAGTAATATATGAAGTAGGTTAGAGGCAGAAGACCGAGCTACAAGATATGTTACTGTTCCATCTGTACGCACCTTGGGTTTCTTGATATTGTGCTTCAATCGAGTACCATACGGATGAGTAGTAGGTGCAGGATCCACATTTGAGGGGACGACCGTATCAACCGTTGCGAGGGGAGCAACCGATGCTACAACAGTTGGTTGACCAGCGGCCGAGGATTCGACCGGGCATTGTGCAATATCATCTGCTGGCGGAGGAGCCGAGGCCTCAATCATTGGAGGAACAACCAATGCCGATTCGCATGGCAGCGACGCAGAGGATTGTTGCGGCAATTTCGAAGCTGATGTAGACACCAAATTTTCTGCATCCAAAGAGTTAGTAGGCCCAGGCATATGCATGTGATCATTCTCCAAATTAGTACTGCTATTACCCAAATGCAAGGTGCACAAATCAGGGGCATTATGCGTCGACTGCATGGTTGGGGAAGAATTAGGTGGGGCTCTCTAGAATGGAAAAACATTTTCATCAAATATGACATCTCTAAACATATAGACACGACCAGAATCGGTGTCAAGACACTTATACCCTTTATGTTAAGAACTGTAGCCTAGAAAGACACATTCCTTTGATCGAAAAGAGAGCTTTTGTTTGTTATAAGGACGAAGATGAGGCCAACAAGCACACCCAAATTTTTTTAATAAGGAGTAATTTGGTGGGGTATGAAAAAGAAGCTCTAAGGGGCATTTTTTATCGATGACACGAGTAGGAAGACGATTGATGAGATATGTGGCTGTAAGAAACGCGTCGTCCCAAAATTTAATAGGTACATGAGCATGAGCTAGAAGGGCAGGCCAGTTTCAACAATATGACGGTGCTTGCGTTCAGCAGACCCATTTTGTTGATGTGTGTGAGGGCACGAAACACGATGACCAATTCCAAGGGAACGAAAAAATGTGTTATGTATTTTCTGATATTCCCCACCCCAATCAGATTGGACCCACTTGATTTTAGTATCTAGGAGGCGCTCAACATGAGCTTGGAATTGCAAAAATATACGAGGAGCTTCTGTACGATAATGCATCAAATAGATCCACGAAAATTTACTGAAATCATCAATGAAACTAACCAAGGCGTGAGTAGTAGATCTACTCACCAAGGCGTGCTTGAGATTATCGACATCGGATGGCTTAATAGGATAAAGACCAGATTCACACCTCCCATTTAGGAGACTTTTCCTCGACTGTCGATCCTTTATAGAAAAATGCCAATGATGGAATTCAAAAAATACGTCATTATCACGAGAAAATTTATGAATGGAAAGAAGATGTTTAGAAATTTCAGGCACATGCAAAATATTACGCAACGCAAGAGGACGAGTAGCAGTATTAATTAGAGAATGACCAGTATGCACAACACGCAAACCTGCTCCATTGCCGACTTGAACTTGTTCACCTCCATGATAACGTTCACGCACAACGAGACGATCCAGGTCACTGGTGATATGGTCCGTAGCGCCTGTGTCGCTGTACCAATTTGGGTCAATCTTGTAAGAGGAAGTAGCCGCCAGTGCCGTAGGAGGAGCAGAAGAAGGTTCATCTTGATAGGACTCATCCATCCTATGCCAGCAGCGTATAGCAGTATGCCCCACTTTGCCGCAGATCTGGCAGGAAGGACGAGCAGAAGGGCCACGACGATCACCAGCAGGACGAGAGGGTGCATAACCTTGAGAACGACCACGACCACGATCCCTACGCCCACGATTCTTCTGCTGACCACCACGACTAGCATAATTGGCAGAAGATCCAAGATTTAACTGAAGTTCAGCACGACCAGTATAATTGGCCGAAGATCCCGGATTTAACTGAAGTTCAGCCTGGTGTTGTAGTTGGCGAGCTTCATACGTCATTAGATGTGCAAACACATCATCAAGCGTGAGGGCTTCACTCTTGGTAGTCATTGAGGTGACGAAGGGATCATAGTCTGGGCCAAGACCAGCGAGAAGATACGCGATCACATCATCATCCTGCAAGGCAGAGCCGGCGGCGGCCAGCTCGGTGGCTAGCCCTTTGATCTTGCAAAAATAATTTGCAGCAGATTGATCTCGTTTCTTGGACGTGGCGAGCTCAACACGAATCTGAGTAGTGTGAGCACGAGTTGACGATGAAAACATCCGCTGCAGGGTATCCCACGCCTCCTTGGACGTAGTAGCGGCAACCACATCATGAAGAATCTCCTCAGACATGGAGGAGAGAAGGCCGCTAAGGACTTGTTGATCCTGATCATACCACTGATTATAGGCTGGATTAGAGACCAGTTCAGCACCAGCAGTAGTTGAGGAAGGGACCAGCTTGGCAGGTGCAACATTGGTGCCATTGAGGTAGCCCATAAGCTTCGTACTCCGTAGGTAGGGGAGGAGCTGGGCACGCCATATGATGAAGTTTTTTTTGGTTAGACGAATTGTGACAACATGGTGTAGAGGGATTGAGCCAAAAGTCGCCATGGTAGTTGAGACGGTGTTGGAGATGGTGGATGGAGAGGAGGAAGAAGACATGGTAGACATTTAAAAAATAAACCTTGACTGTGATACCATGTTAGATTGAATGGCACGATGACCTATATGGGTCACGACCTCATGTATTTATAGATGTGTATAATGAAGATTACATTCCAAATCTATGATTTGATAACAAACCATGAAATCATAGATTTGGTAACAAACCCTTCAAATCATAGATTTGGTAACAACTAGTAAATCTTAGATTATTTTAGTATATACAGTTATGATCTATTTTAGGTTTAACAATGCACACTATGTTAGCATGTTCACTTTAGGTTTATGAAATACTGTCAAGTCACATACGTTGTTCATGAAAGTTATGTTTATGAAAGAATGGAGATATGACCTGCATCATAGGTATATGTCATGATTTAAAGCTACGGGGATCTCATGCAATTTGTGTGTCATGTGCATCAGGATACTTCATCTTTGCAATGAGTACGGAACCGTCACTGAGTCGAGAGAAGGAGGAGCGCAGCATCGGGAACCGTCATTGCCGCCAGCAGCTGCACCGGGACGCGTATGCCAACCCCAACCACAACTCCGGCTGCACCCCCTTATCCAGTGGAGTTCGCAACACCTCGTATTGCGGATTCGACGCTGATTATGTGCTTACCCCAACATTGGGGCGACTTATTGGGTATTTTATATAATACTCAAGCCACGTGCTACCCATACTTTCAGGTAAGGGCAAGGCTCTCATGTACGGCTGACGGTGGATGCTGCGAAGGCCATGGAAATCTTGAGGAGAGTTTGTAGTGTCGTAGGCGCCTTGTTGAATTCTTTTGGGTTCATAGTTATTGCAACTGTTTCCTCTTGTTCTCTGTTGATTATTTCTAGGTTAGGTTGTCGTTATTGTTTTTCCCAGGTATGAATTGCTTATAATAATGAATGCATTGTCGTATTTGAGACTGTCTTACGTGAATTCTTGTTCTGTTGATTATGCAAGTATGAAGTAACGTCGCTAATTAGGTTAGAGAAAATTAAGGGCGTTACAATTACAAGTTAGTTGGTTACTCCGACAGTGATTGGTGCAGAGACATAGACATCGAAAAAGTACATCGGCTTATCATGGATAACACAACATTTACTTGGCTTTCAAAGAAACAACCGATCGTGCCACTCTCGACGTGTGAAGCTGAGTATGTAGGAGCATCTTGGTGTGTGTGTGTCACGCGATATGGCTTTGAAATTTTTTGAGTAAGATGGAGCTAAAGCAACGAGGTGCAACTGTAATACAAGTTGACAAAATTGAGTTGGCCAAGAACCTAGTGAACCATGAAAGAAGCAAATACATTGACGTTCGATTTCATTTTATCCGAGATCATGTGAAGGAAGGAAGCGTGGAATTACTGCATGTGGCAAGTTAGGATCAAGTTGCGGACATCTTTACAAAACCGCTACCGAAAGTACTTTTCGACAAATATAAGAATATGATTGGCATGACAGATGTCAGGAGCATTTAAGTTTATGGGGGAATTTTTTTTTGGTATAAACTTAAGATGTTGAAGGGTAGTTTTTATTTTATTTTTTTTTTTTGTTAAGTTTAGTGGGTTAATTTTAGTGAGTTTTGAAATTTGGTGTAAAGGAAAAGGACACAGCATTGAAAAATGAAAAACCAAGATTTATTTTAGGAAATAGTGAGTTTTATGGATAGCTATATTTAGTGGTTAGAAAGGTTATAAATATGTTCTTTTTTCCATTGTAAAGGAAGAGCAAGAGCAAAAAGGAAAAACAGAAAGAAGTACAGTGTAATAGAAAAAGATCTTTTCAGTATTCTTTGTCTCATTGTCTCTCCCTTCTCGATATCCTTCACAAGTATGCGAGTAGCAGTTTAGCAAAGCGGTATCGGAGCGTTCGATTGTTAGAGAGTGTGAGATTACTTCACATATTTGTGAGTGTTATTTTAACAAATTTGTATGAGAGCGAGTTTTATTTTAATAAGTCCTGACATGTTCGGCATTGGAACCACCCCTGGTAGCACCAGCAATGTCTTAGTTGACCCCCTCAATAGTGACGTTTACAATGCGGTTGGCTCTAAGGGCAAGAAGTTCCTTCTTCCTAGTCTTTGGAATCCCAAGACCTCCTCTTGTTGAACGGTCCTATGAACCCCAAACATTAAGTTCCCATTCTTTTTTCCTTTCTTTCTTTTTTTTTTTTTTTTTTTAAGAAAAAACTGAAATAAAAGCTACGCATTCTCAACCTTATTTTACACGGTAGAATACGTGTGGAATGTTAGATAAAAAGCTATGGTTTTTCTTTATTTAGGTTATTCACACATTTCTTTAAACTTATTTAGTTGATTTTTGTTTTTAAGCTATCTCAATTAACCCACAAGGGAGAGCGTATTGTTAGGTAGCCATTTGGGCACTAAGTTTTGTTGGCCACTTCCAGACAATTTTAGAATGTATTTTAAATTCTCAAATTAAATGAGAAACAAAAGCACCTTGTTTTTTTGGCAACAAATCCCAAAGCTTCCTTACTCTCCTCTTTGTGTTATTTTCTTCGGCTTTTCTTGTTTTTCTCCCCCAACAATTTCTCCCCAACAATTTCTTCCCCAACAATTTCTACGTCAAGGATTTCCTCACCAAGTGAATTGTTCAGTCAAAGATAACAAGTGTTATCAGAGCAAGGTTTATCTACCGGTGGTATATCATTGTAGAGAAGCCAAGTTTTTCAAAGCCAAGTTGATTAGCTCAATTGGTTAGAACATTGACCTAACAATGCATAGGTCTCAGGTTTAAGGAGAAGAAAATGCTCCAAGGTGCGAAAATACACACATCGTGGGGTCTATCCCGAGCAAGCTCACTCACTCCTCCACGCCGCTACCGAGTGCCGACATCTCCATCACTACCACTAAAAGGTCGGCGCTGCGAAGACGGACGTCGAGCAAGTGATCAGGGAGACGATTGCCTCTGTGCAGTAGCCCGATGCTGACGGGGTCCAACTACAATGAGTGGGCCTTGTTGATGCGCATCAATCTACAGGCGCAAGGGTTAGTAGCCAACGGCGTAACTACTCTGATTGATCTTTTGAGTACGCTTCAGTTTTCTTTCACTTAGATGCTCCAGCTGAAGGAGGAGCGAGTGTTCGCTCAAATCAGCGCAAGAGGCGAGCAGCAAAAGCATCAACGATGAGTCCCCGACACAGGGGCAACAAACCATATGACCGGGGCTAGGTTTGCGTTCTTCGAGCTCGACTCGGGGATTCGCGGGATGGTGAATTTTGGCGACGGCTCCATCATCAAGATCCGAATGGCACGACATCATTTTGTTTGTTAGTAAGGGAGGCAAGCACTGCAAGCTGACCAACGTCTACATCATCCCGAGGCTCAAGGCTAACCTTGTGAGCTTGGGTCAACTTGATGAGGTTAGCTGCCACATTTCCATTGTGTGTGGGCTACTCAAGATCTGCGATGATCGACGACGGTTGCTCACGCAAATTTGGTGCACGGGAAACTGCTCTACATCCAAGAGTTGGAGATAGAGCAGCCGGTCAGCCTCTTAGCTAGGATCGAAGAAGTAATTTGGAGGTGACACGCAAGGTACGAGCATCTGAGCTTTCCTGCTCTACAATAACTACACAAGGTAGAGATGGTGTACGGTTTGTCGGCAATTGAAGGCATGATCAGACTATGTGATGGGTGTCTCATTGGCAAGCAGGGCGCACCCCCTTTCCGTCTAAGACATCCTACCGCACTGGTTAGTCGTTGGAGCTCATGCACGGTAAATATCTGCGAGCCCATCAAGCAGGCGACCCCAGGCGGCAAGACCCTATTCCTCTTGTTGGTCGATGACAAGAGCCGCTTCATGTGGTTGGTCCTACTTCAAGGAAGAGTGAGGCAACAAAGGCGATTAAGCGCACCCGGAAGCCGAATGTAGGAAGAAGATACAAGTGCTGCGCATGGACCGAGGTGAAGAATTCACCTCATCGAGCTTCGACATGTACTACGACGAGCTAGGCATGCAGTGGCACCTAACAGCACCCTACTCTCCAATAGAACAGGGTGGTGGAGCGCCAAAATCAGACTATCGTCGGGATGGCAAGGTCACTACTGATTATGGTGGGGATGCTCGGAAGGTTCTAGGGAGAGGCGGTCTTGACGGCTGTCTACCACCTCAATCGGTCGCCAACGCGAAGCCTCGATGGGAAGATGCCACACGAGACCTGGTACAACAAGAAGCTAGCGATACATCATCTCCGAGTGTTTGGCTGTGTCGCATACATGAAGGTCACGCGTCCCCACCTCGCCAAGCTCGATCCCAGGTGGCTGAAGGTCATCTTCACCGGCTACGAACCTGGGAGCAAAGCGTACTGGCTCTATGATCCTGGGGGGGGGGGGAGATCACGTGTAGCGCGACATCGTCTTCGACAAGAACACCTTCTGGTGGTAGAACGACGGGACCAAGGCGAACCAAAACCCAAATCAATTCATGGTGGAGTACCTCGTCACCGAGCTGGGAGAAGGAGGAGCACAACATCAGGCACTGTCATCGCTGACAGTAGCGGCACTGGACATGCCTACACTAACACCTACCACAACTCTTGCTACGCCCCCTGAACCGGTGGAGTTTGCAACACCATGTACTGTGCACTCGACGCTGGATGTCGATCACGATGATGCTCTGGCGGCCAGATACCAGAGGATTGAAGACCTACTAGGAGGAGGTGAACCACTGGGACTGGCAGCACGCGAGCTCGAAGAAGAAGTGGTCAAACTGCATGCGTGGATGAACAGAACTCCTTCACGGAAGTTTCAAAGAATTCGTGCTGGCTGAAGGAAATGTAGGAAGAGATAGCGTCCATCACTGAGAACAAGATGTGGAGTCTGGAGAACATGCCATAAGGACATCGAGCCATAGGGCTCAAATGGGTATTCAAACTCAAGCGGAATGAAGAGGGAGAAGTTGTGAAGCACAGGGCCTGGTGGCGAAGAGCTATGTCCCGAAGCAAGAGTAGACTTCGAAGAGGAATTCGCACCAGTGGCAAGGTTGGAATCTGTCCGCCTATTGCTGGTAATCGTGGCACATTGCTCTTGGGGTGGTCCACCACATGGACGTGAAGTCTGCTTTCCTTAACGGAGAGCTGAAGAAGACTGTCTACGTCCGACAACCACCTGGCTTCCTGGGCAACGACAACCCGGCAAGGTACTGCGCCTGCACAAGGCACTCTACGAGCTTTGGCAAGCACCACAAGCCTGGACGCGAAGCTCGATAGTATCCTGCTATTGCTGAAGAGCAAGCACTGTGCCTCTAAGCATGGCATGTACACGCACGACCATGACAAGCAGCATCTAATTGTGGGAGTGTACGTCGACGACCTCAGAATCATTGGAGGCAACATGAAAGTTCTTGGAAGATTCAAGTGGGAGATGTCAAAGAACTTCAAGATGAGCGATCTTGGTGTGCTCAACTACTACCTCGACATCGAAGTGCAACAGAGTACTGTCGGTATCACCATTTGTCGAAGTGCGTACGCGAAGAAGCTGCTGGACACAACTGAGCTAGCGGAGTAACCCTACAAGGACGCCAATGGAGGCCTAGCTCCAGCTAAGGAAGGCCGGCACTACGATGGCAGTGGACACCACCAATTACCGCAGCATTGTCGGGAGCCTGCACTAGCTGGTAAACACACGCCCTGACCTTCCCTATTCCATTGGATACGTGAGTAGGTTTATGAAAGCACCAAGGGAGGAGCATCTTGTGGATGTCAAGCGCATCTTGCGCTATGTGGCTAGAATTAGAGGCTGAGGTGTGAGATACTACGTAGGGAGAGAAAATGAGAAGCTTCGAGCTGGTCAGCTATAGTGATAGTAACATGGCCGAAGATGTTGATGATCGGAAGAGCACCAGCGGGATGATTTACTTCCTCTCAGGCGGCGCGATCTGCTGGCAATCAACTAAACAAAAGGTAGTTAATTTGTCTTCTCGTAAAGCAGAGTAAATTTCCTCTTCGACAGCGGTAACTCAGGGGGTCTAGCTTGCGCGGCTGATGGAAGAACTCATCGGAAGAGAAGGCGATCTACCAATGCTTTACGTGGACAACAAAGCTACGATCCCCCTGACCAAAAATCCAGTTTTGTACGACCGGAGCAAGCACATAGAGATCAGGTTCCATCATATCGGGGAGTGTGCAGATCGGGGGCTTATCAAGATTGACTTCATCCAAATAGAGGAACAGCTTGGAGACATTTTCACCAAGTCCCTCGCGCGGGTAAAATTTGAGGAACTACGCTCAAAGATCGGAGTTCAAATAATAAGGTAGATATACCACAACTTTTAGGAGGAGATTGTTAGATAAAAAGTTATGTTTTTTTTCTTTATTTAGGTTATTCACACGTTTCCTTAAACTTAGTTAGTTGATTTTTGTTTCTAGGCTATCTGAATTAACCGTACATGTAGAATGGGAGAGCATATTTTTAGCGGGCCATCTTTAGGCGCAAGTTTTGTTGGCCACTTCGGCCAATTTGAGAATGTATTTTGTTTTAAATAGTCCAATTAAATGAGAAACAAAGCACCGTGTTTTTTTAGCAACAAATCCCAAAATTTCCGTACTCTTCCTCTTTCTGTTATTTTCTCCAGCTTTTCTGTTTTTCTTCTCCCCAATAATTTCTTCGGCAATTTTTCTACGTCAAGGATTTCCTCACAAGGCGAATTGCTAAGTCAAAGATAACATGGAAGGGTGATTGGTAAGAATGAAAATTTTGATAAGAATGCAAACTAAAATGTTACACCTTTAATTGCTATATTCCTAACTCAAATATGATTCTCACAAAAATAATGGGACAAATAACGAATTTATTTTTCTTAGTTAGAATATTATTTTCAGTCTTTTTATTTTAAGAATTGTAGTGGCCCCTACACGACATGGGAAGAATCGAGTAGAAGTAAAGTATTGATGTCGGGATTATTGTGTCAAATAAGGTTGACCGTCGGAAATTGGTGTTGAGGACGTTGTGGGATCGTCGGCGCGTCGCCGAAATTGGGGAGGCGAAAACTAGGGTTTCGTCGCTTGTCAGGTAAGGAAGGCAAGGTTTTTGGAATCGGGTCGAGTCGCAGACGCACGCCTAACAGCTCCAGCAGCTTCGCACGCGTACACAGTTCGGCTCGGCTCGCACATGTATAAAATCGACTCGGTTCCGTTAATTCCCGCGGCTCGACTTGGTGGCTTAGTTGGTCGGCTTGGCAGCTTGGTATCACTATAATATATCGATTCCAAGGTTTTTGGCACTTCCAAAGTTTTTTGTGCCCTTAGTTTTACCATATGAGGTTAGTATGGTTCCAAACCGTCAAAGACAGATTGAGTTGGGAGTTTATTTTGATAAATAGCATGAAATTTAGCTAGGGTATGTTATGAAAGGTTCCTAAGTTTTTATGTGGTTATTATAGGACGTATTTAACCGTTGAGATTAGCTTGTTGTGAGTTACTTCGGCCAAGGCCATCGAGGTAAGTGACCTTACTGTTGGAGTTAGCTTACTACGTGTTGTATGATGGTGTGTGCCTTGTGGCCCTTGCATGCACGATGTTTTAATATGTGATATGACTATGATGTATGAATTATGTGACTGTTTATGCTATGAAACGTAATGGATTATGTTGATTGTTGACTGTTGACTGTTGACTATTATGTTATGTGAAGTTATGAATGATATGTTAGCAATATATGCCATGAAAATGTTGGTCGATGTCATGGATACACGTAGTATTATCGAGTCATGTCATGAGATGTTTATGCAACTGGAATGTACTTTCATGTTATGTCATATGCCATGTAATGTAAGTCATGTGAGATGCCATGTAATGTAAGAAACGTATATGCGATGTTAGCATTGCTTATATAATGCAATGTTAGATATGTTAAGGAACTTCATGCATATATGTATGTCATGTGCATCGGGATTCTTCCCCTTTATGTTACGAAAGAATGAAATACGATATTTATGTTCGCCATGATATCATGCGGGCACTTTTCTGTTCTGTGGTGTCCGGCGACGTGTAACACGTGTGCCCGACCAAGTCAGGCCCAGGGGGTATGTATACGATCCCGCTGATGGGTCCATATACGCATACATGGGTCGTGTGTGAAGGAGTACCACACACCCAACTCTACCCGGAATAGAAAAACGCCCAAGGCTATGTAAAGTTTATGAAAAGTTAGGTCCCGCTCATATGTTGCATGTGTTTGCATTCCTAACCCCAACAGTGGGGTGACTCACTGAGTATTTCATAAAATACTCAAGCCATGTGCTACCTACATTTTTCAGGTAAAGGCAAGGCGTCAATGTACGGTTGACGGTGGAGCTGAAGAAACCATGGAAGTTGGAGAGTAGATATTTTTAGGAGTTTACTTGACTGTTTTAAGTTAAAGCATTGAATATTGTTTTATTTAGATTTATTTTGAATTCAGTTACTAAAGGTTTTATTTTTGGAGATAGGTTTGTTTTGGATTTATGAATCTTTATGAAAGACTTTGTTGTGTTTTTTCCAAAGTTATTTATAATGAGCTTCCGCGTAATGAATTATGCATACATGGGTGACGTCACTAATTAGGTTTAGAAAATTAGGGGCTTTACACTAACACAAGTCCTTCTAACATGTTTTGTCGTCTCTCATATACATCTTTAGGAAAATTTCTAATAGATCAACTAACATAGGATTGCTCCAAGCAAAACATCTTATGATTAAGCTACCAAAAAGAAAGTTACACCTTATTGGTTAGCTATTGACTTTGAATCTGTCATTGAGCTACCAAAAAGAAAGGTCGACATTCCCTCTATGACTTTCAAGCTCCCCAATCGCACTTTTGATGGCAACGGACTTGCGATTGTGTGGCACTCACTTTCCAGCAACAAGTGAGTTAAGCCAATTCGTTCTTGTGTCGTCTATGGCCAAACAACGTATGCTCGAGCCTTTGGCTCCGATTCAAGAAGTTTTGAAAGGGGGCAGAGAGATTTCGAGAGAGAGTTTTGAAAGCAAGATTTGAGAGATTGAAATTGGTGTTATATGTGATCCAAGCAAAAAAGCAACAACAATTACTTACAACATATAACTATCGGGTAGGGAGAAGTTGACAACACCCCAGTACCACGATTTAACTTCACAGACTTGAAAAAAAAAATTGTAGAATTCGGTCATTATAAATATATCTAGTAAGCAACCTACTTCTAGGATCTTATCGTTTAGGAGAGGACCACCGGTTATACTTTAGATCCTAGAGTTTTGGAAATCTCAGTACATAGCTCGGGTAGAAGAACTTAACTTTTATAGTAGTATTCGGCGTCTGAAGATGAGGCGTTACCTCATATACCAAGGTGGGAGACATCATGTGAGATCTAGCCTACTAGTCATCGATGGGAAGGTTAATTAGCGAACCTGTCCCATAGGCCATGATGCCACTTAAGGATGGGAGGTGCTACCCCCAATATAAGCCAGCTTGAACAAGTCACCCAAGTGGTCAACATTCTCTCATAGGACGAACTGCCATGTAAGCAACCTTGACCTACCTACGTGATCAACATCTTACCATAAGACAGGATCCACCATGTAGAGTAGTCGATCTACCACTAAGTAACACGACCCTACCCAGCGTCACGTCTAGCTCGACAGTACCGACAAGAGTAGAAAGGGAAGTGGAAGGTCCTCGAATGCTATACTAGCTCATTTCGGCGAAGGAATCTCTTTCCTTCGTATAAGGATTCTAAGGTTCTTCTCCAGGTCTAAGGGTATTAAGATAGCATGATCAAATATAAGCAATAGTAGAACATTCCAGATAAACATACACAAACCTGAATATGAAATTTCATTAAGATAGCTAGTTCATCACATATACAAGAATTCTTCCTAATTTCGTGTAGTGACTTACCGGTCTGTCGCGTGCCTTACCGAGATTGATTTATAGACGTAGAGGAGTCCAAAAATTATGAAGTCTCTCTAAAAACACCTAATTCACAGTAAAATAGGATGAGCATTGAAATCAAGATGAAAAATTGGCAACCGAGCATCAAAACGATTAACAGTAGGGTTCCCCACGCATGGGTATGCGCTCCCATGCTCAGGCTCCATGCGCAGGGCGCACGCGCAATCAATGCAAGCAGCATGTAGGCAAGGACGAATTTCAAACCCTAGCAAATGTAAAGTTACCCAATTTTTTGTGGGTGCGACACGTTGTGTGCAAGAATTGGTGGAAAGACGCCAGGTTGGACCACTTGTTTGCATGCAATACCAAGCAAACCCTAAAAGAATTCTTCTTAACTTCGTGTGGTTATTTATCAGTCAGTCGCGTGCCTTCCCGAGCTGGATTTATGAGCATAGAGGAGTCCAAAATTTATGAAGTCTCTCTACAAACTCCTAATTCAAAGTAAAATAGGATTAGCATTAAAATCAGGACGAAAAACTAGCAGAGGCGCACGTGCATTCAGCGTTGGCAACATGTAGGCAAGGACAACCTTCGAACCCTAGCAGATGAAGTTACCTGATTTTTTGTGGGTGCAACACGTGGCATGCAAGGTGTAACGATACACATTCCAAAGTTGTTCGTGGGGAAACCAATCAGCAGAGAAGGCCACCTGGGAACGAGAGGATGAAATGAGGGAGAAGTACCCAGAGTTGTTTGTGGATGAAAATCCTTTTGAGGACGAAAGTCATTCGCAGGGGGAAGTGATGTAACGATACACATTCCAAAAAAAAAAAAAAACAAAGGGCGTGCTGAAAATCTCGCGGTTTTCTCAGTGAGCTAGCCATTGTTGTACCGTGAGCGAGAGCGAGGGGCAGTCAGATCGGGTTGGGAGATCGATAACGCCGTGAGCTTTAGGTAGGAGCGGGTGCTAGTGTACGTCAGGGCAAGGAGAGACAGGCGCGCCACCGGAGACGGACAAACGACGACGATCCCACTGGTGACAGTAGCCAAGTCCCGTGATTAGGGCTGTCGATGTCAGACACACTCATACAAGAAAGAGACAACACTCAGAAAAATAAGCAAAAACCAACTTCTATTATCTTCTTTAGCTTGTTGTACACATATGTAGACAGAAGAAAAAAAAAACTAAGTAACCGCTAATAACCTACACAACAACTGTTAATAACCTACACTAACTTCCCTTGCTATTAGCCACAAATACTAAAATACAAGATTAAATAAACTAACAGTCGAGGCTTTCGAGCGTGGAAGATGAAGCGGTGGGCGCGGGTCTACCCTCGGCATTCCACGAGTTTGTCTCGGCTAGCGTGCAGCCCGCACCTCGCAGGCCGCGCTCGAACACCACCACTAGGCCTCGTTCCCTTTCGGCCCAAACCAAAGGCGTGTCCAGAAACCCTGCGCCGTTAGTGTTCTTTGCAACCCGTCGATTTTGGCTTCATTGGCGGCTCCGTTGCACTCTCAGCTCGGCTAGGTTCGGCTTGGCAGTGCGGCTTGGCGGCGCGGCTTAGCGGGTCGACATCTGAATAATATACTGATTTCTAGGTTTTTGACCCTTATGGAGCCATTCCCACCCTTGTTTCAACCATATGAGGTCAGTATAACTCCATTTTTATAAAACAACTTGTGATAGAGACGTACCTTGGTAGCTAGGCATAAGAGCTAGTTGTGAAAGGGCTCTAAGTGTATCATGTTATCTTATATGAGGTAGTTAGGCGCCGGAGTTAACGTTGTGGGTGACTTCGGCTAAGGCCAAGGAGGTAAGTAACCTTAGTGTTGGTGTTAGTTATGTATGTATGATGGTGCGTGCCTGTGGCCCTTGCATGCACCATGTGTGTTGTTGATGTTGTTGGGTTTTATGTCCTAAAATTCATAGTTTGTAAACAAAAACATATTCTATTTTCAATAAAGTTATTATTATTATTTATTCAGTAAAGATTGTTATTGAATAAAGTGAACTTAACGATCATTAATCTAAATCCAATAAACTAAGAACACTCTGGCTATAGTATGATTACTTGAACTATATGTAGAGACATAAGAGTGGATCAAGTTCAAGTATATAGTCAAAATGATCTATAGTATAAGGATAAGGCTGAGTACCTTATTTTGGGGACACTATGGATGCGGCCCACTTTTGTATATGATATAAACAATGTGATCACTAAATTGTACATGTGGAGACATGTGAGTGGGGGCGTCCTATGCAATGAGTATTGCATAAGATCGGACCATGAAGAAAAGAGCTAACCATGAACTCCTGTTTATTCGGAATTATCCTTAGATTTGCATGGGTGAGAGTGGCTCTAGATCGCCGATTCAATAGGCCTCCCATTTCAGGGGTAAGACTGGGTGAATGGCTGGGGACGTGGGGTGCAAGATGGAATTCACTCCTACCCACTTTTAGGGATAGAAGAAAGGTAGTTCCCTTAAGCACTGACTCTAGGTCTTGAACAAGGGGCCCCACCCTCTCATTGGCTTGAGAGGGATTCGGTTTACTGGTTGGACCATAAACCAATTGTTCATTAGAGGATCAGTGAGACATAAGGAACAAGAAGTAACTTTAGGGGTAAAACAGTAAATTGACCCAGCTCTAGTTACGAACAACCTGTGAAGGATCGACTTACTAATCATGGTTATATCAAATGAACGGAAATATATCTATAGTGAGGGGAGTGCAACTACTAGGCTATAGTGGAGTGTCCTAGTAGTTAACGAATGTTGGTTAATAAGGTTAATGAGTTTAGCCGGTTAATCTTGGATCGTTGGAGCCCATGATCTATAGGTCCATTAGGTCCCTCTGCTAGCTCATATCAGACTAAACCATAGAACAGTGTGACGAGTGAGTTCGAAGTGTTCGAATTCAAATTAGGGAATATGCGCTACATATACGATATATTTAACCGCATTTTTGTTTTATTTACGAATTAAACAAAAGGAGAGAATCTGAGATATTTAAATAAGATTTAAATATCTTAATCAATTATGTGTATTGGGATTGGCATTTGAATTAATATTAAATATTAATTAAATAGTTTAATTAATCATTTAATATTACTTTAATTTGAAATTAATTATTCAAATTAATTGTTGAATTAAAATGAAGAAAGTCAAAATGTTGACTTCATTTCATGAAAAAATCCATGTTAGTGGAATTTTGAGGTGTCAAAATTTGGTTTAACCAAACTTGCATGTTTGCCAAATAAACCCCACAAGTTTAAGTGGAATTTTGAGTTTCAAAATTTCGTTAACTCAAACATGCATGCTTGCCACGTAATCCCAAACATTTGAGTGGAATTTTAAGTGTCAAAATTTGGTGATCTCAAATTTGCATGAACATGCAAACATCACTCTTTAAATAGAGTGATCATTGTACATGGAAGGTCTTCTTCTTCTTGGTGGAAAACCTTGAGAAAAACCTCTCACAAACATCTCTTCACATATACAAAATCCCTTCCAAGTTTAGTCACTCACCGATTCCACAATCCCGTTCTAAGGCTGGAGGATAGTGGAGAAGACACTAGTGGTGGTTCGAAACCGATTCGTGAGGAAAAAGGAGTTTGAACTACAAAAGGTTAGTATCTAAACTAATTAAGTTTTAATACTTATGAACATGCTAGTTATATACTATAATTAATGTTCTTAAAGTGCCTAAGATCCAAATTGCTTCCGCATGTGTTATATTAACACTATCAGATGTATGCTAGGTTATATGTTCTTGCCGTGAAACGCTGATGTATGTCATATTTATGTATGTGATATTTGTGCCACGGTTTGCTACCTTGTATCCATGAGCTTGATTGACATGTCATGATTGTAATGAGAACCTCGCATGCCATGAATGTGATGACTAGTATGCTACGATATGCTTACTCGATGTTTAACCCGGTTATGCTATGTAATGCGGTGAGGGGATGGAACGTTGTATGTATAATGCCATAGAGGTAAACCTTAAGGACCTCATGCACGCTATGTGTTATGTACATGGGGCACTCCTCCGTTATGCTAATGATGGTACGGACGCGTACATTCGATATTGTGTTCGCTACGATATCATGCAGGCCCTCCTTTTCCGTGGCGTCTGGTATTGTATGTCATACGTACTCGACCAAGCCAAGCCCAGGGAGTTCGCATGCGAACTCGCCTGGTGGGCCCACAGTCACGCACGTGGGCCATGTGTGGAAAAGTGTCATGCATCCACCCTGCCCGGACAAAGCAAGGGCCTAAGGCCATGGGAAGGAATGGAAGACAGACCCCTCTCTCGCTTTCTTTCTTTTGACACATGTGCTTATGTATGTGTATTGTATGCGATCGCATGTATCCTAATGTATGATTATATGCTTAACCCCAACAATGGGGCGACTTACTAGGTATTTTATATAATACTCAAGCCACGTGCTACCTATATTTTCAGGTAAGGGCAAGACCCCCATGTACGGCTGACGGTGAACGCTGCGAAGCCCATGGAAGTCTTAAGGAGGGTTTGTAGTGTCGTAGGCGTCTTGTTGGATTCTCTCAGATGATGATAATTATTGCAATTGTTCTTCTAGTTATCTGTTGATTATTTCTAGGTTAGGCTGTCGTTATTGTTTTCCCCCAAGTATGAACTACTTATAATAATGAACGTATTGTCATTATTGAGACTATCTTACGTGAACTCTCGTTCTTTCGTAATACAAGTACAAGGTAACGTCGCTAATTAGGTTAGAGAAAATTAGTGGCGTTACACAAGGATTGGCGGAAAGACGTTGGGTTGGACCGCGGGTCGTTGGGTCAACTCATAGGTGCGGGTCAATTTTTTACTCGGGTGTATTTCAGGTTAGTGATTCGCGTAGTAGGTGGAAAACGCGTCTAAACGTACAACGTCAGCACGCTTCTCCATTGTGTGCTCGACACGTGTCCACCCCTGGTTGCAAACGCGTCTCTCCTCTCTTCAGCCGTCGAGTGTTCGTCGCCTATTGCCTAGAACCAATATTTTTTTCCAGATACCGGTCAAAATCGTGTTTCAAACCATTTATTTTAGCTTTTTATATCTTCTAATCTGTAACACGAAAAAACTCAATTTCTTCACCAAATTTCAAGACTTTAAGTCAACATAAATATTTTCCTTGAATTGTTTTAACAATCATGATTTTTTTTTCTTGTTTAGTTTTTTTTAATCTTCATTTGATTCTTGTCTCCATAATTTTAAAAGAGTTCAAGAATCTAATCTTATTTTAAATTGAAAACTAACCAAGAGAACTGGAGAACAATGGTTGTGGCAAGTAAAGGAATTAATGAGTTTTGAACACACAAAATGTTAAGATATACAAAGAATTAAATGTGATTGTGACACATGAGTAGGATCAAAGAAACATCAATTAAATGTGATTGTGACACATTAGTAGGATCAAAGGAACATCAATTAAATGTGATTGTGACACATGAGTAGGATCAAAGGAACATCAATTCAAGAAATTTAGTGATTGTGATACTATGTAAGTGGTTTTACTATTGGTTTGGTTGAATGAATAATATGAAACATGAACTACGTGTTCTCTATAGCCTATCTATGTGTCGTCTTTCGTGACTCTTTGATGCATAGAATGTTATGTTATTCTATGATGAAAGTTATGTGATGTTATGTATGATACCATTAGAGTTTGTATTATGTTATGTATCTTGTTAGTATAGTAGGGTAATATTACAAACCATAAAAATGATACCAAAAAAGTTAAAAAAAAGAGTGGAGAGGAGGCCGTGAGGCTAATAATAGAAAAGGTGGATATAGGGTCAGAAAGAAACAAAGAAATGGATCCCGAAGAGGAAGCAAATAACAAACAAATCCGATTATGATGGGCCATCCAACAGCCCCAATCCAACATGGGTATGGGTATATAAAGGCCAGCAGGGGAAAGGGGAAGGGGAAAGACGGGAAGAAAGATCAACACAACCGAATGCTATAGCTCCACAACACAAAAATAAGAATATAAGAGGACATTATGGCGGTGTGTTGTGGTGGGCATAGCCATATTGTAAGTGCATTCTTTGGGGTAGTAGCCATCTCCCTTCTCCTTCTACTGCCCCTCCCTCAGGCTCAGGCTCAGGCTCAGGCTCAGGCTCAGGCTCAGGCTCAGGCGGCTGATCCCAACGCCATAACAAAATCCAACCCATTGGTTAGCCATGGCGGCCAAATGCTGAAGGGAAATATTAACCTTGCGCTCGTGTTCTACGGTCAGTTCGGTCGCATACAGAAGAACACACTCAGGTCTTTCTTGGGGTCCTTGAACACCAATGGCCGAGTCGGGGTCGGGGGTGCCCCACAGGTATCCTCCTGGTGGCGCATGCTCAGCTCTTATAACCCCACCGCTGGGAATGTTAATGTGAAGGTGGTCAAACAATACGTGGATCCCCAGTACTCTCTTGGAAAAATTATGACCAAGGATTTCATCAAGATTCACGTGGAGAAGGCTGTGGGTGAGTTCCCTGGTGCGGTCACCGTTATTGTTGCGGCTAGGGACGTGACCGTGGACGGTCTGTGCATGGGGAAGTGTGCAGAGCATGGAGTTATTGACGGGGCGCCCTACGTGATTATTGGGAACCCTATGACCGAGTGCCCAGGAGCATGTGCATGGCCTTTCCACAAGTCTGACTACGGCCCAGCCGGCGCTGTTCTGAAGCCACCAAGCGGGGACATCGCGACCGACGCTATGGTCATATCACTGGCCTCGGGGTTGGCCTCGGTGGTAACCAACCCGTTCAGCACTGGGTTCTTCCAGCTGGGGCAGAAGGCGAGCGTGATTGAAGCCTCCACCGCTTGCCCTGGGATGTTCGGCAGTGGAGCCTCCCCTGGGAACACTGGGAAGGTGTTAGTTGACCCTCTCAACGGAGGCGCTTACAATGTGGTTGGGTTAAGGGGCAAGAAGTTCCTTCTTCCTGCTCTTTGGAACCCCAAGACGGCGTCGTGCTGGACTGTCATGTGAACCCCCTCATTCACTCCACATTAAACTCCCATTCTTTTTTCCTTTCTTCTCTTAACAAAACCTCAATTAAAAACTATTCATTTCTTTCTTTTATGTTCTCTTTTATGTTTATGCATTTCTAACCACTCTCAACCTTATTCAACGGAGTACAAAACCTGTGGAAGGGTGATTGGCACGAATCAAAATTTTTATAAGAATGAAAATATGAATTGCTATGATTGATTTATTGAAAACGAAGGTAAAGTTAGTATAGGTAGTGACTTTCAATCGGTCACTCCCCAAAATTTCGTAGTGACTTTCAATCGGTCACTCCCCAAAATTTCGTAGTGACTTTCAATCGGTCACTCCCCAAAATTTCGTAGTGACTTTCAATCGGTCACTCCCCAAAATTTCGTAGTGACTTTCAATCGGTCACTCCCCAAAATTTCGTAGTGACTTTCAATCGGTCACTCCCCAAAATTTCGTAGTGACTTTCAATCGGTCACTCCCCAAAATTTCGTAGTGACTTTCAATCGGTCACTCCCCAAAATTTCGTAGTGACTTTCAATCGGTCACTCCCCAAAATTTTGTAGTGACTTTCAATCGGTCACTCCCCAAAATTTCGTAGTGACTTTCAATCGGTCACTCTCCAAAATTTCGTAGTGACTTTCAATCGGTCACTCTCCAAAATTTCGTAGTGACTTTCAATCGGTCACTCTCCAAAATTTCGTAGTGACTTTCAATCGGTCACTCTCCAAAATTTCGTAGTGACTTTCAATCGGTCACTCTCCAAAATTTCGTAGTGACTTTCAATCGGTCACTCTCCAAAATTTCGTAGTGACTTTCAATCGGTCACTCTCCAAAATTTCGTAGTGACTTTCAATCGGTCACTCTCCAAAATTTCGTAGTGACTTTCAATCGGTCACTCTCCAAAATTTCGTAGTGACTTTCAATCGGTCACTCTCCAAAATTTCGTAGTGACTTTCAATCGGTCACTCTCCAAAATTTCGTAGTGACTTTCAATCGGTCACTCTCCAAAATTTCGTAGTGACTTTCAATCGGTCACTCTCCAAAATTTCGTAGTGACTTTCAATCGGTCACTCCCCAAAATTTCGAGGCATCAAAAGACTGGGAATACTATGTAGTGTATGAACATGAAAGAAATAGGTAACAAAAATTCAATTATAAAATTAAGAAGGAATCAAAGTATGTTCATAATGTAACTATACATGAGCCAAGTTCATACAATGATGATAAATGTCAATATGAGGATAGAATAACTAAAAAATGTGTAAATGAATTAAAAGAGTTACTATCCATACTAACAAGGTACACTTTCGCAGATATAAGTGTTCGTTTGAAACAATTTTATGTTAGGTGACTTACTAAAAATGTTTCTAGGATATATGTGAGTAAGAACAAAATATGTTGAAGAACGGCGGAATATATGTGAGTAAGAAGAACAAAATATGTTGAAGAACGGCGTATGTGAAAATAGTTTCACTTTTAAATGTGAAAAATAAGTAATATGGCTTATCGCATAGGGGAGGGATACATAATTGTGGCACTCAAGCAACAATGTGTGGAAAACTTCACCCGAACTTATACAATAAACATTCTTCTCATCAAGTTAGAGACATACTCACACAATCAACATTCTTCTCATCAAGTTAGAGACATAGCTATTTTTGCACAATCAACATTCTTCTCATCAAGTTAGAGACATAACGATTTTTGTTTGGTTGAATGTGCTCTATGGCCCCTCTACTTTGTGACTGATTTGATCCGTATAGTGTTATGTTATTCTAGGATGAAAGCTATATAATTACTTCAAGCAAAGCTATGTTATTTATCTTGTGGTGACTCTCATGTTGTATGATGCATGATACCTCAATATGATATGTCATGCATGTTAGATTGAATGGCACGAGACCTATATGGGTCACGAGCTCATGTATTTATAGATGTGTATAAGGAAGATTACATTCCAAATCTATGATTTGATAACAAACCATGAAATCATAGATTACATTCCAAGTTCAGATTGCGCCTAAAATAGCTAAAAGAAGGAGCTGGCAGTGGCTTTGTCATGATATCGGCGAGCTGATCCTTGGAAGATATGAGTCGAACATCAAGCTGACGAGTCGATACTCGTTCACGAACGAAGTGATAATCAACCAAAACATGCTTCGTCCGTCGATGAAAGATTGGATTGGCGGATAGGTAGGTGGCACCAATGTTGTCACACCATAGGCTAGGCAATCGCGCTTGCGAGATCCCGAGCTCACGCAAGAGGACTTGGATCTAAATTAATTCGGCAGTGGCATCAGCAACCGCCTTATATTCGGCTTCCGTACTAGAACGAGAAACTGTCGATTGTTTCCTCGAACTCCAAGAGATAAGATTGCCACCAGAGAAGATCACATAGCCTCTAGTGCTTCGACGATCATCAGGATTCCCAGCCCAATCAGCATCTGATAAGGCACTCAACAAATC
The DNA here is from genome assembly GCF_057944985.1 of Cucurbita pepo subsp. pepo. NCBI lineage: Eukaryota > Viridiplantae > Streptophyta > Magnoliopsida > Cucurbitales > Cucurbitaceae > Cucurbita > Cucurbita pepo. The sequence continues at coordinate 8,449,267 of NC_141801.1, forward strand.
AGTGTTGGACTTTGTAAGACACAAACCCATATCAATAGTGTCATGTAGATAACGGAGAATTCGTTTGACTGCCGCCCAATGTATAGAAGTCGGAGAGGATATGAACTGACACACTCTGTTGACACAAAAGGATATATGAGGACGTGTCAGAGACAAATATTGGAGAGCACCAACGACACTTCGATAGCGAGTAGTATCCTCAGGTGAGAGCTTTTCACCACCATTCAATAACAACTTCTCACTGGGAAGCATAGGTGTGGGTGCACCTTTGGAGGTGAGCATATTGGTTCTGGCTAATAAATCTCGAATGTATTTATGTTGTGTCAGAATAAGTCCACTGGAAGTATGGCGGACCTCAATCCCAAGAAAATAACTCAAAATACCAAGATCCTTGACGGCAAAATCATCCTGAAGCTGTGTAAGAAGTTTCTTAGTAGCCGTAGAAGATGAGCTGATGATAATAATGTCATTAACGTAGATGAGGATATATATCTGAATGCCCGTTTTGTTAAAAATGAAAAGAGAGACATCAGCCTTTGAAGGTGTAAAATCCAGCTGTAATAGTTTGGAGCTAAGGCGAGAAAACCAGGCACGCGGAGCTTGTTTAAGGCCATAAAGCGACTTATCCAGCTTGCAGAGATAACTAGGGTGTTGAGAATCCACAAATCCAGGGGGCTGCTTCATATAAACATCTTCATTAAGAAAGCCATGAAGAAAAGCATTTTGAATATCAATCTGCCGAATAGCCCAACCACGAGAAATAGCAAGAGATAATAAGAGCCGAATGGTAGTGGGCTTAACAACTGGACTAAAGGTATCATCATAATCAACGCCATACTGCTGTTTAAAACCTTTAGCAACCAGGCGTGCTTTGTAGCGATCAATAGAGCCATCTGGCTTTTGCTTGAGTTTGAAAACCTATTTGCAATCAATAACGTTAAGACCAGCACGAGGAGGAACTAAGTGCCATGTCTTATTTTTTTGAAGTGCCTGAAATTCATCATTCATTGCCTGACGCCAGAGGGGATGCTCCATAGCAGTAATATATGAAGTAGGTTAGAGGCAGAAGACCGAGCTACAAGATATGTTACTGTTCCATCTGTACGCACCTTGGGTTTCTTGATATTGTGCTTCAATCGAGTACCATACGGATGAGTAGTAGGTGCAGGATCCACATTTGAGGGGACGACCGTATCAACCGTTGCGAGGGGAGCAACCGATGCTACAACAGTTGGTTGACCAGCGGCCGAGGATTCGACCGGGCATTGTGCAATATCATCTGCTGGCGGAGGAGCCGAGGCCTCAATCATTGGAGGAACAACCAATGCCGATTCGCATGGCAGCGACGCAGAGGATTGTTGCGGCAATTTCGAAGCTGATGTAGACACCAAATTTTCTGCATCCAAAGAGTTAGTAGGCCCAGGCATATGCATGTGATCATTCTCCAAATTAGTACTGCTATTACCCAAATGCAAGGTGCACAAATCAGGGGCATTATGCGTCGACTGCATGGTTGGGGAAGAATTAGGTGGGGCTCTCTAGAATGGAAAAACATTTTCATCAAATATGACATCTCTAAACATATAGACACGACCAGAATCGGTGTCAAGACACTTATACCCTTTATGTTAAGAACTGTAGCCTAGAAAGACACATTCCTTTGATCGAAAAGAGAGCTTTTGTTTGTTATAAGGACGAAGATGAGGCCAACAAGCACACCCAAATTTTTTTAATAAGGAGTAATTTGGTGGGGTATGAAAAAGAAGCTCTAAGGGGCATTTTTTATCGATGACACGAGTAGGAAGACGATTGATGAGATATGTGGCTGTAAGAAACGCGTCGTCCCAAAATTTAATAGGTACATGAGCATGAGCTAGAAGGGCAGGCCAGTTTCAACAATATGACGGTGCTTGCGTTCAGCAGACCCATTTTGTTGATGTGTGTGAGGGCACGAAACACGATGACCAATTCCAAGGGAACGAAAAAATGTGTTATGTATTTTCTGATATTCCCCACCCCAATCAGATTGGACCCACTTGATTTTAGTATCTAGGAGGCGCTCAACATGAGCTTGGAATTGCAAAAATATACGAGGAGCTTCTGTACGATAATGCATCAAATAGATCCACGAAAATTTACTGAAATCATCAATGAAACTAACCAAGGCGTGAGTAGTAGATCTACTCACCAAGGCGTGCTTGAGATTATCGACATCGGATGGCTTAATAGGATAAAGACCAGATTCACACCTCCCATTTAGGAGACTTTTCCTCGACTGTCGATCCTTTATAGAAAAATGCCAATGATGGAATTCAAAAAATACGTCATTATCATGAGAAAATTTATGAATGGAAAGAAGATGTTTAGAAATTTCAGGCACATGCAAAATATTACGCAACGCAAGAGGACGAGTAGCAGTATTAATTAGAGAATGACCAGTATGCACAACACGCAAACCTGCTCCATTGCCGACTTGAACTTGTTCACCTCCATGATAACGTTCACGCACAACGAGACGATCCAGGTCACTGGTGATATGGTCCGTAGCGCCTGTGTCGCTGTACCAATTTGGGTCAATCTTGTAAGAGGAAGTAGCCGCCAGTGCCGTAGGAGGAGCAGAAGAAGGTTCATCTTGATAGGACTCATCCATCCTATGCCAGCAGCGTATAGCAGTATGCCCCACTTTGCCGCAGATCTGGCAGGAAGGACGAGCAGAAGGGCCACGACGATCACCAGCAGGACGAGAGGGTGCATAACCTTGAGAACGACCACGACCACGATCCCTACGCCCACGATTCTTCTGCTGACCACCACGACTAGCATAATTGGCAGAAGATCCAAGATTTAACTGAAGTTCAGCACGACCAGTATAATTGGCCGAAGATCCCGGATTTAACTGAAGTTCAGCCTGGTGTTGTAGTTGGCGAGCTTCATACGTCATTAGATGTGCAAACACATCATCAAGCGTGAGGGCTTCACTCTTGGTAGTCATTGAGGTGACGAAGGGATCATAGTCTGGGCCAAGACCAGCGAGAAGATACGCGATCACATCATCATCCTGCAAGGCAGAGCCGGCGGCGGCCAGCTCGGTGGCTAGCCCTTTGATCTTGCAAAAATAATTTGCAGCAGATTGATCTCGTTTCTTGGACGTGGCGAGCTCAACACGAATCTGAGTAGTGTGAGCACGAGTTGACGATGAAAACATCCGCTGCAGGGTATCCCACGCCTCCTTGGACGTAGTAGCGGCAACCACATCATGAAGAATCTCCTCAGACATGGAGGAGAGAAGGCCGCTAAGGACTTGTTGATCCTGATCATACCACTGATTATAGGCTGGATTAGAGACCAGTTCAGCACCAGCAGTAGTTGAGGAAGGGACCAGCTTGGCAGGTGCAACATTGGTGCCATTGAGGTAGCCCATAAGCTTCGTACTCCGTAGGTAGGGGAGGAGCTGGGCACGCCATATGATGAAGTTTTTTTTGGTTAGACGAATTGTGACAACATGGTGTAGAGGGATTGAGCCAAAAGTCGCCATGGTAGTTGAGACGGTGTTGGAGATGGTGGATGGAGAGGAGGAAGAAGACATGGTAGACATTTAAAAAATAAACCTTGACTGTGATACCATGTTAGATTGAATGGCACGATGACCTATATGGGTCACGACCTCATGTATTTATAGATGTGTATAATGAAGATTACATTCCAAATCTATGATTTGATAACAAACCATGAAATCATAGATTTGGTAACAAACCCTTCAAATCATAGATTTGGTAACAACTAGTAAATCTTAGATTATTTTAGTATATACAGTTATGATCTATTTTAGGTTTAACAATGCACACTATGTTAGCATGTTCACTTTAGGTTTATGAAATACTGTCAAGTCACATACGTTGTTCATGAAAGTTATGTTTATGAAAGAATGGAGATATGACCTGCATCATAGGTATATGTCATGATTTAAAGCTACGGGGATCTCATGCAATTTGTGTGTCATGTGCATCAGGATACTTCATCTTTGCAATGAGTACGGAACCGTCACTGAGTCGAGAGAAGGAGGAGCGCAGCATCGGGAACCGTCATTGCCGCCAGCAGCTGCACCGGGACGCGTATGCCAACCCCAACCACAACTCCGGCTGCACCCCCTTATCCAGTGGAGTTCGCAACACCTCGTATTGCGGATTCGACGCTGATTATGTGCTTACCCCAACATTGGGGCGACTTATTGGGTATTTTATATAATACTCAAGCCACGTGCTACCCATACTTTCAGGTAAGGGCAAGGCTCTCATGTACGGCTGACGGTGGATGCTGCGAAGGCCATGGAAATCTTGAGGAGAGTTTGTAGTGTCGTAGGCGCCTTGTTGAATTCTTTTGGGTTCATAGTTATTGCAACTGTTTCCTCTTGTTCTCTGTTGATTATTTCTAGGTTAGGTTGTCGTTATTGTTTTTCCCAGGTATGAATTGCTTATAATAATGAATGCATTGTCGTATTTGAGACTGTCTTACGTGAATTCTTGTTCTGTTGATTATGCAAGTATGAAGTAACGTCGCTAATTAGGTTAGAGAAAATTAAGGGCGTTACAATTACAAGTTAGTTGGTTACTCCGACAGTGATTGGTGCAGAGACATAGACATCGAAAAAGTACATCGGCTTATCATGGATAACACAACATTTACTTGGCTTTCAAAGAAACAACCGATCGTGCCACTCTCGACGTGTGAAGCTGAGTATGTAGGAGCATCTTGGTGTGTGTGTGTCACGCGATATGGCTTTGAAATTTTTTGAGTAAGATGGAGCTAAAGCAACGAGGTGCAACTGTAATACAAGTTGACAAAATTGAGTTGGCCAAGAACCTAGTGAACCATGAAAGAAGCAAATACATTGACGTTCGATTTCATTTTATCCGAGATCATGTGAAGGAAGGAAGCGTGGAATTACTGCATGTGGCAAGTTAGGATCAAGTTGCGGACATCTTTACAAAACCGCTACCGAAAGTACTTTTCGACAAATATAAGAATATGATTGGCATGACAGATGTCAGGAGCATTTAAGTTTATGGGGGAATTTTTTTTTGGTATAAACTTAAGATGTTGAAGGGTAGTTTTTATTTTTTTTTTTTTTTTTTGTTAAGTTTAGTGGGTTAATTTTAGTGAGTTTTGAAATTTGGTGTAAAGGAAAAGGACACAGCATTGAAAAATGAAAAACCAAGATTTATTTTAGGAAATAGTGAGTTTTATGGATAGCTATATTTAGTGGTTAGAAAGGTTATAAATATGTTCTTTTTTCCATTGTAAAGGAAGAGCAAGAGCAAAAAGGAAAAACAGAAAGAAGTACAGTGTAATAGAAAAAGATCTTTTCAGTATTCTTTGTCTCATTGTCTCTCCCTTCTCGATATCCTTCACAAGTATGCGAGTAGCAGTTTAGCAAAGCGGTATCGGAGCGTTCGATTGTTAGAGAGTGTGAGATTACTTCACATATTTGTGAGTGTTATTTTAACAAATTTGTATGAGAGCGAGTTTTATTTTAATAAGTCCTGACATGTTCGGCATTGGAACCACCCCTGGTAGCACCAGCAATGTCTTAGTTGACCCCCTCAATAGTGACGTTTACAATGCGGTTGGCTCTAAGGGCAAGAAGTTCCTTCTTCCTAGTCTTTGGAATCCCAAGACCTCCTCTTGTTGAACGGTCCTATGAACCCCAAACATTAAGTTCCCATTCTTTTTTCCTTTCTTTCTTTTTTTTTTTTTTTTTTTAAGAAAAAACTGAAATAAAAGCTACGCATTCTCAACCTTATTTTACACGGTAGAATACGTGTGGAATGTTAGATAAAAAGCTATGGTTTTTCTTTATTTAGGTTATTCACACATTTCTTTAAACTTATTTAGTTGATTTTTGTTTTTAAGTTATCTCAATTAACCCACAAGGGAGAGCGTATTGTTAGGTAGCCATTTGGGCACTAAGTTTTGTTGGCCACTTCCAGACAATTTTAGAATGTATTTTAAATTCTCAAATTAAATGAGAAACAAAAGCACCTTGTTTTTTTGGCAACAAATCCCAAAGCTTCCTTACTCTCCTCTTTGTGTTATTTTCTTCGGCTTTTCTTGTTTTTCTCCCCCAACAATTTCTCCCCAACAATTTCTTCCCCAACAATTTCTACGTCAAGGATTTCCTCACCAAGTGAATTGTTCAGTCAAAGATAACAAGTGTTATCAGAGCAAGGTTTATCTACCGGTGGTATATCATTGTAGAGAAGCCAAGTTTTTCAAAGCCAAGTTGATTAGCTCAATTGGTTAGAACATTGACCTAACAATGCATAGGTCTCAGGTTTAAGGAGAAGAAAATGCTCCAAGGTGCGAAAATACACACATCGTGGGGTCTATCCCGAGCAAGCTCACTCACTCCTCCACGCCGCTACCGAGTGCCGACATCTCCATCACTACCACTAAAAGGTCGGCGCTGCGAAGACGGACGTCGAGCAAGTGATCAGGGAGACGATTGCCTCTGTGCAGTAGCCCGATGCTGACGGGGTCCAACTACAATGAGTGGGCCTTGTTGATGCGCATCAATCTACAGGCGCAAGGGTTAGTAGCCAACGGCGTAACTACTCTGATTGATCTTTTGAGTACGCTTCAGTTTTCTTTCACTTAGATGCTCCAGCTGAAGGAGGAGCGAGTGTTCGCTCAAATCAGCGCAAGAGGCGAGCAGCAAAAGCATCAACGATGAGTCCCCGACACAGGGGCAACAAACCATATGACCGGGGCTAGGTTTGCGTTCTTCGAGCTCGACTCGGGGATTCGCGGGATGGTGAATTTTGGCGACGGCTCCATCATCAAGATCCGAATGGCACGACATCATTTTGTTTGTTAGTAAGGGAGGCAAGCACTGCAAGCTGACCAACGTCTACATCATCCCGAGGCTCAAGGCTAACCTTGTGAGCTTGGGTCAACTTGATGAGGTTAGCTGCCACATTTCCATTGTGTGTGGGCTACTCAAGATCTGCGATGATCGACGACGGTTGCTCACGCAAATTTGGTGCACGGGAAACTGCTCTACATCCAAGAGTTGGAGATAGAGCAGCCGGTCAGCCTCTTAGCTAGGATCGAAGAAGTAATTTGGAGGTGACACGCAAGGTACGAGCATCTGAGCTTTCCTGCTCTACAATAACTACACAAGGTAGAGATGGTGTACGGTTTGTCGGCAATTGAAGGCATGATCAGACTATGTGATGGGTGTCTCATTGGCAAGCAGGGCGCACCCCCTTTCCGTCTAAGACATCCTACCGCACTGGTTAGTCGTTGGAGCTCATGCACGGTAAATATCTGCGAGCCCATCAAGCAGGCGACCCCAGGCGGCAAGACCCTATTCCTCTTGTTGGTCGATGACAAGAGCCGCTTCATGTGGTTGGTCCTACTTCAAGGAAGAGTGAGGCAACAAAGGCGATTAAGCGCACCCGGAAGCCGAATGTAGGAAGAAGATACAAGTGCTGCGCATGGACCGAGGTGAAGAATTCACCTCATCGAGCTTCGACATGTACTACGACGAGCTAGGCATGCAGTGGCACCTAACAGCACCCTACTCTCCAATAGAACAGGGTGGTGGAGCGCCAAAATCAGACTATCGTCGGGATGGCAAGGTCACTACTGATTATGGTGGGGATGCTCGGAAGGTTCTAGGGAGAGGCGGTCTTGACGGCTGTCTACCACCTCAATCGGTCGCCAACGCGAAGCCTCGATGGGAAGATGCCACACGAGACCTGGTACAACAAGAAGCTAGCGATACATCATCTCCGAGTGTTTGGCTGTGTCGCATACATGAAGGTCACGCGTCCCCACCTCGCCAAGCTCGATCCCAGGTGGCTGAAGGTCATCTTCACCGGCTACGAACCTGGGAGCAAAGCGTACTGGCTCTATGATCCTGGGGGGGGGGGGGAGATCACGTGTAGCGCGACATCGTCTTCGACAAGAACACCTTCTGGTGGTAGAACGACGGGACCAAGGCGAACCAAAACCCAAATCAATTCATGGTGGAGTACCTCGTCACCGAGCTGGGAGAAGGAGGAGCACAACATCAGGCACTGTCATCGCTGACAGTAGCGGCACTGGACATGCCTACACTAACACCTACCACAACTCTTGCTACGCCCCCTGAACCGGTGGAGTTTGCAACACCATGTACTGTGCACTCGACGCTGGATGTCGATCACGATGATGCTCTGGCGGCCAGATACCAGAGGATTGAAGACCTACTAGGAGGAGGTGAACCACTGGGACTGGCAGCACGCGAGCTCGAAGAAGAAGTGGTCAAACTGCATGCGTGGATGAACAGAACTCCTTCACGGAAGTAGAAAAGAATTCGTGCTGGCTGAAGGAAATGTAGGAAGAGATAGCGTCCATCACTGAGAACAAGATGTGGAGTCTGGAGAACATGCCATAAGGACATCGAGCCATAGGGCTCAAATGGGTATTCAAACTCAAGCGGAATGAAGAGGGAGAAGTTGTGAAGCACAGGGCCTGGTGGCGAAGAGCTATGTCCCGAAGCAAGAGTAGACTTCGAAGAGGAATTCGCACCAGTGGCAAGGTTGGAATCTGTCCGCCTATTGCTGGTAATCGTGGCACATTGCTCTTGGGGTGGTCCACCACATGGACGTGAAGTCTGCTTTCCTTAACGGAGAGCTGAAGAAGACTGTCTACGTCCGACAACCACCTGGCTTCCTGGGCAACGACAACCCGGCAAGGTACTGCGCCTGCACAAGGCACTCTACGAGCTTTGGCAAGCACCACAAGCCTGGACGCGAAGCTCGATAGTATCCTGCTATTGCTGAAGAGCAAGCACTGTGCCTCTAAGCATGGCATGTACACGCACGACCATGACAAGCAGCATCTAATTGTGGGAGTGTACGTCGACGACCTCAGAATCATTGGAGGCAACATGAAAGTTCTTGGAAGATTCAAGTGGGAGATGTCAAAGAACTTCAAGATGAGCGATCTTGGTGTGCTCAACTACTACCTCGACATCGAAGTGCAACAGAGTACTGTCGGTATCACCATTTGTCGAAGTGCGTACGCGAAGAAGCTGCTGGACACAACTGAGCTAGCGGAGTAACCCTACAAGGACGCCAATGGAGGCCTAGCTCCAGCTAAGGAAGGCCGGCACTACGATGGCAGTGGACACCACCAATTACCGCAGCATTGTCGGGAGCCTGCACTAGCTGGTAAACACACGCCCTGACCTTCCCTATTCCATTGGATACGTGAGTAGGTTTATGAAAGCACCAAGGGAGGAGCATCTTGTGGATGTCAAGCGCATCTTGCGCTATGTGGCTAGAATTAGAGGCTGAGGTGTGAGATACTACGTAGGGAGAGAAAATGAGAAGCTTCGAGCTGGTCAGCTATAGTGATAGTAACATGGCCGAAGATGTTGATGATCGGAAGAGCACCAGCGGGATGATTTACTTCCTCTCAGGCGGCGCGATCTGCTGGCAATCAACTAAACAAAAGGTAGTTAATTTGTCTTCTCGTAAAGCAGAGTAAATTTCCTCTTCGACAGCGGTAACTCAGGGGGTCTAGCTTGCGCGGCTGATGGAAGAACTCATCGGAAGAGAAGGCGATCTACCAATGCTTTACGTGGACAACAAAGCTACGATCCCCCTGACCAAAAATCCAGTTTTGTACGACCGGAGCAAGCACATAGAGATCAGGTTCCATCATATCGGGGAGTGTGCAGATCGGGGGCTTATCAAGATTGACTTCATCCAAATAGAGGAACAGCTTGGAGACATTTTCACCAAGTCCCTCGCGCGGGTAAAATTTGAGGAACTACGCTCAAAGATCGGAGTTCAAATAATAAGGTAGATATACCACAACTTTTAGGAGGAGATTGTTAGATAAAAAGTTATGTTTTTTTTCTTTATTTAGGTTATTCACACGTTTCCTTAAACTTAGTTAGTTGATTTTTGTTTCTAGGCTATCTGAATTAACCGTACATGTAGAATGGGAGAGCATATTTTTAGCGGGCCATCTTTAGGCGCAAGTTTTGTTGGCCACTTCGGCCAATTTGAGAATGTATTTTGTTTTAAATAGTCCAATTAAATGAGAAACAAAGCACCGTGTTTTTTTAGCAACAAATCCCAAAATTTCCGTACTCTTCCTCTTTCTGTTATTTTCTCCAGCTTTTCTGTTTTTCTTCTCCCCAATAATTTCTTCGGCAATTTTTCTACGTCAAGGATTTCCTCACAAGGCGAATTGCTAAGTCAAAGATAACATGGAAGGGTGATTGGTAAGAATGAAAATTTTGATAAGAATGCAAACTAAAATGTTACACCTTTAATTGCTATATTCCTAACTCAAATATGATTCTCACAAAAACAATGGGACAAATAACGAATTTATTTTTCTTAGTTAGAATATTATTTTCAGTCTTTTTATTTTAAGAATTGTAGTGGCCCCTACACGACATGGGAAGAATCGAGTAGAAGTAAAGTATTGATGTCGGGATTATTGTGTCAAATAAGGTTGACCGTCGGAAATTGGTGTTGAGGACGTTGTGGGATCGTCGGCGCGTCGCCGAAATTGGGGAGGCGAAAACTAGGGTTTCGTCGCTTGTCAGGTAAGGAAGGCAAGGTTTTTGGAATCGGGTCGAGTCGCAGACGCACGCCTAACAGCTCCAGCAGCTTCGCACGCGTACACAGTTCGGCTCGGCTCGCACATGTATAAAATCGACTCGGTTCCGTTAATTCCCGCGGCTCGACTTGGTGGCTTAGTTGGTCGGCTTGGCAGCTTGGTATCACTATAATATATCGATTCCAAGGTTTTTGGCACTTCCAAAGTTTTTTGTGCCCTTAGTTTTACCATATGAGGTTAGTATGGTTCCAAACCGTCAAAGACAGATTGAGTTGGGAGTTTATTTTGATAAATAGCATGAAATTTAGCTAGGGTATGTTATGAAAGGTTCCTAAGTTTTTATGTGGTTATTATAGGACGTATTTAACCGTTGAGATTAGCTTGTTGTGAGTTACTTCGGCCAAGGCCATCGAGGTAAGTGACCTTACTGTTGGAGTTAGCTTACTACGTGTTGTATGATGGTGTGTGCCTTGTGGCCCTTGCATGCACGATGTTTTAATATGTGATATGACTATGATGTATGAATTATGTGACTGTTTATGCTATGAAACGTAATGGATTATGTTGATTGTTGACTGTTGACTGTTGACTATTATGTTATGTGAAGTTATGAATGATATGTTAGCAATATATGCCATGAAAATGTTGGTCGATGTCATGGATACACGTAGTATTATCGAGTCATGTCATGAGATGTTTATGCAACTGGAATGTACTTTCATGTTATGTCATATGCCATGTAATGTAAGTCATGTGAGATGCCATGTAATGTAAGAAACGTATATGCGATGTTAGCATTGCTTATATAATGCAATGTTAGATATGTTAAGGAACTTCATGCATATATGTATGTCATGTGCATCGGGATTCTTCCCCTTTATGTTACGAAAGAATGAAATACGATATTTATGTTCGCCATGATATCATGCGGGCACTTTTCTGTTCTGTGGTGTCCGGCGACGTGTAACACGTGTGCCCGACCAAGTCAGGCCCAGGGGGTATGTATACGATCCCGCTGATGGGTCCATATACGCATACATGGGTCGTGTGTGAAGGAGTACCACACACCCAACTCTACCCGGAATAGAAAAACGCCCAAGGCTATGTAAAGTTTATGAAAAGTTAGGTCCCGCTCATATGTTGCATGTGTTTGCATTCCTAACCCCAACAGTGGGGTGACTCACTGAGTATTTCATAAAATACTCAAGCCATGTGCTACCTACATTTTTCAGGTAAAGGCAAGGCGTCAATGTACGGTTGACGGTGGAGCTGAAGAAACCATGGAAGTTGGAGAGTAGATATTTTTAGGAGTTTACTTGACTGTTTTAAGTTAAAGCATTGAATATTGTTTTATTTAGATTTATTTTGAATTCAGTTACTAAAGGTTTTATTTTTGGAGATAGGTTTGTTTTGGATTTATGAATCTTTATGAAAGACTTTGTTGTGTTTTTTCCAAAGTTATTTATAATGAGCTTCCGCGTAATGAATTATGCATACATGGGTGACGTCACTAATTAGGTTTAGAAAATTAGGGGCTTTACACTAACACAAGTCCTTCTAACATGTTTTGTCGTCTCTCATATACATCTTTAGGAAAATTTCTAATAGATCAACTAACATAGGATTGCTCCAAGCAAAACATCTTATGATTAAGCTACCAAAAAGAAAGTTACACCTTATTGGTTAGCTATTGACTTTGAATCTGTCATTGAGCTACCAAAAAGAAAGGTCGACATTCCCTCTATGACTTTCAAGCTCCCCAATCGCACTTTTGATGGCAACGGACTTGCGATTGTGTGGCACTCACTTTCCAGCAACAAGTGAGTTAAGCCAATTCGTTCTTGTGTCGTCTATGGCCAAACAACGTATGCTCGAGCCTTTGGCTCCGATTCAAGAAGTTTTGAAAGGGGGCAGAGAGATTTCGAGAGAGAGTTTTGAAAGCAAGATTTGAGAGATTGAAATTGGTGTTATATGTGATCCAAGCAAAAAAGCAACAACAATTACTTACAACATATAACTATCGGGTAGGGAGAAGTTGACAACACCCCAGTACCACGATTTAACTTCACAGACTTGAAAAAAAAAATTGTAGAATTCGGTCATTATAAATATATCTAGTAAGCAACCTACTTCTAGGATCTTATCGTTTAGGAGAGGACCACCGGTTATACTTTAGATCCTAGAGTTTTGGAAATCTCAGTACATAGCTCGGGTAGAAGAACTTAACTTTTATAGTAGTATTCGGCGTCTGAAGATGAGGCGTTACCTCATATACCAAGGTGGGAGACATCATGTGAGATCTAGCCTACTAGTCATCGATGGGAAGGTTAATTAGCGAACCTATCCCATAGGCCATGATGCCACTTAAGGATGGGAGGTGCTACCCCCAATATAAGCCAGCTTGAACAAGTCACCCAAGTGGTCAACATTCTCTCATAGGACGAACTGCCATGTAAGCAACCTTGACCTACCTACGTGATCAACATCTTACCATAAGACAGGATCCACCATGTAGAGTAGTCGATCTACCACTAAGTAACACGACCCTACCCAGCGTCACGTCTAGCTCGACAGTACCGACAAGAGTAGAAAGGGAAGTGGAAGGTCCTCGAATGCTATACTAGCTCATTTCGGCGAAGGAATCTCTTTCCTTCGTATAAGGATTCTAAGGTTCTTCTCCAGGTCTAAGGGTATTAAGATAGCATGATCAAATATAAGCAATAGTAGAACATTCCAGATAAACATACACAAACCTGAATATGAAATTTCATTAAGATAGCTAGTTCATCACATATACAAGAATTCTTCCTAATTTCGTGTAGTGACTTACCGGTCTGTCGCGTGCCTTACCGAGATTGATTTATAGACGTAGAGGAGTCCAAAAATTATGAAGTCTCTCTAAAAACACCTAATTCACAGTAAAATAGGATGAGCATTGAAATCAAGATGAAAAATTGGCAACCGAGCATCAAAACGATTAACAGTAGGGTTCCCCACGCATGGGTATGCGCTCCCATGCTCAGGCTCCATGCGCAGGGCGCACGCGCAATCAATGCAAGCAGCATGTAGGCAAGGACGAATTTCAAACCCTAGCAAATGTAAAGTTACCCAATTTTTTGTGGGTGCGACACGTTGTGTGCAAGAATTGGTGGAAAGACGCCAGGTTGGACCACTTGTTTGCATGCAATACCAAGCAAACCCTAAAAGAATTCTTCTTAACTTCGTGTGGTTATTTATCAGTCAGTCGCGTGCCTTCCCGAGCTGGATTTATGAGCATAGAGGAGTCCAAAATTTATGAAGTCTCTCTACAAACTCCTAATTCAAAGTAAAATAGGATTAGCATTAAAATCAGGACGAAAAACTAGCAGAGGCGCACGTGCATTCAGCGTTGGCAACATGTAGGCAAGGACAACCTTCGAACCCTAGCAGATGAAGTTACCTGATTTTTTGTGGGTGCAACACGTGGCATGCAAGGTGTAACGATACACATTCCAAAGTTGTTCGTGGGGAAACCAATCAGCAGAGAAGGCCACCTGGGAACGAGAGGATGAAATGAGGGAGAAGTACCCAGAGTTGTTTGTGGATGAAAATCCTTTTGAGGACGAAAGTCATTCGCAGGGGGAAGTGATGTAACGATACACATTCCAAAAAAAAAAAAAAACAAAGGGCGTGCTGAAAATCTCGCGGTTTTCTCAGTGAGCTAGCCATTGTTGTACCGTGAGCGAGAGCGAGGGGCAGTCAGATCGGGTTGGGAGATCGATAACGCCGTGAGCTTTAGGTAGGAGCGGGTGCTAGTGTACGTCAGGGCAAGGAGAGACAGGCGCGCCACCGGAGACGGACAAACGACGACGATCCCACTGGTGACAGTAGCCAAGTCCCGTGATTAGGGCTGTCGATGTCAGACACACTCATACAAGAAAGAGACAACACTCAGAAAAATAAGCAAAAACCAACTTCTATTATCTTCTTTAGCTTGTTGTACACATATGTAGACAGAAGAAAAAAAAAACTAAGTAACCGCTAATAACCTACACAACAACTGTTAATAACCTACACTAACTTCCCTTGCTATTAGCCACAAATACTAAAATACAAGATTAAATAAACTAACAGTCGAGGCTTTCGAGCGTGGAAGATGAAGCGGTGGGCGCGGGTCTACCCTCGGCATTCCACGAGTTTGTCTCGGCTAGCGTGCAGCCCGCACCTCGCAGGCCGCGCTCGAACACCACCACTAGGCCTCGTTCCCTTTCGGCCCAAACCAAAGGCGTGTCCAGAAACCCTGCGCCGTTAGTGTTCTTTGCAACCCGTCGATTTTGGCTTCATTGGCGGCTCCGTTGCACTCTCAGCTCGGCTAGGTTCGGCTTGGCAGTGCGGCTTGGCGGCGCGGCTTAGCGGGTCGACATCTGAATAATATACTGATTTCTAGGTTTTTGACCCTTATGGAGCCATTCCCACCCTTGTTTCAACCATATGAGGTCAGTATAACTCCATTTTTATAAAACAACTTGTGATAGAGACGTACCTTGGTAGCTAGGCATAAGAGCTAGTTGTGAAAGGGCTCTAAGTGTATCATGTTATCTTATATGAGGTAGTTAGGCGCCGGAGTTAACGTTGTGGGTGACTTCGGCTAAGGCCAAGGAGGTAAGTAACCTTAGTGTTGGTGTTAGTTATGTATGTATGATGGTGCGTGCCTGTGGCCCTTGCATGCACCATGTGTGTTGTTGATGTTGTTGGGTTTTATGTCCTAAAATTCATAGTTTGTAAACAAAAACATATTCTATTTTCAATAAAGTTATTATTATTATTTATTCAGTAAAGATTGTTATTGAATAAAGTGAACTTAACGATCATTAATCTAAATCCAATAAACTAAGAACACTCTGGCTATAGTATGATTACTTGAACTATATGTAGAGACATAAGAGTGGATCAAGTTCAAGTATATAGTCAAAATGATCTATAGTATAAGGATAAGGCTGAGTACCTTATTTTGGGGACACTATGGATGCGGCCCACTTTTGTATATGATATAAACAATGTGATCACTAAATTGTACATGTGGAGACATGTGAGTGGGGGCGTCCTATGCAATGAGTATTGCATAAGATCGGACCATGAAGAAAAGAGCTAACCATGAACTCCTGTTTATTCGGAATTATCCTTAGATTTGCATGGGTGAGAGTGGCTCTAGATCGCCGATTCAATAGGCCTCCCATTTCAGGGGTAAGACTGGGTGAATGGCTGGGGACGTGGGGTGCAAGATGGAATTCACTCCTACCCACTTTTAGGGATAGAAGAAAGGTAGTTCCCTTAAGCACTGACTCCAGGTCTTGAACAAGGGGCCCCACCCTCTCATTGGCTTGAGAGGGATTCGGTTTACTGGTTGGACCATAAACCAATTGTTCATTAGAGGATCAGTGAGACATAAGGAACAAGAAGTAACTTTAGGGGTAAAACAGTAAATTGACCCAGCTCTAGTTACGAACAACCTGTGAAGGATCGACTTACTAATCATGGTTATATCAAATGAACGGAAATATATCTATAGTGAGGGGAGTGCAACTA
The DNA here is from genome assembly GCF_057944985.1 of Cucurbita pepo subsp. pepo. Lineage (NCBI taxonomy): Eukaryota > Viridiplantae > Streptophyta > Magnoliopsida > Cucurbitales > Cucurbitaceae > Cucurbita > Cucurbita pepo. The sequence continues at coordinate 8,465,458 of NC_141801.1, forward strand.
CTAGGCTATAGTGGAGTGTCCTAGTAGTTAACGAATGTTGGTTAATAAGGTTAATGAGTTTAGCCGGTTAATCTTGGATCGTTGGAGCCCATGATCTATAGGTCCATTAGGTCCCTCTGCTAGCTCATATCAGACTAAACCATAGAACAGTGTGACGAGTGAGTTCGAAGTGTTCGAATTCAAATTAGGGAATATGCGCTACATATACGATATATTTAACCGCATTTTTGTTTTATTTACGAATTAAACAAAAGGAGAGAATCTGAGATATTTAAATAAGATTTAAATATCTTAATCAATTATGTGTATTGGGATTGGCATTTGAATTAATATTAAATATTAATTAAATAGTTTAATTAATCATTTAATATTACTTTAATTTGAAATTAATTATTCAAATTAATTGTTGAATTAAAATGAAGAAAGTCAAAATGTTGACTTCATTTCATGAAAAAATCCATGTTAGTGGAATTTTGAGGTGTCAAAATTTGGTTTAACCAAACTTGCATGTTTGCCAAATAAACCCCACAAGTTTGAGTGGAATTTTGAGTTTCAAAATTTCGTTAACTCAAACATGCATGCTTGCCACGTAATCCCAAACATTTGAGTGGAATTTTAAGTGTCAAAATTTGGTGATCTCAAATTTGCATGAACATGCAAACATCACTCTTTAAATAGAGTGATCATTGTACATGGAAGGTCTTCTTCTTCTTGGTGGAAAACCTTGAGAAAAACCTCTCACAAACATCTCTTCACATATACAAAATCCCTTCCAAGTTTAGTCACTCACCGATTCCACAATCCCGTTCTAAGGCTGGAGGATAGTGGAGAAGACACTAGTGGTGGTTCGAAACCGATTCGTGAGGAAAAAGGAGTTTGAACTACAAAAGGTTAGTATCTAAACTAATTAAGTTTTAATACTTATGAACATGCTAGTTATATACTATAATTAATGTTCTTAAAGTGCCTAAGATCCAAATTGCTTCCGCATGTGTTATATTAACACTATCAGATGTATGCTAGGTTATATGTTCTTGCCGTGAAACGCTGATGTATGTCATATTTATGTATGTGATATTTGTGCCACGGTTTGCTACCTTGTATCCATGAGCTTGATTGACATGTCATGATTGTAATGAGAACCTCGCATGCCATGAATGTGATGACTAGTATGCTACGATATGCTTACTCGATGTTTAACCCGGTTATGCTATGTAATGCGGTGAGGGGATGGAACGTTGTATGTATAATGCCATAGAGGTAAACCTTAAGGACCTCATGCACGCTATGTGTTATGTACATGGGGCACTCCTCCGTTATGCTAATGATGGTACGGACGCGTACATTCGATATTGTGTTCGCTACGATATCATGCAGGCCCTCCTTTTCCGTGGCGTCTGGTATTGTATGTCATACGTACTCGACCAAGCCAAGCCCAGGGAGTTCGCATGCGAACTCGCCTGGTGGGCCCACAGTCACGCACGTGGGCCATGTGTGGAAAAGTGTCATGCATCCACCCTGCCCGGACAAAGCAAGGGCCTAAGGCCATGGGAAGGAATGGAAGACAGACCCCTCTCTCGCTTTCTTTCTTTTGACACATGTGCTTATGTATGTGTATTGTATGCGATCGCATGTATCCTAATGTATGATTATATGCTTAACCCCAACAATGGGGCGACTTACTAGGTATTTTATATAATACTCAAGCCACGTGCTACCTATATTTTCAGGTAAGGGCAAGACCCCCATGTACGGCTGACGGTGAACGCTGCGAAGCCCATGGAAGTCTTAAGGAGGGTTTGTAGTGTCGTAGGCGTCTTGTTGGATTCTCTCAGATGATGATAATTATTGCAATTGTTCTTCTAGTTATCTGTTGATTATTTCTAGGTTAGGCTGTCGTTATTGTTTTCCCCCAAGTATGAACTACTTATAATAATGAACGTATTGTCATTATTGAGACTATCTTACGTGAACTCTCGTTCTTTCGTAATACAAGTACAAGGTAACGTCGCTAATTAGGTTAGAGAAAATTAGTGGCGTTACACAAGGATTGGCGGAAAGACGTTGGGTTGGACCGCGGGTCGTTGGGTCAACTCATAGGTGCGGGTCAATTTTTTACTCGGGTGTATTTCAGGTTAGTGATTCGCGTAGTAGGTGGAAAACGCGTCTAAACGTACAACGTCAGCACGCTTCTCCATTGTGTGCTCGACACGTGTCCACCCCTGGTTGCAAACGCGTCTCTCCTCTCTTCAGCCGTCGAGTGTTCGTCGCCTATTGCCTAGAACCAATATTTTTTTCCAGATACCGGTCAAAATCGTGTTTCAAACCATTTATTTTAGCTTTTTATATCTTCTAATCTGTAACACGAAAAAACTCAATTTCTTCACCAAATTTCAAGACTTTAAGTCAACATAAATATTTTCCTTGAATTGTTTTAACAATCATGATTTTTTTTTCTTGTTTAGTTTTTTTTAATCTTCATTTGATTCTTGTCTCCATAATTTTAAAAGAGTTCAAGAATCTAATCTTATTTTAAATTGAAAACTAACCAAGAGAACTGGAGAACAATGGTTGTGGCAAGTAAAGGAATTAATGAGTTTTGAACACACAAAATGTTAAGATATACAAAGAATTAAATGTGATTGTGACACATGAGTAGGATCAAAGAAACATCAATTAAATGTGATTGTGACACATTAGTAGGATCAAAGGAACATCAATTAAATGTGATTGTGACACATGAGTAGGATCAAAGGAACATCAATTCAAGAAATTTAGTGATTGTGATACTATGTAAGTGGTTTTACTATTGGTTTGGTTGAATGAATAATATGAAACATGAACTACGTGTTCTCTATAGCCTATCTATGTGTCGTCTTTCGTGACTCTTTGATGCATAGAATGTTATGTTATTCTATGATGAAAGTTATGTGATGTTATGTATGATACCATTAGAGTTTGTATTATGTTATGTATCTTGTTAGTATAGTAGGGTAATATTACAAACCATAAAAATGATACCAAAAAAGTTAAAAAAAAGAGTGGAGAGGAGGCCGTGAGGCTAATAATAGAAAAGGTGGATATAGGGTCAGAAAGAAACAAAGAAATGGATCCCGAAGAGGAAGCAAATAACAAACAAATCCGATTATGATGGGCCATCCAACAGCCCCAATCCAACATGGGTATGGGTATATAAAGGCCAGCAGGGGAAAGGGGAAGGGGAAAGACGGGAAGAAAGATCAACACAACCGAATGCTATAGCTCCACAACACAAAAATAAGAATATAAGAGGACATTATGGCGGTGTGTTGTGGTGGGCATAGCCATATTGTAAGTGCATTCTTTGGGGTAGTAGCCATCTCCCTTCTCCTTCTACTGCCCCTCCCTCAGGCTCAGGCTCAGGCTCAGGCTCAGGCTCAGGCTCAGGCTCAGGCGGCTGATCCCAACGCCATAACAAAATCCAACCCATTGGTTAGCCATGGCGGCCAAATGCTGAAGGGAAATATTAACCTTGCGCTCGTGTTCTACGGTCAGTTCGGTCGCATACAGAAGAACACACTCAGGTCTTTCTTGGGGTCCTTGAACACCAATGGCCGAGTCGGGGTCGGGGGTGCCCCACAGGTATCCTCCTGGTGGCGCATGCTCAGCTCTTATAACCCCACCGCTGGGAATGTTAATGTGAAGGTGGTCAAACAATACGTGGATCCCCAGTACTCTCTTGGAAAAATTATGACCAAGGATTTCATCAAGATTCACGTGGAGAAGGCTGTGGGTGAGTTCCCTGGTGCGGTCACCGTTATTGTTGCGGCTAGGGACGTGACCGTGGACGGTCTGTGCATGGGGAAGTGTGCAGAGCATGGAGTTATTGACGGGGCGCCCTACGTGATTATTGGGAACCCTATGACCGAGTGCCCAGGAGCATGTGCATGGCCTTTCCACAAGTCTGACTACGGCCCAGCCGGCGCTGTTCTGAAGCCACCAAGCGGGGACATCGCGACCGACGCTATGGTCATATCACTGGCCTCGGGGTTGGCCTCGGTGGTAACCAACCCGTTCAGCACTGGGTTCTTCCAGCTGGGGCAGAAGGCGAGCGTGATTGAAGCCTCCACCGCTTGCCCTGGGATGTTCGGCAGTGGAGCCTCCCCTGGGAACACTGGGAAGGTGTTAGTTGACCCTCTCAACGGAGGCGCTTACAATGTGGTTGGGTTAAGGGGCAAGAAGTTCCTTCTTCCTGCTCTTTGGAACCCCAAGACGGCGTCGTGCTGGACTGTCATGTGAACCCCCTCATTCACTCCACATTAAACTCCCATTCTTTTTTCCTTTCTTCTCTTAACAAAACCTCAATTAAAAACTATTCATTTCTTTCTTTTATGTTCTCTTTTATGTTTATGCATTTCTAACCACTCTCAACCTTATTCAACGGAGTACAAAACCTGTGGAAGGGTGATTGGCACGAATCAAAATTTTTATAAGAATGAAAATATGAATTGCTATGATTGATTTATTGAAAACGAAGGTAAAGTTAGTATAGGTAGTGACTTTCAATCGGTCACTCCCCAAAATTTCGTAGTGACTTTCAATCGGTCACTCCCCAAAATTTCGTAGTGACTTTCAATCGGTCACTCCCCAAAATTTCGTAGTGACTTTCAATCGGTCACTCCCCAAAATTTCGTAGTGACTTTCAATCGGTCACTCCCCAAAATTTCGTAGTGACTTTCAATCGGTCACTCCCCAAAATTTCGTAGTGACTTTCAATCGGTCACTCCCCAAAATTTTGTAGTGACTTTCAATCGGTCACTCCCCAAAATTTCGTAGTGACTTTCAATCGGTCACTCCCCAAAATTTCGTAGTGACTTTCAATCGGTCACTCTCCAAAATTTCGTAGTGACTTTCAATCGGTCACTCTCCAAAATTTCGTAGTGACTTTCAATCGGTCACTCTCCAAAATTTCGTAGTGACTTTCAATCGGTCACTCTCCAAAATTTCGTAGTGACTTTCAATCGGTCACTCTCCAAAATTTCGTAGTGACTTTCAATCGGTCACTCTCCAAAATTTCGTAGTGACTTTCAATCGGTCACTCTCCAAAATTTCGTAGTGACTTTCAATCGGTCACTCTCCAAAATTTCGTAGTGACTTTCAATCGGTCACTCTCCAAAATTTCGTAGTGACTTTCAATCGGTCACTCTCCAAAATTTCGTAGTGACTTTCAATCGGTCACTCTCCAAAATTTCGTAGTGACTTTCAATCGGTCACTCCCCAAAATTTCGAGGCATCAAAAGACTGGGAATACTATGTAGTGTATGAACATGAAAGAAATAGGTAACAAAAATTCAATTATAAAATTAAGAAGGAATCAAAGTATGTTCATAATGTAACTATACATGAGCCAAGTTCATACAATGATGATAAATGTCAATATGAGGATAGAATAACTAAAAAATGTGTAAATGAATTAAAAGAGTTACTATCCATACTAACAAGGTACACTTTCGCAGATATAAGTGTTCGTTTGAAACAATTTTATGTTAGGTGACTTACTAAAAATGTTTCTAGGATATATGTGAGTAAGAACAAAATATGTTGAAGAACGGCGGAATATATGTGAGTAAGAAGAACAAAATATGTTGAAGAACGGCGTATGTGAAAATAGTTTCACTTTTAAATGTGAAAAATAAGTAATATGGCTTATCGCATAGGGGAGGGATACATAATTGTGGCACTCAAGCAACAATGTGTGGAAAACTTCACCCGAACTTATACAATAAACATTCTTCTCATCAAGTTAGAGACATACTCACACAATCAACATTCTTCTCATCAAGTTAGAGACATAGCTATTTTTGCACAATCAACATTCTTCTCATCAAGTTAGAGACATAACGATTTTTGTTTGGTTGAATGTGCTCTATGGCCCCTCTACTTTGTGACTGATTTGATCCGTATAGTGTTATGTTATTCTAGGATGAAAGCTATATAATTACTTCAAGCAAAGCTATGTTATTTATCTTGTGGTGACTCTCATGTTGTATGATGCATGATACCTCAATATGATATGTCATGCATGTTAGATTGAATGGCACGAGACCTATATGGGTCACGAGCTCATGTATTTATAGATGTGTATAAGGAAGATTACATTCCAAATCTATGATTTGATAACAAACCATGAAATCATAGATTACATTCCAAGTTCAGATTGCGCCTAAAATAGCTAAAAGAAGGAGCTGGCAGTGGCTTTGTCATGATATCGGCGAGCTGATCCTTGGAAGATATGAGTCGAACATCAAGCTGACGAGTCGATACTCGTTCACGAACGAAGTGATAATCAACCAAAACATGCTTCGTCCGTCGATGAAAGATTGGATTGGCGGATAGGTAGGTGGCACCAATGTTGTCACACCATAGGCTAGGCAATCGCGCTTGCGAGATCCCGAGCTCACGCAAGAGGACTTGGATCTAAATTAATTCGGCAGTGGCATCAGCAACCGCCTTATATTCGGCTTCCGTACTAGAACGAGAAACTGTCGATTGTTTCCTCGAACTCCAAGAGATAAGATTGCCACCAGAGAAGATCACATAGCCTCTAGTGCTTCGACGATCATCAGGATTCCCAGCCCAATCAGCATCTGATAAGGCACTCAACAAATCAGTGTTGGACTTTGTAAGACACAAACCCATATCAATAGTGTCATGTAGATAACGGAGAATTCGTTTGACTGCCGCCCAATGTATAGAAGTCGGAGAGGATATGAACTGACACACTCTGTTGACACAAAAGGATATATGAGGACGTGTCAGAGACAAATATTGGAGAGCACCAACGACACTTCGATAGCGAGTAGTATCCTCAGGTGAGAGCTTTTCACCACCATTCAATAACAACTTCTCACTGGGAAGCATAGGTGTGGGTGCACCTTTGGAGGTGAGCATATTGGTTCTGGCTAATAAATCTCGAATGTATTTATGTTGTGTCAGAATAAGTCCACTGGAAGTATGGCGGACCTCAATCCCAAGAAAATAACTCAAAATACCAAGATCCTTGACGGCAAAATCATCCTGAAGCTGTGTAAGAAGTTTCTCAGTAGCCGTAGAAGATGAGCTGATGATAATAATGTCATTAACGTAGATGAGGATATACATCTGGATGCCCGTTTTGTTAAAAATGAAAAGAGAGACATCAGCCTTTGAAGGTGTAAAATCCAGCTGTAATAGTTTGGAGCTAAGGCGAGAAAACCAGGCACGCGGAGCTTGTTTAAGGCCATAAAGCGACTTATCCAGCTTGCAGAGATAACCAGGGTGTTGAGAATCCACAAATCCAGGGGGCTGCTTCATATAAACATCTTCATTAAGAAAGCCATGAAGAAAAGCATTTTGAATATCAATCTGCCGAATAGCCCAACCACGAGAAATAGCAAGAGATAATAAGAGCCGAATGGTAGTGGGCTTAACAACTGGACTAAAGGTATTATCATAATCAACGCCATACTGCTGTTTAAAACCTTTAGCAACCAGGCGTGCTTTGTAGCGATCAATAGAGCCATCTGGCTTTTGCTTGAGTTTGAAAACCTATTTGCAATCAATAACGTTAAGACCAGCACGAGGAGGAACTAAGTGCCATGTCTTATTTTTTTGAAGTGCCTGAAATTCATCATTCATTGCCTGACGCCAGAGGGGATGCTCCATAGCAGTAATATATGAAGTAGGTTAGAGGCAGAAGACCGAGCTACAAGATATGTTACTGTTCCATCTGTACGCACCTTGGGTTTCTTGATATTGTGCTTCAATCGAGTACCATACGGATGAGTAGTAGGTGCAGGATCCACATTTGAGGGGACGACCGTATCAACCGTTGCGAGGGGAGCAACCGATGCTACAACAGTTGGTTGACCAGCGGCCGAGGATTCGACCGGGCATTGTGCAATATCATCTGCTGGCGGAGGAGCCGAGGCCTCAATCATTGGAGGAACAACCAACGCCGATTCGCATGGCAGCGACGCAGAGGATTGTTGCGGCAATTTCGAAGCTGATGTAGACACCAAATTTTCTGCATCCAAAGAGTTAGTAGGCCCAGGCATATGCATGTGATCATTCTCCAAATTAGTACTGCTATTACCCAAATGCAAGGTGCACAAATCAGGGGCATTATGCGTCGACTGCATGGTTGGGGAAGAATTAGGTGGGGCTCTCTAGAATGGAAAAACATTTTCATCAAATATGACATCTCTAAACATATAGACACGACCAGAATCGGTGTCAAGACACTTATACCCTTTATGTTAAGAACTGTAGCCTAGAAAGACACATTCCTTTGATCGAAAAGAGAGCTTTTGTTTGTTATAAGGACGAAGATGAGGCCAACAAGCACACCCAAATTTTTTTAATAAGGAGTAATTTGGTGGGGTATGAAAAAGAAGCTCTAAGGGGCATTTTTTATCGATGACACGAGTAGGAAGACGATTGATGAGATATGTGGCTGTAAGAAACGCGTCGTCCCAAAATTTAATAGGTACATGAGCATGAGCTAGAAGGGCAGGTCAGTTTCAACAATATGACGGTGCTTGCGTTCACAGACCCATTTTGTTGATGTGTGTGAGGGCACGAAACAGGATGACCAATTCCAAGGGAACGAAAAAATGTGTTATGTATTTTCTGATATTCCCCACCCCAATCAGATTGGACCTACTTGATTTTAGTATCTAGGAGGCGCTCAACATGAGCTTGGAATTGCAAAAATATACGAGGAGCTTCTGTACGATAATGTATCAAATAGATCCACGAAAATTTACTGAAATCATCAATGAAACTAACCAAGGCGTGAGTAGTAGATCTACTCACCAAGGCGTGCTTGAGATTATCGACATCGGATGGCTTAATAGGATAAAGACCAGATTCACACCTCCCATTTAGGAGACTTTTCCTCGACTGTCGATCCTTTATAGAAAAATGCCAAGGATGGAATTCAAAAAATACGTCATTATCACGAGAAAATTTATGAATGGAAAGAAGATGCTTAGAAATTTCAGGCACATGCAAAATATTACGCAACACAAGAGGACGAGTAGCAGTATTAATTAGAGAATGACCAGTATGCACAATACGCAAACCTGCTCCATTGCCGACTTGAACTTGTTCACCTCCATGATAACGTTCACGCACAGTGAGACGATCCAGGTCACTGGTGATATGGTCCGTAGCGCCTGTGTCGCTGTACCAATTTGGGTCAATCTTGTAAGAGGAAGTAGCCGCCAGTGCTGTAGGAGGAGCAGAAGAAGGTTCATCTTGATAGGACTCATCCATCCTATGCCAGCAGCGTATAGCAGTATGCCCCACTTTGCCGCAGATCTGGCAGGAAGGACGAGCAGAAGGGCCACGACGATCACCAGCAGGACGAGAGGGTGCATAACCTTGAGAACGACCACGACCACGATCCCTACGCCCACGATTCTTCTGCTGACCACCACGACTAGCATAATTGGCAGAAGATCCAAGATTTAACTGAAGTTCAGCACGACCAGTATAATTGGCCGAAGATCCCGGATTTAACTGAAGTTCAGCCTGGTGTTGTAGTTGGCGAGCTTCATACGTCATTAGATGTGCAAACACATCATCAAGCGTGAGGGCTTCACTCTTGGTAGTCATTGAGGTGACGAAGGGATCATAGTCTGGGCCAAGACCAGCGAGAAGATACGCGATCACATCATCATCCTGCAAGGCAGAGCCGGCGGCGGCCAGCTCGGTGGCTAGCCCTTTGATCTTGCAAAAATAATTTGCAGCAGATTGATCTCGTTTCTTGGACGTGGCGAGCTCAACACGAATCTGAGTAGTGTGAGCACGAGTTGACGATGAAAACATCCGCTGCAGGGTATCCCACGCCTCCTTGGACGTAGTAGCGGCAACCACATCATGAAGAATCTCCTCAGACATGGAGGAGAGAAGGCCGCTAAGGACTTGTTGATCCTGATCATACCACTGATTATAGGCCGGATTAGAGACCAGCTCAGCACCAGCAGTAGTTGAGGAAGGGACCAGCTTGGCAGGTGCAACATTGGTGCCATTGAGGTAGCCCATAAGCTTCGTACTCCGTAGGTAGGGGAGGAGCTGGGCACGCCATATGATGAAGTTTTTTTTGGTTAGACGAATTGTGACAACATGGTGTAGAGGGATTGAGCCAAAAGTCGCCATGGTAGTTGAGACGGTGTTGGAGATGGTGGATGGAGAGGAGGAAGAAGACATGGTAGACATTTAAAAAATAAACCTTGACTGTGATACCATGTTAGATTGAATGGCACGATGACCTATATGGGTCACGACCTCATGTATTTATAGATGTGTATAATGAAGATTACATTCCAAATCTATGATTGATTTGATAACAAACCATGAAATCATTGATTTATTTGATAACAAACCATGAAATCATAGATTTGGTAACAAACCCTTCAAATCATAGATTTGGTAACAAACCCTTCAAATCATAGATTTGGTAACAAACCCTTCAAATCATAGATTTGGTAACAAACCCTTCAAATCATAGATTTGGTAACAACTAGTAAATCTTAGATTATTTTAGTATATACAGTTATGATCTATTTTAGGTTTAACAATGCACACTGTGTTAGCATGTTCACTTTAGGTTTATGAAATACTGTCAAGTCACATACGTTGTTCATGAAAGTTATGTTTATGAAAGAATGGAGATATGACCTGCATCATAGGTATATGTCATGATTTAAAGCTACGGGGATCTCATGCAATTTGTGTGTCATGTGCATCAGGATACTTCATCTTTGCAATGAGTACGGAACCGTCACAGAGTCGAGAGAAGGAGGAGCGCAGCATCGGGAACCGTCATTGCCGCCAGCAGCTGCACCGGGACGCGTATGCCAACCCCAACCACAACTCCGGCTGCACCCCCTTATCCAGTGGAGTTTGCAACACCTCGTATTGCGGATTCGACGCTGATTATGTGCTTACCCCAACATTGGGGCGACTTATTAGGTATTTTATATAATACTCAAGCCACGTGCTACCCATACTTTCAGGTAAGGGCAAGGCTCTCATGTACGGCTGACGGTGGATGCTAGATCCCCGAAAATTTCCTATACTTAGGAAGCTAGTTATATATACGATTTGATACCTTAGTGGAATGTTCTATATTTGATCATGTTATGCAGGCAAACGAGGTATTTGTGCATCCTCAGGGTGTTTATTGCCCCGATGAGCTTGTGTGACTATGGGTGTTTATTGAATGATTGTGCTGCCATTGAATGATAAGTAGAGTTAAGTCTAGGGTGTACCATTGTAGAGATAGGTTAGGTTTAGATAGAAGACCCTCTTAATGATTGTGCTCGGTGCTTAACCCTACAAACTCAAAAATAAAAGATCAATAAAAACCTTTTCATTTATTGGATGGGAATTCGTATTTTCCCCATCTCAAAAATGTAGAAGGACTAATCAGTTAGTTATTTCTTTCCGTCCCACACATGGCAATATTAGCACTAATGGCACTGGCAATATTAGCACTAATGGCACGTAAATTTTTATAATAGTTCCATTTTTATAATTTTCTAATTTTCCAAACTTTTAAGTACCATTTTAAATTTTTATAATTTTCTAATTGTTTGAAAAGAAAGTCACCTTTGAATGAAACTAGAAGTCATAGCCCCTATTAAAACCACTCAACTACCTTAGAGACTTAGAGAATGATAGTGTTTGAGGACCATCCACTTCCCTTTCTACTCCCGTGCGATACCGTTGAGCTAAGTATGAGGCTAGTTAGGGTTGTGTTACTCGGTAGTAGACCAACTACTCAACATGTCTTTTTTTCATTCTTATAAAAATTTTGATTCGTGCCAATCACCCTTCCACAGGTTTTGTACTCCGTTGAATAAGGTTGAGAGTGGTTAGAAATGCATAAACATAAAAGAGAACATAAAAGAAAGAAATGAATAGTTTTTAATTGAGGTTTTGTTAAGAGAAGAAAGGAAAAAAGAATGGGAGTTTAATGTGGAGTGAATGAGGGGGTTCACATGACAGTCCAGCACGACGCCGTCTTGGGGTTCCAAAGAGCAGGAAGAAGGAACTTCTTGCCCCTTAACCCAACCACATTGTAAGCGCCTCCGTTGAGAGGGTCAACTAACACCTTCCCAGTGTTCCCAGGGGAGGCTCCACTGCCGAACATCCCAGGGCAAGCGGTGGAGGCTTCAATCACGCTCGCCTTCTGCCCCAGCTGGAAGAACCCAGTGCTGAACGGGTTGGTTACCACCGAGGCCAACCCCGAGGCCAGTGATATGACCATAGCGTCGGTCGCGATGTCCCCGCTTGGTGGCTTCAGAACAGCGCCGGCTGGGCCGTAGTCAGACTTGTGGAAAGGCCATGCACATGCTCCTGGGCACTCGGTCATAGGGTTCCCAATAATCACGTAGGGCGCCCCGTCAATAACTCCATGCTCTGCACACTTCCCCATGCACAGACCGTCCACGGTCACGTCCCTAGCCGCAACAATAACGGTGACCGCACCAGGGAACTCACCCACAGCCTTCTCCACGTGAATCTTGATGAAATCCTTGGTCATAATTTTTCCAAGAGAGTACTGGGGATCCACGTATTGTTTGACCACCTTCACATTAACATTCCCAGCGGTGGGGTTATAAGAGCTGAGCATGCGCCACCAGGAGGATACCTGTGGGGCACCCCCGACCCCGACTCGGCCATTGGTGTTCAAGGACCCCAAGAAAGACCTGAGTGTGTTCTTCTGTATGCGACCGAACTGACCGTAGAACACGAGCGCAAGGTTAATATTTCCCTTCAGCATTTGGCCGCCATGGCTAACCAATGGGTTGGATTTTGTTATGGCGTTGGGATCAGCCGCCTGAGCCTGAGCCTGAGCCTGAGCCTGAGCCTGAGCCTGAGGGAGGGGCAGTAGAAGGAGAAGGGAGATGGCTACTACCCCAAAGAATGCACTTACAATATGGCTATGCCCACCACAACACACCGCCATAATGTCCTCTTATTCTTATTTTTGTGTTGTGGAGCTATAGCATTCGGTTGTGTTGATCTTCCTTTCCCGTCTTCCCCCTTCCCCCTGCTGCCCTTTATATACCCATACCCATACCCATACCCATACCCATACCCATACCCATACCCATACCCATACCCATACCCATACCCATAGCATTCGGGATCCATTTCTTTGTTTATTTGTGACCCTATATCCACCTTTTCTATTATTAACCTCATGGCCTTCTCTCCACCTATTTTGGGTTATATTTTTTGTATAATGTTATTGGAAGATTTTTGTGAGAAGACGGACCACATGTTTTATAAATTTGTTGAGTCATTGATCTAAATTATGTTGGAACCTATTTTTTTATTATTATGTGCATTACTTCTCTACACACGGTCCATATACGCGCACATGGACCTCAAGTAGATTCGTATATGTACCTCATAGACCTGACATTCGATTAGTGTACACTCACACGGTCGGAAAAATCGCAAAGGGAACGAATTGTGCATAATGTCATAGTGTACATAATATTGTAGTGTATGCATCCTTCCTCTTCGTAAGGAGGAAGTATTCTAATGCATGTGACATATAAAATACATGAGATCCTGGTAGCTTTAAATCATGACATATATGTATGATGTGGGTCATACCTCGGTTCTTTCATAAACATAACTTTTATGAATAACATACTTAGCTTGATAATATTTCATAAGCCTAAAGGGAACATACTAACATAGTGTGCATGACATATCATATTGAGGTATCATGCATCATACAACGGGAGAGTCACCACAAGATACATGACATAATATAAACATCTTGTGGTATCACATATAACATAACATAGCTTTCACCCTAGAATAACTTAACATTTTACGCGTCAAACAACCACAAAATACGACATGTGGAGAGGTCATAGAGCCGTGTTGTTCATGCTTCATATAAGTTTGCTTCATATATATATATAGTTATGTCTCTAACTTGATGAGATGAGTGTTTATTGTGTGAACTCGTTACTGAGTGTTCTTTTCCACACATTTTTGCTTAGTGCTACAATAATATTTGACTCGATGTTCGTTAACTTTAAATGATTCCCCATCTCTTGTTCAACTTGATTTCACCATCTGAAACGTAGCTTAGTAACGGTTGTTATAAGCAAACTTCAGGAGGGGTAGGTTTTCATCCCAACCGCCTGCAAAGTCCATAACATAAGTCTGGAGTATGTTCTCCAATACTTGATTCAACCTCAGTATGTTCTCCAAATACTTGATCCGACCTCTATGTTTGTCCATGTGAGGGTGGAAGGTTTAATGAACCAAGGCTTTCTGCAAACCCTTCCAAAAAATGAGAGGTAAATCTAGCATCTAGCATCTAGCATCGTGAACTGACACAATGGTATAGGCGCCCCATGCAACCAAACTATTTCATGGACATACAACTGAGCCATCAACCAAACTATTTCATGGACATACAACTGAGCCCATCGATCTAATCGAAATATGCTTTTACCTGAAATGAAGTGAGCTTTTTTGGTGAGTCTATCATCAACAATCCAAATCACATCAAAACCTCGTCTTGTCTTAGGTAAACCTAAGATGAAATCCAAGCTCACTTCCTCCCACTTCTACTAGGTATGTTTAAGGTTGCAACAATCCTACAAGGCGTTGTCTCGGGGCTTTCACCTACTAAAAGTTAGACAACGTACCACAATATCCGTGACGTCTCTTTTCAATCTTGGCCACCAGTCACTACAAGAAATAATGGATACGATAGCTTACGAAAAACGCTATCATAGACTTTTTATAGTGTTTTTCGTAAGTCATGACAGCCCATGTAATTAAAAATTTGAGACTTTATATAGGTTTTTTATAACTATAATAGATGCTATAATAGAATTGAAATTATAGCTATTATAAGTTGCTATGAAAATATTTTATAGCGGTTTATTAAAGCTATAATATCTTTAATCCCTCCATGATACATTTAAACTCTTCCAAATTAAATTTTTAGAAACTTACACCAACATACACTCCAACAAATAATGGATACAAAAGTTTACTATCTTCAAATATAAAAATCGAGGCATAAAATGTGTATGACCAACTAAGACAACATTTAACAATAAATTAATATGGGAAAGTAGATAGAAGCACCATGAAGATAAAGTCCTTTTGAAAAACATGATTTAATCTACCGCCGAAAAGAAAATCCATATATTGACTCATGACATTTAAAAACTAGGCAGCGTATTCAGTCTGCAAATCAAAGTTACATCTAAGAGTAGGGCTGATGCCTGCCCAGTGTCGAAAGGTCAAGGAAGTTGGTGACCTGATGACAGGGGGGCCGGCGACCGAAGCCCTAGTAGAAGTATGGTAATAGAAGAAAATAAATAACCAAGTCTGCTAGAATACATGTTTTCACCGGTATAAGTAGAGGCTAGTTTTCTGTGTCGAGGAAGTGTTGGTAAGGTACACGTTTTCACTTGAATAAGTAGAAAGTTAAAAACTAACAACGCTATTATCTTAAAGAGTAGAAAACAAATTGATATAGCATAATATTTTCTTGAAAGAGAACCAAATTGAAGGTAACCTGTTACTTTTAAAAAAAGAATACTTTCAATTTTAACGTGTTACAGTATAATCAATGTTAAATGTCTATAGAGCTTAGAGATAAAACCATATAATTGTCTAAGAAAATTATATTTCGTTGGCAATCAATCGCCACTTAAATGGAGGTGGGGTTACACCCTGAACCACACAGAATTATGAAACAATTAAATTATATGAAATCAACTAAAAATGGTAAGGTGAAAAGCGAGATTTCATCTTTATAATGCACCAAAGACATCACATGCTTTGTTTGAGACAAGTTGAGAAAATTTATATCCAAACTTTTGAAAAGATACTTGTTAAATATAAAGGCAAGGACAATGCTATCTATGCAAAAAAGAATAGAAATATATAAAGCAATACAATAGCTTACAACTTAAACTTAAGCAATAACTACAAGTGAAGTACCACGATAGAACTAACACTTTTAGTACAAGATCCTTCCAAGTAGGCCAAATCATCATTATATACGAGGTGGGGTGTAATGACCCGAGAAAAAAAAAAGAAAAAAAAATCAGTCGCCGGAAAACTTGCAAGTTTTTCAGCGACCGTCGAGTTTTGCGGACCCCACGCGAAACGACAGCCACACCTCGCTCAGCCTTCAGCCCACGACTCCCAGAATCAATCAGATACCTGCAAACAGAGAAAAGAACGAAAATACGAGAGAAAGAGAGAGAGAGAGAGAGATTATGGAGCGAGTTTCCAATCCCTCCGACAAGCCCCAAACCACCCTAAAACCAATGTCAAATGCTCAATTATCACTATGAGAAGGATCCCTAAAGAAAGCACAATAACTCAAGGTAACCGAGGTCAGAAAATTGAGTTTTCCTAAACATTCTTAGATCTATGGTTTTAGGAACTTTTAGGCCACTAAACTTTGAGAAAGGAAAGAAGGACGACAAATAGAGAGGAAAAGGAAGAAAGATGACTGAAATCGGCAACGGAAACGCTGCGGGAAGGAGAGAGAAAATGCGCTGGAAAATCTACCGAAGTCGGGTAAGGAAGACGAGATCCACGGATTAGGATCAACCCGAACCCAAAACCCGATAGAGCAGCCCGACTTCTTTCCCCTCGGCCTCTGCCTTCGGCCCAGCCCAACTATAGTGGCCCAAACCTCAATCTAGCCCAGAAGCCACGTTTCAGCTGAACCGACCAGAGACCAGACCCACGGTCCAATCGAACCGGCCTGCAACCCATATACTTGCGGCCCAATCCAGTAAATCAAGGCCCAACAACCAACCCGGCCCAGTAGCCTTCTGCAGCAGTCGACCCGAACTGGAGTGCGACCCGCGCCTCGACCCGACGCACACCGCGCAACATGGCTGCTTTGATTCTGCCATGTGGCACACAGTTGCGCAAGCGGTCCTCGGCTCGGTGGCTCCTTCGGCGGCTCCCAACGGCTGTTCGGCTCGGCTCCCCTATTTTCGACCCAGTTTTCACTGTTTTGACACCCTCCCAAATTTGTTTTCGGCCTCGATTAAGGAAACAAACCCTGGCAATGTAGGAAGTAGCCCTCACGAAACGGGAGCTTACGTTTAGCTAATTAGGGAATACTTCGGCCAAGGCCAACTAAGTGAGTGGGCTTACTATAGGATAGGCTAAATATTGTTTGATTTATGATGATGTATGAGTATGACGTTGTGTTGTGCTATATGTTAATTGTACGTTATTTATATTTTGATGCATGACGTACATGTTATATTTGATGCACTTAATGGTTTCTATGATGAGTATGATGTATGCATGACGATGTTATTAACATGATGATGTTTTCCATGTTGAATATGCCTTACAATGTTGTTTGCCATATTGCATCATGTCGTTAGATCGACATAGGACAAAACCCTAAGAGTATGAAAATGATATTAATGTAAATATCCACGAGCACGTGTTACATAGTTTAACCAAGAGATGAGACTAGAGGGTTGTGTCAGAAGAGAAATATAATTGGACTTAGAGGAACCTCATGCATATTATATGGTCATAAGCATAGGGCTACTTCCCTAGAGATGATGAGTGCGTACGCGCACCGTATAATGAGTGCGAATGCACACATATGAGGGTGTTCATGAGGCGCATGACACTATGGGGTTTCGCTGACCTCCGGACGTCGCTACAGATTAGCTTGACCAGAGGGTCCAAGGGGTGTGCGAGCGCCTTGGGGATTCACACTTGCATGTGTGAGTTGTGTGTAGAGAAGTACTACACATCCAATTTGTCCGAGACTAGAGGTCACCCTTAAGATGATTAGAGATAGGTCCCTAATTCATGATTGCATGTGTTTGCATTAGCATGGCCCATATAGTGAGGCCACTTACGGAGTATTTCTTCGAAATACTCAGGCTGTGTGTCATATTGTTTTTCAGGTAAAGGCAAGGCGCCCATGTACGATTGACGGCGGCATCGTGATCAGAGACTGTGGCGCATGCATAGGATAGTTACATATTTAAAATTCCTAGTCTTAGTTAGGATAGGGTGTTTGCATTTCATTTATTTAAATTATTTAATTTGTAATTGTTTTATCTTATTTTGAACTCCAGCATGATGGTTGAAACACGTAAGTCCAGTAGTGTTTTCTAATATTTTAACATATTCTGAAGTGTTAAATTTTTCCGCTAATAAAGATGAGCATTCTTAGAATTATATTATGGATTAGAGATGAGCAGAGACGTTAGTGGCGACTCTAGATATGTGAAAATTTAAGGGTGGTTACATGGGCTATCATGAAAAGCTAAACTATTTAGAACCTCGACAACATCTCTTCCTTCAACCATTTGTGTTTCAGCCAAATTTTTGGAAGCAGTCTTCCTACACAAAGTGGATAACATGTATTAATATCACTAAATGTTTGCAATGGGAACCATTAACTTTTCTATACTATTTGAATCTATATTCACCCATCACAAGGTCGTAGCCAAGAATTTTTGTAAGGAAAAATTTAGTGTTATATAATTTTCTTAATCTAAGACAAGCTGAGTGGGGCAACGTCGATTACCCCACCTTTGTCTTAGTGTGGAGAATAAAATAGACAAGTTGCTTATGCATAGTAAATAGAATATCTATAACTCCAAAATGTTACCAAACTAAAATAAATAATAGAAAATAACTCAAAAGAACCATATCCAACACACATTAGACTGCTTTTTCAACTATGTTATTTAGTCAATTGTTCGGACTATTGTAACTTATTTCTAAGTTTGATAAATTATATGAAAATCTAAAGCAGTTGCATATATCTTTATCAAATGTCTACAAAGGGACTAAAGTAGTTAAATTGTGAACTTGCAGATAGTATATCTACTTGGTCCTTATTTTATTACTTTTGGAGATGTAATAGTCTTATTTACCTCACCTATTTGATTCATACATAACATAAACACATGCTAAGTAGTTAACTCTAGTAAACAAGATACATAGCTACCTTGTATAAATTAGTGACTGCACTTCAGGTTCTAATACATTTTCGTACAACCAGGGTAGAACGTGTAGGACGTGTCGTGTTGTTCAGACATAATCTCCTTAAGAATTTCCTCATCCCTAGGTACACAAAGACATCCTTGCCACAATAGCCTGCCCTCAGCCAAAATTGAGAATCCCTCAACTCTCTCGGTCTCTTTCATGTCACAAACTTTGTAGAGCTGCGTATCGGTAGACTGTGCATCAATAATGCCTTTATGGAGTGTGGACTGTACTGTCAACTGAGCTAGTTATGCGGTAATGTTCTTGACCACTATATCAATCCTAGCATAGTCATCCTATCCTCACGGTTACTCTCATTTGGATATACTTTCATTTCATTTCATTTCATTCATGTAAACATCCTTTATTGGGGTATCATATTCTACGGCTAGCTCCCTATGAAACTAATCTTATTTCAAGTTGAAAAATGACCTCCTAAAAGCAAGAGAACTAGAAAACAATGGTTGACGCAACTTAAGGAATTGAATAAGTTTCGAACATATGTAGGAGAATGACAAGATATACAAAGAATTAATTGTGATTGTGACACTCGAATAGGATCAAACGAACATCAATTCAAGCAATTTTGTAACTTTTTCTTAGATGAACTAGGTAAGTGGTTTCACTATTCATTTGGTTGAATGAATTATATGAAACATGAACGACGCGTTCTCTATGGCCCCTCTATGTGTCGTCCTTCGTGACTGTTTGATGCATATAATGTTATGTTATTCTATGATGAAAGTTATGTGATGTTATGTGTGATACCATTAGAGTTTGTATTATGTTATGTATCTTGTTAGAATAGTAGGGTAATATTACAAACCATAAAAATGATACCAAAAAAGTTAAAAAAGAGTGGAGAGGAGGCCATGAGGCTAATAATAGAAAAGGTGAAGATAGGGTCAGAAAGAAACAAAGAAATTGATGCCGAAGAGGAAGCAAATAACAAACAAATCCGATTATGATGGGCCATCCAACAGCCCCAATCCAACATGGGTATGGGTATATAAAGGCCAGCAGGGGAAAGGGGAAGGGGAAAGACGGGAAGAAAGATCAACACAACCGAATGCTATAGCTCCACAACACAAAAATAAGAATATAAGAGGACATTATGGCGGTGTGTTGTGGTGGGCATAGCCATATTGTAAGTGCATTCTTTGGCTTAGTAGCCATCTCCCTTCTCCTTCTACTGCCCGTCCCTCAGGCTCAGGCTCAGGCTCATGCGGCTGATCCCAATGCCATAACAAAAGCCAACCCATTGGTTAACCATGGCGGCCAAATGCTGAAAGGAAATATTGACCTTGCGCTCGTGTTCTACGGTCAGTTCGGGCGCATACAGAAGAACACCCTCAGGTCTTTCTTGGGGTCCTTGAACATCAATGGCCCAGTCGAGGCCGGGGGTGCCCCACAGGTATCCTCCTGGTGGCGCATGCTCAGCTCTTATCACCTCGCGGATGAGCATATTAATGTGAAGGTGGTCAAACAATACGTGGATCCCCAGTACTCTCTTGGAAAAATTATGACCAAGGATTTCATCAAGATTCACGTGCAGAAGGCTGTCGCTGAATTCCCTCATGCCGTCACCGTTATTGTTGCGGCTAGAGACGTGACGGTGGACGGGCTTTGCATGGGGAAGTGTGCAGAGCATGGAGTTATTGACGAGGCGCCGTACGTGATTATTGGGAACCCTATGACCGAGTGCCCAGGAGCATGTGCATGGCCTTTCTACAAGTCTGACTACGGCCCAGCCGGCGATGTTCTGAAGCCTCCAAGCGGGGACATCGGGACCGACGCTATGGTCATATCACTGGCCTCGGGGTTGGCCTCGGTGGTAACCAACCCGTTCAGCACTGGGTTCTTCCAGCTGGGGCAGAAGGCGAGCGTGATTGAAGCCTCCACCGCTTGCCCTGGGATGTTCGGCAGTGGAGCCTCCCCTGGGAACACTGGGAAGGTGTTAGTTGACCCAATCAACGGAGGCGCATACAATGTGGTTGGGTTAAAGGGCAAGAAGTTCCTTGTTCCAGCTCTTTGGAACCCCAAGACGACGTCGTGCTGGACTGTGATTTGAACCCCATCATTCACTCCACATTTAAATTCCTATTAATTTCTTAACAAAATGTTGGTGGAGTGTGAGGTGAACCCCCTCCCCTCAGTCCACATTAAATTCCCATTCCTTTTTCGTTTCTTTAGAAATTTATGCATTTATGATTGCCCACACCCAATCTGTAGTTAGGGTGAGAGTAAGTTGTTGTAGCCTCAAATAAATGAATTACTGAAATAAATGAATTAGTGGCAAATTTTGATTTTGTGAATAATTGAAGTATTTTTAAATTTTGTTGTTTAAATCTTTGTGCATCTTGCTTCTTACTATCGATATCACCAGATAATGGTTACCAATTTCTATTTGAATTAAGTTTGTAGCATGAGCCACTATAGAGATCAGGTTCAATTTATTAATAATTAAAATAATATATTTTAATATTTAATATTTTATTATTTTAATATAATAATTTTTCTCTATGTTTTTGTTTATTTCTTAACGAAAATTATTTTAACGATCATAGTCTCTAAGGGGCTCCTAATTTCATAAAGGGTTGAAAATTTATTATAATTTGTAATAGAAAAGTATGTATATTTATTTGTATATGTAAAAAAGCAGGAACGAGGCAAGATAAGGCAGGAACGAGGCAAGATACTCTCCCTACTCCCTCCTATATTCCCATTTAGATCGATTTTCACGGGCCCAATAAAGTAAATGAACGTCTCTTTCCCTGTATCTTTGGCCGTAATGAGAAAAAATCTCTCCCTACTCCCTCCTATATTCCCATTTAGGATCGATCTCCACGGGCCCAATAAAGTAAATGAACGTCTCTTTCTCCGTCTCTTTCCCCTCTCCTCCGTTAGAACTTAGGTATCTTTCTACGGAAACCTTCGATCATTTGGTTGAATTCTTATCCTATCTAAATCTTTATCACCAATAGACCACTCCTACAAGCAAATTATTTTTCTGTTTTGAAAAGAATTTTTAAAATCTTACACTTTCTTGTTTTATCATTGTTTTCTCTTTAAATTCTTGGTAAGGACACTTTCCTAATCGTTGTTGGACTTTTAGTTACCTAATACAAGAGAATATGTCATCATTTTCTAAGTCTACTTTTGGCTCATAAATTAATTTGGATGTTTAAGTCGTTATATGGTATTCAAAAGATCCGATGTTGGACTTTTATCCAGCATCCGATTTGAGGATTCTATTGACATGTCTAAGTTTAGGGCATGGTTCTGATATGTTAGATGAACACGATTCTCCACAATAGTATGATATAGTTCACTTTGAGCATGAGATTCTCCACAATAGTATGATATAGTTCACTGACTCTCCACAATAGTAATGATATAGTTCACTTTGACTTGACTCTCCACAATAGTAATGATATAGTTCACTTTGACCAGCTCTTAGCTTTGCTTTGTGTTTCCCCAAAAGGCCTCACTAAATAGTATTCTTTCATTATAAACTCATGACGATAGACTTTCATCCAACAGTAGCAAACAACACATTGCCCTAATCTAACCTAAGATTAATAAATAAGATGAAATGCAACTACCCTAACACCGGTCCATGGTCTTCACGTGTTGTCTCTGTCATCTGTACAAGAGTGTCTTGTCTTTACCTGAAATGTAAAAGTAGTGCGCACTTGAGTATTTTAATAAATAATCAGTAAGTATCCTCATTGTTGGGATTGGGTAATGCAAACACACACATATATGATGGGACCTATCCTTAACAACATAGCATGACCTTAAGCTCTTTCTAGGGTTGAATGTATAGTACTTCCCCAAACACGGCCCACACATGCGCACATGAACCCACCAGACAGGCTCGTATACTTACCCCTGGGTCTGGCTTGGTCGGGTTAATTCCGCTAATCCGTCGCTAGACACCACAGAAGGGAAAGGTCTGCATGATATCATAGCGAACATAAAATATCGAAGGTAGGCATTCGTACTTACATAACATAATGGGAAAATATCCCAATGCATGTGACATATATAAAATGCATGAGGTCCCCATGGTTTAAATCATAGCATAAAATCGTACTTTTCAACTTTGCGGCATTGTGATCTTGACACGCTCACAACCATCCTTAAAGGGAACTCAAGTCATACTCTCTTCATAGTAAGATTGTGACACGCATCATGTGAGGGAGTAGCTATGCAGGCGGGTTGAGGCGTGTATGGCTCGAGGCGTAGACTTCGAGTTTCTAGGTTAAAGCATGGGTCGCCTTGCGATCGCCTAATACGACATGTTTGGCGGACCAAACATTTGTCTTGGGTCACGCTTCATGAAAAAAACGTTAATTTTCTCGGCCTTGGCTTAACGTGTGCTGGACCACCCAAACCAAAGCCTAGATCAAATCTCACCCATGAACTTCGTATTCTCGACTCGAAATTTTAGAATCTTCCCTATGTTTCAGATTTGCTTTTTCGACTGAACCGCACTTTAAAGAGTTACACAGTAGAGTTGTGAGAGTTTTAGTTTTTTTTTTCAAAAATGTCAACAACAGAATTCAAAACTAAGGGAGAGCTTAATTGATTTCAAAATTGTCGCCGCCTTAGCCACTCAAGCACATAACATTCGTTGTAAAGTATTATTTTTAATTTCATAAAATATGTAAGGGTCAAATAGTAAATTAAAATTTGATTTTGTGGAAAATTAAAGGAGATCGGGAATAAATCCCAGCCACAAACGTGACTATAAGTATCTTTTATAAAAATCAGATTCGTGGATGAATGTAATTGAGATCTCGAATTGAGATGTTTCCCTTCAAAATTTGAGCATCAATTTCCTTAAAAATCCGAGCATCAATTTTGTCATTTCTAGTGGTAAAATTACATTCAAGTCATTCAATCAAGTCTTGATCAAGTTCGATTGTGGAGTGAATCAATATAGAAAAAGGTTTCTTCTAGATCTTCCCTAATCTAATTCTAGCCTTATCTCTTGGTTCATCCAAATTTTATATAACGAGATGTTAATTAGTTTGAGGTAATCTAATTCTAGCCTTGTCTCTTGGTTCATCCAAATTTTATATAAGGAGATGTTAATTACTTTGATTCATGGTTGTTGCTTTCTGCCAAAAATTTGAATAGTTGAGTTGAGGATTAGAGTTGGCTTTGTCACAATATCTCACGCTTAAAGGTGTGAATAAATATGAAATTATTATTATTCAAAGAGGTGATACATGAACAATTGAAATATAATAAAGACTCCTATCTAAACAAAAATAAATCTTATAAATAGCTACTACAAAACTCGCTGAAATAACCATTCCTACAAAAAAAAAAAAAACTCTCCTCTATGCAAACTGATTTCTTAATAACTACTAGAGCCTTTATGAAAAAGTTCAAACTTCACCTTGGCGAGTGGCTTAGTAGTTTTTGTTGTTTGATTTCTTTTTCTACCTCTTTATCTGATATATCAAAATCCCTGGTCTTCACTTCGTGATCGATGCCCTTGCTTTCCTTGCACTCGTCATCCAACTGAACTGAAGATTCTAACGAGTTCTTGTCATCCATCCCATTACCTTGTTCTCTTTCACCAACTAAACTGTCTTCCAATTTTTCGCCTTCGTCAGCCACAACATCACGTTCATCCTTGGTATAATTCCCCAAAATAATCGGTACATCCCGACTTTCTGATAAACCAAAGTCATCACTGCTAGCTTCTATCTCTTTAGCCACATTCATGCTCTTATCCAAGTACTCAGCTTCTATTACAACACTATCTTGCTGAACTTGGTCTAGATTCTCACTTTCAACCTCCCTTTGACCATTATCAGACTCCAAATGATTTTCTTCTACCAATTTATCTTCACTCTCAGGAAACGATTTAGCTTCACATCCAGTTTTCAATTTCGAATCTGGTTCGGGTTCACGATTCGATCCAGGTTCAGATGCAAGCGCAGTTTCAACCTCAAGGTCAGGTTCTAATTCTCCTCCCTCCCTTTTGTTGGGCCCTTTACTCTTCTTTTCATCCTCATTTAGAGCCAAGAACTCAATTGGGGATTGGTAGATTTCGGATCTAGTTCGACTGAGAATTCATGATCACTACCACTGCCACTATGCTCTGGGGAAGGAAAATTTACAATCCTCAGACTCTTTGAGTCCCATCCACCAAAATGGGTCGAAAAGCACTCGCTATCTGCAGTTCTTAATTCAGAAGATTGATAGTCTAGAAACTTACCTTCATTGGGGGACTGCTTGCATGAAACCGCAGAGCTCCCAGATCCTGGAGAGCATGCAAAGCTGCAAACATGAACAACAGCGCCCCTAGAAGCTTCCTGGTCAGCCTGCAAGTCTAACAAATTGGTAGTTTGATCCAAATCTTCGGAGATGAGGAAATCGTCAGCCTCAAAGGCGTCAAGATTGTCAAAGGTTAGTTCGAAATTTGTGGAGACATCATCTTGATATACGGCTAAAGTCACGTTTGTTGGCTGATCAAGAATCTCAGTGGTTAAGCAGTATTCCCAAATTGAATCTGAAGAATTCTTACTTTCATGTACAGCATTTGCTTCTGACTCCTGGATTTTGACTCGGCAATTCGACTTAATATGGTCTGGCTTTTCGCAACGATCACACACCACTTTCGCTTGACAATCTCGTTTAAAGTGGCCTAATTTTCCACACCTGTAACAAGCTTTAAATGGCTTCTTTGACGACTCCTCACTTCTGAATTGTTTCCCATTGGTTTGATGAAGGCTTTGAATGATAATTTTGTCTCCTTTGATCTTTGACATGCAACGCATCTTCTGACTTTGGGGAAAACTCGTCGCTGCTGGTCATTTGCTTAATCAAGGCTTCTTGATTGGAAAGAAGATTCTCCAGTTCAATTACTGGAGGCAGATTTGCCCACCCTTGTATTGAGGAAATAAAGGGCATAAACTCTTTCCGTAATCCACAGATAAGATAACGCCGTAATCGAGCCTCACTCACTGGCTCCTCCGCATCTAGTTCTGAAATTTCAGAACATAGATTTTTCACTTTCAAGAAATATTCTTCAATAGAAGAATTACCTTAAGTCACCATAGCTAGTTCATTCTCTAGAAATTGTATCCCATACTTGCTTTGGTGACTTTAAATCACGAACATGGTCAATGTATTCCTTGCTAATAAGAGTTCGCAAGGTAAATAAGGCTTTTCCACATTTGATCTTCCATTGTTGGCGTAATTTTGCATTCTGTGGAGTATCTGTGTCATCACCTTCAATCAAATCCCACAAATATTGCGTTTGTAGATAAGCTTCCATGCATCACTTCCAATAACTATAGTTATTGCCAACTAGCTTTTCCAGAGCTATACCCATAGATTCCATGCATCACTTCCAATAACTATAGTTATTGCCAACCAGCTTTTCCAGAGCTATACCCATAGAAGCACTTCCACCATTTATCTCGTTGAGTAATAATTTCAACCGTATCAACTTGGCTCTGATACCAACTGTCACCATATCTCACGCTCAAAGGTGTGAGTAAATATGAAATTATTATTACTCAAAGAGGGTGATACATGAACAACTGAAATATAATAAACAGTTTACTGTGCCTTGTGTTTAACTCAGCGAAGGCTTCTATTTAAAGAAAAATAAATCCTATAAATAGCTAATTCTACTCTACAAAAGCTACTATGAAATAAACTATTCCTAGTAATGAGGATGACTGGCTTTGACAGGCTTATCAAAATCCTTTCATTTTCACACAAAGGAAGAATCTATAGAGACATATTTATGAATCTCTTACCAAATCTATGTTTGAAATATTATAAACGTTTTTTTTATCATTTTCTTTTAATTTAAAAATGGGAGAATATTAATAAAAATCTGAAACTTCAAATGTATATTTTATTAGACGAACACAAATCTCTACGATGGTATGATATTGTTCTCTTTGAGTATAAGTTGGCTTTGGGTGAAGGCCTAATACCAATGGAGAGTGTATTCTTTGATTATGAACTCATGATCTTGAATCAACTAACCCTTCCATCCAACCTATTTAATAATAAATTTAGTAGTATTTTTATTAATTTAGAGATAAAAAGAAGGATAGAACAGCCAGCCGCTGGATTTATGGAGACTTTATAAGATAGAGAATCAGTAGCAAAGGATTCTATCGTTGCCCTTTCGACTGTGTCCGCTCCTTCTCCATGGAGCCCAGGAATTTGGAATCATGAGCCTCCATTAATAAGCTTTTTGAAGGTTTCGAGAGCTGAGTTCTTGTGGCCTTTTGTTGTTTTTTCCGATACTCTTGAAGCCATTTCTGAATCAGAGGTTTGTTTCTTTTAGCTGTTCTTGAAACACTTTTCTTCCGCTTTTATTTATCTGCCTCAGATTCGCTTTTCTTTTTGTTGAATCAGCCAATTTTCGGTACTGAGCTGTTTCCTTTTGCTTTCCAGTACTGTACCATTGAATAATTTTGTTCACTCTCTAATTCTAGTGATTATTTTGTTGTATTACTAATTTGCAATGTTTTCTTGATCCGATCATGAATTTGTTCCTTAAATCTTTAGGGTTTTATCTAAAAGTAAATAGCCATGGTTTCTGCCCTGTCTACACTTTTTAATTCTTCGTTTGTAATTGTTGTGAAAGATTTGAAGCACAAACTAAAGCATGGAAGAGAAGAGTGGAATCAAGAAAGATATCACTGAAGTAATTCTCTCTTACTATGAATCTTTGAATATTTTTTAACTTGTTTGCATGTTCTTGATGTTCTTGAACTTTGCTCACTTTGATAGCATTCTTTCATTTGCAGTTAATTGGTAATACTCCAATGGTATATCTAAATAAAATGGCTGATGGTTGTTTTGCTCGTATTGCTGCTAAGTTAGAGACGATGGAGCCGTGTTCTAGCGTTAAAGACAGGTTGAGAATCATTCTTTGTTGTATAAGTCGATGGCCTGTATGATAACGTTTGTGGAGCCGTGTTCTAACATTTCTAGGACCTAGTACTAATGTAATTTCCCGATGTTTGTAATGAGGGATTTTTGCAATGTTTAAATGTACAAGTGTTTCCATGTAGGATTGCGCATAGTATGATTCAAGATGCTGAGGATAAAGGCCTGATTACACCAGGGAAGGTACTATAAAATGCTTCATTTCTTTCTGTACCATTAAAATTTAGGCCACCACTTTGTATCGTTACGTATCACGGTTAAACTCAAGGTTTTAAAACACGTCTACTAGGGAGAGCTTTCCATACCTTTATAAAGAATGTTTCATTCCCCTCTCTCCAACCGATGTGGGATCTCACAATCCACTCTCGTTGTAGGCCCAACGTCCTTGATGACACACTGCTCGATGTCTGGCTCTAATATCATTTGTAACACTAGCAGATATTGTCTGCTTTGGCCCGTTATGTATCGCCATCAGCCTCACCATTTGTAATAGCCCAAGCCCAAAACCGTGAGTTTGACGACGATACGTAACGGGTCAAAGTGGACAATATCGGCTAGTGGTAGGCTTGGGCTATTACAAATAGTATCAGACCCAGTCATCGAACAGTGCGAGGCACTAGTCAGAGTAGGGCTAGACCCTCTCCATAATAGACGCTTTTTAAGACCGTGAAGCTGACAGCGATATGTAACGGACCAAAGTAGACAATATCTACTAGCGGTGGGCTTGAGCAGTTACATTGTTTGTGCTCGGTGATTATAATGCCTTGTAAAACAATTGCTAAACTTAAAGTCATGCATTTGATTAGTTACCTAATCTGTCTTATCTATACTTTTCGGTGGAAAAAAGACTGTCCTCGTCGAGATAACGAGCGGTAACACAGGCATTGCATTGGCAAGCATCGCAGCTGTGAAGGGCTATAGGCTTATTATAGTTATGCCAGCGTCGTATAGTCTTGAAAGACGAATTCTGCTTCTAGCTTTTGGAGCTGAGTTGCACATCACAGACCCTGCACTGGGGCTTGAAGGCCTTCTAAAGAAGGTTGGGGAGATAATGGAAGCCACTCCCAACAGCTGTTTTCTGAAGCAATTTGATAATCCAGCAAACCCAAAGGTATGATTTGTTTTGATTTGTGATCTCAAAAAGATATATAACTGAGTCAATTTGCATCCATTTCTGTTATTTAGATTCATTATGAAACCACTGGGCCAGAGATATGGAAAGATTCAGGAGGAAAAGTTGATGTGTTGGTCGTGGGGATTGGAACCGGGGGAACGATAACTGGCACAGGGAATTTTCTTAAGGAACAGAATCCAGACATTAAGGTTCGTTTCTTAGTTTGCTGCTCTAAAACCCAATACTGTCGAGTTGTTTGGTAGCGTTTTCGTTTCTTATTTCTTGCTTCTTAGTAAAAACTAAGCATAAAATAAGAAATAAGAACGTCACCAAACGACCAAACGGGCTGTTATTATTCGGGAGATTGATCAACCTTTATGTACGATGTAGGTTTATGCAGTGGAACCAGCAGAGAGTGCAGTGCTAAGTGGAGAACAACCTGGTGAGCTCCCATTCTGAAGCAAATTTTATTATTTTGGAATGATTTACAAAATTGAACATAAATATCACAGCGCTCGTATGGAAATCGAGCAGCTTAAAAAGATATACCATTTAAATCAAGTAGCGCCTAAAGATCAGACGAAAACACTTTCTCATGATGATTAAATGATTTTTAGCCAAAGTTTGTATGCTAACATTTTCTCATGGTGATTACAGGCAAGCATCTAATTCAAGGCATTGGGGCTGGCTTCATCCCAGCTGTTCTTGATCTCAAAGTCTTTGATGAAGTCTTTAAGGTGCACCTTGAACTTATTTGTCCAAAGAAATTCTTTTGATCGGTTCTCTGTTTTGCAATATTGTTTTGGATATGATCTAAACAAAAATTATATGATCATGTTAGCATACAATATGACTCAAAAGTTAGCTTAAGAGACGAGGTCTTTGCCCCTTTTAAGATTTCTTGCAACGTTTCTATGTACAATATGACTCAAAAGTTAGCTTAAGAGATAAGAGACAAGGCCTTTGCCCCTTTTTGAGTTCAACAATATGGGGTGAAAATTCGAACCTTTTACCAACAATGCCTTAACTAGTTGAGCTAAGTGATTGAAACTTTCCCATTAATTTTTAAATAAACAATGAAGTCCTTATACCTTTTGAGCCAGACATTGGGAGGTGTGCAAGTGAGGACACTAAGCCCTGAAAAGCGATGTACCAGTGAGGATGCTGGGTCCCAAAGGTGGTGGATTGTGAGATCCCACATCGGTTGGAGAGGGAAATGAAGTATTACTTATAAGGGTGTCGAAACATCTTCCTAATAGACGCGTTTTAAAAACCTTGAGGGGAAGCCTGAAAGGGAAAGCCCAAAGAAGACAATATCTGTTAACGGTAGGCTTGGGTTGTTACACCTTCAATGTAGAATAAACCAACACTCTTCTCGTCTTCCCCATTATACATTTATGCTTGCAATTAGTCATGTAGATGAGTTCCGACCTCTCAAATGCCCTAAATGGCTTTGTCCTTATTTACAAGTTGGCAGGAATGTCCTTATTTTTTGAGGTAGTAATGCAAATTTGGGTGTGTTCAGGTGACAAGTGAGGAAGCCATTGAAACTGCAAGGCTTCTTGCAGTAAAAGAAGGCCTCCTAGTATGTTACTTTATCTATGAGAACAACAATTTTGATGTATTTTTGTGAAAATATAGATATTTCTTTTCTCTTTTCTGTTGTAGGTGGGGATTTCATCAGGTGCAGCAGCAGCTGCTGCAATAAAGGTTGCAAAGAGACCAGAAAATGAAGGAAAACTCATTGTTGTAAGCCATATTTTACTTTCATTTCCAAATCAAACATCAAACATCAAATCTTTGCAACAAAATTTACATCTTTTATTCTGTGATCCATTTGTAGGTCATCTTCCCGAGCTTCGGTGAGCGATATCTCTCGACGACGCTTTTTGATTCCATCAGGCATCAAGCGGAAAACATGACTTATCTATGAATTGAACGGTTTGGAATTTTCTCACGTACTTTTATGTAATCAAATACTACCAACATTGGTTGCAGTAAGTTCAATGATCCTTACCATTGTATTTCCTCAAGCTTTCGTTTGTGTCCATTATAACTAGTTAAAACACAAGCTTTCCCTGAATGATTGTTGCCTGCAACTAATAAAGAATTTGAAGTCGTCGGTGTATTGTGCGTAACAAATCCTTATTAAAGTTGTCATTGTATACTCCTGTCTCAGAAGGGCATGTTACAAGAGTGAAGGTGCCTAAAAAGCATCATGATCATCTTTCATGAGGATTTTTTAACTAATGTTAATCTAGACAGGATCATCATGATCCTTTGTTATATCTCATTCCTTTGTGTCAACTTAAACATTAAAACCAATGCATACCAATGCAAAAAGCACCACACTATTGTGCAACTTCTATGTGAAGTTCAAATATATTATCCGGTCTAGATTTTAGCTAGTATCGTCAAAATGGAGACGATTCAGATGAAGTCATACCTTATAGAGCTCGAGAAAAGAATGAGAAGAATATATTGGCACATTAACTTAAATTCTATATAACAATTAGCCCTTCATATGAAGACTCAAGAAGAGTAACTTCATCGAGACGCGAAAGGAAGAGTAACAATGGTGGAGGATATGAAAGAAGCAAAAACTCATACTAAAAAAACCAAAAAGACCAAAGCACAACCAAAAGAATATTCAAGGTCAAGTACGTGGTGCAAACAATACCGATAAGTCCAAGTCGATGCTAATCCTATGACACAGTTTGGTAATGAAGCTTCAAAAAGACGATATGATAGGTTTATACCCACAAAGTCTGATCGAGATCAAGCAAAATCGATAGGTTGAGGACAGAGTCAAAATAAAAGCCCTCCATTTAATGGCTGAATTTAGAAGCTTTGATGGACAAATTGATCCTCCCTTTGCATTTGAAATAATGAGTGGAAGTCTCTTCAATGTTAAAAGTATTCGTCCCAAAAATTTATGAGGCAAAGAATGATAAGTGGAATAGTTACTACTCACTCACAAATAGAGATGTTCATTTAACCTCTGGAAATTTTTAATTTAAATTGAAATGAAGACTATATTGTGATATTAAAATTTGAATTATTAGAAACTTGGTTCTTAAAATAATATTGTAATATTCAAATGAATTTTTTTTCTTTTTTTCAAAAGATAATAAACTATTAAAAATTTCTCTCGAGAATCCGATTCCTGCAAATTTCATATGGAAAATCTCTACTTTGATTTCTGCAAAAATAAATAAGAATTTTAGCAATGATATAAATCGAAACCATTGATGAGGACGAATGGAAAAAAAGATTTCTAATTCCTACTCTGCCTCACCACTTGAACCTCTCTACTCACAATGGCTCAAACTACATGAAATAAGTCACATTGTTGAGCTAAGAAACTTCATTGACTCATATCTCTCTCGATCATCGTTTTGGTTTTAACTCAACATGAGATCTTATTTTAGTTGCGGCAGTGTGACACATTCCCCTTTTCGATCTACAATAAAAGTTTTTATCATATCTTATTTCTAACATTTATCTATATAAAGTGGTATGATGTTCTCTCATTTTTTATCTACTAAACTTTAACAAATACATTTTTTATATTATCACCTCTTCGTCATCGACCATAGTCAATACCAATTTTACAAGCAAAGTATTTTTCTCTTTTCTTTTTTTTAATAATTTTTTTTTTTTTTTAATTTTTGATAAAGACTTTTGTATGTCTTAACTTTTAGAAGTTCTAAATAATTAATTTTGGGATTAATAGTATAAAAAAAACATGATTCCATCATTAGAATCTAATTTAAAAATAAATATTATTTAATAAATGGAGTAAATAAGTAAAGAATGAGAACAGTCGTTAAATACTCAATTTTTTTTTTTTTTTAAATTAAACTTCCAAATAGAGGCTTCCCCTCAAGGCTTTAAAACTCGTCTGCTACGAGAATGTTTCCACACCCTTATAAATAGTGATTTGTTCTCTGCCCCAATCAATAGGAGAATGTTTCCACACCCTTATAAATAGGCTTCCAAACCCTAGCAAACGTGTTTTAAAGCCTTGAGGGGAATCCCGAAAGGGAAAGCCCAAAGAGGACAATATCTGCTAGCGGTGGATTTGGGTCGTTTCACGTATTAATTTTTTTTCCAATATTTCACCGTACCTAATT
This sequence comes from Cucurbita pepo subsp. pepo, assembly GCF_057944985.1. Classification (NCBI taxonomy): domain Eukaryota; kingdom Viridiplantae; phylum Streptophyta; class Magnoliopsida; order Cucurbitales; family Cucurbitaceae; genus Cucurbita; species Cucurbita pepo. The sequence continues at coordinate 8,498,728 of NC_141801.1, forward strand.
ACATTTTTCGCCTTCAACAGTGAGATCACTTACTGATTATTTTTATAAATTCAACCTACTTTCAACATTTTTTTTAGGTAAAAGTAAGGATGTACAGATGACGACGTCAGTTGAGGAGGTCATAAATTCCATACTCGATATTTAGTTTTTCCACATTTAAACGGTAGATTTGATGGTAGCGATTTTATTTTAATCATGACATGTATGACGGTAGCGATTTTATTTTAAAATTAAAATATTAAATTATAAATTTAGTGTTTTAATATAATATATTAAATTTAGTTTCACGTTGAAACGCATAAATCCATTAAACATAAAATATTGCCAAATAAGTCAAAAAAGCATAAAATAAAATTCTTATTCCTTACCAAATAAGTCTTAAAAGAATAAATTGGCTCAAAGTGGATAAGCATTCCCAAAGTGATTATAAAATTCCCTTTTTAATTCATTATTCATTTTCTCTATTTTTCATATATATATATATATATATATATATATTCTCTTCAAGTTGGTATACCAAAAAATAAATATTCTTATCCAATGAAAAACATTTTCCTAAATTTTTGTGGGTTTTTAGATACATAAAAATGATTATAAAATACCCTAAAAAGTAATTTGAAAGCATAAAATAATGGTGGTTGAACATATGTTTTATACATCATATGCAAAATATATTTTAGAATACGATTTAATTTTAAAAAAATATCTAATAGATTCTTCAGTAAAGAATTTTACGGAAGAAATAGAGATATCTATTTAACTCATGGCGACGGGTCCTAAACGAATTGAGAAATCTCGATTTGTTTAAACCAGAAATGAAAGAGGGAGTAGAAAAAGATCTCTTTATTAACTAAAAATCGATAAAGACGGGGATTTATTGCCATTAACTAAATGGTTCAATGAATTTTTTAGGTTAATGAAACTATCGGTTTGAATTATTTTAAAAAATATATATTAAAAATGAGAAAATTTTCGAACGAGAACCTGATGTGCCGGTAAAAATACATAAAAAAAATATAAATTTGGAATCAATAAACCTCTATAAATTAGCATTTTTGAGGTTTTGAAGAGCTCATGTCTTGTCGGGTTTTGTTGCTTTCTCTGAATTAGAGGTTTGGGAGTTCTTTTATTAGTTGTAATTTGAATGTGTTTTCTTCCCCTTTTCTGTGTGTTTGTCAATCACTGCATGGGGGGGTTTGGTTTAATATCAAGAAGTTGACAATGTGATAGCCATCTTAGCAAGCTCTTGACATCATGAGTATCAATTGCTTACGATATTGTCATATTAATGGCCCATGCATGTCTTTCTTCTTTCTTCTTCTTACACTTTTTAATTCTTGGTTTGTAGTTGTTGTGAAGGATTTGAAGAACAAACTTAAGCATGGAAGAGAAGGGTGGAATCAAGAAAGATATCACTCAAGTAATTCTCTCTTACGATCAGTTTGACGATGAATATGTTGTTGAGTTATGCTCACTTTGATTGCCTTCTTTTGTCGTTTGCAGTTAATTGGTAATACTCCAATGGTATATCTAAATAAAGTGGTTGATGGTTGTTTTGCTCGTATCGCTGCTAAGTTGGAGACGATGGAGCCTTGTGCTAGCATTAAAGACAGGTTTAGACTCCTTTTTAATAAAGTCGATCACTCGTATGATAACGTTTTTTTTTTTTTTCCATTTTATGATGATTAAATTCCAATGTTAAAGTTGTTCGTATCGTTATATACTTTAAAATACTAGGATTTTTTAGTTACGAAGGGCACGTTTATTAATTAATTAAGAATTAAGGGCAAAAAAAAAAACAAAATTTTAGTTTTGAAAAACTAGAAACAAAAGCGTTATCAAATGGAATGTGATTTTGAAGCAATGGATTGTTCAGATATAAAGACCGAATTGAAATATACCGATATGAGATCTCACAATCCACCTCCTTTCTTTCGGGACCCAGCATCCTCGCTAACACACCGCCTAGTGTCCATCACCCTTCGGGTTTAGCATCCTCACTAGCTTCGTTCCCCTCTCCAACCGATGTGAGATCTTACAATCCACCGCACTTTGAGGCCCAACGTCTTCGCTGGCACACAGCCCAGTGTCCACCCTTCTTTGGGGCTCAACGTCCTCGTTGACAAACTGTCCCGTGTCTGACTCTGATACCATTTGTAATAGCCTAAGCCTGCTAGGAGATATTGTCCTCTTTGAGCTTTCCCTCAAATTTTTTAAACGTGTTTGATAGTGAAAGATTTCCACACCCTTATCAAGAATGTTTCGTTCTCCTCTCCAACCAACGTGAGATCTCACAGTTAATAACTTCTTTTGTTAACTCAAGCTTATTATCTCAATAACTTCTTTTGTTAACTCAAGCTTATTATCTCATACATATTTTCGATACAGGATCGCACACAGTATGATTCAAGACGCAGAAGACAAAGGCCTGATTACACCAGGGAAGGTACTATGAAACGCTTCATTTCTTTCTCAATCATTTGAATAAGCAAAAATCTTTGTGTAAACCAATTAATCCGCTACCTAATCCGTATATTCTTTTTCGTGCAAAAGACCGTCCTCGTCGAGGTGACAAGCGGCAACCTCGGCATTGCGTTAGCGAGCATCGCAGCTGTAAAAGGCTATAGACTTATTATAGTCATGCCAGCTTCATATAGTCTCGAAAGAAGAATTCTACTTCTAGCCTTCGGAGTTGAGCTGCATATCACCGACCCCGCAGTTGGAGTCGAAGGCGCTCTAAAAAAGGTTGAGGAGATAATGAAAGTCACTCCCAATAGCTATTTTATGAGGCAATTTGAGAATCTAGCCAATCCAAAGGTATGCTTTATTTTGGTTTGAGACATATATCATATTTTATTTTTTATTATAGGCAAATATTTAGATATTTGTCTTTCCACACCACTTACATAAGTATCTTTCTATTTATTGCTATTTTCATATTATTGTAATTTATTTGATTATAAATAGAGAACTTTTACATGCCGTGGTTTTAGCAAATATTCTGAATGAGCTGAATCCGTTTATGGTATTTAGATTCATTATGAAACCACTGGGCCCGAGATATGGAAAGATTCCGGAGGAAAAGTGGATGCCATAGTCATGGGGATTGGAACTGGGGGAACCATAACTGGTGCCGGGAAGTTTCTTAAGGAACAGAATCCGGACATTAAGGTTGGTTTCGTTGTTCGGTGCTTTAAAACCCGACGTCGTTTTCGTTTCTTATTTCTTGCTTTTCATATGATGTAGATTTATGGAGTGGAACCAGCTGAGAGTGCTGTGCTAAGTGGAGGACAACCAGGTGAGTTCCCACTGTTTGGGATACCTTCTCATTTGAGCATTTTTTTTGTTTTGTTATTGCTCGTCTTAAAAATGATTATCTTATTTGATTAGTTGAGTTGCATCCAAGCTGGCTCGAACACTTACAAATATTTATAAAAAAAAACGCTATTTTTTGTTCATAAATGTGTGATCTCTCCTTGGTTGGAGAGGGGAACGAACATTATTTATAAAGGTGTAGAAACTTTTTTCTAGTAGACGCGTTTTAAAAATCGTGAAATTAACGGTGATATGTAACCTACTAAAGTGGATAATATTTACTAGTGGTAGGCTTTAAGATTGTTACAAATGGTATAAATAAGAGGCAAGCACCAAGTCGTGTGCCAGCAAGGACGCTAGCCCCCAAGGGAGTGCACTGTAAGGTTCCATATTGGTTGGAGAGAGGGGAATAAAGCATCTTTTTTTATAAAGATGTGGAAACCTCTCCAAAGTAGACACGTTTTAAAACTATAAACCTGACGACAATACGTAGTTGGCTAAAACGGATAATTATCTATTAACGGTGGGCTTGGGCTATTACAAATGTTATAAGAGCCCAGCACCAAGCAATGTACCAGCGAGGAAGTTAGGGCTCTAAGGGAGTGGATTGTAAAATCGGGTTGGAGATGGGAATGAAGCATTCTTTATAAGATTGTGAAAACCTCTCCTCAATAGACCCATTTTAAAACCGTGAAAGTGGCGACAATACATAACGGATTAAAACGGACACAATATCTATTAGCGTTGGACTTCAGCTCTTACAATACTTTCAAGTTAGACCCATTGTTTCTTAAAGTTAATGGTTGATTCTAAATTCCCCCACGATGAATACAGGCAAGCATTTAATTCAAGGAATGGGGGCTGGCTTCATCCCGGCCGTTCTTGATCTCAAACTCGTTGATGAAGTCATTCAGGTGCATCAATATTCATTTGGTCAACATTACAGTATAGTGTCTTAATAAGTTGAGTTATGCTTAAATTGGCAATTGACGAGACTTTCTCTCGAACTTATAGATCAATATCGAAAACCTAATACGTTCAATGTAGAATAAACCAACACGCTCCCCGTCTTCCCTATTATACACGTACGCTTGTAAGTAGATAGGTGAGTTCCGACCTCTAAAACGTCCTAAATGCAAATTTGGGTGTATTCAGGTAAAAAGTGAGGAAGCCATTGAAACTGCAAAGCTTGTTACACTAAAAGAAGGCCTCCTAGTATGTTACTATACCTATGAGAACAACAATTTTGACGTATTTGAGTGAAAAAATAGAGGTTTGTTTTATGATTAGTGTTGTACGTAGGTGGGGATTTCATCAGGTGCAATAGCTGCTGCTGCAATAAAGGTTGCGAAGAGACCAGAAAATAAAGGAAAACTCATTGTTGTAAGCCATATTTTACTTTCATTTCCAAATCAAACATCAAATGTTTGCAACAAATTTACATCTTTTTTACTCCGTGATCCATTTTAGGTCATCTTCCCGAGCTTGGGCGAGCGATATCTCTCGACGATGCTTTTTGATTCCGTTAGGCGCCAAGCGGAAAACATGTCGTATGCATGAGTTGACGTTGTTTTATGTAATCAAATGTTGGGTTTGGATGGACGGTTTGAATCAACTTTCGTTGATCAAAACTCATGGTTTGAATAATTATACAAAACTTGGTTTGGTTTGAAATAAAATGAAGCAAGACCCTTAACACGATTCCTACTTGATTACTAATATTATGGATGAAATTTAGTTGGAGTACACATATTCGTTACGAGCGATATTTGGGTGTTTCTGTTTGAGTCATACGAGACGAAATTCTCATATACGGTTCTCAAATAGGGGTCCCCTTGATTTCCCCATCTCGATGAAGTATATGATTGGTTCGAAGAACGTCTTGAGATTCAGGTGATTGTAGATGATATAACTAGCAAATACGTTCCTCCTCACGTCAACATATTTTATTGTTTAGGAGGAATTACACTTACTTGTTTTTTAGTACAAGTAGCTACGAGGTTTGCTATGATTTTTTACTATCGTCCGACCGTTGCTGAAGCTTTTGCTTCTGTTCAATATATAATGACGGAAGCTAACTTTGGTTGGTTAATCCGATCAGTTCATGGATGGACAGCAAGTATGATGGTCTTAATGATGATCCTACACGTATTTTGCGTGTATCATACAAGTCTGAAAATTAGAGGTGAAACTAATAGGAAAAAGTCCAATGTGAAAAATTTAGGCCAACATAAAAGGACCCGATCATACTCAAGAGAGAAAGAGAATAATTTAGGTAGAAGTCCAAATTCAAGAGAATAATTTAGGTAGAAGTCCAAATTCAATGCTACACCTCGACCTACGAGGTTGAGGCAAACCTAATAGTTGGCCTTTCAAAGGGCATGTGTCGTGTATGTTCTCAACTTTTTGCTTTCTCGTTCAATTTGCTTCATTTCATATTTAACATAATTCAATTAAATCCAAAGAATTCTCATATAAATACTCTTTTTCAATTTTGAGAAAGTTTAGTTCTAAACCTTTCCCTCGGATTCTTATGTGCTAATTTTATGCATTGAAACCTATGTAGTAGTAATGGCTACATTAGTGTGCAACTTTACCTTGAGGTCACATTCTTCCTCTTTAAATAAATTTCATCATTGATATCACCTGAAAGTCAAATATGATATTCTGTCTACAGAATTTTCATTGCCTGTGTACTTTTGAAAACTTACATACCATGATCAGAAGTCATGCATCATCGCCCTCATCTTCAAGAAGGATGACTAGAAGAGGAAAATATAGAGCATAAGAAAAGAATTAGTGGAGTATATTGAAACTTATCTCGAATTCTTGAGAGGTCAAACCTCTCATGTGACAAGAACAACTTGATCGAATACTCAAAAAGGAAAAAGTATCAATGGTGGAAGATGTGAGAGAAAAAAATCTCCTACTATATGTCTTATCAATGTTTAAAATTAATTTGTTTCGAGTTAATTATTAATATAGATCGAGTAATTTATCAATAAAATATCAAAAGACCCTATTAATTATTAACAAAAGTTCATAGTAGAATTAAATTGTTACACATATAAAACTACATCCACTAAATTATTATAAACAAAATTACAATAACTAAAATATTATATACTAATTTAGACTAAATCATAACTATGACAAAAGTATAGAGATCAAAAGCATTTTTTCAACTAAGATACAAATTTCTCCAAAAATAAAAAATAAAATAAAATAAAATTTTAGCGATCAAATAACACAACTATTCTTTATGATTAAATTACGTCGACAAACGATTCCGAGAAGACCTCTCCATCCCTGCACAGAAACGGGACAGTTCAAGAGTGAAGAAAGGTACTTTTTTCGCCCTAAAAAGTCGCATATTATACATGAAAACATAACAATAACATCAATGAATTGAACTAATAACGGAAATCAGAAGAAAAATAACTACAAAATTTGGGGTCTTAGTCCCAAATCAATGATTCTTTCAATCTCAGATAAAAAAATTAGCCAAAAGTAAGTGATATAAGCTTGAAACACATATAAATATTATAGTCCAAGTCAATGGAGACAATGAATAGCACTTAAAAAGGCACTGCAGAAAGCACTTCTATCCAAAACATCATCATAAAGATACACAAACTTTGTTTTTTATTCATCATAAAGAAACCACCACTTTCCTCTGCCTTCCCCATGATCACTTTAATCATAGCTAGGACCATCTCAAACATGGACATGCCATTTACATATTTCCTGCCAATCCAAAAATAACTCCACCCAGAAAAGCTCCTATCTTATTTCTGGTTTAAAACTCGATGATTCAATCCATCATATGCAAAATTCGTTATCCACCGAAAAAAACACCTATTTTATTTCAAGTCCAAAAGTCGATGGTTCAATCCATCATATGCAACACTCATTAATCACCGACAAAAGTATCTATTTTACTTCTAGTTCAAAAGTCGATGATTCAATCTATACACATATGCAAGACCCATTATCTATATCTTCTCCACTAATATGCAACCAAAATCAGGGCCATTGAGGGTCTGGCATTGAAGGCATAAGAGCATAAGAGTATTAACTGAATTAACTTCACACTGATTAACTTACTAGAAGTATCTCAATCCAATGGACAAGAAAATCCTGCTGACGTCTAAATTGAAATTGAAGTATTCATCTCAGGCTTTCCTACCTACTCATTTGGCTTCCAAAAATTGCTACCTACTCATTTAGCTTCCAAAAATTGTAAGAGAACGGATTCCAACTGGAGTGGGAGGATAATAGAAGGCAAAATCAGGGCCATTGAGGATCTGGCATTATGAATCAGGAGTCCTTCAAATATGGAAGGTCATTGGAGTTCAAATCAGCAATACCCAATTCTAGAAATCAAAATTCTATCAACAAGTTTCATCTAGAAATGAAAATATGCTGAAACTTGTACTCATTCAGATATAGTTTGAGCATCTAACAAAGATAGAATATTTCCCTTTTAAGTTCTGATTGTCTGGCCGTCTATTTTGCATAAAAAACTTCTCTAGACGCTTTCCAGAATTGTGATCGAGTGACTTTAAAAGTTAAAGCCACCCACTGTAAATAACAAAGCAAAGCATAACTGGAAAAGCCATAGGAAAGTGAATCAGAGAAACTGCTTTAAGAGTAACAGTTGAGAATTTTTGTTCTTGAGAAACATAGAACAGTTCTAAAAACGAGCACCGTGAAATCTTCAAGCTGCTAGTTTGCCACTAAGGATAGAAGAAAATGGTGGAAATCATAAAACCCCTAACAGGAGATGAAATTTAAACATCACCCAAAAGGGAAATGGGTATGAAAATTCATTTTGATTTCAGAATCTTATGCTACTATCAGAGATCCACTCAGTTCAGATCAACACAGAATGGAATATATATGATCTCAGAAATTTCAGCTACATTCATCAATGGAAACGAACTGATCAACAAAGAATGATGATAATAATGCAAATGAAACAGTCAAAACTATGTTATCAATACATTGTAAATGAGTGGTTTTATTATAAATTATTTTTTACAATTATTGACCAAAGGGAGCCACTAAGTATACTATCAACCGCAGATCAAACATTTTCAAGAACAAAAAGGAGAAATAAAGAGAAAAGAGAAAGCTAAAAGCACTTACGAATGCCCCTTCTTCAAGCTCAGAGCTCCATAAATCAGCCTCCCATGGACCTCAAGTCTTCTAATGCCGTCTTAATTTGTTCCTGAACCAACTCCAACCTCTTCGAATAAACCTCCAGTTCCAAAATCTGCTGCTTCCTCCACCTCTCATCCGCCATATCTCCTCCACCTCCAAAATTGATTGAAGCTCCACCGAAGCTCAATGGAATAGGATGCAAAGCCAATCCACTGAACCCTCTACCTCCACAGAGCCCTCCTCCCATGGAAGTGCTCGATAATTCCTTAAACAAAGGCGACAGGCAGCTCCTCACCGTCTCCTCGATCAATCCTGCTACCGCTACGTTACTGACATTTTCGCTGTTGATGTTGTTGTTGTTGTTGTTGTTGTTGTTGTGGAAGTAGGTACTGTTTTTCTCTTTATTCAAATTTTCGTTGGACGAACGCGGCCCGTCCATTCTCAATCCCGATCCGGGCCGTGAACGCTTCCGGGATTTCGGAGTAGGCGTGGGTTTCTTCTCGGAGCAATTCAACGTCATCTCTTCGTTTTTAATGTCCATGTAGTTCGCATACGGAGGCGGAGCAGGCTCGTCATCGTCCAAAGCATTGTCTTCGACTCCAATTCGGCCTGTATTACTCCAGATCTTGCGAGAGATCTCAAACGTAGCCTGATCGTGAGGGCTTTTGAAATTGAACTCCTTACCAGAGCTAATCTTACCAATAACATTACGGTACTTCTTCTTCAACCTCCGAAGCTTCTCAACGAGCTGATTCTTGTTAAAATCCAACTGTAATTTCGACTTGATCTGGTCATAGAACAACGCCGTATCATTCTGATGATGATGAGTGGTACCTCGCTGCATCGTGTAATCCAAAAACCCCTGCAACAGCTCGATCTCATCCTCATCAGTCCAGAGGCGTTGAAACAACTTCCTGCACTCATCCAAGGGCTTCTTCTCACCCGGCAAGACCAAAGGCTCGGCCGCAGCGGTCCCGATGCGCTGGCGGATCAGAACGGCAGAGGAGATGGAAACAATCGAAGGGGGAGGAACAATGGAGACCGGACGGACGGCAGTGCCGGGAGTGGCGATGGTAACGACGGGTGAAACAGAAGGAACAGCAACGGCGCCAGCAGAGGAAGTGGAAGGAGAAGGACCGTCGTTCAATTCCTCCTCCTCTTCGTCGTCGTCATCGTCGTCGAGAGATTCTTCGTCGTCCTCGAGGTCTTCGTCGGGGAAAACGGCGTCGTTGCGAGGATCCATGGAGAGAGAGAGAGAGAGAGAGAGAGAGAGAGAGAGAAGAGAGAGAGCGTCACAGTTATGGTGGCGGAAAGGGAAAAGGAAAAGGAGGGTGGTTGGGTTTTAGAGCGATGGTTTGGTTTGGTTTGGTCGCGTGGGTTCGATGGAGTTGAAGCCCCGCCTAACCCTCTAACCCTCTAACCCTCTAACCCTCTAACCCTCTAACCCCATCACGCGCTTCTCTTGTGACTGCCTTTAAATTTACCTAACCCTTTTCAACTATCCAACGCATCAAACTTCTCCCTTTTTGTGGTTGACTCTACCATAAACAATAACTTAGCCCCCCCCCACCTCCCCCCACTATATTTGCAAAAAAGACCCTCACTTTATTTCATTTCATCTCTTAACCCAACAAAATTTGCAAAAATGACCCTTATTTTTTCGGGTTGGGTTAATTTATAAATTTCTACTACCACTAAATTTGCAAAAATGACCCTTGCCTTTTCAAGTTGGGTTAATTTATAAATTTCTACTACCACTAGATTTGCAAAAATGACCCTTGCTTTTTCGGGTTGGGTTAATTTATAAATTTTTAGTACCACTAAATTTGCAAAAATGCCCCTTGCTTTTTCGGGTTGGTTAATTTAGAAGACTTCGCCTCTACTAAATTTTTGGATTGGATTAATTTACAAATTTTTAACGGAAAATAATGACAATACATCGCTAAACTTTTTTTTGTTATAATATTGTTATTCTATTTGATTGAAAATATAGTTCGATCTACATTTTTATTTTTTCAAAAAAATAAAATTGTAACATTTTTTTTTTTTTTCTAAGAAAATTGAGTATATATTAAGGAAAAAAAAATAACTTGGACATGGGAATCTTGGAAACTCATAAGTCGAGAGGGTATTAAGCTCATAAGATGCTTTTGAGCGTGATAAGATGTTCGGATACGAAATTATTGAAGGGAATGAATTATTCGTTCTCACGTTGAAAACATTGAAATGTACATTAAGGAAGAATCTTATTCTGGTAGAAATCGTTACCAACAAGTCTTGATCCAACCAAATGAAGAAGTGTCCTCCACACGATCAATAATATTGAAATTTGAACTCGTAAAACATTATATTAAATTTTTGTTTACGAAATATTATTAACTTTATTAGAATATTTTACGAAATTCGAAAGAAAATATTGGATACATGTAATAAAATACAGAATTTATATAATAAAGTGAACCATTTCTTGAAGACGAAGATACAGAAGCTGTGTTAATTGAAAGTTAAAAAGGAAAGCTACAACTGCATGATAGTTCCATGAATTTAGGATAAAGGATATATGAACAGTTGATAATTTATTTATTTTAACACAAAGGATGGATGGATGATGCAAATTCAGTACAATTGAAATTTTGCCTTTGTTTTCTCAAACACTTGCTCAGCAATAACAGCACCATTCCCATCTGCTTTCTTGATTTCCAGGTGAGCCTTCTGATAAAACCCAGTCCCCCTTATGGCATCAGCTATGAAATCATCGAACCCGATCGCTATTGCAGCTTCTGCTTTCGCTCCGTACACCAATCTCTGTTGTTTTCCAGGTAAACGATAAGAAACCAAGAACACGAGCACGATGATTAATGACTAATTCCAACCACAAACCTTAATTCTTGAAAGATGGATGGCACCGAAGCACATTGGACATGGCTCGCACGATGCATAGATCTCACAGTCTGAAAGTTCGATTTGGCCGAGTTTTTTGCAGGCCTATAGAAGAGGAAAGTCATCATGAATTGCATTTAAGTCAACAGCTCACAAGGAGATGTATTTGCAGATTGCAGTTCGAATATATAACGAATAACATATGTCAATAAGAAAAGTAGATCAAAGCTTTTGGAAAGGAAAATGGACACGAAAACTTAAGGATATTGTGGCCGATAAGTTCTATGAGATCCCACATCGGTGGGAGAGGAGAATGAAGCTCGTTGGGCCCCATGGGGAGGTGGAATGTGAGATCTCACATCGGTTGGAGAAGAGAACAAAGCATTCTTTACAAGGGTGTGGAAACCTCTCCCTAGCAGAGGCGTTTTAAAAACTTTGAGGGTATCAGTTCTATCGATCTTGGTACTCATATTATTCCATAATCAGGACTAACCAAACACATAATTTCATGATCAAATGACTTTTTCACTTCCAATGTCAAGATTAACTTGTTTTTATGCAAAGTACTTCAAGAAAACTAAGAATGATTTATACGGACCTCCCGAACTGCAGTGACTTCAGCATGTGCTGTAGGATCAGTGTTTCTCAAGACCATGTTGTGACAGCTCACAACTACTTCATCGTTATGAACAACAACTGCTCCAAAAGGGCCTCCATCTCCACACTCAACTCCTTTGTAAGCCTCTTCAACTGCTTGAGTCAAGAACTTGTAGTCTCTATCTTGTACAGCTAATTTAAACATGAAAACATCAATGGAATATTGTTAAAGCTCGGACAATTTGTTCATTTCGGCTTCGAATTAAATGATGAACAAAACAAATGCTCATAGCAAAGCAATGAATAGATTCCTATAGACAAAATCTCTCCCTAAACAGAACTTTACTTTCAGACAGGATGATTTTGAACTGAAGATCTCTCAAGTGAAACATATTACAATGGCAACAAAATAGATTATACCAAATCCATAAGAAATCATAAACCCATGAAGAAAAGGGATCAAAATTCTAGAACTTCACTGATCTAAAGGCCAGGGGAAGTTATATCAATTTGGACCAATCATCCAAGACAGACAAGAACAAGAACAATATTGATAATTACATGTAGATATTAAGGGCCCTAAATGTAACAGAAAATTTAAATATGAGAAAAGGATCTATTCTCCCTTGAGTTTTGATGGGAAAAAGGCAAAAGGAAATATTAAATAAGAAATGTACAAATCAAAAACATGAAAACAAATTAATAAAAAATGGAAAGCGAGTTGTTATGTTAGTACCTTCTTGATGACAAGAAAATGCAGATGCTACGGAGATAGTTCCATCTATGGCTTCCACCACTGAAAATAAGGAAGAAATACAAAATCAATAATACAACAGAATGAATCTTATTCATTGATCTTCCAGGCTAGAGAAAAAGAAAAATAAAACGAAAACATACAGATTCAGAATCAGATGAACAACAAAAATAGAACGTAGAAATACGCAAAATTAGAAAATAGTTCATAGTTGACCCGGGTCTGGAAATTCCAAAAGCAGAATAACGAACAATTAGGAAGCATCATCAACCACGTCTCTAATAACGAGCTAAAATTTCCAAATCCCGAGACGAAATTCATCCTAATTTCACAAATCAACACCAAAAAACTGTTCGATTTCAAACCTCTAAGATCAAACAACTCTCCCCGAAAAAGAAAAAAAAAACCCAAATCATGCAAACATAGAAATACCCTCCCGATGCGGAATCAATGACATCATGCAAAATCAGGACAAAGAATCCAGAGAGATCGGAGAAGAAAAAAAAACACAAAACAACATGGATTTCAGAACAGGTAATTAAAATAAAGAATCATCCGATCCGAATTCACATTGGGCGAAAAGGGAATGCGGGGAATGATCGGAAAGAAGGAGGAGGAGAATGAAGCGATTACCAGTAGAAGAATCAGCCATGATGAGGATAGGGATTTAGGGATGGGGATCGAGAGAGGAAGAAGTGCAGAAGAGAAGCAAGAAATGGAGGTGTATAAATAATGTTGGGAGACAATGAATGAAGAACTGGAAGAAGAGAGCAGCAGAAGAGAGAGAAAAAGAAAAGAAAATAAAGAATATGAAACTGAAGGATAAAAGTCGTCCAACGCGCCTCTCTTGTAAAATTCTATCTTTCACCTCTTTCAAAAATATCCTTAACTTTTAAATTTAGACGGTTTAAAATGCCTTTTAATTTTCAAAATTTTTATTAATAGTCTCAACTTTTTTAAAAAATTTAAAAATTATTTTAAACTTTTTGAAAAAATTAAAAATATGTTTATCGTTAGTATATATATATATATATATATATATATATATATATATATATATATATATATATATATATGAAACTATTAGTACTACGTTTTAAAAACGTACAATAAAAAATTTAGAGATGATCTATGAGATATAAACAGACTGTTTATGTTTATACGGTAATTTTTAAACATGGTATTATGTAATTTTTTATTTTTAAAAAAATAAGTTGAATCATATTAATTAGAGATATTTTTTAAATTTTAAAGATATTTTTTTTAGATAAGTACAAAATTTAACCGTATTTTTATGAATTTATTTAATTTTTTTTTTTTACTAAAATACCATTTTAGTGGCTTTAATAAATATTAAAATTAATTTCAATAATTAGTTTATTGTTAAAGTTTTTACAACGCATATGTAGACCATGTTTTATTCGTGATGGGTATTAAATTTTATGTTAAGAAAAATAAAAATAAGAAAAAACAAAATATAAGAAATGATTTTGGTACACTTATTTTAAAAAAGTAACTCACAAAATAGCCCATTTTCAAAAACAACAAATTGTTTGTTTCTTTTTTTTAAATAAATTTATGAAAATAAATTATACACTCTTCACAAAACATGTTTTTCGCTAAACAACAAATTTAATCATTTATGGCTTTTTCTTTTTTATTTTTTTTTTTTATTTTTTTTTTAATTTTTGTTATTGTGGATAAGATTTCTTTTACAATAAGATCATGTATAGAGATGTTTATTTAGCCTGTATGATCTTGATGAGAAATCCCGATTTCAACGACTAATAGAGAGAGAGTGAGAAGAGATTATTGTTTTAAACTTCATCCAATTTAAAAAAGTTCATAACCCAACCAAAATCGTATGAGTTGAATTATGATGATTGGATATTTTGAGTCATTGAAAATCAACACTGTACCACTTGAACTATGATGTCCCATATTGGTTGGGAAGAAGAACAAAACTCAATTTATAAAGGTAAAGAAACCTTCCCTTAGTAAACTTGCGTTTTAAAGCTTCAAGGGGGAGCACTAAAGGAAAAGCCTAAAAAGGACAATATTTGCCAGCGATGGATCTGGGTTATTACAAATCGTATCAAAGCCAGACACCGGACGCTGGCCCCAGAGAGGGTGGATTTGGAATGGGTCCCACATCGATTGTAGAAAGGAACAAGTGCCAACGAGGACGCCGGGGTGGATTATGATGTCTCACATTGGTTGGGGAGGAGAACAAAACACCCTTTATAAGGGTGTGAACAGGATTATGATGTCTCACATTGGTTGGAGAGGAGAACAAAACACCCTTTACAAGGGTATGAAAACCTTCCCCTGACAGACGACGGATTATGATGTCTCACATTGGTTGGAGAGGAGAACAAAACACC
Organism: Cucurbita pepo subsp. pepo; assembly: GCF_057944985.1. NCBI lineage: Eukaryota > Viridiplantae > Streptophyta > Magnoliopsida > Cucurbitales > Cucurbitaceae > Cucurbita > Cucurbita pepo. Next base: position 8,513,824 of record NC_141801.1, read on the forward strand.
CTTTACAAGGGTATGAAAACCTTCCCCTGACAGACGACAAGGATTATGATGTCTCATATTGGTTGGGGAGGAGAAGAAAACACCCTTTATAAGGGTGTGAACAGGATTATGATGATGTCTCATATTGGTTGGGGAGGAGAACAAAACACCATTTATAAGGGTGTGAAAACCTTCCCCTAGCAGACGACTTTTCTTGAAAGAAAGCCTAAAGAAGACAAAGACAATATTTGCTGGCGGTGGCGGTGGATCTGGGTCGTTACAAATGAGCTTAAAGAGGACAATATCTGCTAGCGGTGGATCTATTTGATTACAAATGGTATCAGAGCTAGACACCGGACGCTGGGCCCCAGGGGGGTGGATTATGATGTCCCACATTGGTTGGGGAGGAGAACAAAACACCCTACAAAACACCCTAAGGGTGTGGAAACCTTCCCCTAGCAGCGTCTTAAAGCCACCTTGAGGGAGAAGCCTGAAAGGGAAAGCCCAAAGAAGACAATATCTGCTAGCAATGGATCTCGGTCATTATATGAAATGGGTTGATTGGATATTTTGAGTCATTAAATATTTTTAAACACGGTAATTTTGTGACTCATTAAAATTGACCCTAAATATAATATTAACGCTGATTTCTTTAAACTATATTTTTTTAAAATATTTTTTATTTTTATTAATTTTATTTAACATTACATCACCAATAATACAAAATTTATGTGTTAAATTCGAGAAATTAACTTGGAAGTAATGACTAGATTTGAAAGGGAACTACATTTATATTTATTTATCAACTATAATGTAATTATTGACCTTAATATAATATTAATGTTTTATTTTTTAAGCAATAGTTTTTTATCAACATGTTTTAAAATATATATATATACATATATATATTATTTAACACTACATAACAAATAAGACAAAATTAATGGGTTAAATCTGAGAAATTATTTAAAGAAATGAGTATATTTGAAAGGAACTTCTTTATTTATTTTTATTATTATTATTTTACATCTATTTATGCAAATATTTAAAAAAGAGTTTTCTTTTAGGTGATCTAAGCTTTCTACGCGATAGATATTTGAATTATTGTGTTTGTTTTGTCGTATTATAGGATGTAACGACCCTCTTCTGGTACCGCCGCCAGATCCACCTCCCTTTTAGGCCCAACGTCCTTACTGGCACATTGCCTCGTGTCTACCTCCTTCATGGGACAGCGAGAAGGCTGGCACATCGTTTGATGTCTAGCTCTAATACCATTTGTAACGGTCCAGATCCACCGCAAATATTGTCTTCTTTGGACTTTCCCTCAAGGCTTTAAGGAAAAGGTTTTCACACCGGTGTTTTGTTCTTTCCCCCAACCAATGTGGGACATCACATAGGTTATATAGATACCTCGAGATGCTCGAGCATCGTAAAATGCCCATATAGTAGAATGACGGGCGTTCAAACCTTTCTAAATGATTAGTGCTAAATATCCATTAATAATATTTTTCTGCACAAAAATACTCGTTATAATATGGTGCGTCCAATCTAGGTGTGACAACCCAACCTAATTATTTTTATTCTTCTTTGTAACAACCATACAAAAATATAATAAAAGAATAATAATAATAAACCAACACAGAATTTTCTCGTATACATTGTTCTCACTCGAATGCTTCTTAGAAGAATTTTTAGGACATCACTCAACATATGATTACTTCAAACCAAACACGCTTAAATTTGGAGTTCCTATAATTGAGTTATCGAAAAAATAACGTGTACTTTGTTGGTATAGATAGCTAAATATCAATTCTTTTAAGTATTTCTAAACTATCATATCGTCAAAATTACCGACCTTTTTTTTTTTTTTTTTTTTTTTTACTTGAGCGGATCCATAGTTCAAATGGTTGGACTTTCAATCTCACTTATGTTTTTCATTCTTAACATGGTGTTAGAGTCCGGCCCTAAACTTAGTCATTTCAATAGAATCTTCAAATATCGAACAAAAGTATTGTGAGCCTCGAAGGCATAGTAAAAAATAACTAAGATTCCAAAAGAAAAAGAAGTCGAGCCTCGATTAAGGGGAGCTGTTGGATGAAAGTCCCACATCGGCTCATTTAGGAATGATCATGGGTTTATAATCTAGGAATACTATCCGATTGGTGTGAAACCTTTTGGGGAAGCCCAAAGCAAAGCTACCAGAGCTTATGCTCAAAGTGGACAATATCATACCATTGTAGAGAGTCATGTTCATCTAACACAAATATGGTAGCGATTTTTATAGGAATGTCGCCTAATTCTCCAAAATTTATTTTAAAACACAATTCCAAAAAATATTAAATGAATTGACAAGTACCAAAATGAGATTGATAAAGGATAGAATAGTAATTATGAAATAAATAAATAGAAGTTGGTTAATAAGAACTTTTTTTTCTTTCTTTCTTAGATGGTTTGTTATTCTTTCCCAAAGTATATTTCGTAAGTTTTGGATAAAAGCTCTTATTATTAATTTTTACATTCAAGGGTAATTTAGTCATTTTCTACTCATAGGATTTACTTATAATCGAGGATTGATAAATTGAAAAAACAGCTAGAGTTATAGATATCATATCAAACGAGAAGTAAATGAACTCACGGGTCATATTTGAGTGAGACATTGTATTGTGTGTTTAGGTAGCGTTTGGACAGAAATGTTCAACGGTGGCAAAAGGGTGCACACAGGTTGGATTGCGCTGTCCGGATGTTCTTCTTTAAAAAATTCTTATTTATCCACGATACATGTTACATTAATAACTAAAATCTCAAATACCCGACATTTACAAGTCACAGTACATCACTAACATACGTCAAATATTCTTAATTTTCGTAATAATCTTAAAAGCCCGCTTGGGTTGTAACCCTATTTCCGAGTTGGTTGGGTTAATGTCAACCCGCTAACCGATCCAAATTTTTCGATCTTAAAAAAAAAATTAACTCAACCCAATCTTGAGTTTGGTTGGATACTCGGGTCATGCTTTGGAAGATTCAATTCCTATAGCAATCATTGTTTCAAAATTCTAATACTCTTCAATGTCTGAATTCAGGCACGAGATCAAGTTAAGTACTCAATAATTGCTCGATACTTTAGAGATCGGAATAGAATTCAAAAAAATTCATAGATGGACACGAAAAAACTTTATCATCCCACGTACGTACTATCGTGTTCACGAATAGATAGATTTGATATGTCTCTTTCACATCCATTATATGGTTTTGGGGGGAAATGGATGAAACATTATGGATAAGTTGTGGTATGAGGTTTTGGATTCTTAGGATATTCGATATGATTCAAAGTGGATGAGTTGTTGATGAGTCATCAATCGTGTCAACTTTGTCGTTCTTCCACATTACCCTAACGTTTCGCTGCATAATATTAAATAGAAAAGGACCTTTTGATGTCGATGTGTTCTTCACGTAAGCTTCCTTCCACCAACACATTAAACAAACCAAAAAAAAACCAACCCTATTTCAATTATCAGTGCCTTTTAGCTTCCAACAAGATATGGATCCTCGTCATCTTCGATCATAACTTATCTATTCGCATAAACTTTTCGTACCCATGTGAATGATTCGGATGTACACTGATTGGATTGAATAGGGTTCATAGCTTAACTTAATCTAGTTCTTTATCTTTGAGTTGGGTCGACGCTGGATTGTTTGTTTTTGTTTTAGTTATATAATATTGTGAGATCTGACATCGGTTGAAGAGGGCGACGAGTGTTAGCAAAGATGCTTGGTTTTGAAGGAGGTGGTTGTGAGATTTCATATCGATTGGAGAGGAAAACGAGTGTCGACGTTGGATCCTAAAGGAAGGTGGATTGTGTGATCCTTCGTCGGTTGGAGAGAGGAACGAAACATTATTTATAAGGGTGTGGAAACCTCTCCCTTACCGTTTTAAAAACCTTGAGGACAAGCCTGAAACAGAAAGCCTAAAGAGGATAATATTGGTAACAGTGAACTTGGGTGATTACAAAAATCTTAGTTATTCACGATGTTATTACTAAAGTCGCATAAACTCAAATATCAAATATTCATAAGTCACACTGATCATTATTACGTGTTACAAATGTCAATTATTCTAAATTTTCAAAAATTCAATTAATCTAAAAGAGAAAAAAAAAAAAATCTAACTCAAAAAAGAATCTAATTCAATTCTTATAATAATTTAGATTTAAATAGTCTAGGTTGCTCGAGTCATCCGTGGAAATTAAAAATGAATTTATTTTATAAACAATAATATTATTGGATTATGTCACTAACGTGGGTGTGTCTTACTTCATCCATTATCATAATATTTTATATATATATATTAGAATATGGATTTTTATATAATTTCTTGCTAGACTGCGCCTTTGTTGGAGTCCATATAATATTAATGCATCTTTGTTCACCTTACTTATCAGTAAAAACAATATTCATAACCTAAAATATTGAAATAATATTTTAATATTTAAGTTAAGAAATCATTTATCAAAATTAAGTTAATTAATATGTATTAACTCCAACTATTATAATTTTTACTTTAAAACTTTAAAAAATATTATAATTTTTAGTTTATAGACATTTATAGTTTGAAGAATTAAGATACAAAATATTATTTGGCATGAATGTATATTTGTATGACGTTATTATTTATTTATTTTGTTGAAATTTTTTAGTTTTAACGGAGTTATTTAATGGTCAAATTTGTGCATGGTGAAAGATTTGGTTTTTATTAAATTAATACGTTCTTTTTTTAGACTAGATTATAAAAAGTTTAATCTCTTCTGAGATAATCAATATTTCACATAATGTTTAATTGAAAATAACTCATTTCTATCCGATATTTTATTTATTTGCATGATGAGAATGTTTTTTGTATAGGAATTTAATAAGGCTTATAATAATTATATCAATGGATAAGGCAACTCTAAATTTATAATAAAGTGATCTAATGAATTTAATTAATTAATTTTATCTCTGCCGATTTTTTTAATTTAGTTGATTTTTTTAAGTAATCAAATTAATGTTTAATATATTAAACATAAATAGAAAAATACCTTCAATTTAAATCGTTATATTAGATATATCTGAAAATCCACCTATATTTTTGGATTCTATTTAATAAACTTCAGAATAGTATACCCAAATTTTTATTTTAAATTTAGAAAATAAAATTTATATTTAAAAAACAAAAGTTTAGCAGATATAATATCTCATTTTTAAAACTCATTTTATTTTATTGATTAACTAAATATGAACAATAAAATATATTATAAATCATTCAACATTGTTAAATAATAATTATACAAAATATAGAACATGAAACATAGTTGATAAATTAATAAATAATACAATAAAAAAATGCAACTATCAAGTTGGGTTCACACCATTAAAATTGTTTTGCAATCAAAATACCTTTCAGTTTTAACCCTGAACAACAAAATACATTGGTGTCAATAATAATTCTTCAGACATTGACCGACTTCATTTCAAAAAAGGCTAAAACATTGGGTGTCAACAATTCTCCAGAGGTCGATTTGATTTCAAAAATGGCAACACACCACTTTAGAACTAGAACTAAGTGAGAGATGGAATGAAGAAATGATAAGAGAGATAAAAGGGGAGAGGCACAAAATCCCAGCAGTAGACTCTTCATTTCTTCTTTCCAGCCTTGGCAGCGTCTGAGGCCTTTGTCTGGTCCAAGAAATTGCAGCCATTATTAGTAGATGTTGTGATATTTTCTTTCATATTTAGAACAAAGCGAAGGATTTACTCACTTTCTTTACTCCACGAATCTTCTTGGCTCTGTTCTTCCTCTCCTTCATTTGCTTCCTTGATTTCTCTACTTTAGTGTCAAGTCCATTCTGTAACAATATAACAGCACTTGATTTGCATCAACACAGGAAAAAGCTATATTGAAAGATACTGATCTAAAATTGCAAAAATATTCGCCAAAATGGCTCACTTATAAAACATGTACGCATCTGGCAACAGCAAATTAAAGTAGAGTACGCCTCAAACCAAATCTTTCAAACAAAGAAACCAGCATCTCAGACATTATTCCCTCAACTGCCTACACTTCTTTCAGATCTATCTAATCAAATCCAATTTGTCCCTTCCCAGACCAAATTTCTACCTAACATGCCCCACACTTCTTTTGATTGATCCAAGTGAAATCGAACTGCCCCCCATCTTCTGTAATCAATTGATGCATTATTCGTCTCCTCGTAAAAGAATTATCATTTTTTCACCATCTTTCAACTTCATTTGGCTATGCACCTTCATGTGACCCAATTGCATCCTAATGTGCCCCCCTACCCCTACCCCTCTACATTTGTCCCGTGTCTCCAAATCGGAACTCAACATGTATACCACTACTCTTCGACACACACAATGCTCAAAGCAGTGTCCGTATTTTTAAACTAGTATTGAATCCTTTAACAAAAGCACTAGTTAGAATCTCAAACAGTAACTTTGCATCAAACACAATATATGTGCGGGCAGAGCCTCCAAGGAAACAAAAGGGAAAAGATAGTAACCAAATCACAGGATGGAAATGTTGATAAGGAAGAGAAAATACCCTGATGAGCCTGTACTTGGGTTCGTATTTTTTAGCGTTTTCAACAGAATCATAGATCAAACCAAACCCAGTAGATTTTCCACCTCCAAAGTGAGTCCGGAACTTGAAAACAAAAATTGCATTTGCATCCTTCACATCATATATTCTTGCTAACTTTTCCTTCAGCTCTGCCTTCATGTCAAAAAGACAAGTCAAATCAAATGAGGGAATAATTTAATACTTGAACAGTCAAAACAAATCCTCCAATAATTAGACTTGAAACACAAAAACGATTAAGCTTGACAATGTATTATTGGCATAACATCTCTAAACAAAGAAAAAAAACCAAAATATAAACTGTGACAAATTGGGTGAAGCATGTAAGCAGCTTTCTCAAGCATACAAAAAGAAAAAGGAAAAGAAATGCAACGGCCAAACTTATTCATTGTGAAAGCAATCCACAAGTTGCAACTAAACTAAAGAAGAAAAATAATTACAGCCGCAACAAAGAGATTTACCTTAGAGACGTTTGGTCTTCCTGGGTGAAGAACATCAATGACCTGCATCAAACAGAAAAAGGAACAGTCAGAACTAAAGCATAAAATAGAACTAATGAGCTCCATTGCTATAGTGTTTGTGGCCTTAAGAGTAAAACTCAAATTCTCAGGATGTTCTCAACCACTAGAGTACAAGAGGTTAAGAACACCCATAGAACTCATGTAATACCAAGAAGGAAAAAAAAATGTGGCATGCTCACGAAACATATTATTTTTTCAATATCAGTGTGTTCGTGTCTAACCCTATTCTATTTGACGCCTAACACCACTCTGTTTAATTATCAAGGAACTGTAGAGTATTAAATCCAAAGTAGAGGCGGCCTCACAAAACATGTATATTGTGAAAAAGCTTCAAAGAAAGTAAGAACCATATAGCTTCTAAAATTTTGTCAACTAATAATAATTTATAACAGAATGTAGTAAGCAGATATAGATGGCGTAAAGGTCAACAAAAAGAACGAACATCAAACTAAATAATTAACTTGCGCTACATAAGAAAAAAAAAAAAAAAAAACTGAGGAAAAATGGGAATCGACTAAACGGAAACAATACGCAATTGCAAAAATTTGAGTACGGATCATTGAATCTACTATAAAACAAAGGAAACAGTAACAGAGATCGGAAGTTCGAATACTAAATTATTCCTTGCGAAACTAATCCGAGAAATACTTGAAAGATTCAATGCATCAATATGTTGCTATTGAGATAACTAAAAGAAAAGAGAAGAAAGAAGAGGCAAACTCACAAATTGCTTCCTGGAGAGAAGCCGGTTGGTCATGAACTTTCTGGTTCGTATGGTGACTGCCTTGTCCGCCATTGTTGGTGAGGAGTAGGATGAAGTGAAGTGAAGCGAAGCGCAACAACACTAGGGTTCTGCAAAGAGGAGAGACTTTGACGGAATGAAACCCTGGGGGCATAGATAGGGTTATTGTTATGGGCTCTTCATTGAAGCCCATCACTAAAGGCCCAACTAAGTTTTTTTTCTCAATTTAAATAATAAATAAATAAATAAAAAGCTAAATTAGCTAACATATTTATTAAGTTCAAAAATATTTCAAAATTACCATATTTATTAAATTTTAGAAAGAAAACTTTAAGGTTGAACTTTTAAAAAAATTCAAAACAAATGTTTCTTATAAACAATATGGTTCGAGAAAATTTTTAATTTCATTTTTATATAAAAAAAATTGTCAAAACGACAACCATTATAATTTTTTTTAATCGAACTATTGTCATTTTGTTAAATTACATGTTCATAACTTTGAATAATTTTTCAGTAGTTGATCAAGTGTTTTAATGTTTTGTATTAAGTTCAAAATTCTTATTAGAACGAGTGGGAATTGCTTAGATTGGACTAGGGACCCTTGTAGGTGAAATTAGTAACGTTGAAATTTTGTTTTGAGGTAAGTTAGTTCTCCTAATAAACAATTCTAAGGCTACCTTATGTATGAATTGTATCGTGTAATGTGCATTGTTTGCTATATTTTGTGATGAATGTGATATTCATGCATGTATTTGTAATGTACGTTAGAAAATTAGTTATGAAACCTCATGCATATTTGTAATGTATTTGTAAAATTACCCATTTAATATTAAAATTGTAATGTGGTAAGTTGGGTGGACTCGATCTTCTACTTTCTCCTCCAAACTTTATTATAATTATACTAATTCAACGGTTTTTTCAAGCATAATCCATTATACTACATGATATACAATAGATCTTACTTACTATTTATTCTTAGAATGATCTATACGTACTCAACGACGCTAGTTGAGGTAGTTTGTCTACGTTTCTTAGACAACATTCCTCATAGACGAACTTCTTCACAACCCACCATTGTTGAATACTAAAACACGAAGGTACCATTTATCCACAAATGGGGCCGTTTAAATTGAACAACCTTCCTAAAATAGACTTTATTTCCAAGAATACAATCCAAATATTGGTTGCGTTAAGCCATAATTCATTTCCTTTTCCTTTTAGGTATCAAACAATTTCCCTTAATGGTTCTTAAGAAAATTCACATGTACAGCTACACAAACGAACATAAAGCGTTATAGCTTTAATATAAACACAACGGCAGACAAAATTAGCAACAAAAGCTTGAATTGGTTGATTAAAATGTGGTTCTGATCAAACATTCAGAGTTCACAAATATCACCAAGAGGCTGAATAAACCATTTGAAGTTCATATAAACACCTTTACAATAATACTACTAAATCTTATAGTTTCACAATCGTGCCATCATTTTGCCATCAAGTAAAGAAATTAATTGACGAGCCAAAGTTCCTTACAGCTTCATTACAGGGATATAGCAGGTGGAAATCTTTATTTGTTCGAAGGGCTAAAAAGAAATTCACCATTCCCCATTCTCCATTATCACAAAGCTGTCAAAAGCTTACCTTCAGATGATATTAACCTAATCTAGCTTCTCTTGCTAATACCTGAAAAGGGGGTCGAGAAGAAAAAAGATAAGGGAAAAGACAAGAGAGCACACAATTATTTGAGAGAAAATGGAAAGGGAACTTGATATTAAACCTTCAAAATAATATAGCACGGATGCATATATAACTCCTAAGATGCATGGATACAGGCATAAGACATAGATATGATAACACACACAAACACAGAGACACATCACAATTTTGAAATCTTTGATATGGACACAACAAAGACACGTTCATTAAAATATACATTTGTTATAAGTAAATTCAAAATCAATGAGTTTATACATTTATAGGCTAAAAAACGAGTTTCATGTACTATGTTATAAGAAATTATTATACATCTATTTATTATGTTTTAACAAGGCTTTAGTAAGTCCCTAACGAGTATTCGGTATCCCATATTAGCCTTGTACAATTAATATCTAACATATATCTATTGAGCTATCTGACATGGGCAAATTTGCAAATGAGTGTTTAAAAAAGGAACTCCAATAAGCATTAATCAGAAAAGAAGAGTAAAGTTTGGTTTTTTGGTGGGGGAGGGGGGAGGATACTCACCTCTTCTGCAAATTTAATCAAAATAGTCGTCCGTGGTCTTTGTTGGCCCTCCACTGGAACAAAATGTGCCGTTACAACAGCAGGAAACCCAGCATTGTCCAGAACACCCTTATACCAAATAGGAACAAATTCAGAACTTTCATAAACTAGATTACCGCCCATATCATGGAGAGCTTGCAGAACTTACTTTTACTATGCCAGCTACAAAAGCCCCACAGTTAAACGCTCCCATGTCTTTTGGAATTGAAATAAATCTACGGTAAATGATTGGGTTATTGAGTGAAAGCCAAAAAAAAAAAAAAAAAAAACAACCCTGAGGATAACACAACAAAAGAATAAGAAGACTGGGACAATAGTTTACCTATTCACGAGCAGCTCTTTCTCACTGATCATGTACTCATCTTCATGCTCAGTGCCTTTCTCAAGTGAGTCAGCAACCTGACAACATGCAAGCAGAAATTAGTAGATCTTTTCTACTTATTCTGCCAAACAGTTTAGAGGAATTATTTAGGAGTTCTTTTTAACGTTCGTTATTCTAGTTTACGTTCTTAAAAATTATGCTTATTTATCGACATTGTCATTTATTTTCTAATCTACTTTCAAAAACATTTTTTTAAAATCATGACCCAATTTTGGAACCTAAATATGTAGCATCTGATTTTTTTTTTTAAGAAAAAGAAACCAAGCTTTTATTTGAGAAATGTGAAAGAATATTCCATACAAGAGAAGCCCACCCACAACAAATGCCTGTTCTATAAAAATACTATTATTTCTCTCATGCTAAGTACACACACCATAACACCACAAAAAAAAAAAAAAAAAAAAAAAAAAAAATGTCTTCCATCATGGATCTACAATTTCTGTTACGCACAAGAGACCCCAAAGAAGTCCAAAAAACAACCTCAAGTCAACTGCACTAACTAGCAAGACCAAAACAAATGATCAATATGCTCTGAAGCTTCTGTGAACAAGATGCACCATGGATGCCCCAAACACGAAGAAAAACACCTTTGAACGAGATTCAGAGTGTTGACTTTTCCATACAAAACCTACCAGAAAAAAATTTCGACCATGCAAAATCTACGGGAAAAAAAAAAAATTAACCTCCTTTTGAATTTTAAGGAAAACACAGGAGTCTTTTTTTTTTTGGGGGGGGGGGGGGTCACAAAGATTGAAAAACACTACACAAAAAAACCCCAGAAAAGATTCAAAAGCCAAAACGAAGAATCTTTCTACCATGGTTGATTTGAATATCCCTAATCAACCCCAAAAGGGCTATAGCCTCGAACACCTCCCTATCCATATAGGGAGAGGAGAACCCTAAAGAATGGGAAAGCAAGTTGGACACAGGAGACCAAACCAAAACCAACTGAAAATGTAGCATCGGTTTAGGAGTTAAATTTAAAAACTGTTTTATAATAGTTTTCAATCTACATCAATTAAAACAAACTAATGAAGAAATGTGGTTTTAGATTCAGATGTGCAAAGTAAAGTCGGACACTTCGGAGGCTCATTGAACTGTATCGATGCAGTGAGATCCTGAATACCACTCATGTTGTCATATCGTTACCCTCTAAGATCTACATTCAAAGGAGTCAAAAAAGGAATAACCTTAATTTGAGGAGTATAGGTGCAATCCTATTAAATAAGGGAATTAGCCTATTTCCTATTTTCTATTGTTTCATTTTCTGCATTGTTCCCTTTTTCTGTATAGTTCCCTTTTCACAAGATTATTAGTTTTCTGGTCTTGTCTAATGAATAATAAGAAAACAGAGTAATATATATTACTCTTGCAACATAAGGTTTAATTTTCAAAATTTGAAGTTAGAGGGTGTAATCTACCATACTTCAAGGGCAATTTGTGCAAGAAAATACAAGCATTCACCTTTCCAAACAAAATCTTCCAAATTGTGCTGTGTACAAATGACAGAATTCCTAACAATCGTGTCTCCCGTCTATTTCCCTGAGAGAACAAACAAGCATAAAGCAGATATGCATGTTACCTTAAAGGTAGAGTAAATAAAAAGAACGAAAAAATTATGTAAATGAAAATCTGCAATTCAAATCTAAAAATATTGCGCTTTATGCTCAAGAGTTATCTCCCATGTACAAGCCCAATAACTGATGCTCTAACAAAAATTAATCAATAACTAAACTTTCATGGTTAAACAGATCTACCATCTTCATTGCAAGTAGAAGGGAATTAATGATAACTGCCGCTAAAATTAGCTAAGTGGTTTGGGAGTATTTTTATAGTTGTTTTAGAACATAGTTTCACACGCTAATTCTTTTTCAATAGATTTCTCTTGTTGTAAGTTCAAAAAATACACTTTTGAATAGCAGATTATACCTAAATAAGTACTTATTATAATTAATGAACCATTGATTGGAAAACACTGCAGAACATATCCAAAATAAAAAAGCGGGGCAAAAATACACTTTTGATCCCTAAGGTATGGAGTTAGTGCTATTTGATCGCGATGACTGAAAAGGGTCACTTTTAGTACCTAAGGTTTGAAAAATAGTTCTAAATGGTGTCATGTGGAGGCGGTGGAGAGCATAGATAGGGTAAACAATGAAGAAATCATTGACAGAAGTGTGTTAGGGAACTTAGAGGGTGGGAATCATTTTAATGGAGTGTCCATTGTGGGACTTTGGAAAAGAGATAGCCCTCTTGAAAGGCTATTGTTATACTGTAGTTTCTTAATATTTCATCCAATCAAGACCACACTTGTTTATACAGACTTCGAATCCCATTCCAAAACTTGAAGTAGAAAATGTTACACAAGACTGACTTTATTTCTAACAACACTGTTATTTTTCTCCTTTCCTAAACCCACATCACTGTAATCCTTCCAAAGACCATGAAACTAATTAATTTAAAATAGATGTCTGGAACACTTCATTTCTATCTCATTCCAGACTACTTTTCAGAATAAATCTCCAGAGAGACTTTAGATCTGGAATGAAGAGCTTCCTCCCATATCTGAAGTTTCGTTCTAATGAGCCTTCTGATCTGGAAGGAAGGTCTTCATTACAGATCTGAAGAGGTGGCAGGGGAAGAACAAAAGTGAAGTGACGGTGATCGATGGCTGGAGAGAGGCAGATGGTGGTGGTAAGGTTCAGGGAGAATAGGACAGACAAAGAAGAAGAGGGAAAGAAAGAGAGAAAGGCCACTTCACCAGCAAAATAATATTAATTTTATTTAATTTTGCCAAGTCAATATAATACAAGTCATCAATTACAACATCATAATCCGTTAGTCAACCAATGGTCAAATGGGCTTAGGGACCACTTAGAGCTATTTTAGAAACCCTAGGCCTAAAAATGTCTATTTTCAAACCTTAAGAACCAAATAGACACAAGACGAAAAGTGTATTCTGACCAGAAAATAAATATATCTCTATCGTCTGGTAGTTCTTGTTCTGAATGTTGTTTTTAAAAATTACCGTCAATTAAGTTATCTACACCAAACAAATATTTATTTTAAAGATTAGACAACCATTTTTAACCAGATTTCAAAACCCTAATCTTCGGAAGAATTTCAAAGCTTTTTTAAAAATAAATTTGCGATTTAAACTTAAAATAAAATCTGAGAACATAAAACAAACTTCAGCTGAAAAAGAAAAACAATGTGGTTCAGTTAAAGAAAGCAAAATGTTCAATTAGCTTTAACATAAGATTCTATACCTTCTCTCGATGACAAAACAGTTCCAATACTCGAGCACCAACTGCATAGCCAGCATCCTCCAACCTGATTCATTTTAGTTCAAGCCATCAAACTGTGAGATAAACAATTCTAATGTGCAAGGGAAAAAAGTAACAAGGACATACGACATTGCTGCTATTATTCCTAGACAGAATGGTTTCCATTATTATTATAAGTGATATATACATCTGAAAATAAGAATTTAAAAAAAAAAAAAAAAAAAAAAAAAAAAAAAACTAAAAAGTTCCGGAATTCAACATCATCAACATATCACATTTACAATCCTTTCACCCACACTGAATTGCCTCATGGACGCAAAAAGGGCATAGCCCCAAGAAGACCAAATCCTTCTCTGGACAGCAGCATTTAACTGCCTAAATACAACGAAGTCTAAAACAAACCTGAAACTTTACCCCTCTCCTTAAATCGGGCCTTTGGAGATATATATATATATCAAAAGGAAAAGAATAAAAAAAGAATGTGCAATCAAATGAACATAAGAATTTTCAAATCTACAATATTAGCCATTATTGACGTACATCTCCTGTTAATTTTTGTACCCCCTTTCCAACAGAAACAAAGACCATGATGATGAATCATTGTTGGTTAAGATATAATAGCTCCAAATGAAAAATCACCTTCGTTCTAACTCAGCAATGTTGTCAACTTGAGTCTGATTGTATTGCACGAGTTCGGAGAACAAGAATGCAAATGCACTCAAACTCACCTACACAAACAAATTAAAATGAAGTCACATGCATATTGTAGCTCAAATTCACTTGAAATTATCAAATGACCGTTGATAAGGGGTCTCTAGAAATAATATGCCCTGCTGTAAGGATTCTGTTCCATATACAAAAAGATATATAATTTAGAAGGAAAAAAAACTCAAGTTCAAGTCAATGCAAACTTACAAGCTCAGCAAAGAAATAATATGCCAAGCTCTTGCGTTTTCACTTAGTTAAACATACATATCAAGATTGCAACTGCAAAATCCAGCAAGGAACTAAAGAGTTCTATTTAAACAAATTGGTCCACACAGAGGTAAAACATGCATAGAGCTGAAATTTTTCACAAGAAAAAAAGAAGCAAACGTATCTGTAGAGATAAGGGGAACAACCTCCTGTTTGCCCTTGCTGAGAGGTCTGTCGAGGACATTAGAATACTGCTTGACCTTCCCAACTCCGATCATGATTCCCTAATTCTCGGAAGCGTTGGTGGAAACTACTGGTGACAAATCGTCAACAAAAAAAAAAGTTAAAACCCTTAAGTTCTATCCACTTTCCGTCCTCCAGATCATCTCGAACATGTTTTATTAGGATGTGATTGTAGGTCCATGTTTTGAAAGAAATTGCATCACAAGAAATAAATATTTAGTACAACAAGATGACAAAGGAAGCACAAGAAGAGATCATTCCAACAACTCTCAGAAAACAATCTAATTCGATCAAGAAAAAAATGCACTTAGAGAGACGAGCAAAAAACGATGTAAAAAAATATCACTACAACTCCACATTTATATAAGTGATTAAATAACAAGTCAATCGTAAGAAACCGAACAAACAATACACAATCCTCACTCACAAGTGAGAACACAATTAATCTGAATTTTTAAGGCACCAAAATTCTAACTGAACCGAAAATCTTGAAATGGACAGACTGTTTCAGAAGCTAATCAAACCAAATTGTAAACTGAATTGACCTAAATACCTCAAGAAACCTGATCAAAGGACAATTTACCGCGTAAAACACTATGTTTAAGTTGGAAAAGGTTTGCCACTGCAGATCTAATACCGAGGGTGTGAGTGTCGCAGATATGAGTGTCACCGTCGCAAATCTGGCGTGGATTCGCAAACGAGGAGATATTCGAGCTGCGGCCGCGGATCTGTCGCGCCGCCGCGTCTGTCGCCGAAGAGGGGAAGGAAGATCAAAGAGAAATGAAGAAGAGAGGTTGAATGGTTAGGGAGCTGGGAGAAAGAGGAAACCGACGGTAGAAGGTTTTTATTTTTATTTTTATTTTTATTTTTATTTTTACTCTCATATTCCTTATCCATGGCTTAGGAGTGATTTATAGCTTATTAATGAAAATTATTTAATAAATAGTTTAACCGTTCAAATTAATATTTAATTATATATATATATATATATAATTAAATAAAATATGATCAAGTGCATTACTATTTCTAATTAATATATTTCATGGTCCGGTCTTATACAACATTCGCTCATATATGATTAATTTTTTGATTAGATATTTGAATCTTTTTATTTGGGATAAAATTATGTTTCCATGACTTTAAATTTAATTTTTATACGACCTCAATTATTTGGTTTTGCCATAATTTTACATTTTAGATAAATATTTCGTAAGATCACAGAAAGAAAAAATGTCCCGACATTTTTTTAGTAGTCGAGTCATTATAGAAGAGAGAAATCATCCGGAAAAAAAATCACGACATATATGTAGTAACGACTTAGTATTGTTTTTAGTAGTGGAGTCGTTATAGAAAGAGAAAGAAATCCTGTCAGAGAAAAAAAAGCTATGAATATATGCTACTGATTTATGAACACAGCAATATTCGTGTCGAGTGGTGCATAAAACGCTTTAGAGAGAGAAACAACGATGAAGAGAGAGAGAGAGAGAGAAGTTAATTGGCACGAGGTAGGATGAAGCAATCAAAGGCGTGGGTAGGGGAAATAGAGGTGACGGTGTGTGCATCGAGTGAAATAAAATATATCGTCGTTGTCTCGTGTGCTTAAATAACCGTTTAACTCAACGCTCACCAATTTTCGAGGACAATTGCGAATCTCATTGGAGCTTCTGTTTACAACCATGATGAGCAATGACCAACACGAGAATACGACACAAGAGGGAGAAGAGAGCGATCGCAAGAAAGCTCGGGCAATATGACACCGCGAGAGTTTTTGAACGGAGTTATCTTTTCCGAACATAATCCTAATCAACCCTTAATCAACGATTTAAACTCAAAATTAATTAAGGAAAATATAAATTATTATTTTTAGATTAAAAATAAAAAATAAAAAATTTATTTGAATTGGTCGGCGAGAAGGCAATCCAAGCATTAGGCAAGGATCCACAAATAGGTGCCAGGTCGCCATTTCTGTCAAACACGCCGTACTCTTCACTACCACCACAATATTTCCTCCCGGGAGAGAGAATTCATCCTCAGCCTCATCTTCATCCTCATCATTCCCACCAAAAACCAATCAACAACAAGAAAAAAAAAAGGAAGAAAATATCTCAATTTTCCGTTTCATCTTCGCTTCAAAATCCCTCCAAATTCCAGTTCCAAATCTCTAAAATCCATGGTTTCACCTTCATTGCTTGAACCCCATCCATTGAAATGGAACCGATTCCCAGTTCATTTCGTCCATTCTCCTTCTCCATCAACGAGTGGTCGCTGTCATCTCTACAGACCCTTTGTTCTACCCAAGAATTTGAGAATGGGTGGTTCTAGCTCTGTCAAATTCGGTGTTAGATGCTTCTTTTCCAAGGAGGGGGGGAAGAGTTTGACAACTTCGAATTCCAGGTTGGAGCGATTGGTCGATGGAGATAAACCCAAAAGGCCAATGGAGGTAATTGCCAATTCGATTATGAATGCTCTCAAGGCGTTGCGGAAGCCTGCGATTGCTGCGGTGTTGTTGGGATTGCTGTTGATGTACGATCCTAATTCTGCCTTAGCCGCTTCTGGTGGACGTGTTGGAGGAAGTTCGTTTTCGTCGCGCTCGTCTTCGTCTTCGAGGAGTTACTCAACTCCTTCGATGATTTCTGGTTATTCATATTCTGCGCCTTATAGTTCGCCGTCGTTGTTTGGCGGCGGCGGGATTTACGTTGGGCCGGCGGTTGGGGTCGGAGTCGGTGCCGGATCAAGTTTTTTCTTCATATTGGCTGGTTTCGCGGCGTTTCTTCTGGTTTCTGGATTTCTCTCCGATCGGTCCGATAGTAGTGTTCTCACTGCTTCTGAGAAAACTAGCGTGCTTAAACTTCAAGTATGACAAACCCTTCCCTCTCTGTATCTTGTTTTCTGATATATGGATTTTGTGTTACTGTTTACTCTCATTCGTCTTTTGAATCAACGGTTGAAATTCAAAACATGGCTGGGTGTTGTGCATATTCATTATGGATAAACAAGTCGTTTGTCAAGCAAGGATGTAGCCAGTGTTCTTGAAGGATAAAATGTAATGGCCTAAGCCCATGGTCCTCCTTGGGCTTTCCTTTCCGGCTTCCCATCAAGGTTTTCAAAACGCTTCGGCTAGGGAGAGGTTTTCACACCCTTATAAATAATGTTTCGTTCTCTTTCCCAAATGTGGGATCTCACATAAACAGTTGTAGGTTTCTATGTTTAAAATTTAGACCCTTTTGATGCAGACTGAATCTTTTTCGAAAACAACAATATGAACGGAGAATATGAAAAATAGAAGTATGGTTTCTTGCAGTTAACCCGAATGCCCTCATCACCTATGCTCATGGAGGTCATTCTTTTGAAAAGAAGATGATGATCTTGATGTCTGATGTTATAGCATTGCTAGTATTTGTTTTTAGGGTGGGGATGTTTCTTGTTGAAAAGAAATAGAACCTTCAAAGACGTTGAGAGCCCTATTTCTCTTTTTAACTATAGCTTGTCCTATCTTTATCTTAATTGGAAGAGATTTTGTAAATTCCATTTCCCTTGATTGATGCTCCCCTCTCCCTTTATAGGTTTTTAAAATGATTTTAATGGAAAGTTCCTTCGGTTTCTTACGACACAAAAAAGGTTGTAAAGTTCATTTCACGATTTGAAAAAAAAAATGTAATGATGTACTGGCACAGTGTAGAAAACTTGGTTTCTGTAGTCATGAATTATTGATTTTCTTGTAGGATAGATGAATGCAGATTCTAGAGTTACAATTTACTTTATGAAAAATTTCTACAAGTATGTCATCATTCTTAACTCATGGCATAACTCTCTCTCTCTCTCTCTCTCTCTAGGTTGGGTTGTTGGGCATGGGCCGGGGACTCCAAAGAGATCTAAATAGAATTGCTGAAAGTGCTGATACATCAACCCCTGAGGGTTTGAGCTATGTACTAACTGGTAAACTATTGATTTTTTCCTCTCGAGATTAATTACCTCGCTCACTGATTCCTTTAATAAAACAAGCAGTAAACTGGTACTGTTAGTCCCTGCATGTTAGAAGGTACTATAGAAAAATAAAAGACCCTAATAACAATGATGCCATCTTCCGTTTTCTGAAACTGTTTCCAGCAGGTGTCGTAAAACAAATTTTCTAAGTCAATATTGTTATTTGTTTCGGAACTGTTTAAAGTTCTTCCAAAATGGTTTATAGAGATTTCTTTAAGCAGCAATCACATGCATACCCTTCTGTTGTGCAGTTAAAGTAACTTATTCTCTATGTAATTTTTGTTTTCCCCTTTGGGTTGCAGAAACGATTCTTGCGCTACTTCGACATCCTGATTATTGCATTTCAGGTTATTCATCTGTAAGTCCCACTATGTCCTTGGAGACTGCCTGATCTAGTTGCACAGAGTGAACACATGCATATTAATTATGTATTGAGGGTTGCTGGGTACTAGTGGTGATTGTTCATGCCTGTTTATGAATAGAACACATTGATAAGGCAGGGGAATGTAAAATGAGATACTTCAATAAACGAACATAGTACACAACAAAATCAATAGACTACAAACACCTTTACAATCAAGAACAGCCTGATGAGTTGAATCTTTGAATAGTTATACTAAACTTGCTCAAATGGCAAGAATATGTTATCAAGAAAGTTGTTTCTCAGATTTGTAGTCAACAAATTTTTAACTATATTAGATTCGGATCATGTTTTCACTGAAGAAATTTCATTTTTCGAAGGATCCCACTACCTTTCATTCTCTCTCACATCATGTTGATGATTGTGATGTTGCATTTGAAATTAGTTTGAGTAGTATGGAATCTTTTAAGCTTATAAAAACTACTATTGATGATACTGGTGCAAAAGGTTTTTTTTTTTGTTATGATTTAGTATTATTATTTCAAGAAAGTGACGAAGAGATTCCTCATTTTCTTCCTTCATCAGTGCCTTACAAATTTACTTTCTTATTGAAGCTTATGATCTTAAAATGCGGGAAATTCCTCTATTCAATTCCCAAAGCATTTGTTGTTGAAGTTCAATTAATTTATTGCATTTGCGGTTTGGGTTCAATAGTTCTTGCTTGATGTTTTGGAGTTCAGTTCTTTTTGGTTGGACTCAAATCTTTGAAGCTTTCCTGTTTTTTTTTGTTCAAGGCTTTGGGTCCTTAGACATTGTCTTTGGTTTGGTTTTCGAAGTGTGATCATTTGTGTTAAATTTAGTCCTTCAAGCTCTCTTTTTATTAGTTTCTTTTTGTTCAGTTCACTTGGTGTTTCTCGTTGTGGACGTTTTCTTCTATATCTTGTTCTTTTTGTGCTATGTCTTGTTCTTTTTTTACTCCCTTGTGGAGTTTGTACTTTCAAGCATTAATCTCTTTTCATGTATGAATTAAAAGTTTTATCAGTCTCTTTCATTAATGAAAAGAACATCTCTGGTTCAAAAAAAAAAAAAAAAAAAAAAAATCTGTTTCCATTCACATGAGGGAATAAGTTGAGAGCTATGCATTGGGTTCACTTTTCACTTGCTAATAGGAGAATCCAATATCTTCCTTTAAGCAAGAGGCCTAATCTCGGGTTGTTGTCTGCCATTATCATATCTCTATATATTTTTCTGAACAGAACACCTACTCATCAATATGGTGATTAGTACGAGAAATAGAATTCACAAATTGATTATATTTGAGTTTATGGGCTTTAATTACAAAAGAATTTTGTTAGAAAATATTAACTATAGGGGCGGGGGCATGAGGCTTTGGATGGGAAATGTAACTCTTCAGGTTCAGAATTCTGATTGAAAAGCTTGCTAAAAGAAAACTTTTGATATCTCCTAGAAATGGAATTTTAGTGCATGAACTTGCTAGGTCTTCAATGGATTAGTGGGGTGGACTTTGTATAATTAATGGCATATATAGCCTCCCCATTTTGCCTACACGATATTGTGGTGGTGAAGTTTCTTCTCCTATTCTTGTTTCCAATGAGAATGCTTATTATCACATTCTTCTTTGAATTATTTCTCATAAGGCTTGCTAGCCTTAGTTGGTATTGGAAGCTTAATCTCACTCTTTTTGGAAAAAACTTAGATGGATCTGAAACGTAGTATAGAAGATGGAGAGAAGCGTTTCAATAAACTATCAATTGAAGAGCGAGGGAAATTTGATGAGGAAACTCTTGTCAACGTGAATAGCATCAAAAGACAGAGTACAAGCAGCCAGAGAACAAGTGGATTTAGCAATGAATACATTGTGGTTAGTTTCACTTGGCCTTGAGTTTTATGCAATGTATACTATTCTACATTATTTTTTGTCTTGATTTTTCTTGCTGTGCTGATTTAGACTATGTTTTTTGGTGTATTCTTTCTCTTGATTTTTGTGAGGTGTGTGTGGTAATATTGGAAAACCACTCATTTTAGAGAAAACAACGTGATGTTCCGTTTCTCTTATTCATAATTGAAGTTTTTTTCTCGATTAAAGCAGAACACTTCTGGAATGTAATTCAGATTTTATTTTGATGATTGGTTACTAAGAGGTGCATTCGTTTTGCTGGAATGATAATCTGATATTCATGAGAGAAAAGACCACGGTTTCCTTTCTTCTACCCTTTGATCACAATATTTTGAATATTAGATAACAATATTGGTGGCTGCTGAGGGAGTGCACAAGCTACCTGCTATCAATGGTAGTGGGGACTTGAAGGAAGCTTTGCAAAAACTAGCATCTATTCCTTCCAGCAAAATATTGGTAAGTTGGTATTTTAGGCCCAATAATCATTTCTATTTTAGCTTTTTTGTTTTTGAAAATTAAATTTGTTTTTTCCCAGTTTCTTCATAGTTGTTCCTACCTATCTTTTCTTTTTTTTTTTTTTAGGAAACCAAAATTCAAAAACAAAAATAAGACTTTAAAAACTACTTTTTTTTAGTGTTCAAACGTTGTTTGAGTTTTGAAAACATTGGTCAAAAGTAGATAACAAATTGAAGAATCTCATCTCATGGGAGTGATCTTTGTAAGTTTGATTTTAAATGACTAAAAACCAAAAGCAAAAGTTCTGTTTATTCTTAGATCTCAAAGTCTATTCTGTTTGCATGCAGGCAGTTGAGGTTTTATGGACGCCACAGAACGAGAACGACACGTTGTCCGAGCGTGAACTCCTGGAAGATTATCCACTTCTAAGGCCTCTATAAGTATGTGCGAAAATATATTCTTATTCTTAACTTCGCTGTACTTATCACAAGGATACATAATGACACTAGAATATAGAGAGCTGTCTTGACATGGGAAAAGTGTATATAATACCATATCAGAAAATTGGTCCACAAGTTACAAATTTAGTTTAAATTTGGATGTTTTTCATTCAGGTTCTATCTATCATTTGGTGAGTGAGCACTGGCTTTCTGCATTCTACTATTTAGTGATGATAGAATGGTTATAGCATATTGAAATTGAAATTGAATGTGTACCTCAACCCAACAATCAGGAGATTGTGAAGTCTTTATGCTCTTTAGATGAACATTGAGGTTCATGACCAAAAATGCTTACACTTACAGAAGAGTCGTGATATTGGAGAATGATCTTCCTTTGATAGTCAAGTTCAAGATTCTCCAATCTTGTAATTTGCAGCTTTTCTTTTTCTGGTTTCTTCATCCCTGGGAATTTTAGTTGCAATGATTATGAGATTTAGTGACCTACTTTTTAGGTCTAGATCTACCAAGGCCATTATTGAAAAGTTTTTCAGTTATTATCAAAAGTTAATAAAAATATTTAAAAGTAAATACAAATTTAGAAATATATATTTTCAAACAAAGTTTATTCGGGGTATCCTTGTAAAACTATTGGAAGTACAAAATAAATGAAATGTCTCGAACCTTCTATTAAGAACAACAAAATCACATTTGAGTTTCATAACTAATCATTAAGACAAGGCAGAATTAGTTCACAATTTTCTAAATTTTTTAGGTTATAAATGTGTTAAAAAGAAAAAATAACATCATCGAATTTATGGCAAATGCTTTAGTATAAAATACGTAAAAAGTAATCTCATGTTGAGGTTCGATATACAAACAAAAACGTATAGTACAATCAAGAAACCTAAAACCATTTTGAAAATCAGACCAATTTCTATGCACATAAATAAGTAATTACTACAAGTTACATGAGTACACGACTTCAATGTGAATACACAGCTTCAATGCAATTCGAGTAATTTCCATGTACAAGAAAGTCCCATAATGTAGTGACATTATATAAATATAATAAACTTAACAGAGATCATATAATTTTATACACTACTTAACAAATTAAAACTCAAAATCTTATTAAAGTATACCAAAATTGTTTTTTTTTAACTCAGTATGAAAATTTCCATTAAATTCAAATTCTTCTGGATTTTTTTATGGGAGGGTGAACGGAGAAAGGAGCAGAACAAAGTTTGAGATCCTGTGTGCAAACCAAATAGCAGGCGACTGTACAAGTAAAACATGGAAAAACAGCATTACATTTTGATCCCGTATTTTATATATACCTCTACAACATTTTCTTTTCTATCTTTCCTTTTCTTTTCTTTTCTTTAAATACTTGTTTTTACATTTCAAAAATATACAATACAACAGCACTACTCGAGGGAAACAACCAAGAAGAGTTTCCTTATTCATTATTGAGAACAATGAGCCGTATCAATCAAGGTGTAGAATTTACAGAGATCTCTTGCAGCATCGACGAACTCGGCTGGTCTGAATGCGGTGGCAGGACGAGTTGCTGCAGAGGCTTAAGAAAATTGGCTAATTGTGCAAATGAGGGCCGTAAGTTCGGATCGCTGGCAATAATAATAGCATGGAAAAGAGTTCAACAGCATGACAAAAGGAATATCAATATTAACTTGTGTAGAAGAGTTTTGCAAGTGAAAGAAAATACACATGCAACTTACGTTTGCCAGCATTCCCAGATTATCCTTGCAACAGCGGGATCTACTTCCTTGGGTATTTCGAGTCGTCGATTCTGGAAACCGACTGCACCAACAACTTGCATAGGATTCATACCACTCCAAGGTAGTCTCAATGTAGCAAGTTCCCATAGAATGATTCCAAAGCTATAAACATCGCACCTGTGCATTTGAAGAACAAGCTATCATATCCTGTTATAATTTCAAGTTATCTCAGCCACATAGCAAAAAAAACAAAATATCCACTTAATCATGCTTAAATTCTCATATGTTTCCCAGCCCAGAATCTACTAGGAGTTCTTTGGCTAAAGAAACTTTGATATTGTTCTTCTTTCATCAATGCACCTTAGTCATCTTTCATGGGATTTTACTTTGGGAACATGTTTTTCCTCTCCCATTGAATTTTCAACATGGTTCTTAATTAGACAAATTGTTTTTTAAGAACTATTGGTCAAATTCACATTGCAGAAGACTAATAATTAACAATTGCAATCTTCTTAGAAAGCCCAACAATTACCAAATTACTTGCACACAAAGGTTGTCACGTTCTTTCCACTATTGTCGGCATTTTTAAGAGAAATAGATCCCATACCATTTACAACTAACCATCGACCTAGAATGCAATTTGATGCCATATGAGGGGATTTGATATACAGGATAGCATAGATTCCAAGCTCAAACGTGAATTGAAAATGAACTTGAGAACTACCACCATTACTCCAACTTACTTTTCATTTGAAGGCTCATTCCGGAGAACCTCTGGTGCCATCCACTCAGGCTAACAGATGGAAATCAAATGAGAGAGAATGATTTAACTCAGTTATATCTTGCATTTTAAAGAAAATCTGAAGAAAACATTTGAAGTAAAAGTCAACTTTCTCTTCTTCTCACCGTTCCTCCAGTTGATTTGGATGACAAAAATGTGTGGTGCTTCAGGCGCGACAACCCAAAATCTGATACCTACACAATGAAGAAATCATACCGCAGACAAGGCCGTTACAAATTCTAATATTCCTTACTATGTTTAAGTATCTAACAAACATATCATCCATAGGTATCACATATTGAACGACCCACATTCTTGCTAAAGTGGGACCTGGCTTGTTTAAAGCTTTTTCTTCGACCTCAAGTAGCCAAACTCAAACTTGCTGGGCAAATAAAAGCTGTCAAAGGAAGACAGAGACAAGTACCTCACATATTCTCATTCCTTATGGCAAAACTCAAGTTTGATACTCACGGTACCTTCATCTTCATGATGGTTTTTTCCTTCTTTTATTTATTTATTTATTTTGAGTGTGGATGAAGTAAACAAGATTTCTATTTTCTTTCTTTTTTAGGAGCAAAACTAAGAAACAAAACTTGTATTAAGAACGAAAGAACGAGGGAGCAGAACAGTCATAAACAAACAAGAATCCAAGCCAAAGAAAACATAAGAAGAAACATACAAACCACCAGGATTGCAGCTTTAGAAAAAGACACTATTAAATCCCCTCCAAAAAGAGCCATAAATAATTATCCAATTAAAATATCGAAATAAAAGCTGAGACGCTGGATTCCAAGCAAAAGAGATCGATAGAAAAATGAAGAGATATGACAACTAAGAACAATCTTTTCTGCCCATTAGATCTAAAATCAAATTCTGAAAGGGAGAGGAGATTTAACGTCTGAGAACCAACTCAAACACGTCCAGCCACACAAAACTTCAAACCACCAAAATAAAACATCCATATAATCTTTATAAAAAATAGAAGGATTCATAGAAACAACCAGCAACCTTCGAACTTCAAAATAAATAAACAATCGAAACTAAAAACGATCTGAAGGCAACCCAAAAAAGAAGAGCCCCAAAGCTTCTGCATTACCAAGATATTGATAGACAATCAAATAGTTAAACACAATTAGATCTTAATTAGTGGTGACTAATGAGTGGTTTCTTTGGGTGGTTGGTTTTTTAGTTATTTTGTGGAATATTTGATCAGAAAGGAATAAGCAAAAAAAATTGTCACTAATGGGTGATGGGAGGAAGCTTTGGCTGGAGCAGTGTATCATCTCTCTTTTGATTTACTTTTCCAAAAAAAAATTGTTCGCACACCTTTTCTTATTACCCCACAGTTTGTGCCCCTTTAGGTAAAAATTATTGTACTTTTCATTTCTTTGTTAGTCTCCCCGTTGTCTTCTGCACGTTCTCATTCACCTTAATGACATTTGTTTGGTCATTTAAAAGAAAAAAAATGGGTGACTTCAGATGTCAGTGAATAAGTCACAGAAGTAGTAATTAATAGAACCACAGACGTAAAGCACCAGCAGTAGCAAAGGTGTTATACCTTCACATTCCAGTTCTTATCAACTAAAAGATTCGGTGACTTCAGATCTCGGTGAACAATTGTTGGATGACTTGTATGCAAGCAATTCATGCCCTTAGCCTGCCGTTGTATAAAGAATTCAAAAGATGGTATTTGGCTCAAACATTAGTTGATAATATATTCGAAGTTAATCACATACCACATCAAGGGCCATTTTTATTCTGCGTTTTTCATCAATTTGACAATGTGGGCGATGAATGATCCGGTACAAGCTTCCTCTGGAGTTTAATTGCATCAAGAAAACTTGACAGTCAAAAAGAAGATAGATGCACATTTGGATTATCTAAAACATTCTTCTTTCTTTTTTTTTTTCTTTTCCTTTTCATGGGCGAGCAAGGGATGGGGATTAATCTATCGAGAAACTCAATTAAAATTGAACTCATACCTTGGAAGAAACTCGGTGACAATGGAAAGGTTAGGAGGACGAGTGACTGCACCCATAAAAAGAACAATATTTGGATGACGTAGCTGTCGCATTATCAGTACCTTGCATCACAAGAAATAATATAAGTCCACAGTCGAATATAACTTATTGAAGATACATACTCAAATCGCAAGTAACCCATTCATTGTAACTATTTTTTATGAAGTTGCATGTATCAAGTTCAAAGAAAAAAAAATTGACAACCATATGGAGCAACACCAAACTTCACAAAAAATATTGCATATATTTTCCCATTGGTCTTTATGCCGCAGTGCCGTGCCTCTAATACAGAATTAGAATCAGATAAAAAGTTGTCTAAACGGTGGGGATGTTGGATTCATTGGAGAGTGTTGTTAGTCTTACTGAAGAATTAAGGGAGGAGAAGGGATCAAGCTTGAAGGGGGCATCTGAATTGAGGAGTGAAGAAATGAGTTGGAGGCAAAACTCTAGTGTCACAGGGATTAAGAAGAGGGTGATACTTATGAATTTGTGATACAATGTTCGATATCATAATATCTATATAGATCCAAACCAAATTATCAATTTTCTAAATGATTTAATGTCTTAACAAAAAGACAATTTAATAATGCCTATGCATTTTACATACTTCACTCTCAAGATGTTCATGAGTGTTCAATACATGTTAATTGTGCTTAACAAGTATTCATTACATGCCCAACAAGTGTCGGACTTATATTCAATTTACTCTTTTATCATTGCTCGTCTTTGATATAGACTAATTGGGAATCTAACGTATAACTCCATTAGTATTTGGTTATTTGTTGTAAATTTCATGTATACCAATTTTTATATAAGTATCATGCATTAACAAAAATCAAAATATTTGTATGCAAATCATTACTGAGGCAAGAACTCAAGATGTCAATACAACTCAAAACAGTTTCATTATTTTTTGTAGATTTTTTACAAGAGAAATTAATAATACTTTTTTTTATAAAGTTATCCATTAAGGAGTCTACTTTTCTATGGAAGTAACTGCTCCACTTACTTCTCTTTTGAACTCAGCTAAAGCAGCGCCAGAAAAATCCTGGTCTAAGAATTTCTTCACCGCAACCTCCTGCAAATCCATCAATCAACATCAAGCTGTTAGCGTTAGAAAAGTCGATCACTGTATAACTTACATAGACGTGTATAAATTTAAAAAAGACCACAAGAGTAAGAGAGGAATTCGATAATTAATTTTTTTTATAATTTACCAAGGTAGGGCAGAGGAAGAAGGGAGAATATGATAAACAATTGAGCTAATAGAGAGATGGGGAAAGAATAAACATATATTTGCTTATAGACTTTTTTCCTCACAAGTAAGAAAGACACGGAGAGAACAGAGAGGTAAAACATAAAAGACAAGTGCTCATATAGTTGAAAGTTCAAAATTAAATATTCTATAAGAACCCAGAAATCTATTTCATTTATATTTGGGGATACGAGACAAGGATTAAACCTTTTTCATTTCCAGGTCATGCAATAAGTTAGCCTAACCAAACGGATTAACAAAAACCAGGTGGTAGTA
Source organism: Cucurbita pepo subsp. pepo (assembly GCF_057944985.1). Classification (NCBI taxonomy): domain Eukaryota; kingdom Viridiplantae; phylum Streptophyta; class Magnoliopsida; order Cucurbitales; family Cucurbitaceae; genus Cucurbita; species Cucurbita pepo. Next base: position 8,542,044 of record NC_141801.1, read on the forward strand.
GAGCACATCGTTCATTTTTGTGTAGGTGAAAGGCAGAGGGGCTCCACCATGACAAACCGACCTGGCCAGCAGAAGGGGAAACAATAAAGCTCTCCAAGACCTAAAGGCCTTTACAGAAGCAACTCTGAAAGGTTTTGTTCGACAAGTCATATATTGTGTAGGAAAGTTAGTTCCCACTCATGTAGGAAAGTTAGTCCCCACCCAAGCCATTCAAATTTCTTCTAGAAAGGGGAAGGATAAGGTGGCACCCTCGGAGTTCCGAACACAAGTTGGCATTGACGTTTTACAATTAGCTTTTTTTTTTTAGGAAACGAAAACCGTGTTAGAAAAGGCCAAACCAAGAGCCACAAAAGAACAGCCTAAGGGCTAGGGCTAGAGATAACCCCCACCAGAACACTAACAAATGAGCGTCTTCCACTCACTTATAATGAGGAGAAGGTTGCAATTATAAAAGAATTTAGGGTGGTTTGAGACCCACCGAGACACTGTTTCAACCCATTACCAAAAGAGGACAACTTATCTTTGAAGAGTCTTCGGTTTCTCTCCCCAAATACTCCCAAGAGACCTCTAGTTGCACAATTCCTAAGAATTTTAACCTTTCTTTAGAGATTCCAGCCGCCTAAGGCTTCAATCAACCGAACTTCAATTCTATCGGGGATACACCCTCAAACTCCAATTTCATTCATCACAAAATGTCACCCTTGTAGGCCATCAAACAATGTTTATATACTGACTGTTCATAATACATTGCAGCACGTGTGGGGGTGGTGGGTGTTAGAACCTACAACGTCTCATAAGAAGCAAGAAATGGCTTGTTAACCAATGTTAGCAAGATTTTTCAACTAATTTCAAATTGCTTTCCCTATAATTGATCCTTTTCTAGGGCAATCCCAGCTGATTGATCGACACCAAACCGTACTACCATTTTCTCTAACTCCTGTCATGCCATTTTCTCTAATTGATGTCTACTTGTTGAGTCTTCTACAAATTTTCAAGCCCAAAAGTGTGAAGTGTTGAAGGATTGATATAATTAAATTTATCGCAACCCATTATGTTAACCTTTTTGGGTTCGTTGGTAATTTAACAAATACATTATTCATACATGAGGTCATGCAATGTCACTTCTCTCCAATTTTCTTTTAAATGGAAACCAAATTTTTGGTTGATGATGAAAAAGTTATTAATGGCAAGGCCCAATGGTACTTTGTTTGAGGACACAGCTGTTATGGATGCAAATACAGTCACGCATCGACTAGAAATGGGAAAGATATTTAGTATAAAAATAAGGGCAACAACTTCAATGGTATGGCCTTTTGGGTAGAATGTAAAAGCAAAACCACACAACTTATGCCCAAATTAGATAATATCATCCATCTTTTGGAAAGACCCATTGTCCTAACAAGTGATCAAAGCTAAGTCCTATGTTCCAACTTTGACAATATCATTTCCTATCTTTTGGGTTCTATCAACCAAATTAATATTTGAGCCCATAATTAGTGCAATATACCCAATTAGTCCAAGCTTTTGGCTTTAATGATAGTTAAATAATTCGGCCACAATAATTCAAGGTTTAGTGCTAGTCAAATAATGTTAACATAATATGCGAGAATTTTATTATAACCAAAGAGTCACAAGTATCAACTTGGATCTGACAAGTTAATGCAGCTAAAAACAAAGTGAAAAATTGAATGTGCCGAGCTTAATAGTGGAGGACTGGCCACAGAATGCAATAACATAGAAGTAGAGTTAATATAACTCACTGTGCCATTCCAATCAGCATTGTAGACTTCTCCATATGAACCTATATATAGAAAACATGAAATTAAAAGAAGGAAAAATGAAGATCTCCAGGAAACTGAAGGTAAAGTATTTCAAACGTTTAAGTAATTACAAAAAGAGAGCAATTTATTAACAAGTTTTTGACTGTGGAATGAGGCAATAACTATTATATTTTCAACCTCTGCCTGTATAACGTGAGTGAGAGAGAAAGATTCTGATCAGCTATCGCGTACCTAGTCCAATCCTTTCACCGATAATGAGGTCCTCCCATTGTATTTCACATTGGCCTACATCCACATCGTCATAAACTTTCTCAAACCTATTCGAACTTGGATCAATTGATGGGCTGGGACTTCTCATATCCTTCGATATCAAATTGGTTCCAACAGATCTGTCATATGTGAACTTTCTACGATTATCAAATTTGATTAAACTATCGCATCCATCAACAGTATCAACATTTTTATCCTGCAAGTCTGTGCTTCCAGAATGTTCTCCATTCTGCTTTCTGTTCTGTTCATCAATCGAAGGCAAAATATTAGGCTCAATCATGGCAGATGTTGACCGAGAGTGCATATAAGGCCAAGAACTTCCAACTTCAGCACTTCTAATTGATACATTTGATTCAATGGATGTTCCTGAACCACAAAGGCCGACACTTTCTGAGACTGTAGAGTTGGCAGAAGAAGATGATGCCATATTATGATCATTATATCCACAATTAATTCTTGGAAGACGACCCTCCATATAATCGTACTCTTTTTTCTTGGGAACAGCATTGAATGCAACTCGATTTTTCCACAACGGTACAGGAGGATGCCCGATAGTAGGTTTCTGGAGCTCCTCAATTTTATTATCAGAGGATTTATTAAGAATGAAACTTTTTCCAGTTCCTTTTATCTGGAAAGGATTAAGATCTGCAAAAAGATTTTTGGGATCCTCGGAGCTTTGACCAAATGGAACTACATTGACATTCAGTCTAACATTACTATCACCTGAATGGACCCCTTTGTATCTAGAAGTCCCAGTACCTAACAAGAAAAGATTCTCCATTTAATCAGGACTTTTTCTAGCAGGTACTGCAGAAATAACATAAATGTCATCATATGCACCTGAGCTTGAGGGCACAGACTCTGTCCTTCCATAGCCCAGTTTCCCATCCACCAGTGAGCTGGCCTCTGCTTCATAGTTTTGACTGCTGCTTTCCTCAAGTGATGGTGTTGGTTTCGTGGAAGAAATTTCAACATCATTAGAGTAGTGGAGAGAAGAAATTTTGCTTACTTTAGGGTTGTAAGGCTTCAACATAGTAGTGTCCTTTGCATTTAATACGTCTGCTGGTATAAGCGTTCCAGGAGCTGCCATTAGATCAACCAAAAACTCCCTGAAAGCACAAACTACATGTTCATAACAATTCGTTTTGATATAAGTGTACATCCACTAAGTGAGCCTTTTAGGACCAGTTTGGTCTAGGGACAGATGGAGTGGCGTACAAATTAGAGAAAAATAATACGAACTACATTACCATAATAGTATATCATGCGAATGACTCTTTTTACCCAGTTACTAAAATTCAAACTCACCATTAATGATAAAAATGAAAGGAACAGAACAAGGATATACCTTTCATCCTCCAACTTTATGATGTTGACAGCATCTTCTTCAACACCAGTATAGTGACTACCTTTAACAAGCCTACAAGGCATCTTGATACCGTCAGCTAACACCTATATCCAGGGAAGAAAGGAGGTTCAAATAAAGTCAATAAAGCTTTGGCTCAAAAATAATTATAACAATAAAGCTTAAAATTATATATAAACGTATATATTACTAAAAACAGGTATGCTAAAAAATTATCACCCCAAGACAATTTTAGTTTCCCATGACCTTATTGAGGATTCTATAACCTTCTACTTCAGGGGTTAAAGAGAAAAGAAACTGAACTTTTTCTGGTTCTTTATATTGACAGTAAAACCACGTGCTTTATTACACTTGACAAGCCATCTCTCATAATATAGCTCTAACATAAACCACCATGATTCCTCTGATGCTAAAAATCTTCAATAAAGAATGATTGCATGATATTACAGATGTTTTAAGAGAGTTTTTTACAACCAACCTTGAAAAGCAATGCACGGTGTCTTGAGAGGCCAATATTAATGGAACCAATAGGCAACACACTTGTGTGAAGAGAAGTTCTTAACTCTGTGCTTCTTTCCATCCACCTAGCTAGCATAAAATTGGCGTCCTTTACAGGTCCGCCCATGTGTCCCATAACGAGCTCAGCAAGCCTCTGAACCAAAACTCTCACCTCAGTGCCAGGGCAATCTGCAATACATTGAGCAATTTGCACTAGCTCTTCTAGTGCAGAATCAACAGTCATATTGACCATTACAACTTCAAAGCCAGAACTACCAAAGCTTGCTTCAATATCAGATAGAGATGGAATTTTTCCTTGGACTGTTGAATCCGTAGAGAGGACATCATAAAACCCATTGACAACTTTTTCTTCATAGTCAAGGAGATTATATTCCTTAAAATGCAATAATATTAATATTAGATAAGGACTGAATAGTCCTACAGAGTAGAGTAACAAGAAAAATAATATCAAAGCAACGTGAAAAGGCAAACATCTAATAAGGCTGTGGAAATTCCAGCTCTACCAGTGTATATTTTACAATATATTGAAGCAGTAGCTACCTCCTGGATTGACTAGATAGTGTCGCTAAAATAAGGAGCAACTAGTATTCTTAAATATAAGTTTATTAAAACAATTCATTGCTCACATTTTGCTTGAAATCTGCTTCTTTAACACTTATCTAATATATTTGTTTCCAAAGGTGATATTTTCCCATGAACCAGACAACTCTGCAATTATGCAGGTGCCTGATGGTTTTTGTGCAAGATAATTTTTAAATTTCAGTTCTTGACATAGTTAGTCTAAACTAATAGAAACGACAGTCGTAATAAATCTATTCCTGATATGAATCATCTCAGACACGATGCAAATGCAGGGGAAAAAAGGATATACTGAATTCTTGGCTACAAAACTGATGCACCAGATGATGACAAAACGGAATCCCTCTCTTTCAACTCAATATGCTTATAGTGTAAAATTGATAAAAATGCAGCGGTAAAATACGACTACAAATGACCAGGTTTCGAGCACTTAGCCACAAAGCAGTAGGTTGCCTAGTACAATGGGATCAGATACATAACTATTGGCTATTAGAGCACAAAGCTTTAGTTTTCATCTCATTAGTTTTGTTCAATTTATCGAAAAAGAAAACTTGGTCGAATGAACTCCCAAAAAAGCAAGAAGCTCACCCAATACTGCCGCGAAAGCGCCTCGGCAGCATCTACTTGGTCCCTGGAAGTGGAATCAATCCGATGATTTCCCAAGCTCAAAAGCGTTGCAGCTCGAATTTGATCCTTCTCCGGATCATCCCGGAAGTCGGAATTCGAGGCGCTAATAGCTAGGGCCAGCTGAACCTGAAACTCTTCCTCTGAAGAAAAGTAGTCAGACCGATTAGGAGCTACCGAAACCGAAGCCGTGCTTCCGCCCCCTGGGGGAGTGGTTACCAGCGACGGCGACGGCGACGGCGACGACGAAGGACTCGACGGAGAGTTGCCGGAAATCTGCCCTGGAGCAGTTGCAGGACGATTATCTGACGACGACGCTGCTCCAGGCAACGGATTCTCATTGGGCCGATTCGGCTCGTGATTGCTTCCAATATGAAACTTCTTGAAAATATGTTTCATCCCTTCCTTCTCCTATCTCTCTTTCCCCCACTCTCCCTCCGTTTCCTTCACTTTCCTCACTTCCCCTCGCTTTCTTGGACACTCTCACTCACTCCCCAGTTCAATCGACTTCAAATTCTCTCTCTAAAACCACCGATCCTCCTTCTCTCTTCCTTCATAATCGCTTCTAAATTCTCTCTCTGTTTGCTGCTGCTTTTCTTGGTTAGGACGGTCAAGAGGAAAATGGTTGGGAGGGAAGATGAACTTACGCGTGAAGGAAAAATACACACCAACAGTCGTCTTTCTGGACAACCTCCTCCTTATATATGGAGGTGTAAGAAACCGAAGACCGACCCGGCTCTAATTGATTCGGTAAAAGTTAATTCAGGCCGAACCGAACCGAACCGAACCGAACCGAAGTGCTCAAAGAGCCACACATATATGTACAAAAGCTTTGAATTGGATTCACGTTTACACTAACGAACATAAGAACCTACTTAATACTATGGAACTCACAGACTACCAATATGTTGCATGCATGGACAACACTTTAGTCACGAACGGTCTATCTTGACAAGGTAACTCAAGAAAAACATTTATACTAACTAACCAGCTCTAGTGCCTACATCTAGTGCCTACGTGAGTCATTCCTGCAATATCAAGTAACATAAGAGGTTAGGCGTCTCTCTAATGAAGTTAGACATTCCCAACACAATGCCTCGCGACTAGCTCTAGTGCCTACATGAGTCATTCCTGCAATATCAAGTAACATAAGAGGTTAGGCGTCTCTCTAATGAAGTTAGGCATTCCCAACACAATACCTCACGACCAGCTCTAGTGCCTACGTGAGTCATTCCTGCAATATCAAGTAACATAAGAGGTTAGGCGTCTCTCTAGTGAAGTTAGGCATTCCCAACACAATACCTCATGAAAAATATTTTGAGAAAATATATACGAGAGTGACCCCAAGGCTAAACCTGTTAGTTGAACACAGCTCTCCACAAATAGTATGATATTGTTCACTTTGAGCATAAGCTCTCGTGGCTTTGCTTTGAGCTTCCCTAAAATGCCTCAGACCAATGGAGATAGTAGTACGCACGACTCTCCACAATAGTACCAATGGAGATAATAATACGCATGACTAAGTTTAGGGCATGACTCTAACACCATGTTAACTCTCGTGGCTTTGCTTCGGGCTTCCCAAAAGGCCTCACACCAATGGAGATAGTATTCCTTGATTATAAATCCATGATCATTCACTAAATTAGCCGACATGGGACTTTCATCATTTAACAAAACCAACTATGTTACTAATCTGGGTCGGTAGGCAAAACACCATTAGAAATTAGTTGGTGACCCTTGAGCAAAAGTATATCTATTACACGTAGCATATCGTTGAAATATACACAATATGAAGGAAAATGTAATCGTCACAAGCAATCTAAACGAACTAAGGAATAAATATACATATGACTAAATTCTCAACAACGACTTTGCTAAGGACTAAATTCATACTCACATTTGCATTCCAAGATTTCACATATATTTTATGCAAATTTGACGAACTTAATAATAATATTTAAATTTAAACTAATTTAGTTGTTTAAAATTTATGCTTTTAATTACATATAAATCGATAATTGAAATTTAGTTGTTATTATTATTATTATTTTTAATTTGTTTATTATTTTAGGAGTTGGGTTATACGAGTTGGGCTTAAAACAGAAAAGCCCACACGTATGGGCTTCAGGTCCAAAGGCATTTCAGTTCGCACGTGTCAATCTCACGTGCAAAAGTCTCTCTCCCCTACAGTGCTTCTCCGTCTTTCACCGTTTTCACCTGCTTGCCATTTCTCGGTAGAGATCTATTGTTCTCCCTTTCGTGAATTACTTCATCCGATCTCATAGCACGTTTGATCTCTAGCAGTTCGCTTTGAAATGATACAACCTGCATTTGGTCACTGATAGATTCACACTCCGTAGCTTTTGTCATGGCTTTCATGGCTGTTCTGGAATCTGATCTTCGCGCACTGTCCGTTGAAGCTCGCCGCCGTCACCCGGCCGTCAAAGATGGAGCTGAGCACGCTATTTTAAAGGTCCAACTTCATTATTGCTCTTATACGAAGTGTGAACTGTGGGTTTAATTGGCATCATGGTAGAGGTGTTATTGTATACGTTGATGTTCAATCTTAATAGCTAATTGGAACCCGTTTGAGTTGAAATTCTTGTTTGTAACGCTATAATTTGCTGCTGCTTGGTTGCTGTGTAATGAAGGACATAAAGAAATGAAGAGTGTTAAATTCTTGTTCCGATAATATTTTGTTCTCTGTGTTTGTGGGTGTGGGTTCGGGGCTAGTTTCTAGAGAAATGGGCCTTTTCTTCAGTTTCTCATGCTGCAAGACAAACTTCAACTTCTTTTTGGTTGAATGAAATTCCTTGCCAGTGGGTTGCATGAAGTATGGATGCTGCAACAAAATTGTTTATCTATGCTTCGAGATATTAGACTGTAGCGAATTTGGTTGCAGAGTGTTGGATATGTCCTGCATTTGACATTCATGTTCTTCATATATATATATTTTTTTTGTTGATGTGCAGCTTCGATCGATGATGAGTCCCAGTGATATTGCAGAAAATGAAGACATTTTACGAATTTTTTTGCTGGCATGCGAAGCCAAAACTATAAAATTGAGTGTCATTGGACTTTCGTCTCTACAAAAGCTCATATCTCATGATGCAGTCAGTCCTTCTGCCTTGAAAGAAATACTCTCCACCCTGAAAGATGTAAGTTTTTAATAGTAGGCACGGTGTACTGCTTTTAAGTGTTAAGAGAAATTACAAATTTCATTGGCTTAATTTGATCGACTACTTTTGTTACAGTAAGGTCTAAATACTGCTAATTGTGTTTTAAAAAACGTTTGTTTGGGTTGATCAGCTACCTTTCTTATGTTAAGCTAGTTCCAGTTAGCTTTATGATTTTTGATAACAAAATCTAAGTCTGCAGTTAACTAATACCAATTGAAACATAAGTTGCTTTTACTCTTCTGGCACCCAAAGAGTTGTTCTCTTCTCTTTGCGCTAGTGGTTCCTGGTTCTCATCCAATTGATACGTAAGTAGCCAATGATAAATAACCCAGACTTTGAGGTTATATTCCATTTTTTCTTTTGATAAGCCATCCCTACCCCCGTCCCATCTTGATAACACACCTAATTCATATTTGCGTTAGTTTTATTATTTTTTATTCTTTTATTTCTCTAATATCTCTCTCAATTGAAGATTGGAGCATTGAACCACTTCCATTCGTTTTTATCAATCAATGGAAAAATCACCTATAGATAGTTTGTTTGAATGCTCAAACAAAAGTTTACGCCTAAGAAAGGGATGGAGATGTGTGTGAAAGTTGATGATAACTATTGTGGATTTATTCCAACGTGGTAGATACAAAAAGGAATGAGAAAGTGATTCAAGTAGATAATGTTACGTTAATGCAATAACACTAGTGGGCCATATGGGTTGCTCATGTTCTGTTATTTCTTTTGTTCACTCCCTTGTTGGAGTTTGTTTCCTTGTTTCTTTGAGTATTAGCCACTTTTCATTATTTCAATAAATTTTTTTTGTATCTTGTTAGAAAACTTAAGTTTAATGAGCAACTTAATCCATTTTTGTGGGGAAGATTACGGAGCCGCAATTAGATTCCAATCTTGCAAAGAACCTTTGTCCGGTAGACAATAGGACTTTTCATTAGAGGCAGATTTTAATTGTCAAGAGATGGACGACTGCTGCCTGATACTGCAAATGGATTGGATAAATGATAGTTTGTTTCCTAAATCCCAATAATTTTGAATCTTCAAATCTAGATAGACAACTTAATGAAGGATAGGCTGTGGGAGGAGAAATAGGCTTGCTTTCCTTGGCACATTTTTTATGGGTCAATGTATCTTTGATGGTTCATAGTTGGCCAATTTCAGGTTCTTGTAATTTTGTTAGTCAAACCTTTCTTTGAATTGTAATTGATGACATGTGATGGATAATTTATTTTTAAATCATCAGTTTAATATATTTTTGATGAAATTTTTGTTTATAAAAAAATTCCTCATTTTCCATCGGAAGACTGAGTGTGAAGATCCATGCCTCACGAGGTCTTTGGCAGGGGGATTCACTATCCCCTTTCCTTTTCATATTGGTAATGGATTGTCTTAGTCACTTACTCACCAAAGCTGAATACAAAGGATAGATAAAGGGATTTCAGGTCAGCTTGCGGATGATACAATCGTCTTCTCTGATTTGTCAGATGTCTCATCCATAAAAAAAACATCATTAAGGCGGTAAAAACCTTTGAAAGATTCTCAGGACAAAACATCAATCTATAAAAAATAGAGATTTGGGCATCAATGTTAGCACATAGATTATTGAAGACGTTGCCAGCAGATATGGTTGGAAAAGGGCGAATGGCCGAATATGTACCTAGGATTACCCTTAATTGGGAACCACAAATCCTTCTCCTTCTGGAAGACTATTATTGAAAAAATAGAAAGAAGGTTATCAGCATGGTCATCCTTTTATACTTCTAAGAGCGAAAGGCTCACCCTAATACAAGTCACACTATCCAACCTTCCCACGTTACATGTCTCTATTCAAAATGCCACAAAAGGTGGCTATGAATATAAAAAGACTATTAAGAAACTATTTGTGAAAAGATGACCTACATCTTGTTTGATGGAATATCATAATCCTACTAGTAAACAAGGGAGGACTTGGCCTATTTTCGATGAAGGAGAAGAACAAAGCTCTCATCACCAAATGGATATGGATACATTATCATGGAGACAACGCCTTGTGGAGAAAACTTATAAAGGCTAAGTATACTCCTACATCATGTACAAATCAACCCCCTCCATCTTCTGCAAAGGAGCCATGGAAGTACATAAAAAAGCACCAAACCCTCATCACCAACGCATTTGCCACAGAGTGAGTGATGGTGGAAGCACATCTTTATGGATTGACTATTTAATTGAAAACACCATGCTAGCCTTACAATATCCACTTATGTATAGATCCTATCATAGCAGAACGGCCACAATCAAAGAAAGATGGAATGATGTCAACAAATTTGCAGACCTGAAGCTTGGTAGGAACCTAAAGGATAACAAAGCTACGAAAATGGGTCGAATTAAGCGTCGACTTTGCCCCAATTGTATTGTCAAAAGAAGCTGGCTTATTGAAATGGCTTCCCAGTGTTGATAGGGTCTTCTCTACAAAATCTTTGATGATGGACATAGGGAAAAAGTACAAGTAATAAACCCCATGCTAGCAAAGGCAATATGGAAAGCAAATCACCCTAAAAAGGTGAAGTTTTTCCTATGGAAAATAACGCACAAAGGCATTAAAGTGAAACTTACAAAAAAAGAATGCCCTACATTTCTCTATTTCTAAGTTGGTGCTCATTATGCAAGAAAGACTACAAATTACAAAACCACTTATTTATGTAATGTACAAATGCTCAAAATTTCTGGACAAGGATTCTCAATATCTTCTGTTGACGTCTCACTTTTCCTAGAAAGGTAAAAGATTTATTGGATAGGGCTTTAATGTTCCACCCATTCAAGAATGTAAAAGCCTTCCATGGAAAAATATCATTACTGCTTTCATTCGGAATCTATAGAAAGTAGGAAATCAAAGAGTATTCACAGAAAAGTCATATATGAAGCTCTTTGACAATGTTGCTTACCATGCTATTTCGTGGTGTAAATTGTTCAACACTTTTGCTTCCTAAGTCATACGTCCATCATAGTAAATTGATTTTTTTTTTTTTTTTTTTTTTTTTTTTTTTTTTTTTTTTTTTTTTTTTTTTTTGTAAACATCATGGATAACACATCCCTTTTGTAAAATTCAAACCTTAATGAAATTGTCTCTTACCAAAAAAAGAAAAAAAAAAGAATCCTATTTTATAGTGGGGGACTGTTTAGGTCCCTAGGTTTGGAGGATCTGGATAGATGGAATAGGTTTGTGGGAAGGGTGGACGGAATAGATTAGTGGGAAGAGTTTTAGAGTGTTACACGCTTCAATTCTATTCTTTATCACCTACTTTATATTTCTCATTTCATTTTTTTAATACATGAAACAAAATTTTTGATTAACGTAATGAAATGATACAAGCTCCAGGAAGGGTGAAAAATGAAGTAGTAAATAAAAGTGAAACATAATGAAAATTACGACAAGGAGACAAAAGCATTCTAGCTAAGACATATCTTGTAAAGAGAAATCAATGTAAGACTTAGATAGAGAACACCATGAAGAAGTCTTGAGGCGAGCAGATTTGAAACGATCTAACCAAGGAAGACACTTGTTATGAAAAATCCTTTGATTCCTTTCAAACCACAATTAAAAAAGGAGAGCTTTAATGAAGATAAAAAAAAAAAAAAAACGAGAACAACTTAAGCCAACAATGCCTAAAATAAGGACAGGTGCATCTGGGAGTTTCTGATAAGAAATGGTCAAGAATATATATGTATATAGTTTCAATTTCACAAAATGATTAAAGAGTTTCCAATTGAAGAGTACAAATTTGAGATAAAAAACCAATGAAGGAAACTTGTATTTTTCGATCCCCGCTTTTAAGCATTGAAACTTGCACTCCTTTCCAAACAAATTTCTCTTCTCTGCCGAATATAATTGCATCAACTCACCCTTTAAAACAGATCTAATTTCAAGCTCATGAGAATATAGCTCATTTTTTCTCCGAGTTAGCATCAAAATGGGCAATTTTGATATAAGGCTTTTTTTGTGTATTCTCTTTTCTTCATGTACTGCAAACCAAACTTCTATAACAACTTTCAAATTTCTCAGCTTGGAAGCTATCGCAAAACCAACTCAACCATAAGAACGATTGTTAAGAAGAAACAACCATGACTTCAATGGAAAAATGGAAGCCTATTGGTTAGCATCATGGAGAATTTAATTTTCTTGTGCTCAATTGGTGTACAAATTCATCTTTTGCGCTTTCACTTAGAGAAATCAAAAAATATACAAGAGTTCAGAAAAAAAGTCCCAACAAAAAAGGGGACTGACCTTAACTACAGAAAAGGACTCTAATTCTGAAGAATCAGACCAAACTCATTATACAAAAAGGTGTAGTGATCAATATCTATAAAGAGACGTTAAACTTAGCCACCTCCTAAACTTCCTTACCCATTCTCTCAATCTCTTTAAAAGTTTTATTATTTTTCTCAATCTAAGTGTCCCACAAAAAAGAAAAGAAATTAACTTGCCACAAAGCTTTGTCCTTCTCTCTAAAGGGAGGATTCATAAGTACCTCCTCCAATTGCCTTCTCTATTTTGAGCCCAATGAACAAAGAACGATACCAACCAACGACTCCAAAGGTAGTGAGCAGATTGACAATCCAAAAACAAATGATTAAGGTCCTTCTCATGCCTCCTACAAAGTATGCACCATTGTGATATGAAATGTAGGAACAATGCCTTTGAATACAATCCATGGTGTTAACTTCTCCACATAAAACCTGCCATGCAAGCACCTTAACTTCGGAATTTTAACCTTCAGAGCAAGGAAAAAGCACAGGGGGAGAAGGGGTAGACAAGATCTAAAAGAATGAATGGCAAGATAATCCCCTAGAAGGATTAGGGGGCCAAATCTTAACAGCGCTGCTGTTATCCTCCCTATAGTGTAAAAATTCATCTTACTTCCACAAGTATCGTTTTTCTTGGAAAGATATCTCTTCAGTTTCCCTCCTTATTCTAGGTTGTTAAGTGCTCTATTGGGTTGATTCTCATACCTATTTTTGGGAGGTTTGATGGATGTGGAGATTTTTTTGAACAAGAAACAAATTTGAATTGATAGATGAAGAAAATACAAGATGCTTGTCGAAACAACCTCCTAACAGGAGAAAAAGAAAAAAAACCAAAAGTTGCCCCTTTTTGCCCATTTGTACCACCTCTCGACTATGAAATCACTCTATGTGGTCTCTATTTTGCTGTCTTCTGGCGAGTTTTCTTCTTCTGGTTTTGAGTTTTATTGCTTCCTCTCGATAGGGTGTTGTTGGAGGTTTCTACTGTTTACTTTTGAGGGACATTCATATTCACTGAGGGAGAGGGATGTTTGTACCTGTATCCTTTGCTTATCACAAGCCCTTCTTCTGGTTCATTCTTCTATCCTTTGACTGTGCCTTTGCTTCCCCTTGTTGCCCCACCATTTTCCTCAATCTGTCAAGTTAAGATTCCTAAGAAGGCAAAGTTCTTTGCTTGACAAGCCTTACATGGAAAAGCCAATACTTTATACAACGAGCTTAAACACTTTTTGGTGCTCTCTTTGTAGAGGTGCTTTGAAGGACCTTGACCTTATCCTATGAAATTGCCACTTTGTTTAGTCAATTTGGTCCAAGTTCTTGGATGTTTATAGTGTCTCATTGGCGTGGAGTAAGAACTATGGGACTATGATTGAGGAGGTTCTGTTGAATCCTCCTTCATGAGAGAAGGCCGAAATCCTTTGACCAACTTTTTTTTAACTATGTATTTAAGAAATTTGGCTTGTTCTTTTGGATTGGAGCCCTTGTAGCTTGTTGGATTTTCAGAGGGGATGACAGAGTTTGAGGGGGAGTTGTTGGAGTGTCTTGACTAGGGGTTCAATGTCTAAGGATTTTTGTAGTGTTATCAATTAAGTTTATTCTTTTGGATTGGAGCCCTTGTAGCTTGTTGGGTTTTTTTTTTGTATGTCATTGTCTTTCTTTTTTTTTTTTTTTTTTTTTTTTTTTTTTTTTTTTATATTTATAAATAAGTGTTATAGTACATAAGGGGATTGGAGCCCCTGCTTGTAGTTTGTTGGTTTTTTTTGTATGTCATTGTCTTTTTTTGTTTTTTGTAAATAAAATAAGTGTTATAGTATATAATAAGTGGATTTAGAAGCTTATTAGTCTTTTGTCCTTTATTATAATTTTACTGTTATTAGTCTAGAGCTTCCACATATGCCTATATATATATATTTAGCCCTATTGTATAGAATGTGATGTGATTCTCTCATATTTTGGCCTCATAGTAACATGATATCAGAGCACTACGTCTTTTCTAGGTAACTAGGGTTTTGTGAGTCATTAGGAGGGATTTGTGAACATTAGGGTTTGAGGTATGGGACACCTTGTTGGAGAGTTTTGTCTTTTATCTTGGGTTTTGTGTATCATCACTGCGTAGCCCAATCGATGATCAACAAGGATCCAAAATTTGACAGGAAAAGTACCAGCGCGTGCGCCACACGTGTTGCTAGAAGAATCTTTCATCCGTATGCATGGTCAAAATTTTCTCTGGTTTTGTGGCTAACCATTTCACACTACTCCCGACTTGTTTGTGTGGTTATCTTGGTCCTAATCGCATCGAGTTAGAAGTTGGTTCGGAAAAGAACTAAAGTTTTTTTTTTATTGGGAACTTCATTCATATAAGATTTTTTAGAAGTTGTGCCTTGGTTGGAAGGTTCTACATTTATCATTAACCTATGGCCAAACAATAGCTCACAGTGATGTCTAATGTGGTATAATCGCAGACTCAATCATTCCATGATTCGTCTAAGAAGCCATTTGTTAATTGCATAATCGAGTTTGCTCAAATTCAACATTATCAGAAATCATTGAAAGCATCTTCTTCATCATTCTCGATTACTCCTATTACAACTATAGTCAAGTAACACGAATCATTGTCTTCTTTCATCCTCTACTAAGTAGGTCATAAACTCTAATACTACCAGTCATATGACAGGTAATCCCAATTTGTTTTTCACTCTTTCACCATCTACATCCCTTGCCAATGGTACTTGGCAGATGGAACAAAATTGTTTGTTCTTGGATCTGACATGGTAAATTTAACCCCATCTCTTTCTTTTGTCCTTTTTTGAAGGTCACAAGATTAATCGAGGTAAGAGTACTGTCTTGGGTATTTATTGTGATTCGTCTAAGTTGAATAGATGGGCAGCTATGGTGGGTGTGAGGTCATGCTCTTGTATACTCTTTCATTTTTCTCAATAACAACTTGGTTTCTTCTTAAAAGAACTATACTTTATCCTCTTTGTTGGCCAATTGGTGGTATTTTCTTGTAGTTTTTTTTTTTTTTTTTTTTTTTTTTTTTTTTTTTTTTTTTTTTTTTTGTATAGGAAATAAGAACCATTGATATGTGAAATAGATTACAAAAGGAACTCCTATCTTTGAATAATTGCAAAAAAATACTGCCCATGGGTCATGAGGTGTGATGAGCTATAATTATAAAAGGGAGGAGAAAGTTTACTCCAAGGCAAAGCAAGAAAAAAGGTAGACTCAATAAAATAATGAATTCTTTTTTACTTATTTGTGAAGACATGAGCGTTTTTTCTGACCATAAGTTCCAGTTAAAAGCATAGATGAAGTTGCACCAGAGGATTTTGTAGCCTCATTCATCTAGAATTTTTTTCCCTCTCATTTTGTATTATTTCATTATTTTATCTTGATGGAGAATATTTTGAATAATATGAGTTTGATTCTGCCCTTGACATGTCAAGTTAAACGCAACAATGGATTTTCATATCATTCTAATTTAAATTTCCTTTTTTTGCAGCACGCTGAAATATCAGATGAGACTGTTCAGTTAAAGACACTTCAAACTATACTAATAATTTTTCAATCCCGATTACATCCTGAAAGTGAGGTAATGATCATTTAGAAAACTTTATCGCCATAAGATGATCATTGTGCAAGAAATAGTACATCTTTAAAAAAATGGACAGCTGAATAGATTTTACTTCTTTTGTTTATTTTTTGTTGATGAGATCTTATTTTAGAGTGCGTGGTTCTTAGAAATTCAAATTATGTATGTGATCACTGTTCACATAATGTGGGGCTCTTCTAACTTTGTCAGGGGATTCTTCTATAAACCTGAGAAGAAGGGATCCACCTTTGGGCCCCAATCCTTCCGAGAGGTTTTCTTGTAGATTTTTTCTTCTTTAAATGATTTGATTTTTTTTTTCTCAAACGGCATGGAGATAAACCTTGGCATCAGAATTCTTTCAAATTCTCATACTTAAGATTTTCTTGAGGTTTTTGGTGGCTTAAAATCGGGTGTAGTTCCTATGAAGGAGGACATTCTTATGCATCCACCATTTCAGGATAAGGGTTGGTTCTTGTGGTGCACGAGCTTTTTTGCTGTTTTGTGAGGTCTGTTGGTTGTGAGAAGTAATAGGATATGATCTTTTAAAGAGATCGAGATATTATGAGAGGAGGTTTAGCCTCTAGCCAATTTTCATGCATATCTTTCGGTGTTAGCTTCTAAGAATTTTGTATTTAGGTCTTATCATTTTAAATTAGAGGTCATTTTTTGTATACTTATTTTTGATCTAGTGGTTCATTTTGTTGGGTTGTCTTTAAGGACAACCCTTTACATCCTTTAATTTTTGTCAATGAAAGCTTGATTGTGGAAAATTGCAAAAACCACCCCTTAAGTATAGAGGTTGTTGCACCATTCGAACTTTTAATTTAAATAGTTAAGCCCTAGAACTTGCACAATTGTTAAAATTGGGCTCTAAAACTTACACAATTACAAAAATTGGACTCTCAAACTTTTAATTGTAAAAATTAAATCTAACTAACCTAATTGTTAAAATTAGGTGTTTTTTTTTTTTTTTTTTTGTAAAAAATGTTATTATTATTTTTTCCCATTGGTTCTGTTACCATCCATTATCTTCTCCAATGCAATCCACTATTTTTGATTGAGGAAGGGGTTTTAGTTGAGGGAGATGAGGATATAGGAGGCAGTGGTGAATCACTACAAGTACTAGGGGTGGTCGGAGGTTCAAGAGAAAGTTCTGACAGTGCATGTAGGTGTATTGAATTGATTCGACCAATCCAACGTCAAAGAACAGTACGCCGTGATGGTGTTGAAGTGGACAAGGAGGTTTTGTGAGATTAGAGATGATTGGTAGAGAGAGGAAACTCCAAGGCTTTGTTTGGGAAGAAGATGAACATAGGAAAAAGATGGATATGTGGGCAAAGGCAAAATGATTGTTGGGGAGAGATGAAAACACCATTGGAGTAGCTGAGAGTGAAAGGCTTCAATCTGTGTGATCCACGAGAGGGCAGTGAAAAAAATGAAGATTTTGCTTCAGTTGTCTATATGTCTTTCCCTTGCCTTCCTTTTAAACTTTTGGACCAGGATTCAAAGAATCTTTTCACAAGCGCTCCACTTTCACCAGATGATCGCACCTTGTGGAGTGCAAATGTTGATCCTCAAAGAGATAGAAAGGAGAGGATGAATGGAAAAAAAAGAACAATGTTTACAAAAGGAGAGAAGATGAACAATTGTGTCAGTTAAAGGGTTTAATAGATGAACAATTGTGTCAGTTAAAGGGTTTAATTTTTGAAATTAAAAGTTTGAGGGTCCCTTTTTACCACTGTTTATGGTAAGTCAATGGGTTTAATTTTTACAATTAAAAGTTTCATAGTCCAATTTTTGCAATTAAAAGCTTGATAGTCCAATTTTTACAATTGTTTAAGTTTGAGGGCCTAATTTTAGCATTTGTGTTAGTTTGAAGGTTTCATTTTTACCATTAAAAGTTTGAGGGGTGCAATTGCAACAACCACCATACTTTAAGGGTGGTTTTTACCATTTGCTCATAATTTTTTAGAATACTGAAACGAGGCAAGCAGATTTTAGAGAGTTTAAAAGCAATTAAAAAACTGAAACGAGGCAAGCAGATTTTAGAGAGTTTAAAAGCAATTACTAATGATGGACGATGTTGGAATTTATGACCCTGTGTTTCTTATGCATCAGATTTCTTTGAACTTCTTGCGGCGAGGTTTATAAATTAAAGAACATATTTCTTTGAATACAGTGTTTCAATTATACTCTTTATGTAACGATCCTATTTTTCGATACCTCAAATCACAGGTCGCCACATACACTCAAGGGTAAAAGAGCAGTAAATTTTCTTTTGTAAAACGAGAGACTCAAGGAATTTAAAATTTAAATATGCATTCAAAATCGACATCTAAGTAGTTTTAAGGTAATATCTGCAGAGTCGAATCAAAACACTTTTACATAAGTTTCGAGAAGAAGCTTTAATATACTAGTAAAAAAGACAAGAAGGAAGAAACTCAATCTAAAATGCCCCCTTTGTAGCTTCACGACTCTGCACGCTCCCGCCATCAGCATTGGTCTACACTCTATCTGGAAAAAAAAAAAAAAAAGAAGATAATATGGAATGAGTAAAAATACTCATTAAGCAACCTACTTGTAGGCTATTGTCGGACTTAATCCTATACACAGAAGCTATGTGCTCATAGCTATTTTTAACGATTGCCCAAACTGTGGCTAAACGGTTATACCAAACTTGGTCGATCACTGTAGAACTACCCTCAGCATATCTCCTTTAAGGAGTACTCAATCCCTCTTAGGATCACAACTTAGGGGTTTTCTGTTTTCTTGGCTCTAGGTTTCACGTATGTCTAGGTCCTTCATCGGCCTTGCGCGAGGAGCGCCTCGAGTCACTATGGCCCATGAAAAAGGCCCTAAGGTAATACTTGTCGGTATGGAGGAGCCCTTTTCGCTCTAAATGGTGACCGTACTCCATACCTATCTACCTACTGAGCTCTAATAGTGGATTCTCCCTTATGGTGTCAGACAACATCTACCTGTTTCTAAGATGAGTAAACTGCCTGTCACTACGCCCATTCTAGGCTAGAATAGTAACTACCTGCTCATGTACCCTTAGCGGGTTAGACCAGTAAAACTACATGTCACCATGCCCTTTCTAGGCTGGGACAGCAAACTACCGGCTCATGTACCCTTATCAGGTTAGAACAGTAAAACTACCTGTCTTAGGAACAGTAATTGTCTGTTACTTTGCATTTTCAGGCTATAACAGTAAACTACTTGTCACTATGCCCTCTTAGGCTGGAACAGTAAAACTACCTATCACTATGCCACTCGAGCTGGATCAGTACAAAGGCCCTCCCTCCCCACTAGGCACCACCGATATGAATGGTAGTAGTATACTCTCTATGGCTACCGATATCCTCTATGGGTGACAACTAAGCCATGTGTAACAAGTAGACCTTAAACTCTGTTGGTTAGTTCACAAAGAGGGGTTGCACCCTATCTGTCCCTACAAGGTACCTAGTCAACCCAAGGAGGCTATGGAACTCATGACGAGGTGCTAGGACCAAAATACGCGAAACAGTAACTCATAGTCTATGGAAATCATAACTAGCACTTATGGCACATAACGATAGTCCAACTCATGACTAGACAGTAATGGGCTATCCAAACTCTAAATCATGCATAATAACGTATAAAGGCATACAACATGCTCGCCATGCTCATTACGTGATAAAAATCCAACCTCAACATTCTAGAAAGCATAAAAGCCTAATGATTTATCAGAGTTCATAAATCATGCGTGCGGTAACTATAAATAGAACTAAGTGGTAACTGTTCACATTATCTAAGCACAATTTTCATGAAACTAGGTTAAACTAGGCTCCTAAACATAATACTCAATCATTGCCCTCAATCCTAATCGACTCCTACTAGTATTTCTTAAAAACTTGCTCCATATGGTTACTTACTTGATTGTAGACTTGGGATATTCTAAATTTCTCCAAAATTCCTCAATATGCCCTAAATTAAGTCAAAAGAATAAAACTGGTTAAAAAGGTTAGCTTCAAATTTGTTGAAGAGAAGGTTGAGAAACTAATCGTTGACTGTGTGGTCATTTTCTCCAACCTGCGTGCGTGCCATTCTGCTTTCCTTCCTTTTTTATTATTTTGAAAAAAAATCTTTTATTTATTTTCTTAAATTCTAGGCGTTACACTTTAGGCCTCCATTTTCCTTGTTTTGTAAGCTAAAATATGTTTTTGCCTATACTTCTAAATTCATCATCACTTAATACATTTTTTAAATGAAGACCAGACTTTCGTTAAGAAAAATGAAAAAGAATACAAAAGTTGCTAACAAATGAATGAACTTGTATTTGCATCATTTGTTCTTGTGCATTTTTACCGATTGTCAACTTCTAGCATTAAAAATAAGCTTGAATCTCACCGAAGTTGATGAATTTAAGCTAGAAATAGTCGTTTGAAAGTGCCTGGAAGCATGGGCTTGTGACTTGAGTGGGGGCACAAAGAGAGTTTGGAAGATTTCGGAGTAGGATGGACTAACAGGTTTGGGAGCTTTGTTCGGTTGGCTGTGATTTCCTTATAGTGGGTGACCAAGCAGAGGGAAATTTTTTCTTGCCATTCATGCATAAAAAAATAGAATACTCACGAATGAACTACACCACAACTTGCTTTTACTGGAAGATTCTTTAGTTGCTGAAAATAAAAAATCGTCATCTTATTGCTATTGTAACCTTTATCACGGTAGCCAAAATTTTTCACTTGTATAACTGCAGGAAAATATGGCTCAAGCTCTTGGCATCTGTATTCGGCTTTTAGAAAACAACAGATCTTCTGACAGTGTTCGAAAGTATGTCATTGAATTTACACGCATGATGTCCTTGTCTAATATGATTATTATTCATCAGCTACTTGCTATTTTCCCTCTTTATCTAACAAAACACTTTTCATTCGAGTGTGTACAGTACTGCAGCTGCTACCTTTAGGCAAGCAGTAGCTCTAATTTTTGATCATGTAATTTTTGCTGAGTCGCTTCCGGCGGGAAAGTTTGGTACTGGAAGTCTAACCTCTCGAACCATGGTTACTGCTGATGTTGATCATAACATCAATAGCTCAGAGTATGCTTGTCTTTTGATTGACATCACTTTACTCCCATAGTTCACAGCTTTCTATGAATGATTAGTAGCTTTCTACGAATGACTAATGTTGAGTTATGCTATTTGAATTTTATTTAATGTGCAACTATTGAAGTCTTTTTTTTCTGCAGCACCTGTTTATGTAACTTCGAAATAAGGAAAACAGTTATCACCCTCTGATCTCATACTTCATTGGGAGAATATCCGGCTGTCTCATTTTTTTATTTATATTCTTTATTTTGGATTAAAGCGGAGAAAAATGAATTAATACAAAAGGGGCTTACAAAACCACAACCAGATAAGGAAGCCAAAACAGAATCTTTTTTATGTTATGTTCTATGTCTCAACTTTTCTACATTTGCTATCAGTTAGTAGATTTGTTTTTTTGGAACAAGATATAACCTTTCATTAAAAGAAAAGAAAAGAAAAGAAAAGAAAAGAAAAGAAAAAAACCACAGAAAACTGTTATTACGCACCATAAGCATGGTGTTACTACTTTAATTCATTAATCCTGGCATGAACAGGACAATGAACAATGGGTCTCTTTCTGGAGGGCCATTGTTGAAGCGAGAGAACTTGACTAAAGCTGGGAGGCTTGGGCTTCAATTGCTTGAAGATCTGACAGCTCTTGCTGCAGATGGATCTGTATGTACTTACATTAAGCCATTAGTTTGTAAATTAAGATAACTCTTGTACACCTTTTAAATTTTCTCAGTCGCGAAAATTAGTTTGGAAATTAATCTACATCTTCAAATTCTTCCTTTTAGCATTTTATATCTCTTCTGTTGTCTGCAATGGGGACATTGTGATTAAATAAATTTGTCCAATTTCCCAAGAAATGACATTGCTTTTCATTGACAGGCAACTTGGTTACGCCCAATTTCTTTCCAGCGCTCCTTTGCCCTTGATATATTAGAGTAAGAATATCTCTTCTCTGAAGGCTGTGTGTTTCTACCGTCTTTTCAATTTAAATTTTTTATTAAGATACTTCTCCGCATTATCATATTATTCTTCTCCTATATTTCCATTCCATCTAGAAAGTACAAAAAACAATAACTTTGCTTATTGACTCAATTTTGTTTCTAAAAATTGGAAAAAAAAAAAAAAATTGATTCAATTTGGTTTTACATTTTGAACACAACAAAGACACTTACAAAAACATTTTGTGCTTCCAGTTTTGTTTAAATGGTCATTCTATAAGAAATAGTTTATTCTTCCTAACTAAGGATGTAGTAACTATTAACTCAAAAGGATGACTAGGCAAGTCACATAGCTTGGTATGATATTGACTTCCATTTCAAGCAGTTCTTCTTGAAAATGACATAAGTGGAGACAATATCGTGAAGACCTTAGCGAGCCTAGGAGGGTTTGAAACAAAAGGCCTCCAATCTAGGTTGATATGAAAAATAGAATATTACAAAAAGAATTGTGTAGGGCACTCCAAGTAGTGGCCGTACACTTCACATTGTCACAGAAAGTTTCAACCAGCAACTATTTATTGAGTGGGATTTAGAATTTGCGATAGACTTACTGGAGGGAGTCTTCTTTTAGAGGTTTTGGTGGAGTACCCCAACTGACTTCCCAGAATCCGTTTTTCCTTCCATATCCCCACTTGTATTTTATTTTCTTCTCAAAGAAAGCTCTGGATTTACAAATATCCTTCCAGGGCTGCAGATGAGTTTCTTCTTAATCTGACCTGGAATCCAATTGCTCTCTGCAAATGATCTTTTTTTACTGCCTTTTATTGGTTTAGATGTTCACCAAGCCTAATCATCATACTTTTACTGCATTAGTCTCTTGTTAAAAAAAAAAAAAAAAAAAGAGAACAAAGTATCATAAGCATATTGGATGTGGGTTATATGCACCTTCTCTTTGCCTATCTTGAATCCTTCTATAATGTCTCTTGATCCTTACTGGAGTGAAAGGGAAAGGGGACAAGGGGTTCCTTTGCCCCAAGCCCCTGGAAACAATGGATTTCCCCTGGTCTTCCATTAGTTATGATAGAGAAACGGGAGGTCCTTTTTGTAGTTTGTTGGGCTCCTTTAGTTGGATAATTTTTTTTTTTTTTTTATGTCCTTGTACGTCCTTTAATTTCTCTCAATGAAAGCCGTTTTTTTTTTTTTTTATTACAAGATGATGATAGAGATCCAAGAATCCATTTTATCCATTTGCTTCCAAACCTCCAAGATTATTATACGAATGTCAGTTGAAATGTTGTTAGAGTATTAAGGGTATATTAGTAGTTAGGGCGCATTTTAGGATGTTTGGTTATAACTAGAGGGAGTGAGAAAGGAAGAGGGTAGACATTTATTCAACGGGATTGGGTTAGGGCTCGAGTGAGAGTGGTCAAGAAAGTGGAGGTTCCAAGTACCTTGAGTACTTTGTTATCTTGAAGCTATGTTACTTTTACATTGAAATATTTTTTTGGGTTCTATCAAATTGGTTTCAAAGTTGTCCGTTCCGGCCATGGAGTTAGATGCAAATGTACATGAGAATATGTTGAACATTTTATGTGAAGTGGTGGAGTGTTTGAATTAGATTTTCGATTCATTTCAAGATACAATGAAACAGAGTTTCAAATAAATTAGAGAGAGCATGGCAGTGAGAAGAGAGAAGATAATATTGGCAAAGATGAAAAGAAAAGAAAAAAAAATCATGATAGAGTTGTGTAGCTCAACTAGCAAATGGATGGCCATTAGAGTGAAGTCACAAGGACAAAAGCATCATTAAAATACTCAAAAAAGAGGAAGGAGGATATAAAGAATGAGGAATTGATGGAGAAAAAAGTAAGAATAGGTTGAAGAAACGAACTAGGGCGCACAAACAAGATGAAGGAGTCCAAAAACATGACTTTCAAAATGAACCAATGAAGACGATATGGGGAGGTTGATTCATTGTCCGTGGGTATTCAAAAGCCTCATGAAGGGGCTGGGAGGGAGTTTAAACCCACAGAGGCGAGATGTCCAAGGGAGATCTATTGGCAAGTAGAGATTGGTGATAACAAATGTTCAGAGAGGTCTCTAGCAGTTGCTCCTTCTATGGCTGGAGATGGAAAACGTTTTTAGAGACGCCTACGCAAGCATTGTGAAGAGGCAACAAATGAATCAAAGGTTGATGGACATGAGGAAAAAGGGAATAGAAAAGGACAAGTGCTTAATGGAGACTGACGCCAACAATGAACATATGCGGAGATAAAGATGAAGTTCTGATGAAGGTGGAAACGCAACCTTCGTGAAAATGGAATTTGATAGGAAAATGATCTGAAGTAGTTCTTGCAAGTCTAGTCACTCTTACTGTGGAGAAGAGGTCCAGCCATCCTCCCATAATTAAGAATCTGTTCTGATTAGATAAAGAAAGTGGGCTTCTCATGCGTGCCCAAGTAAATGATAAAGTAGGATGAAAATGACATTATATTTGGCAAATCTATCTTGAAGAGGTTTCCTTCTCCCTTTCCAGCTAGGTGTCCTTCTAGTGCCTCATTTGTAATCAAAACTGGATCCAAAATCTGTGATTTGGGCAAATACAATTAAAGCAAGTATTTCAAATTTTGAAGGAAAGAAAGGGTGTTTGATGATAAATTTACTGCGATGGAAGAAAATTGATGTTCATAAATATGAAGCATCTTCATAGTGCTCCGTATGTTCTTTATTTTTGTAATTTTTCTTTGAGGGATTTCTTGTGCATTTGGGATTCATTTTTATAACCCCCTGAGTTTGGGATCTTTGATTGTGTAAGGTTTACTTATATACTCGTACAGGGACTCTCTCTGTAACTTTTCACTGATTTAATGAATGTCGTTTCCTCATGTTTTTTCTCTTAATATTTTATTTGTTATTTGTAGGTTCATTTTGTCAAATTATGTAGCTGTCTTCAGGATATTAGTTCCATATGAGCAGGTGGTTACTGTAGTTTACCTAAGAAACTTCTACTTTGACATTTATATGTTTTTTCTTTGATAAAATTTTTAATATTGGAATGATTACTTAAAAATTTAACAGGTTTTGCGCCATCAGATTTGTTCTCTTCTTATGACATCACTTCGTACAAATGCTGAGGTGATTGATTTGGAAAATTTGTGAACTTAAAATCTTTAGCTTCGATAACCATGCTTGTTGAGATCTTGGTAACAAATTGGCTTCCTTTTGCCCCATTTCCATGTCATGTTAGATTGAAGGTGAAGCAGGGGAGCCTTATTTCCGACGCATAGTCTTGCGGTCAGTTGCTCATATTATCAGACTATATAGTACATCCCTCATCACTGAATGTGAGGTCTGTTCTATGAGAATAAACTTTTTGATTGTGACATGATAATTTGGATAATGAACTTTATTAATAGTTCTTTGTTATTGTTTGACATCCATTACTCTTGGTATGCACTTATTCAACCTTAATTAGTTCACAAATTTCAGCACCAATACTTGAATGCTTCATATGCATCAGACCTTCTGATAACTGTTTTAGTTCTTATTTATACTAGTTATAATTACTAATTGTGTATACCTTAACAATATCAGGATAAGTATTCCCATTTTCAATAACAATGCCTATATTTTTGCTTGTTTGGTGGCTTGAGGAAAGTTCTTTATTTAGTTTGTCTCATCCAAAATATTCTTGGTGTCAAACTAGTCGGACTTCATTAAATCTGGTTTGAGAGGGATCAAAGGATATTTTAAGATAAGCCTAGAGTTCGGATTGAGAATTTTGATTTAGTTATTGCTATTATCGTTATTTTCTCTAAGAAGCAAACTTCTGATTGATGGGTGTTAATTACAAAAGAGGAGGGAATAACCCACTGAGAAGTCCTGAGGAGAAAACAAAAGATACTTCAATTGGTATTCATAAAAAGATAGTCGTAATTATCTTTCTATGAGTAACAATTGAAGAAGAGGTTTTTGTGGTAAGTTGGAGTCTGTACGGTTGAGGTCGGAGGAGAGACAACAAAACTCTCTAGGAGTGTTGAGAGGGGCCCTTGTGATGTTTGGTCCCTCACTGGGTTTTTTGTTTCTCATTGGATGTCAATGACAGAGTTTTTTTTTTTTTTTTTTTTTTAATTTAATATTTTTTTTATTTATAATTATTTACTAGGTCTCATTTTATTGAGCTGGATTCCCTTCCTTAAACAGTATTTTTTTTAATCCCCTGTATTCTCTTTTTTTCTCAACTAAATGAAAGTTGAGTTCTTATTTAAAAAAAGAAAGAAAGAAGATAATTGTAATTATAGAAATTTGATAAAGTGTGCTTGAGAAGGAATACCATATATATTTTTCTTGGTAAGAAACAAAGGAATACATCTTTGTGTCTTGAATGTATATTCTTTTCTGATAAGAAACAAAAGAAACAAAGGAATCCCATAATTTAACAATGCCCGGAAGCTCAAGCCACCTTCTAGATCTTTTTAATTTGTCTAGAAAAGATGGATCGTTTTCATTTTTTCCATAAAAAGAAACAAGAATTTTCATTGATGAAATGAAAAATTACATAAGGCTAGGAAGAAAACATTTTGTTTTTTACCAAGTGGCCATGTTAAACATGTGTCAGACATGGATATGTCTGGACACGCTCTAGATTTGTGTTCACACGCAAAATTCCGTGTCATCTTGTTTTTTAAAAAAAAAACTTTGGACACATGATGGTCACACCATAGACACATCCTAGACACGCCATTCAAAAATCCAAACCTTTCAAGTGTCTGCGGTAGAATGATGATGTTGGTAGAGGTAGATGTTAGCAAAGCAACGACATTAGTAGAGATGGTCAATGGGAGAGATGGAGAGAGAAGAATATGGAGAGGGGGGAGGGAAGCATAATGAAAAATACTTTGGGGAGGGAAGAAGATTTTAGGGTTAATTTTTATTTTTTATTTTTATAATTATTATTCTTAAATTACAAACTTTTTCATAAATTTGTTATATGGGCTTTTAATGGATACTTTTGGCATGTTTTCTTTTGTCCTTACTGAATTTAGGTGGGCTCTTGTGATTTATTAGATTTCATGTTCAATTAAATTCTAAACTTAACTCAATGGACAATTAAGAGCGTTTGTGTAGACAATCTAGATTCTCTTTTAGGTTTTCAAATTTCTGTGTTCAATGAATATGCCTTCGGTAGATGTGTTTTTGAAAATTATTTTCCAATTATGTGATCCAAATGGTGGAAATTCTGAAACAAAATTTTTATGTTTTCATTGTATTCAAATTTTGAATATGAAAGTTTTAAATGTAGAATTATATTAAAAAACTATGTTCACGTTGTGTCTGGGTCCATGCTTCTTGGGGTAGCGCATAAAAAGAACTGAAAAAAACTTATAGGCATGCTTGATTACATGGTTCTGAACCCAAACATGCTTGAAAAACTGGCCTACAAAGCTAAAAAGCTATGCGACCTTTACAACAAATGCCCATATTTCAAACTGCGCATTAGCTTGCATCATCTATTGCACTGCCCCAAGAAAAACTATCTGCTTACATATTTAGACAACACTTTTAAAAGGTTTACACTTGAAGCAATAACCAAAGCATCTTGATAGGAAGAAAACAGCACCAACTATATTTTTATATCTTATAGAACCTTTGACTAGAATGGAGTTCTTTGATACCTGTATTTTAGTCTCATTTCTGTTGAAGCTAAGTAATGGAGTTTTTTTTGCTTCTCATTGAGAATCTAAATCTATTGTATAACTACATCTTTTTTATTTTTTTATACCAAATGCAGGTTTTCCTCAGTATGTTATTGAAGGTTACTTTTCTTGATCTACCACTGTGGCATAGGATTCTTGTTCTTGAAAATTTGAGGGTAACTCTAATTAAGTTGATTATATGTGAATTGGTGGTTTGAATTCTGGCTTTGTTTTTGTTTTGTGTGTGCTCATGTGTGTAGAAGTTTCTAATAATTTGAATTTGTCACGATCTTGATAGGGTTTTTGCATGGAGGCTAGGACATTGCAGGTTCTTTTCCAGAACTTTGATATGTGAGCTTACCAACTCCAGTTGATTTTATTTAATTGTGTTTTAAATACAAAATAGAAAATGCATGTCCATAGCAGTTAAAATCTTTGAAGATACTATATTTATATAATTAAAAACCTTTTGGGTTTCATAGAAATTATTGTAAAACATTATATTAAAATAAATTGATAAATAAATAAACGACTTTTCATAAACAATTGAATTATAATAAAACATGAAAACGAGTGGGGGGATTTGACCCACATCTACCGTTCACCTCTCTCAATCCAAATGATAAATGGAGTTACGAGCTTGAAGCAAATGGTATTTTCTCCTCGAAATCTTTGCTAGAAGACATCAGCTACAAAGAGACAGGCCATAGTATATGGACTGATCACTACCCAAAGAAAATCTGAAAATTAATATTTTCTTATAGGAGTATCACACTGTGCAGTCCTCACCCATGACAGATTGCAGCATCACTACCTATAATGGCTCTAGGGATGGCGAAAAAATACCCGTGGGGTAGGATCCCCAACTCTGGGCGGGGAATCGCTGATTTGACAGAATAAAAGATAAGAAATTTTCCTCGTGGGGCCCAATCCTTGAACAGAGATTTCTTGACTCCCACGTGACTCCTCAAAACGGGGAATTGGATGGGAATGAGGATGAAAAATTCCCATGAGGACAGAGATGGGGAGTGCATCCTTGATCTCGCCTTGTTCCGTTGCCATCCCTAGCGTTTTATCTCCACATTGGTGTACTCTCGACAACAAGGAGAGAGAGTCCTGAAGTCAACTTTTCTATCTTTGTGGGTTTGCCTGCAAACTTTGGAGTACATTCTTTTTTTTTTTTTTTTAAAAAATTTGCTAGTGCCCTCCCTATGGACCTTCATGAACTCCTCTCTTATTCTGGGGTCATCCTGTCGGAGATAAGAAAAAGCTTCTTTGGATGCATATTGTCGGAGCCTTTTTTGTTGTTAGTTTAGATTATGAGAAAATATTATATCTAAAACAACATAGCTCAATCTGGTTAATTGGGTGGTAGGTGGTTTGGTGTGTGGAGTTGGCTAAGTGGTTGTGGTTGTTTTTCATGGAGCCTAATGCTGTGTGGTACAAGGTCATTGTTAGTTAGTATGGCTTGTACCCTTCTGAGTGGGTTGCTATGGGTGTTAGCAAAAGGCCTAAGAAGTTAGTATGCTGTGTGGCACAAGGAGAGTGAACTTCATTTTGGCTTGTGTTGGGTGTGGAATGGTGATTGTTACATGTTAAGACTGAGAAGGTGCATTTGAGTTTGCCTTTTCGTGAAAATGGCAAAGTTTTGTGGTACGCTAGTTTCTTCACTATCTTGTGGGGAGTTCAGCTCGAGAGAAACAATAGGATGCTTAAAATTGAGGAGTGGTCTTGTGATGAGTTTTGGGGGTAGCGAGGTTTAATGCCTCCTTGTGGACATCGGTCACTAGGCCCTTTTATACTTGTGATCATGGTTTGATTTTGTCGGATTGGAGTCCCTTTTTGTTGGGCTTGCTTTTTGGTATGCACTTGTTTTCTCTTTTATCTTTCTCAATGAAAGTTGGTCCCGTACTAAAGAAAAAAAAAAAAAAAAAAAAGAAGTAAAAAAGACAATAAAGCTCAATCTTTTGATAGATTTTGATCATGCCATCTTCCTAGTTACATCTTGGTGTAAATTATCCCCTCCTTTTTATTTCTATGGCGTTGATTTTCTTTTGGTCCTAATGGAATAGTCCTATGTCACTCCCTTGGCTTGGGAAACTACGCCTCTTTTTTTTTTTTTTTTTTTTTTTTTTTTTTTTTTTTTTTTTGCAAGTTCCTTACATAATGAAACTGTTTTTTAATTTTATTTTTATTTAAAAAAGAATACTATTGTAGAAGTGTAACTCGTGGCACACTCGGTAGACATTTTTGCAACTCCTGTCATCGTTACCTAAGAAAATGTAAGAGGAGGGTGAACGTTAAATTGCTCTAAGTTGGCAACAGGGTTAGAGATGTATACACTCATGATATCATAAAACATATAACATGAGTTATGAAATCCTTTTAACAGTCAAGATAATAAAACATGATTTATGTTCTCTTTCTAAGCCTTTAATTGGCTTCTATTTACCGGATATATGCCTTAACTGGATTTTATATCTTTTTATTGTTTTTCTTTTACTGCTTTTGTTTTCACTATCTTGTGGGGTTGGTATTCTGTAAGCATTAGACTTTTAGGTTTTATTTTTTCTCACAGGACATCTGTGTATCCCAATGTATATTGATTACTTATTTTCATTGATCTTGCAGGCATCCGAAAAACACAAATGTTGTTGAAGGCATTGTTAAATCCCTTGCTAGAGTTGTCTCCAATGTTCAGGTATTTATTTCAATTGCTCGACAACTGTCACTTTTCCAGGTAGCTTTATGACTTGGGATAATTAGCAGTAAAAGGGTAAAATGGAGGAAATGAGAAATCAAGATTGGTTATGAGGAAAAAAGGATTGAACAAAAGAACACTGGCTCCACTAGTTGGAATATCCAAGGACATCAATACAATACAAACTTAATTAGTGGAAAATTCAACAACTCTATTCGCATGTGGAATTAGTTTGTTTCACTGTGGTGTAGCCTATTATGATTCAAGGATTTTATTATGATTCAAAAGTGTTCAATACAAGAGATCGACCCTCAATTGATAGAGAATTGAATAACAAACTAAGTACTTAATAAATTACAAAAGATTTTAACCAAAGTGAGTAAACTAACTCACTCTGTCAATTCCGTTTTTAGGTATTATGTACCTTCAATATTATGTTTGGGTAGCTTTCTTTCTTTCTTTTTTTAATTCTTTTTTTTAATCTTGAATTTCTTGCCATGTGTAACTTGTTTCAATTTCTTTTGGAATGCTGCCCATTGACTTTTGGTATTTACCTTCAGTTTGAGGTAGATTATTTGGCTCTAAATCCGAATTGAAATTTTTATCTGTCCAATGATGTTTGTGGTCAAGGAATCCCCTTTGAAACTTTGGTGTTGTCCTTTTCAATTTTTGGTCATAAATGACCTTAGGTTTGGATGAAATTGATGTGTTAAAATTAGAACCTTTGTACAACGTCCAAGATTATTTCTCACTCTTTCTTGATACCAACATTTTGTAGGACTCTCATAATCAATCCAAAATTCATCTTCATATTCGTTCGAGTCCTCAACATTTGATAGGTGTTCTCATGGATCATAATAACAATAAGAATTGAATTGAGATCACAATTCTTGTGCAACTCTTGACCCAAAATCTCTTGCTTTTATCCAAGAGCTCATGTTCTTCAAAGTCTATTCCATGAACGGTAAGATATTTCTTTCTTGCACCCACTGGTTCCTGTACCAAGTCATGAAATCGTGAATCATAATCAAAATATTAAGATCAATTCTTGGTGGAAGAAATAATCTCTAGTTCTTGGAGTCATTGGAATCGGAACCCAATCTTGATTTCCATTGTATTCGAATCCAACCTTGCTCGAATCAGAATCCCACTCTTGATTTCTATTGTATGGTTGAAATCTTTGTCTTTCTAGTGCATCGTATCTCCAACAGATCATCTTTCTTAGGTTGTAGTTCTTCGTTCTTACAAATCTTGTATTGGATTTTGGTTTTCCATCATGGCGTCTATTTCTATGATCTTTTCTTGCAAAGAGAGTATTCCAACAGGTATCCCCTTGTAATTTGGCATGCACAGTCGAATATTGAGCATAGGTTCACGGAAGGTCCTTGCAAACTGTGTCAACGAGAGTTTCTTGGTATCTATTTGGTGGGAGCCATGGCTTAGACAATTGCTCTAGTAATAATTTGGTGTAGCCTATCTGACAAATGAGATAACTCTTCAACAAATCTAACCCGAAGGATTATCTGATCAGTCAAAAGTATTGTTTCCTTTTGGCAAAAGAAAAGGAGCTTTGAGCCTAAATTGATGTTGTATAAAAACCTGATAATTTCTCTCTCTTTTGTCTGGTAGTGGCTAATTTGTGGTACATATATTTGATATTACCGGAATCCTAATGCCTTTTCTGTGGGGCATAAAAGATTTTGTGCGGCCATTGTTTGAAGAAGAGAAAACAAACAGATTTTGCTTAGTAGTAACTACTTCATGATTCTTTTGGGTGTTTGGCTCAAAAGAAATGAATGAATTTTCATTGGTGAAGAAAGGAATTTGGATCAACTTCTGGATGCAATTGTTTTTCATGCCTCTTGTTGGTGTGTTTAATCTAAAAACTTTTTCTGTAATCACGCTCAACCTCTTATGCAAACTAATTGAAGATCTTCCTGAAACTCCGTTATTCCTTTTTGAAATTTCATCATATCCTAATCCTGTATCTAAGAGATGGGGCTCCAAAGATACTCAAATAAAGTCTGGATTATTATTTTAAAGCTCAAAATGAAATTTGCAACGCCTTAAAGAAATTGGTCAAACGAACTAAGTCTTAGAATCTCTCATGACTCTAAATGATTGCTTCATCTACAAACTTGAGGTATTAGATATTATAATCTCTCCCAACTCCAAAAAGCAACCATGCTTTTCTAATTAATAATCAAACTTTTATTGGGAAAAAAAGTAAAAGTACAAGGGGAAACAAAAGGAGAGCCCACAAAAAAAGCAGAGACAAACTACGAATTGGGCCTCCAATCAAGATATGAGTGATTTATAGAAAGAGATAAATGTCAAACTATTTACTAATAAAAGGATATGAATATTGTAGGTCCATGAGATGAGTGAAGAAAGCCTGGTAGCTGTCGCTGGAATGTTTAGTAGCAAGGCCAAAGGTAACTATTTTCTTTATTTAGCTTGCCTTATTAAATTAAATTACTCTCTTTCTATGTGATCTCTTAAAGTTGTAGTTTGCTTCTTTTCCCACATTATATCTGTTGCTACAATCAATCTGAAGTTCTTTTGGTCTTGTTTATTTTTGACTGGGCAGAAGTTGCTTCTCCTCCATGTTATCACAAGTATAAACTTTTGGACTAAGGATATTTCAGACATGCTAATCCTAATGATTTATTGACTGTCTGTAAATCTTTTTTTTTTTTTTTTTTTTTTTGAATTGAAACCCTATAATTATCAGATAAACGAGTCCCACACTTTAGATTCAAAGAATCAAGCCAACAAAAACAACCCCAAAACTGAAGGTTATCCAATTGGGAATTTTTCTGGACTCGAAAATTTAAAAATCACCTCCAATACATCACTTAATGTCACAGAAGGTAGATAAAAAATCCTCAAACCATATACGGCTTCTCTTTCAATAAACATTAGGCCCAAAATTGATAGAAAATCAACAAATTTGACAAGATGGAAGGAAATTTGAATGTTTGTAAAACCTCGTTTGAAAAATTTTAGAATCTTCAATTTGGTTTCCAGAACAACAATTAGATTCTACATTTGATGAACCTCCAGATTCTACATGTTTGCAAAAGAACCAAACTCCATATCTCTAAAAGTTAAGGGGAAAAATCACCTTGAAGTGGTAAAAATGAACACTGTAAGGCAGCTTAACACTTCCCCATTGTACTAGACGAAGAAATTTCATACATTTGAAGGAAATAAATCTCACTTAGTTTGTAAACTTGCAATGGTTTAAAGGGTGAAGGAAGACCTGAAGTTTCTGGAGAAATATTCGGCAATGGTTCTGAACCTTCCTTGGACTTAGAAACTTGCTGGTCTGTTGATTGGAAAAGAAAATCAATGACATCATCCTATGTATTGTAATGAGGTTGAGTATCCTATCTTCACTACTCAAACTGACATTTAACTCATCATCTGAATCATTTTAAGGAGCTGAAAGAGAAGACAAAGGATCATTCTATGACATTAAAATACCGTGAGAGGATTTAGAACCACCTAGACCATTTCTGAATTCTTATGATACTGTTTGGGTATTTTCCTTGAACAATATTCTTCAATTAAATTTTTCGTTATAAGAGTAAAATACAGGGTCAATAGAAGGTAAAAGTATTGAGGATTTTTCCTTGTATAGAGTTTTGAATAGGCGGCAATGAAGCAGATGTTGTTGACAATACTTAACATCTAAAGTAATTTATATGTTTTCTCAATCAAAGTTAAAAGTTACTAGATAATATTCATTCTCAAATTTGATATGAAGATTGGAATACTTTCTTACTCTAGCTAATATTTTATAGAGGATTTAATTTACGTGCTTTATTTATTATATGGATTTGCTCGGTCATAATAGATCAGAGTTGTTCAAATTGTAGTCTGTTGTTAACCTCTATTTGCCGTCAGTTCTTTCTATTAGACCAAAGAGAGAGTGGCCAAAAGCAATCTGAGAAAGCCTTTATCCTCGAATATCTTTTTAAGAAAACTAGGAAATTACAGATTTGCAGCAGTTGTTAGGATGTTTTATCTTTGGTACATATTAGTTTTCTTGATGACTCTAGGAGCTACTCTTTTTTTGCATCGGGAGTTTTCTCAGTCAAATCTTTATCTCATCATTTGGCCTCCTCATCTCCTTTGAATAAGGAGGTTTATTCAGCACTTTGGATGTCCAAAAATCCTAAACGAATTAACATTCTTAGATAGATTATGATCAATAAAAGCTTCAATTGTTCAGAAGTTCATCAACCGAAGCTTGTTCACATTATATAGCTAATGTGCTATAGCTTGGGGATGCTTTATCCCCCATAAAATGAAATTCTTATCGAAAGACATTCGTGTCATGTAAGAAGGTTAGGAGAACGAGTGTTCCTTGTCTTTAAATCCCTAGAAAATTAAAGATTAGTTTGTTAAAACTCTATTGGCCTGAAATTATAGAAGAGATTCAGCATTTCCTTCTATGAGATTAAATGGCTCAGTTAACAAGAATGCAGTTTATGTTAAAAATTGGGATTTTAACTTAAAAAAAAAAAAAAAAAAAATTTAAAATGCTTTACTAATTTTATTTTATTTAATTTTTCTTAACGAATTAGCAAGTTCCTTTCATATTTATGCTCAGAAGATTAAAACTCACATTTTCTACAGGGATAGAGTGGAGTCTCGATGGTGATGCATCAAATGCCACCGTTTTAGTTGCTAGTGAAGCGCATGCAATAACCCTGGCCGTTGAGGGCCTGCTAGGTGTTGTCTTTACTGTGGCTACTTTAACTGATGAGGCAGTTGACCTCGGGGAGGTATCTTGGCTTTCATTTTTCCTTTCTAATATACTTTATGATCATGTCTCTTATTAAGATGCAATGTGAAGTGGACTCATACTTTATTGTATTCTTTTGATATTATAGATTGAATCTCCCAGGTCTGATAATGATCCACCAGGAAAGTGCAACGGAAGATTAGCAAGTGTCTGCATTTCAATGGTTAATTCTTTGTGGCTGACAATACTTGATGCATTGTCCCTTGTTCTTACAAGGTATGTTAATTTTTCTTCGGTAAAGTATGTTCATAATTGGCGCAGAACATTGAAATGAGCTTCTGTTGAAAGATCCCAGGGGGAGGCTATTGTCTTGGAGATCTTGAAAGGATATCAAGCTTTCACACAGGTGACTGAATATGATTACTGCTATCTTATTGTGGTGCTTTTCATGAGAGTTGTTGTGAGAAAAGTGTAGTTGGTGACATTTGTTTTAATGAAGAAACTTAACTGATCAAATGAAGTTTTAAAATAGACTGGAGAGTCTTGCAATAAATGATTAAAAGATCTTTGTTTGGTTATCTTTCCTTTGTCGGAGGGAATCTAGTTACATGATGAAGTTAAAAAACGTTAAATTTGTGAAGACATATGGATTAAAAAAATACATGAAGAATTGAAGTTCCTTAAAGTAAGCCTATAAAATTTTTTTTGTGACAATAAAGTTGCCATATTGATAGCTCATAATTCAGTTTTATATGTTAGAACAAAACATATTGAAGTTGAAAAACATTTTATTAAAGAAAAGATGGATCCATGTGCAGTATGTATTCCTTATCTTCTGATGACAAAGCAAATTGCTGATGTACTAATTAAAGGACTTCTCGAGAAGCAATTTGACAAACTAATTGATAAGCTGGCTATGAAAGAAATCTTAAACCAACTTGAGGGGAGCATTAGTTGTCAATATTTAGAATTGTTTTTTGAACTAGAGACGATTTTTTTATTGATATAGTGAAAAAGAGGCCAATGCCCAAAAATACAAACTCCAAAAAGGAGTGAAAGTAAGTACAAAAACAATAAATACAACAAAGACCATGATGAGGAAAAAAATACAACAAAAAGCCAAACTAAAGAACAAAATACCAAACCAGAAAGCAATTAAAGAATCTATGAAGGATATAGAACGCATACTCGTGAAGATTGTTGTTGTGAGACCAAATATGTGAGAATTAGAATACTTCTATTCCATTCACTAAAGAGATATATGTCTAGAAGTGTGGAAAGGTTAGTAAAAAGACAATAAAGCACACTATGTCAAGATATTTACAATAATAGAACTTACTAGTTTAAGCATTATAACACCCCCTCAAGTTGGAGCATCTATGCTAATCATGTTCAACTTGTTAGAGAGAATCTAAATGCTCCCTTTAATGCTTTCATTAAAAATCTTCTAATTGCTCTCTAATCTTTACCTATCCTATGGATACAAACTTTAATGTATTTTCTCATGCCAAAATTACAGTTGACCTCAATATGTTGTGTCCGCTCATGAAATGTTGGGTTGGATGTGATATGATGAGTTGCTTGATTATTACACCAGAATTTTGTTGGTGTTGTGATATCAAATCCCAATTTAGTAAGAAGTTGATATATTCATACTAATTTACACACATAGTGTGTCAGTGTTCTATATTCTAATTAGCATGACACCACATTTTGTTTCTTACTCGTCCAAGAAACCAAATTACTTCAGACAAATGAACAATATCCTGAAATTGATCTTGTATCTTCCTTAGATCCTGCCCAATTAGTGTCGTAGAAACATTCTATATTGGTTGGACCATAATCCTTATTTAATAAACTATGCTCGAGAGCAGCCTTCAAATAACACATAATTTGTTCCAATGCAGCCCAATGATCAATTATAGGAGAGCACATATACTGGCTCACAATATTCATTGAATATGCTATGTCTGGTCCAATTATCGTAAGATAATTAAGTTTTCCCACTAATCTCCTAGAGCTTTCAGGTTCTTTCAGCAATTCCCCCTCTTTTGTGAGTCGTAAATTGGCCACTATTGGGGTAGTACCTGATTTAGCACCTAACTTCTCTGTTTCAGCCAACAAGTCAAATACACATTCTACCTACGATAACATGATTCCTTTCTTGCTTCTTATTACATCAATTCTTAGGAAGTATTTAACCTTCCCAAGTTTTTTGTATGGATTTGACGACAGAGAAAGACCTTGAGTGATTGGATACCCAAAGTGTCATCAAATGGAGAAAGACCTTTTGGTGTTTGGAGTCTTTACTCCTTTTTCTTTCATTCATCAATGAAGTTGTTTCTCCTTTTAAAAAAAAAAATATAACAGGATAGGATTTTAAGTTTATGCACCATAAACATGTGCTAGCTCTCTAACTAAATAATTTGAAGTAGGCAAAAACGAATCTTACAACCAACCTACTTGATGAAAATGATAAAAAGTTCTCAAATTACAAAATAATGGCCTAGAAACATACCTGGATCATGTAGAATTCTTTTGATGAAAACTTCTGAGCTTTAGCTTTTTTTTTACCAAACAAGAAACAAACTTTCTGATGAAAAGGAAGAAAAATGAGAAGAGACACAATCTTCATAAGGGGAAAAAAAATTACTGGGAAGTTCAAAAGTGAAATTATGGAAGAACTAACTCTCCAAATTATAGAGCAGATATATTGCACATTTTCCTGAAAAGTAGAATTTTCTGTTTAGAGATAAATATTCTATATGCACTCTGCTGTATCATGATTAAGTGTGATGATTCACAGGCATGCGGACTTCTCCATGTCGTTGAACCATTGAACTCATTTCTTGCCTCCCTTTGCAAATTTACGATTAATTTTCCGAGTGGAGCAGAAAAGAAGAGGTATTTAGTTCTATGTAAACCAATTTAACAATTTCAATTTTTTTTTTTTCAATTCTCTCTATCTCCTCAACACGAGAACTAGCATGTATGTATAATTTTAATTTGGAAGCACCTTTGTTCCTAATATGAACAGTAACTTGGTTGAGATCAAGGTTGAAGTTAATAGGAAGACGTGTCCCTATTAATTTTTTCTAATATTTTCTTTATATCTAGCATATATTTGATAACAATAAATAATAGTAATTTTAATAAAAAAATCAAGGTCAAAGTTAAGATTGGGGTTCAAATAGAATGTGGGATGCACAACTATAATTTTAAGGAATTGAGATGGGTTAGGGGAGAGGGCAATGTGGAGTCCATAGTAAAATTAAGGAAGAATGAAAATATTACCATAGGGGTTAGTTGCTGCACATGACCTTGATTTTTCAATTTGAGCTGACCTTAAATTTATTTTCTTAACAATTAAACCTTGTTGATACGACTTGTGGAGCATGTGCATATTGTAACATCTTGGATTTCCTATAAAATTATTGTTATGATAACAAAAATGCTTTGTTATCAAATGATATTAAAACCCTATTGAATTGAAATTAGGAACTTTTTGGATATGTGAACTCCTAATTCAAAAACAGTAAAACTCCCAAATCTATTCGATTTCAACCTTAAAGTTTTAGGTTAGAAATGAATTGCCTAAGAGTCGAACGCTCTACAAGATAGGATGATCAATTGTACTTGAATGTTCTTTGTATGCGATTGTAAACACTATTGGTTTGAGAGAACTAGAATTCCTCTATTTGATTCACTAAGGAGATATATATACAAGTGTACAAGGTTAATCTAAGTAGGAGAAGGTAGAAAGACAATAAAAGACAACACAAAATATATTTACAAAACTATAATTATACTAATATAAGAGCTCTAACACTCTCCTCAAGTTGGAGCATTTATATTTATCATGCCCAACTTGATAGAGGTAATCTATCCATGTTTCATTTATTGCCTTTTAGAAAATATTCCTAATTTTTCTCCAGCCTTATTAAAGAACCTTATTGTTTCCTTTCATGTACAAAATGAAAGTCGGTTTAGTTCGCTCATGAAATACCATAGTCACCACAATTTGGTCGATGTGATATCAAATCTCAATTCAATAAGAAGTTGACATATCCAGACTAATTCACATGCACAATATCCAGACTAATTCACATATATAATTTCCACATTTTGTTTTCTACTCTTCCAAGAAACCATATTACCTAATAACTACTATTAAATGCTGATAGTTTTTCTGCATAGTTTGATATTTGAAGGTTTCTCATTGACTTGTGGAGCTTATTTTGTACTCAATTTGTACTGAGAAGCTAAGGTTATTTATTATGTGTGTTTCTGTATATGGATACCAATTCACTGATGGACACCCTCGAGAATCCATGCTCTTTGATTTTAACGACCAAACTGTTCTCACTTGAAAGTGTTATCATGCTTAAACCCAATGTTTTTGCAGCATCCCCCAGTCTCCTAATTTAAAACGATTGGAGCCTTTCACTGATCAAAGGGATACTGTTGTCCTTACCCCCAAGAATGTGCAGGTTAAATCCAGTTTCTACATTCATTTTCTCTCATAGAATATTTTTTGAATTTTCATTCTTTATCTTAATTAAATTATGCCTTCCATACTGAATCTCAAAGTGTAATATGATAGTTATAATTTAGTTGATTCTCATAGTTTTTCAATTCAGGCCTTGAGGACTCTTTTCAATATTGCCCACCGATTGCACAATGTGCTGGGTCCATCTTGGGTGTTGGTACGTTAACTTATTTCTCACTTGTAATTAGAGAAAGATTATGATAAGAAGTGTTGATTTTAGGTCTTGGATACTCTTGCGGCTCTAGACCGTGCAATTCATTCACCACATGCCATGACACAGGTATTTTTAATCTATGGTTGAGCTTCCTTTTCTTTTTCTTCTTATGGAATGAGTCAGAGACTAGAATGATCATATAGTTTGATATGATCTATTCTATAGGAAAAGGAAAAATATTAAATTTATCCCAACCTTTTAGACCAAATGTGGGTGGAAATTTGGACCTTCGATCTCAAGGAAAGGAGTAGATACCTTAACCTATCTAATGGGATACCCAAACCTGTTATTAGCTTTTTTTTTTTTGTATCTAGTAGTATCTTAACATAGGAATAAGGAATTTTGAGTTTGTACCACTGTAATACATTTTCCTTATTTTTAATGTAGTGTAATGTTTAGTAGTTTTTGGTTTTTATTTGACCAAATAGGTTACCTATATTTACTGTTTTTAATCATTTAAGATTTTAATTTAGGGTTAACTTGGCTTGTTCTTAAACTATTAGTTTGTCAGTTTTAACAACTGAGTCATTAGTTATTAGACAATTGTATCAATGAACCATGGTCAGCCTTGGGATGTTATAAGAACTCACTTGATCCACTAATCATTTGTACCAACATATATGCAAAACAACGTACTTCATCAATAATTCTCAAGTGGAAAGCCAGTACAAATTTTTTAAATGTCTGTATGATTTAAAAAAAAACAAAAAAGAAGGTCGGAGTATACTTCTCTTTTAAACCTTTCAGTGAATACTCTTTTGAACAAAACTAGGTGGCTTTGTCTCCATATAGTAATTCTGTGCTTATCTTAACCTGCTGTTCATTCATCCAATGATGTACCACTTTTCGCAGTTTCTATTGATCTATTTGTTACTTTTGCATATTTGTTGCCTTTGTGCGAACAGGAGGTATCCACCACTGTCCCAAAGCTTACAAGGGAATCATCTGGCCAGTACAGTGACTTTCACATTCTTTCTTCTTTAAATTCTCAGGTAAGTTTTTAATAAACTATTTTAAAGACAGTGCTGCTAGTTTCGTGAATCAGGAAGAAACAATGAAGCCATACCAGTTCTTGAAAAAGAAAGTAACTTCACAGAGAATTGGTTTGAAAGTAACCCGCCAAATACAGATTTTATTGTGCGCTTCCCCTAATTACCTTTTTTTTTCTTCTTTTTGAAGCTATTTGAGAGCTCAGCACTGATGCACATATCTGCAGTGAATTCCCTTCTTTCAGCATTATGTCAGCTTTCTCATCAATATCTGACTAGTGGTTCCAGTGGTTTTGGCCTAGCTACAAGTCAGAAAATTGGGAGCATCAATTTTTCTGTGGAAAGGATTATATGTATCCTTGTCAATAATCTTCACAGTATGTCAAATCAATGGATTTTCTGTTTGTTAATTATGCTTTTGTGAACATATCTGTCCATTATCAGTTTTATGTATAATGCAAGTTTGTACTGTCTCAGATATGTTAGTTTGTGCACCAAACTCATGGTAAAGCATGCTTAAAATAGGAGCTATGCCATTATAATCCCATGTTATTATGTGAATTTTCATAGTATCTGTATATGATGCATCCATCTTATGGATCATTGTTC
The DNA here is from genome assembly GCF_057944985.1 of Cucurbita pepo subsp. pepo. Classification (NCBI taxonomy): domain Eukaryota; kingdom Viridiplantae; phylum Streptophyta; class Magnoliopsida; order Cucurbitales; family Cucurbitaceae; genus Cucurbita; species Cucurbita pepo. Next base: position 8,583,767 of record NC_141801.1, read on the forward strand.
AAGTATTGAAGTTTCTTTTATATTTATTACTCATTTTGGTTACTTGAACCATGCACAAACCGGCAGTAAAGAAAAATCTGACTGTTTCATTTGTGGTTGTACTATATCTGATCTCTCTGAGTCATTCTCTTGTTAATATCCGAAGTTAAATGATATGCTGCTCTTAGAATCTTTTATCTCTGGAAGTTATATTCTTGATGGAAGTTTGGGAGGACCTTTAGGCCAGTTTTTCAAAGGTCAAAAGTAAGTATAGAAGAAATTTAATGGTCTAGAGTGTTCGGTTGAATTGATTATTTATTAATTTATATAAAATCACTTACCAATTTAATCTTAGGTGTAAAATCACGTAGACAGTTGCTTTTGCAATCAGCTTTCTAGAAATCTATCACCTCCTCTAACAAAATTTGAAAAATTCCATTTGTGTCCTTACGTATATCTTTCTTATATTCTTTGTATTTAAACTAGAAAAAATTGTGTTTGATTCAATTGTTTTTATAATATTATTGTTTTTCCCTGTTCTTCCAATTATTAGAATGAACAGAATAATTTGTAACTTACATCTTATAAAGATTTCAAATAATTTTCTTATAAAAGATTTGGCATATTCAGTACCAATATAAAAATAGCTGAAATGATATCTCTACTTTAGTAATTGTTACTAATCACATTAATTTACTGTTAATTTATTGCATACTATAGCCTACTACTTCAAGTTTAAAAATGAAATTTACCAAACATTAAATATATTTCAGATTATTGCTAGTTTTGCTAAAAGCACAATTGCAATAGTTATTTTAACAGCCACGATAATCCCAAACTACATCAGAAGAATGAAAAGTGCATAGTTTCTTAAATTTTTGAGTATTTGGATACCTAGTCAAAAGTGATTAAAAAAACACTTAAAACATACGTTAAAGTGCTTTTAGAGGGAGTTCTTAAATAATGCATTTTCCTATATTATTGTGTGAAATATGATTCACTTAAAAATACTTCTCCCGAAATTCATCACAAACTCTTATAATGTTCTAATGTTCACACAGTGAATCAATTGTATGTTTTATGATAGGAGTTGAACCACTATGGGATCAAGTTGTTGGCCATTTTGTTGAGGTAACGACATTTCAATTTCTTTGATTTCCATTTTGCATTAATTAAAAAGTTTTACACCTTCCATGAATGGATTTGCAGCTTGCCAATAACTCCAATCAGCATGTACGCAATATAGCACTTGATGCATTGGACCAATCAATCTGCTCAGTTTTAGGTTCAGAGCCCTTTCTAGATTTCACCTCACCTAATCATCATACCTCTTTGAAGGTTGTTAGGATTCTCATCGTGGTTCTTTTCTGTGTTTTATATAAAGTGTGAGAGAAAAACTAACTATGATTTGGGTGCACGTGGGCATCTGTTTTAGATTGAAAACAGGCTTGAAAAGCTGAGGTCACTGGAATGTTCTGTTATATCTCCTCTACAGTCTCTGTATTCGTCTTCTCAAAGCATTGATGTTTGCTCAGGATCATTAAAGATTCTTCTGCATGTTTTAGAGGTAACTTATGCTACTAACAATAGATAAATTCCGTCTTTTATGTATCCATCTCTGCCCAAGTTCATAATATTTTCTTTGAAAAACTCAGAGACATGGAGAGAAATTACACTACAGTTGGCCAAATATTCTTGAGCTGTTAAGGTTTGGGTATCACCTATTATTATAATTTCAATTACCTAAACATCGTGCTGTTAAGTTTTTCTCTAACTACTTGTATTTTAAAGGTCTGTTGCAGATGCTTCTGAGAAAGACCTTGTTGCTCTTGGCTTCCAGGTTAGGAAATGATTCAATATTTTCTAACTATTGAGAACACGTCCTCTATACTTTCCAGGAAATTGAATCCTTGCTTCATGTTTCTTAACAAAAAATTGAATTCTTAGTTTTCTCATCAATTCTTGCTTCATATTTCTTAACCAAAAAAAAAAAAAAAAAATTGAATTCTTAATCAAATTCCAAAAACAAGTTTTTGAAAACTATGTTTTTTTTTTTGTTTAGTTTTCAAAATTTTGTCTTGATTTTAAAAAACATACGAAAAAAAGTAGATTACAAAAACCAGAAACTAAATACCAAATGGTTATTAAACGGGGTCTTAGCTTCCAAAAAGTCATTTTTCTCCTTTAGAAGTCTCTCATGCCATAACTTGCCTGGAATTTACGGCTTGAAAGAAATGTCTAGAAGTTTGGAGGGTTTTTTTTTTTCTGATTTTGTTCATTTTTTAGCCTCTGACCATCTATTGATATTTGTATACATCTTCAAAAATTTCTCCCTCATCAATCTGGATTGAAAGGGTTTTTGTTAATCTTAACTTTCGTTTGGAAGGGTCTTGTCATCCTCCTTTCTGTTATCCATGTTCATACAATCCCCTGTTTAAGAATAATGTTTGTCCACTCGAAAGTCTTATCTGTACTCATTCTTAAGTTGTTAAATAGATGTGTGTCTCAGCATTTTTGTTATATATCCCTGATCTTTTAGATAAATTTATAACTGGGACAAAGTAATCAATCAAGTAAATATAATCAATACTTCGTAACTTGCAAATGATAGTGAGCTACTGAATTGGTTTTGTTCACTGTCCTCTATTTGATTATCACCTTTTTTACTAAATAATGTATTTAATGTGTCAATCTGGTCTTATAGTTCGTATACATGGTTGACTTTTTACACCTTTACTCCTTTGTAGAAGAATTATAACTTATTTTTTAAACATGTTACTCCCTGCACTAGGTTGCTCTTTGTTGCTCCACATATGTAGATTGCTGTAGTTTCTTTAATTTTACTTTAGGCAACTATAATTTTCTCGGTTGATGCATTACTATCACATAGTCCGTCTGCTGTTATTGTTTTTATAGCAAATCCATATCCATGTCCATCTGTTGCATTGAAAGGTCTAATGAACTTTCGATTTCATGACTCGACCTGTGGATGGTGATACATGCCTATATGCTGTTATATCTGCAGTTTTCTTCCAATTACTTAATTTTGTTTCCACATAGTTGTTTGCTTAATTTTCTTTATAACAGCTAAATACTAGTAATTCTGTCTACATAAAAATAATCTAATTTTTGTTTTCCTTTTAGAGTCTACGTGTGATATTGAACGATGGACTTTCCAGCTTACCACAAGAATGCCTTCGTGTGTAAGAGCTTCTATTTGGAATTTTTATTCGCTTAGAATTTTTTCTTATTTCACTCTGCTCCCTCTACAATGAACTATACTTTGTATGCTTCCCTCTTCACATGTCTTCACCCAATTATTGCTTTCGTAATTATTATGTTCTATCAAAGAATGGAGCGTTATGTTTAAAATTTTGGTATGTATTTATACTCTTGCTTATGATGATCCACTGCCTACAGGAATTATTTTCTTGTATCAAGATATTTTATTGGCCTTATATTTTTTCCCTGAGTGTAGAACAATTAGCATTCTTATTCCATCAGAAGTAAAATGAATCTGAAATTTACTTGGCTAAATTGGAATAACTTGCTGTGTTTGGCCACAAGGACCAATTTATTGAACGCAGGAGGCTATCATAACACTAATTAATCGATTCATCCACCTTTAGGTTCTAGCTGATCTGAATAAACATAAAAACAAGAACCGAAACTTGAGCTAGTAGCGTCACTATTATACCTTTTGATGTAGAAATTCTTACTTTGATATCAATTTGCATGTTGCAGATGTGTAGACGTGACAGGAGCATACAGTGCTCAAAAAACGGAGTTAAATATAAGCTTAACAGCAATAGGGCTTTTGTGGACTATAACTGATTTTATTGCTAAGCGGCTTTCACATGATCTTGTGGGTGAGAAGGAAGCAAGTAACCTCCCTGGTAAGTGTGTATACTGTTATACCTCTGTCATTAGCTGTTTTTTTGTTCACCCTTTGCTGTTACTAAAATGGCTTTATTGTGGACGTGCCTGCTGTCTCTAAACAAGTTAACGTTGAGCGGACTGAGGAGGAAATGATTGAGGCTTCCATTCACACTGATGCTTCTCCATTCACAAACATGGTTGATTGCAACAAGTTGTTGTTTTCAGTTTTCTCATTGCTTCATAAGCTTGGAGCTGATGATAGGCCAGAGGTAGAATAATAGCCTTACCTTCATTTTGTCCACCTTGATGCGTTTATATGTAGAATTAACTGTGATTCCTATGAACTATAAGCTAGTAATATCCGCACATTCGTATGCCTTCAGGTCCGAAATTCAGCTATCAGGACACTCTTTCAGAGTCTTGGAAGTCATGGTCAAAAGCTTTCAGAAAGCATTTGGGAGACTTGTCTTTGGGATTACGTTTTCCCCATTTTAGACCATGCTTCCCACATGGTAACTGTGATATGATAACATAACTATACTTTGACCTTCGGCTGATCTTTCTGCTGACGGCCTTTGAACTCTTTGTTTTGAAGGCTGCAACCTCATCCAAAGATGAATGGCAAGGGAAAGAACTGGGAACTCATGGTGGAAAGGCGGTCCATATGCTTATACATCACTCGTCTGTATTAATCTTGATCCTTGCCTAAATATAATCACTTTTGTTCTTTTATATTACTTTCCTGACTCCTAAAATAGATAAAATTATTGTATATTATTTTCTCATACTACATGCATTTGCAGTCGTAATACTGCTCAGAAACAGTGGGATGAAACGCTGGTTCTGGTGCTTTCTGGAATAGCACGTATATTACGTTCTTTTTTCCCATTCCTCCGAAGCTTAAGAAATTTTTGGGCTGGTAGGTCAATCGTCAATCTTTTAGCATCATAGCATAAACTTTCTTATTTACTTCTGTGTATATCTGTCATATTCTATATTGTTTAATTCATCTTTAACAGCTTTACATTGGTTGTTCATAATAATGTCGCATGCTTCTCTTACTACAGAATGGGAATCTTTGCTTCTTTTTGTGAAGAATAGCATTCTAAATGGTAGTAAAGAAGTAGCTCTTGCAGCAATAAATTGTCTACAGACTACAGTTATTTCCCATTCTCCCAAGGTAAACATCGAGTAAACCAAAGAAATTTTTGTTTCATATGCATGTTTCCATTGGCATATACTGAAAACATAATTCATATCGACTTGCTATATAAATGATAATAAATGACCTGAATCATCTTTGCTCTTTAACTTGTGGAACAGGGAAACTTGCCAATGACTTACCTTGTTTCAGTACTTAATGTGTATGAGCTTGTACTTCAAAAGTCACCACACTACAGTGGTAATGCTGCTAGCAAAGTGAAGCAGGAAATTTTGCATGGTCTTGGTAATGATTTACTTTTAATGAATATATATAAATATATTTTACATATATGTCTCTTCATTGACTTATATGTCTGAAACAATCCCTAAACATTTGTGAATCTAATCAAATATGAAGGCTGAAACCATCCAGTTATTTGTGAGATTCACAATAGGATCAGAGAGATAATATAAAAGATTTTTAATATTAACTTGATGCTACTGTGATCTTATAATATGTAGCTTTTCATGCTCATTATTAACGCTCTCCGTCTGTTAAATTGTTTACAGGAGAGCTGTATGTGCAAGCACAAATGATGTTTGACAACCAGATGTACACACAATTGCTATCAGTTGTTGATTTGGCCATTAAACAAGCAATAATAACTAACGAGAACTTTGAAACTGAATTTGTAAGTTCATTTTTACCCTCTTTTTTCCTTGCTCGATTTAAAGGAAAAAAACTTTTGGATAATTTTATTTTTGGTTTTACAATTCGTTCATATGTTCCGTCATTTTCAATTGAAGAATTTTATGATATTGCTTGGAAAGATCATGTTTGTCAGTTTTAGACGGGAGAATTAAGATTATGTATTGATGAGATATAATGTTTTGGAGCTAGAGGTTAGCATGGATGAATAACAATATCAAAGTTAATTGTTGTAGAAATCAAATTAAGGAAATTACCTAATCATTGTCCAACCAAAGTAGACTCCGGGCACTGAACTTTAGCTCCAAAATGATGTCGCCAGATTTTATTAGCTCAAACATCTTAATGTGATTGACTTTTTCCGAACTCTAAACGAGCACTCTTACATTTTTTTGTTGACATTTGACTTAATATATGGTGTGGATTCTGATTGAGCATAAAATGACGTATTGTATGAATCAAGTTTTCACCATGGTGAAAAAAATGGTCGAGGCATTTAGGTATAGACTGAATTAATAAGTGAAGCAAAATTAAAGAACTATGATGACTACTTAGCATTTCAAAAATGCTACATTAATTATTGAATATATAGATTTCCAAGCCTTAAAAGGGGCGGGATCAGAGAATATAAAGATGAGTGAAGGTCTAAATTAAAGAGTTTCAGACTAGTACATAAATTTCTTGTTGATTTAGATGAAAAATCTGCACTCCATCCATTCACATAGAAGAGACACATGTAGCCATCTGGATTCTTTTTCTGTAGTACTTGTGAAAAGATTCTATAGGAAGTAAAGAACTCAATGGCGGTTTGTTGATTTCCTTATTAACTTGCTGAGACATTCTCTCTTTCTCCAGGGACATGTCCCCCCCGAGCTACGAACTATCCTGGAAATATTACCACTTTTACGTCCTACTGATGCCATCTCTTCAATGTGGCTGATTTTGCTGCGTGAATTTTTGCAATATCTTCCAAGATCAGGTTCTCCCTCAATACATGAAAATGATGGAGATCAAACAAGCACTAGTTATCTTGTTCCAGGTAGTGAAATTTGTTAGGTGAAATTCCTAGTTTTTTCCTTGATCTCTTATAATTGGTACTTGTACATTGTATTTCTGCATATCAAGGGAGGTCAAAGAACGAAAGGCATTCCAGAGCTGCTTCTGCATCCTCAAACGATGAAGCTTCTCAGTCTGTGTCTCCAGTGTCAGCAGTTACACCAGTTGGCATTCAGAATGTCCTGTTTGCAGAAAAGCTTGTTCCTGCGTTGGTTGAGCTTTTCCTTCATGCACCAATGGTTGAAAAATGTATTATTTGTCCTGAAATTGTCCAGGGTCTTGGAAGGTACAGATTTTGACACTCTTTTACTCAATTTCTTGAAAAGGTGGACTGGTAGTGTGTCGGTAAGAGCATGTTCATTGAGCATTTTTGCTTCTTACATTCATCCATAAAAAGTTCATATCTTGATTTTAAAGAAAGGCTACGTTATAAAAAAAAAAATACCCTCAAACTTTTCCCTTTGATTAAAAATTACCTCATTCTTTCAATAGTTCCTATATTATCGTTAACTTTCATAAATATTTCAAAACTACCATAGAGTAAAAATCTATTAGAATGTTAGGACAAAAAGTTGACATGACAGAATATTGTTTTTTAGACTTAATCTAGACAAGCATGCCAATCACCACCCCACCATTTTAGATTTTCAAGTCACCACCACATTGAATTTCTGTATAACATGCAAACTAGTATCTAATCTAAGGTAGTTTTGAAATTTTTATGGAAGGTCAAAGGAAATATTGCAACTTTAGTCTTTTTTAAACAAAAGAAAAGGTTCAAGGATATTTTTTATAGTTTAGCCAAAAGAAAAACATGTTTGGACATGTCTACAAAATACTTAGCCTGTTTCTAGTTTCTTCCAAAAGTACTTGATATGTCTTTTGTGTTTAGTTATGTTGAAAACATGCCCAAAAAGTGTTGATGTATGATATGTATCAAACATGGACATATCAGACAAACTAAAGTTTTCTTTATTGGTTAGAATTTTATTTACTTTCTGTTGTGTAGCTAATAATGACTTTGTTACTTGTTTCTTCCATATTGTTGAGAGAACTTGACACTGTAGGAAAAGATATGGTAATTGCACTAGAGAACTCACTATTATAGGAAATATTGTTCGTAAGAAAGAAGACTTATATATGGTGATTTAACTAGGGTTCTATTCCCTTCTATGGATGCCTATTACGCAAAAAAAAGGAATGTGGAAATACTCGTGGAGTATAATAAGAAAAATATTCAACGGTGTAGAAGAAAGAAAAAGAACAATTATTGGTACGGGACAAAATTTGTGATTCTGAGCTCCATTCTTGTCAAGGGTTTTTATTTCTTCCAGCCTTACAACTTTCTTAAGAGGTTCATGGATGTTATTGGGAATTAGTATGTTAGTTAAGCTAGAAGTGAAAGCCGTAAACCCTCATATGAGATATAATTAGAGATTGATAATTAGTTGCTGCAGGAGGAAGTAACTTTGGTGTTATTATTCTCTTTGGTGTAAATTTTATGCTTCTTTTAACTCTTATTGTTTATACTTTCTTCGTGCTGGTTGGAAGACCTTTTTTAATTTTCTTCGCTTGGATTTTTTGTATTCCCTTCTCCCTCTTGTAATTTCAACCCATCACTAAAATCATTATTTATCATTTAAAAAGAAAAAAAAGAAAAAAAAAAGAACTGTATCTGATTGCTATGCTTGCTGTTTTGAGTTTGTGATCTGCTCTACTTAAGTTTGTATCATTGTTAGACTCTTGACCCTTCATATAGAGGAGGCAGATTAAATCATTAGTCCTAGCAACCTATTATTTACAAGGTCCACTCACTAAATACTTGTGGCGGTTAAGGTTCCCTCTAGAACCTTTTTCAATTTCTCTTGTTATTTCAATCAACTGTGGGGTGAATGGAGTTAGATCTTGCCCGGACCCTGACAAGAAAAGGGAATTGATAGCATACTTGACATATTGCTGATCTGTTAGTTTCTAGATTAATGTGTTAGCAAAATATTATGGTGCTCTGGCTTTACATTACTCATGTGAGTTCTGTGAGAGTTTAGATGTTAGGTCGTTCCAAAATGGCTATTGGTTATTTTTCTTTTTATTTTAGTTCGTAAGAAATTTCTGTACAAGGATAAGTAACTGAATACTGTCTTTTAGGTGTATGACAACAAGAAGAGAAAACCCCGATGGCGCACTTTGGGGATTGGCTGTCGAAGGTTTTAATCAGATACTTCTTGATGACGTACAAAACTTAACTAGGAATGTTCTACCAGATCCAGGTACTAGCAAACCAGCAAGAACTCGTATATGGAAGGAAGTTGCGGATGTTTATGAATTTTTCCTTGTGGGATATTGTGGGCGAGCTCTATCCAGTTCAGTGACATCTGGGTCACTGGAAACTAATGAGGATCTTGAGATGACTCTCTTAAACGTTCTGGGTGACAAGATTCTTAAATCACCACTTGATGCACCTCATGATGTAATTTTCTCAAGCTGCCTCTTCGTCCTGCAATCTCATCAGTTTGCTTTTCAAGAAAATTGATATTATTCTGGCTATAGTTGATTGATAAATCGCTTGATTCCAACAAAAAAAGGACATTCAAATGATTTGGAGTTATTTCCTTGCTTTTCTGTTTACCATAATTTTACTGCTAATGTCTACACACACGTTATTGTGGTCCACTTTGCATGCTTGCCAGTTTCGATGTGTGATCTTCGTCGATATATGCCTAAGCGGTCTCCGTGCCCACATATATCCTTTCTAGTTTTAGGCTTTTTCCATCTGCATATTGGTTTCTGCACACTTTTCGTAATATCTCATTTTAGATCACTAATTGATTGCTCCTCAATTTCTTCCAGATTTTTTAAAATATATGGTTTTGTTTGTTTATTTAATTCTTGTGCATGGTGTTTTGATAATGTAGAATAGGGTGCTTCATTTTTCATAGTTTGTTAATAAAGAGTTTCTCATCAGATATGAGAACTTTCACGTCATTTGTTCTTTCAGTCACTGAATTTACAATATCATTTTGTAAAGCAACCTTGGAGATGCTCATTTTTATATAATTCACTAATTTTCTATTTCCTTTCAACATCATAATTCATAGGTTCTCCAAAGACTTGTTTCCACATTGGATCGATGTGCAGCACGAACCTGCTCATTGCCCGTTGAGACCGTAGAGCTAATGCCCATCCACTGTAGCAGATTTTCCTTGATCTGTTTGCAGAAGTTGTTTTCTTTGAGCAGGTATTATTTGAAAATGACCTCAAGAGTGTAATTTTAGTTCTTTAACTTTAATGTGAAGATGGAATATCAACTACCTGGTCTTTTTGCAATTATAAGATGAAAAGTCGCATGATCTAACTATCTTGTCTGTGAAACTGCTCCAAGCAAAATAACATGGTCGGATCCGCAAGGCTGATGTCTGCTTGTAAAAGCACGTGCTTCCCAAAGCAAGTTTAGATAACCTGTCTTAGATTTTATCTTTCCAGATCATCTGCAACCATTGAGCGAACAATTTATGTATTTTTTTAAATGATAAATCATTCCACAAGCATAGTGACCCACTCATAAGTTTTAGGAGGAGAATTAAGCATTCTAATCCCTCAAACCATATATTTTCATGTTATCAGCTATGACAAAGAAGATGATAAATGGAGCTCGACAAGATGTGAAGTCAGCAAAATTTCGATCTTGTTACTCGTGACGAGATGCCAATGCATCTTGAGCAGGTTCCTGATCGACGAGAATGACTTAGGTAGGTGTGCAGTTTTGTTTGCTTTTGTTAGGAGTAACTAAAAATGATTAGCTATTTTGTTCTTGATTGGTGTTGAGCTATTCCTCACTATTCCCTTTGAATTTTACAATTACAAGCAGGTGTGCGTCCGTTGCCTACAGCAAGGCTTGACGAAATCATATATGTTCTTCAAGAACTAGCCCGGCTCAAGATCCATTACGACACTGCCTCTGTTCTTCCCTTGCCTTCACATTTGAAGATTGACTTGAACGAGGAGAGTCATGAAAGACGTCCTCACCTACTCGTTTTATTTCCTTCCTTCTGTGAACTTGTCATCTCGAGGTAAAAATAGCCGTGTCTTAAAAAGAAAAATTCATGCATCACAAGGCAGTTTATATATAGCTTAAGATAAAGAGTTCGCTGGCGTATGAAACCCTTCGACACGATACACTATAGTCGGGATAAATATAGAATGTAATGGTGGGTGGTGTTGAAGTCGAGTTACTGTGTTCTGATTGTTCTTTTTATCTCCTTGCATAGACAGTTTAACTTGTTTTTATCAACTATTGAAGAACATGTGCAGTGGATAGTCCAGCTGATGTTAATGGTATAATTCTTGTGTTTTATCTTATTTTCTCGTTCTTTTTGTGAACAGAGAACCAAGGGTGAGGATATTGGTCCAACGACTGCTTAGACTCATCACGACGGAGTTGACTCTCGATAAGGTTAGCTTAGCCAACTGAGTCGTCAAAGACTAATTTTGTTCATGTTCTTCATACCGTTCTTATCGAGCAGCACGAGTTTTCGTGCAGAGAGACATTGTTAATGTTCTCCATGTAATTCTTGTTTTGTGCCTAAGTTATTGTAAAGACTTAATTGTTCATGTTCTTCGCACCATTCTTGTAATTCTGTTTCTGATAATCTTAGTTTTTATTTATTGGTGCTACCCTTTGTGCTTTTTCTAAGATTATTCGAGAATTGAATGTTTTTTTTTTTTTTTATACGTTTAAAACTCTTTATTGGTTCTCAACTTCAGATAATAACTTGTTTTAGCTTTTGTTGCTAAATATTTGTATTTTCTTAATTGCAAATTTAACATATAATAAAAACTAAAAATTAACATATAATAAAAGTATTTATTTCTTCCTGTTATTAAAAACTAAACTTGGGATCCCATTAAAACAAGCAAATTAATTCAATAATATATTTTTAAAATTAATAAATGATGCAATTTTCTGAAAAATTAAATTAACTAAATTAAAAGTAAAAAACATGTAAAACCCTAAGATCTTGGTTTATTACCTGTCACATGCTTCGTTAGCATGAATGAGTATAAGAGCACGTTAGCATGAATGAGTATAAAAATATATGTAATAAGTGGTTTTTGTAGGTTTGATACTGTATTCAAATTTTAAGCAAATAATACTAATTATATGTGTAGTCCTAGCATCGTGTGTGTATATATTGTTAGACAAACACGACTTTTCACAATGGTATGATATTGTCCATTTTGAGCATGAGCTCTCATCGGCTTCTCCAAAAGGCCTCACACCAATGTAGATAGTATTCTTTGATTATAAACTCGTGAACATTTCTTAAATTAGCCGATGTGGGTCTTTCATCTAACACTTTCCCTTGAACAAAGTACGTCTCCCCTTAGTTGAGGATCGACTCTTTCTTTTGGAGTCTTTGTTTGACATTTGAGGATTTAATTGACATGACTAAGTTTAAGGTATGATTCTGATATATACCTTTACGTGTTTTGTTACATAAGAAGAGTATTTTGTTTAGTAATTTTAAAAATTACATGTAGTTGATAATGGTTTGTTTTATTTTATTTTTGTTGAAAATTTGTGCTTGAACTAAATTCTAAAATAAAAAAACAAGTTTAATACATTTTTTTAATTTTCTAAACTTGAGTTATTTTTATATAATAAAAAATATGTTTGAAAATAGATAACAAAACGAACTATCTCTATAATAATGGGATGAACTGAGGTGTAGATGTGAAAGCCTAAAAACTCAACAGGATCCCTTCGAATCAGGAAAAAAAGGGTAGGTCCCGTTGAATTCTTACTAATTAGAATAACTTATTCATATAAATGATAAAATTGATCTTTTCATGTTTCACAAAACTTATTTTTAAATACAATTCTCTCTCGATATGTTTCTCAAAAAATTCGATTTGTGCAAAAAAAAAAAAAACCAAATGGTTATCAAGTGGGACATGAAATTTCACAAATTAATTCTTTTCACAAGGATTCTATTTCATAGTCGATAACATAATTTTTAGACTTTTCTAAATGGAGAAATTAATGTTATATTAGAGAAAAATACCAAAGGGATAATTGTATCTTTTAGTTAATATGAGCTCTCTCTTTTCATTTTCTCTTCTTTCTGTTTTTCTCTACTAATGTATGATAATTTTAAACGATAATTTAATATTTTAACTATATAAGTATTAGGTTTCTTTCTTTTTTTCCCTTAAATTTTGAATTTTTTTTAAATTACAATTATCTTTGAAATTGTTTGGAAGAAACCAAAAATTTTTATTTGGAATGTTCAAAATATTTCAAATTAAATCAATGAATTAGTTGTTCGAAAATTCAAGCCAAAACTATATGAAATGATGCGATGGAGAATGGTGATTGAGATTTGAGAAAGAAGATCCACATTGGATAAGTGAGCGGCAAGGGAGCCTCCAATATGCTATAAATGGTATGTGATGGCGTGTTGGTGAACATACTTACTTGAACGGGGTCAATGGGCAATCATGGAGGTTCATGGTCTAGATTGGTGACCTCCATTGCACATTAAGGAGGGGTGCCCGTTTAAGGTCTGCCCAAAGCGGTAGAACCTATGTTGTAATTTGTGGTAGCGGGGCTAGTGTACGCGTGCCCCTTCAAAACTCCTAGTTTCAATCCTTGTTAATTTTATGCTTCTTTTGAGTTCGGTGAATCTTTACTAGGTGGTATGTTTCTTGAGTAATTAATTTTTTATGGCTATAATCGTATTCCAGGTCGATGGTTAGTTTAGAGACGGGATCTATTATCTTAAAAATTATATAGCAAAAGATGTGGAAAGCATTAAAACATGAAAGATATTTGATGTCAATAGCTTTGCAAGCTTACACACGAACATCTTCTGAGATTATTTTTTTCGAAAGAATTTAGTTGAAAGTTAAAAAGATGTTCTTCTAGATTGCAAATTTGAGTTGTAATAGTGTGATGTTCGATGGAGAACATATGAAGGCTAAAGGACTTCTTTGGAATTACCCATTTTTCTTAGTTGAACTACTGTGCTTGCACATCGTATCTTTAATATGACACAAACAAAAATATAACTAATGGTATTCAACGGGTGCTTAGGAAAGCATTTCCGAGCACAGCTCCTTCCGTTGCTATTTTTTTACTAGAGATTCGATATTTAGTAAGAGTTCGATTTTAATTCTATCTAAACTATTTCAACAAATTAAAATTATGATAAAAATATCAATGGAAGTGGAAAGGAGGTGAGAGATAAAGAAAATATAATTTAGTCCCACATCGGGCAAGCACGCGGCAGGGACCTTACAATGTCATATAAATACAAACGATGGCATACGTTGAACTCACTTACCTGGACGGGGTCAATGGGTGATCAAAAAGACTCATGGCCTAGGTTGGTGACCGCCATTGCACATTAAGGTGGGGTGCCCGCCTAAGGTCTGCCCAAAGTGGCAGAGCCTACGTCATAATTTGTGGTAGCGGGGGCCTGCGTTCGCGCGGCCCCCTCCCAAGTCTCCAGTTTTCAAACTTTTGGCTTCTCCAGGTATTCTTTCTAATCACATTAACTCATTTCTTAATGTCTTTTATGTCCCCCAGATCCTTGTTGATCTTATTGTATTAATTATGAACTCGTGATGCTGTAATGACAAAACACCGAAGAACAACCATGTTAGCAAAATTGGCATTTAAGTTTTATTCTCTTTTTGTTCGTCTTAACTTGTGGTTTAATAGAAGAAAGTAGAGATTTAATCGAGGGGGGTCTCAATGTCGTTTCATATTCTCTTTCAAGTATCCAGAAAGGGAGGGAGGGAGAATTGATGGGACTGTTTCTATAATGTTTCATGTTCATAATCTTTTGGAGATGAGAGATTTTTCTAATTGATAGTGACGAATGTGGGGCTTCAACTAAAGAGAATGAAAATCGTCTTGGAATATGAGGGCCCAATATGTCGCTTTGGGGGAAAAAAAGAGAACTGGGCAGTAGATGGATGAGAACATTCGTTAAGTATAAGTTGGAAGTTAATTAACTTTGGGCTGTTTGATTTATTGTATCTATTGATAATCCTTTCTGGTTAAAGATGGAAAAAAGAACGTTTTTGTTAATTATTGCTTCTTCAATTTTCAGGTATCTGGTTCTTGGTTGAGACTCCTGAAAATATTCTTCTCATTGAAATCGACTGAAGCTGAATTACTGGCATGATTTCAATGTTTTCGTTTGGTGTATTTGCGTTCTACAAGGAAATTAATTTCATTATATCTTTTGAATATATTCTCCTTATCTAAATTGAGTGTATTGTAGATTTAACTCATGAATAGGCTGTACATTTGTTCATCTTAATCTGAATGAAAACTTATTCAAGCATGATGTTTTTCATATTTACTATGAAACTTGAAGATAGTCCCTTTTTTGAGCTACATTTTGAGTTTTTGAGGCTTAGGGACTAATTTATCAAATTTCAAACGAACTAGATTTGCTTCTTTCTCATGAATTTTGGATCCATTTAGTGTGAACATTCAGATCACTTACCTGTGCTAGATTTGCTCGATGACTGTTCTCTGTTTGACAAAAAGAAGTTTCCCTTTCTTTTCAGTCAGTTCAACTATGGTATGGTAGAAATTAGACCTTTAGCTGCAAGAGTCGAAACTTTGATTGTGTTGTTAGAGAGGATTAGCCAAGCGTTAGCTTTCTTAATCTTTTTCCCCTTTGAACTTTTGAAATTCTTCCCTTTAACTTGATTGACGTTTTGTTAGGACGCAAAATGGGAGAAAGAGTAAGAAGTGGATGATAGAGAGAAGAAGAGATCCCACATCCGTTGGAGAGAGGAACGAAACACGTAGAAATCTCTCCATAGAGATGCTGACGACGATACACAAGGAGCCAACACGTGGAAACCTCTCCCTAGAGACACGACGATACATAACGAGTCAAAATGGATTGTATCTGCTACCGATAGGCTTGGATTGTTTCATTTTTATTTTCATTTGCTCCATATCCTCATTAGCCAAGAGACAGCTCCCTCAAGGCCTAACTTGCTGCATTTGACACCGTAGTGGGTCTGGTCTATAAGCTTAATCAAATTGAGTGACATTACTGTCAGATGCCTTCTCTGTGGGCATCAAATTTCATTCCTATTCGATCGGAACCTATTTTCTTTAAATCTATATATCAATATTCATGGATCATACCTTTCATCTCACTTCCAATTCCTATTTTAATAGATAGGAGTGAGACTTCTACTTTTTCCGACCGCAACCAAAAACCTTAGCAAATGAAGTGGAAAGCGTGAAGATTTGATATTTAGTAGTAGGCACATCGCAACCTTTTATGTTTTTGTGTTAGGTATTAAGATCCGAAGAACATCAAAATTAGATCAGAATCAAAATTAGAACAGATCGGAGAATTGAAAGAACTAAACCAGAGAACAAAGAAGAACTAAACCAGAGAACAAAGGTCCATATCTGATGAGACAAACACATAACATATTCTTCATCGTTTTTCAAGTTGAAATTCTGCTAAATAGTACTGAACATATTGAGGAAGCCAGAAGGATTACAGCCTTGAATAAGACAATCACATGGACATTAGCATCCTTGATAGACCACCAAAATGTCGTCATTATCATTTCAATTGGAACTCTTCAATCATTGGTTAACAGATAACAGGAAGCGATGTCAACCACTCCCATAAACTTATTGAAAAGGGATCTTAAATCAACCCTCTTGCCCTCCCTTGCTCATACACATCTTCTTTTTGTTTCTCGAGCCTATAACGAGCTATCGGTCATTTGAAAATGTCAAATCGTTTATAATTTGAGTTCGTGAAAACTTTTCTAATGGCCTTACCCAATATCCACATCTCGGCCTTGCACAATATTCATATCTCGTTCGTCCACATCTCTTTGTTTCTTATCTTCTCACTTCTCAGTAGCTATCTACAAGCCATTGAAAATGTCAAATCTTTTGTTGTATTTTAAGAAAACCCATAAGCATCTTTTGTTGTATCTTAAGAAAACCCATAAGCAAGAATCGGTTCACGTAGAAATAGACATATTAGCTCACGTAGAAATGGATATATTAGCTTACGTAAAAGTACACGTAAAAGTACGCGTAAAATACCAAAGGACGTTATTCATATTCAAGCAAGTTTCAACAATACAATTGTGATTGTTATAGATGTACGGGGTCGGGTAATTTCTTGGTCCTCCGCTGGTACTTGTGGATACAAAGGTCCAAGAATAGGGATATCATTTGCTGCTCAAACCGCAGCAGGAAATGCTATTCGGACAGTAGCAGATCAAGGTGTGCAACGGTTAGCGAGAATGTGAGAATGTCAAATCTTTTTCCGTATCTTGAATTGTGAACTTTTCTACACCAAACCAGATCTTTCATAGCGAAAAACAAACTGGGTCCCTGATAGGAACGAGGAATGTTCAAGCAAAAGCCAGTTTTCCTTTGAAGTGAGTCATTTAAGCATGAAATCATAAATCATCGGGTAAATTCGTGTTCTTTTATAATCACCGATGATCCACAGCTCGTAAGTGTATCGGATGATTACAATGACTGTTTTGGCGTAAGAATGCAACGTAACGCCACACCGTTGGATAAAATAATTTAGGGATTTTAGCATTGGGGAGGGGGCTGCGCGTTGACGCAAGCCCCCAAAACCACAAATTATGACGTAGGCTCTGCCGCAAGGGCAGACCTTAGACGAGTACCCTTCCGAAGTGCAATGGAAGTCACAAATCTAGGCCATGGCCCTTCCTGATCGGCCATCGACCCCGTCCAGGTATGTACCTTTCCCCGTTGGACCTCACTTCCATTTTATACGCCCCTTCGCCTGCCCGATTTTGCGATTCTCCGATGTGGGATTTTAAATAACTCGCCCAACCACTTCTCACCCAACTTCATTCCTTTTTTTTTCATTTTAATTATTCGTGGCTTTTCTTTTTTTGGATAAATGTTAATTTATCTCTTCTTATTTATTTATCAATTTTTTTATTTCTTTTTTATCTCATTTATTTCACCAATTTGATTTAATCTTTTTTCCTATAATTTTCAAATTCCTCCCTATATATTTTTTAAAACATTTTGAGTAAATCTTCTACAAATTTCTTTTTTAAAATTATAAATCTAATTTCTTAACTTTAAAAAATTGTTTAATATATCTCTAAGATTTTAATTTTTAAAATAAAAATTTTAAATTTAAATTTAATACGTTGATCGTGACTTCAAGAAAAACGTCAGCTATTAAGAACTCTATGATCTATGTCAAAAGTGTATTAAAACTTCGAGATATACAACTTAACAAAATTAGAAATAAAATTAATTATTAATGTAAAATATTATAATAATAATAATTATTATTATATGTTACTAAAGAGGATCTCAGGTCATATCTAAACATGATGTCACATTTGTAGATGAAATGATCATGAGATTCAGTCATTGTCTAAAGAGAACATGCATGTTATATAGATAGAGTGATGTCATATCTGTGGTCAATCACTATTGTCAACCAAACAATAAATGAATGCCGACCATACTAGTCTATACCAATAGTTGATGTGACGAAATACTTTTCATGGGTACTAGAGTTCGATATCTTTCCTTTAAAGGCAAAAATTTTGAGATATGACATGAGTATAATTGGTAACATCATAAATAGCCCTTCTTCTCTACGAAGAGATGATGAGGCAATTGAAAAGCCAAAAATTCACTCATATGAGGTTTCTACGCCAATCTCGAACAAGTGGGCAGAAGCAAATTTATAGGATAAATCTACCTTGAAATCGTCTTTCAATACTGATTGAAATTAGTCGATGAGGTTTCTTTCATCTCGACGAGTGTGTTGTGGGGGGAGGAAGTGTACCTATCCCAATATGTGGTTCCGCAAAGTTCCACCACTTCTCCGGGCCCATGACCACTAAAAGAACAAACAGTAGTCCAAATAGAACCTCACACAAAATATAAGCCTCCATTTAGGCTACTCACAGGATCGTATTTCTCCGTCCTCGTCCTCGTCTAATTCCTCCCGTCCTGCCCTACATAATATAAATATATTTATATATATAATAATTTTGAGATAAACTTAGAAGCTATGTTGTATAATTTTTTAATAGATAAAAGACGGTATTTTATATTAAAATTTGAATTTTTTGAAATGAGGTTGGTAATCCTATATTGATTTATTAGAATTTTTTTTTTTATCCATGTTTAATAAAAATTATATTGAAAAATGACAATTTTAAAATAACTATTTTTTAAAAATAATTATATACCGTAAAAAAAATTATCCCTAAGAATCTGATCCCACAAATTTTCCATAGGTAATTTCTCCGCTTTTGTTCCTCGAAATTTTTTTTTTTTGCATACATGAGTAATAAAATAAGTGACAGGTACGGGAATGGGGAAGGTTTCCCTGTCTCCACGCCCGACATCTTTAATAATACCACAAAAATATTAAATCAAGATTCTAGAGGTAACATTTAGTAATTAATAAAAACTATATTAAATTAAATAATTGATTAGCTAAAAACAAATTTATAATTCTATATAATCAAATCACACCAATGAACACTAATTAATAGTAATTAAATAAATTAAATGATATTTGAACAAATTATAAAATAAAAGATATTATTATTTTTAAATTTAACATGTAAGTATTGAGTCATGGTTGTGACGTGCATAATAAAACGCGTTTTGTCATTAATAGTATTTAATGGCCACGTTTTTTTTTTTTTTGTAATTTTATTTTGGTCAACGATTTTTTTTAGAGAATTTAGTGAAATCGGATTTTTGTCTCCCTTAAAAATGCAGTTAATTGGCAATAAAATACAATTATTTTATTAATATTTTATATCACACTTAGTATTTGTTAATTTTCTTAATATTAATATTAAAATTATATTTATTTCAGGTGTAAAGTTCAAAAATATTTTTATTAATTTAGACTTGCTTTTTTTTCTTCTCAAAATATATATATATATATATATATATATATATATATATATATATATATATTTAGAACATTAAAGACAACTTAAGGAGCATAATTGGAAGCATCTTATAGTATGCATTAGATGATTAAACAAATTAAAAAATGTTAGTTCCAAAACATGAAGAAACCTATGAATGTCATTTCAAATCAACCCACAAATCCAAGAATTATGAGAATAAATTAAACCCAACAACTAAAAAGATCAAAAAATATAATACAAACAATCAAATCTCCTTTGGTTCAAAGCAGTTTAGTTTCATCAGCTAGTAAAGAAATCTAAGACCTTCTTTGTGTTACGAAATATATCATATCATAGGTCCGCTCGTCCTGGATATCTGGGGAAGGGGATAACATCTCGGATGTTGTCAATGCCTGTGGCAAAAAGAAGCATTCGCTCGAAGCCGAGACCGAAACCGCTGTGCTTGACTGTTCCGTATCGTCTCAGATCAAGATACCATTCATATGGTTCAAGTGGAAGACCCACCTCCTTAATCCTGCAGGAGATGATAATTCAGACTTCATAGTTCACAAAAGAAACAAGAATCAACAAGAGAAGTATGAATTGTTCTTCGACCTGTCGCGAATAACCTCGAATCGCTCCTCCCTTTGACTTCCACCAATCAACTCCCCAACCTTCAATCCAAGGAAAAAGTTTGATTTTTAACAAACAAAAGGATTAAAAGGGTGAAACTAATCACAGTTATAGAAGTAAAAACGAAACGAAGTGAACTACCTTAGGTACAAGAACATCCATTGCAGCTACAGTTTTCGAGTCGTCATTGAGCCTCATATAAAATGCTTTGATTCCTTTTGGATAGTTACAGACAATGACAGGCTTCTTAAATACTACCTCAGTCAAGTATCTGAGCAAGAGAAAAACAATGAGAACTATCGCCATTGTTCGAGTGGAACGTAAATGAAAAGCATGGGAGTTTACAGACCTTTCATGTTCAGAAGCTAAATCAATTCCCCATTCCACTTTGTTCTCAAACTCCTTACCCTTCTTTATGGCTTCCTCAAGTATTTCAATAGCTTCTGTATACGAAGTTCGTACAAAAGGGGTCGAAGAGACCAATTTGAGACGATCGATACAAGTTCGGTCGTACTTATCAGCCATAAATTTCATGTCGTCTAGGCAGTTATCAAGTAACCATTGACACAGAAATCTCACATATGCTTCTGCGCAATTCATATCATCCTTCAACCAATTAAAGAAAATATGTCAAATCTGGTAAATTCAATCATATCTCTAGAAGAAGAGCACTGAACTACTACTGTAGAGTTCCATTGATTGCTTATTCCTAATAGATATCCATTGTTGTTTTCCATATTGCTTAGTAGCACAGAGAGACAGCCAACTAAAACTTAGTCCTCGACCAGTTTCTTCTCAATTACAGTTCTCATGGAAGGTATATCAAGTAGGATCCTAAATTTCTTATAAAAGAACTTAGTTTTTTCACATCAATGAGTATGATAAACTCATCCTAGAACACATAAACTCAACTATAATCTAAGTGCCAGAATTGTCTTAAGATGGTTATATGCAAGTATGCAGAAAAACATACAATTAAGAATACAATTTTGGCATGGTAACAAACCTGCAAATCTGCAAATGCAATTTCAGGCTCAACCATCCAGAACTCTGCAAGATGTCTCGAGGTGTGAGAATTTTCGGCACGGAAGGTTGGGCCAAAGGTGTATACACTACTGAGTGCACACGCATAGGTTTCGACTTGCAACTGGCCCGAAACAGTCAAAAACGCTTGCCGAGCGAAGAAATCTCTTCCATAATCAACTTTCCCATCCTTCGCTGGAATGCCTGGTTTAAGTTTTGCTCTCTCTTCCAACCTAGCGACATTCTCCTTTGCCTTCTTCAGTTCCAAAACAGAAGCACCGATTTCCTGCTTGCTTGCTTTAGAAGCCTTCAGGTTTGAAACAGCTTCTCCTTTCTCCTTGACAATTTTCCTTGCTTCATCTACTTCAGCTTCTGATGGAGGTGGGTTCTTAATCAACTCCTTTTCTAACCTTTCAGCCTCACTCAATAAAGTGGTAACTTGAAACATTTCACCCGCTCCCTCACAATCGCTTGTGGTGACAATTGGCGTGTGAATATACAGAAATCCATGCTTGTTAAAAAATGTGTGAGTGGCATATGCAAGTGCATTTCGAATTCTAGCAACCGCAGATATCTGTAATCGTCAAATGAAGAAAACACATACTCATCAATAAAAGTGATCATGTTCTATAAATTGCAACTTTCTATTGACGTTAGAGAGGATCAGACCATGTAAATGCCAAGTTATATAATTACATAAGAAATGAAATGCAGAATGTGAAAAGATCAATCGAAAAGATTCGATCCAATAACTAACTTCAAATTTAATTTGACAAACGATTTAAATTTCTTTTACCGTGTTTGTTCTAGGGCGGAGATGAACGACATCCCTAAGAAACTCAAGAGTGAGCTTCGTCTTCGGCAAAGGATACCGCGCAGGATCAACCGGACCAACATGGACGACAGCCTCAGCACGAAGCTCGATTTTCTGGTGCTTATCCGGTGGAGGAAGCTTAAAAACGCCATCGACAACAACGCAGGTTCCGGTGGGGACAATCTGGCCAAGATCCGCCACAGCCGCTTCGATGATCACTTGGAGATTCTGAGGGCAAGAGCCGTCGTTCAACTCAAGAAAGGCAAAAGCGTCCTTGTCCGCCTTCCTTCCGGTTTTAACCCAACCACCGACCCGAACCTTATGGCCAGCGAGTCCAGAGCCGCCGTCTGGCCGGCAAACGATTGTACGGATCGGAACGCGATCGGAGAATTCGGCTTTGAGAGACTTGTAAGTGGAAGCATCGTCGTTCAAGGCGACGGCGGATAGTTGGTCAATGGGTGGCGCGGAATGCTCTGCCATTGGTCCGTTCCCGGTGTATCTTCACTGCAGTTGAATTCAAAACCCTAAACCACATTTGATATCTCAAGTTCCGTCTCTACATATTAACACTGACCGGTCTTTTCAGTTTGGTCCGGTTCGATTCGGTTCTTCAATATATATATATATATTATTTGATAATTTACCAATAAAAAACTCAATTAAACAAAATTACAATAACAAAAAAAAGTGTTGATAATAATTTAATTAGGGCAAAAATATTATTACATTTTATTTATTGTTATGAATATATAGGTATAATGAATTTTATTTAAATAATTTGATATTAATATATTAATATATGTTTTTTTTATTGAGAAAAACTTATAAACTAGCTTTTGAGCAATATATATATATATAATAATTAACCATAGCTAATTCATTTATATAAATACAATTAAAAGAATGAATAGTTCCATTTTGGTTCATAACATTTTATTTTGATTGAGGTTAATGATATAATATCTAATTTTAAATATATGATAAAACACACTTAGAATTCTAAATTTATAATTAATATACAACAACACCATTAATGAAACAAAATTATTCATGTAGAATTGTAAGGGGCCGCGCGAACGCAGGCCCCCACTACCACAAATTATGACGTAGGCTCTGCCACTGTGGGCAGACCTTAGGCGGGCACCCCTCCTTTAGGTGCAATGGAGGTCACCAATCTAGGCCATGAGCTTTCGTGATCGCCCATTGACCCCGTCCAGGTAAGTATGTTATAGTGAACACCATTGTCTTATATTTATAGCAGTTCGTTCGGTCCACTACTTCAAATTTAGCGATGTGGGACTTCTCAATTTCCTCTCCTTTACCATATTTGCACTTCGTTTTTTTTTTTTTTCTTTTTACATTTTCATAGATTAAGATATTAGAAAATATATTTAATGGTTTTTTTTCATAAGAATAAAATAGATTTTGGTACGGTGGTTGAAACTCGTGATTTATAAAATTCATTAAAATTGCAATGTACTTTAAAACTCCGATAAAGTAACTAGTTTATCATTGCATAAAAGTTCTGACGTTCAAAAGTTCACTAAGCGAGCATATACAATCATAGACAGTATCTAGTAGTTAAAGACGATATTACAGTGACCCATTTATGCAAAATTTGAGAAAGTGAAGTAGAACTAATAAAACACATGAACGGTGCTCGTGAGAGCTCATTATTACTCGATACTAACTCGATTTAGACCAAAGCATTTAACATTTATAAGCACAAAAGCATTGCTTAGGGACAGAAGGTGCAGTGTAGAGATCACAAAGTCCCTTTCCATTGTGCTCATTTTTGCAGTCTTCCCAACACCTAATGTCTCCTTTGCAGTTCCACACTCTATGGCAATTCCTTGCTTCTGCTGTGCTACCATTATTCAAACCAACCAAATCAATTCCTTCCATTTATTTCAATTAAATCTTTCATTATATAAGTTTAGAGGTGTTTATAAGAGTTGTTAGATGAACACGACTCTCCGCAGTGGTATGATATTGTCCACTTTGAGCATAAGCTTCCGTGACTTTGCTTTGGACTTCCCCAAAATGTCTCATACCACTGAAGAGATTATTTTTTTATTATAAACCCACGATCATTCCCTAAATTAGTCGATGTGGGACTTTCATCATCCAACGACCAAAAGAAAATAACATAATATTTATAGACTCGATTTTAATAAATTAAATGATTACGAAACGGAACGAAATGGAAAGAAGAAATTACCATAGGTGAATAAGAAGCAAAGGAAAAGGAGAAGTGTTGCCATTTTTGATAGGCATGGCTTTGTTTGGAGGTGAAGTCTAGTATGCACTTTGGAGGCCATTTTAGAATCTCTCCACTCTCTCTATGTCTCTCTTTTGCATTACCAATGCAACAAATTAGGATACTTATATAGTGTGATCCATCAAATTACTTTTCTAAATATTCTTTTTTTTTTTTCTTCAATGTATTTATTATAATTTATTGAATGGTTTTAAAAAATAAAAAGAATTTTTTTCAAAATATATACGAACATTTTTTTTTTTTTTAGGGATAAATGAATGAACTGAGATCACTTCCTAATCATAAAAATAGGTGGATTAAGAAAAATTTAAAAGAATTGAAACACCACTTTCTTTAATACCTTTAAAAAAATTTATAAGTAAATAACATGAGATGTATTAGTGGATAGTTTTTACTCTTAAAAGCGAGGAGTAAATAACATGATCTTATCTCCGAAAATGTCAGAGCTCGAATTCAAATTTTATATTTTGACCCGAATCATAGGTATGAATGGTTACAGTTCAACTTTCACGTAGTCTAAACCTAATCCCACATTGTCACTTTAACGATCAATTATCAATGGGAAAAATCAATGTCGAAACCCTCGCAATTTTCTAATTGGATTAGGTAGAGCTCTTTTATTACTTTTGAAAAAAAAAATCATTTCTCTCTTTTTCAAACTATGTGACGTTCCTTTTTTCCATTTTTTTTATGTTTAAAAAAATATATTTTCGTACTAATATCAGCATCATCAAAACCCGTCAAAATTTTCAAAATCTCAAAAAAAAAATTATAGAGATTAATTTTTTTGGTATGAGATATTAAGATTTAAACTTCGGAATTCAATACAAAAATATGTGAAGTACTATAACACTATACGCCAAAAATTTAGATCAAAATATGGAACCTAAATGCATATCTCCACATTAATTTTTACGAAAAGACTGAACATAAAATTACTCTAAAACTAAACTCACTTAACATTAGAATTCTTATGATGGAGCCACCGATTCTTGTTGGTATAGATAGCAACCGTTAGTTCTTTTAAGCTTTTCTTAACTATCATATCTTAAGGATTACTCGTTCATATGTGATCTTGATTCATTCATGTATTTCTCATTTATTCGAGTATCATAATTATAGATAAGTATATACTAACGTGGGTAAGATTTAAAAAGTTAATCAAATAAATATTTGTTAGAATGGCATTAAGAATGAATGTGTATAGTGAAGATGATGTAGATATGCACCATTTAATGGGTTGAAGTCGAGAATTTATTAAAGTTAAGTGGAGATTAAACTATGTAGAAGTTGTTTGCTCTTATCCAAATCTCATAGTTCATTCATATTCCTTTCAAGAAGTTTGTAGTTGAAGCTTTTATCCAATTGCTTTAGCTATTGGGCATCCACTTCTATTTTTTTATCCCTTTAAATCTCTATCAGATATTTGCATCTAATGGACACATACAATATTTGGTGATTCCATGTCACCATCAATGTGGTATCTAAACTTTTAGATCATAAGAAGGCTATACATGGGTCGAATTAGATTGGGTTGAGAGAATTTTTCGTCAAAAAATTCAAATTGATTGGGTTGAACCCAACCCACCTCTATTTTCTAGTAAGTTGGCCTAACCGAAATTTTTTCACAACCCAATTCAACCCTCTATTTTCTAGTCAGTTGCTGAGTTGCTGAATTGTCTGATTGTAAAAAAATAAAAAAAAAACTTTTATTTATCCACTATTTTTAATTATTCAATATAATAATTTTAAAATAAAACTAAGAAGCTGACAAATGATAGGAAACGAACCAAAACAAACAATATATATGAGTTGTACACACAAAGTTATATTTAAAAAAAAAAAAAAAAATCCCAAGCGAAAGTAAATATATCACATGGAAATGTATTTTTCTTTCAAGACTATATTTATTGGTATTCAAACATAATATATGATTAATTATTAATAGCCACTTTAATTGTTCCAGTGACATTTTCACTAACCGATTAAGAACTAAATTAGTTGGTAATTTTTTTTTTTCTTCTCCCCTTTAAATTATGAGAAACAAAACATTTTAGGGGAAAAAAATGTTCAAAAACAAACTACAACACATTTATAAAACCATCTCCAGCAATAGCTAAATCCAAGTCATTCAGGTGAAATTTGAAGATCTACTGAGGATCAAGGAATACATACCCACATTTTTTTCCACAATAATTAGGGCCAGCTTCAGCGCACCTCGACTATTGTCACGAGACAATAGCCTGGCCTTGCTATATTTGCAAGATCGGTGCACCTCAACTATTGTCACGAGACAATAGCCTGTCCTTACTATGTTTATGTTTAGAAGATCGACGCACCTCAACTATTGTCACAAGACAATAGCTTGGCCTTACTGTATTTGGAAGATTGGCACACCTCGATGATTGTCACGAGACAATAGCCTGGCCTTACTACATTTTGAAGATCCTGTGAAGGATCATGAGGATTTGATGCAAAAAAACCATGCCAACTGAGAGAAGGATCTCAACATCTCATTCCCTAAATGGCTTAACCAACTAGGTAAAATAAAATAGAAAGTCCAATCTAACATAATCCTTGTGAACTGCCACTTATTCAGTCAAGAAACAGGGAACAGACAAGCAAGTTCTCTTCCTATGCCGTTTGATCCTTCCCGCAGCACCTTCAAAAAAAAAAACAAAAACAATTGCAGTAATAAGAAATCCATGCTAAACAGAAGTATATACACATTTTTAAAATCAGACTTGCACAAGGAAAGAGGAGCCAGATGTTCATGGCGAGTTGGAAGGATAAAACTGAATGACTATGGGGCTACATTTCAAGCAAGCACTGTCGTGGTGATGGGTTCTTTGCGGCCAGGCAGAAGATCAACGGGCTTATAAAAGTGATTTGGAACCATCAATAAGGTGGGCAATACAAAAAATGATCAACATTCCAGTGATCAGTTTCTGGACAGTTACATCATCCAAGAACCAAAGTTCTACCCTAACTTACTCAGCTAAACTTTAAATGTCTATTACTCAAAGGATGATCATCTTTCTGGTTTTTCTTTGTTTTAAGCTATGAATTGAGGATTGATGGTAAGCTCAATGAAAAGACATTTTAAGTTCTACTGTAATTCAATAATTAAGCAACGGTTCTAAGTTAAATACCGTTTATATCGCTTCTTGGAACCGCAAGGACAGAGAGCATTACGGCTGATCTGGCCACTCTTAGCCAAATTAGACCTAGCAAGATCCAAAGGATTTGAACCCACCAGTTTCTGGACCTAGTAAACATAATTTGTGAACAAACATGATCAGTTGAACATTGTCACAATTTTTAAAAAATAAAAAATATAAAAGTATGCCGGAAAGCAGGACCAGAAAACAGGAAACTCCAAGCCCTTATCAGTTTTCAGAGTGGTACAAAAGCAGAAGGAACCGAGTCGTATTACCAGAAAAGGATAAGAGTTTTGCAATGTATCCATACAATAACTACTTTATTTGGCTAGATAAAGCAATGTTGACAGTAAACTTTAGTTTTAAGAACATGGAACTATATGTATAAAGATCTACCTCAGCTATGCTCTTAGGCATAGGTTTTCCTTCTTCCTTCAACTTCTCAATCTTTTTTTGTGCTTCTTTAGCCCAGATAAACTTTGCCAGTGTATTCTCAACATCAGCGATCGTGCAATTACACTTTTTTGCTGCTTCTTGCTTTTGGCTGGTTTGGATGTTCTAAAGATGAGGAAGCCTAAGATCACAATCAGAAAACTTATCCAGAAGCGCAAATTAATATGGAAACTGTTGGAAACAAATAAAGGTTAGCGTAACTCTATTCGTTATTATTTTCACTAACTCAGATGATAAAAAACGAGCTAATGAATTATCATAGACAGACAATGGAGCCAATTCACCAAATAAAAGAAGAATGTTATAGGCCCATGGAAACAACTCTAAATCATGCCGGACTGTCAGTTGACAGAAAATAAGATTAAGAATTCAATTTAAGAAATCAAATAGCAGTGAAAGTGCTGAAAGACTTATCATAATGGAAAGCCCTTCCGGTTCAACCAAGTGGTCATGAATCCCAAAGCTGGTTAGGAAGTAAAGTTATGTAACGTATTTCTTAATCATCAAATGTTGTAGTACCAAAACGTGAAATAACTAAGTCAATTTCAAACCCAGTGTTTTTAAAGTGAAGCATTGAAGCATTGTACCCTCACTGAAGCACATCGAGGCACACAGCATGCATCAATACCTCAAGTCCTTTTTGTAATCTTTTTCACTTCAGGCTTAAGCCCCTTCAAAAAACACATTTCAAACCATTAAACATAGTAATGGTTGCAGAAAGACCCCAACAACTTCCTTTGCTCCCATTTGGTCAATTGGATTAAACAAAACAGGGGGCTTTATTCACTTAAGCTCCCTATTTTGCAACCCTATTTTGCAATGGTTATATAAATGTCCAAATCATTCACTTGGAGACATGTGAGTGGGGTATCCTATAAATAAGTTCGTTTAAGACTAAGACAACAAAATATTTAGTCTTTTCTTTATAAATTCGTTAATTGAGAATTAATGTTTCATAAGATGATCATATGTGACTCAATCTAAATTATGAGTAAGTTAGGAACTCCTACGATGGTTTGTCTTTTGATTGGGCGAGAATGAGTTACAGCTTTATTCACTTAATTCAACAGATATTAGTGCTAGTTTGAGGTTTTTTTTGGTAATCACATTGGGTTCAGTGAAAGGTTTCATTGCCTTTCCTATATTCACTGAATTAACGAAATTTTGTCCTACAAAAACAATGAGTGCTAGAAAATCTGGAAAAGGAGACCCATGTTTTCAATCTGCTGGAAAAATGGTGGCAGCTCAAATTATTCAGCAGTAAAATATACATATCTAAATTTGGCCAAAACTAAACTAATCTCATTGTCCTATTTTCCCCTCTTGTTTTCTACTTCACCAGTGGCTCATAGTGAAGATTAACAAATACTCCGTTTATGGGCAGTGTAAGAACCATTACATCAAGGTCAGACATTATAACTTTTCCATTGCAACTCAAACAAAAAAGTAATTATTAGAAAGCAAATTGCTAGAAAACCAACCTCCCCAGTGGGATCAAATCCTCCCAAATAGCGAATAATTGCCTCCTGCTTCTCAAAAGCATCCGCAAAGGTAGCTTCACTACTTCTTCCTACTATATATTGCTTGAATGCCCCCACTCTTCGGGCATTTTTCAATTCATCAGCAAACCCTGAGATAAATAAACAGACATATAATTAAATTTGGTCATAAACTTAGATATATTATCGTGCAATTGAAGAAATACAACTTTAAGTGATGGGAAATGAGGCGTACGGAGGAGAGTAAAGGACTCAGAGCTGATTTCGGTTCCTTCGGAAGAGCTCTTCTTTCCAGTGAAGGCTCCCTTGATCTTGTCCATCCATGAATCGTGAAGCTGCGTCGTGGAGAAGATAGACCGGGACTGTAACAGAGTCGAAACACAATTTCGGGGACTGCGATCGGAAGAAGAGAAGGGGAAGAACAAATTGAGATTAGATGTGTTTGTCTCGGAAAGATTGATTAGGAATCGAGAGGAGGAACGCATTTTGGGAAAATGCATGAGTTCGTAATCGGCTTCTTCAGGTTGGAATTAGGGTTTTAGTCAATTCGGAGGGTTAACGAATATTCAGGCGGGATGGAAGCCGAGAAACACCTTACCTCCTAAACTCACTTCTCTTTTTTTTTAAAAAAAAAAAACATCAGTATTTATTTATTTTTATTTTTTATAAATATTTTGAAACTATTTTTTGCCTTTATTGATTTCTAATATTGTAGAATTTATTTTTTTTTTAATTAAAGGGTTTTAAACTGTATGATTTATTTAAGTTAATCTCAAGGAAATACCTCTGTTACTAGAAATTGAATTAGACAAGTTTTGATCCCGAGACACTACCCTCTTGGGACCAATCTTTTTAAGTACTTCACTCAAGATTGAATCGCATATGATCATCTTGTGGAATATTAGGCATCTTCGTATTTAAGGAATTGATAAAAAGAGATTAAAAAATTTTGTGGTCTAATCTTATACAAATTCATTGTATACGATATACTCACGTGTCTTTATTTGAACAATAAGACACCTCATCTTATCCATATATTATAGACTTTTTAGATTATTACTATGTCAACTACAGTGGTTTAAGATTACACTAATAACCTTAAATTTTTCATACAATGAATATAAACAAGTAAAACAACTATATTACTAGCTCCATTAGAGTTAATCAAAGGCCAAACACAAAAAATATCCACGAGAGAATCTCGTATTTAGAGATAATACCTCCAAATTGAACTCCGTACATCCAACTTGTAACAAGTAAAAGTTGATCCACAAACTCCAACTTAACATCGTTATTGTGATGTCCCACATTGATTGGGAGGAGAACAAAACACCGTTTATAAAGGTGTAGAAACCTTCCCCTAGTAGACGCGTTTTAAAGCCTGAAGGGGAAGCCCGAAAGGGAAAGCCTAGAGAGAATAATATCTACTAGTGGTGGATCTTGGTCGTTACAAATGATATCAGAGCCAGACACCGGACGATGTGCCAGCTTTCTCGCTCTTCCCCGAAGGGGGGTAGACACGAGGTGGTGTGCCAGTAAGGACGTTGGCCCCAAAGGGGGGGTGGATTGTGATGTGCCACATTGGTTGGGGATGAGAACAAAACACCATTTATAAGGGTGTAGAAACCTTCCCCTAGCAAACGTGTTTTAAAGCCTTGAGCGGAATCTCGAAAGGGAAAACCCAAAAAGAACAATATCTACTAGTAGTGGATCTGGATCGTTACAGAGAGCTACTGTTATGGTAAAATTAGACCCGAAAACAACCCAAAAGAATAGAAGAAATCAATCAATTAAAATATCGAATTCAAAAACTTAAGCAATGAAAGGATAGGATTGTGGCCACACAAAAAGTAACCCACCTTTCTTTGATTTTCAAATCACTATTGATGAAAAGCAAGACCATCTTTTTGGTATTATCATCTTCCACTACTTCCACCTTTCCATGTATATTAATAATTGAGCCAATTTTTGACCTAATTCGCTCATCCAATCACTTTCATACCGAGATGAACACGACTCTCCACAATATCCCGAGATGATATTATCTACTTTGAGCGTAAGCTCTCATAGCTTTCCTTTGGGCTTCCCCAAGAGGCTTCAAACCAATGGAAAGAGTACTATTTGATTATAAACCCATGAACATTCCCTAAATTAGCAGATGTGGGACTTTCATCATCCAACACATACCATGATCTACTTTTTATTCATTCTCAACTAAACAAAACAAATAATAAAAAAAATAAAAACAAGAAACAAAAGTTGTAGATTTTCCATCACAAAATATTTTGGTCGTTTTCCACCACTTCACTTCACTTCAATAAGGAGTTACAAAAAAACACTAGATTATATATTATGCTGATGATATCCATAATCACGAAACAATAAACGAGATGGATTTAACCAACTTAGCACGGTTGGAGTCCGAGATGGGCACGTAAGGTCGGTCGGTCTAAGGAGTGTTCATTTCTGGCTTAACCATGATCGGCGGATCCGCTTGGTGTGTCCTGAAAATGGCTGAGGCTAATGAGATGGGCATGATGCATAGAGCTTTAGATTGTAGGAATTGCATGGCAGCTCCCACATCTTCTTCCATTAGTTTTGCTACTTGTTGCTCTGTGCCATCACTTGACCATTTCTCCCATGCTTGTTGATTCGCACCGCTCTCAATGCCTTCTCCCTATAAATACGTAAAATCCCGGTTGAGAATCATAAACAAAACGACGAGAAATGTCGAAAATATGCTGACATGATGACAAAATACGAGGTTTCGTGTTTGAACTCCTGTAATCTCATTTTAGTAGCAACGTTTTTCGGTTTGGGACTAATCCCTAAAAGATTAGAGAGCGATATAACCTATCAGTTTAAGCTTTTGAGTTAATGGTCGTTTAACACAATAAGAAAATAAAGGGTCATTTCTATAGTTCCTTAATCAATCTCGGGCTAATCTTTAAGCCCGGGAGAAGAGGGTCATTTCTATAAAGAACGTCGAAGCTCAAATTTTCGTACCTCGACTGATGATAGGGGCACATCGGCCACAAGTTGAGCCACCGCACCTGCCCCACCTAGTCTGCTCATGCTTAAAACCTATGAAAAGTATATCGAATAAAATCAGATACGAGGCATCTAGGAAACAAATCAACCAATATAAAAATCGGGGTCATGCTTGGTAGACTCGAGTGACTCGTAAACGACGAGGACATGAACTTTCATTTGTTCTGAAAAATAGTTTGAAAATGAGTACCTTAACTTGAAGCCTAAGAAACTTTACATAATCCACAATTTCATCGAGCATTGCCGCTCTATCAGTCTGCAAAACGAAACGAATTGGTTAATGTCGAGACTATGGATTTGTGTTCGAGAAATCGGAGTCGTTAATAAAATTCAGGTTTTTGAGTGGAACCAAACCTTATTGCAGCTAGGAACCAACTCCTGCAAGGCCTTCATTCTTTCTGCGATTCTTTCTCGACGCAACTGTAGTCATGACAGTCGAACCGAGCTAAGATTCATTGAGATATAGATAACA
Source organism: Cucurbita pepo subsp. pepo (assembly GCF_057944985.1). Classification (NCBI taxonomy): domain Eukaryota; kingdom Viridiplantae; phylum Streptophyta; class Magnoliopsida; order Cucurbitales; family Cucurbitaceae; genus Cucurbita; species Cucurbita pepo. The sequence continues at coordinate 8,616,871 of NC_141801.1, forward strand.
CAAAAAGTGAAAAAAAAGAAAGCCCTTTAGAGTTCGTTTAGGAAACTTTCTTCGAAAATTCTTTACGAAGGCGTCTCCGCTACCCCCCTCTCGTCCCCTTGTCTTCTCTAGGAGGGCGAAGCACGAAATATTTATTGGGACATGTAAAAATTTTACGTTGATAATCTATCCCGCTCCTTCCTTCACTGATGCTAGTTATTCCCTAATGACTGGTTCGATGTCCTTAAACCTCTTGATTTAAGGACACCGACCTCAGCTCGATCGATTGGTTTCGATCGAATAAAGCTCTGTGACCGAGTAAGATTGCCATGTTATCGAATTGGAGGGCACATTGGGGCACCCTTTTGGTTGACCCCCTCCCTTGTGATCTCTAAAGTGGTCAAGAATGTCACTTCTTTTGGCTATCTAGCATCTATAACCTTTATAAGGGCTTCCCAAAGCTCTTAAAATGATGGGGTTTCCTCATATGAACTCCTAAATACCTAAATAAGCACAAGTGCTAAAAGCTCAATATGGACTTTCTCTCTCACCGCTAGATATTGTCTGCTTTTGTCCATTACGTATCGTCGTTAGTCTCACAGTTTTAAAACGCGTCTACTAGGGAGAGGTTTCCACACCCTTATAAGAAATGCTTTGTTCCCCTCTGCAATCGATGTGGGATCTCACAATCCACCCCTCTTGGGACCTAGTGTCCTCGCTAGTACACCGGACACAATCCACCCCCCTTGGACCTAGTGTCCTCGCTGGCACACCGTCCGGTGTCTAGCTTTGATAAAATTTGTAACAGCCTAAGCCCACCGCTAACAAATATTGTCCGCTTTTGCCCATTACGTATCACCGTCAGCCTCACGGTTATAAAACGCGTCTATTAGGGAGAGGTTTCCAAACCCTTATAAGGAATGCTTCGTTCCCCTCTCCAATCGATGTGGGATTTCACAATCCACCCCCTTGAGGGCTCTGATACCATTTGTAAGAACCCAATCCCACTGCTAACAGATATCTACTTTGGCCTGTTATGTATCACCGTCAGCCTCACGGTTTTAAAATGCGTCTGCTAGAGAGAGATTTCCACACCCTTATAAGGAATGCTTGATTCCCCTAATCTCACAATCCACCCCCTTGAGGGCCCAGCATCCTCGTTGACACACCGCCCAGTATCTGGCTCTGATACCATTTGTAGCAGCACAAACCCACCGCTAACATATATTGTCTACTTTGGCCCATTACATATCGTCTTCAACCTCACGGTTTTAAAACTCGTCTACTAGGGAGCGGTATCCACACCCTTATAAGGAATGTTTCGTTCCTCTCTCCAACCGATATGGGACTTCACAATCCACCCCCATGGGGGCCAGCGTCCACGCTGACACACTGCCCAGTGTCTGGCTCTAATACCGTTTCTAACAGCCTAACAGATACTGTTTACTTTGGCCCGTTACGTATCATCATCAGCCTCACAGTTTTAAAACGCGTCTACTAGGGAGAGGTTTCCACACCCTTATAAAGAATATTTCATTCTCCTCTCCAACCAACATGAGATCTCACAACAAACAAGTGACACACTAAGATAAAAAAACACCGCTCTGTCAACATGTATTGTTTCTCGTTTCTCGTTTCCCATTTCTCATTTCTATTGCGGAACACAACAAAGACATTTCCTAGTCAACTAGTAGTAAACAAGAGGACTTCCATACATATCTATCGACATTCTTAAAAATCGAAAGAAGAGATTACCCTTTCGGCAATACTATGAGGATCAGTCGCTTGCCCACGTCGTGCTCGAACTCTCGGACGGATTTGAGAAGGTTGCGGTACAGCAGCAACCATCCCGGGATTTGTCTGATTGTGAAAGGGCTGCACATGAATCCAAAGAAGATACATCATCATATGTCAAACTATTTGTATGCTTTCCTTTAGTCATATTTCCATGGAAGAATTGGAAAAAAGAATATAATGAATAAATTAGCCATTAAAATGGGAATTTCTCAATTGTCATTTTCTCTTTGTAAGCAATAAAAAAATAAAATTATTCATTTATTTATATATAAATAGGCATCTGGCTAAAGATGGCTACAAGGTTCCAAAAACCAACACATAATAATGGAGCACAAATTAAAATATTATGAATAAATAAATAAATAAATAAATAAAAATGAAGGAAATTACATTATTGTCCTACTGACCACATTCATATTTTTAGAACAAAGAATAAATTTTTTGTGGGTAACAGACATTTTATTTATATTATTTTAATTAAAAAATTAACATAAGTTAAAAAGAATTAAAAAAAAAAATTAAAAGAAAAAAGCACTAGCATATAAAAAATTAATTTAAAAGAATAAAACATGGGTTCTTGGTTTCCGCCAATAAAACACAACCACGTGGATGGACTCTGACATCTTTGGAAAAAAATAAAAGGAGCGTGTTTCAGACGCTCCTTGAGTAATGACGTAAGCGAATGATCATGCTTAGGCTTCCAGAATCCAACGGCAAAGATTACTTACACGTACGAAGAATTTACACACGTGGGAGAGATGGTTTGTTTGTCTTTTACCGTCAATCAATAATTGATACAAGACAAACACCAATGAGAATCAGACACGTGTAATACACACTCCCCAAAGTAAAAAATTGAAGATTAAGGTCTGTTTGGAAACGAAGATAACACAAGAACTGTTTGGGTTCAAGAATAATAATAATAATAATAATAATAAAGGAATTTTTTTTTTAAAAAAAAAAAATTAATTCAGAAAACGCGTTTTTTTGTACTTGGTTTGAAATTTAGTATCGAGCATCACATGTGATATTTTTTAAAAAATTAAAAAAATTAAAAAAATAAATAAATAACCCTTTTATTAACAAAATTGTCTTGTGTGCTTTATTTATTTATTTTGATTTAATGTCACTATGATTAAATGTGCTAAAAAAGCATAGGTTATAACGAGGATTAATTTATGAACGCTTTTAATTAATAATTATGATAAACCCAAATGCATATTAGAATAAATAACATTATTATTTTTAGAAAAAGAGAAAAAAAAAAAAAGGAGGGATATAGGGAGAAAAATGTAAATTCACCTGGTGAAGATGTAACGGTGGCGGAGGTGGCCGGAGTTGTTGAGTCTGCTGCAAATGTCCAAAGGAAGGAAACAAGGCGTTCATGTGCTGAACCGAAGAATCTCTCTCCTGAAAAACAAGAGTGAAATGACGAAAACACCCTTAAGAATCATAATAATTAAAAAAAAAAAAAAAAATTATGAGAATGGGAATAAAATTTCTGTAGCTGAAGTAGACTGCTCCTAACTCTGGAGAAGAAGAACAAACAATTTTCAATTTAATCAATTTTTTTTTTTTTTAAACTAAAACAAAAGTTAATTCTAAAATCAGAGATTTGACAAGAAAACTAAAAAAAAATAAAAAATAAACACAAAAAACAAACAAAAAATGAGTAAAAAGAAGATCAAAGTTACCCAAAATGGGAAAATTGAACGTGTTCTAATCTGGGTTGAAATCATTGAGATGATCCAAAGAGAGCATAGAAAAACCCCCAAAATCCCCTCCCTCCCCACTGAAGAACATGAAGAACAAATGAAGAAATTAAGAGAGGGAAAGAGAGATTTACAGTGATTCCAGAAGAAGCAGTGGAAGAAGATGAAGCATTATTAGTGGTATTATTGTTATTATTATTGTTATTAAGTTCATCTCTAAACCTCTCTTGTCTCAAAAACCCTTGTTCTAAATTCAGCCCCAACGGCATACCCATCCCTCCTCCTCCACCGCCTCCTTGCAGCCCAGCTATCCCTCTCAACCCATCGCCGCCGCCGCCGCCGCCGCCGCCAGACCCAAGTTGCAAGCCCATCGGAATAGAGACAACATCGCCGGTTGCTCCGGCGGCGTAACCCGGCTGCACTGCGAGAATCTGCTCGAAGAAGTCATCTCCCAACCCCTCAGAGGGGATTCCGGCCATAAATGAGTATCCCCAAAATGGGAACAGAGAACAGAGGAGTGAATGGAGGGGAGGCGGTGGTGGCGGTGGTGGTGGCGGTGGAAGCCCAGAAGAAGGGGGAGGGTGTCGGAGAAATGGGTGGCAGATCCGGAAGGCGATAAGGCGGAAGGGAAGCGATTTTGAGGGTAATGAAATGAAATTAAGGCCTCTTTTTGGTTCTCTCTCTTTGTTTCTCTCAGCTTTTTTGTTTACCCACTTTATTATACAAAAGCACAGTATAAAGGCACTTACATTTTTTTTTTTATTTTTTTTTTATTTATTATTTTTTTATTTTTTTATTTTTTTTTATTTTTTTATTTTTTTATTTTTTTTATTTTTTAAATCTCTTCCTAAAAATCTTCATTACTTTGTGATTTTTATTATTAATTATTATTATTATTATTATTCCTAATCCTACTGCCTGTTCCAATTTTCCTATTATTTTAATTATATTTGTTTCTTCTCTCTTTGGATTATTATTATAGTTATTCGTAAATCAAAATAATGGTTTAATTTTTACTAATTTGAATTAGGTTAGATTTATTTTTACGGGTTGGATTGATTTGGTTTGATGGGTTTTGGTGCATTTCATGTAACCGATTGTATGGTCCGGGAATATGGGTATCCGATCCTTATGGATTAATCGGAAGGGTACAAGCTGTAAATCCTGCGTGGGGTGTTGAAGGGTTTGATCCTTTTGTTCCGGGCGGAATAGCCTCTCATCATATTGCAGCAAGTACATTGGGCATATTAGCAGGCCTATTCCATCTTAGTGTTTGTCCGCCCCAAGATCAACTAAAAAATAGGGTTACAATCCAACCCAACTCTATTGGTAAAAAGGTTATATGAGACCAGGGGAACTAAGCATTCTTTGTAATGATGTGGAAACTTCTTTCTAACATACGCATTTTAAAAACCTTGAGGGAAAGCTTAGAAGAGAAAGTATAAAGAAATAATATCTGCTAGTGGTGGACTTGAGCTATTACAAATGGTATTAGTGTCAGACATTGAGCGATGTACCAGCGAGGACGCTGAGTCTCAAACGAGAAAGGAACGAGTGCCAGTAAATGTTTGTAACTGAGGTTAGTAAAGCACTGTGACTTGTAAATATTTGATATTTAAATTTTATGAAATTTTTGTTATTGATGTAACATGTATTGTGAATAAGTAGATTTTTTTTAGATAATTAAAAAAGAAAATAACGGTCCGACAATTCAACCCGACCTAAAAGAATTGGGCTCGACTAGGTTGCAAACTCAGATCACTTTAGATATTATATTTGAGCTACTAAACTTCTCAATATTTAGTCTCTTACTATGCAACAAAAGTTATTTATTCGTAATTTATTTTTAATTAAGATATAAAAGACAAAACTAGGGTTTGAAAAAATTAATGACCCAATTTAACAATCTAACTCGCATTAAATTATTAATTTATTTACTACTGATTTGCTGGTTTGTTACTGTAGATCAGAGAATCTATGATTTCCTCGTTTGTTATCATGGATCAAGGCTTACCATATAATTTTCATTATACACATCTATAAATACAAGGTGCTAACTCATATATGTCACAGTGACATTCAACCTAATATGGTATCAGAGTCATGCCCTAAACTTAGACATGTCAGACAAATCCTCAAATGTCGAATAAAGTATTGTGAGCCTCGAATGCATAGTCAAAAAGTGACTAAAGCATTGAACAAAGGGTGTACTTTGTTCGAAGACTCCAAAAAGAAAAAAAAAATGGAGTCGAGCCTCGATTAAGGGGAGGCATACTTTGTTCGAAGAGAGGTGTTCGAAGAAAGTCCCACATCAGCTAATTTAGGGAATGATCAAAGTTTGTAATCAAGGAATATTATCTCCATTGGTACGAGGCCTTTTGGGTAAGCCCAAAGCAAAGCCAAGAGCGCTTATGCTAAAAGTGGATAATATCATATCATTGTGGAGATCCGTGTATGCAATTAAATCATATGTGACGGCGGTGTTTGTATACTTGCACTCGTTGCCTATCAGATGTAAGTAACTCAGCTGCATGTAATTTCATTATCATATATCAACACAGGTTCGTAAGAAGAAAATAATATTTAGATTAAGAAAATTACATGAAGTTGCAAGCCTTACATTCTTATAGTTGAGCTTGGAACATCCAATTAGCGAGTCATTATGGTTTTTCCTTGACCCACCGCTAGGAGATATTGTCCAATTTGACTCTTTAAATATCGTCATCAGCATCATGGTTCTTAAATTTCCACACCTTTATATGGAATAAGATCGATATGGGATCTCACAAACACCTCCCTTGGGGCCCAACGTTCTCGCTGGCACACCGTCTAGTGTCTAGTTCTAATATCATTTGTAACAACCTAAGTCCACCGCTAGCAAATATTGTCAGTTTTGGCACATTACATATCACCATCAACCTCACGGTTTTAAAACGTGTCTGTTAGGGAGAGGTTTACACACCCTTATAAGAAATGTTTCATTCCCCTCTCCAACCGACGTAGAATCTCACACATTAAAACTAATATGATGATATGTTACATGTGTATACATAGCGTCTTCAATCTTAGTCTCTATAAAACCGAACAAGTCTTATTCAACCCTCAACTCGTTTTTTCTCGTTCCGAGTCAAAGTCCTAATCATGAAACTTTCCACAATGAAGAGGATAATATGCCATTAAAGGCACTTGAAGTTGAGGGTAGACCTTAGGACACTTGCAAATTGAATCTCTAATAATTTCTAAAAGTCTTTGGAGGTGACAACAAGAATCTAGACCAAATAATAGGAGAGCTATGCCCTCAAAAAGCATAGGGAATCAAACAAATTTTTTTAAATTGGCTCGTTAATTATTCCGATCTAAAGATTTGACGTGTTCGTAGGCTGAGTTAGATTGGACTGTGACATTTTCTTCGATTGATCCAATTGTTCGCGTGGTAAATTTTTTAAACTTAAATAACGAACTCAACTCAACGATAAAAATTTTGGGTTAGGTAGTTTGAGTTGTTCCGATCATTTATTCAAATTTTTATCGTTAATAAAAATAAAATATTAGTCTATAAAATATCTATTTATTTATTTTTAAATATTTAATTAAGATCTGTAACTCAATTTAAACATAGTACTGTGCTTTGAAGATTTGATTGGCATAGAAATCGAGTAGCTTGTTGTTACAGTGGTTTCGAGAAAGAGATCTATATGAAACAACCACAAAGTAAGAAATTGGATGGAGGGTAAGAGTGGGTTGGCCCTTTGGTCAAGAGGCAGGATAGCGGTGACCGAAGCGGGATAGCAGCCCACCTGCCCCTTGTCTTCGCTTCTTTACATGAGAGTCAATGAAATTCGGAACCTATCCGAGTTTACTGTTTCGTCAGTTGGGTTAGATCGGGTCAGACATTTTTCAGATTCAATCTAACTATTCGGGTTTAAATTTTTTCAACTCAAACAACTTTTATTAAGTAATGAACTCAACCCAACCCAGTTGAAGATTTTTTAAGACAGTAGTTCCACATTGGCCCGAGAAAATCAGGTGTTTACAAATAAGAACACTATGTTCATTTGTACGAGGCTTTTGTGGAACTCTCGATTTTAATATATATTTTAAAAATTACTGTCTAAAAGGTGAAAATTAAAATAATTTTTCATTAAATATTTTAAAAGTTGATAAATGAAAAGGAAAAAATCTAAAATTTAATATAAATTTTAATTATATATATATAAAAAAGAAGAAATAATTCTGATAGTGGAAGCAATAAAAGTAATAAATAAATAATTCAAAATAATATATGTTTTGTCTTTACATGGAAAGCTTCATCTCCACTTTGGTGAATAATGGTCCAAAATAATAATATTAAATCACCAACTTTTTATTTGATTAGGATTTTCAATAATAATAATAATAATAATAATAATAATAATAATAATAATACTTTTTACAAAAAATTAAATAAAATTAAATTGTAGAAAGGTAGAAGGAATACTTTTAATTCATCATCAATATCCTTTCATTCTTGTTGGATATTGGAAATATAAGAAATTAAATAAATTTCAATAAAGCTGTCACAGTCCCACTTTCATAGCCATTCATTTTCCACCAATAAGTGAGTTAAGCCTGTTCATTCTTGTGTCGCCTACGGCCAAGCGACGTATACTCGAGCCTCTGGTCCCGGTTCAAGAAGAAAGTTTTAGAAAACGGGAGCAGATTTAAGAAATTGAAATTGGTGTTATATTGGAACGTAAGCAAAAGGTAGCAATAACGGCATATTACATATAATAATTATCGGCAGGGAGAAAGCTCATTAATTTTGTTTTCTTCTTATTTTAAATATCAAATCTTTTAATCCAATTCTAATCAAGTTGAAAAGCTCTTTATTATTATTATTATTATTTTAACAAAGGGCCAATTTCAAAATAAAATATTTAAGAATGTTAACGGTGGATAAAACTCAATTGGATTGAGTTGGTTTAAGGAAACCAATCTAAAAATTCGAGTCGGTTGGATTGATAACGTGAATGGCTCGATACCAATCCAATCGAATCACGTACTTTTAGATTGTTGAATTGTTTTAAGAATTTTTTTTTTTTGTACCGATCCAAAATTTTGAGTTTGTTGAATTAATAACCTTTTTTTTTTAATGGTTGAGTTGTTTCATTTTTTTAATTATTTAAAAAAATCTACTTATTCAGTAATATGTTACGTCAGTAACTAAAATTTCATAAAATTTAAATATTTAACATTCACAAATTTCAATGTATTATTAACATTTGTTACCCGTGTCAAATATTTTTTATTTTCATAACAATCTTACAAGTACGACATGGTTAGTTTAGGTTGTGAACTCTATTTTGTTGGTTTGTCGGGTCTTTCTAACTTACGAACCAAATAGAATTTTTTAGTTTTAAAAAAAATCAATCTAACTGTAGTCCAAATTGTTCAGATTAATAGGTTATATGAACATCGGGAGCACATTTACGTTTTTTTTTTGTTTTTTTTTTTATATTATTGTTGAGAAATGTCATTATGAAATTTAACCGTACCATCTTCAATTTCAATAAATTTTTAAAATTCTAATAATACCCTTGTTCTCCTTCGATTAAAAATTGAGATTTTAAATCATATTATTTTATAAACATTTTATAATTTTGGTGAAAGTGTCAATTTCGATTAAGATAAATAAAATAAGTTATATCCTATTTTTCAAATTTAAATAAAAACTTTTTTCATCCATTTTAAAATCTTGATTTAAAATTTATTTTCCAAGCTAAAAGCTATTTAGAACACTTTCATATAATTTATATTTTAAAATTAAAATTATAGGATAAAAGTTATCAACAAAATTATTAAAATTATAGAATAAAAATAAAAATATTTTTGTTGATAATTATCTATATTTTACTTAATAATTAGTAATAATAATGAAAATTTTAAGATAAAAGAAACAAAGAAATGAAAATTTTAAGATAAAAGAAACAAAGAAAGTCTCGTAAATTAAGAAATTAAAAAAATATCTCGAGAAAAGAGAGGTAGGGGTAAGACGAGGGGAAGAAGAGAGGGAAGAGAAAAATTGTGAGCTCATAACGAGAAGTTTGAGTTTGAGTTATAAGTTGTGAGACATACTTTTCGAATCGAGCGACGTTATGATTTAGACTCATTCATGGCCTATTTTAAAGAGAACTCAAGCCTCATTTTACTTTTTCGTCTGCCTTTGATGCTTCATGATGTCATCATGAGCCCGGTAAATGCAACAACCTTTGTTGCTCGCTCGAACATGCTTACCAAGAACCAACTCATAAACCGTCTCTTATGATCAGGACATCTCGAACATCCATCCATCCATCCAAGTAATATCGAGGCATAAACCTTCTCATGTCCCGAGTCATTTTTGCATACCATGCTCAGTTAAAAAATCCACTCCACCCAACTTCACACTCAAAACACCTCTTAAAAGAAGTTTGCATACGTCTTTACCTTATTTCAACGCTATTTCTCGACTTTGCATAATTTAACGAACATGACGAGTGATTTGACAATTTGATCCACCTATTAAAAACGAGTACTAATCAATAAAACATTGACTATTTGGTATTCCATATCTTCCCTCCAAGAAAAAACTTCCCTGAGGGGTCCATATGAGGAATAATCTTGACAAATTTTACAAAAGATCCATCAAATCATGTTGCAAATTATTCAATACTGTAACTATCTAAAGAATCTCTCACTACAAACACAAATATAAACAAATCTCGTGAATGAACAGCATTCAATCCTTCTCAAATCCTCTACATCTTTTTCATAAATATCGAAAATACAAACGAAAACCATCATAGATTGACTCAACAGTCAAAACGAGTCAAAACGAGCAAGACGTAAATCAAAATGCGCATCAAAATCATAAGATCATGACGGCCACTGACTTGATAAGAACATAGTTTTAGATATCTGATGACGAACGCAAGAGGGTTGAATTAGAGTCTCAATCAGCAGATTACAGGCACTTAATGAAAGTTCAGTTGAATCTAACAGCACAACATTTCCCAACTCATCCATTTTGGGTCTTGAAGAACATGAAAGAAGAAGTGTACAATAATATTTATGCCTGGCTACATATAGGATGGTTCAAACTAGTGGGCCACCTAAGAAGACCACAACCAACAAACTTTAAGCCAAATTCTCTGCCCACCCAAAAGCAATTTTAAACGAAGAAAAGTGCATGCTTAAAATGTAAGGCATAAAATAAGGATATGTCACACTCATGAATCAATGGACCTATTATCATATAAAGCACATAAAATAAGGCATCAGTTCAAGACAAAGCAAGTTTGCCTTACAGCTTTCAACTTTGAATTGAAATTGGTCCTTTTCAAAAATCAAACAAAGTCAGGACTTCAAATCAATAAGCAAATTATCGCCCTCATCCAGAAAAGAATAGCTGCAGAACTTTATATAGATTCAAAATGTTATAGCATAATTCCAGACTTTGCATAGAAATCTAAAAACTATTTACCAGAGAGCAAAAGTCATGAATTCAAAGGCATATAAATACTCTGTTCAGTCATGATATCATAATTCCAGACTTTGCATAGAAATCTAAAAACTATTTACCAGAGAGCAAAAGTCATGAATTCAAAGGCATATAAATACTCTGTTCAGTCATGATATCATAATTCCAGACTTTGCATAGAAATCTAAAAACTATTTACCAGAGAGCAAAAGTCATGAATTCAAAAGGCATATAACTACTTCAGTGTCCCAAATATCATGAGCAATGAGTATCCCAAATGAAATCTATCTGCCCCGTAGCGATTAACGAAAGTAATGAAGGGTAGAAAGGATTTTAGTGTGGCGGGTGTATAGGCAAGGGGAAGCGTGGGAGCGGGAGGGAAACAGATATCGGGTCATGGCCAAAAGTATTTTTACTACCAATAAAAGAATCATCATGTAGGAGAGTGATATAAAAGTTGATGGTAAGCAGATGATGTAGGGAGGGATACAGATACAGTTGTTAGTAAGGCAAAAAGCTGCCCTCTTGGATCGGCCTTGCTGGTTGTTCTTGAGCTTGTAGCTCATAATTCCTTTTGATTTAATTAGAGTGGAATATGATAGCTATTAGAGACCAGCACTGGAAAACTAATTTTCTTCATTAAGTGATCTTCAGATTCCAAAGACACATTCACATACATAAAGTACAATGATAGGAACAAGTGGACATGAAACTGATGGTACTACCTACCGCTTCATACACTCTCCTTTTGGTTTGATACCTTCAAATCTTGCTTCTCCTCATCATCTACTGATGTAGGCTTTTCAACTGCGGTCTCTCCGATTGACTCGGGCTCTTTCTTCAGCTCGGACTCGAACTCCTTAGCTGCCTGCAATGATATTAGAAACATAAGTCCTACTAGGAAACTCAAAAGCAGATAACTTTGTTTAGCTGATTCTTTAACCATTGAGCAATTGAAGTTTTCCTCGAGCTTGAAAATCAATAAGAAAGATTGAAAACATGTTTCATAAACGAACTTGAAGCTACTTTATCCTTGATTCACTTGAACTATTAGAAGTAACCAATTAGGTTTACGACGAAACCTAGAAATCAATCATTGATCCAATTTGAGTACCTCCACATAATAGACCTCAAAGAGAAAGCTGAAGAGTTAACGGCAGCTAGTGATTGACTTCAGTAGTTCCTCATATAAAATTATTTACTCTAGAGATATAGTAATATGGAGAAGACTAAATTGTTTCAAGCACCGACAAAACTACAAACGTCCCTTGTTTCAAAGAGAGGAGGACGGGTTATTCACATTTCATTTTATGGTCAGAGGTAAATTGAAAACTAAGCAATGGTAACTCTATGGATTCTCGAGGGAAAAAGTAGAGATGTCTCCTACGTTACCCATATTATGTTCTAACTCACTAACAAATGCTTAAAAGCGTATTTGGAAATGGTTTTAAAAAAGTACAATTAGCAAAAGTATAGTAAAACTGGTTATGCATTCTTAAAAGTACTTTGGAAGGACTTCCCAATCAAGCACATAGACCATAACGCTCTACAACAAAGTATTTCAAGGCACTTTCCAATTTTTCAAAAAGCATTTTATATTACTCTCCTACATGATTTTTTTTAAACATTTCGAGTCAAAAGTTCTTTTGTCCATGTCAAAAGTGCATTTGACACTTCCAAATATAGCCAAGGTTAATGAAATTAGCAAGAACCTAACTAGTGAACCCTGTGGGAACTCATAACAACAGCAAACTTAAAATGTTGGTTCATATGGTACGTAGCACACAAACTACAAGGCCTGAATATTCAATTTGTCCAAGATATGAAGTTCCCTTTCATAACTCTAAAATAATAAAGGTATTACGTAAACTTCATCTTCGTAATCATAAAATATCGATAACATATAGACTACTAAGTTTAGAAAGAAATGAAAATTCCTTGGGAAATATAAAACTTCAGAGAAATTGATAATTTTACAAAGAAAGAAAGAAAGCTAGACTTCAATTCGGATAATACTAGAAAACCAAACAAAAACTGCATTATCATAATTGGCATGATTCTAGTTTGTTTTGTCTCTGAGATGGGGGCTCCAATGTACTTTGGGTAAATGATGCCATGATTCCGGCTATTCGTTACTTAGGGATACACAATTTGATAAGAAAGAATGTTATGCTCAAACGTAAATGGCTCCGAAGGTTGGCCTAAGAGCAATAGGGGTCTAATCCAAAATTTGAAAAAATAAGACAACAACGAAACTGAATTAACAAACTCAATTGGTTAGTGTAAACTAAATGTGTGATTGACACAACTTCCGAATCTTCGGTTTCTCAAGCATCGATTTTGGCGAAAAATAACTTGAAATGACCAACTTCCATCCTATAGAGCAGCATTTTTTGGCATTTGAGTTGGGGTTAATTGGTGGGCTAAGAAGCACAGACACAGATACACGACATTGGATACTATACGACATGGAAATATCATTACATCGGTTTTCAAAAAAGTAGGACACGACACGTTAATTTTTCCCCCCTTAAATATGCATATATTTCGACAAATTATGAATATTTGATACCTTTATTGTAAATTTCTACCTTTAAACATAAAAAGAACATCCAATACAATTCATTAAATAGATAAATAAGATAACAGTTAACAAACAACATCAGAAATATCCAATAGTCTTAACAAAACCTCATGAAGTGGTTAGAATGGATTTTGAAAGTTTCTTGGTGGTAAGTCAGCTGTTTGTGCATATTTCTTGGAAGGATATCAAAACTTCAGCAGAAGCATACTTTAAAATTTAAGTGCAGATCAATTCCTTAATAACTGATAAAGCATTGATTTATGTGTGTTGGGAAAATGGCAATTGGTTGGTGATTTACATCTGAAGATTGAGAACTGGTTTGATACAAGCATAGTCATCAAAAGTTAATTGAAGGATATGGGGGATCGATTTTGATTAAAAACTAACTGTTTAAGTACCGAAAAAAGCACTTTTGAGGCCTTTGGTTATTACTTCGATGGTTGAATTAGTAACTGCTAAGATACTCTTAACTTCATTGATGGTTCGACGGCTCACATTCAAGCTAAGAGGAACCTTTGTGGTTTTCTTCCTGCAACTATTGAGATTAAAGACAACAAACGTCGCAATGTTTCCTTTAAGCTTGGAGATATAGCTTCCTTGGATCCTCTGGGAGTTATGGTGACTTATGCTTGAAAATTTATCAAATTCAGTGATTTATCTCTTCTTCACCAAGTAATGGAAGATGAAGGAGTGTTGGAGGATGAAGTTCAACCAAATACAGTAGTTGATGGTTCAAATTCGAAGTTAAATTCGATGGTTTTGGCCCATAATCTATTACTTGATGCTCAGCTTTGGCAGAATGAAATTCCTCAATTTGTGCCTATTCATTTCTTGTCTTAGACGAGAAACCTTCCCCATTTAATAATACCATTGGAACCTTCCTCAATTGTAACTCTTATAGTCTTATTATCTTTTCATAACATAATGTTAACAATCCTACTCCATTTTGATTTCTGGAGAACATATGCAGGTTTATGTTCTTTATTAAAACTTTGATCCCAACCTTTTTCCCCTATCATTTAACCTCCTAACGACAAATTTCATAAAGAATCACAGCCCTTGCATACCATCTTATTTACTATAGGAAATCAAATTCAACACATCTCAACACCCATATTTCCGCTTCTTCATTTTCCTCCTTTTCTCCTCCTTTCTTGAAGAACTGGTGTCAGTTGAAAATGATATTTCTCAAATATTGGCTAATCCCTACTCCCTCCCACAACAACACTGTTACGGGCTCAAGTTTTGGATCGAGTTATGGATTTCTCGTAAGTTGAGGTAGACGGTGTTTGTGTGGAGGAAGAAGTAGAATTCTTCTTTCGACCTACTTGAATAATTGTAAGGCTCAAATAGAGAGAACCTTAAACCTCTGAGTTAAAGTACTCAAGACTAAATTGGAAATTTTTAGGTACCATCTTCATTGATGTATATGACTATTTGTACAAGTTGTATAATAATCATTGCTACATCAATGGAACCATGACTCAATCATGGAGGATCATCCTCCTAGAACAAAGGAAATAACTAAAAATAGAAATGAAAGAGGAGTCCTTACAACCATTGTTATATCAATAGAGCCATGACTCAATCAGGAAGGATCATCCTCCTAAAACAAGGAAATAACTAAAAATAAAAATGAAGGTGGAGGACTCCTTATAATACGGAAACTGAAAAAAAGAAAACTGCATAAAGAAAAATTCAACTAATGAGTTCCATACGTGACTGCTTCTTTTGCCATGAGTGTAACGTGTGTACACTTGTAGTGGCATTATATCAAACACCCTTCCTGACTTTCAGGAGCAACTACCCCAGAAGATGGGAGAAAAGATAGGGTGAATGTTTTGCATTGTTTCTCCTTTTCATAGCACAGCATGAGAAATAGAATATGCCACATTATTCTCCAATGGTATGAGACCTCCTCCATCCACCTATTAATGAATAAACCTCCATAACAAGGTAACACTTTTTTCTCAACTACAAAGTAACATCTTTGCTGGCTAATAATTTTTTTCATTCCAATCTTTGAAGTTCATAGCAAAGTCACCATCCAACGTAGACGCACAAATCTTTTGCCAATTCTGCAGCAAGACATCTCAATATCTCCCCATTTCTACATGGACAGGATCCAACATGAAATCCTCCTTAATCGTCTTCTTCAATGTATCAAGAATATCATACCAACAATCATTAGTCCAAATGGAAATGTTTATTGTAAATACTTCGGATCAAGGCACTTCTCCTCTGTTTTTGTAAATTTCATTCATGAATGAAATTGCTTCTTTAAGAAAACAGAACCAAGTAAAAATAATGTTTCCCCGGTTTATCTGGTTGAATCTATGATTCCCAACCCTTAAAGATTCCGTTTGTTTACTATCTCGTTGAATCTTTATTTCCCACTCCTTTGTTTTATAGATTCTAATTGTCATACTTCACCCTTTACCATACTACACCAACCAGTGTCCAACCACGCCTCCACATACCGCTTTGATAATATAATTCCAAAACACATTTACTTTCCGCTTAAAAGGATGGGGTTGGCAAAGGTTCCGTGTGATAGACACTAAAAGACCCTCCACCAGCTTGAACACTTCAGCACAAGAACATCAAGGCTTCTGACTAAAGGAACAGAACAGATGGGTATGGTCTTCCAACTTTTTTGCACAAAATACACAAACTATGTGAGAAGCACACAGGGTAGGTTGTAAGACAGCTTACGATCATGCCATTGAGATTTCCAAGAACTTTTCTTCTTTTCTTATTCAACATGCTAAAGGTCCTCTCAAGAAAGAGGGTGGAGTTCCCACCTATTTAAGTCCATTTTTATCACGATAGCTGAGCCAGAACAACAGGTTCATAGACAGTTACAGAAGTATTATTTGATTCATTTTAAATGTTCGGAATGACTTTGTTGTGCCGTAATGCCACAACTTTCAATTCTATGATACCACTTGTTGTACCCAAACGCCACGACCAAAATGTTTTGATACCCATTTGTTGTAGCGTAAGCGAAAGCAAGATCGGTCGCACTCACACTCACAAACAGAAAATTAAACAACGAGACACAAAGATTTACGTGGATTGGAGAGAATAAATTCTCCTACATCCACGGGTGGTAGTCAATCACACTATAACCAAAGTGTTTACAAGTGTATCTCTCACACTTTCACACTACAACAAAGTCTCTCAACAAAATTCCTCCCAATTGCCTCTAGGCAAATACAAAATGACAATGTGTAACAGCCCAAATCCACCGCTAGCAGATATTGTCCTCTTTGAGCTCTCCGGGATTCCCCTCAAGGCTTTAAAACGTGTTTGTTAGGGGAAGGTTTCCACACCCTTATAAAGGGTATTTTGTTCTCCTCTCCAACCAATGTGGGACATCACAATCCACCTCCCTTCGGGGCCCAGCGTCCTCACTGGCACTCGTTTCTTTCTTCAATCGATGTGGGACCGCCATCAAATCCACCCCCTTTGGGACCAGCGTCCTTACTGGCACACCACCTCGTGTCTACCCCCTTTGGGGAACAGCCTACTAGCTAGCACATAGTCCGGTGCCTGGCTCTGATACCATTTGTAATAGCCCAGATCCACCGCTAGCAGATATTGTCCTCTTTGAGCTCTCCCTTTCGGGTTTCCCCTCAAGGCTTTAAAACGCATCTGCTAGGGGAA
Source organism: Cucurbita pepo subsp. pepo (assembly GCF_057944985.1). NCBI lineage: Eukaryota > Viridiplantae > Streptophyta > Magnoliopsida > Cucurbitales > Cucurbitaceae > Cucurbita > Cucurbita pepo. Next base: position 8,634,110 of record NC_141801.1, read on the forward strand.
GGTTTCCACACCCTTATAAAGGGTGTTTTGTTCTCCTCTTCAACCAATGTGGGACATCAAACAATGACTCCACACCTCAAAGCAATGCTAGACAAGCCTTTATATAGGCATATCAATACTAATTCTCATACATGAACCAAATAAATGAGAATATGAGCTAAAAGGGTTATGAACTAAAGGAGTGGTATGACAATACATCTTCATGAAAACTTACAACAGATTTTGATAGGACTGGTTTTAAGTGAAGCATTTCTATTTACATCCAGAAAAAGGCACGAAACCAAGGCTTCATCTAATTCCAAACTATTGTTGTTCAAGTCCCATGAAAAAAGTAGATAAGCTTTCTAGTTAGCTAAAACGTACTTTGCATCAATTCAATCTCATTTCAAATTCAGTAAAAATCTTCCCTAATCCGACTATACGAAACAACAATCATCAAATAATCAATTTCCAAACATCTACACCACATACTATCCAAATCCAGTGGAAAAAAACTCTTCCCGATATCAAATCCCTAACAATCAAACAATTTCCGAGCAACCAAACTGACACAATTGATTAAAACCACACATAAACATACCTGTTGGAAGCTCTTGACCGTTTTTCCAATACTCTTCCCGACTTCAGGCAACTTCTTGGGGCCAAAAACCAGAGCGGCAACGCCGGCAATTACAACAAGCTCAGGCACTCCAAGTCCAAACAGAGCGTTACAAGTGAGACCCTTATGAGCTCTATCCATCGTCTTTCTGGACCTGGTGGTTCGCAATAGCAAAGAATGGCTATGGTCGCCTTTGTTGAAGGAATTGGCAGTGGCATTGTTGGCGAAGAAGGAGGATTTGGAGGAGGAAAACGGAGGGGAAAACGATGGAAGCCTGGGAATGGAAGATGTGAAGGATAAAGTTGCAGATGAGATTACCATGGCGGGCGTCGTTGAGGGGAAAATCTTGATTCTGGGAATTGGAAAGTTTATCGGTTTGATGATTACGATTGTGATTTTAGTTCATTTATTTCGATTTTTTTTTTCTTTTTCTTGCAATTTTCACACGTGGATTGAACTCTAACTAAAACTCTATATTGTCTGTACTTTTACTATCGAAAAAGTTTCCACACTCTTACAAAGTGTCTTTTATTCTCTTCCCCAACTAACGTAGGGCATCACAATAATAGAGTCTCGTAGATTTCTTAATTGTTGTCATATGTACTCTCCTCGCTCTAATTAGTCAAATTCAATACCAAATTCTCACTCTTTGACTTTAAGTGGTTCGATGACAACACGCTAGTTCGAACTAGAAATGTTCATGAGTTGGGTCGAGTTGAAATATTTTTTAAACCGAACCCAATTGTTCGATTCGTAAAATTTTCAACCTAAACCATCTTTATTAAATAACGAACTCAATCCAATTCAAACAATCCAAATTTTTATTCTAATGAAAGTAAATTAGTAGTTTGAATAAAAAACTATTTACTTATTTTAAAATGTTTAACTAAATTTTTTTGCTAACTATTTTCAACATATATTTATAAAAAAAAAAATTAAATAGTTAAAAATTATTTTGAAATGGGTGAGGAGAATGAATAATAAAAAATAATTTTAAAATTAATTAAATAAATAAATGTATATAATAGTAAAAAATATAATATTTTTTAAATTGATTTTGTTCCGCTTAGGGAAACTTATGAACCAACCCATTCATAAATTTTTCATTTATTATGAATTAAAAAAAATTAAGTTGATAATGCTCTTAAATTTACACCTCATCATGCGTTTGATAATTACTGTATATTGATTCAGATAAGCATTGACGAGCGTTTGTGTGTCATATACTTCTAATATCTACGATCATTTTAAGCCACAAGTCATATATTCCATTCGAAATTTTTTTAACGTTGAGTAAATGTTCAAATTGTTCCATCCCATCATATTAAGACGAGTTTTCAAAAGAGATCGAAAATATACGCTAAATTTGTTTATGTAATTATTAGATATCTTGAACCCTAAACGAGTAGCGTGTTAATTACTACACAATTTCCTAATTGTCGTCATAATTTAGCATTAATGAAGGCTAAGTAAGTGATTTAAGTCGTAAGAAGGCTAGTTAGGTGCCTAAAGTTGGACTCATCTAGCCGCTCCAAAGTTCAAAGGAGTTGGTTTACTTTCCTTTGTAATTAAATTTTTAATTATATTGCTCTGTGCCGATGAGGATGGTTGGGAGTGAGTCCCATATCGACTAATTTAGGAAATGATCATGGGTTTATAATCAAGGAATACTATCTTCATTGCTACAAGGCTTTATAAGGAAGCCCAATGCAAAGCTACGAGAGCTTATGCTCAAAAAGGACAATATCATACTATTGTGGAGAGTCGTGATTCCTAACATGTGCTACAAATTGTTTTTGGTGAATAATAAGAGCATCACATGTTCTAGACCCATTTTTTTGTTTATTTTTCAACAAGATTTTTAGTTCGAATCTTTAGAATTACGTGCTTTTCATGTCATTATGTTTTCGGTTTGGGTGTTCTTGAAACTCGGGCTTGTGTTCATGCATATATAGAGAACATAATTGATTCCCTTGAGAGAAGGAGCTCTAGTGTGAGATTCTACGTTGGTTGGAGAAGGGGATGAAGCGAAACCTCTCCCTAGCTAGTAGACACGTTTTAAAACTGTGAAACTGACGGCGAGACGTAGCGGGCAAAAGCGGACAATATCTACTAGTTGTAGGCTTCGGCTGTTACAAATGATATTAGAGCTAGACATGGGGCAGTGTGCCAACAAGGACACTGAGCCTCGAGGGAGGTGGACATCAGGCGGTGCACCAGCGAGGTCGTTGAGCCCCAAAAGGGGGTGGGTTGTGAGATCCACATCGATTGAAGAGGGGAACGAGTGCCAACGAGAACGCTGGGTTTCAAAGGGAGGTGGATTGTGAGATTCCACATCAGTTGTAGAGAGGAACGAAACATTTTTTATAAGAGTGTAGAAACCTCTCCCTAACAGATGCGTTTTAAAACCATGAGGCTGACAACAATACGTAACAAGCTGAAGCGGACAATATCTACTAGCGGTGAGCTTGGACTGTTACACCCACATTGGTTAATCAAGGGGAAGATCATGGGTCTATTGTAAGTAAAGGAACACCATCTCCATTAGTACGAGACCATTTAGAAAAATCAAAAGCAAAATCACGAGAGTTTATGCAAACAGTGGACAATATCGTATCTAGGTTCAGTCCGAATGACAGTTACTTGGTTAGCCATTCTTCCAAAATGGATATTGACCTCAAACATACAATCAGGTTCATTCAAAGAATATGACAGAATAAACCTTTCATACACTTCAAACAAGAACAACAAACAACACTGTTATTGCTGATCTCCCTTTCCTGATGGTTCACAGCACCCTGAGCTCCCCCGGATGCGCTTTTGAAGGCGCTCCAAACTTGCCACTCGACGCAACGAACCTGTTTTCACCATCTTCTTCCCTGACACCGTTGCTGCTTTTGCCACACAATTCAGCTGAGTATCAGCAGAAGATATGTCGGCAGCATGATTGCTAGCTGCATCTCTTGATGTCTTTGAGGGGCTCCCATCAAAGGATTGCATGCTCATTGACAATCCTTCCGACGACATGCCATAGAACATCGGTTTCGAACCCGTAATTCGCTTTACGGTTTCCTCGGCCATTTGTACCTGAAAACGTCATCGTTCTCGTCATCGTCGTATCAACACCGAACGAATGAAGAACGAGCTAGTACTTTGTACTTACCTTTGCTTTCAAAGTTTCAAGGTCAGCTTTTAGAACTCTGTTATTAACAGCTGATTCATTGTACTTCTGGCTTATATCATTGAAATGCTTCAGCAATGCAGAATTTTCAACTCTTAATTCAGCAACCTATCAACAATGAATCGAATCGAGTTTATAATGGACTTATTAGAATTAGATAGATTTGATATTGTTCGATGTTGACCTGTGTCTCGAGCTCAGTCAAATGTGCTTGTTTTCTCTTTCTTGAACGTCTAGCTGATTCTCTGTTAGAAAGCATTCTGAAGAAAATAACTGTGTTAGTATCTACGATAACGGATTTTGTTGGAGTTTGATTGGGTTCTTCATGTTGGTAATCATGAAGACATATAGCGACTTACAACGCTCGTTGAATAAGTGATATTTGGTCGAGTCACTGTCAAATAACTCAACTTCCCAACCGAAATTTTAGTATCTCTTTGGATCGAGAGAGACAAATACTTGGTAAGACTAGGACAACTTCAGTATTCCTTTTGGACATGAGAATCGCCGTGGAAATACGCATTTTAAGGAATTGGGATCTAACTTGGTACGATGAGGATTGACATCTTGAACAAAACGAGTGCAACCAAATATTCATATTACCTAGCACATACATTTTAAATGGTTGTACGGTAACATCTCAAGCCCACCGTTAGTAGATATTGACTTCTTTGAGTTGTTACAAATGGTATTAGAGACACCGAACGGTGTGCCAACGAGGACACTGACCCCCAAAAGGGTTGGATTGTGAAATCCCACCTGGGTTGGAGAGGACAACAAAACATTAAGGGTATGAAAATATCTCCCTAGGAGATAAAACCTTGAGGGGAGTCATTGAATGGAAAATCCAAAGAGAACAATATCTGTAAGCGTTAAGCTTGGACTATTATACTTTTTTGTATATTATCCTTTGATGGATCCTGATCAACGTGATTATCCATCACAAACAAATTGAATGACGACGTGACATGTTTACTAGACAAGTGGACTAATTTGGCACAATGTACTTTAAGAAGCTCAATAGACACCACGACCATTAAAGATAGGGGTGTACATGGTCCGGGTTGGGTCGGGTTGGGGGATTTTTTGACCCAACCCAAAAGTTCGGGTTGATTGGATTGGTAACCCAACCCAACCCAACCCAAATTTTTTCACAACCCAACCCAACCCAACCCTCTATTTTCGGGTTGGGTCCGGGTTGGGTTGTCAATTTTTTTTTTTTAAGTTTTATTTATCCCCAATCGATAATTAATTCAGATACAATCTTAAATAAAATATATTAAAAGTTCTCAAACAAACACAAATCAATCTATAATTATTGACAAAAAAAAAAAAATCAATAAAAAATAACGAGCGAAAATTGTAACAAATTAACATAGTTCAATATTGTCATAAAACTAAAGACAACTAAATACCGACATTTTTTAGAATTGGTTAAAGTAACAAAAATACAACGATAGATCATGAAAGGAATAAGTTAGTTATAGTTTATTTTTAAAAGAGCATGAAATATTAAGGTATTTTAAAATATATATATATATAAATAAAATTAAACAAAGACAAAGAAATTAAATAATAAAATAATATAAACAAAACAAATAAATTAAAAATAACAAAACCTAAAACATACATTTAGTTGGCGTCAAACTCTTATAATGTGTTTTTAAAATATATATATATATATATATATATATATATATATATATATATATATATATATATAAATAAAATTAAACAAAGACAAAAAAATTAAAAATAACAAAACCGAAAACATACATTTAGTTGGCGTCGAATTCGGGCGTAAATGTTCATGCACTCTGGCAAACCCATTAATATGATAGAATCTTCATAATAATTCTATATATTTTATTTGTTTCGGGTCAACCCGAGCGTTTTGCCCATGAACCCGAAACCGAACTGATTCAGTTCGGGTTCAGAAAAATGAACCCAACCCAACCCGAAATGTTAATCCAACCCAACCCAACCCTTATAGTTCGGGTTGGGTTGGTCTGGGTTGTTGGGTTGCCGGGTTGAATGTACACCCCTAATTAAAGATCCAATTTATTACTCTACTAAAATAGAATTATAAAATATAACAGAGTCAAAATGTTATAATATTTACCTCCTGACACGTTTAGCATAAGTAGGATCCTTACGTTCACTCGTACCATCTTCTCCTTCAACGACATCATCTTCTTCATCAGTCGTTTGCTCTATGGATGACGATATAGTTGCCGAGCTGCTAAGAATCCCGACCTTTTTTTGCACACAAGGGGAGCTAGTAATTCCTAAAGGTTCATTAATCTTTATAACATGATCATCAAAAATAAAAAAGTAGAGTAAAAATGTGGGCAAAAATGAAAATTAGATCGAGGGTGCAACAAACATGGGTGGGATCAAAAGTCCCAGTAGGATCTAAAGTCCCACTAATGTTTGCTGCACTCTCGATCCCAATTTTATTTCTTATTCTTAACATGGTATCAGAGCATCATTCTTAACAAAATTGCAAACCTTTTGAAGGTTGAGACGCTAAAGGAGAACTTGCACATGAATCTTGAGCTTTCATCATATAAGACCCCTATTTCACATGAATCAGGAACCACTAAATTTAAAAGTTTTAAATTTGTAAACATTTTATTTTTTATTTTTTTAAAAAATTAAAGCTGTTTTTGAAAATTTTTAAAAAATTTATCTAGAAAAACACATATTTTAAATTGATTAAGCACATGAAAATATATTTATAAATATTATTGAAATAAAATTTTATAGTTTTTAAAGTAAAAATTACAAATAATGAAAAGGTAAAAAGTAAAAAGTAAAAAGTAAATATAAAATCTTACTCGGCACAAGGCTACAGCGGCACACGCCAAATTGAGCTTGCTTTTCAGAAGCGCCTGATAGTCACCGGAGTCCGATGGAACACACGGCGGTCCAATCTTGACGGATTCTGCCGCCTTACTCTTCTCCATCCTCGACGTCGCACTACTACTACTACATATTTCATTCCGATTACTCTGTTTCTGCAGAATCTGATTCGCATTTTCTCCAGATTCCTTATTCTCAGATCGATCGTCAGGGGAGGGAGAAGCCGGCGGCGGAGGCGGAGAAGTCGAGGAGTCCGATACAGAGGCTTCCTGAAGAAACCGCCGGAACGACCATTCCGATGCGCTCCGGTTCAATTTCGACGATTCTTCCGGCTCTGTAGGAACTGCTCGCGGCGGCGAGGACAAGAACTGATCGGCGATTCCGTCAACGGAGAATACTCTATCCATTGATCTCATGAATTTCCGCCTCAGGTTTTTCTGGTTCGCGATTCTTCAAACCTGACGACGATTCATTTCAGTTTTACGATTTTATCTCCCTTTTGCCCCTTCTTTTAAAATTAAAATAAAATTAAAAAACTTATTTCTTTTTTTATTTATTTAATAAATAAAAATTTAAGTGTACAAAATACGTCTCCCTCAACAAATCCACACTTTTTTTTATATATAAATTTAAATAATTAAATCCATTCATTGGATTAGTCTTAATCGTGCGCGTGAGTCAAGATCTAAGAGTTGTTATATTTATTTACTAAGAATCTCTAACGCTTAATATATTTTAGGCCACTTCTACTAATTTTACCGTTAGTATTTTTAGTTATCGATTAACCACAAGAATATTATAAAATAAATGTCATCGCGTAATAACTGAAATTTAAGCTAAAGTTTATTAATAAAAAAGAATATCAAAAGTGGTACCGTTAGTATTTTTAGTTACCGATTAACCACAAGAATATTATAAAATCAATGTCATCGCGTAATAATTAAAATTTAAGCTAAAGTTTATTAATAAAAAAGAATATCAAAAGTGGCTCGACAAAATATATATATAAAAAATATATCTTTCTACGCAATAATAATTATCTTTTTTTTCTTTTAAAAAAACTGATAATTTAATCTCCAAGAAAATACTTTTATTTTATTTTTTTCACTACAAAAGAGACTGAAATTTGATAATAAATCTTTAATTATATTTAAAAAGTAATATTATAATATAATATTGTTAATTAAAAAAATAAATCATGATGGGATAATGTTTAAATTATAAATTTAAAAAAAAATACACGTAGGATCCACACACGAGTTTATCGTTATTGTCAAGTTGTTGCTGAGTCTTTGTTGATAGGATTGAAGGACTATTTTCACAAGACCTTATGTCCTCCAAAAATAATTTTAAAATAATTTTTTTATTATTTTTATTTTATTTTATTTTTTAAATTAATAATATTATTTTAATCCGACTTATCCCAACATCCCAACCGTTTATTTCAGTTATATGATTCTCATTTCCATACTTTTTTTTATTTAATTATTTAATTATTATTATTTTTAAAAACTATGTATGCTTCCTCATATATACTAGAATTTTGAAAATATTTTTTTAAAAAACAAATAATAAAATTAAAATTAAAATAATATTTTTTTCCTTTAGTACGGAGGCATCTAAGTTAGTTGCATTATTTTTTTTATTAAAAGATTTTTAAATTATTATTTGCCAAGTAGACTCATGTTTGTGGATAAACTTGCGGAGTGGGGCCCGCGTGAGTCATTGTGGGGCCCGCAGAATTCTGGTTTTTTCCTTTTATGGCAGTGAAAATTGTTTTATTTATTTATTTATTTATTTATTTAGTATTATTTTAATTATTAGTTTTACACTTTTTTTTAAATAATTTGAATGGTAAAAGTTTAAACAGTTAAGTTAGGTTAGTAAAAGTTTAATATTTCTCAATTGAAATATCTATTTAATGTGTAGTGTCACATCCTGTGTGAATCTGTCTTTAAACCGAAAATAGGAAAAGGGGTAGAAAGAGATTTCTCGTCTATAGATAAATAGGACCGAGAAAAGAATTATATTTATGGTCCGCCCAAATTAATATAAATATAAATTTCAAAGAGTAACTTTCTAAATTTTATTGCAAGTTTCAATGAGTTTACTATTAAAAAATGAATCGTATTCATTGAGTGTTAAGATCGCACAACCGCAACCGCACAACAACGCACACGCTCGATCTAGATGAACACAAAGAACAGGATAGAGAGAGAGTGCAATGAGAACTCTGGCTAAAAAGATTTTTATAACTTCATAGGTACAAGAGAGAATTACAGATGACAGAAAGTGATTGATATATATAGTTCAGTTTACTATATATATAGATTTACCAGATTCATTTAACCATCTACTATATATAACTATTTACTATATATAGCTTTACTCGATTTAACCATCTACTATATATAGCTATTTACCATATATAGCGGAAATAAGTTTAACGAATATAACAGTTGACCAAGCTATAAATAAGCAGCAGGCTCCATATCCTGATCCCTACCAATTTCCTGTAAGGAATCTAACACGGGGAACCGGATCCCTACCAAGTTCCTGTAAGGAATCCCTGCCCTAATCCTCGTTAAAATAGAGGTTTGAACACTACTTTACAAAAAAAAAAAAAATTGTCAATATTGAAAAAATTATCTACCATTCCGTCCATGCCCACAATTACATTAAAGCCTATCAAGGTCACCTCTACCCGTTGACCTAACACCAACACATAGCTAGGTTTTACTCTCTCGCAAGCCAACAAACTTACCCCAGTTGTGGTTGCAACACAACTTTAACTCAAGGATCCTAACTCTAACTTCATCTTACGTTAAGATAAATAAATGAGTAGAACTCGAGTTAAATACTACGAAAAAATTAAGATCTTATACACGTTACGAGCCTATCAGTCTTTTTATAGTGTCAAGGTAGAGACCCTAATACTCTATATAAACTTTCAACGTTGTCTTCCTAGAAGAAACAAACATACTTAAAATGATTTTTTTTTTTTTTGAAAAAAAAATACAACCACTTGGAGATATTGTGGGATAATGGGCCACCAACTTCAACTATACAATAGGGAGATATTAATTAAATTAAAAAAGAAATTAAAATTTAATAAAATAATAATATAAATAACTAACAAAAATCGAAGGACGATGTTTAGTGGAGAGTGACTAGCTTTGCAAAATAAAGAGATGAATTAAAAAATAATAATGATAATAAATAATATTTTATTATATAAATTATAAATAGTTTGATGTTTAGGCATCAAGCACCAGTGGTCTAGTGGTAGAATAGTACCCTGCCACGGTACAGACCCGGGTTCGATTCCCGGCTGGTGCATTCGTTTTTTCTTTCTTTCTGTTGTCGTTTGGGCTTTAACAACGGCCCACTTATTCTTTTTCTATTGGACTTCAGAATATAAAGCCTACAACTCTGAAGCGTCATATATATAGAAATTTTGGTTTTTTAACTAACTTAACCAACAAATTATACCTTACTTTTGGGTGACACAATCATATAAACTGTACCTTACTTTCCGGTAACACAATCATATAAACTATATCAGTGACACAATCATATAAACTGTACCTTACTTTTCGGTAACACGATCATATAAACTTCAAAGTTAGACATGTTTTGTTTAGAACAATTTTATGTTCAGTGACCTCTTAGAAATATTTCTAGAAAGCTGAACACTTATGACCATGTTGTAAGCATGGAGCGTTTTTCTATTTTTGGTTTATCTTTTTGACCTAAAATTACCCCGAACTTCTACCAAATTTGATATAATCCACGTCATTATATACTCGGAAGAACACACAAATTAACCAGAAAAAGGAAGAGGGAAAAAAAGAATAAAAAGAATTTGAATTTATTATTATTATTATTGTATTTATGGATCTCTGTTCACAATGCACACGAGCGACAAGACAGAAAAAGAATCACTGATAGCACAATAATTCATCCAAAAAAAAAAATAATTAAAAAATAAAAAAAAAAAAGGAATCTGGGTCCCACCACACGCTTCATCTCAGTCGTCCGTTGTCCATTAATCAGAATAAATCAACGGCCACAAAACCATTTCCCAAAACAAAACCAACCAAATTACAGAAACAAAAAGTTATTTTTATATTTTTCTATCCCAACAAAAGAAAAATGGAATAAAATTAAATTAAATAAAACAATAATGTGAGCAGAGTTTTCAGCTTGAGTGGGCCCATTACTCCATGGGGGGGGGGGGGGGGGGGGGGGGGCTCTGATTCACTGCAACATATCTACATCACATGTGATGAGCCTGCAGCAATCTGATGCAGCCACCTGCCACTCTGTCATTATACTACTAAAAATAATAATAATTAAACAGTGTATAAAGATTTTAAGTCCACAAAATAATAATAGTAGCCGCACGTGCGTTTGCGGGGCCCACTCTTATCAGACGACTGTGATTCATTTAAGCTCCTTAGTCAAAGTGTTATCAAATGATCAGATAGTCAAAGGTTTGACTTAGGCTCTCAAACTTTATGTACACGAATTCTAATGATGTCGGAAACGTTCGATCTGACGGTTGATGGTCATATGAGTTGGAGAAATCTTTTCATTGTAAATACAATAATCTATAGGTTTATAAAGTCTCGATGACGTTCATAATAACACTAAAATGATTAGTTTAGTTAAAAGAAATGAACGGCTCGAATTAATATTTAATATATTAAATAATATTTGGGCTACATTCGTGAGCTGACCTACTTGTACTCGTTGTTCTCGTGGGTTGCTGATTTTGTGGTTTGGGCTGAGTAGCTTTGTGGACTTTGGGACAAGTTGTTGCATTTCACACGAGGTCGGGGATTTTGGTTATTGGATTCAAATCTAATCTAACCCCACTTGATTTCCCATGAACTACTTCTTCTTTACTCGAGATGGGTATTTTCCTCTTTTTCTGGGGCGGTCAGGAGCTTCAAATGAGTATTAGATGATGACTTTACTTTTGGTTGTTTTTCAAAATGTCTCGCACCAATGAAGATATTATTTTTTTAATTATGTGTAAGAGCTCAAGCCCACCGTTAGCAAATATTGTCCTCTTTCGACTTTTTCTTTCGGGCTTTCTTTCAAAGTTTTTAAAACGCGTCTGTTATAGAAAGATTTTCAAATGCTTATAAATAATATTTCGTTTCCCTCTTCAACCAATGTGGGATCTCACAGTTTACCCTTTTTCGGGGCACAACGTCCTCGCTGACACTCGTTTCACTCTCTAATCGATGTGGGATCTCGCAATTAGATAAGATTAATCATTTGAAAAAAAAAACCCGAGTAAACTAATATAATGTATATTATGCAAAAAAGAATCCATAGACAACCTACAAATAGCCTCGAACCAACAACGTTATTTGAGACATGTAATACAAATCTAGGAGGTTTTGCGACAGGTCATAGTGGTTTTCCGACAACATTATCCGGCAAGTTTTCCATGCTCCTATTCCCTCCTTGATTGTACAATGTACTGAGTTGGTGAAAATAAGGGCAAGTTCTCGACTCAATAGATCTCTTCTTGTTCACATCTTTCGTCTTTCTAAAGTACTTGTTTATATTCTCCCATTTCTCTTTGCATCTCTTCGCACTTCTCTTATAACCCAATTGAAGCATTCCTTGCGAGATTCTCTCCCACAACGGCGCCTTTAGCAACGTTGCTTGATCCGTGCCACCGCTCTTATCCTGATCACTGTTACTGTTGTTGTGGTTGCTGTTGTCGTAAAGGCTACACCTCACGTTCACTAGAGCCAACACTTCATCTCTCGGCCATCGTTTTCCCAAGTCATCTACCTCCTTTTCTCGACTTTTCGGGTTTTGGGGAAGCTTTTGAATGGAAAATGGTGGCGGGTTTGAATTCGGGTCTTGAGGAGGAAGGATTCGGGTCGATGAACTAGGGTTTTTAGGGTTTTGGGTTTGGATTAAGGAGGAGGAAGAAGGAGAATTAGGGAGATTATTGTTATTATTATGATGATGATTCAATGAATGAAGCAAATTTTGTAAATCCTTCTTGGATTTAGAGGAAGAAAAAGGGTTTGAAATTGAAATTTGATTCAAAATTTCAATCATTGTAGCTTGTCTATCACTTGCAATGGCTTGTTCTTGAGCCATCATTTGAAGCTCCTTATGAAATCTCTCCATTTGTTGCTTCTTCCAACACTCCTCTTTAGCTATCTTCTCTTCTTCTCTCTTCAACATCTCATGTAAAAGCTTTGAATGAATCTCCTCTTGTTGGATCATCATGTTCTTCACAATATCCTCACAATAACCCTTCAACACTTCAAATTCCCTTTGCCTCGTCGTCCTCGTCTTCCTCTTCCTCTTCGATTTACTACTACTCTGTTGTTGCTCGTCGTTGTCGTCGTTGTCATCGTTGTTGTTGTTGTTGTCGTTTCCCTTTTCGTGTTTGGCTTCTTCAGGTACTACAACGACGGCCCCACGGTCCTCGGTTTCTTGATGATAGTTAAGCTCATGAGTGAGGAACATGCAAGTTTTGTTGTAGTTAATGTGGTTGAAATACCTACTCTCATCTTCAAATTTCTCCTTGCATTTGTCTGGTGTTCTTGTGAAGCCAACCTCTCCTAATTTTCTGTACCTAACATGATTCAATTATGAACAAAAAGAAACCAACATATATGCAATTGCATTTATTTGTACTATCATAATAATATAATTGAAAGTTTTTGGGGTTGAATTTAATTTGATGACCTTGAAACATGTTCCCAAGTGGATTCAGGGAAGCAATTGTCAATGTTGGATCTGATTCTGAGGAGGGCAAGAAGCTCATCATTGCTCCATTGATTATGATGATTATGACGATGATGATCCTCCAAATCCATAGCCACCGACAAATTCGCCATCGTCGTTGTCTCGTTATCGTTCTCAGAAGATTGATGAACGAGATGATGATTAGAAGATGGATTGTAAGAATCAAATGAGTGGAAGTTGAAATTTGGAGAATGAAGAAGAAACGGAAGGGAATTAGAATTTGGTGGCGTTGCTGTTGTTGTTGTTGTAGTCGTTGTTGTTCTTGGAGCTAAGAATTGATGAAGGTGCTCGGACACTGATCCTTCGAACATTGTCGATTGTTCTTCGTTCTTCGTTCTTCGTTCTTCTCTCTCTCCTTTGGGAAAATGCTTGAAATAATACAACAAAACACGCAGCCCTATACAAAACCCATCTCTCAATTTCTCTATTATAACTTGTTTTTTGCTTCTTCTCTCTCTAGATCTCAATCTTCTTTATGAAAGATTTCGTCTTGTTGTGGAAGACAAAAGGATAGAGCCCACCACACCCTTCTCTAAGAAATTGAAACTCACCTTCCAAACAAAACACACCATAGAAAGAGTATTCCGTTTCGGTATCGTCTCGATCAAGAGATTAAAAGTTTAAATCTTTAACTATAAGCAAAGGTCGAAAATTCAAATTTATATGTGGATTTCTTTAGCCTTGAACTCGTGAGAAAAGACGGTTGAGAGTTTATGGATAGCTCTTTTTTAGTATGTTACCACTGATGTCGAGGTCATGTTATTGGATTAGGATTTGGATTCGGATTCGACACTTGATTAGTTAGATATTCTTTTATGTGAGATCCCACATCCATTGGAGAGGAGAATAAAACACTTCTTAAAAGGGTGTAGAAATCTCTCCCTAACAGACATGTTTTAAAACCATGAGGCTGATAACTATATATAATGGGCTAAAGCGGACAATATCGACTAGCGGTGGGCTTGAACTATTATAAATGGTATCAGAACTAGACACTGGGAGGGTGTGCTAGCGAGGACCTTGGACACCCAATGAGGGTGGATTGTGAGATCCTACATAAGTTGGAGAGGGGAACGAATTATTTCTTATAAGAGCATGTTTTAAAACCGTAAGGTTGACAATGATACATAATGGGTCAAAGCGAACAATATCTATTAACGGTGGGCTTGGCTATTACAAATAGTATCAAAGCCAGACATCGAGCAATATGCCAGTAAGAACGCTGGTCCCAAAGGGAGTGAATTGTGAGATCCCACATCGGTTGGAGAGAGAAACGAAACATTTCTTACAAGGGTGTGAAATCCTTAGTAGACACGTTTTAAAACCGTGAGGCTGACGACAATAAGTAACGAGCCTACCAATTTTAGTACAAAAACATCCCGGTTCAACAACTAATACATACAAATATTATATATGAATTTGGTCCTACCAATTTTGATCTCTTTATTACCATCACACCTTACTTTTTATCATTGCACCTTAAATTTTTCCTAGGTAACATCATTTATAAAAAAAAATTAAAAATTTTGAAAAATCTCTCACATTTAATGCATATTTCTTTTAATTGTACCCTTTATGTGGCCCATTTACTTGAAATTATTATGTACTTACATATATATATATATATATATATATATATATATATATATATATATATATATATATATATATTTATATTTATATTTATATTTATATTTACTTTCGAGTGGAAAACAACCATTGGTTTAGATTCTCACGTCGTCTGTCTTGGTGACTCTAAGTTGAGCTAGTGAGTTCGATCATTTCGTGCGATTTAGAGAGACTAGACCTTTTCATCGATGATATATTTGAACCATTGTATAAGCTAGGAATGTCACTGTAGTTAATTAGCTCGATAATATGGTCACGTTATCTACTTGACTATTTCTACCGAGATTGTTTATGATTGAGTCATTTAAGCATTTCTTTACCATCATATCTTCATGTCACACTCTCGGCATAAATTGATCTCAGCATAAATTGATCGTCCACAGTCTTATAAAAAAATGTTTTGTTTCTTTCTTCGACCAATCTGGAATTTTACAAGAACTATTAATGTTTTGGTTAATAATATAATATCTTACCTAATTGAACTATCACCGAATCGACATTACCCAATAATCGAAAAGACGGGATCATAGAGTGGGAAGCAAGTGAAGTACACGCGCAACCAAGTGCAAGTGGGGAAGGGAAGAAGACGGATATTGTTTTTATTTTATTTTATTTTGTTTTTTTAAAAAAATATTTATAGTATCGGAGAGGGGGGTGGGCCCATGTAAGCCAATGCGAAGGGCAGAAGAGAGGGCATGACGTTGTAATTAACGGCAACTGGATGACACAGACACGTGAACACATGCAGAGATTGGGGCCATTTATTTATGTCTCAAAACAAACCTGGCTATATTCACATGCTCCACAGCCTATTTTAACTTCTCTACACCCTCCAATCCTAGCCCTCCATTTCTCTCCTTTTTCAATGGCACTCAATTATTTTATTTTATTTTATTTTATTTTATTTTATTTTTATTATTATTATTTTTTTTTTTATAGTTGGAATAATATTTGTGTATTTTAGATTAGATAATTGAAATAAGTCGATCGTACGCTAAAGGGAGATATTTACTACCGGATAGCTGTCGTTTTTTATTTTTATAAAATTATTAGATATGTATGCATGTGACTAATCTGTGAATATACGTTATATATCATTGAAACATGTTTTGGAATAGTGAGGTGACGTATCGTTTACGAGAATTGATTGACGTGGTAAAAAATGATTTCCGGGTAATAATATATTGAGGGCTCTAGTAATTAGCCATTAAAGTCACTGGTAGGGGTGATCAAGGTCACCGTATGAGGTGGGCTCATATTTTGTTTCCTTGTTTTGGAAGGAGATCGAAGTTTTCTTTTCCATTATTTTTTGGAACTAATCATAGATGTACGAGTTGGATGGTCGGGTCTTTATGTATCTATTAGGGTCAAGCTAAGCGATTCTAATCCAAGAGAGGTCGGGAGTAAGTGACCCATTTTCGAAAGAAAATTGGTCATTTAATTTGCAATACCTTACTGTGTTTATTGTGAGATCTCACATCGGTTGGAGAGAAGAACGAAGATAGAGTGTGATGTGGGCGTGGGCGTGACGGAAAGAGTTGATGTTTAGTTTTGGTTCATTTTGTTGTGAGATCTCACATCAGTCGGAGAGAAGAACGAAGCATTCCTTATAAGGGTGTGGAAACCCCTCTCCATAGTAGACGCGTTTTAATCGTGAGACTGTCACCGGAAAATTATCTGTATTAATAAATGAGTTGGCAACATAATTTATAAGCTTGATTGTTAAAAAATAAATGATTATCAAACGTTGAAAACTAGAACACGAGCACTCAAGTATATTTAAAAGATAAGTAGGATACCGACGAATTAGAAAAGACAGAGAAAGAGGCGAGGAGAAGAGAGAGAAGAAGATGATTAAAGAGGCTCAACAACCAGCAATGAGTTGTAAGAACATGAAAGAGACCCGTCATAACAAAAAATTAAATATGTATATCCATCCAAGCTAGCACGCCCTTCTCCGACCCCTCACTAAGCACACATACGACCTTTAAATTTGATAATCCGAAAATTTTCATTACATATTCATTTGATGATATGTTAATAATAATAATAATAATATTGATATTTTTTTATAGGATAAAGGTTCAAATTTTGGATATATACAGACCGTTGAACTATGCTCAAGTTGATCATATACTTTTTTTTTCTAAGCAAGACCCGCTACTAATTAAATTCGATGATAGATATGAAAAGATCGTAAATTTGATCTTGTTTCTCTTTAGCAGACGCGTTTTAAAGTTTTGATAGGAACAATAACGTTACTAATTTAATTACTACTTGACACAATATTGAGACTATGACCACATGAACGTTTAAACCGATAGAATTTAAATTTTTATGCATTTTCAAAACTTTTAAAAATATAAAAATTTGAATTTAATATTGTTTTAAGGATTAAAATTAAAATTTAAAACAGATTTAAAATTTTCAATATATATATAATAAACAATTAAGAGTTGGAAAATGTACAAATGTTTGTACGGATTAGGCCCTCACACGAGACTACAAAGGCATCTTTTGGGCCCCACTTATTACATTTTGTTTTTTTATTTAAATATATATATATATATATATATATATATATATATATTTTTTTTTTTTTGGGTTAGTTTTCTATTTTTTTTTTAATAAAAAAAATATTTCAAATTACATCCCTAATTATTTTTTATCTTTCGATTTTAAAATTATAATTTTGTCTTTATGGTTCGATAAGACCTCATAAATAGTCCCTTCGATAGAGACTAGAAATGGACATTCAACCCAACAACCCGACATCCCGGACCAACCTAACCCGAACTATAAGGATTGGGTTGGGTTCATTTTTCTGAACTCGAACTGACTTGGTTCAGTTTCAGGTTCATGGGATGAAATCTTCGAGTTGACTCGAGCTAAATAAAAATATATAAAATATATTAAGAAGTTAAAGGTTTGTCAGAGTGGTACTTCGTCCTATTTTAAACTACTTGCACTCGATGACGTATATCAAATATATTAATTTTTTTTTATTATTTTGAAGAATTAATTATATAAAATTATAATAATTTTTTGAAATCCAAATGGATAATTGGGCCAACTGTGGGCTCATCCATCGAATTTTGGAAGCCCAACAAGACGAGTCCAATTAGTAAGTAATAAAAATTAAAATATAATAACCATTCTTAATTTACTTAATTATCCAATTAGATTCTTAAATAGATATTGAGTCTCTTAAAATTTTGATAAATAATCGAAGTAGAGATTAGTTTTGTATTGTTTCACTAGATATGAATCACCTGTTTAGTCGTACGTGCAATTTTGCTATGTTTGAAATTCAAACCCACGTGCCATTTTAGATCATTGAAGTTTCATCAAACTATTAGCTCTCGTTTCGTTATGAGGTTCTATCGAGATAGGTAGTCCCAATCCTTTTTCCTCGAGATATGAATCACCTCTTTAGGATTGTACGTGCAATTTTGCTATGTCTGAAATTCGAACCCACGTGCCATTTTAGATCATTGAAGTTTCATCAAACTATTAGCTCTCGTTTCATTATGAGGTTCTATCGTGATAGGTAGGCCCAATCTTTTCTCCTCTTCTTGACTGGCCAATAGTTCTTCATGGCTGACAAATAGGAATTTAGGTCGTAGAAGAAAGACACTAACCTCTATTGGGATTTGGCTTTCCTAATCTACATGAGCACTACATGAACACGGGTCGTCTTAGATCATTGAAGTTTCATCAAACTATTAGCTCTCATTTCTTTATGAGGTCTTACCGAGATAGGTAAACTCAACGCTTTTCCCTTTTCCTGACGAGCAGTAGTCCTCCACGATTCCACGATTGACAAAGAAAGGCACCGACTTCCGTAGTGGTTATTTTATCGGCTTTCAAAAATGGGTTCCACGTTAAACCCTATAAACCCTTTCAACATTTTGAAGAAACCGCAATTCTCAAACCCTTCTTCTCTGATTCTCTCTCTACAGCCTTTGATTTGAACCCCTTTTCTCCTCCTCCAATGGAAGATTCCCCGCAATCAGCCGGTGATCGGACGACCCGTTTCTACCACCCCTACCAAGACCTTCACGTCCCGATCACCAAGCTTTACGAGCTTCCCACCGCCCCAGAACATCTTTTCTTCGAAGAGGCGGCTAGGCCCCACCGTTCTTGGGGCGAAAATCTCCAGTACTACACCGGAATCGGCTACTTGTCCGGAGCCCTTTTTGGCGGCGCCAGGGGATCTCTCCAGGGCATTAGGGCGGCGGAGCCTGGCGACACCATGAAGCTTCGTCTTAATCGAGTTTTGAACTCTGGGGGTCAGGTCGGCCGCAGGGCTGGGAACTCTCTTGGGATTCTTGGCTTGATTTTTGCTGGTTTGGAAAGTGGGGTTACTCATTTGAGAGGCTCTGATGATGTTTTGAATAGTATTGTTGCTGGATTGGGGACTGGTGCAATTTATAAGGCGGCTTCAGGGCCGAGGTCGGCCGCCATCGCTGGTGCTATTGGAGGGATTGCTGCTGCAGCTGCGGTGGCGGGCAAGCAGGCAGCGAAGAGATATGTGCCAATATAGGCACAAACAAATCTGTGGGGGGATTTCTTTGGAGGACGGTAAAGCATTTGGTGGGTTCCTTTGATTTTAATTTCATGATGTTGATACACAGTTAGTTTAGTTTATTCATGTAATTGGTGAACAATATACACTATTAGGTCACTAATACTCGATCTTCTTATATTGTAGTTTGTGTTGAATTGTGTTCTTCCTGTTTGTAATTGATTCTGAACCCTTATAGAGTCCTTGGTTTGAGGAAGATGATGTAACTACAGAATTGGAGAAAGGGGTGTGCTTAGATGACAGGATTTCTGCATAATTTGTACTTAGTGCAAAGTTTAGGAGCAGGGTTTGGTGCCATTTTTTGGACAGTTCATCTCAAACAATCAATAAAGCTGGTGATTTTTTCTTTACCTTTGGCAACTATAGAAGGTTCAAATGACAGGCATTAAGGCATTTTCTTTACCTTTCTCAAATGTTGTGCTTACTTGACTGCATATGCCCAATTGTTGTCAAAAGCATATTGTGTTAATTTAGACTGCATCTGGGTCTGAACTGAGCCGGATACATTGATTAGGGTCTACACTTCTATTTCTTTTAGCAGCCATCGACTTATGATGAATTGTGTGTTTGGTACCACTTGTTACAAGTCGCAATTGCGAATTGCATTTTGGCAGCAGACTTGCGATTGTGCGACACTCACTTCCAGCAACAAGTATCTACATATAACTATCTACGTATAACTACTATCTACATATAACTATTGAGTAGGGAGAAATAACTATTGAGTAGGGAGAAGTTGACGGAAATGTTTCCATTTCAACAAGTGCAATCATGGTGGTGTAATTTAAATGGTTTAATTTGAAAAATGTGTCACCAAATCCCACATTGACCACATTGGCACTCTCTATGATAACAGAGAGTTCTAGAAATAAGTCACGAGAATCTATGCTCAGAGTATATATTTTCTAGGCAAAAATCTTAGCAAGAATAGATTTACCAAACCCCTGCAAAAATAGAATTGCAAATATGGCATTTACATCTGCAAAAGACGTGTAGGGGCTCTAAAGCAATAATGCATATATAATGTTGCGCTAAGTATGACATGGAATAAGCATAAAGGGACCTTTCATTCACTTAAAAATTGCCTGAATACAACGCCCATGGGGGAAAACATCAGTATCATCATTCGTTGCATGCTCTTGTTAATTTAATTCAATTCAAGTCCTTGGACATTCCATAACATTTCCAAGTGAATGTCGAAACGAAAGTCGTATCTACCTCCCTCAAATGCAACAAGTCGAAACCGATGTGCAGATCAAGAACTTCTGATTTCTTTCTACAGAGTGCACTTGGCATCAGGTTGGCTCTCTGCAAACAGCTAAACGGGCAAGTTTATAGGAGATCACTTTAAAATGCAACTCTAAGAATTATTGAATTATAATAGCAAATGTTAAAATTGGTAAGGAAATAGCCATCAGATATAGGCAATAATAAAGCCAATGTATTTGAATGCAAGTACAGTTGAGTCATGTGGGCATAAGACTTAAGATGCAAGTATCTACATGTACAACGTTTTTGGTCAGATCACATCATAAGGCAAGAGCGAGTTTGAAAGTTGTACATCAAAATTTTGAAATGGGAAAGAGGCTGATTGACATCACTTCACAAACGAACAGAAGTGAGCAGATCAATTGGTGCTTTGTAATTTCTGAACGAGTAGAACTCATCTTTTAACTCGTAGGCGAGTTAATTTTAACCCTTTAATTTCTATGATTCGGCCCCAACACGATTTTTTAAGGTCAGCAAACAACTAAATTTAGGCTAGCTTAGAATCAAAGAGAACTGCAGGTATTGGTTCTTTAAATCATGTTCTTGAGATAAAGCCTGAAACATTAAAAACAGCGAACTCATAATAGGAAAGTCCCATAACCTACATTCATTCATTTTTTTATTCTTTGGGGATCCTAATTCATATTTCTGTTTTCCATCCATAGAACACCTTGGGGTGTACACGACCTCTACTATCTTATCAGTTATAGTACTCAGAAGTCCAAAATCTGAACCCAACGAAATATAGTATGAATATCATTTACTAACTTTAGGCTTTCCGACAATCAAGGACCTCGTTCTAATGGATTTTCTTTAAATTATGTTTGTTCTTGGAATTATGCCGAATGTTTGTTATTAGTAGGATTTGGACATTGTATTCAATCTTAAGTTCGAGCATTTTTCATCTACCTTTATTGGTTAGGTTTGGACACTTCTTTAACATGATTTTGGTGCTTGTTAGTTGAACTTCGGGTGATTTGTTGGTTGATTCTGTTCACATGCACTTTTTTACTCACCTATTTTTCGACGACATAATTCTTCAAACAATCAACACGCGACATTTGTAATGTACAAAAGTATGATTCTGTTTTATTCATATTTTCCAACTCAGTTAGAAGTCTTACCTTTTGGTTCCTATTGAACTTCTCTGGATTCCCATCAGTCTCCATGTATGGCGAAGTGATCACTCGTTTAAAGCTTTGTGGAAAGCAACCTGAGATAACAAATGAACTATAAATCCATGAACAACCCCACACGAGAATACCGAGATTGCATAAATTCTACAGTAAAGATTTGCAGAAGAAAAACGTATACTTCAATCCAAAGTTAGATCAGAACAAAATTATAATTAGCTGATGATGAAAAGTGGACAGAAGAGATGATCTCACAGAAGTTGATGTTTTCAGCAATTCTCTAATTGCCATCGTAGCATAAGATGACGTAGGGAGATTAAAGCTCAACTTAAGAGCCATCTGTGGATCCTGAGCGGCTTCCCCATTTTCATTTTCATTTGCTAGAAGTTTATTACTCTTTTTACAGGACCCTGATTGTTCTATGGAGTCCAATGAATCTTTATCTTTAGATTTATCATGCATTTTTTCTTCCTTGGTAATTTCAACACTTTGAGACTTCAAAAGGTTATCTAAATCACTCTCTGCCAGGGGTAAATTACGATCAACATATGAGATCAATTCCCTGCCAAACAACAACAGAATTTAATCTTCTAAAGAATAGATAAATGCTAGAAATTAATAATTTAAACAACATAAAGAATGTGTACCACTCATAGTCCTTTGGTCTTTGAAAAACGCTACGGTAGCTTCCAGTCATATTGGTAATTGAAAATTCCCTATGAACATATATCATAAAGCACAATATAAAGAGTATACAAGTAGAACTTTCAATACAATGAAAATATGAAGGAGAGAAGATGGCTTGATCTCATTAGAGTTTGTAACATACTTTACATTATGAATAGTCTCCGTCAAGTTAATTGAATCCTAAACAATAAAAATCAAGATTAGTAAAAAGAAAGGGTTGAACAACAAGTAAAACGCTACTAAAAGGGAAAAAAGGGATACAAAACGAGGTCCATACTCCACTATCTCTGTTTAAAATTGGATAGTTGGTGAAGGGGACTTATCTTGGCCAAGTTTTATTTAGGACAGGAAGTCAGGGAACTATGTTTTGTCTTGTGTGTTGTAATTGGAGAGACCAAACCTCTCGGAAGTATCAAAGAGTACTTGTATCTTAAATTCTAAGCATTTTCAACTCAATAAAGGAAGATTTCTTCTAGTTGTCTATCAATTTCTTTTCTTCCAAATATCTGTGGTAAAGTAATTCAATCCTAGTTGATGATGAGAACTTGGGACTATTGCCCAAACAGAAATCACTCTCTGAGACAAGTTAGCCAAGAAACAGACTTTTTTCGTATCTAGTATCGTGTCTAGTAATCAACCCCACGAGAAGTGCATATGCTAAAAGAACTAAGATATTCTGATCGAAAGAAAGATACTAAACAGAGGTCAAGATTAACAAAGGACCTTAGCAGCTAAATCATGATAAACTTCAGCAATATCATTTGTGGGATAGATTACTCTTGACCTGTTGAAATAAACAAATCAAACACATAACCAAGTCACGCAACAATCATAAGACCAGAATCGATTTTAACCAGGCCATATATATTTTCTACCCTCACCCAGGCAGGGGAAGTACAACATCATCAATAGTGAAGTTTCCACTTTGGACATCTTCTGCAGTAACAGCCTGTCAGATGTCAAGACTAATATTAATTTCAATCACGAATGTGGAAATAAAAAAAAGTCAGTTCTAGCAATTTAAGTTGGCCAGAACGCATTGAACCTAATTCCAGAGAAACATACAATGGACATCAACTTACTGTTCTCTGCACTGAGAGAAATTTAATATGGAAACTGGGAAAGGCTTATAGATCCTAGTTCCAGAGAAATGCAAGTAATATTATAAATTGCTTCAACTGCCAACATCATCCATGCACAAGTACAAAATCTTTGGAGTGGAAGCATAGAATCAAACCATATATTATTAGCCTTGATACAAATCACAGTGAATAATTGGAACATGCCTATATATGCTAAGAAGCATAACGCTAGAGGCAGTTAAGAATAATGGAGAAATAACTCAACTTTAAGACAAGTATAATCTATTTGGAATTTAAGCCGAGAATTATGACTATCTTCTTCAATTGATTTTACTTTCAAAAAAAAAAAACATCAATATGTTCACACTTCAATAAAATATCTCTGAACAAACTGAACCTAAGGATATAGGCAATGTTTTAACTTCCTAATGGCTACCTCATCAATCTCTAGAGAATGAGAGTAGGATAAGCCCCATTTTAAATAGAAAAGTATTGATAAAAGAAAAATGTAAAACTATGTATTATTAAACACTGTGATTATGATCATGATTATACAAAAAACAAAAAGGGCTAATGGAAGAGTACTACACATGGAATTTTATGTTCTGAAAAAGCAAAGTTGACGTTCTTTTAGTGACATGAAAACAGATGTAAAGCACACAGGCATTCTCATGGAAGCGTAAGCCTCTTCTATAAGTGGCAAACCTTATATCCGAGAAGTTGTGTACACCTCAAGATGAACCTAGAGCGTCTCGAAAACCTTTAAAACAACTAACATGTGCAAATTCAATTTTTATTTATAGGATGCACATTTTTGTTACTTAGTTGTTTCACAAAAGATCCTAAAGCATCAATATAAAATAACGGAAACTCAAATACCAGGCCCGAGCCTATAAGTAACAGTGAAAGGGCTCAAGGAGCATTTCCGAGTGTTGTTACTGGGAACCTACCTTCACGAGCTTATTTCTTTCTGTTGGAAGATCTAGCGTGCATATTTCCTCTAAATGACAAGAATCATATGTATTAGCATCACCACAGTCCTCGTCAACATTTTCTTCAGATTTTTGAACTGCAGCTGTTGCAGTGTGGTTTTCTTTGCAGTATACTAAGTCTCCAACAACCACTTTGTCAATCCCTGTTACATGGCGGTGTAACCATAACCACAGAAATAATGACACAAATAGTTACTACCTAAGATACCTTTTACAGTGATCATGATCATGAAGCTCATATACAATAAGAAAATAACTATGGAAGTGCACACACCGTATTTTTGCACTCTCATACTTGCTGCATGGTTCCATAAATAGCTTTGGTAACTATGCACATACCTGAAAAGTAAGGAATGTTTAAAAGATGTAACAAGAAAGTTCTCCAAAGACAATCATTTAACCCATTATCCTCTTTGACCTAAATAACAAGCAAACGTCAATCTCCAAAAAGATCAAAATGTCTTGCAATGACATACAACTTGTAATATAATTTAATGTCATCAGTCAACGGGTAGAATCTCACTTTCTTGCACTGCAACTAACTTGGAGAAAGAACTACAAGACCATGGATTACAACTACTCTCCAATGAGAAACTGAGCACTAAAGAACACTGTATGAATTGGTAACTTAGGAAAAAGAAATGGGGCCTACTAAAGAACAATATGAGGATTTATTTACATATCAAAAAGAGAGAGAGAATGTTCAGATAAGAGATACCACTCCTAAAAGAACAAAAGCAGAATAGTTGTCATTTGCTTATACAAGCCTCGATACAGTCCATCATCCACTGGGACTGTGCCTATTCCAGAAAGTTCCCATATAGGCCTTCGATTTAAAAGAAAACAACATTTTAAGGTTCCACAGATCCAAAATAGGTTTTTAATTTTAATCCAACCTCCACAAGAAAGAATAACAAACGCTTGGCCATGCTTTAAGTTTTTTTATTACAGCTTCAATTGGTGTTAGTCTTCCAGGATTTTCCCTTTCACTATTTTCATTTTCCAATAAGATCTGCATTTTAAACATATTTGATTCTGTTGCCCCTGTAGTAACATATCCATAGTTAATGGTAAAGTAACCTAGCAAATTGGCAAAAAACAGGTGCAAATAAAAATCAACATCAATGTATCCATCAGTCATTAATGGTATGCATCTTAACAATTCACTGTAATAAAACAAGGCCAACTCCAGGCAGAAAGAAAACTAGTTCCTTCAAACATAATCACTTACATCATTCTCAAAGTTCTAGGTATAGCTTTAAGAGCCTGCAAATAGTTCCCAGGACACTTCTTCAAACATTGAAGCTGTATCATTTAAAAGAGAAGGAATTACATCACTATTACACACAAGGAAAATACAGCTTGCTGCTATAACGCAAAACCAGACACGCACACACACATATATCCACGTATATATATTGATTGCTGGCTACCGGTACTAGGCAGTATAACACTACTGTCAAAATTTGATATAAAAAACATCCTTCGCTAGATGAATGTATAAGAAAAGCATGAGTAGAAATTGATGACTGACTATTATATTTATGGACTTACTATTGCCCTTTCAGCTACTAAATATCGAGGTAATTGCTTCAACGTCCCATCAATATCATTACTTTCCTTGTAGCAGTTTCTTGCCTCCGCAATTACATTGGTTTGTAATTAGAAACTGAGTTAAGAAAAAAATTAACTAATAGTTTTATCTAAGCCTGCGAGGAGAAAAACTTTGGAAGTAGATGTGTAGAGAGACAATTTATCTTTCAATGCAGATAGTAAAAGGATATCCCCTTCTCTTGGATCAAGAATCATATTGACAGCACCCTTCCACTCTCCTCTTAGAAGTGAAGCTCCAACGAGATGAGTTGGTACAGAACCACTTCCAAAACGCTGCAGCAGCACATATAGCATCAGTTAGCAAAATCTCCAGAAAGATTGAATCAATAGCATGCATTGCATCAATTAAAAAAACTAACCTAAGATGCACCATACATGTATCCCATAACTAACCTTAGTTCCTCGTTCCCGCCCTTGTACCGTCGCATACACAAATTTAATTGGTGGTTAATTAAGCTATCGAATAACTAATAGAACAAGAACACATGAACATATCTTCAATCCTAAAGAATGAGTACCTTAGTTGCATTTTGAACATTGTATTTTTTTTGTTCATGAAAAGCAAAATTTTCGTTGAGAATGTGAAGAATACAGAAGGGCATAGCCTAACAAAAAGGCCAAAGCCAAAACTAGCTATACAAAAAAGATCTCCAATCTCAAAGAATTAGATCTAACAAATAATTACATAAATTCTTGAAAACCAAAAGAGGAGCATCAAAAGCATGTTGGTCACCTACCTAGAATTTAATATCCGACGAGCTACCTTGACTACCAACTTTAATTGGGTCATACAGTTGTAACATGAGAAAGAATAGTCGAGGAGCATACAAGTTGGTCCTAACACTTACAAATATTTAAAAAAAAAAAAAAAAAAAAACCAACCCCATAAAAAAAAAATTGTTTTGAGTTTAGGTTTTCTAAACAAGCTAACCACAAAACTTTCTCTCTCTGGTATGAACCTTTCCAAACAAGCTTTTTCTTACATTAAACCAAAATCAATTAGATATATTTTGAACATCCGTCTCTTTTCATTTACTCATGAAAAAAAAAATCTAGTTCAAACAAAATCAAAATCAGTTAGACTTTTAGTGTAACGACCCAGATCCACCACCGCCAGCAGATATTGTCCTCTTTGGGCTTTCCCTTTCGGGCTTCCCCTCCAGGCTTTAAAACGCGTCTGCTAGCGGAAGGTTTCCACACCCTTATAAATGGTGATTTGTTCTCCTCCCCAACCAATGTGGGACATCACAATCCACCCCCCTTCGAGGCTCAGCGTCCTCGCTGGCACTCGTTCTTTTATCCAATCGATGTGGGACCGCCCCCAAATCCACCCCCTTTGGGGCCCAGCGTCCTTACTGGCACACCGCCTCGTGTCTACCCCCTTCGGGGAACAGCGAGAACGCCGGCACATCGTCCGGTGACTGGCTCTGATACCATTTGTAACGACCCAGATCCACCGCTAGCAGATATTGTCCTCTTTGGGCTTTTCCTTTCGGGTTTCCCCTCAAGGCTTTAAAACGCGTCTGCTAGGGGAAGGTCTCCACACCCTTATAAATGGTGATTTGTTCTCCTCCCCAACCAATGTGGGACATCACATTTAGTGTCTCAAATTTCTAGCAGATGCACTTTTAGGATCTGCAAACCAGCTCTCGAGACCAAAATGTTTACTAGTAACCCATCTCCTAAGAGCTTACTGTTGATTAAAATAGTGTCATCCTCATTTAGCCACAAGTGCAAAATTTCTCTTTACAAGGCTTTCAATGTTGAGATCTTCTCAGTCGGTAAAGAGACTTTCAACTAACAAGATTACATGCTACAATGTTTCCAACTCTTCCACAAGAAATTTATGATCATCTTCACCAAGAGACTAGCCACCTTAGAAGGACTTCGAAAAGGGAGAGATAATGAGTGGGGGATACTAAGCATAAGAATGTTAGCAAGCACAAGTATTCTGCCAAGCACCATATTTCTCCAATTAAGTAATTAAGTTTATTCAGAACTTGTTTTTCCACCAGCTTCTTAAAATAAATGGAAAAGGGATTACATTCCAAAGTCAACCCCTAAGGGACGCCAAATTTCAATTATATTTGTACAAGCTATGATGGGTTTAGAAAAATTGAGTCGGGGTCAAGACCACACACCACATCTACAACCTAAGATTTGATCAGAATGCAGCAAGTTTCTTATGAGCCGAGATATTAAATTAAAAAGAAGTACCTGTAAGCCAAAGTAATTAATAAAACCATGCTTTCCTAAAGCTTCAGCAGATGCTTTGATGGTGTCTTCACTATCTGCTACAACTCCTCTGATAAAATGCACGGTGAATTGAATCATTAAAGTATAAACATCATTTAACATACTTCAACATTTTGTGGGTGTAGGACTTGAACCTCGAACCTTTAGGTTGAGGCTATCATTTAACATACTACAACGTTAAAAACCTACATAAAAGGAATTTCAGTGACAAAACTTACCGCAAGGTGATGGTAAACCTGTTACCCAGGAGCTGCCCAAGAAGAAGCCCTTCCTGGATATAGCTGGAAACAAAGTATGGAAACATATCCGTGCATAAAAATTTTAATACGTCGGCAAAGCATGAAATTGGATCCTGCCTTACCTGAAGTTACCCAACTTGATACCAATCAACCGATCATTAAGAGCAGCTAATCTACTTGCGTGTTGCTTAAATACAGTTACCTGGAAAGCCAAGAAATATTTTCCTTAAATCCCTAACGGAACAAACTCATCCTATCAGAATGAAAGCCGTTTGATTATCCAATTTTGGAGTTCAATTCACACTTGAAACAAAAAGAAGTACGCTCAGCAAGACAGGATGATGATGAGATTCAACGGATGGAAAAGGCATAAAAGTGTTTTTCTTTAAATAAGAAACTCAGTGTCATAGGCTAAATGAAATTACAACATGCCACCAAAAGGTTTTTTTTTTTTTTTTTTTAAAAAAATGCACTCCAAACAATTTTGTAAAAGGGAACATAATTTCTCAGGAATGAAATGGGCAGAAATAAATATTAGAAAAAATTAATTACTCCAATTCTGGAGGGGGTATAGCTAGAGTTAAACAAACTGGATCTCGAGACCAAAGAGAAGCTAGAAAAACTCACTTCAAAATTATCCTAGGAAGTTTATGAATTCTCCTATTTTTCTCCAACCAAACTAACTAAAAGAGAGCTCTAATCAATTTTACCAAAACGCATCCTTTAGAAGCTTAAATAAAATGTAGAAAGGGTAAACAACTGAGGTTGGAATAGGTGGTTAATAAAACAAACAAGATACAAAAGCAAGCAAGAAAAATGGTGAGACACTATTAATTACCCTTTGAGTTGTGATGGCGCGCTTATCTTTAGTACCAGCAAAACCAAAAGACCTCGTCTGCCCAAGAGATCTTGTGTGAGGAAGAAGAATAATTATTGTAACCAGGGCTAGCATAAAGTACATTTATGAATTCAAAATGAAGTAAATGTGCAACCGTTTTTCCCCATTGCAAATGAAAGACAAACCAGAAGAACCAACACATTCCACTATACCTAATAGCAAATCATAAAAAAGAAACTGTAGTATTCAGACAAGTTTATTCTTTTACATATTCACAAAGACATCATAATATACCTCGCAAACATTTCTTTGAGACAAGGAAAAGATAGCAACATCCATCAAGCATGTTCTTTACATTTATACCCGTTTTATAGAGTTTACAATTATCTAGAGAGATACGATATAATAAACAATAAGAAGGTGACCATAATGAACAATTTTTTTCTTTAGTGGGAAAGAGAAAGGAAAATCAAAAGTTCTCATATTCAAGCCATTCTCTAAACGATTATAGACAGTCTCACCTTCTATATAAGATCATAGACAGTCTCCCCTCTTATTGTGCTAATTGGAAGTAACTTATCTTAACACAACATGATGCTTTCCTACCTAGCCTTTTGTAATTTTTCATCCTTTGGAATGAGATTTATTAGTATCTTATCACAAAAAAGGGTGGGAAATAAGACCAGGAACTTATACCATTAAGTAGTAAGTGGCCTTCTAGATATATCGTTAGACGAACTGCTGCTAATAGCCTAATAATAGTCGCAAGAAAAGGGTCTCTCCTATTTTATAACTAAATCAATCATGTGTCCATTTTCCTGATTTTAACCATTTTGGTTGGTTAAGAGAGAATTATGAATGGAGAAGAAGGGGTAATGTGCACTCAAAGAAACAAGGACACTACAAATTACAAAGGACTAGTATAATTGGACAAACATCAAATAGGACTAAGTGTCCACCCCAAAAGGTGATTAGCAAGGATCTCGCAAAAAGTTTATCAAATTTTCATATACCAATGAAATTGTTTCTTATTAAAAAAAAAGTAACAAAATAAAAAAAATAAAAAAATAAAAAAATAAAAAAGTTTATCCAATTTATTGAAAAGAAAATGGGGAAAAAAGAAAGCAAAGGTTGTAGAGAATCGCCCAAACAACAAATTAGATTGAGATATAAACCACGCTAAGAGTATGCATACCTGGATACCGAGCATCTTCCCTATAAGTCCCAATGCCTCTTGTGTGTCTTTGTTCTCCTTGTAAAGATGAAACCTATAATTTTTTTCGGCAACATCTTAAAGTTGATAAACAATTCAAAATCAAAATAGATGGAACCATAAAAATTAGATGGAACAAGAAGAAAGACACCGGTTCTAGCATACAAAATAATCTAGACGAGTTTCCAATCAATGGTTGACTCATTGATAACAACTCCATTCTAGATTGATGCAATGTTGTGGTACAACATTTTTTTTATATGTAATGGTATAAAAATGACGACACAAAATATAAAAAAACAAAAACAAGAGGCAAAATATCCACTAAAGCAATAAAATTAAAAAAATAACTTCTCGTTGTCAAAAAGATCATTTAACCACTTGTTAGAAAGGCCAGTAGGCATTTATATCAAGCATCAAGATGAAGCAAGAGCACGAAGTTGCCAAGATTCTTGTTACATTTTGACATACATGTTTTGCTAGTAACGAAATATTTATCATGAAAGATACAAAATATTCAGAAGTCGGTTCATATAAAGTACATCTATCAATTCAGAATTAGAAGCAAGTCCCAAGCAGAAAAATAAAACATTTCTTATAGAAAGGGAAGGTAATAAGAAATCCCAATCTTTAGGCATCCACAAAACAAACAGAACTAAAAAGTAGAAAAGCCCTTACCTGAGAAACTTGCCAACATGTTCGGGCCAGTTGTCTGATCCTCTACTGTCAAAGGGTTTATCACCCCTTTCTTTTCGTTTCTTAGAGACCCGACCTCGGTTATTCTGCAATCCTGAATCTACTCTCACACGGACACATTTTGATGAAGAATCAGGTCCATCAACCGTATCAGTCACAAGGAAATTAAATTTCTTAAAGAAATTGTGAACAGCCTGAAAACCAAAAAAATTCAGCGAGTAAACTATGGTGGTGAAAAAGTTTAAAAAAATAATTTTTTTATACATTAAATTTGACTGACGATGAGAGAAGTTACCCTTTGAGCGAAAAACTTTAAAATAAAATAAAAAATATATATATATCAATCTGACAATGATCAGTTTCTACCAAACTATAATAATCTAGAAATTAGCTAAAAGAAGAAAAACAAAGAGCTAACAAAGTACAAATATACAAATACATTAACAAACAAAGTCTAAGAGCCAACCGTTCGATGAGATTTATCTGTATCTGGGGCAAATACAATAGGTGAAATACTGTCATCCACACCAGAGCTGATTTGCTTAAGAAAAGCTTCCAAAATCTCAGCATCAGAAGCACCAGCTAGAGATCTAAACAGTTCAATTTCAGAAGCATAACTTTCACTTGTACCGTGAACTTTCATCGGTTTGCTTTCCGAGACAATCTGAATGTGTTAGAAGAATTAAAATTATCACACACAAGGGAAAAAAGAATCAACATTTTAGGCATGTAATAGAAACACCGAGAAATTTAACTTGACCACCTCTGGAGGAGCATCCAATGACGTCAAATGAACAACATTCCCATCAGTGTCAACTTCGTTCACAATGAAGTCAGAATACCTGTACCAAAACCAAGGGGGGAATGTTACAATGATAGGATTCTTACGGTTTTCAAAAAAAAAAAAAAACAAATTCTAAATAGAGAAAAATCCTCCCTTGATTCAATGCTTGTGAGAATATGGCTGAATTAACATTCCTACATCAACCTAAAGCCCATTGCTTTATTTCTCACTCAAAGATTAGAAGAGAACAACAACGGATCACATTTCGATCATGCCATTTTGTTTTAGAATCAACAAAAAATTCACTGATAAGCAAATTACAAAAGTGGGACTAAAACACTCTGCCGACTAAATCATAAGAACATCAACAATAATTAGTAGCTGAAGGTTACCCCTCTGATCTCATTCATTCTAGTTTTATTACCAATTCAAAACTTTGCGTCATATGTTCATCACAATCAAGCAGATAGTCGTACAAAATTGGTATGAGCAGCATAGCAGCCCTGAGAAATGAAGGGAGTGAGACCTTTGCTTAAGAATGCCGCGAAAACCAGGGAGAGAAGAAATGTAACTGAGAATGCCGACATCTGATTCGCCTATGGATTTCATCGCCATGACTGTAATCGAAGAAGATCTATTCTTGCATTTAGTAATGGTGAAAGGCTTACAGAGAAAGTAGGGTTTTAGGGCACAGAGGTACGATATCCCTGGCCGGTGCCACCGCATCTAGGGTTTTTCGTTTTTTTTTTCTTTTTTCTTTTTCTTTTTATTTTACCAGTGGTTTTCCCTCAAATTTAAAAAAAAAATAATAAATAAAATTACAAATTTAATTAGTTAAAAACTAGAAATATATTAATATATATATATATATATATATATAGTTTAGTTTTAAAGTACTATTGTGCTGTTTTATTAATTTAAATAATTTGTTTTTAAAAGTATTGTTATAATTTTAATATAAAAATTAATGTATTGTGAAATTATACATAATAAACCTTAGTACTATATATATATATATTATATAAAAACTAAAAGGCAGAGACAATGTGCACTTAAGGGAAGGAATTAATTTTTTGTTTTTAAATATAATATAATATATTAACAATATTGTCGCTCTTGCATGTGTTCAATCGTCTGCGACAACATGACCATTTTGGCCCATGCATCATGATGTCATCCCATGAACTCGACCATTTTGGCTTGCTCAAGACACATTCATTGGGATTAGACCCACATGTCAATCATTTCATTGGGACATCCCAAACAACCATCCATTCGAGTTCTTTCGAGCATCAAACTCTCGTGTCCATGCTAAACCATTTACGACATACGTTCTGAACAGCAAGTGCATAATCCAACCTCTAATACATGGGTTGGGGCACAATATTGACACATGTGTCATTTGATATTATCCTTGAAAGAGCCTTTTCAAAGGAAGATGCTCAAGACACTCACCTATGATGTGACACACGTATGTGCCACATGATAGCTCGCATAGGCCACATGGCCCAAAGGTGGTAGAGAGCCGACACCATGCCTCCCCCTATAATACATTCTGAGACATTTTCAATCATTCTCGAGCAGACGTCATTTTAGCAAGCGAACATATGACCTCATCCATAGTCCATCAAGTATCCAATTCACACCAAATTTAGTAAACTTTCATCTTTTATATAGACAGACTTAATTCTCAAGCCGCATGCCAAAACTCTTTGAGCTTGTCTTCGACACTCGTGTCACCTCATTCTCTCAATCCCTGTGTATGTCTCGACTTAACTTGAATGCACACTCTTGGTGTGTTGGATGATACACCATCTTTCTCAATCGCATCATGGCACTGTTCAATCTTGGTCCTCACGTGGCTAGATGAGCCCCACTAGAGAGTCATCCTTGTTTGTCTTACCTGTGAAGTCATAATCTACTTTCTCTTAGTGAAGCTACTCCACCAAAGTTTTTGTCATCCCTGTGTTTTTTTTTCGACACAAGAAATGGTTGTATGATCACCATTGATTAATTACTTAATTACACTGAAATTATGCACCAAAGACCAAACTCTACACAAGCTCAACAAGTGAAAGTCATGACCATAATATCAAGTGAAAAGTAATGCTTTGAATACCAAGAACGATCACACATCATATCAAGACATGGCTTTGAATACCAAATCATTGTGGGAACTATATGAATAACAAACACATCATATCAAGAAAGAAATATGAGAGACATATCTAAATAGGCAACAACACATGCAGTAAAAACTTGTAGCACTGATAGTGTACCGATGGCGCTGCCAACTAGTGTACAAGGGAAGAAAGGCAGGCTTTTGCAGCCTACCATCTTCGATAACTGAAATTTTGCATCGAGGAAAACAGTATTTGTAATCATTTTGAATTTCTTTTATACAATTTTCAACATTCAAGTTTAGAATCAAGTGATCAATCCTCCTATAGTTTCCTCCAGAAGTTAAAACTTCCAAGTTTTGTAGACTCAACTGGCCGCAAAAGCCCTCCTTTTTAAGTGCCTCCCTCACCAAATCATCATTTTGAACCAAGGAAGGCCTGCAAAATTTCAAGATCAAAACAAACAGAAAGTTCCCAAGTATGTACATTAGACTCTATACAGACTCGATCCACCCGGATGAACTCTTCCAACTCAACCTAACTACGAATAGCCAATGGGTCAATTTAGTTGACGGAGACTGAAATCTACACAAACTACTTATGTGACCCAAACTATCCAGAAAATCATCGACAAAAGACCAAAATCTACGCAAACTACTTATGTGATCCGAACGAACTATCCAGAAAATCATTGACAAGCATTGTCACATGAGATATTAGGACTCGGGGCATTAGGTTACAGAATCATATATTTGAGGAAGTGAATTGGTCAGTAAAGATCCCATGTTAATCTTAATGGTAAATAAAAGCTTCCAACTAATGCTAGTAATAATATGAGAGATTTTTTCCAAAATGTTGTGTTTACCTTAACCCCTGCTGGAGGGTTTCCAGGTTTTGTGGTAGTAGTGCTTCCAAAAGTCACCTTAGGCTTCTTATCTGCGGGCTTTAGTATTTGAAATGAACACATAAGCGTCTCATCCACACTCATCATAGCACCAGCATTATCGAACTCCCCACAGTAATTAGGTGCTGAAAAAATAGTTACAAGTTGACGATTTGCAAAGAACTCATATCCATCCTCCACAACCTATAAAATTAATGACGAGTTAAAAGATTAGAAGCTCAAAATGAGGAAGAAAGTAGAATCAGTCTTCACGATTTTAAAAACGAAAATTGAAACAGAAAAAACCTGATGTGCACGACAAATGAGATCCAAATCATGCTTCTGAAGAAACTCTGTCACCTTGTCAGCACCAAAAGTAAACGAAACACCCCTGTCGTTCATTCCCCAACCTTGAACATCTTTACTAGGATCAGACCATAGAAGATCACAGAGCAAACCCGTGTCCGGTACATCGGTTGGTCTTGACATATTTCTAATTCTATCCAAATGAGTCAGGTCAGGAGACAAACCTCCATGCATGCAGAGAATTTTTTCATCAATAAGAGCTGCCACGGGCAGGCAGTTAAAGCAATCTGTAAATGTCTTCCATATCCTAACATTAAATCTTCTTTTACACTCATCATAAAAGCCGTATATTCGGTTTATAGAAGCACATTCATGGTTCCCTCTCAATATGAAAAAATTCTCTGGGTATTTTATTTTATAAGCCAGAAGAAGACATATTGTTTCAATACTTTGCTTGCCGCGATCAACATAATCCCCCAAAAACAGGTAGTTAGCATGAGGCGGCAACCCACCATATTCAAAAAGCCTTAATAGATCAGAATATTGCCCATGTATGTCACCTACATGTCAGAAATAGTACAATATCAGCAGGACCCACGATTACTGAAGACAAATATAATCAGTTATCAGGATCTCTAGCTTATCCACTCGAGCTAGCAAAGTTTGTTTTGCATGCATGAAAACAAGATATTTCTGATTGAGTGACCAATATATTCAGTCCAAAATGTAATTTGTTGAATTCTACCACTGATGCATTTATGTGCAGTACTTTTTTTGCAAATCAATCCAAGTTTATCGTATACACCATATATTGCTACCTAACTAGCAAAACGACCAAATACAAAGGAATTGGTTGAAAAACAGAATCAAGCTCTACACCAAGGCACATAGAAGTGTTGAGAGAAACCAGCCATACATGATCACAACCTAATATTAAGCTGCCATACGACTTAGCCCACCTCCAATAGATTCAGCTTCTTTTTTTTTTAACAAACGAAAGGCAAATTAAGATCTCTCCACAACTCGTGCTTATTCTTCCTTTGAACATCCTTCTATTCGTTTATATCCATAAACCTCAAATGAAAAGCTTTTATATTAATCTACAAGATCTTCGCCCATTTGATTGAATCCATGACTGCATAATTGCTCAGTGTAGTTATGACTGATCCGCCACTTTAATGAAAAGTACCAAAGTCATAAACATGAAAGAATAAGTGGTCCTGCAGATCAGTCGCTTTGAGACAAGATACTCAAAAGCTGCAGTTAAGAACCAAGTTTGAGCACTTTGGCTATAATTTTTCGGCACTGCTCATTTTTTTTTTTTTTTTTTTTTTTTATGAAAAGACTGGAAAAAATGAAAAAAAGTTTAATAAAATTATAGGGTAAATTATACTTTCAATTCCTAAATTTTGTCCCAACCAAAGATTTCAAAGTAACACATTAGTAGTTCCTGTGGTTTAGAAAATAGTTTTAAATGGTTCTGCAGTGAAGTTGACAATTAGTTGACTAGTCAGGAAAATCCTCCAAGAGTCCAGAGAGTCGTGGCTTGTAATCCACTCATCAGGACGACAATCATAAGCATGTTGCATGAAAAGCTCATTGAGGTTAAACATCTCATGATCTTTTCCACCAAACCAAATGAGACCTTCCTACCCATAGAGAATCTCTCACCCACCCTAACTTACACAGTAGAAAGAATCTTAAATGAAAGCATGTCAATCTCGCACCATTAGAGCAGAAAGCCTCACATTTCATCATTAAGAAAAAAAAAAAAAGAAGAAGAAGAAGAAGAGTTAGAAGAAGACAAGAAAAGAGGAACTCACAACTTGTATGGAATGGATAAAATCAATGGTACTAATCTCACACCTTGCCCTTATCTCTCAAGGTTTTGGGAACTCACAACTTATATGGAATGGATAAATCTTGTCAAGTCCCTAATAATCTTACGCCATTAAATAATATCAAATACTGCCAAACTGGAGTAAAGACTAATAAAAGAACCCTCCTTGACCAAAACAAAAGAAGATCTTCATTTCCAAATCGAAGTCAGCTTGCATTAAACCTTCAATACCCTCATTGACTCCAATTGAAATTCCCCAGTTAAGAACATCTCCAACCACAACGAGAAGATAGGAGATTGGTTTAAGGTTTCATATATGCATGGGAATAAAAAATGTCAAAGAATAATATATTTGAGAATAAGATGGTTGAGAATACAATATTATTGTGCTTGATTGCGCATGAAAAATGTTATCAAAATTTTATAGGAACAAAATATGTTTGTATTTATTTATGAAAAACAAAGGAGAAGGGACAGATAAGAAAATATACTGCCTAAGAATAAATTATTTCCAAGTGTTGAAAATTTTGTAACAAACATGAATCTAGCTTGTCCATGCCCATTCCCACCTAACAAAACCTTCAACCAAACGGTCCCTTTGGTTTACCAACAATCAAGATGAAGAAGTTATCGATGGAAAAGAATTCCAAATCCATGATCTTCACTCAAGCTTTAAACCCTTTCTCCACAATGCTTTATCCAAGCAACTTCAACCCCCATATGATTATAAGCCTTCTTAAAATAAAATTCTGAGGAGGTCGTTATTTTCTCCTTTTCATTGATAATGGGTGGCAAAATGCTCCATCATGAACCGGTCAAGGCCAAACCTTAAACAAGAGTTAAAATTATGGAACAAGTAACCATTTTGATGTTTGACTCCCTTTCAAAAGTGAGCAAGCTATGTAGTGATTTGCAAAACATTAACTCCCATAAGGAAGTGACACTATTCTTTGTTGATCAAAAAACACCCCGACTCAACATGAAGAACCTAATTTTTTCCACTCAATGCAAAAGAAGAATTTGGGTAACAAAAATGTAGGACCAAATGATACCAAGAAGAGGAAGAACACCAAAATTTGGGTAACAAAGATTAGAGGGGATGATATCACCAAAATTTTCCACTGTATTTTAGCTACCAAAATTTGGGTAACAAAGATTGGAGGGGGAAAACACCATTTTTAAAGATTCTTTCTAGCAGTTGGAAGAGCCACCATAGTGAAGCTCATAACTGAATTGAATAGACAATATATACTCTCAATCCACCTAAATTGGAGTACCGTTTCTACTCATCAACAATTCTGGTTGGAGATTGAGTTCATTGAAGTAGAGGTCTTGAAGACAGTTAAGTCTCTAGGTGCGAACAAAGTGCCCAGATATAACTGAATTCTATAAAAAAAAAAAAAAAAGTCATGGAACATTCTCAAGCTTGATCTATCAGAAGGGTGTTTTCATGATTTTTTTAAAGAATACATCATCAATAGAAGGTTAATTGATCCATGACATCCGTCCCAGTAGCCTCATTTCTTGTATAAACAAAAGTATTGCAAGAGTTCTCTTTCAAAGGATCACAAAAGTTCTTCGCAAACAATATAGAATTCCAATCAACCTCTGCTTCCGAAATACAAATTGATATGAACCAAGAGACATCAATCATACAATATGCTTCAATGAAGATGTGAAGAAAATATTGTTGAAATCATCAAAAGATATTTCAATTCATGCCACATTGAAGAAGAATGAAGTTTCATGTGATCAATTTTGGGTGGATTAGAATTTAGAGTTATTGTATTTCATTAATGTAGTTTAAGAGTTTTTATTTACTTTAGGTTACAATTACATAATGGCTAATTATGGCCATTAAGTATGAATGTTACAACTCTTGGAATGCCTTTAATAGTTTCATTTTGAGGCTATATAAAACCATGTATGTTGTATTTGTAAGCAGACTTGGAAAATATAGTAAAAGAAGCATTTGTGCTTTTCTTTAGCCAATGGCTAAGTTTCTTTGCAATTCTATGTAGTTTAGATTGCATGTAGAATCATTCAAGCTCGACATGATCAATCTTGCTTGTGGAGTGATTCGAATCTCAAACAAGTGTTCTTGCCTTGAGATATTTGATCAACGAGAATCATTCAAGCTAGACATGATTGATCTTGCTTGTGGAGTGATTCGAATCTCAAACAATGTTCTTACTCATTCCCCTTGTATTGATTTCCTTATCTTATCACAAATCCTAGATGAATACTTCAACGTCGAATAATCAATGAATGAATAGAACAAAGAAAAAGAAGGAATAATCATCAAACTAGAGTTTGAAAAATCTTTTGACGGAGTGGAAAGTGAATTCTAGATTCAGTTCTTGAAGCTAAATTCCAAACTTTAAATGATGGATTCACGCTTGTGTATAAAGTAAATATTTATATTCTTCTTACTCATCTGCCAACCTCATTGAAGACTTCAACTTGGGGAGGTAATTGTAAGACCATAAGCTATTTTTCATTGTATATGAAATGTCCTCGCTTCTACGTTTGAAGAAGAAAACTCAAAAACCTCTTCAATACCGTTCAATATGTTTTTTGAAAAGCATTAGCCCTTATTATAAACTACAACAAAGTGATGGGGATCAACATCAACCACAACCTCTTGAAAGCCCTCATCTCACCTTTCCATGGAATTGAATGCATGGCCCAGCACAAACTTAGTGCTCCCCCTAAGTGGAAAGCCCTAAGAAATTATAGTAAGCACCCCATCCTTGGGAGCCAATCATTAAGAAATTATAGTAAGACATCAAGCATTTCGAATAGGCCTCCTTCAAATATGTTTTCTTATGTGCATATCTATGAGTGTTCAAGTCAGCTTGCGTACTCTTTGACTATTTTCATAGAACAATTGTCTAACCCTGCTAGATTTGATTGCCAAGGTACTTCAACTATTTCTATTAAAATATTGACTAACAATCGAACAAATCAAATCAAACTTGTAAATCCCAACACGCGAGTGCGTGCCATAATAGAACTTGTAACAATAAGGGATTATTAAAGAGAAGATAGCATTGCAAAGATAGCATTGCAAAGATAGCATTACAAGATTAATGGGGATCAACATCAACCACAACCTCTTGAAAGCCCTCATCTCACCTTTCCATGGAATTGAATGCATGGCCCAGCACAAACTTAGTGCTCCCCCTAAGTGGAAAGCCCTAAGAAATTATAGTAAGCACCCCATCCTTGGGAGCCAATCATTAAGAAATTATAGTAAGACATCAAGCATTTCGAATAGGCCTCCTTCAAATATGTTTTCTTATGTGCATATCTATGAGTGTTCAAGTCAGCTTGCGTACTCTTTGACTATTTTCATAGAATAATTGTCTAACCCTGCTAGATTTGATTGCCAAGGTACTTCAACTATTTCTATTAAAATATTGACTAACAATCGAACAAATCAAATCAAACTTGTAAATCCCAACACGCGAGTGCGTGCCATAATAGAACTTGTAACAATAAGGGATTATTAAAGAGAAGATAGCATTGCAAAGATAGCATTGCAAAGATAGCATTACAAGATTAATGGGGATCAACATCAACCACAACCTCTTGAAAGCCCTCATCTCACCTTTCCATGGAATTGAATGCATGGCCCAGCACAAACTTAGTGCTCCCCCTAAGTGGAAAGCCCTAAGAAATTATAGTAAGCACCCCATCCTTGGGAGCCAATCATTAAGAAATTATAGTAAGACATCAAGCATTTCGAATAGGCCTCCTTCAAATATGTTTTCTTATGTGCATATCTATGAGTGTTCAAGTCAGCTTGCGTACTCTTTGACTATTTTCATAGAACAATTGTCTAACCCTGCTAGATTTGATTGCCAAGGTACTTCAACTATTTCTATTAAAATATTGACTAACAATCGAACAAATCAAATCAAACTTGTAAATCCCAACACGCGAGTGCGTGCCATAATAGAACTTGTAACAATAAGGGATTATTAAAGAGAAGATAGCATTGCAAAGATAGCATTGCAAAGATAGCATTACAAGATTAATGGGGATCAACATCAACCACAACCTCTTGAAAGCCCTCATCTCACCTTTCCATGGAATTGAATGCATGGCCCAGCACAAACTTAGTGCTCCCCCTAAGTGGAAAGCCCTAAGAAATTATAGTAAGCACCCCATCCTTGGGAGCCAATCATTAAGAAATTATAGTAAGACATCAAGCATTTCGAATAGGCCTCCTTCAAATATGTTTTCTTATGTGCATATCTATGAGTGTTCAAGTCAGCTTGCGTACTCTTTGACTATTTTCATAGAATAATTGTCTAACCCTGCTAGATTTGATTGCCAAGGTACTTCAACTATTTCTATTAAAATATTGACTAACAATCGAACAAATCAAATCAAACTTGTAAATCCCAACACGCGAGTGCGTGCCATAATAGAACTTGTAACAATAAGGGATTATTAAAGAGAAGATAGCATTGCAAAGATAGCATTGCAAAGATAGCATTACAAGATTAATGGGGATCAACATCAACCACAACCTCTTGAAAGCCCTCATCTCACCTTTCCATGGAATTGAATGCATGGCCCAGCACAAACTTAGTGCTCCCCCTAAGTGGAAAGCCCTAAGAAATTATAGTAAGCACCCCATCCTTGGGAGCCAATCATTAAGAAATTATAGTAAGACATCAAGCATTTCGAATAGGCCTCCTTCAAATATGTTTTCTTATGTGCATATCTATGAGTGTTCAAGTCAGCTTGCGTACTCTTTGACTATTTTCATAGAACAATTGTCTAACCCTGCTAGATTTGATTGCCAAGGTACTTCAACTATTTCTATTAAAATATTGACTAACAATCGAACAAATCAAATCAAACTTGTAAATCCCAACACGCGAGTGCGTGCCATAATAGAACTTGTAACAATAAGGGATTATTAAAGAGAAGATAGCATTGCAAAGATAGCATTGCAAAGATAGCATTACAAGATTAATGGGGATCAACATCAACCACAACCTCTTGAAAGCCCTCATCTCACCTTTCCATGGAATTGAATGCATGGCCCAGCACAAACTTAGTGCTCCCCCTAAGTGGAAAGCCCTAAGAAATTATAGTAAGCACCCCATCCTTGGGAGCCAATCATTAAGAAATTATAGTAAGACATCAAGCATTTCGAATAGGCCTCCTTCAAATATGTTTTCTTATGTGCATATCTATGAGTGTTCAAGTCAGCTTGCGTACTCTTTGACTATTTTCATAGAATAATTGTCTAACCCTGCTAGATTTGATTGCCAAGGTACTTCAACTATTTCTATTAAAATATTGACTAACAATCGAACAAATCAAATCAAACTTGTAAATCCCAACACGCGAGTGCGTGCCATAATAGAACTTGTAACAATAAGGGATTATTAAAGAGAAGATAGCATTGCAAAGATAGCATTGCAAAGATAGCATTACAAGATTAATGAGAAATGAAAAAACAAAAAAACGAATGAAATTGGCAAAGATATGTAAAAGCTTCCATGAAAAACACAATGTATGAATATTGCAATAATCTACGCAAACATAAAGACCTCCACGGTTCATCAAGTATGAACCACTTCACCAATTAATAATATGGGATTTATCCTTTGAGATTAATAGTAAAAGAAATTGACAATTAACTACTACTACATAACAACTCAACAAAGAAAAGCCACAAAACCCAGAAAATCAAGAACTCCAAATAGAATTCATCAACAAATAGAACTAAGAAAAGCTCCAAAATCCCAACAACAACAAACCAAGAACTTCAAAAATGTCTACAAGAACATCTACAAACAACCAACCAAACAAGAACCGATCAGTAAATCTCAGGAGAAAGCAAGAAGTATTGTTGGAAAAAGATACCACAAATCTTGATAGGCGCTTCAAGTTCCAACAAATTAGGCTGCTGTAGGAAAATCTCTCTAGAAACTTGACAGAGTAGTCGGATCTCGGACTCGGACAACTGAACCTGCTTGCCGACACGGCCACGGACCTCGAGAAGACGGTTGATAATATCGTCAAGAAGTGAAGGGTCCATTAGGGGATGTGACTTAGAGTGAAAAGAAACGAACCGCAAGAACAAGAGAGTCTAGTGGTTGTTGTTGAAATAGTGAAAGGGGAAAGAGAAGCGGAAGGAAGAGGAGGAGGAGGTGGGGGGTAATAGCATGGTCAGGCACCGCCGCCGCCGCCGCCGCCGTCGTCCGCTATGGGGGCGTCAAGGATCGGCAAGACGGAACTTGGAAGAGAGCTGACTTTTGAGAAACAAAAAAAAAAAGGCCCCGAGCAATAGTAAGGTGTGTCCGATATTTTGAAAAGTTTCCGCTAAATCACTTATTACTAATTACTCGCCGTCTTTAAAAAAAAAGAATATATATAATAAATAATCATTATTATTATCATTATTATATATACGACAAAT
The DNA here is from genome assembly GCF_057944985.1 of Cucurbita pepo subsp. pepo. Taxonomy (NCBI): domain Eukaryota; kingdom Viridiplantae; phylum Streptophyta; class Magnoliopsida; order Cucurbitales; family Cucurbitaceae; genus Cucurbita; species Cucurbita pepo. Next base: position 8,678,163 of record NC_141801.1, read on the forward strand.
TTTTAATTTTTTAAATTATTTCGACTAATTTTTTTTTTTTTTTTTAAATTGTTTTAGCAATATTTTTTAATTTTTAAAATTTTCACAAATAAATTTTTTTTAAAAAATACTCTTACCGAAAGCTTCTCTGTCCCTCTCTCAGCTTATGGACATCTTGTGAATTAAGTCTCTCGGGGATATGATATAGATCGTCTTTTGATTTACACACAGTATTGATTGACTTGTTAATATATGTATTTTCTGTGTTATCTAATATGATTAGCTAGAGTTTGCATACAGCTCAATCTCCATGTTTCGAGCTTTGAAAATCAATTTTTCTCGACACTCAAATATCCTCCTTACCTTCTGAATTGGTCGAAATTAAGGTGAACGGTCAATTTGTTCCTTTTAAAATCTCCATTTAGATTTAACCGTTGGCAACATTGAGACGTTGCATATAAGGTCAAGATACTATAAGTGATCGTCGAGACGCTATAAACAATGTTGAGACACTATGACAAAATGCAAGAGTGCTTATTTTGTGTATTTCAAGTGTCGTATCATTGTTTCCTTGACTAGTTGAAATGCTACTTAGGGTTTTTTTTTTTTTTTTTTTTAATCTCTTCTAAAGTGAAGCCTTGGATTGAAAAATTTTGGAAAAAAATTAGAGTAAAAAATTAAGACTTACGAAGAGGAAGTTCTGCAAGTCTTGCAATTAATATTTTGTTGTCGATAGAATACGAGCCAAACATGTATTTTAAATCTTAAGTTGTCAAATGAACTTAGAATGATGTAAAAAGAGGCACGGTTAAAAGATCTCATACATTTTCATGTTCTTGTGCACTAAACCGTCAAATTACCTAAATGCGACGACATAGTTGTCAAACAAGAATGTTGGGATTCATTGATTCTGCACTGAAGACTAAGATAGCTTCTCGCGTTGATTTCGACAAAAACCTTAACTTGTGTCCAGTTTACAAAATAACGAGTTGATAAGTTAGGCTCGTAATAGATCATAGAGTGTAAGTGGGTCTTGTCGAATTTTTTGTAAAACCAACTCAGATCGACCAAATTCAAGTAAAGTCGGTTCCTTTTTTTTTTTAATTTTAAAAAAAGAAAATCTAAATCTAAATCTAAATCTAAATGGAGACATTAAACTTCATTCACTTTACAAAAATAGCAAGTTGATAAGTTGATCCGACAATAGGTCGGAAAGTATAAGCAGGTCATGTAAGGTTTTTGTGTAAAACTCACTCGATCCCACCAAATTTAGGTCAAGTCAGGTCGGTTTCCTTATTTATTTATTTTTTTTTTTTTATTTAGAAAAGAAAATCTATATCTAAATGGTGGCGTTAAGCCTCATTCACTTTACAAAATAGCGAGTTGATAAGTTGAATCGATAATAGGTGAGGGTTTGATGTAAAACTAACTTAGTCCCACCAAAATTCAGGTCTAGTTGATAAGATGAACTGATAATAAGTTGTAGAGTAGAAGCAGGTTATGTCGGGTTTTCTTTAAAACCAATTCGACTTGACCAAGTCGAGTCAATTTCTTCTCTATTAAAAAAAATCTAAATTTAAATCTTCCATGTTCATTGAGAGAAAATAAATAACTAAAAGGATAAGAAAAATAAAATAAAATGATCTAAAAATATCTCCCACGTCTCTCCACGAGAGCCCCATACTTCCAAAATGGGCATCAGATAAGATTATAAGCAGGCGCTCTTCCTCTCCTCTCCTCCCCACCATTGCCATTTCCATCCATACACACCATGCTCTCCGCCACCGCCCCTGCCACCTCTCTCTCCGCGGCGGCTGCTCACACCACCACCACCACCACCACCTTCCTCCTCCATACTCCCCCTCTCCGCCTCTTCCTCCGCCGCCCACCAAACCTCATTTCCGCCTCTCTCAATCCTTACCCTTCCCCTTCCCCCTTAGTCGCCAAGCCACAAGTCTACCAGCCATTCCGCCCCCCTCCCTCTCCTCTTCCCTCTCAGTACCGCTCTCTCGACGCCGCCGGCAAGCTTGATGTTCTCGCCAACCGCCTCGGTCTCTGGTTCGAGTACGCGCCGCTAATTTCCTCCCTGATTCAAGAGGGCTTCACTCCCCCAACCATCGAAGAAATCACTGGAATCGGCGGAGTCCAGCAGAACACCCTCGTTGTTGGCGCTCAGGTTCGCGAATCCCTTGTCCAGACAATCAACGACGCTGATCCAGATTTAATTGCAGCTTTCGATACCGGCGGCGCCGAATTGCTCTATGAAATTCGGCTCCTCAACGCCGAGAAACGTGCGGCGGCGGCCAGATATATAGTGGATAACAGGCTGGATGGGAAGGGTGCGCAAGATCTGGCTCGAGCGATGAAGGATTTTCCTCGGCGAAGAGGGGATAAAGGTTGGGAGAGTTTCAACTACGATTATCCTGGGGATTGTTTAGCGTTTATGCATTACAGGTTGAGTAGAGAGTATAGCAATATGTCGGAGGCGAGGACATCGGCGTTGGAGGACGCGTTGAAAGTAGCGGTAACAGAGGAAGCGAGAAGTCTGATTGTTAGGGATTTGGAGAGGGAAGGAGAGGGGAAAGATGAGGCGGAAGAGGAAATCGAAGCCGGTGTCAAGGTTCCGGTGGTGCGGTTGAAGATCGGGGAGGTAGCGGAGGCGACAACAGTGGTGGTGTTGCCTGTGTGCAATGGGGAGGAAGGGGGAAAGGGTGTCGGAGAGGCGCCAATGGAGGTGAGGACTGAAGGGGAATTTGGGGTTGTGGTGGCGGAGGAGGGGTGGAGAAGGTGGGTGGTTCTGCCGGGGTGGGAGCCGATAGCAGGACTGGGGAAGGGAGGCGTGGTGGTGGCGTTCAAGGATGCGAGGGCTCTGCCATGGCGGGTGAATAGGTGGTACAAGGAGGAGGCAATTTTGGTGGTGGCTGATCGGAGTAGGAAAGAGGTGGAGGCCGGAGATGGGTTTTATCTGACAGGAGCCACCGGGAGCGACGGGGAGTTGAAGGTTCAGAGGGGAAGTGAATTGATGGAAATGGGGTTAAAGGAGAGCTTAGGGACTGTGTTATTGGTGGTTAGGCCACCAAAGGACATGGACGATGATCAGTTGAGCGATGAAGATTGGGACTAATTTTTCAAATTTCATTTTGGTTATTCATATTGTTTTTGTTCCCACTCCTTTTAGCCCTTTATTTTGTGGAGGAGTATTAAGTTTTTGATATGAAACACTTTGTCCCTTGTCCCTTCTTCTAGCTACTAACTTTGATACCTGTTCTCAGAGTCAGCTACTAACTTTGATACCTGTTCTCAAGTCGAGGAAGGAGAAAAGGCTACTAATCTCGATATCTATTCTCGAGTCGAAGGAAGGAGAAAAGGCTACTAATCTCGGTATCTATTAAGTTTTTGATATGAAACACTTGTCCCTTCTTCTAGCTACTAACTTTGATACCTATTCTCGAGTCAGCTACTAACTTTGATACCTATTCTCGAGTCAGCTACTAACTTCGATACCTATTCTCGAGTCAGCTACTAACTTTGATACCTATTCTCTGAGTCGAAGGAAGGAGAAAAGGCTACCAATCTCTGGTATCTATTATGAGTGAGTAAAAGTGAATTTCTCCATCCCAGACACCTTTCGACATGTCCTTGTTAACTTGAACGAGTTTATTGGGCAGCCATGAGATCTCAGAAAGGGGAATTTTCTAAGATCAAACGTTTCTAACTTCAACTCTCAGATGCTTATCTATCTGCCCGCAGTCCTCTATCACAACAGTTTCAGAAGTCCTCCCACTATCAGATCCCACCTTCTCCATCTCCTTGACTACATTATAACCATCTACAACTTTTCCAAACACAACATGCTTCCCATCCAGCCATGAAGTCTTCTCAGTACAAATGATGAGAACCATTGGTGTCCAGTCCAGAATTCGCCATTGATAGTACACCCGGTCCGGTGTGTTTCATCTTGAAGTTTTCATCTGCAAATTTCATGCCATAGATTATTCTCCTCCTGTTCCATTACTCCTTGTGAAATCTCCTCCTTGGCACATGAAGTTGGGGATTACACGGTGAAATGTTGAGCCTTTGTAGTGTAAAAGCTTTCCGGATCACCCAATCCCCTTCTCCCCAGTGCAGAGAGCTTGGAAATTCTCTGCAGTTTTTGGAGTTGTGTCGGCAAACAGCTCCATCACAATCCGCCCTGCTTTCATCTTCCCAATCAAAATATCAAAGAAGACCTTTGGGTTCGACATCGTTCTATGCCAATACACTCTGTCAAATCAAAATCTTTAGCTTTTCCACGCTTACCAGTGAACAGAAAGCAAAACAATTACCGATGCTTCAAAAGATAAAACACAAAAATATGGAGATTTCAAGAATGATGTCAAGTTCGCATAGTTCTTAGTAAGTTGATAATCTTGTTACGCACAATTTCCTTGGTACAAAAACGTTCACCTAATCCACAATTTCCTTGACAGTATTCGAAGCTCAATTATGATATCTATACATAAGACATGTTTAACTTGTACGAGTGTCTTGAAAACACAATTCCCCATCAGATAGCATATTTCAGAACTGATTTCCTTGAAAATCCGTCCTGTAACAGATCATTTACCAGTAAACAACCGTAGTTTCCCCATTACTCCTACTAGCTACGCCGGAATCCAGAGAAAAAAAAAATCAAACTAAAACCTACAGATACGTGCAGCTTACGACACTCTTAATAAATACTAACAATCTAAATCATATTGACAAGCATTAACAATAAAAAATGAAACAATTAATAGAATCTCCCTACATCTCCATCTTAATACAACAATCTAAAAAAGAAACTGAAGAAAAACACCATGAATGAAAGTTGGAAGAGAAATAAGCAAATGTTCGTCATGACTCCCAAATCCCCTGGAGGACGGACACAAAGCCGGTCTTAAACTCCAAATGACGTGCTAAGGAGAGCCATAGACGAGTAAATAATATCGCACAAATTTTGAGCTAATCAGGCATTTATGAAATGAACCTGAAAACCTTCGATATGTGCTTTCGCAGATCCAACAATCTCAATTTCTAGGGCAAAATAAAATACTTCAACAGAGAAGAAGACGACGACGACGACATACAGAGAGAGAGAGGAAGTACCTTTGACGGAGATGGAAGGACAGATCTCCAAGACCAAAATGCTATGGAAATAGCAGAACTCTCTGCTATTTATAAAGTAGCAGAGATTAGGGTTTTGGGGGTTTAAGAAAGAAATTTGCAACCTCATCCTTTTATTTCTCTTATTTAAATTATACCCCACACGTTACTATTAATTCTTTTATTGGACCTGGGGAAAGGAATATATATATATATATATATATATATATATATATATATATATATATATATATATATTTTTTTTTTTTTTTTTTTTAATTTGTATTTCATAAAATCTTGTTTTTTTTTTTAAAAGAATTAAATCCATATATATTTTTAAGAATATTTCAATATCATATTAATAAATTTATTAGAAAAAAAATGCTATTATTACACTCATTTTATTTTACTTGATTGATCGTTAATTAAACAAATATTGAATTGCAAAAATAAAATATTTAAAAACTTTTAATTAAACAAATCTAAAAAATTTCCGACCAAACCTATAATCAAACTAGAATTACTCGATCTTGTTTAGTTACTACGACGAGTTCAGTAGATATTAATTAATATAATATATAAACACAAGAAATATTTTATTTATATAGTAATTACATAGACGAATAAAAAAATATATTATATGTTGCATATCATATTCAAATTCCTTCCTCTATTGAGTAGGGTTTCATTTTTTTTTTATTGTTATTATAATTTTTGGAAATTATTTGCAAACTACCAAATCCTAATAATAATAATAATAAAGATTATTATTATTATTATTCAAGAAAAATAATATCCTAATATTATTAATTCAGTTTCTGGTCTTGCACTTCTCCAATGCTCTTGGGGCTGTAAAATTAACAATCTATATATTAATTTACATTATCCAATAATTTTATTTCTAAACAAAAATAAATAAATTCAAATAATATTTGTAAACTTATTAAATATCAATTTAAAATAACAAAATAATTTTAGAATTTATAGATTTTATTATAATGCATATTATATTTAACAAAATATTTATTAACTTACCGAGTCCAATGGCCTCGAATCCTTTCATTATCCTCAAACGTTTGCATGAATCCACAAACATACTGTCCAATTAAACAATAAGAATGATTAATTTATTTTCTTTATATATAATGAATTAAAGAAAATAAATAAATAACCAAATAAGCGGAGTAAGACTTACTTCCATGGCACATCGCCTACGAGCATCCAATCTCCATCTTTGTCTTCATAAGTAGGCACGTAATCAGTCTCGTTTCGTACATCCATTGATTTGCTTTCGTTCGCGTAATTCTTCATCTTTTGTGCCCCACAATTACCTGATATATTTGTAGGAGTGTACACGGGTTGAGAAAATCTTTTGAACCAACTCGAATTTGGTGACCCGAGCAACCCGAATAGAGTTTACAACCAAACCTAATCCTTTATTTTCGAGTTGGGTTGTCGGATTGTTCTTTTTACTTTTTAATTATTGAAAAATTCTACTTACCCACCGTACCCGTTTCATTTATAAGTCACAATGCATTACTAACACCGGTTAAAAACGTATATATCCATAATAATTTTAAATGTAGAGTAGGGTTGACTCAATTTTCGAGTTGATCATTGGATCAACGGTAACATACTAACCCGCTCGAGTTTTCGATTTTTCAAAAATTGAACTCAACTCATGTGGTTTGGGTTGGTTTGCTTGAGCTATTCAGATTGTCGAGTCTTTCGATTTTCTATCAAATTCCGAGATAGTAAAAGTAAAAAAGTTAGGAATTTTACCGGCGGTGAAAGAAGCAAACATTTTGCTCAAGGCATCAGAAAGCTCTTGGTAACTTCCGTACATCTTCATGTCCACTTTTCGTAAGTACGGTGCGCCGTCCATACTGACTTTAATAAACGCCGCCGCATCGGCACCGCCGCTGACGGTGGCGCCTTTCTCGGTTTCCTCTGTACTTTTCTTCGGAGCTACGATGTTTCTTCTCAACGACTTTACCGGTGGCCAACCGACAACCTCGGCTCTGTTAAAAATAAATTATAAAATTTTCACCGTTAATAATTTTGGAAATTGTATTTGATTTCAATTGGGTTTATATTGATTTTTTTTAATAATAATAATATTAATAATTCTTTCTTTTTATGTCACGTCATTATCTCAAATTATTATATTCAAAGGAAATTAGATAATTATTGGCTTTTGGTGATGCCAAAAGACGTTTTTGGAAGATTAAATAATATTTATGAATATGAATTAAGGGTAAGCACTGTAAAAATTTTAAAATTTAGGTAATTAGAGTAGAAATTTAGAAATTTAAAAATTTTAACGGTTATTTTAGACACGATTTCATTGAAAACGTTAAGTTAGGAAGATAAAAGTTAAAAAACGGTGTAATTATCAGTTGGGTAATTTTAAAAATTCAATTTAATTCTTAGGTGGTAAATTACTCTTGAACCTTTGATAAAAAGTGATATTTAGTAAACATTTATTTATTTATTTTCGGACATTTAATTAAAACTTACCTTCTAAACAATTAAAAAAAAATTTTAAAAATTGTTTCAGAATAAATAATAATAATAAAATAAATACATGTATATATAATTATATAGCGAGTAAAAATGTATTTTTTAAAATTAGTAATAAATTTTAATTCAACCTATAAATCAACTTGAGTACATAAATTTTTTATTTATTTAAATTCAACCAAACCAAAATAAGTTTATAATAATCAAATTCGAGTATTAAAAAATTAAAAAAATATATTTAAATGCTTTTTAAAAAGTATATTACTTATTTACCCTCTATGGAAACCTAAAATGCTTGAAAAACAATTATTTTTTTTATAAAAGAAAATACTAAAAAAAGATTTGTAATTTAATGTAAAAAAAAAAAAAAAAAGAAAAAAAAAAGATTCCAAATGTTTTGTAGTTTTCCTATGTTTTCCCGACAACCAAAATAAATAAATAATAATAATAATAATAATAAATTCCTTTAAATTCGAAACCACAATAATAACCTTTCTTCCTCTTCTCAACTCAATTATTGAAGCCCACAAAAACATTATCATTATAATTTTAATTTTTAACTCCATTTTTTCTCAAAATAAAATATAAATTATATTAAAAAAAAATCAATGCATATATATATATATATGAATTTTTAATTAGTAATGAAATTGGCATTAATTAAAATTCCTCTTCATTTAAAAATTAAAAAAAAAAAACCCACAAAATTACTTTACTAACCCTTTTACCTTTAAAAGCTTTTATTGTTTTATTTAAAAAGAATTAAAAAAATAAAATAAAAAAGGAGAAGGAATAATACTTGGGCGGTGGAGGCTTGGGAAGATCTGTACGGACGGAGGTGGAAACGGCATTCGTGTCCGTCGTTTTAGGGCGTTGGTCGGAATCCGCCGCGAGATTGAGCTTCAAATCCAAAGTTTGAGTGAAACCCCTTTTCTTGACGGCGTCGCCGCCGGGGAGGCCAAGGCGGAGCTCCGTCTGTTCAAAGTCTATTAAGCTTCCCATTTTCACTCTCTCTCTCTCTGTGTTTAGGGAAGAGAAGTGGGTATGGAGGATGAGGAGAAAATAATATAATAAATAATATATGAGGGAATTTTATTTATTTTATTTTATTTTATTTTTTTAATTTTAATTATAAGTGCCTTTGTATTGGGACATGAGGGACCCATGCGTGTCCACGTCATTATTTTGCTTAAATTAATAATTTTTTTTTTATCAAAAATAATATCTAAAAATTTAGAAATATTAATATTAATTTTATAAAAAATTACGTATTTTTTAAATTATTATTTTTTAAGTAAATGAGAGCTTAAATTGGTACTAAGTTTATAGATCAACATTCATCAAACCGGTTCGGTTTTCCACACTGTTTCAGACCGAACCGACCGTGATTTATTTTCTCTGTCTCTCGCGCCTCTTTCAGTCCTTTCACCCTTCCAACTTTGCCGCCGGCCGCCATATCTGTATCCACTTTCGGTTGTATCACCTTCCGCTGTGAGAATCTGTTTCTTTTGCTCTCGTCGGCGCCGCCGTGAGTTCTTGACTGGTTTATGTTTACTTTCATCTTGGTTTTCAGGTATCCTTTGCCCCTTTCTTCACGGATTTCGCCCTGCTTGAATTTTCTGGCTAATCGCTTTTACGCATTTTACCTAATTTTTAGGGATATTTTCGAGATAATCTTTCGATTGCTTATCTGAGATCTGACTAACCGAATATCTGACGACCTTCTCATGTGCTCAAAAAGCCATTAGTTAATCATGTAGTTCGTTTTCATATTCAAGAATGTGATTAATTGGAGGCTTTCGGTATTCCATTTCATTTTACAAGCTTTTCTCATTCTTTATTGTGTTCATGTTTGAAGGCTTATGGTGTTCGATCAGTTGCTTCAATTAAAATAAACTGTTTAATTTTTTTTGGAAGGTGCATACCTCGCTGCCATTCAATCTCCCACTCTTTCTGCTCATGCTCGATGACGTTAAGGTTATTTTTCCGGTCACCGGATGTTTTTTGAGTAATGGATTGCTGAATTTCTTTTGAGTTTTGACTGTTTTTGAAGGATTTGGTAGTTGGATTTGGTTCTTGAGCTCTGTTCTTATTGTCTTTCTGAATGATGCTATGCAATATTGAGTATTAACATACCTTTGTTAGGAGGAATAGAGAGAATAGTTGAAGCCCCTATTCTGTCATTGTTTTTCTTTTGGGTTATGAAGTTGACGATAGTCGTGTTTTGTAACGGCCTAGGCCCACCGCCAGCAGATATTGTTCTCTTTGGGCTTTTCCTTTCAGATTTTCCCGTATGGTTTTTAAAACGCGTCTGCTATGGAAAAGATTCCACACCCTTAAAGGATGTTCGGTCTCATCCCCAACCAACGTGGGATATCACATGTTTGGTTATGAAAAATGAACTTGATCTTTGGTGGGAAGGGGGAGATAAACTTTAGGAACTCTAGAAATTGAGTATTCTTTGGACAAAAAAAACTGCAAATAAACGGAGATTCTGGTTGGGTCGGTTTTGCACAAAAAGTAGGGGACCTGACCCAACCCACTTACGTCTCTAGATTTAATATCTTACGAGTTACCTGTAACATGAAGAGGTGGTTGTCTCATGAGAGAATAGTCAAGGTACCAAAACTAGCTCTATGTTGGTTTAGACACTCACGGATACGATAATCAATGATACTGTGAATTTACTTGAAATAAGAGCCGTCTATATGCTTTCAATTCATGAACTTTGCTTAAAAAGTTACCGGTTATGTTCCAAGTAAAATAAACATATTTAAAAAAGTAAAATCCTTAAATGGAGTCTAAAAGTTGCTCGTTTTAGTTTTAGCTATCAATATAGATATAGATAAGGGAAGTTCGAAAAGATTGTCCCTATCTCTATACCATGAACCGTTAGGTGCACTTGTTTCTTGTTCGTATATTCGTTCTGCATTTCTGCATCTCATAGTTAAGGCCATTTGTTTGTGGAATGAGTTTGTTACTTGTCACTAACTATTTAGTAAGTGTTCTTTACTTGTCAATTCATATATGTTTGTGCTTTTCATGTTGAAGTTTTGCTCTGTCTCTCTCAAATCTGAATGTTTATGCTTGCCTGGTATGTGGTGAATACTATCAAGGAAGGGGGGAAGAAGTCTCATGACTCTATTGAAGTTGAGTACGTGGCAATAGTTAAAGCTGGAAAGGATATGATATGGATGACAGACTATTTAGAAGAATTCTTGAGGTTGAGTACGTGGCAATAGCTAAAGCTGGAAAGGATATGATATGGATGACAGACTATTTAGAAGAAAGTCAGAGTGTCATATAGTTGGTGAGGAACTTGGTTTATCATTTAGAGACAAAACACAGAAAGCGATACCATTTCACTCATAAGTTAGTGGAAGATGGTGATGTGTTTGGAGAAGATAGAAGGTGCAAATATCCTAGCAAATATGTTGACAAAATGTGTTGACGTTGGAACATTGAGGTTGTGCAAAGCCTCAATTGGTATGGTGCCGTGAAGATGCTGATAGTTGTTTGTGAATGAAATTCTTGGTTGATTGGATAAGTGGGTGCGTGTTTAGACAAACATTGCATAGGTAGCAGGCGTTGCACATAGAGGTGTGATATTCGCATACTACATGTAGCACTACGTGGCGACTATGTGCATACGCATGTGCGTCTCTGCATGCCCACGCTCTTGGGACTAAAACAATGGACGAGTCTTGGGGCTAAGTGTTTTTACCTTACCCCTAGTGCCATGATTATATACTAATCTCTAATCATAGAGTGAAATAAATACAATAATTCGAAGTTTAGAAGATATGCAAATTTTACTAAACTGCGACGAAGTACAATTTGATTGCACATATTGTTCATGACGGGAAACCCGACGAAGGGTGCTATAGGGTGTTTGTAAAGACGAAGTCGGAAGAATTGTGGTAAGCTTCTTTCCCTTTTTTTTTTTTTTTTTTTTTTTTTTGTAAATGGTACTCAATGATCTTGAATTTGTCTGATTCATCACAATTCAATGTTGACAAAGATGTAGTGTGAAATCTCACATCGAGTGAGGAGGAGAACGAAACATTCTTTATAAGGATGTGGAAACCTCTCCCTAATAGGCACGTTTTAAAAAGCTTGAGAGAAAACCCAAAGAAGATAATATCTGCTACTGGTGGGCTTGTTGGGAAAGTATTGGGATTGTTTTTACTAATATGTTCCCTTCTTCCTAAATTTTGAAAATAGGAAGTTGAAATGTAAAATTTGCCACACATGGAGAGAACATTATGATCTCACTTAGTAGTCACAACGACAACGATTATGAGGTTTTGAAGGTCGAGGTGTGTCAAGCAATGTGATTACAACGATGTGTGGCTAAGGCTTTCGACCTCTACAAGTGCTGCAACATGTCAAGTTCCATTGAATCTTTTGAGCCATTGCGAGTCTTGTTGGTGGACAATTTGAAGAGGGGAACAAAACATTGTTTATAAGGATGTCAAAACCTCTCCCTAACATACACGTTTTAAAAACCTCGAGGATAAATTCGAAAGAAAATCCAAAGAGGACAATATTTGCTAGCGGTGGGTTAAAAGTGGATTAATTTGGTTTTGTTGATACATATATATATATATAGCACAATGATTACAAGCTACTAGGTAGGGCATGCTAGCCACACTTGTCAACTTACAACTTGATTGATACTCATAGCATGTTAGGTGACTTCAAGTCTCATTTGGATCAACTTTGACTTATCATTGGGGCATGACCCACTTGGTTATTTTTGGATTCACCAAGGTTATGAGGTTAAATATTACTTATAATCTCATCTCGTTCAAGTATGATCTATTGGGTGAATTATAGTCTCATCTAGTTGAACTTAAACCCATTAAGCGACTTTCATTTAATCGAGTTGCGATTTGCTTGCTAACTTTTGATTGCATATGATCGGTACGATGCACCATATGACATATGATCTCACTCGGCTGATCTACAGGTCACCTGGTCAGTTACGATTCGTCCGTAAGTATAAAGAATGTTTAAGGAGGTAAAATTGAAAGAAGTAAAATATAAGTTAAGAAGGTAAAATTTGATGGTGAATGATGATGAATGGTGAGAATATTTGAAGGCAAAATGGGTATGAGAAAAGATAGGGACTTGTCTTAGTCGTCCCCCACGGGCCCATGCCAACTAATCAAAGCCCACGTGGGCCCTTCTTCTTTACAGCCCATTGGGCCCACCACAAAGACAATAAATTTTAAAAAAATTAATTTCTTGTGGGACCCATCATTCGTACATGCCTACCACCTTTCGGTTCCACACGTGTGCCATTAATATTGTGACACCAATATATATTCTTTTTACACTAATTTTTTTTTTTTATATATTTTTTCATCCTTATAGTACCATTTAGTTTATTATAAATATAAAATAATAATTCAGGTGTTACCAATTCTATGATTTCATAGTTTGTTACTAAATCTATGATTTAGAATGTAATCTTTATTATACACATCTATAAATACATGAGGTCGTGACCTTAGATCATTGTGCCCGACGTATCGTCTCATGATTTTAAAACGCGTCTACTAGGGATAGATTTTTACACCCTAAGAAATGCTTCGTTCCCCTCTTCAACCTATGTGGGACTTCACAATCCACTCCTTTTAGGGGTCAATGTCCTCGTTGGCACGCCGCCCGATGTATGGCTCTAATACTACTTGTAACAACTTAAAGTTCATTGCTATTAGATATTGTCTGTTTTGGCCATCGACCTCACAGTTTTACAACGCCTCTACACTCTACTGTAGAGAGGATTTAACCCTACTTTGACTCGTTCGGTGACTGGCTTTGATACCATTTGTAACAGTCCAAGTCCACTGCTAGTAGATATTGTTCGCTTTAGCTCATTACATATCGTCACGATTTTAAAATGCGTCTAGTAGAGAGATGTTTTATGTAATGACCCAAATCCACCGCTAGCAGATATTGTCCTCTTTGAGCTTTCTCTTTTAAGTTTCTCCTCAAGGTTTTAAAACACGTCTGCTAGAACTCACATGTACCCACAATTTCACTCGAGAGCTAATGCCACATTTTAAGAGTTATGGACAAACTTGGTGGAATAAGGACTCTTCTAAGAGGAGACACCAAGAGGGATGAGTGAAAACATGGCTAGAATTGAGAGATCTAATGAGCAAGCATGATTATTTCTACAAATTTTGCCTAAATTGCCTAAATTAGAACCCGACTATTACATTACTCGGTTACATGTAAGAGCAGCATGATTATTTCTACAAATTAGGATCAAACCATAATTAAACATTATTTTTAAAAAAATAAATAATGCTAAAAAAGCGATTGTGAAGCACTGTTCTAACCCGAGGCACTGTTCTAACCCAAACAAGTTAGAGAAATTCAGTTGTTGACAACGTCGGGGACTCAAGTCCTGTTTACCATAAATGTTTTAGAAAACGTGAGCAAGAAAGCAACGTTATATGACTCTAAATACATTAAGGAGTCAACTTTGAATAGTTTGTGCATACTTCAAAAAGATAGTTTTACCCACTTCATACTCAATCTTCCCAACATATGGGAGTGCAAAGACCGTGACGGAGAGGGACTGCAATCCATCGAATCGTTACAAAAACCGAACAAAACCCACAAATAAAATAGAAAAAAAAAAAAAAAAGGGAAGACCTTGATTATATATAAATTTGATATGGGTAACAACATAGAAAAGAAAAATGATAGAATTGGAATGAAGAATCGAATGAGAATCAAAAAAAGAACATGTTTTTTTTTCTGTCCCTAAATTAATTGTCTGCCAAAGTTCCCATTACTGCCTCTGGCTTGGCCTTGGCCCTCAAATATATATATATATATACACAATATATATATATATATATAACCAAACCCTTATTTGAGGGGTTTAAACCAAACCAAACCTCTTCTTCCTTTTTTTTTTTTAATTTTTTTTAATTTTTTTTTTCTCTTCTGTTCTGTACACGTCATTATTCCCTTTTTATTTTTCTCCCAATGATTGCATTACCGAACATGCCACTGCTTGAGCCCAATGTCTTAATTTTGCCTTCACTTGCTTCGGATCTTGCCCTGAACAAATTCATCAAAATTACACTTTTTTTTTTTTTTTCAATTCCTTTAATTTCATTATAAACAATCTCAAATCTCTCCTTACCTGGGCTGCAAACCCTCCATGTTTCACAATCACCCCTCGGGCTCTCGCACGATGAACCTCGTCCCCCGAGCGACGACGACGACGACGACGTTGACGTAGACGTGCTACTATGCGGCGTCAACACTGGACTCGGCGAGAGCTGTCGATTCACGGCGAAGTATAAGTCAAGAGCTGGTAATGTACCACACAACTTATGTCCATCTTCCTCGTTGAATGCAAACCCTAATTCGATACACCCTTTTAGCTCATTCCAATCTTCGTCTGTTAAGTCATCTCTATCGGTCGAGCTTCCGTTTCTAGGTCGGAGCATTTGTCGTCGTCGTTTCTCCCATGCGAGATCTCTTGGTGTTTCACACATTGAAAGTTGTTTTGATAAACGTTTCTTGTTTTTTAAACATGATGATGCTAATTGCATGTGTTTTAGCTCGTTATCTGGCTCGTAGAGTGACGAACATGATGATAATGGTGATAGAGCTGATGTGATTCTTTTTAAGCGTTTGTTGTCCATTAGGAGTTCGGCGGTGGCGGCTAGTGATAACCCGCCAACCGCGCTTACGAGGAGAGGGCCGGGTCGGGACTGGGGACGGGGATAGGGGAAGTTGGGAAGTGTCTTGGTTGAGAATGGGAAGAAAGTCGCAGCCAGCCCGACCGAGTGAGGGCATAGAAGATGAGGGAGGCTTTAATGGTGAAAGGGAAGGAAGGATGGCCATGTCTTTACACCGTTACTTTCTAACCATTCTCCTCCTAACATTCAACACTCCTAATTTAGTTCTTTTTTTATTTCTATTTTTAGAATTCAAACACTTCTCCTTTGACAATGTAATTTAATAATTATTATTATTTAAATATTTTCAAATTTGAAATGTGCTTCCAGGCTCGACTATACATCAGAATTGACCCCAAAGTCCCCATAAGTCACAATTGACCACAACCGCTGGTCTATTGCGTAGAAAGTGCTGTTGTGACTATTAGAGGTTGGTTAGCTCCTAGTCTCATCATAGACTGAAAGGATGTTGGTACCAAAATAGTTGGCTGAGTTGCAAGTCGAGCGACACACTGAGATTGAATATGACATGTCATTCTTAAAAGAAATCTCTGACACTGTCCGCTTCCTCGAAGGATGAGTGGTAGAATTATGGAAAATTCGATGGATTGACGCAATTGGCCCCTGCCCAGATGAGTTGCCAATAAAAAAATTGATATTTAAGGTTGACTCCCTAAAAAAGAGAGCTACATGATTGGACATTGGAATGTGGAGGTAGCTTCGAGAGCATTGTCGCATCCATGAAAGGATGTGTCGAAGAGCTAGACATTATTACACAAAAGACCATGTTGAAATTCTTCAGTGAAGACTTTAGGACAACAATAGAGGCCATTAAGGTTGAGATGGCTAAAATGAACATCTGAGTGAACTTGACCATGCAGGCCGTAGAACATGAAACCTCGGATCAAGGCCAAGATGCAAAGGAACTAGAAATGTCATCTTCAATGTCGAACAGTACTTCGGAATCATAGGGACTTGTTCAGAAGAGCTTAAGGTCTCTTTGGCAACAATGCATCTCGTAGACGATGCAAAACTATGGTTGCATTTGAAGGTGAATGACATTCAAAATGGGTCATGCACCATAGACTCATGGGAAGACCTTAAGAAGGAATTGATGACTCATCTCTTCCTCGAGAATGTTGAATTCATAGCAAGGTGGAAGTTGTGAGAACTGAGACCCAACAGAGGAATAAGGAACTATGTTAAGCCGTTCTCAGCTTTAATGCTAGACATTAGGGATATATTTGAAAAGAACAAAGTATTCGTCGAAGGATTGCAACCCAGAGCCAGAACAAAGGTTCAAAATTTTGATTCCATTACATCCGAATATCGTGAAATTTAATTGCGGTAAATCCGGGAGAGTTCCCAATACTTTGAGAGTCACGGTACCAAATTGAAATAGCATACAGCTCAAGTTTTCTAGAAGAGATTTCCACCTTTTATTTTTAAAACTTAAAGCCTATTTTCTCTTGCAACCAAAGAGTTCGCGTGGCCTAATGGATAAGGCGCTTGCCTCCGGAGCGGGAGATTGTGGGTTCGAATCCCATCGTGAACGAATATTTTAATTGTGCGGGCCTAATGGATAAGACGCCTCTAAGATTGTGGGTTCGAGTCCCATCGTGAGCAAATATTTTAGTTGTCAGAAAAACTTAGTTTTTTTTCACCAAAGAGTTCGCGTGGCCTAATGGATAAGGCGCTCGCCTCCGGAGCGGGAGATTGTGGGTTCGAGTCCCAGATTCATTCACTTGTAAAGAAACTTAGTTTTTTCACATAATAATATAAGTGTCTCCATTAAGGTCTTCTCGGTTAAAGTTGTGAGCTCTTATAAACCTGAGTACATGCTTTTTTCTCGTAACTAAGTAGAAAGAAGTTCATTCCAGATAAATTTCATTTCATTTTGGCCTTTCACATTCAATTTCATTCGTTTGAGTCCAACGATTAGTCTTAGTTCATGAACGACAAACATAACGATACCGATGCTACCTACAACAGAACAGAAGAGTAGCAGCCCCAAATGTTGAGCATAATCTTCAAAAACCATTCCCAGATCACCAAGAACACACTCTTTCTCTAAGCACAACTACTAGTAAGAACACATCTTGTCAGTACAAATCATAACTACAAAACATTTACAAATTTCATATTACCAAAATCCAGTTAAATCTCAAAAACAAAACACCAACAATGCAACATACAAGATGATGAACTCAGTTCATGACTCAACTGTTATGTCCAAATTGTTTCTCTGCTCAGGAATCTTAGCACCACTTGTTTTTGCTGTCTCCTTCTCTTGATTTACTCTCTCCTTCACCTTCATACTGCTATTCCGTCCACTGATTAGCTGCGTCTTAGCTTTCGGAGTTGTCATCTCCGCTCTGATACTACCGAGGCTATGTCGTTTCACTCGACCACATACTTTGCCCTTCTCTATATTTGAGGTAACTGCTGCGTCGCCACAGCTCCTTCTCCTTGTGAAATTTGGCGACTTGGGTCGAGTCAGTGGAAGCTGCAACACGAGAACACGAGAACACGAGAACACGAGAACACAAGAACGTTAAAGGCGTATGAATTGTTACAGAAAGAAGTGCAGGGGAGTTGATGATATTGATTCTGTAACTCTCACCTTCTTGAGTTCAACTTTGGGTGGAGGTCCTTCATAGTAGAAAGTAGGGACTGGCTTTGCTTTGATGATTAAGCTCTTCCTCAGCTGCTTGATGGCTGCTTCTTGCTCTTCCTATGAAATCGTATCAGTTATCAATCATAAGTCGAAGCAAAACGGAGAAAATGGTCGAGAATATATGTAAAAGAGTAAATATGTAACCATTCAAATCCACCGTTAGCAGATATTGTCCTCTTTGAGCTTTTCCTTTCGGGTTTCCCCTCAAGGCTTTTAAAACGCGTCTATTGGGGAGAGGTTTCCACACCCTTGTAAAGAATGTTTCATTCTCCTCCCCAACTGATGTGGGATCTCACAATCCACTCCCTTTCAGGACCCAGCGTCCTTGCTGGCACAGCGCCCGGTGTCCACCCCCCTTCAAGACTGAGCGTCCTTGCTGGCACACTACCCGGTAACCTAGCTCTGATACCATTTGTAACAGTTCAAGCCCAACGTTACCAGATATTGTCATCTTTGACCTTTTCCTTTTGGGTTTCCCCTCGAGGTTTTTAAAACGCGTCTTCTAGGGGGAAGGACAAAGTATGATTCGTTCCCCTCCCTAACTGATGTGGGATCTCACAATCCACCCCCCTTCAGGACCCAGTGTTCTCGCTAGCACTCATTCCTCTCTCCAATCAATGTGGGATCTCATAATCCATCCCCCTTCGGGACCCAACATCCTCGCTGGCACTCGTTCCTCTCTCCAATCGATGTGGGATCTTATAATCCACTCCCCTTCAGAGCCCAGCGTCCTTGCTAGCACACCGCCCGGTAACCTGGCTCTGATACCATTTGTAACAGTTCAAGCCCACCTGCAAGCAAATATTGTCCTCTTTGGACTTTCCCTTTCAGGCTTCCCTCAAGGTTTTTAAAACGCGTCTTCTCGGGAGAAGGACAAAGTATGCTTCGTTCCCCTCCCTAACAGATCTGGGATCTCATAATCCACCCCCTTCGGGACCCAGTGTTCTCGCTAGCACTCGTTCCTCTCTCCAATCGATGTGGGATCTCATAATCCATCCTTCTTCGGGGCCCAGCATCCTCGCTGGCACTCGTTCCTCTCTCCAATCGATGTGGGATCTTATAATCCACTCCCCTTCAGAGCCCAGTGTCCTCGTTAGCACACCACCCGGTAACCTGGTTCTGATACCATTTGTAACCGTCCAAGCCCACCTGCAAGCAAATATTGTCCTCTTTGGGCTTTCCCTTTCGGGCTTCCCCTCAAGGTTTTTAAAACTGTCTTCTAGGGAGAAGGACAAACTATGCTTAGTTCCCCTCCCTAACCGATGTGGGATCTCACAATCCACTCCCCTTCGGGACCCAGTGTTCTCGCTAGCACTCGTTTCTCTCTCCAATCGATGTGGGATCTCATAATCCATCCCCCTCCGGGGCCCAACATCCTTGCTGGCACTCGTTCCTCTCTCCAATCGATGTGGGATCTTATAATCCACTCCCCTTTGGAGCCCAGCATCCTCGCTGGCACACATCCCGATAACCCGGCTCTGATACCATTTGTAACAGTCCAAGTCCACCAAGTCCACCGCTAGTAAATAGGAAATTAATAGTTCCCATCAAAAAAGAAAGAAGAAAAGAAAGATACCTTTGTTCTAGCTTCATATTGGCTTTTCTCAGCCTGCAAAGCTTGGTGTTTCTCCTCCAACTTATTATAAAACTGCAAAATTACGACAAATTCGGTATAACGATGCGTATAATGCCAACAACATTTCCAATAATACACGACACCAATTAAGTTACCTCCTTCCTTCTCTCGGCACGACCAGCTGAACGGAAAGTCGGAGCCACGCCAACAGTTACCTTAGATTTCACAGAAGTAGCAGTACTTTACATGGCTAAGGATCATAAAAGCCAAAAACTTACGTGACACGATTTAACTACTAAACGTAAAAACATTTCGACGTCGAAAAGGATACGAGGAAGTGATGGACCAATTATCTTCTTCGTCGTGGTACTTTACATGCTTCCTTAACGAAAGAGGCGAACTCGGCTGTAAACAAACCAGAAAAGTTCAAGCATTAATCATTACTGCTAAACTGTTTCAATCTAACTTCACTCTCACAAAAACCCTTATAAATTAAGTTAGGGGCTGTAGGGTATAGCCCGAACGGTACGTTTCGGAGAGTCGAGGCCTCTCAAGAAAGACGTGGTACAAGAAACGGGCAAGGTTTATCCAATGACAGAAAATAGTACAGAATTAGGAAAGAAACCACCATAGTTAAGATGGAAATTAACCAAAAACGATATCGATACGAGAAATAAAACTACAAGATCCCGACATCGAATGTCTCGAGCTCTCCCAAAACTACTCTCCAAAATCTGTCCACCTTAAACCCAACAAAAAGCTTGGCCATATTTTAGGGGTCAGCCTAGGAAAACGGTAACAGCTCAAGCCTACCGCTAGTAGATATTGTCTGCTTTGACCCGTTACGTATCGTCATTAGCCTCACGGTTTTAAACCACGTCTACTAGGGAGAGATTTCCACACCCATATAAGAAATGTTTTGTTCCACCCTCCAACCGATGTGGGATCTTATATCCACCTCCTTGGGACACTGCCCCACCGCCCGATGTTTGGCTCTGATACCATTTGTAACAGCTCTAGCCCACCGTTAGTAGATATTGCTCGTTTTGGCTCTTTACGTATCACCGTCAGCCTCAAGGTTTTAAAACACATCTACCACACCCATATAAGGAACGTTTTGTTCCCCTCTCCAACCAATGCGGGATCTCACAAACACGTACATATTTCAAACACAATATCATACCTGAGAGTTCTTCTTAGCACTAGGACAATGCAAATTTGGCGAAATGTTGACACCAGCAGTAGTAGTTGCATCATTCCCGTTACTATGTGTACACGGACCGCGCTTCTCCGTTTCCAACGTAAACGGCTGAGGAACAGTGTACTGCCCTCGCATACTTCCCGGAGATTTCGATCCAATCGGGCTCGACTTCTTATACTCTCCAAGCTTCTCATATTTCTCCTCCACATCAAGATTCGTACTTTTAACACTCAAAACTTCTTGCTTCTCATGATATGTCTCAATGATCAAGTTTTCTTCAGTACATTTCTTCACTTCATACTCCTTAGCCTCAATGTTTCTTTGTGCAACTCTCGGCGCAACATAAACTATGTCACGACCAACACCGTTCGGGTTCTGCTCAACTCGTACAGCACGTGGCTCCCTCCCCATGATGCTGCTGCTGCATAAGATGATCAGCTAAATTTAACACTTCCATCCATGAACAAACATCAAAATGAATCTTTTCAACATTTAAGATCCAAGACACAACATTCCAAACTATGCGTTTTTCAACGAAGAACACCGAAAAAACTTAATTCAGCTCCACGTACGATAGCCAAACTACGGTCGAGCAATCGACATGATATAATCGAACAAACACATAAGAAACAAGCAAAAAGAACAGAAATATGATTAGAAATCGCCACAAACTTACTGAAACAAGCAAGGATTGAAGAGTTCAAGCAATCTGAATTGTAGAACAAAGAAGAACACAGAATTTTTGAGAAGACAACCAAAAGACAAAGCAATCTTTAAACCCCACGAAGTCAAAGAAACCAACCGACCACTCATAATGGAAAATGACTCCACAAAAGACACCTTTAATCCTTTGACCAAAACAAAAAGATAAGCATTGAAATAATATTCGTTACACACCACTAACTTTGAAAAGCGAAGAACAACCAATCAAAGAGAAGGAAATTACATGGAATTAGTCAGATTAAGCAAAAACACGTCCAAATTTTCGAAATTAGAACAAAAACAACAAGGAGAGTAAGAACCCACCAAGAAAAACAGAATCAAACATCAAATAAAACCAAAATTTCAGACACTTTTGAGCAAGAACACCAAAAGTTGGAAGAAATTAGAACAAAACCAACAGAGAGAGTAAAAACCCACCAAGAAAATAGTGATGAACATCAAATAGAACCAAAATTTCAGTCCATTTTAGCAACAACAACTCAAAAAAACCCCAAATTAGAAGGATATAACCAAAACCCACCAAGAAAAAAGAGGCAAACATGAACAAAAACACTCAAAAACTCAAAATCAGAAGGAAAAGTAAGTGAATTTGAGAGGAACCTCCATTTCAAAAAGCTCAAAAACCAAACCAAAGATCCAAACCCAGATTACAGCAAGAACAGGGGAAGAAGATGATGATAAGATGAAGCAAAAAATCACTCACCGTGAAGGATCAGATAACGAGGAGGATTGGATAGAGCACTTGTTGCTCGATCTGACAAGATCTTCAACCTCAACCCCTTTTCTCCTCTCCTCTTCCTCCTCCACTCTGAATAACAAGACAAACTAACAAAAAAAAAAAAAAAGAAAAAAAAAAGGACTTTTATTTATTCGTTTTATTTATTTTTCTTAATTTTTTCAATTCCTCGTGCAGGATTTGAGTGACGTGCTCCAAAAACTGTCCTTTGGGTGTTGAGCCGTGGGCGGTGGCTTCCATTTATATAAAAATTGAACCTTTTTTTTTTTTTTTTTTTTTTTTTTTTAATTTATTTAATGGATAGAAGTTGGGGAAATTATTTTCAATTTTTGTCTGGTTCAGCTGGTAAGTGACGGGAGGGCGTTAGGCTTAACGGCAGAAATTTTGGAACAGGGTGGAGGCAAGACGACAATGTTGTCTGTTGGGTCGTGGGAGCCACCTGCGAATGTCAAATGGCTTTAAATCAGATTTGTTTGGAGAACCCTTTCATTTGATTCGTCTTCAAACCATTTCCTTTTTTATAATCACAACCTTATGAGATTCGCTACATTTTCTTTCAAGTACGATTCTTCCCTTGTTCATTTGTTCTTCTTTCATGTGAGAATGTTAAGTTTTAAGATCTATGGAAAACATGTTGAATAAGTCACGATCGTGAATTGACTAGAAAGTGATGATTAGTTTGAACGTAAACAACTTACGTTGGAGAAAGTGATGATTAGTTTGAACGTAAACAACTTACGTTGGATCTGTTTGATGTCCTCTGTTATTATTCAACTCTAAATGGCCTCTAGTATATCTACTATAAGGACGTTGTGATAAAAGGCTCATGTAAGGGTTTAGACGTGCATGTACAAGATTTAGTCAAATGGGGTATTGTTTCTCACTTCCTGTGAGGTCCAGTTGGAGAGGAGAACGAAACTATAATGTCTCCACATTGGTCGGAGAGGAGAACAAACCACCTTTTATAAGGGTGTGGAAACCTTCTTCTAGCAGACGCATTTTAAAGCCTCGAGGGAAGCCCGAAAGGGAAAGCCTAAAGAGAATAATATCTGCTAGCAGTGGATCTGGGCCGTTACAAATGGTATCAGAGCTAGACACCGGACGCTGTCTCCCAAAGGGGGTAGACACGAGGCAGTGTGTCAGTAAGGACGCTGGTACCAAAGGGGGTGGATTTGGTGGGGGTCCCATATCGATTAGAGAAAGGAACGAGTGCCAGCGAGGACGCTGGATCCCGAAGGGAGATGGATTGTGATGTCCCGCATTGGTTGGGGAGGAGAACAAACCACCCTTTATAAGGGTGTGGAAACCTTCTTCTGGCCTTGAGGAGAGGCACGAAAGTGAAAGCCCAAAGAGAATAATATCGGCTAGCGGTGGATCTGAGCCGTTACAAAAGCATTTAAGGGTGTGAAAATTTTTCTCTAGCAAATGTGTTTTGAAACCGTGAGCCTGACAAAGATACGTGATGGGCTTGGATGGTTACAAATGGTATCAGAGTTAGTCACTAGATGACGTAGAGCTAGATTCTCTCCATAATAGACGCGTTTTAAAAACTTTGAGAGAAACAGAAACACCAACAATATCTACTAGCAGTAAGATTGAGCTGTTACACTTCCTGAGTTCATCTAAATGATCTCTCAACCATTGGAAAAGACCAAAGAGAACAATATCAGTTAGCGGTGAGCTTGGGCTGTTACACTTTTAGAGTTCATCTAAATGATCCTTCAGCCGTTGGGAAAGACCAAAGAAGACAATATCTATTACCGGTGGGATTAGACTATTACAATTCCAGAGTTGATCTAAATGATCCCTCAACAGTCGGGAGAAAATTCTCTAACACGCGGTTTGACAAAAAGAGTGCTACACTATTCAATAGACCAACGAGAATTCACGGAAGGTGCATATTTAAAACCGTCATAATTGAAAATTTGAAAAGACGTTTTCGGGATTAGAATTGATGATAAATGGGGTAATGGGTCATCCCCCTACTCACCAACCTATTAGGAGATCCACAAGTGTTAGGCATAAAATCATTAGGGTCATTGTAGATTAGATCTTCACCCATTTCTTGGTCTTTTAATTCAATAGTGTATCTTGACAAAGACTTCAATGTGGGGGCAAAGATGTAATTTTAAATTATTTTTATTTTTATTTTTTAGTATTAAAAAAATAATATTTTGATAGAATGACCGAAACAAATACCTAATTACATAGCTACCCTCCACCTCGACTAAAAGATTAAATGTCTGAATCTTACTCTTCCACTTGTTTATTAATAAATTTTCACAATTTAAATATTAAAGTTAGAGGTTCAAATCCATTTCAAAATAAGGGTGTGCACGGGTTGGGTTGAGTTCGTAACCGAGCAGCTCAAATAGAGTTCACATCTCAACCCAATCCGTGTACACCCTTATTCTAAAATGGATTTAAACCTCTAACTTTGAGTTAGGTTGTCGGGTTGTTCTTTTTTTAAAATATATCACTAATATCAGTTATAAATGTCAAATATTCTTAATCTTCGTGATATTCTTAAAAGTCGAGTAGGGTTAAATTGTAATCTTGTTTTTGAGCTCGACTAAAAAAATGTCAATTCACGAACCGACTCGAATTTTCGGTTTTAAAAAGAATTCAACCCAACCTAACCCAAATCGGAAAGGAAAATCTAACTCGACCTAATATTTATGGTTTATGTTGAGTAGTCGGAATTGATCGAATTCTCGAATCATTTGAAACGAACCCCCATTATTTCTAGTCGGGCCCAAGCAAAACAAAAGCAAACGCAAGAAAAAGTGGATCATGTTTTACCCAAATAATTAATTTATAAAAATCAAAGGTGAGAGTGGGAATATAAAATCATTGTGGGCTCCACAACTCTCCCATCTTGAATTCACCGATCATTTGCCTTGAAGCAGTCACCCTTAAAAGAGTGCGTAATAGCTCATTGATCGAGCGCTCTTGCGTCGAAGATGAACGGGGTTAAGCGATCTGCCGAAGCTGTGGAATGTAAAAATGTATCGGTAGGGGAGCGTTCCGCCTTAGAGGGAAGCACCCAGGCGAGCAGTGGTAGACGAAGCGGAAGCGAGAATGTCGGCTTGAGTAACACAAACATTGGTGAGAATCCAATGCCCTGAAAACCTAAGGGTTCCTCCGTAAGGTTCGTCTATGGAGGGTGAGTTAGGGCCTAAGATCAGGCCGAAAGGCGTAGTCGATGGACAACATGTGAATATTCCTGTACTACCCCTTATTGGTCTCGAGGGACTGAGGAGGCTAGGTTAGCTAAAAGATGGTTATCAGTTCAAGGACGCTTTAGTTGACAATTCTATACGTCGGAGAATTATAGAATTTTTTTTAGGAAAAAAAAAATCATTCATAAATTATTATTATTATTATTTGTAAAAAAAAAAAAAAAAAAAAAAAAAATTGTAGATAAGTGGATGGAAAGTAAACGGCGTTAGTTGACGATGGAATAAATAGGATGATGGATGACCATAGAAATAATTAATTTGAAAATTGAAAAAAGTGTGACAGTGAGTTTAATAAATGCTTTTAGAATTCAAACACTTGTGGTCGGAGATTCTTCCTTATTTTATTTTATTTTTTATTTTTTTTATTTACTTTTTTTTAGCGTTTCTTAGTCATCATACCTTCGGAATAGCTTTCATTCAGATGTGGTATCGGTTCATTCATGTACTATTCCTTTACACGAGAATGTAATAAATGGGTTGCTCTTCTTGCTATAAGTGACGTTAATGTTGAGTTAAACGAGTCTAATTGAACTAAACGACCATTGATCGTTGACTAACTGACCAATTTCTTCCTATGGCTTCAACCAGTGATCCTGTTTTAACGTTTTATGATATTTCGTGACGATCGAGTTTCACGACGATGACCAAAGCATGGTGGTAAGTCTATGGCACTTACATAAGGGCTTACGATTCGACAACGAATCCACATAAACATATAGAAACCGACTCATCATAGATAAAATTCTGAAATTTCTTATGTAATTCGATATCGAACATTCTCTTCTACACTGATAGATTCAGCTAAAGAACGAATTATAAAGATAAAAATAAAGTCGGTTGGTTCTTTAAAAAAAAAACTAACACGAACGTTTGTAATTTAATTCATTGTCCTTCTCACTGACCCCAAAAAGGGTGACTCTTTCGTTAAGCAGACCGACCGAAAGGACACCAAATGACTCAAAAAAAGACAAAAACCTATTTTCTTTCTGCTTAACACAAGCTTTCCGATCTTCCCTCTAGCACACGGGGATCGGTCATACGCATCGGGGACAAAGCGTAGAGGTCCCTTTAACTTGTTGTATCGGAGCGGTTCATCGTCAAACGAGACCAACGTGATGTTGCCTAAAACCTAGTTAATGAAAAATATACTATATTTAAAAATTACATTAAATATATGAATGAATGCAACATAGCATCATATAAATCTTGTGAAAATTAATTAAATTAATGAATAAAAGAAATAATAAATCTTGTGAAAATTAATTGATGACTCACATGTATTTTCTGAAGGGTAAATAAATAATTGTACTATTTATTTATTTATTTATTTTAGAATTTTAGAGAGGTAAATAAACCATTAAATTCTGCGGTTAATAATAGAGGGGCATTAATGTCCAAGTAATTTTTCGTTGACTTTTAGTCAAATAATAAAGAAAAATAAATAAGTATTGACTCTTATTTGTTTTTCATTCATGAATTTTTTGTTTTTTAAAATTTAATTTTATAATTTTAAGCTTATTTTGAGTTAGTTCGATAATAAAAATTAAAATACTCATGAATTTTGCCGTTTGTTTTAAACATTAAAAGACGTATTTTCGATTCTGAACAAGATGAAATTCGTAGTGCTAGACCCGAGAGTGACGACAACTATTAGGGGTAGAATTTTTAACCATAAGATTGAGTGCAAAAGACCCGGTAAGAGCATGATTATCATAAGCTAATATGTGACTCAAACAATCATGAGATTAAACTTGATCGGACCCTAGAAGCGTCGACTCTCGAATCAGACCAAGTGATCAGCGAAATGGCCTTTTTGGCCGACCCATTAAGGAGTCGATATAGGTCGGGCTAATGCCTCATTCAACCAAACAATGTAGTTAATTCTTCTGGAGTCATCCTAGTTTTCTTGTCCAAACCCTTAGGATCGACCATGTGACAATTGGAGAGGGGAACGAAGCATTCCTTATAATGGTGTGAAAACTCCCTAACATATGCGTTTTAAAACCTTGAGGCTAACAATGATACGTAACGGCCCGTTGAACAATATCTACTAGAGTGGGTTTGGATTGTTACAGACCAATGCTTCAACCAATCCATTGGGAGATGATTGGGAGACATTTGACGAACCTCGAAGCGAAATTAACCTATGTTTAAATAACCAACTCATTGGCACTCGAAGTATCTCGTTGAACTCAAAAGGGGAGAAATTAAGCACGAACATTCCATAATTATGACGACCCGACAATTCTACGAGATTTCAGAACGTCAATGAAAACAAATACGTACTTTCTACTTTTTAAACTCGAGTTCTAATTCTAACTTGAACGTCAAAGTGTAAATATCTTAACACAACATCAATATTAGTTACTCTTGTTTTACAGACACATTTGGCTCCTGAGAATATAAATTCACCATTTATTTTATATATCAGCTTTCGATATCAATAAATATAAACAATAAAAAATATATATCATCGAAGCATGCATGCTTACGTGGCACGGGCGTGTGTGTGTATATATATATATATAATTATATTTGTTGACCATATCCAATTAATAATTAAGCCAAATTCACTTTTGAAATGGTGTTGGAAAGTACAAAAGCTTTAAGAAATTCAAATTCAAATTGAGGTATGTTTTTTTTCTTTTAAATACCTATCAACTTTATTTTTCACCTCTTTATATTTAAATTTGTAAAGGTAAGGTAAATTCTCTCTTTCTCTCGGGAAGAGCAGAGTACATTTGGAGACAGTTTAGCTCTAAATTATTGATTGATGTGAATATGAACACAATAGTGTGAGATGAGATGTTCCGACTTGGAAAGCAAAGCAAATCCAAATCCAAGTAAACTCGGAGAGATAATATACTACTAAACCTACTTAAAAGAACACTCTAATTAAACAGTAAATAATTCATTTCCACATTACAAGAGTAAACAAGAAAAAGACTTTAAATGGGTGCTGCACATGTTGTTCTAAAATGCCCTGTCTGGTTGCACCGGCTACAATGAACAACACGTTTGACACGCCCTCGGTCTTCAGCTCGAACTCTTCTTTTTCTTGGTCGTCCTGGGGGCCTCAGAGATTTTGGGGGATTTATAATCACCTCTAGAGCTTTGTTTGCGTTCGGATCGTTCTCCGATAATTCCTTCCATAAAGATTTGTCAGGGATTGGATGAATGGTCTGTGAGTAAGTCTTCCGATACGTTGCGACTGTGAAACAACTCTCCGTGAAACGATGCACGTTCTGCCTGCACGAAAGAAGAGCTGCCACAGCGTGAGCACACGGCAGACCATACAGCTGCCACCCTCGACAAAGGCAGCATCGGTTACGAATGTCCACAATGTTTGTCCCTTCATGAGATATAACTTCAAATTCAGCTTCGTTTGCTCGAAGCACTTGGTAGCTGCGTGCGTGCTCGAGAGCCTCCGCAACACGCCTCTCTGCAGTAGGCACAAGTATTGATGTCCACTGCATGCTCGTCTCACGCCTTTCGTTGAACCATGTCATTAGCTGCCTCCTAATGCACTCCATCATTTGAATTATAGGAAGCCCCGACGCTTCTGATATCCAACTGTTTAATGATTCAATAATGTTTGCAGTCAAATGGCCGAACCTCGTCCCCTCGAAATACGCCGTCGCCCATAGCCGAGGGGGAATTCGCCGAATCCAGTAACCAGCATCTTGTGATATCTCTTCTATTTCCAATACTTTTGCTTCAAATTCAATCACTGTCAGAGCATATGCAGCATCCCACAGAAGTTTGCCCAGCATTGGATTATTGAACTCTTTTCGAAAGCTTTCACTCAAATGCCGCATACAAAACCCATGGAAAGCTGTTGGAAAATTTGCTTCTACTCCGTCCACGATACATTTTAGCCTGTCCGATAAGATCGTAAGTCTCGGCATGTTTTCCGTATTTATCTCGAGCAGGTTATGAAGCTCAGACAGAAACCACATCCAATTTTCATCGTTCTCCTCATCGACAACCCCAAACGCCAGAGGGAATAAAGCACCATCACCATCAAAACCAGTGGCTAGAAGTAACGTTCCTAGATATTTGCTTTTCAAATATGTTCTATCAAGCCAAAGTAAAGGCCTACAAGCATTCAAAAACCCGTAAATCGATGCCTGGAAGGATATGAAGAGACGTTGGAAGCAGTTATCGGTTGAATTCCCATAAACCGATGCGATGCTTCCCGGGTTTGTTCTTTTAACCTGTTCACAATACTGTGGAAGCAAGCGATATCCTTCTTCGAATGAACCGCGCATGGCAGCCATGATACGCTCCTTACCCCTCCAAGCTTGCTTATATGATAAGGTAATGCCATGAACACGGTGAATCTCCTCCAGTATTTCCTTTGGTTTATAATTCGGATTCTCTAGCAGACGTTGCTCCATGGAGCTAGCAACCCACTGAACCGAGGCTTGCTGGTGGCCGAGATGATTAATCCCACCACATGTATGAGTGTCGTGAATTGTCCTGATTGTGAAGGTCGGAACGCCTGGGAGCTTTGCAGCATGAATTCGCCATGGGCATCCCTCAGCAGCACATTTGGCAGTAAAGCGAGTTTTATCAGATTTTATGGTTTGCACTTCAAAATGCAAGGCAATAGCA
The DNA here is from genome assembly GCF_057944985.1 of Cucurbita pepo subsp. pepo. NCBI lineage: Eukaryota > Viridiplantae > Streptophyta > Magnoliopsida > Cucurbitales > Cucurbitaceae > Cucurbita > Cucurbita pepo. The sequence goes on from NC_141801.1 coordinate 8,708,276, forward strand.
GTGTCCCTAAGTGCCCTCCTACAACTCTTAACATCAGGGAACTCTTGTCCAACCGACAATTCATAAGTAGGAGCGGGAACGATCATTCGAGCCTGAAGAACAGAAGGGGTCGAGACCATCATTTGAGACTGCTGGGCTGTCAAATCGTCAACGGCCTGAATAGCCATTTCATCATTATGAACCACAGCTAGTTCAAGATTCTCATCAAGTTCTTGGTTTTCCGAAACAACTAATTGGTTGTTATCAGACAACGCTAACTCGTGACCTTGTACAGGGAGAGACAACTGATGGCCAACTTGGTTAGGCTTCCTATCCATACCTAGTTCACTTTCATGCGCATAATTGTGATCGTCGTCTCCTCCTTGGTCATGACTTTGTCCTAAACCCAGTTCATGATCGTGGGCGTGTCCCAAACCCTCATGATCATGGGAATGTACCAATCCATCGGTATGATCATGAGCATGTCCCAAACCCAACTCGTGGTCATGGTTTGGCCCCAAACCTAGATGATGCTCATGTGATTGTCCTAGGTCCAAACTATGACCCTGGCCAAGACCCATATTATGATTGTGACCTAACATCAGCTGTTGGTTCTGCCCCAGAGCTAAACTATGGTTTTGTCCCAGTATCAGGTCATGATTTGCCATTGAAATAGAAAACGAAAATCACTTGAACAAACGAAACGGTCCACGGTCCACAAACGCAGCTACAAGTTTAATAACGAGAATACATCCGAACCGTATCATGCCCCACCTGCTAAGAGGAATAACATCTATTGCTCAGAATACTAAGTAATAAACTTGATACAGCACAACAACTATAAATTCTCCCATGAGATAACAGATCAAACTCAGACATCAGGTTCTTCAAAATTCGATAACCTGGGTGATTGATTCTTTATCATAAACAGATGGTGAACAAATTTGACACAAATAGGCATTTCAAGAACAAACGAGCTTCTAAAGAACGAATATCAAGAACTAAACATACGCAGATAAGGGCATAACAAATTCGTTAAGAAATCTCGACTCCACCTAATAGGTCATAGGTTCGAATCTTCAAAACCAATAGCAAGAACAAGGATCTGTAACCTTAAAGTATCAAAAACAAAACCAAGAAAATGGTCGAAGATCCATTGTTTTTTTCGATGTACATACTTACATATCCAACTCGAACACACAAACAGTTACTGTCAAAATGTCCCTCCAATAAAATCACTAAACCGGATGGCTACATTCAAGCATGATTACCAACAAATCAGTAGCTCAATATGAACACAAAGACTTCCATAGCTTTCTCTTCTATCTAATTAGACTCGAAACAAAAATCTACACCCAGTTACTCTTAGCTTAAAACAACCATCAAATTAGAGGGAATCACCAAAACAACCCAAGAGAAGACAACATATAATCATAAGTTTCTCCGCAATACTAACAAATTTCAACACTACCAGTTACACAACTAGCTGTAGAAATGTCCCGAAGAGCTCAAACAGCAGAGAAAGAGACTAACCTGAAACAAACCCAGAGCGCGGATTCGAAAACCCATGAATGGAAGAAGAAGAAAGAACCCAGAAAAGAACAGAGGAGGGGGAAAACAGGAAAACGAAGAAGTGGGTGTTGGTGTAAAGAGGAGAATGAAGAAACCCAAGAAGGGGGAAAGGGGGAAATCGCAGCCCCAGAAGGGGGGACTGGATTAGGGTTCTTCGGGAATCGGAGAAGAAGAGAGGGATTTGAAAAGGGATTGAAAGGGGGGAAGGGGAAGGTTTTTGGCGGGTAATTCGGTTGAAGAAAATCGGAAAAAAGAGAGAGGAGAAGGGCAAAGAAGGGATGAGAAGAGGAAGGCGGCTGAGGGAGATTGGGAATTACGAATGGGCAGATGAGGGAGAGAGAGATTGAGGGATGAGAAGGGAAATACAGACTCTGCGGCTTCAACACAGAAGAGGGTATTTACGTCAAACACATTAGGGTTCTTCCCTTTCCCTTTGTGCAAATTACTGTTATGACCTTCTCTTCCTCAATACTTTGCTTTACCCCACTTTTTTCTTTTCTTTTTTATTTATTTTATTTTAAATGTTTTGACTTTTTTTTTTTTTCAATTTTTTTGGATTTTGATATTTAAAACATTTTTTATTTTATCACTTAATTTTAATTATATTATTTGTTTAAATTTAATAAAAACAATTTCCATTAGATATAACAATTGAAATTAATGAAGAAAAATTAAATCTTTAATCACTACTATCATTTTTTTTTTCTACAATGTCATATTTATAAAACAAAAAAAAAATATGAGGATGAAATTAGAAACTCGTGTAACGACTAGGGGTGTATATGGTCCGGGTTGGGTTGAGTTGGGTTGAGGCCAAAAGTTCGGGTTGGTTGGATTGGTAACCCAACCCAACTCGAAAATTTTCACAACCCAATCTGATCCTGGGTTGGGTCGTCGAGTTGTCAAACAAAAATTAAGTTTTATTTATCCACAATTTATAATTATTCGTACTTAGATAAAATATATTAAAAGTTCACAAACAAACACAAAAATATTAATTTAATGAATATATTAGGAACATTATTGCGTTTACAAAATATTTTCAAGACTTTTCTGCATCATCACGTATGAGAGAAATTTTCAAGAATTGCTAGCCCATTTAACCTTTTTATGATCGAGCCATTAAAAATGAATGTGCACTTTGTTGGTATATGTAGTGATTTTTTATTTCTCTTATTCGAATGTAGTTTCGGTTCATTCATGTATCCCTCATTTACACCAATGTCACATCAGATTGTAAACGAGTCGAATACATTCTCCTTCAACAACGAACGACGTATTTAACCAATTAAATAAAATAAAACTTTTTAAATTTGATGCAAATAATTTCACTTGAAAAGAAATCAACCAAAATTATTTCAAAATAAATTATTGATAATAAATATAAACAATGGAAGAACAATTATTGCAACTAATTTCCTCCTATAAAATAATAATAATTATTATTATTAATTTCAAAAGAAAAAAAAAAACACATGAAAAGTAGTTCAACCAAACTTAGGTTATTCAGCTCGGAGTTTAACCGTTACAACGCTTTTTCTAAGTAAAACAAACTCAATACCTTCATAAACAAAACTATAGCATAATTTTAACGTAATTTTTAAAAACTCAAATTTCAATATTACAATACTGTTTTTAACTCTTATATATAAAAAAGAAAGTGAGTAGGACAGGGCGGGGTCGGGATGAGGAATATAATTTCCGTTCATAGTCCCGTTTAGTTAACGAGGAGAAATCTCCTCCTACTTCCTCTCTCATTCTTTGTTTAAATAAAGATTCTTCGCTCGGGACCCGGGACACGTTAAATGGACATCTATATCCATCCCAAACTCAAGATTTGATTGGAAGGCCCAACAAAACCCATCATGCATTAGAATCAAGAAGCCCAACACACCATCCTAGACCCATTGAACTTGAAGCTACCATGGCCCAAGCTCACATTCCAAGGCTCACCTCTTACAGCCCTCCAAAAGTCGATCAACTTAAACGCTCTCACATCGTCACATTATATACTTCTTGCTTTTAAAAGTGAAAACTATTCTCACAAATCAATACACGTTCTTTCAACATATTTTGTTTTTACTCACATATATCCTAAGAGATCATCTAACGTTGAATTTTTCTAAGCAAAACATGTTTAACCATGAAATTCCTATGATTAAACCACCGAAAATAAAGGTGTACCCTATTAGTATAAATAGTAACTTTCAATTTTTTTTTAAGTTTCTCGAAATAATTTTATATTGGGTGACCTGAATTTTTTTTAGGATACATGTAAGTGACAAATCATACTGAAAGAACGACTCGTGTTGATTTGTGAGGATAGTCTTCACTCTTAGAAGCACGGAGTAAATAGACTCATGTTGGTTTGTAGAGACAGTTTTCACTCTTATAAACGAGAAGTAAGTAACGTGATCATGTTGTAGGTGAATATCAAATCATCTAATACCCAAAACATGGACATGTGACAACCTCAAAAGTAACAAGTCATCCAAACCCAACAAAAACCTTTGACTTACAAGGTCTCACCTACCCCAAACCACATGGAACTGTCAGTCCATTAACTGACACAACAAAATTGACCCTCAAAACCTTAGGGGTGGGCCCCACATCCCCCATGTGATAAGCAAACAAAGAGGGCTTATCAAAAGTAAATAACCCAAAACGACGAGTCCCGAGTCAAATAATTAGAACGTTTTGGAAGTATCGAGATAAAAAAGATCGAACCAAGAGAGCATGAAATCCAAACTAAAGAACTCGAGAGATAGACGCCTTTAGAGTGTCTCAATGCCCCTGTTGCAAGCCTCAAAGTCGAGAAATCTATGCAGACAGTGTCTCGATGCCATGAAACGAAATAACTTCTGCAAATGAGTATACCAACTGTTTCGATTAACGTTAATTGAATTATTTTCTAATCCCGAGATCAGAATTACAATGGAGCGAGAACTATTGAATAAAAGTGGGTATAATAGATTATGGTTTAAGTTAAATTAAAGCACTTAACCTAATCACATGGGTTGGATGATGATGGCCATATGAAAAAAAATATTCTATATAAAAGATTATAATTAAACCATAACCTAAAGAAAAGTATTTATTTTTTTATTTATTTATGGGCTTTAAAATAAAGTCGACATAACCATATATTAAAAAAAGCGTAATGTTTTAATTGATATATAAATTATTCTAAGTTGAATTATTGTACCAAACCTATGCATTCATCAACCACACAACCGTGCCTAATGCTCTTAACCAAATGGATTATAGTGCCCGTAATTTTAGTTTGGATTCATTTGGGTCTCTATATTTTCAAAAGATCATCAATTTAGTCATACAAATTTAGTAAATGAGGTGAGATTCCACATTAGTTGGAGAGGGAAAAATCTCTCCCGATGCGTCTTAAAATTAACGAGTCAAAATGGGATGTGTTTTAAAATCGTGAGGTACGTAACGGGTCAAAACGAACAATATCTACTTGTGGTAGACTTGGGTAATTACAAATGGTAGTCAAAACGAACAATATCTGCTCGTGGTAGACTTGGGTCATTACAAATGGTATCAAAACTAGTTACGAACAATATCTGCTCGTGGTAGACTTGGGTCATTACAAATGGTATCAAAACTAGTTACGGACATTACACTTATAAATCCCAGCATTTGCATTTCACTTATCACAAACTTGAATTTTTTTTTTTTTGGGTGACTTTCTCACCTCCCAAACACTTTGTACAACAGAGGATTTCCAAATTCCTCTGAAACATTCAGGAAGAAATCCAAAAACAAAAGAGATATGATATGGACAGCACAGTATCAACAACTGTGGAGCAGCCATTAATGGAGTTTGAACTCAAGGTGGGGGGAGCAGAGTAAGCAGCAGAGGATTGGGGAGAGGATTATGTACTGGAATGCAAAACTGATCATATATAAAAACTCATCATACTGTAGCTGTTCCTCCTCCGCCACTCGAAATCCATGGGTGTCCTGTCAAAACACAACGATTTCCAATTCTCATGAGATTGATTTTCTATGCTCATACACAAATTTTCTCAGCAACCAAACAAACAAACAAATGCCTACATCTTCTACCGGTTCTAGATTTGCAAACACAACTATGGATTCAGAATGGGAAATCAAACAGTTCAGATCTCATTGTTTAATGAGAACAAGAAATTATACTTACGGAGAGCTTGTTCAGCAGAGAATCTTTTAGATACATCTCGACAGATCATCTTCTTTATCAAATCCTTAGCTGCAGAAGAAACCGACCTGAAAACCCTAGTCGGAAATCTTAGATTTCCTCTAAGAACCGCCTCAAACACATCCGTCGCGGACTCGCCGTAAAACGGCCGAAATCCAGCCAACATCATGTACAGAATCACACCGGCACTCCACACATCGACCTTCCGACCATACTCCGATCCTCTCAAAACTTCTGGCGCTACGTAGAAAGGCGTTCCGACGACACCGTACATAAATCCGTCTTTCTCACACCACTCAGCCGATCCGAAATCGATGAGTTTCAAATTGTTCCTGGAATCGAACAGCACGTTGTCAGGCTTCACATCGCGATGAACCACGCCATGGAAATGACAGTGGTAAAGCGCTTCAAGAAGCTGCTTCATAACGACGGCGGCTTCCGGTTCCGAAAACGGACGACGGACGATCCGATCGTAGAGAGAAATGGAATCGCAGAGCTCGGAGATCAAACAGAGATAATCATCGTTCTCGAGTACGTCGACTAATCGAAGAATGTTGGGATGGGAAGGGAGAATGGCCATGATTTTGGGCTCTTTCTCGAGGCATTCTTTGTCAGTTTCATCGACGAGATCGCTTTTCGCGATGGTTTTGCAGGCGAAGAACTTGCTGGAAATGGGGCAAAAACAACGAGTGATGATTCCAAATCTTCCTCTTCCGATCTCCTCCAAGATTTCGTACTGGCTGTTCACAATCATCTCGCCCATTGTTGATGATTCTTCTTCTTCTTCTTCGGAAGGTCTCACTGAGATTTGGGGATTTTTGTTTCCTCGATCTCTCTGCAAATTCTTGTTGAAGTTTTCTCTCCAGTGGGAGTGGATTTTGGAGGAATCCGTTGTGTATAACGGGAGATTTATAGACATCTAATGGTATTGTTTGTTAGAATATTCCTGGTGGGCGGATCCTGACCACATCGAAATGAAAGCAATCATAAAGATATGATAATCAAAGAAGGTCGAAAACAAATGAGTTACTATCTATATCAAATAAGGTGCATCTTCCTTTCCGGTGGCTCTGGACTCTATGATTATGTGTTCCTGCCCGGGAGTCATTTTATGTTGGGTGACCTCCTGACAATTTTCCTAGGATGCATGTGAGTGTAAAAATAGGTAACATGATCTTGTCATACAGGATGTATGGGAATGTCGTGGGTCGTTAAGAAATGTATTTTTTAAACTTTTAAAAGTTTATGAGTATTAAAAATACTCGAGTTTCACTGCTAACGAGAATAGTATCCATATTAATTTCAACCGACAATGACATGACAACTAACGAGAATAGTATCCATATTACTTAAAATTTTGAAATCATGCTTCACTGCTAAAAGATTGAAATTAGTCGAGATCATAAAACTATTTATATTAAAAAAAAACACGTGGAGACTGTTCTAGAAGGTCCATGTGAGCGCTAATTAATTCCGCTTTATAGTGTAAATAATTATATTTTCTATTTAATAATTGCATTTTGCTATTTTCTTCTTTTTTCTTCAACCAATTAAGGCATTGATTTAATTGCAATCTATTGACTTTCCCATTTTTTGGTATTTTATTTCCTTATATTTATTTACTTTTTTTAGTCTAACAAGTATTTGGCATATTCGATAATTTTTAACGGTCGCCAATTTATCGGATACAAAATTGACGGATAACATCTCGGTATTCTCTTGCATCCCTTACGACATCATCGATATACCTATTTCTTACTTCTAAGAGTGAAAACTATCCTCACAAACCAACACGGTCACAATACCTACTTCTCGTTTCTAAGAGTGAAGACTATCCCAACAGACCAACATGGTCCATGCTATGTTTTCATTCATATACTTCGTAGAAAAATTTTCGGGAGGTTACCTAACATAAAATTGTTCGAAGTAAAACACACTTAGTTTTGAAGTTCATATGATTGAGCCATTGAAAAAGAAGGTGCGACAACTCTCTTCCATTTCTTTCTTTTCTATCAACTCCCTCAGTGGCTACAATGGTCATGGTTCGCCAGTATCTTTCCTCGTTCAATGGCGGCTTGGTGTGATTCAGGTCAATAATGACTCTCCTCTCATTTAACGACGATAAGAAGTGAATTTTGGTAAGTTTATGAGATTTCATATGCCCGTTTAGTACGACTTTTAAGGGTCAGTATGATAAGTAGTTTAAGCCATTAAGATTGTGATATTTGGAGTATGTTTTGGTATGTTTATGAGATGTGGAGTGAATTCAACGGAGTTAGGTTTGTTTGTTTTTATCTTTAAATAGTTGGTTGGATAAGTTTATAACATGTGGTTAAGGTTGTCTGTTTTGTCTTTAAATGATTAGGTTGATACGTTCATGGCGTGTGGAGTGCGTTATGCCCTTCGTATGGATTTCTAAGTAGTTTCGGAGTGTATTTTGGTGAGTTTATACAATTTACACATTTTTCAATGGCTAGAGTTAATTCGTTTAGGTGAGTTGGTGGGATTTGAAGTATGTGTATCATTTGGTGAAGTCGTTTGTTTTGGCTTCAAATGATTAGTTTGGTGAGTTTACTGACATCGACATTTTATTTTGACTTTGGAGCTGTTTTACTTAATTTAATACTCTCGGAGTTTATGTGGTTGGAGTTAACCCATATTGTTTGACTTTTAAGTAAAGTTCAGTTTGAGAAATTTTTAAGACCAACTTGAAATTTCGAGTAGGTTGAATCGGTGACCCAAAGAATCCAAATAGAGTTAGGTTAGATTAAGCTGAAGTAGTTCTTTTAAATGGGGCGAAGACGGGGAATTGGGGCAGGGACAGTGACGAAAAATATAATCTAGTCTCCGACCCCATTTCTCTAACGGAGAAAAAAATCTCCTTCTTTGTCTAAACGGGCTTTGAAAAAGCCCTTAAGCAAGCCAAGTCAAGGCCCATAATTATTAATTCATTTTAGTATTTAGGGGGCAACGGGTTGGCTCTAACGATTCATGCCCAAGATTCAGATTCTGGATTAGCATTTTCCTGCATCTACTGCGACGTGATCACATCACTTTTCAGTTTTAAGAGTGAAGATTATCCCCACATACCAACACGAGTCATCTTATATGCATCATAGGAAAATTTTCTAGAGGTCACTCAACATAGAATAAGCATGCTTAACTATAGAGTTCTTACGATTAAGTCACCAAAATCTATCTTATTGGTATAGATATTGACTTTCAATTCTTCCTATTTTTAGAATGATTTTCATTTGAATGTGATCTCCGTTCATTCATGTATCCATTCTTTACTCGGGTGTCACATACCCACCAACTTCATAAATATTTAAAAATAAATAAATAAATATTTTACAAACTAACATTTTACTTTTATTAAAAACAAAAAAATTTGAATAAATGACTGGAACATCTAAACCCAAAAAAAAATTAGGATCAAGTCAAGTCAAAGGTATAATTTGATACATTTTTTGAATTTAATTTGAAATATTATGTATGAGAAATAAAATAATAAGAAAAAATGTGAGGAAAAATAAACGTTCGCGATGGGACTCGAACCCACAATCTCCCGCTCCGGAGGCGAGCGCCTTATCCATTAGGCCACGCGAACTGTTTGTTCAAGGAAGGCAAATTAAATAATAAAGTTAAATATTATAATGACTTTGCCATTATTTTTCAATAGCACAACTAATTTGTTCATGTCCAATAAGAATATTAATGTTTAATTTCAATCATAGATTCAGCTTTTTAATTATGTTCTATTGTTTTAACTTTTGGGCTCATATTGTAAATATTAAAAAAAAAAAAATCTAAACGTACGTTTTTTTATCGAAGCCCCTCAATATTAATTTATAATAATTTAGCTTTAAAATGAATTTTTCGGGTCTTAAATGAAATCTAAGTTCTGTAACAATCTAACAAATTTAGGGTCTTAAATGAAACTCGAGTATAACCACCAAAATAACACCTTATTGTATCGAAAGTGCGCATATTTGAACAGAGTTTTTTTTCCAACTCAATGAATGAAGGGAGGAGTACGAGTAAAAGACTGTCTTTCTATATGACTCGCTGAAGGAGGGAGAGCTCTTTATGCTTGGTCTATGAAGATTCTTCCTTTTCTGACATGCAATTACCCTCATCACACTTAGGTCTATTGTACTTGAGATATCGTGCGCGCGTCTAGTCTATTGCACTTGTGATATTGCTTGCATTTAGTTTATCATACTTGTGCTATTATAGTTGTTGCTCGGATTCTCACTTGTCCTTCCTACTCTTGTCCTAGACTTATAACCTACTATCTTTAATCTTTAGTAAGCTCAATTCAATCGTCTGACTCAATCACCCCATTATGTTATGTTTTAAGTTCGCGTACAATTTACACCAAAATCCCGAACCTTAAACTCGAAAAATTCAAATATTTCACTTGAAACCTTAATGCAAACAAAATGTTATAGATCTTTATTTTGAAAGCGTGAGTTATGGGTACTTGTGATGTGTCGAAGCATTTGTTTAGACTCAATCCAATTGTTCGAATTGTAAAATTTTGAACCCAAAAAACCCGTTACAAAATAATGAAACCAACCCAATTCAACTATAAGTTTTTTAGTTGGATTGATTTGGATGGTTCGAGTTATTTATTTAATTTATTTTTAATAAAAATAAAAGGTAAGTTCGTAAAATATTTATTTATTTATTTTAAAATATTTAATTAAGATTTATAACTTGAATGAATGGCATTTTTGAAAATAATTTGACAAATCCCTCTTTACCTTTTTCTTCTCAAAATCCTACGACGAGCCTTTTCTTTTTCATCTTCACTCTGCGCCATTTCCAGACCCTCTCCACCTCTCGCCGCCTCTTTCCGTTCATCTTTGCCTGTATCTCCCCCTCTCCGCCGATCTCTCGTCCGCCGCCGTTCGTCTTTGCCGTTTTGGCTTCTTCTTCGTCTTCCTTTCTCCTGCAAAACCCTAATATCTCCAGACCCTAGATTGAAGGGGGTAAATCTTAAGGTAGGACAAGATGAGGATTATGATAAAAGGTGGTGTTTGGAAGAACACCGAAGATGAGATCCTTAAAGCTGCGGTTATGAAATATGGAAAAAACCAGTGGGCTCGAATCTCGTCGCTTCTTGTTCGGAAATCTGCTAAGCAGTGTAAGGCTCGATGGTATGAGTGGCTTGATCCTTCCATTAAAAAGGTGCCTTTCTTTCTCCCTTTCACTTGTCTTGAATTTTTCTTTTTTTCTTTTGCTGTTTTTGTAACTGGGCACTGGAAAGTGGAGTGAGCTGCGGGTGGAAGGAGTTTCTGTCCCTGTTTGGTTTAGGCTTAATAGTTTATATTTGGAAAATATATGTTAGCTGTGATTTGATTTACGTTTAAAAGTAAAGGAGACATATAAGATGAGAATTGAGAGGAAATGAGGGACGTAGGCCTTCCCGATGTTCTTTCAGGAAGTATGGTGGTAGTTGGTGATACCATCTAGTGCTATGCATTTAGGATGTTTGAGAATGGAACTGTCATGCTAAAAGAGGCTAAAAAAAAGTTAATGTGGGAGAAAATTCCCAAGGAAAGTCAGTGTCTTGGCATGGATTGTGCTTAATGGTCAACTTAATACAGTTGAAATTCTTCAGAAAAGTTACTGTGGGAGAAAGAATTTTGAAAGAAGAGAAAAATGTATCCGGGGGGAGTGCGTTTTCTCATGGGAATGATAATGATAATGATAATTAATGTTGATACTTGATGACCGGATTTCTGTTGGATGATGTCCTATGAAGCTCAGTATGGTTTGATTCTCAAATCGGCCAGGTTTCCTGTTTTTGTGCTTTCATTTCCCTAGTTTTGCAATCTGGAAAGTCACCTCAGTTTCTTTGTTGTGGTAGGTTCTTTGGACTGACCATTTGATTTCCATGATTACTTTAGACTGAGTGGACAAGAGAGGAGGATGAGAAACTACTCCATCTTGCTAAGCTCATGCCAACCCAGTGGAGAACTATTGCACCAATTGTCGGGCGTACTCCATCCCAGTGCCTCGAGCGGTACGAGAAGCTTCTTGATGCTGCTTGTGTTAAGGATGAGAATTACGAACCAGGAGATGACCCAAGAAAATTGCGCCCGGGAGAAATTGACCCAAACCCAGAATCAAAGCCTGCACGTCCTGATCCTGTTGACATGGATGAAGATGAAAAGGAAATGCTTTCTGAAGCACGAGCCAGGTTAGCAAATACTAGGGGAAAGAAGGCAAAAAGGAAAGCCAGAGAGAAACAACTTGAAGAGGCCAGGAGGCTTGCTTCGCTACAAAAAAGAAGAGAGCTGAAAGCTGCAGGGATTGATACTCGACACCGGAAGAGAAAGAGAAAAGGAATAGATTACAATGCTGAAATTCCTTTTGAGAAGAGGCCTCCTCCAGGGTTTTTTGATGTTGGTGAGGAAGATAGACCAGTGGAACAACCCAAGTTTCCAACAACAATTGAAGAACTTGAAGGCAAAAGAAGGATTGACGTAGAATCTCAATTAAGAAAGCAAGATATTGCAAAGAATAAAATTGCGCAGAGGCAAGATGCTCCATCAGCTGTACTGCAAGCAAATAAGCTGAATGATCCAGAGATGGTGAGGAAAAGATCTAAACTTATGCTTCCTGCACCTCAAATTGCAGACCATGAATTAGAGGAAATTGCAAAGATGGGATATGCCAGTGATCTTCTTGCTGGTAATGAAGTGCTTGCAGAAGGAAGTGGTGCTACACGAGCTCTGCTTGCAAATTATGCACAGACACCACGACAAGGAATGACACCTTTTCGAACTCCCCAAAGGACACCGGCTGGGAAGGGTGATGCTATAATGATGGAGGCTGAAAACCTTGCTAGGCTGAGAGAATCTCAGACTCCATTATTGGGAGGAGAGAACCCAGAGCTGCATCCTTCAGATTTTTCAGGGGTCACCCCAAGGAAAAAAGAGATTCAAACACCGAATCCCATGCTAACACCCTCAGCAACTCCTGGTGGTGCTGGTCTCACACCTCGTAGTGGCATGACACCAGCTAGGGATGCTTACTCCTTTGGTGTGACTCCCAAAGGAACGCCTATTAGAGATGAGTTACATATCAATGAAGACATGGACACACATGATAGTGCAAAACTAGAGTCTCAAAGACAAGCTGATTTGAGGAGGAATCTTAGCCTAGGATTAGGCAATCTTCCACAGCCTAAGAATGAGTACCAGGTAGTTATGCAACCAATTCCAGAAGATAAAGAAGAACCAGAGGAGATGATTGAAGAGGACATGTCTGACAGGATTGCTAGAGAACGAGCAGAGGAAGAGGCAAGGCAGCAGGCTTTGCTTAGGAAAAGATCAAAAGTGCTACAGAGGGAGCTTCCTCGACCTCCTACTGCTTCTTTGGAACTTATTAGAAATTCTTTGATGAGAGCTGATGGAGACAAGAGCTCATTTGTTCCACCTACCCCTATTGAGCAGGCTGATGAAATGATAAGAAAGGAGCTTCTTGCTTTACTAGAGCATGATAATGTGAAGTACCCAATCGATGAAAAGGTCAACAAGGAGAAAAAGAAAGGTTCCAAACGCACAGGAAATAGACCTGCTGCGGCCATCCCTACCATAGACGATTTTGAAGAAACTGAGATGCAAGAGGTAAACTTTTCCCAACCATTGTTTTTTAACGTTCAATTTGGAATTTTCTTGCTGTTATATCTTGTTTAGAAAAACCAATTTTGTTTCATCTTTTTATTTTTTAAGGAGCCTGCTTGATTGGAGGTATTTTTCTATTAGATTGTAAAATTTAATCTGTTATAGATAAGATTGAATTTCTGTTTTTCTTTTCTTTGTAAAAATCCTGTGGAAGGGCAAATAAAATATATTACCATTGAACCTAGTGCCCATTGGATTAGCTACTTTACTTGAACTATTGGGTTCTGGTTATTGGACGTTGCCACTTATGGAAGCTGATAGTTTTAGCTCTTCTTTTATTATTCTTGCTGAAGTAGATCCAATAGTGGTATGAAAAGCAATAGTTTCTATTAGAACTGTTGAGGCTGGTTTAGATGGTAGGGTGGCATTGATAGCAATTCCTGGAGGAAGGTTTGGAATGTGAGTACTCGCTTGTTGTGCTAGTGTTGGTTCTAGTGATAGTGGTTCTGTGGTAGTTGCCAGTTGCAGCTTTTGGGTGTTCAAACTGTTGGCTTTGGTGTTTAAAAGTACGATGATTGGCAGTATAATCCGTTTCATAGTTTGTTTGTATCATGCACTCTGTTTTATAGATTTTAAACATTTATGTTCAAATGTGCTGGAGAATTACTATTTTGGAGTTAAAATGATTTTTGTTTTGCTGCACATGGAAGTGAAGTTTATATAATTAAAGAAAGCTATCAAACAGTTAGTGTTTTAATACTACTACGACTGCTAATAATTAATCCAAACTGATATGAATAATATAATAATATATATTTTATTCGATGAATTTATTTATTTTTTTGAGTAAAACAACGCATGAGTTAGTGGATAAAACCTCTGTCCGCTTGCGGAAGGCCAATGTCTTGATCAATTGTTTTGTTTTCTTACCTTAACCAGTCAAACCAAGTTCAAATTGGTTTATTTAATCAATTATTGAAGTTAATTTAAATTTAACTTGCATGAATTTATTTCAAATTAATTAAAATATTAATGCTGACCAATATGATATGGAGTAATGAATATTAATATGAAGTATTAATTAGAGGTTGTATAAAAATTAGTTAGTATTGGCAAATTATCTTGATTATTTTGTAGTTAAATAAAACTAATTACTAAGTAATAGATTTTCTCATTCTCTATTATTCATCCCCTAGGAACAAAAATCCTATCTATTGGTAGGGTAGTATAAATCTTTATTGTATTTTTTTAAAAAATATAACTTGAATGATCATATCCTAGGTTTTAAAAGCAAAAGTTGAGCTAATTTTTGGAAGCTAACTTAGTATCTTTCTAAATTGATTGAAACATCTTACAGATCTTTTTCTGTAATCAATAATTATGCATTTAAAATTTTAAAATTAAGTTTGATGTTTTACCCGAATTTATTATTCTACCCTAATATTTATTTCTGTTTCCATCAATGTTTTCAAAATAAATGATTAATGTGTGTTTACTATGATTTGCCAGTGTTTTACATGTATTTAAAAAGTGTTTAATTTGTATCCAATTTATTCACCAAGTGTGCAATATTTGTTTACTTTTTAAAATAGTACTTGATGACTTACGTCGACTTATTAGAGTGTTTTTCTATATGTGTCAAAGACAGGCACATTGCTCTAGCAGGGTTTGCGCTTTATAGTTCAACATGTTGCTTAGGGTTATTATAATATGCATGGGGCTATAGTATAAAACTATATGACGTAGATAGGTCCTCCCTGTTAGTCATCTTGTCTCATCCTTCGATTATTGACCATGTTGGACATCAATTAAGACATTGTCTGTAGGTCGTGAATCTCTTTTTATATAAAAAATCCTGAAGCTGAAGGTGGATTTTACATTTTTACTCTAGTCTGCACTGCTGGTTGAAGGTCTGCAATGCCAATCCGGGCTCTTAATTAACTTCCGTTGTTTTGTTGGGTCATTGCTTTCATTATTTCAGTGACATCTCTCATGTGTTGTTTTTTTTTCTATAATATGCAATTTTGTGCTAGCAGATTAAAAGATTTTCAGGTTTCTAAATGTCCTCTCGAAGTTATGACTTGAGGTAGCCAACTGTTTGATCCTATCCTTGTCATGTACAGAGGTCTATGGTTACGGAAAGAGTTGGTTTTATTTATGTGTGTCTTTCTTTTCTTTGGTTCCATGGAGGAATTACGAGTTGTAATTGCCATTTCCTATGAAAACCTTGTGATTACATTCCATTGATTCTTAGTTTACTAATGTAGTGAAGTAATTTCATTCTATCTACTTGATGTTTGTTTTTCTGTATATTTAGTAAGTTGGTTGTTTGAAACAGGCTGATTATTTGATAAATGAAGAGGCTCGGTATCTCTGTGTTGCAATGGGGCATGAAAATGAACCCTTAGAGGAATTTGTGGAAGCTCACAAAACGTGCTTGAACGATCTTATGTATTTCCCCACTAGGAGTGCATATGGACTTTCCAGCGTGGCTGGAAACCATGAGAAACTAGCCGCCCTGCAGGATGAATTTGAGTATGTGAAAAAGAAAATGGATGATGATACTGAGAAGGCTGTCCGGCTGGAGAAGAAGGTTAAGGTTCTCACACATGGCTATGAGGTATATATATTATTGTTGGAATGATCACATTTATGGCATCAAACTTCATCTCTTTTTTTTTGTTTTGTTTCATTTAATTCTCTATTTAATATTCATTTTTTTCCTTGCTGGTAAATATTTTCTGTTCCGCAACTGGTTGATATGTTCCACTAATATTTCTTGGCCATTTGTTTCATTTCACAAGCGAAAGAGTCTCAACTGTGTAGCTGGAGACCAAATATGTATTCCTCTTTAAGCGAATGCAATGTTTTGAATATTTTTGGAATTCCTCTTTCTTTTGTAAATTTTCAATGTCACACCTCAATTGATTCTAAATACAATGTTTTTTCTTTGAACAAGAAACAAACTTTTATTTCAAAGGATCCCACAGTTTCTCCTTCTCTCACACATTATGTTGGTGATTGTGATGCTGCTTCTAAAGTTAGTTTGAGTGGTGTGGAATCTACTTTTTAGCTTACGGAAACTATTATGGATGATAATGGTGTAGAAGATGCTTTTGGTGATGATTTAGTATCATTTTTTCAAGAAAGTGACAAAGATTCCTCATTCTCTTCTTTCATAATGCCCAAGAGTTTTCTTCTCTTACTGAAACTTGTGGTGAAATTCTTTGTTTCATTCCCAAGATATTCATTGTTGAATTTTGATTGTTATTGCGTTTGAGGTTTGAGTTGAGTGGTTCTTGCTTGATGTTTTGGGACTGAGTTTTGCATTTCTCCTTTGTGGTTGTTCTTTTTGGTTGTGGCTATGATGTTTGGGTCTTTTTTTTCTTTGTTTGTTCAAGGCTTTTGGTTCTCAATCGTCGCCTTTTGTTTTGTTTTCAGAGGGCGATCTTTTGTGTTGAGTTTGGTCCTTCAGCTACCTCTTTGCTAGTTCCTTTTGTTCAGGTTGCTTGATGTTTCTCGTTGCGGAAGTTATTTTCTATATCTTGTTCTTTTTTGGTTCTCTGAAGTGGTTTTTTTGTTTCCCATTGAGTTCATATTTTCACTTCCCTATGGAGTTCGTATTTTCACTTCCTTGTGGAGTTCGTATTTTTGAGCACGAGTCTCTTTTCATTTTTTCAATGAAAAGTTTTGTCTCTTGTTGGGGAAAAAAATGGAATCATTGAACAAGAAACCATACTTTCGTTTCCAATTGAACTAGCTTTTCTATGAAATATTCAGAGACAGGGCAATAGGCTATAAATAGCCAAAAAAAGAATGGGTTTTGAATGCATAATTGGGAAACCATTGGGGAGTAAAGAAAATCTCTACTTTGTAAAAACAAATAATGGCAAGATAATATGGAATCCGTTTTGAATGAGACCAAATGGAGGCAAAAGAATGAATTTAATTCCAAATGTGTTGATATTTCTATTTTTTCCTTAATACTTCCTTCTTTCACACTGCTTCCAAATCTCCCATAAGTTGGTCCAAGTATATATACACTGCTTCCAAGCCCAAAGTAATCATGTTTAGAAGTAGTGAAATATGAGAAGCCTCTCAATGGAAAGTCAATACTTGGTAGGATTTGAATTTTTGTACTTATTTTAGCTTTTCAATTGTCAATGAAAAGTTTTGTTTCTTGTTTTAAAAGAATATGTTTGGTGTGAGACTATATGTAATTTGGGGTTGGAAGGTTTTGGTGGGAAAGACGGTCGGTCCTTCGGGAGTTTTCAATTTCGTAATGAGAAGTTTTTTTCTTTCCAACAAAAAAAAAAAAAAAAAAAAAAAAAGAGATAGGATTTGGTATGCGCCTCACTCTAACTGCTCTCATTTGGAGTTTTGGTTCCAAGTGTATGACCTTTTGTCAATTTCATTTTTCTTAATGGAAGTGATTTCTTGAAGAAAAGTAATTTTTACTCATTATTCCATTTTTCTATGCCACCTTTCGTTGGCTATTGCTTTGGATTTCTTATGAAATCCTTTGTTTGGTAGGGTTCTCAAACCTATTTCTGGAATATTTTGGGCGGGTGGTAAACCTCTTACTCTCTACTTCTTTGCTTATATCAACTATCTCATAGGATTGAATTCAATACTTGGCAGGCTTTGAATTTTTGTACTCATTTTAGCCTTTTAGTCGTCATTGAAAAGCTTTGTTTCTTGTTTTAAAGGAATAGGTTTGGAGTGAGACTATGTAATTTTGGGTTGGAAAGGTTTTGGTGGAAAGTTGTCCTTCGGAAGTTTTCAATTTCTTAATGTAAAGTTTGTTTCCCTCTCCAAAAAAAAAAAAAAAAAAAAAAAAAAAAAGAAAAAAAAAAAAAAAAGAAGAAGAGAAGAAATAGGATTTGGAGTGCGCCTCAAGAACAGAAACAGGACTTGCTGTGCGCCCCACTCTAAAATACTCTCCTTTGAAGTTTTGGTTCCAAGTGTATGACCTATGGTTATTCCATTTTCTCTCTGCAACTTTTCGTTGGCTTTTGCTTTGGGTTTCCACATGTTCTTTCAGTTTGTCAAATCCTTTGCTGGGGAGGGTTCTCAAACCTTTTTTTTTGGAAAATTTTTAGGTGCGTGGTAAACCTCTTAACTCTCTATTTCTTTGCTTATATCAACTATCTGATAAGAGGTCACATTTGGTGACCTCTATCTTGACGAAAGCGGATCACTCCCCTCCCATCTCTTTAGGCTTTTGTTGAAAAAGAGCTCTGTCGGGGGTATCGTATCTTGAGGCGGTATAGTGAAGCCTTGTTGGCCAAATGACTTCGGCACTTCTTCAAGGAGATGGATACCCTGTGGCATCGTGTTATTGTGTGCAAATACAATCCAAACCCTATTGAGTGAACTTCGGGTAGAGGTACTAAAGGCACTTTTAGAAAACCTGGAAAGTGATTTCTTTTGGTCTCCCCTCAGTTTGTGAGATGCTTAGTAGGGAATGGGACAAATATCTATGTTTGGGAGGGGGATAGGTCTCTTTGCTTCGATTTCTTGTTCTTTATAATTTATATGCTTCGAAACTTCACCATAGGTATGACCCCATTTTCATTTTTTCCTTCGATCTCCGTCGTGTTTTATTTGATAGGGAAATGAATGAAGGTTGACCCTTCTTTCTTTGCTTTGGGATGCCTCGGTTGAACTTTGTTTCTTGGGCAGGGTGAACACCTACGGGGAGTTCTCTTTAGGAGTGATGTGGAGGACCTAGACCATATTCTTAGGAGATAGTTCACTCGATTGTTTCTCAGTTTGAGGTGCGCTTGGCGAGGAACAATTCTTGCTCTCTTATGGTTTGAGGTTATTCATCTTCCTTAGTCTTACAGGGGTGTTTTTTTATGGTAGGTTGGGCTTTTTTCACTGTTCTTTAGGGTGTTTGGTGGGTAAGGAATAATAGATATTTTAGGGATTTTTAGGTTGATTTTCTCTCTTCCTTTCTTTATTTGTCGTGTTTCTGTCTTTGTGCTAATCTGTACTGAATATTTGTGGTCATTTATTCATGGAAAAGGCCAAGATTAATTAGTTGAATATGGTGAAGACAGTCCATTGGGCTGATGGAAAAAAAGAAAAGTCCTTAATAATTACATAGGTAGAAATTGGGAGGAAACAATACAAACATCTGAGATTCCACTGTTCACTTTTACCTTATCTCCTTGGAATTATTTCTCATATGGTGAAGGCAGTCCATTGGGGTGATTGGGGGGCTTTTTATAGAGCATAGTAGGTCGCCTCGTAGCGTTACAGTTGTGCTTTCGTTTGGCTTCATGCTAACTTTTCTTTGGGTCCTTTCTGTAGTTCTCTCCATCAAACGAGTGAAAATTGTTGTGTTTCTCATACACCTTGTGTATACTTCCACGTTGTCTTGAAAGATATGGAAACACAATTGATCTCTACAAAGCTGTTTACTTCCTTTTCTCAAAAGTTCTATATTCCAATTCACTCGTTTATTGCTGAAGCCATTTTTCTCATTCTCTCCTTTTCTTGTGTTGCTGGGTAACGTTCTTTGTATACTGATCATTAAACACACTCGAGGGGTGGAGGATGTGTGCTGGGAGATAGTGTTTGCTCTGTAATGTTCTTAAAGAACTACAAAACTGATTACAACACCTTGTGAAATTTGGAAGCCTAATTTGTTATTTGTTGACATTTCAGACACGGTCAAAACAAAGCATTTGGCCGCAAATTGAGGCGACTTTCAAGCAGATAGACACTGCAGCAACAGAGCTGGAGTGCTTTGAAGCTCTTAAAAAGCAAGAGATGTCAGCTGCTTCACACAGGATTAGTGGTATCTGGGAGGAGGTTCAGAAACAAAAAGAGCTGGAGAGAACTCTGCAGCTACGTTATGGGAACCTTTTTGCGGACTTGGAAAAGATGACGAAAATCATGGACGAGCGCAAGGCACAGGCACTAAAGGAAGAAGAAATTGCAGCGGAGAACCGTGCTCTTCAGTTGGCCGAGGCTGAGGCTAATCGAACTGTAGGAGAAAATGCTGATAGTTCTGAAGCTGTGTTTGCGTTAGCAGTTGATGGTGAAAATTCTATGCCTCCCAATGAATTAGCGGGTGAACAACAAAACTCTTCCTTGGGACATGAACATGAAGGTTCTAATGCCATGGATATCGACCCAGAGAAAGAAAGTGTTGCAGCGAGCTCGGATATTGGTTTACCTGATGACAAACTACCTTCTGCAGTGGCAGAGAATGATGCATCATCGTCTGACAAGGCTTTCGATGATTCTGATAAGAGTCAAACCATCGACGTTCCTTCACAAGAACTCGTGGTCCCTCCTGCTAATGGCACTCCAGACGTGCCCGTTACGGTGGAAAATAAGATCAGCAATGATTTGGTTGATGGAGCTGCACCTACCGAAAATGCTGAATGTGGTACCGATATTGTCAAGGAAGGTAAAGATGTCGAAACTCAGCAACCTGTGATCGAAGCTGGAAACTCGGATGTGAATTCGACTAATCTGGATTCTTCTAATAATGATGTCGTAGAACTCCCTCGTGGCGACGAGGAAGCAACGGAATCAAATGTGTAGGATGATGTAGATGATTCAGATTGTTTTGCGGCTTGTTTTTTTTCCCAGTAGGATAAGAGAGGGAGAGAGAAAGAAAGAGATTAATTCCATGAAGAGAAGAAGAGAAGGGCTGCGATGATATGCTGAAACAAGATTTGTATTGCTTTCTTTTTGTAGGATTTTCATATAAGAAACATTTCATTAAAGCTTTCATTATGCATATGAGTATTGATGACACTTGTTCATTTCTATTATACTCTGTTCCGCATGTTATCAGTTCAACACCATCTCCCTCCACAACTCACATTAGAGATACATGGAAATGGCATGAAGATTGTTCATAGTTGTTCTCTGGAGCACGAAGGTTCCTTCGTTCTCGGACTCGGTATTGAAGGAGGTGTAGTCTCTTCTCCGTTAATCCTTGACGGGGTGTTGGTTCAAATGTTTTGAAAGTGTAAGGTATAGGTTAACTTGCCAAATTTACTAAATACATTCTATTATACTCGGGTTTTTACAATACTTTATTCTTATTATTCTTATTGTTACTTCTTATTTTATGACATTTTTGAGGTAAGAGTTAGAGTTTTTTTCCTTTTGTATCCTAAAGATCCTTGGACTTTTTTTTTCAATGGCCTCTAGACTAATACAGAATGACACTAACTCCACATATCATAGGTCAATAGGTACATGAACCGAAGTGGGGATGTACCAAAAATATAAAGATTCAACTTCTCACGAGCAACAACCTTTGTCAACAAATCTGGAGGATTATCAACCGTTCCAAATTTTAATAGGATTATCAACCGTTCCAAATTTTAATAAACGAATGTCCCATTCATTTACAATTTCTTGAACAAAATGAAATTAGACATCAATATGCTTGTTATGATTACGATGGACTTGATTCTTTAACAAATAAATAGCACTCTATTTATCACAGAACACCTCTATGTGATAGAGGTGTTCTTGAGCAATACCAAGTTATTAACTAAATAGCGTCCTTGAAAGTTTTAGTGACGGCCATCGATACAAAAGTAGAGAGGTGTTCTTGAGCAATACCAAGTTATTAACTAAATAGCGTCCTTGAAAGTTGGACGGCCATCGATACAAAAGTAGACTGCAATATTAAACGTCAACAAACAGTGTACTAGCCCAAAAATAAATAAAGACATAAAGAATAAAAATAATTATAAAAATAGTTAAAATTATAATAATAAAAAATAAATTTAATTAATTAATTAATTTAAAAAAATAAAAAAATAAACCTTTTCCCATCTCTCTCCACTAACCTCTCATCCCTTTCCACAATTATTTCTCCTCTGCCATCTACGCTGCAAAAAAAGAAACACAAAATCTGACAAAAAAAAAAAAAAAAAAGAAACAGAAAACAACCATCTTCAGATTTGAGAAGAAGTATTTGAACAGATTGCCGATTTAGAGATTTTTGTCAATTATTACGGTAAAATTCTATCTCAGAACTCCTTTTCCTTTATAGTTATGCTTATAAGAAATTAATTTAGGACCAAATCTTCTTTACTATCTTACCGTATGTAATAATCAGATCCCATGTTCAATTAATTAGATTTTTTTTAGCATGGGGAGTGATAGGAAATAAGGTTAGAATCAATATAATTTTAGCTGGCAGATCCATGAATCTGTAAGATAATAGCCAAATTAAAATTGGCCAATAATATAGATTTATAGAAGGAAAATAAATATAGAATTAGAGTAATATCTTATTTACAGTTGTTTACAAAACTGAGAATCTATTTACATAATATGGGAATGAAAATAATTACCATGAGGGAGGAGAGAAGATTGAGGGAAGATTTGTTAAACAGAATTTAAAAATATAACAGGAGATATGAGAGGGCATGAAACTCCATTAAATTATGTCTAACAGTAAATATCAGAATTTTAACAAGGTAAATTAGAGAAATAATTGTATAGAGTTCAAACTTGAAACTGATGTTATGGGCTCACATAGGTTGGCTTGGATTTCAAAGGACGGAATCGAACTTTCAGTAAGGATATATACGTGACAACGACTTAAGCTAGCCAGGTAAGTGACCTTACTATCGGCAAGGTTATATTTGATGTTGACACGTGCCCTGTGGTTCTGCACGTGTCATATATATTGATATGTGTGAATTGTCTGAGGATCGATATGCTTCCTATATGTTATGTTATGTTATGTTATGTTATGTTATTATATGTGGATTGTATGATAATAATTATGGTACGATGTGCTCTAGGAGATGTTTGAGATAGGGTACGAGAAGGATGCACAAAACGAAATGTAACGATAGGAGTAAGATACGTTCATGAAATGTTAGAGTTAGGTTACATACCGGAGTGCTATGGATAGGAGAGATTGATGAAAGAATACGGTTGGGTTATGGGTAGAAAGGGATAGGTTTGTGATAGATTGATAGAACGATATCGTTAGGGTACGTTCTTGTGACGATATGACCAAGGTACGTCACGTAATGATATGTCTGTGATAGGTATAGGAACGTTAAGGCTATGGTAAGTTAGAGAACGATATGACTATGAAGTGTTTACGTTATGACTTGGTTATGATATGATACATTGTATGCTAGATTATTGTGCTTAAGTACGAAATCATGTGAACGTGAATATATGTTATTTATTTTGCTTAGTTGATGTGATATGAATGCATGTGACGATGTGTGACCCTTGTACGATTATGGCTTGTTGTATGAGTATTGTAATGTAACTGAATGAATTGTATGACATGAAATACGGTAAATTGCATGATACATAACCCCCGCTAGGAATATGTATGATATGTAACAGAATGAGAAAGAGAATGACATGTAAGCATGAAAATGTGACACGGGGTTATGTTCATTAAATGATGACTGTAGGACTAGTGGGACCTCATGCATATTGTGTGATCATGCATTTGGGGGGATACCCCTATCCCATCACGAGGGTACGGACGCGTACATCCAAATGGCAGGACAACGATCGTTATGCCCTGCATAGCGCTGCCGTGACGATTTTAGTTTTAACGGGTCCCGGTGGGCCCCCAGAGCATGCCCACCGGCTAGGGACAGTGGCCCAGCGGTGTGCGAACTAGCTGGTGAGCTCATACTCGCACGTATGGGCTGCGTGTAGAGTATATGGTACACGTCCACGATTACCTGTTAGGATTACACCGTAGGGAAAATGAAACGAAACGAAACGAAAACGAAACTAAACGAAACGAAACGAAATGAAACGAAACGAAAGATAGGTCCCATCATTTCATTGCATGTGATTGTTGCATTTAACCCCAATAGTGGGGTCACTTACTGAGTATTTCTTTAAATACTCAGGCCATGTGCTACTACATTTTTCAGGTTAAGGCAAGACATTCCTGTACGGCTGACGACGGCATCGCAACTCGAGATCATGGCACATGCATAAGATAGTGGTATTTATTTTCTTAGACTTAGGATAGAATAGGATGTTTTAAACTTAAACGCTTATTTATTTTATTTCGGGTCTTTTGTTGTGTCGTTTTAAAGATGTTTTCGAAACACGTAAGTCCATGGCTGTGTTTTTAAGTTAAAGGTTATGTTTTATGGAATTTAAATGAAGTCTTCCGCATTCAATGTTTATGGTATGTATACAGTAGCGACCTTAAATTAAGTAGAAAATTCGGGTCGTTACAAGGTCCACCAACCATAGTAAACAAATAACAGTAGTGGAACGATGCTTAACAATCTCAATTCGTCTCTCGGAAGCAATAAACACAAATAGATTAACGCTAAGCCATCATCAAGGCACCATAAATACACACAATGATCAAATTGACTATAAGTGTACTTGTGCTCCACCCTGAAGTGATCAAACTTCTTGAAATGTTGGCGAAGAGATTGCTTTAACCCAGACAAAGATTTCTTCCATCTGCATACCAAATATTGTTGCCCAACTACTCGAAAACCAACTAGCTATGCCATATATATTTCTTCTTCCAAATATCCATGCAAGAAAGTAGTTTTAACGTTGAGATCTGCAAGCTCAAGATTAAATTGAACAACCAAAACCATCAAAATCCAAATGGAAGATAGCTTTATGCGCATAGCCTTTAGCCACAAGTCGACCGTATAACGTATGCTAGAAGAGTCTTCCTTCTGTGCATATACCCATTTACAACCAATCTATTTTATTAATTTATTGGCAAAAAAAAAAATAATAATATTTTTGTGAGACCGGGATATACGCATGAGATCATGAACACGTTTTATGTAAAAGTACTCACAATTACCATCTTAAAATAGTCTAATCAATGACTTGGACCCATCCATTCTTCTCTTCATTTAGAACGATCATTTGTATCACAAATAAATTTAGTATAATGACTCATACCCAAGTTTTGGATCAGGATTCGAAATTCGGATTCAACCTCTGATGGCCTTGACATTCTTCAGCGACATGGTCACGTTACTAAAAACTATGTCTACATACTAATAAGAGTCATCGAAAAAAGGGGCACCAGCTTGTTGGTATATGTAGTAACTTTCAATTCTTTATCATCCGATCCTCAAGATCACTTTCATTCGAATATAGTTCTAATTCATTCATATACCTCTTTGTTATTCGGGTGTTAAAAATTAAAGCATTAGCTTTTGTGACTCGGGAATCCATTAAAAGAGAATCCCATATTGTATAGTTCTTTAATTCTCTAATCATATTTGAGCATTTCTTGAGAAACTTCACTGATTTTTGTATAAAAATTCCTTTATTCCTCTCCCAATCCGTCACGGAGTTTTCTTTCATTACTCTTTCACAAGCAAGTCTCTTTCAAAAAAGGGGACAAATACAACAACAAAAATTCGACAACTTTTCATATTTTTTGTCGGAGTCCACTGTCTATTCATATGTTCTAAGTTAACTTTGATTCCTTCAATAATTTTATGAATTCAAATCAACTTTAACTTTTGAGTCACTATTTACATCTTCCAAGCAATCATAAGAGTCGGGAACGAGTCACTATTTTCGAGTTGTCTTATCCATAGATGATGGTCAAGCTAGCACTCACCATGTTGTTCCCACTTGATAGAGATAAATCTTTGAGGTTGTGTCGCAGCATCGAATACCAGTTCGTGTTGCGTAGGCTAAGCTAGCTATCCAAGGCTGTGAATAACAAAAACCGTTCGCCTAGAGTTTCGAGTAAAGCCCGTGGTCTCTTATTAGGTTAAGGATGTGATGAGGGCGTACAAGTGAGTTGTTTACTGTATATATATTTATATACTCACCCTTTCTTTGTCAGGAGTTCGTAGGCTACTGGTTGAGGTAGAGAAGCATTTGAGAGCTGAGCAGTCATAGAGGGGCTCGTTCCAGAGTGTTAGTATGTCTTTGTATTTGAGTCTTTTGTATTTTATTTTGTAATTGTATCCCAAACCCATTTTTCCCATTTGTAATAAATTTGACATCGAGACTGTGCGACGTGCATATGATAGATTCGCATTTAATTTAGTAGTATAAGTTAGTATAGGTTGAATTGTATTTTCGGTTAGTAGACCTTATAGGTTGGATTTCATTTTCATTTAGTAGTATAGGTTAGTATAAGTTGAATTGTATTTCCATTTAGTAGTATATAGGTCAGCACATGAAGTTTCATTATGTATTGTTTTCGTTTATTTATTTTCTTTATATTAGTTTTATTCCAAAGTAATAAATGAAACATGCAAAATTTAATGTCGACGTTATTGTATGTACCATAACGACCTTAGGTAGAAAATTTAGGGTCATTACAAATTATCTCATTCATAACTTGACTAATTCAAATCCCAACAACTTACATCTAACTTGACCAACTCGAACCCCAAAACACGAGATTGCATGGGACTTACACAATTGACGAAACGAAGGGTTACAGAACAAGACTTACTTGAAATATAAATATAAATATTTCCCGTATCTTTATCAACGTCCATATTTTATTCTCGACAATACTAATATTCGTTCTATCTTTTAATTTTAAAAATACAAGCTTTGATAGCAATATAGGGTATCTAATGCTTGTTTTTTGCTATGTTCTTGAAGGATATATGCTTTGTATTTAATTGTTTCCCTAATAAATGAGATATG
Source organism: Cucurbita pepo subsp. pepo (assembly GCF_057944985.1). Classification (NCBI taxonomy): domain Eukaryota; kingdom Viridiplantae; phylum Streptophyta; class Magnoliopsida; order Cucurbitales; family Cucurbitaceae; genus Cucurbita; species Cucurbita pepo. The sequence goes on from NC_141801.1 coordinate 8,735,312, forward strand.
CTCTATTATTGGTTCATAATCATTATTACCCTTAAACTATGGTTCAAAAAGCAATGTGAAACACTTTATTATACTTCAAGGGTTCTTTTTTATTTAGTAGAGGCATAGTGACTTGACTCGAATAATATAAAAATCTTCCCCACGATCTTATAGAAAAACAAAAATAATTTTGTATTTAATCTTTCAGGGTTAGTAAGCGTTTAACGTTTACTATGTCATAATCTAGTCAATTTCCCATATAAGATTTAGAAAATTTGACGATTTTTATACTGCTTAATCCATTGTTTTGTTCGAGAGTTAGGATTGGTCGTATTCTTGAATTTAGAATGAAAAGAGGAGTCATGCTTCCTCGAGATGCTCACAACGTTAGTTAGTGCTTCTATGGCTGAGATTGAGATTTTTTTTTCTTCGAAACTGGAAGACGAGAAAGGGTTTTGTGTAACTTGTTTTCTAGCCTCACTCGTAGCTCGTAGAATAGATCATTCATACTTCCATTGGGAATAGACACTTTTGCCTCGGATGAAATAACATCCGCTTGCATTGAGTCTCCATTGTGTAGCTTAAAATAAAATTATCCAAAATATTTTCGGATCTTGGACTCGAGGTGTAACGACCCAGATCCACCGCTAGCAGATATTATTCTCTTTGGGTTTTTTCTTTCGGGCTTGCCTTCAAGGTTTTAAAACGTATCTGCTAGGGGAAGGTTTCACACCCTTATAAATGGTGGTTTGTTCTCCTCCCCAACCAATGTGGGACATCACGATCCACCCCCCTTCGGGGCCAAGCAATGTGAAACTATGGTTTCCTAAGCATCACGATGTCCCACATTGGTGGGGGAGGAGAACAAACCATCATTTATAAGGGTGTGGAAACCTTCCCCTAGTAGACGCGTTTTAAAGCCTTGAGGGGAAGCCTGAAAGAGAAAGCTCAAAGAGGACAATGTCTGCTAGCGGTGGATCTGGGCCGTTACACGAGGCGTTAAAATTAAAGTGTTTCAGAGAGCTCCCTTGACAATCAAAGTATTGTTATGACACCAGAGTAAAGGTATATGAATAAACTAATACCGTATTCTATGTCTAATATCTTATATTCTTTGTTTGAAATAAATCCATTGATATCATTCTTGTTCCTTTTGAAATGCTCTAATATCATATAATTTCTTGGAGCACCATATTCGTGGGAAAATCTTCCCATTGACAATTGCCTCCATTTCATATAAATCATTTAAAATATATTCTCTTTAATTGCTCAAGGACGTAAGAGTTTTTTTAATATTTATCACATATGGTTATGTGTGTGTATATATATATGTATGTATTATATGTGTATGTATACACATACAATCATATATATTTATTTATTTATACGTTGTTATTTGAAGATGTATTTTCAATATTCTCCCAATTCTCTATGACGGTACATACCAGAAGTCATATTTTTCATGATATTCTCTCTTGTTCTTCATGTTCTTCATTTAGATGAAGTGTGCGAGTTTTGCGATCCTAACAATTGATACCATAGTTAGAAGACAGATCAAGGTTGATGAATTTGATTTTAGTTTATGAAATATGAAAATTAAAGATTCTTTGTATTAGAAAATTTTTTATGAACTTTGTTTCGGGTGAAGTTGGATTCTTTACCCAAGATTTGTGGGAATTAATTTTGAATATGAAATTAAACTGTTGAGTTTGATGTTATCTTTACCCATGTTATGAGATATTGTTGTTGTGATGAGTAGTTACTTAGGATTTGAGAAATTGAAGTTTGAGAAAATTTGAGATGTACTTCTCAACAAGAGCATTCAAAAACGAAAAATTGGGAATTCATTGGGCAGTACTCTCAGGGTTGACCGAAGGGAAAGAATAAATCGAAGAGCTGAAACAAATATTGTCAAAAAAAAAGAAAAAAAGGAGAAAATCTCTAAACAGACCAAATGTAACGTGTTGAAATTGTGGAGAGATAAGACACTTTCACACCGATTATACAAACCAAAGAAGAAGCAGAATCATTATCAATCACAAATCTTAAGACGATAATAATTCTATAAATTCAATAGAACATACTAGGGATGATCTAATCCTTAGGGTAGAAAACTCCGGTGCATTTTTTCATTCATCTCGAAACAAGGAATTGTTTCGAAATTTCAAATATGAAAATTTCGAGAAGGTGTATCTTGACAACCACAAAGTCTTGAAGATGGAAGGAAAGGAGAATATTTGCATATATACTCTAGTAGTAAATCGGTGGACACGGAAGAATGTTAGATATATTTCTAGTCTAAAAAAGAATTTGATCTTTATTAGTCTATTCGACCACAGGTTATGCAATAGGGATTGGAAAGAGTTTGTGGAAGATTGTGAACGGTGATAGGACGTGACATAAAATCTTGAACCTTATACACCACTCGAGGGAGTATAAACATGGATACTATTATTGAGAGTGCTTCTAGTTCAAGTATATGACACATTGGAATTAGACATATGAACGTTAAAGAAAGAAGATACTAATTGTAAAAGGAATTTTAGAAAGTTTGGAATATGTTAATACGAGTCTCTCTGAGAGCTGTTTTTTGAGTTAACAAAAACTTGTTAGACTCGTAAAGGTTTCTAGATAATCGAAGAAAGTATGATTGAAAATGGTTTATATAGATGTTTAGGATACCATCTCCAATTTCGTCACTTGGTGGATCTAAGTTTTACGTCACTTTCATTGATGATTTCAGTAGAAAGGTATGAATTTATTTCTTAAAACACAAGTCATATGTGTTTGCCACTTTTGAAAAGCTGAAGCTGAAAATCAGATCGGTTTGAAGATTAAATGTCTAATGTCTAACAATCGAGGAGAGTGACAAATGTGGATTAAAAGCATTTTGGGCAATCGAGGGAATCAGATTAGTGAGCATAAGGACCCTACTATGTGCATGACATGACTAATTGCATGGCCTTGAGCTCTGCTTTTCAGTCCACACAGAGTTGGATGTGTGGTATTTCCCTCTCACACGATGCACATGGACCCACTAGACAGGCTCGTATTTGTACTATGTGGGCCTATTTCGTTGAACTAATGCACGTTCATGCCATTGGACATCACAGAGGGAAAAAGCTCACATGATATCATGGAGAACATAAACATCGTAACGTACGCATCTGTATTAATCATAACAGGGAATATCCCCATACACATAGCACACATAAATGCAAGAAGTTTCCATAACTTAAATTCATGACATATGTTTAAGATACAAATCTTACCTCCTTTCATTCATGACATAACCTGCATTTAAATTATACATGCATAATACTTATCTCATCTTTTATAATTAGCTACATGGTTTCTAGGGCTATTCGTCGTATATCATTGATAACATATTATACAAAACCTGGCATAATTATTTCATAGTATAACTTATAACCTGACATAATTATATCATAGCATAACTTATAACATGACATCAGATAACATAGCGTTATGTCAACATAACCTAACATAACATAGCTCCATGACATAGCATAAACATATCGTAAGCGTAAGATAATACATGTCATACAATCATAGAATATGACACATGTAGGGTCACAAGACATGCATCGTTCATACAACAATCAAACATCCAACTAAGCCAACAGTACGATGACTTACCTGGATAACTTAAGCTATTGTCGTTAATTTATCCTTAGAGCTAGACTGATCCTATCTCTTAAAGTCCAAGTTAGAACAGGTTGAGTGGCTTAATCTACCTAATGCTCATACTTAAACTCCCTAATTTTAGCTTAGACACCTTAAATTACCCACGATTATTCGATTATTCGAGGAAACCTCCAACGAAAAATAGACATTATTCCTTCTTTTCTCTCGATCGATCATAACGGTTACCTACATTCCACGAAATTGTGCACCACAAATAGGAGCTAATAAAGAGACTTGCAGTCCCATAGAAATACATTACAATCCCCGTGGAAAAAAAAAATTATTTGTTGAGATGGAAATAAAGATATCAAGTCCCTACCAAGATAACTTGAAGTTCTAACCAACAAAAACCCTAATGAACCTAAAGAAAAGGATAAAGGCCAAGTAGAAATTGCTAATTTTTCGAGATACGTTGAAGTCATCTTAAATGCCTTTGAGAATATCAAAATCGACTATGGGAGGGTTAAAATGGTAGGAAACAAATCCCGAGGCTTTAAAAAGTCAGAGTTGAGCCAAATAAGTTTGCCCAACTCTACTGTAGTTGAGGTTAGTCGAGAAGCAAGCCATGCACATGTGGATGGCTTCAGGTCGACTAGAGTGTTTCGAGTAGGTTAGGGCATGTTGAGTCGAGGCGCGAGTATGGTTGGGTCACGAGTCAATTTGAGTATGGTTGGGTAGGGTCGATTATAGACCTCCGGTCGTGGGTTGTGCCGGTATTAGGCTGCAGGCTTGGACCGCGGTTGAGTCATCGATCTAGAGGTGTTAAGGATGTGGGCTGTGAGACCGACAATGAATAAGTAAAAGAGCTAGCTTGAACAAACAAAAAAAATTATTCATTTCAATAAACGTGGAGACAGTTTATTAGTTCTTAATAGGTTGATTCCAAAGAATCAAATAAAGTTAAAAAGTTGATATTACACCACCAATGGATATGAATCGAGTCTCATATTCTTTTTTTGTTTTCTTCAAAATAGATTCCCTTATTCATATTCTTTCAGGACACCCAAAAGCACTTCAAATATCGAACAAGACAAATCCAAATGATCGTGGGAAGCGTGAAGCCTCAGATCTTTTGGTAGTTTCTTACCATACAAATTCATTTCGATTTTTGTTTTTGCTTCTTCATGTTCTTCAATTGTTTCTCTCCTCAAAAGCATATGATAAATGAGTATTTTTGTGTCTTTTTTTTCGATAATATATTGAGAAAAAACTATAAATTTCATTTACAGCTCAATCCAAATCGTGGGTTTCATCCGTTTCGTCGATATCTAAGGTGAGTAAAATTTTTATGTTTTTGTGAGTGACGTAGTTAGTAGATTTGAACCTCCAACTTTTTGGGAGATAATTAATCCAATTGTTTTTTTTGTCCATCTCTTTGACAACATAGTTGGTGAAGATGGTGAGTAGAAAGGTGGACTTACGATCCGACACAGTGACGAAACCGACTGATTCGATGCGAGCTGCAATGGCGATCGCGGAGGTTGATGACGATGTGTTGGGGTACGACCCGATAGCCTTGCAGTTGGAAGAAGAGATGGCAAAGTTGACGGGGAAAGAGGCAGCTTTATTTGTTCCATCAGGCACAATGGGGAATCTCATAAGTGTTCTTGTACATTGTGACATTAGAGGGAGTGAAGTGATTCTTGGAGACAATTCCCATATCCACATATTGGAAAATGGAGGCATTGCTACCATTGGAGGAGTTCATCCAAGAACAGTCAAGAACAATGATGATGGAACAATAGATATTGATTTGATCGAAGCTGCCATTAGAAATCCTAAGGGAGAGCTGTTCTTTCCAACAACAAGGCTTATCTGTTTGGAGAATACTCATGCCAAGTAAGGATGCTAAACTTTTAAGATTAAATTATAGGTTTGGTTTTTTTAAAAAATATCTACCGCTGGTAAATTTGTCTGTTTTGGCTCGTTATGTATCATTGTCAGTTTCGCGGTTTTAAAACATGTCTACTAGGGAGAGAGTTTAGCCCTACTCCGACTAGTGTCTCGTACCATCCAGTGACTGACTCTGATACCATTTCTAACTGTCCAAGCCCAATGTTAGCAGATATTATCTGCTTTGACTGTTACAAATGGTACCAGAGTCAGTCACTGGACGGTGTGAGACATTGGTTGGAGTAGGGCTATACCCTCCCCTAGTAGATGTGTTTTAGAATCGTGAGGCTAACAGCTATATGTAGCGGGGCAAAAACGGACAATATCTGTTAGTAGTGAGCTTGAGCTATTACAATATATTATTTAGAACTATATAAATTAAGATGGTAGTGTTACTGTTTGTTTAGACCATAATTTTTTACCCATTTGTCACCATTTTAATTAGGTTAATGATGCTATTAAACGATGACACGTACGCTCTCTGATTTTATGCATGATTCATAGCGTTACTTTTCATCTTATTTTACGGGAAAAAAAAATCTTTAAAGGTATTTTTCGGAACAAATTCAAAATTTATTTGCATAACTTAAACGTACCCAAAAGTTTAAGGGTATTTTAAACTGTTTACCCAACTTTTAATTGGTTCGGATGAATGAAAATGCAGTTCTGGTGGCAAATGCCTTCCCGTGGAATATATTGATGAAGTTGGAGAGTTAGCTAAGAAACATGGCCTTAAACTTCACATTGACGGAGCTCGTATTTTCAATGCTTCGATTGTAAGTATTCTATAATTATATATATAAACAATGTCCTTGATGCCCCTATAGAATATTCGTATAAAAGTAATTTTTTTTTTTAATAAAAAGTTAACCTTACAAAAGAGAATTTTAAACATTATTTCCAGGCACTTGGTGTTTCAGTTGATCGATTGGTACAAACGGCTGACTCAGTATCAGTAAGTTCAAGTGTATCGTGTTCTAAATTTTAATATAGGAACAAATTCAACCATCGTAATACATTCTTATATCTCACGACTTTTATTTTTAACTCATTAGGTATGTCTATCGAAAGGTTTGGGTGCACCTGTTGGGTCAGTTATCGTTGGCTCCCAAAGCTTCATTGCCAAGGTAACGTTTTGAATTTATAGTCATTGATGGCTTTGATTTTTTCGATTTTTTTAATAACCATTTTTTAATTTTAAAAAGTTAAGAAAAGTGTACCGAAATTAAAATAAAAATTTGAGAAGTTAAATACAATAAAGTTAGAGAAATGGAAATAAAAATATTTAAAGAGAGAATATTAAATAAACTTAACAAAATGTATTAGTCAAAGAAAAAAAAAGTTAGGTTGAAAAAAATAAATTAAATTAAGATCTTTCTTCAAATAAAAAATAATTTGAATTAATATTTTTTTTATAAATAAAACTTGATTAGATAAATTATTCGAAAATAACTTTTTACAGCATCGGAGCAAATGAAGGTACATGAATGAACTAAGACAATATTGAAAGGAAAACGATCTTGAGAATATGATACTTTAGAAATTATTAAAAGAATTGAAAATTACTAATTATACCAACAACGTGCACTTCTTTTTCGGTGGTTCAATCATAGAAACTCCAAATTTAAGTATATTTTGCTTTGAACAATTTTATATTGAGTGACGTACTAAAATTTTTCTAAGAAATATGTAAGTGGGGACAAAACATGCTGAAATGACCAATTTTTTTAGAAAGTGACCCATTCAAAGAATTTTACTGAATAGTTTTGAAACGACATGTTCAGAGAATTTTCTTTAAAAGTACGTGAGTGATGACAAAATATCCTAAAATGACTCATGTTATCTGTCGGGTCTATTGATTATCAAATCTAGATTAGAAAAACGTATAATTTAGAAAGTATTTCTTGTTTGATATCGATGGTTGAACGTATAATATTAGGCTAAAAGGGTAAGAAAAACATTGGGAGGAGGAATGAGGCAGATAGGCATCCTTTGTGCAGCTGCGCTTATTGCTGTCAAAGACAATGTCCCAAAACTTGCCACTGATCATCACAATGCCAAGCTCCTAGCTAGTAACATTATATGCTCTTCTTCATTCTTTTCAATTATTTACCTTTCTTTGTTCTCTTATATAGTCTCGTCTTCTGGGTTAATATTATACAGGTGGATTGAACCAAATCAACGGAGTGAAGGTGGATCCAAAATCAGTTGAAACAAACATTGTGAGTATCTTTCGATAAAATTAGTATGATATCACGCAACATTATTATCATCAAACATTTTTAAAATCGGATTAAATTGATTTGTGTGATATGATATTAGATATTCTTTGAGATGGAAGAAGATAGCAAAATTTCAGTGGAAACATTGTGTAAAAGCTTGGAAGAACGTGGGATTTTTATGATGCTAGACGGCAAAACAAGGTGTATCCTAAAATCCTAACCCTTTGATCTTTTTATGTTCTTATATTCTTTAATACTCAATTTTCAGTTTAGGATAGCTTTTGTTGAACATTTGCATATGCCCTTTGGAGGAGCATATAAGTGGTGGGGTTTAGAACAATTGCAAAAAGTGTTTGTAATACTTTTTTGCTTTTGGTTGGGAAACACTCCAAATTACTTTTTAAAAAGCATAGAATTTAGAACAAACTTATAAAAAAAATACCAAACATACCCTTTTAGGGACGTCTATGGAGTGGGGCGGAGATGAGGAACTGTCTTTACCGTCTATTTTATACCAAACATACCCTTTTAGGGACGTCTATGGAGTGGGGCGGAGATGAGGAACTCTCTTTAACGTCTATTTTAATCTCTATTCCTGCGAAGTTTAACATGTTTTTTTTCTTGTTTTAAACATGGAGACAGAGATAGAGATTTTTTTCTTCTTTGTAATATCTTTTTTTAAGATTTGTTGGTTTTAAAGAATCTTTGTAATTGATATCATTTTTTAATATAATTTTACTTGAAAGTGAGATCCCATATTGATTGAGAGAAGAACGAAACATTATTTATAAAGGTGTGGAAACCTCTCTCTAGCAAACACGTCTTAAAAACCTTAGGAGAAACTCGAAAGGAGAAACATTTTTTATAAGAGTGTGGAAACCTCTCTCGAGTAGACTCATCTTAGAAACTTTGAGGGAAAGCTTGAAAGGGAAAGCTGCTTGTGGTGTGTTGGGCCTTGAAATGGGCGGATTGTGAGATCCCTTATCGGTTGGGGAAGAGAACGGAGCATTCTTTGTAAGGGTGTTGGGGAGAAGAATGAAGCATTCTTTGTAAGGGTGTTGGGGAAGAGGATAGAGCATTCTTTGTAAGGGTGTTCGGAGGAGAACGGAGCATTCTTTGTAAGGGAGTGAAAACCACTCTTTAGTAGACGCGTTTTAAAAACCTTAAGAGGGAGCCTTAGGAAAATCTATAAATTCTATAAGATAATTGTGAGATCCCACATCAATGGGAGAGAATAACGAGTGCCATCGAGGACACCGGGCCCTGATGGGAGTGGATTGTGAGATCCCACATTTGTTGGGAGGAGAACGAAACATTCTTTACAGTGTGAAAACCTATCTCTAGAAGACGCGTTTTAAAAACTTTGAGAGGAAGCCCAGAAAAGAACGTTGGGCCATGAATGAGGTGGATTGTGAGATCCCACGTTGGTTGGGGAGAAGAACAAAACATTTTTTTACAAGAGTGCCTAAGACGCATTTTAATGAGGGATTATGCCCGAAAGGAGCACGTATGATGTATGCCTAAAATCTTTGCTACAATCCCAAGTTTTATTATATTAATCCAAGACCAAAGTAACATTGACAAAATATAGCTCGAGGCATGTAGTTTGTCTCTAAAGTCGCTTAACTTATAGTTACTATTAGGTCTGAATCTTTACCTTATATATTTATAACATAATGTTTTTAAATAAATATATTCAATTCTTTTTTTTATTTATATATTAAAAAAATTAAACTTTACTTGCAGGGCTCGAATGGTTCTCCACCATCAAATCTCGACGAGTGACGTGGAGTATACTTTATCTTGTTTTCAGGTGACCATTATCGACTCATTCTTTAAATATTCTAATTATATTTCTCAAACGGTTTAATATCGTGAATTATGTAGTGACAATTTATATTGATAATTACATTTTCATTCATAATTTTTAAAGAAATCATCGGTTCATAAAACGATTTCGATACAAATTAAGAATGAGTTTTCACACCTTTCCCAATTCTTTGGTGGGTTTTGCAGCAAACTCTGAGTGGAATAGCAGCGGTAGATGGCAACTAATCAAGAACTTATGAAGCAATGTTGCTGCTTAATCCTTGTATGCTCAATATATGTATATGCATATGGGAAATAATGTGCCTATTGTTGGTGTGTAGAACACTTCTAATCCCTACATATCATTCCAATAAATATGGTCTCTCTTGTAAAACTGAATTGGTATCATCACATCGATTGGAGAGGGGAACAAGTGCCAGCAAGGACGCTAGGCCTCGAAGGAAGATGAATTATAAGATCCTATATCGATTGGAGAGGGGAACGAGTCTCAGCGAGGACGCTAAGCTCTGAAGGAGGGTGAATTGTGAGATCCCACATCAGTTGGAGAGAGAAACGAAACATTCTTTATAAGGGTGTGGAAATCTCTCCCTAGCATACGCGCTTTAAAAATCTTGAGGAGAAACCCGAAAGAGAACAATATTTGCTAGCGGAGGACTTGGGCTCTTAGCAATAAGTGTAAGAAGTGACTCGTGTGTTATCTTTTCCTTGTGGTGGGATCAGATCTTAGATTGTCGGATCAAATTTTTCCATTGGGTTTTGAAACCGAGTAGGGCTCAGACTTTGTTAAATAATACTTGTAGGGATCACTAGAACGCGTAAGCATGCGAGCATATCTTGTCTTAGGCAATTAGGATATGCATGTTTAAGACTCTAGAATAGCTATTTGGATGAGAATGCTATATGTGTTAAGAAAAATTACCAAAATGTCCCTAGGATGAGAATTTACAATGCACGGTGATTTCTATGTTTTCCATTGTGTTAGAATGGAGGATAGGATATTGCGATCTGTGCTCTATACGATTGATGAATACTATTTCTTCGTTGAGTTTGCGTGTAGGCTTATATTATGATTTTTTGTTCATTAGATGATCGATAGGAATCTCTGCTCTAACAAAGCATGCATGTGTGAACCATGTTAAGACTAGGACGCTAGAAGTAAGGTGATATTTATGTTGACTGAGGACAATACGTTTCTAATAAACCTAGTACATCAGGATCAAGAGTGAGAGTAATCAGAGATTGGATTAGCCCAGAGGAGTTGATCCCGAGCATCACGAGAACACGAGATGAGATTTATATCGCACAGATGACCTAAGAACTTAAGAGACCTCCACGACAAGGATGACTTAAAAAGCTTAACAGGCTTATTAGTAGTAAGAATAATGTTATCACAACCTATTATGTATGCAGAGAAATCAAGGCTGATGTCGCAGTTTCGTAAACTAATCTTGAGGAGAGACTTCGAACCACATGGGTAGCTAGCTCTTCTATTGCATGTAGAAACGAGTCAAGACTAACACCACGATTCTGTAAACCACGAGTCAAGTCTTCTATTTTAAGTTGAATGTTTCTATTGCGCATAGAAATGAGTCAAGGCTAACATCACAATTCCATAAATCGGTCTTGGAAATAGACTTAGGGCTACACATGTAGTTATCTTAATATGAGTGTCTCTATTGCATGCAGAAATGAGTAAAGGCTAACGTTGCAATTTCGTAAATCAATCCTAAAAAGAGACTTGAGACTACGTAAGTAGATGTTAGGGTGAGTACTTCTATTCCGTGTAGAAACCGGTCAAAGATTGAGGCCACGATTCCGTAAACCGGTCCTAAAGAGGGCCTTGGGACAACACTGGTAGTTGACTTAAAGATGGTTGTTTCTAGAACTTTGAAACCTACATAGAAGCTCATATAGATGTACGATTAGACCCGAACTTTCTTGAGCCTAGAGAAAAGCTCGTGAAAACCTATTAGGGATTGAATGCCATGAAAACCTACAAGTAGATTGTTTACTGAGTATTTTTATACTTACCACTTTCCCTTATTTTTTCTTTCAAGTATTTGCAGACTATCGGTCGAGGTGGGAAGTGTTCAAAAGTTGCGTAGTCACGTAGTGGATTGTTTCGTTCTCCGTCTATTTTTAGTGTTAAAAGTTTAAATAGTGTCCATCCAATAAATAAACCGAAATCTTTTAAAATTTAAGTGCATGCTTATCTATATAACTTTTCAATAAAATTTTAAAAATAAATATGTCACATTTAACTTTACCCTTATTTGATTGGAAGTTAGTATAAAGTATATAATACGTGATGCACTCATAATGCCCTTAAAAGCCAAACTTTATTGATCCTTATCCTTAGCAATTAACATGTCATATATAAGTATTATACATTAATCTATAATTATTTAACAATAATCTCGAATAATTATGCATAGTATTTCTTTTCTGAAAAGGTTGAATGCATGTACGGTTCGCATACTCGTGCATGGACCCATTAGATGGGCTCGTATACGTACCTTCTAAACCAGATTACGGGTTAGCGCACGCTCATATTGTAGAAGAAAAAAGAAATAGCACATATGATATCATGGTGTAAGCGTCTGTATATGTAATCCGTTTACTTGACATATGATATACAACATGCGTGAGGTCTTATATTAAAGATCATAATTTAGTGAAACGATACTCATAATACATCCCGAAGATATCCCGAAGATATTAAAAGAAAAAAAAGAAGAAAATTTGAAATTGTTATGTGGAAAAAGTGGAGCAGCCAGCAAAGTTGGATCAGCTTTTCTCAATATTAGTGTAATATATATTATAATTCAAAATCCCACCCAAATTCCAACACCAAAAGGGCTATTAATTTCAAACCTTACCTTCAATTTCCTCCAGCTTTGTGGGTGTTTCCTAGGATCAAATACTGGTCGTGTAATTTCCTTATCCAAAAGGTTAGAACAACAAAACCTTCATTTTTTTGTTATGTTTTCTTCCCGACTCGTTGTCTCTATTATCGTTTTGTTGTTAGTTGATGATTGCTCGTCGTTTTACCTGTTATCTTGTATGTAGGTATGTTTCGTTATGCAGCTCGATCATATTGATTTTCTCGTGTTTAAATTCAATAGGTTTCCCCTTTTTCTTTTTTCTTTGTTTTTGAAGTTCGCTAGCGTTTTTGCCTTGCTAAGTGCGAGGTTGAAGCGTTATTGGACTAAAGCTTATACTTTCGTGTTCGTGATTGTTTTTATTTGGGTTTTTTTTTTCTTTTCATTTCTATTTTTTAAGGTATAAATTTTGGAAAAAAAAAAGTTTTCAAGGAACTTTTTGCTAGCATCATTTTTTTTTTCCAGGAATTAGTAAAAACATATTTAGTGGACTTATTTTTTGAAAAATATAATTTTTTTTTTTTTTGAAAAGAAGCTCACTAGTAAGAAAACAAGATCATAGCGGTGGTGTGCTTGAGCTCTTACAAATGGTATCATAGCTAGTTACTAGACGGTGCGAGACACTAATCGGAGTATGATTAGACCCTCTCCATAGCAGACATATTTTAAAACAGTGAAGCTGATAATATGTAACAGGTCAAAGTGGACAATGTCTATTAAGAATGGAAATTTTTTTGAAATTTCATCCTTTTCAAGTATTTAACTTTTTAATTAAAATACAAAAGTAAAAACAAAATTATAAAAAAGTTTTCTTGAGAAAACAAAAAAACCAAATGGTTATCAAAAAAAAATTTAAATGTTCGAACTCTATGATGATATAGTTGATGAAGATGGTGAAAAGAAATGTGGATTTACGATCTGACACTGTCACGAAGCCAACCGAAGCAATGCGATCTGCAATGGCGATTGCGGAGGTAGACGACGATGTGTTGGGCAATGATCCTTTAGCCCTCAAATTAGAAACAGAGATGGCAAAGTTGATGGGGAAAGAGGCAGCTCTATTTGTTCCATCAGGCACAATGGGGAATCTCATAAGTGTTCTTGTACATTGTGACATTAGAGGGAGTGAAGTGATTCTTGGAGACAATTCCCATATCCACGTCTATGAAAATGGAGGCATTGCTACCATTGGAGGAGTCCATTCAAGAACAGTCAAGAACAAAGATGATGGAACAATGGACATTGATTTGATCGAAGCTGCCATTAGAAATCCTGAGGGAGAGCTGTTCTTCCCAACAACAAGGCTCATTTGTTTAGAGAATACACATGCCAAGTAAGATAAGTGAAAACTTTGATGAGTATCATTTTTTGGTTGAAAGAAAAGTCGATGATTACGAGTGAAAACTTTGATTACGATGCAGTTCTGGTGGCAAATGTCTTCCCGTAGAATATATTGATAAGGTTGGAGAGTTAGCTAAGAAACATGATCTGAAACTTCATATCGATGGAGCTCGTATTTTCAACGCTTCAATTGTGAGTATTTCCTAATATATATATAAAAAAAAAAAAAGTTGATGAGCCTTTCTTGAGTTCGAGTATATAATAATTTAGTAATCTATAGATTTTATCTTTGACCCATTTTTTCTTACATAGTTACGAGATTTTTCAAATGTTATTTTTAGGCACTTGGTGTTTCAGTTGATCGATTGGTACAAGCGGCTGACTCAGTATCAGTAAGTTTAAGTGTAATGTGCAAAACTTTAATGTAGGGAGAAAATTCAGCTATAACAATACATCATTTCGTCTCACAACTTTTATTTTTTACTCGTTAGGTGTGTCTATCAAAAGGTTTAGGTGCACCCGTTGGGTCAGTTATTGTTGGCTCTAAAAGCTTCATTGTCAAGGTATTGTTTTGAATTTTTAGTCACTAATGTCAGCAGAAGTCACTTTAAATGACCAAATCGTTCATATGTAGTCAAATTTTTTACAAAGGATCTAAGTAAAAGAACTATTTGCTTACATTAAAAGCATTCATATTGAAATGACTCGTGTTGGTTAAATCATACTCAAAGGACCCATATTGAATTTTCATAAAAAAATACGTGAGTAATGACAAATCATGTTCAAATGACTCAGGTTTGTCTGCAGGAATAGTCTTTATAAGTAACCTAACCATGTCGTAGGACAATATCAGGGCCATAAATGTTGAATCTCAATTCTAAATCCTAATCTAAATTCTGGGCATGGATCGTTACAAGTAATTAATAAAAAAAAATTTATAATTTAAAAAGTATTTCTCGTTTGATAATGATTGTTGAAATGGTCGAGTATGGTATTAGGCTAAAAGGGTACGAAAAACATTGGGAGGAGGAATGAGGCAGATAGGCATCCTTTGTGCAGCTGCGCTTGTTGCTATCAAAGACAATGTCCCAAAACTTGCAACCGATCATCACAATGCCAAGCTCCTAGCTAGTAACATTACATGCTCTTCTTCATTCTTTTCAATTATTCATCTTTTTCTTTTCGTCTTATATCTCGTGGAGTTAATATTATACAGGTGGATTGAACCAAATCAACGGATTAGTGGTGGATCCAAAATCAGTTGAAACAAACATCGTGAGTATTTTTATCAAAATTTTATAATTTCTTTAGTTTAGATTTCTTTAAAGAACCTGTCGGAGTATCAACACGAACATGCCATAAACAATTATTTATTTCTTTATTATTATAAATACCATAATTACATATAAACTTATAATCTCTTAGATAATTAGAGATATTAATTTAACGTGCAATAACTTACACTTAAATGGAGCGGAAATGGGAGAGCTTGTTAGCTAAACGTGATCGAAGATGAGATTATATTTTCTGTTTGATCTCCCACCCAGTTTCACACCCCGCCTAGCTCTCATTTAACTTCATGTTATTTAATGAAATTTATAGTAATTGTTTTTGTTGTATGATTAGATATTTCTTGAGATCGAACAAGACTCCAAAATCTCAGTAGAGTCACTGTGTAAGAACTTGGAAGAACATGGCATTCTTCTAATGCAAGAAAATTCATCAAGGTCTCATCTATAACCTCAAACATTTAGTTACAAAATATTTAATTCAATCTTTTATTTATAAAAAAAATTCAAAACCAAAACTTTTGCAGGATTAGAATTGTTGTTCATCATCAAATATCAGCAAGTGATGTTAATTACACCATAAATTGCATTAAGGTGATGATCAAGATTTAATAGTTTAATGATTCTTGTTTAAACTTAATTATATGTCACTAATACACTCTTCATTTGGGACTTTTGCAGCAATTTGTTTGTGGGTATCCACTTCAAAATGGCTACTAATCACACAAAGCTCTCTATCTATTTATGTGGAATTTGCTATCAATTGTGAAGCAATAAAATGTTGCTTTTCAATCTTCATGCTCATATCATTTGCTATTGTAAACAACTTATGGCACATTTCTAATCCCCATATTAATTATAAAGTTTGTTCTCCGATCTAAACTACGAATTCTTTTTCAGGTCTAAAATTTAAACCGTACTACACATTATGCTTCAAAATTAGGTTAAACCGCTCACCATGTCATAAGTTATATATGAACTTGTACAAGAGTAGATACACATATTTGAAAAAAATATAATAAACTCATTGACATATCAATGATTCAATAAATAAAAGTATGAATGGTAAAAAATGGCACAAAATAAAACAAGAAAAACCCGAGAAGAAGAAAAAAGAGTGAAGATATTGGCTACAAGAGCCAACATACTTTGGGTAAGATATCTATGAAAGTAAATGGAAACGTTAATGGAGGAACGCTATAGAGAAGGAAAAATCAATTCAGAGTTGCTCAGTTAGGCGAGACTCATCGAGCAATTACCGCTTATTTGCGTCTACATCTCACTCTTTCAAATTTTGTATGGTTCAAGTAGAATGCAACTCGAATGTGCATGCAACCTACCATAGTGAACACGTACCACCATAAATTGAGTTCAACACCTATTCAACCATTTTCTAAGTGCTTTGAGGTAAATAAAGAACACAATTCTAATGACTTCAAACGTTTTTATCTTATATCTATGTATAAAAATCGAAGATTTATTTATGAACTCTTCTTCTAGATTGATTTTATGAAGATGTGTGGTGAACCAATCTTTTTACAGTGTCGAATCTTATGCTTATGCTAAGCTAAGCGATCAATTAAGTCAGGAAGAATAGTCTTGAAAACATCAATCTCCAAACCTTTGTTCTCAATTACAAGTTTGTAGAGATGAAAACAAAACTATAAGAGAGCAAAACTATACAATCACCTTCAAATTGTGCAAATATCAAGAATAATGTTCTAAACTAAACTAAAATTGCATCACATTCCAGCCTAACCACAGCCAAAGAACATAAAATGGGGATTATTTTCCAACACCAAACCAAAGCCAATAATGCACCATATTTAGAGAAACAACTGAGAGCTTTTTCAGCAGAAATCCTTCAAAGTTTAAATTTGTTCTTACCTGAAACAAGGGCATCAGAAATTGTAGTTCATCTCCTTGCAAGAGTGAAGAGAGCAGCTAGCTGAAGCCTTCTCGTGCTCAATCTTCATAGCAACACTGCCAGCATCTGTTTCTAACTTCTGGCTGAGGATAATTTTGGAGAATGCACCATGACAGAACGAATTATATCAAGATATCAAACTGTCCTCAAAAAACCACGAACATCAATAAGGAAGTTGTGTAAATTTTTCCTAAATCTCTGGGAATTTATACGATCAAGCACAGAAGAAAGCTGGTTTGCACTGGTCAGAGTATGCAAGGCATTTGCAATCCTCGACTTGAATGTTGGATTATCCTGCCTCTCTATTAACTGTGTGGCTAATTTCTGTGACAAAAAACAATTATTGATTTAACTAAGAGCGTGGCAGAGGAGATCATAAAAGCAGAAACTGATAAATGCCTCTATAAATGGCCTATCCAGCTTCCATATCCACAGATTTGGCCAAATGTTCAAAGCAACCATATGTTAAAGAAAAATCAACAGATACTTCAAAGTTCATAGAATGGTATGGGACAACTTTATTAATGCAGATTACCTGGTATAGTCCTTGATCACATAGAATTAGAGGAAAGAGAGCGTCGGCTGCATTCCCCACCAGGTCAGGGCTGGTACAACATAGAACAGAATAAAATGTCAGCCTGTGTTCTTTAAATGTGATGGAAGCTTGTATATTGAGAAACTCAGTTTTTTGTAAAACGATTATTATAAGTAAATCTAACATAATCCATCCGCTTAAGCTTTTATTTAATTTGGTATCAGGCTGGAGGTTTTATATTCAATCCCCTCTAATGTCATTTTCTCTCCCGTATGTATACTCTATATTATATATATAATATGTGTTGAAAATATATTTATACTAAACTGGGCGGGACGAGAAATATAATTCCATTCCAGCCCCATTTATCTAACTGAGAAAAAATGTTCCCCACTCCCTCCTCCATTCCTTGTCTAAACGGAGAATCCCCTCCTCGTTCGGGGCGGGTCCGGGTAAAATGGACATTTCTATCTGAACTATACTCGCGGCAACTTGCCAGAGAGATTGCAAAGAAACATGATGGAGAGAGGATTCGAGGGCTTCAATGCGGGAGAAAAGAGAGGAGATGGTAGTATGGTGGACGACTTGGGGAAGTTTTTGCTCACAAAAGCACTTTTGACTTTTGGGGATTGGGGTGTTGAAATTGGTAATGCAATTGAAATTTCTGGGTACGAAGACTTGGGTACTGAGAATAGTGCTGAAATTGGGCAGATTGAAGGATTTGAAAAACAAGAGCTTGAAGAAGAGGGTCAGAGGGAGACAGCAGCGGCGGAGAGGGGTGGTGGGTTTGAAAGCAGGGAGTCGCGAAATCGCCACCGTAGCAACAGGCGGGGGGAAGATGGTTCCGGAGGAGATGGGTTTGATGAGGATAGTGATGAGAGGCCTTATAACTCAACAAATATGATCAGAAAAATGTCTTCAAGATTACATTTAATCACATGAATAATAGGCAAGTTGAGGTGTCTGTTTACCTGTAATCCTCAAAAAGAAGCAACTGCAGTAGAGACTTGAGGAATCCGCTCAGAACACCTTCCTGCACAGCTTCACCTACGTCCTTTCTCGTAATCACTTGAGAGTCCAATCCAAGATTACCCGCAGCGATTTCCTTTAAGTGGTATGAAGCAAGCGATTTCAGAGCCTTGAGACACATATCAACAACTTCTATGTCCTGCCAAATCGGGGAAAGAGTGAGAGAATGAAATATGAACAAGCACTTGAAAATTCAAGAACGTTATGGTGCTAGATTTTGCTCCAACAATTTGTGACATTGAATTTGAGTCCAAACAAGAAGAAAATGAAGTTAATTATCTTTTGTCCAACATTTTGTGGTGCTACAATGTACTCCAACTATTGGTGACACTGAATCCAAACAATAGAAAAATGAAAATGAAGTTCATTATCTTTTCCCAGCATTTGCTCACACCGACTCCAATCGAATAACATTCTGGCTAGTACGCAATGGAAGTCTCATTCAGATCATTTTCATTAGTATAACTCTATTTGATTGATTGATGTTAATATCAAAGCTTCTCACGCTATCAAGGTTTCGATGTACGTTCAAGTCCATCAACCGAACACCAACAATATAAGTTCATGTCTTATCTGGAAATCATTGCCAATCATTCATGTACCTGATGATGGAGACCAAAGTCCAGAGTCCTAAGAACTTGAGCAAAAGCTTCATGATTCAGTTTTGCAACAGTTTCAGGATAAACCTCAAGCAAATGCGACAACAAAGAGAAGTACTGCAGAGGAGCAGAGTATAACATCATCCTTATGCACAATGGTGTAGATTGTCGTTATTTCAACAGAATAAGAAGAACTTACATCCCGGCAAAGCTTTGGGTATTTCAACAAATCCAAAGATATCAAAGGACTAATTATGTGGAGACCGAAGTACACGACCTGCAAAAACAGGTGTTGAAAACACGGTACAAGCCTATTATTAATGTATTGATTTGACTCACAGGCTGCAAATCAACTTACCTGAGAAATATCTGGTGCTGGCACGTCCGAATTATCAGATGAAAAATCAACCTACAATAACCAATTTCTGATTGTCAACAAAATCATAACAGATGTAACATAGAATCTACCACAGAAATTTCTTACCAGATCTTTTGAACAAAGATTTGAGAGAAGTTGAAGAAGTGCACGCAAATCCTTGTACTTCTCATTTTTTGCCTCATTAAGTAAGCTGTTTGAAAGGCTTACTGATATCTGTTTACATAAGGTTGAAATATGTAGTATAAGGATCAGCCACTGCTATAATATATGGTAGATGGAAGGATAATAAAGATCTAGAAGCAATGTGACCTTTATGATCATGGAAGGATTATAAAGATCTAGAAGCAATTTGATCGTTATCTCCAAAGATCAAAATGAGTCTTTATTGGTTGTCAATCCACAAGGCTCTTCAACCTTGAAGAACAATTAAAGTCTAGACATGATAATTCTTTATTCATGTGTCTTTTCTAATACAAAAAAAACTAACTAAATCCCTAAATAACAATTCAAAAAAATAAATCTAACTAAATCCTTAAATAATACGTAATAATACATAAAAATATATGTAACTAAATCTCTACATATTAGGTAACATAATTAATGTTAGGTTTTGCACAGATATAATTAAGGTTATTCATTCAACACTCCCTTCAAGCTGCGGAATAGATATCATCCATTCCCAGCTTGGATGTGAACTCACCAAACATTGAGCTGTGAAGTTTTTTTGTTCGTACAGCATTGAACTGTGAGGGCACATAACTAATGCAGACTATCCCTTTCTCAAATATCTCCTTAATAAAATGTCAATCAATCAATTTCAATATGATTTGACATATCATGTTGGATAGGATTATGTGCAATATTGATTGCATGACTTCGCTGACACGGCTTCAACGTCAAGGCACGACTTCAACAGTACAGACAGTACGACTTAAATGGTGGCTGTCAAGACTCCCAATAAATTTAGTTTAAGTGAAAGATCGGTAACTATGAAAGCTACGCCAATTAATCAGACTTCTCAAAATTGAATGGCTCTAATACCATGTTATAAGTGTAAACTATCTTGCTCACATTTTTCTTAATTTTCAAAGAGGTACACATGTTTTGGAAGTAGAAACATCTTCTGCAAAAGGCCTTGGAAGTAGAAACATCAAAACATCATCACCAACCGAATTGGCCATAGGGTAGGTGATAGAGAAAACACATCGGTCGACTCATGGTTTGAAAACACCGTGCTAGTGTGATATCCACTTTTGTAAAGGCTCTCTCATAGCAAAAAAAGCAACGATTAAAGAAACGTGGAATGTTGTCAACAAATTCTATGACTTGAAACTTGGTAGGAATTTAAAGAATAACGAAGCAACAAAATGGGCCGAATTAAGACTTAACCTTGCCCTAGTGGTATTGACAAACAAAGCAGACTCACTGACTTGGCTCCCTAGCACTGATGAGTCTTCTCGGACATGGGAAAAAAAGAAGTAATAAATCTCACACTAGCCATGTGATGTCCCACATTGGTTGGGGAGGAGAACAAACCACCATTTATAAGGGTGTGGAAACCTTCCCCTAGCAGACGCGTTTTAAAGCCTTGAGGGGAAGCCCGAAAGGGAAAGCCCAAAGAGGACAATATCTGCTAGCGGTGGGTCTGGGTCGTTACAAATGGTATCAGAGCCAGACACCGGACGATGTGCCAGCCTTCTCGCTGTTCCCCGAAGAAGGGTAGACACGAGGCGATGTGCCAGTAAGGACGCTGGGCCCCAAAGGGGGGTGGATTTGGGGGTGGTCCCACATCGATTGGAGGAAGGAAAGAGTGCCAGCGAGGACGCTGGACCCCGAAGGGGGGTGGATTGTGATGTCCCACATGGTTGGGGAGGAGAACAAACCACCATTTATAAGGGTGTGGAAACCTTCCCCTAGCAGGCGCGTTTTAAAGCTTTGAGGGGAAGCCCGAAAGGGAAAGCCTAAAGAGGACAATATCTGCTAGCGGTGGATCTGGGTCATTACAAGCAAAGACAATATGTGAAGGACATTACCCTAGAAAGGTGAAATTCTTCATTTGGGAAATAACGCACAAAGTCATTAGCACAAGTGAAAATCTTCAACAAAAAAATAAATAAATAATAATAATAATGTCTTATATTACTCTTTCTCCAAATTGGTGTCCATTATACAAGAAAGGAAACAAATAACAAAGCCACTTATTTATGCAATGCACATATGCTCAGAATTTCTGGACAACGATTCTCAATATATTTGGATGGCATCTCACATTTCCTAGGGAGGTAAATGATCTATTGGACATGGCCTTAACGTACTAATCTTTCAAGAATGCAAAAGCTCTACTATGGAAAAACTTCATCATGACTTTCTTTTGAAATATGTGGAAATAAAGAAATAAAAAAAATATTTGCGGAAAAGACACAAAATTATACAAAACTCTTCGATAATGTTGTTTATCAAGCTATATCTGGGTGTAAATCGTCTAATATTTTTACTTCCTATAGTTATGTATCCCTTCCCTTTTGTGAACATGAGGGATATTACATCCCTTTTGAAAATTGTGATCATCAATCAAATTGCCTCTTAAAAAACTTCATATTACAAAGTCAAATAAAGTAGCAACTTACTTTGCCAATATTATGTGACGAATACAGCTGGAGCAAACGCATGCAAAAATCAACAACTGTAGCTGTTTCTTGAGCTTCTAAGTAACTAATTTGTCCATCCACCCAGTGAACCACAAATTTCAGTAGCATATAAACAACTGCCGCCTAATAAAACATAATTCATCAGTATATATAAAATCAACACAAAAATCTTTTCAAGGACTCACAAAATAAATAAATAAATGAATAGTATTATCACAAAATAAGCAAAAAGTTCAAAAAAATCTAAATTATTTGACTAAACTGACTATTCAAATTTTCACCACTTATCTAAAATCATTTAACCGGCCACATATAAGTTCAAGAAAACAATTTGAGAACAGATTTAGGATGAATATGGAACACCTTTCTAAATTTTAGAGGGAAAAAACTATTTTCAAACGGTAGCTCAATAAACCCCTTAACTTCTAAAACTAGAGAACTCAGCAGTGTTTATGCATGCATGAAACCAATATAGATGCACAAATTTGTGTACCTCATCCTTGTAAACTGCAAGAAGAACCAAAACAGGGTTCATGACAGAAAATCCCAACTCATAAATTGCTCTCTGAGTACGGGGTTCTGAAGCACAAGCAGCTCCACGAAGCCGCTCCAACAAAAAACTTATCTGCAAATATAATGTATAATGTTAATGGAGAACTGTTCTTCTCCATCATTAGTCCCATCAAAACTTTAGGAAGAAGAATTCCAAAGTTCTTTGACCAAAAGTTTACCAGTATCCTTTTTTCATAAGAGACTGGAAACTTCCCATACAAAGGACACTAATATTAGAAAAAACTTACCATCATCATAACATCAGGTTGTTGAGCAATACTTGCTAAGTCCTTCCTGCTAGCCATTTCAACAAGATGTGTTGTTGTATGGCCCATAAGATCCCTCACATACCTTATAAAATTTAAATCATGATCATGGGAAGGATCTAAATGAAGAACAAAGCAAATGAGAAAATAGCAAATGATTACAGTGCTCACTGATTTGATGATTCTATATTTCTCACCCCAGAAGCCGAACGCACTAATGTTTGAGCAAGTGAACGCTGAAGAAAAAAGTTAATGACTACCTATTCAAGTGGGAAAGCAACGGTAAGCTGGACTGTCAAAGCATACAAAGCCATATTACCTGGTGAGTGGAATCCAACAAGAACAATTTTTTTTCATTATCAAAAGCATTTGTTAAATTACGCCAGGAATCCTGTAGAATAAACAACATAGACCTCTTAGAAAATAATTTTAAGTTGCATACTGTATCAACAGCTTGAATAGAAAGGGTTTAAATGTCAACTTAAAAAATTGATAACTGGACAAAAGATTGCATTGATGAGTCACAGAATAAACTTAAAAAATTTATAATTGGACAAAAGATTGCATTGATGCGGTCAATCAATATAGAGTGAAATGCTCTTTCAAAAAGGCTATCAAAATCTGCTATTATGAGATTTCCAAAGAAATTACAGCGAAGTTGCAATTATGTTGCTTATTAAAACAAAGGGAAATCAAAATTTACCCTCTGCAGGTACACCCAATGACTCAACCTTTAATTTAACTAAGAAAACTTATTTTTCTTTTTCGAGGTCCACCTTACAACGTCAAAGCATTATTGTTTCTTTAATAGTATGAGAATTACCCCTACTCAAGCCCTAAGCTTCATTATCACTAGTTGGCAATTTATCTAAATAGTTGAGACCATCAAGGACTCTAACATGGTCAATCATCTTCCCCGAGTCTTGATCCTAAAAGACGCAATGAGTTTCAAGGAAAGTAACATGTCAGTTAGCATCCTTAGAAATTTTACTAACAGGAACAAGATAAGCTAATTTAGGGACGTGGAGGACAGATTGATTGTACTCTTCTCACCTTGCTGGGTATTCCTCCAATTTGAAAGCTTCCCATGGATTTTCCAATAGGTCTCACGTGTGTGTTGGGGTTTATTACAGTAGTCATAACATAATCGAGGTTTGGTGAGCTAAGTAGAAGCCTTATTTGGAGTAGCCTGAACCACCATAGTAGAGGTCTCAATTGTACTAATAGGTTTCTTGCCAAGCATAACAATGTAGTAACTTTCTTCTTTGCAAACTTCAAAATAAACTTCATTAATGGATAGGAGAGGATTCTTACCAAGTTCTCTACTTCTAACCTCATTGAAGTCACCATTGAGGACAACAAGAAATTTGTAGATATGGTCGTCCTCCACAACTTTCTTATAGTGAGTTTGATCTTTAGTAGACTCCCATTCATTAGTATCAAATAAATCTAGGTCTTGCCAATTTTTTTCAGGGAGTGAACGTATTTGGTAACTGTATCTCCTCCTTGACAATGTTTCTCAATTTGAGATTCAGCTCAAACACTTGCGATTGATTGCCCAAGTTGAAATGCATCTCATTCACATTGTCCAATAATTTCTTTACAGTTAAGTAAGGCATATAGTTGCAATTTATCCGCTCAACCATAGAGTTGGCCCACCCATCATAGCGTGGTATACTCAGCACCCCAAGTAGCGCAAACAAAGGATTGTCCTTGTTAGGAATTTTTTCTCGTACTCGTTCTACCCTTTTCTACAATTATACATTTGAATACTTTGGGACCAAAGATGAAAATTATCCTCATTAAGTTGGACAGTGATAATTTAGATGTGTGTCAAGGACCTTAGTCACCAATGGCTTGTCTTCAAATATATTGTTTATTCAAAGAGAGAACAATCGAACAGACACAAGTGGCTGAATGAACAACACAAATCTTGGATAGAAACGACCAGCAAAGATGCTAAAGTCAACAAGTTTTCTAGTTGGTGTCACAAATTGTGAGATCCTACTTCGATTCGAGAGAGGAACGAGTGCCAACGAGGACGCTGGGCCCTGAAGGGGGTGGGTTGTGAGATCTCACATCGGTTGGAGAGGGGAACGAAGCATTCTTTATAAGGGTGTGGGAACCTCTCCCTAGCAGACGCATTTTAAAGTCCTTGAGGAGAAGCCCGAAAGAGGAAACCCAAAGAGGACAATATCTACTAGTGGTGGGCTTGGGCCGTTACAAATGGTATCAGAGCTAGACATCGGGCGGTGTGCTAGGGAGGACGCTGAGCCCCGAAGGGGGTGGACACTAGGAGGTGTGCCAGCGAGAATACTGGGCTGAAGGGGGGTGGATTGTGAAATCTCACTTCGATTCGAGCGAGGAACGAGTGCCAGCGAGGACGCTAGGCCCCCAAGGGGTGGATTGTGAGATCCCACATCGGTTGGAAGGGGGAACGAAGCATTCTTTATAAGGGTGTGGAAACCTCTCCCTAGCAGACGCGTTTCAAAATTGTTGAAGAGAAGCCCAAAAAGGAAAGCACAAAGAGAATAATATCTGCTAGCGATGGATTTGGGTTGTTACACAAATCTTCGAAGGGTGCAAGGATTTTTAGTCACACACAAGTATTTGTGAAGTCGCGTGGTTGCTTGGATCTGAGGCAGACAGTGGTTGCAGTTGAAACAATAATTAGGGTTAAGGTAAGGGTTGAATATTTATAAGGCTTTAATGTCTAATCTAATATTATGTCAGATATCAATAATAATATGATTAGAATACTTGCCTATTTCTCATCATCACAATGGCTACAAGAGACCTATCTTAAGTAGGAGAAAACCCTAAAACATAAGAGGAAAAACGTACACACATTATTACATTATAACTACAACAAATAAATAGTGTTAAGGAAAATATCAAAAACATATCCCAAGTTGTCAGCACTTTAATAAAAAGCTTCATTTCAGGTTCAAAGATTAAGAATACATGAAAGAAACATTTATGAACTTTCATGAATTATTAAGACCATCTAACTCACCAGTGAAACAAGATGATTGCAAATATGTTTCTGACGAACAAGTGCACGAAGCAGTTGGTTACATGTGAGTGCCTGTTACATTCCAGATTATTACACTACGAACATTCTAAACAATAAATGCAAAGCAATATACGTATTTAATAACTAAAGTTATGTATTCTAGCCCCTCTGATCAACAGAAAGCAGCATTATGCAACATGCTTAACTAAGAAAATAGATTAGATTTGAGAATGACACGCTAGTATGCTTGCTTACAATCTTTCATTCAAAATTATATGATCACTATTCACTGTGATTTCTTCATTTCTCTTTTCAAGTGGAGATATTTGTCTAAACAGCAAATAGCATTTACTGTGGTCATTCCCTTTTTCACCAAAGTTTGACCATTTATGGGATTTCAGATCACCGTTGTTCAGAGGTTGAATATTTTCAAGATGTTGGATGAGGTCATTCTGAGTCACCTTTACAGGAGACGGGGTCAGATTCTTTAACAAATGTTGATTCTTCAACAGTTATCTGGTTTATTTATTTGGAAAGAAATGAGAAGAGACTTTCCACACTATTTAAATGCTTCTTCACAAGCCAACTGAAGAGCATTAGCCTTGCATATTTATCTTGGTATACATGTCTTTGTATGCATCTCTTAATATCTGTTCACGACTATAGGTTGCTGTTATGATTACTTGTCTTGGTATACATTTTGTTGTTAATCAAACTTATCTAGGTATACATGTTTTAATGTCTTCTTATGACTGAAGAGCCCTGCCTTCATATATCATCTCAATACAACACTAATTCAAGATTTTATGCTTGCCTAGTTTGTCTTGTCACAAACCATTGTTAAAAGAATTTTGGAAGACATATTCAGGACAGGGATTCAGAACTTGGTTTGATGATCATCAAGAATGTAACTAAAATCTACTTCAAAAATCTCCTCAAGAGGTGATATTTAAAAATAAATACAATAAGAATTACCACTTATGATGAAATGTTCAATAAAATTTTAGCAGCATTGAAAATTGAAAAGGAAAACCATACATGCAAGTCTTTTTCCCCAGGATATGACAAAAGTGTAGTTGCTGATATGCAAATAATAACGTCAAGTATAGGTATTCCTTGGCCATGTTCTCCAAAAAAGCTGTAACAGACTTTCCTGGTATGCTGTGTCTGGAAATGATCATGTTCTTTACCATAATTGCAGTTGCTAGTGATGATTTCTTCGGGGTGAAGTAAATATGTTGATGACCATCTTGATAGAAACCATACAACTGACTGCACCAATACATTGGCTCAAATAAACGAACTGATACAGCATAAAGCTATTAGAAGTAGAAATAACAGTTATTTGTGTTTAACAATTAGCTTGTGAGGGCCTCTTTTTGGTTTTCTTATGATAAAAAGAAATAACAGTGAACAAACTCTTAAATAGTAGAGCTAGATCCATAAATAGTCTTCTGTACCATATCTTTTTTTATTGGGTTCACATGGCAAAAATTTATGCTCCCTCGAGACCTTACAGCCTATCTTTACACACCTGTTCTTACTCTAGTATTTCTAAGTGGTAGTTTTGAGAGGATTTATAGCTTGGTGTATTATACTTGTACAACACGGTAAGTTCAGTTGGGAGTGTCATATAAACAAAATAAAAAGTGAAGAGATATAGAATGAAGCACTATTATGGCAAAAACAAAGAACTCTACCTCCATAAGTCGAGGGCTGAAAATTGATGCCCTAGTTTGGTGGTCCAAACATTGCTCACAAAACCTAATGACTAAGCTGTACGAGAAGACTTTGCATTAGTTTCATTTTATAAGAAATGGAGTTGTTGCCAATCTAAGTGCAATGATCAAATCGTTAATATATTATGCATGTATTGAATCTCCACCCCATTGAACTATTAAAAGGAAAGGAAAGTCACTAATGAACATAGTATGAACCAAAGTGTAACAAATACAGATAAATAAAGAACATAGACTAATTAAATCGATCCAACTACATTAAAACTTAAACCACCCCCAACATTAAATTGTCAATATTTTGATCTCACAAAGAAAAGCAATGGTAAATTCAACTTCTCCATAATTCTATTATTCCTCTTTCAACCATAATTTTTCAAAAGGAATACAGCTTGTGTACTTCACAATCTTCCTTTAGTTGGACAATTTTTAGATTCAGCACATGCTACTTTCCCACCATAACTAGAACTCTACTTTCTTCCATCCTTGTCTCAAATTTGACAAATAAACGTATTAACCTTTTTCCCGGTGCCTTCTTTACACCAAGTTTTGGAATCAAAGCACCCAAGAATTTGGGCCTGGAAAACCCACCTAAAGTTCTTTCCTTAAATCGACTACTGAATACTTGCTATCACTGGAAGGTTTATTAGGAGAACCACGATCAAATGTGGCAAAATTCAAAGAAAGATCGGCATGATGGCACAACAATTGGAAAAATTTACGTTGGAACAACAAATTTTCCAACAAAACAGATATCAAGAAAATGTGATTGAAGAAAGAAACAGAGATAAGCAGCCTAATCTTCAAAAAAGAATGGCAATTCAACCAAGGAACCCAAACTTTTTCCACAGTGGATCAAAGGAGTGGATATTACCGGATATGATGAATATATCCTTTTTTATGCAACTCCATCCCGTCTACAGCATCTATAATCCTCAATTAGCTTCATTAGCTAGTCAAGAATTTTCCTACTAAGAATAAAAGCACCTTGAGAACTAGAGATTGTCGAAAGGATAACCCTTTTTAATCTATCTGCCAACACCTCCACCATGATCTTATACACGCCTGTAACTAGACTAATAGGCTTGAAGTCTTTCACCCTATTCGCCCTTTCCTTTTTAGGGATGAGACAAACAAAGGTCTCATTCAAAGAACTGTTCAAGATATCCTCTCATAGAACTCCCTGAAAACCTCATCAAAACTGTCCTTCATACCATCCCAATTATCCTGAAAAAAGGCTATAGAACAACCTTCGAGACCAGGGTACTTTTTCTATCAAACTTAAAAACCATCTTTCTGATTTATTCCAAAGGGGAGAATCGAACTCAACTTTACCGGACACCAATCTAAACCTCAATTGAACTCACAAGTGTAGCCATCATCATATGATTATAAGCATACTTAATATGTAGGATCATTTTGGCTCCAACCTCTCTAGTTCCATTCAACAACCCCATTTTCACCCACGTAGAAGAAACTATACTAACTGAGCCAATCGGGACAAAGTGTTTCCATTAGATTAAAGAAATCTTCTTTCCACCATAAACATTGAGAAGTTACAAGTTACCAATCTCCTATAACAAGTCTAACAAGGCAGAACCGCCCAAATAAAGATCAATCTTTCTATGAATTTACATAACAAGGTAAACTCCCATACATAATAACAATGCTGACTAACGCCTATTTACAAGAGGCATTCCACCCAAAAATAATTTTCCATTGTTTTCCTTGTAGCACCTCAGCAAAATACCCCAGAGAACTTTAAACAGAACCACAATAAGTATACTTATTGCAAAAGTAATATAAGCTTCTACCACAGGTTTAAAAATAATAACAATAGCAACAGTAGAACAAATACTTACCTAGATAGTGAAACAACAGGATGCTTCTCTGCTTCCATCACATCACTAAACTGAGACTGTATAGCATTTGGAACCTGTGTTTAGGGTGGCATAAACAAGTTAATCTTCCAGCTTGAACCAGTATTTGTATCATATATAAAATAAGAAAAGGAAATGCAAGTACCAAATTAAAAATAAGGAAGCAGCTTATTCTATTACAACAGTAACCTCCAAAGAAATTATCAAAACATAAGGAAATGAATTCACTTATAATTCTCCAATCCTTCAATTTTCTCGTTGATTAGTGATGGCATCATTAAATGAATAATGATAAATAGAAATTAAAAGAAACAGAAATCCAATAGTGCTAATATCAAAGTGAATCGAAAAGAATAACTGTCTATTCTCTCAAAATCAATACAAAGGGTCTTTCTTATACACATGATTACCATTTAAATTACAGTTAATAAATATAATTAAGGAAAATATTAAAGTTGTAATGCCCGAGCTTCACGTAAGGGTAAAATTGTAAGTTTTGCTCTCAATTTTTGGACTATTTTAATTA
This sequence comes from Cucurbita pepo subsp. pepo, assembly GCF_057944985.1. Lineage (NCBI taxonomy): Eukaryota > Viridiplantae > Streptophyta > Magnoliopsida > Cucurbitales > Cucurbitaceae > Cucurbita > Cucurbita pepo. The sequence continues at coordinate 8,765,549 of NC_141801.1, forward strand.
ATCTTTGGAATTGAAGTCCAATTGACTTTGATGCGATCAATTTAGGTTGAGTGGACATGTTGGACTCATCGAATTGAGGTCGAGGGGAAATTTATACCATGGTTGGATGATGATTAGGAATTTTGACTTGGTCAAAGATTCGGTCAAGGTTAAGGTTTTTTTAAAAAATGAAAAGGGGGAAACACACTAAACAAGCATCTTCATAAGGTTTCCTCCTGCCATCAACTCAATCCTTGGTTGTCGCTTGCCTTCTTCTCATAGTCGCATCATCGTCTGATCGCCTTTGCAGCAACGTCGTCACAACCCGCTTTGCAGCCCAACTGTCAAAGCATTCCAGTCACGTTATTCGTCAGACATTCTCAACTTCCTGACGTGACATCAATTGCCACTGCTACTCCAGTAGCCCAGACGTGGATCTTCCTCTCCTCCGTTGTCACCTAATCAGCATTTCACCATCAACACAGTACCTGACGTTCTCTGGTTTGTTTTTTCTTCTTTCTTTTTTTCCTTTCTTTCATTTTTCTCTAATTTTTCAGTTCATCCCTCATCAATTTTGTTTTCTCCCTTGGGTCTACCCTATCCAGCGAGCAAGCTACGCCACATCACTCCATCAACCGTCGTATGGATTGGCAATATGTATAAATAAAAAAATAGAATTAAAAAAAACAACACAATTAGCTTTTTCTCTCTCATGGCTAATTTTTTCCTCATTTGTGATTTGCTTCTCCCTCATTCCGGTTGAACTTTAACACAGTAACCATTTCCTTGTCAAGTCCAACAACTTCGGGGTGTGACCCTCATGTTGCGACAACACGAGTGCCATGATGCGACTGAGGAGGACAGTGCATCATTTAACCCACCACACAGAGTGGACATTGAAGAGAAAGACGAGACATAAGCAAGATAAGGGCCACAAGTAGACACGAGTGCCAAACATAGGCTTGTTGAAGGGTAAGGTAGGACCCGGACCTTCACCTCGAAAGTCGGGGTTCCGAAGGGAATTTGGGCATGTGATTTTTTAGTCAAGTCCGTCCATATGAAATATGAATGCTCGCCAAATTTGGTCAACACTGTATGACCATTCACCAAAATGACGTCTACCTAAGGAGGATTGAAAATGCTTCAAAATGTACTATAATTGGGAGCCATGGTATCAGCTCTCCACCATCCCTGCCTTGTGGTCTAAGCGAGCTACCCTGTGGTACATGTATGTATCACAGTGAGGGTGAGCGTTTTGAGACAAGTGTCTTAGGCGACTTCTTTTGAAATGGGTCTTTCAAAGATAGTACTGGGCAGCATGCACGGGTGTGCCGTTATTGCGCCCCAGCCCATGTGTCGGAGGTTAGATCATACATCTACTATCCGGTACGGAGTCCGTAAATGACATGGCATGGGCACGAGATGGCCCATACATGTAGTAACGGCTTAATGTTTAAGTTTATAATTTATGATTTGAGGTTTTCATGGGATCTCAATTAAACATTTGAAATGTCTTGGAATTTTCTATCTTATAGATGCTCAATTGACTAAGTTCTAAAAATAAAAAATTTATGACATACATGTAGTGATCGCTTAGTCTTGATTTAGAAGATGGGTCTTACAAAAGCAAAAACCAACATATAGTTATCACAACATACCCAAGATAACCAAACCTGAAAATTGAAAAGTGAATAACTCCTTTCTTTAATACTTAAAGCTAAACATCTCAAAATAATAAAGATAGGGAATAGCGAAGTACATAAAATGGGGTTCTATGGTAAATATTACGAGGATTACTAACGAATTTCCAATGTAGATCGAGGCAAAAAGAGAAACCATGCAACTAGCATAATAATTAGCCTGAAAAGAGCTTACCGATGGTGTTTCCCCCTCCACTTCATCAGCTAGCACGTGCCCAATTATTAACAGAAGTGAGTAAATTTCTTCCAGTGTTTCAGTTAGATCCATGGTGCCCCTGCCCTACAAACACCATGAACAAAAGTATATAAATCTTCATGCCGTGCAGGCAGTAATAATAGAAGTAAAGAACAAAATAATTAGTAAAGAAATAAGGCTTGTTTTCACAGACGTGGAAGATACCTAAAGAGCTGAATATTTATGGGAGTGAAATAATAGAACTAGAATCACATATAGAATTTCAAGAAAATCATTCATCTTCGAATAGAGCCTCTAACAAGCTCCCTTGGAAAGATATATAGATTGGTACTAAGTTCACCCCGTTTGGAATATTCTTTTCACGGACATTTAAATGTGTCAGATTGAGAGAGCATTACTAACTATATCAGTTTAAATGAAGATGCTAAACACATGCAGCCAAAGGAAGAGTATACCCAAAAGCAGAAGGGAGACCGACAGGTTAATTAATAGAAGCATCAAGAGCTCAGATAGGTTGATAAATCTTGAAAGTAAACACCTTCCAAATAACTATTTCTTTTGTTCTAATAGGCATTAAGAGTTTATTCTAAGCTTGATCAGGCACTTGGACACTTTATGTTACTGAGCTATACTGGCTCCAATTTTGGGGATTGTGACCTGTACAACTAGACAACATGTGGCTGCTAAGGTTCTTTAAAAAAAATAAAAATAAACATACATACACATCAAGTATTTACCTAAAAATTGCAATTTTAAAGATGAGAACCTTTTGAATCGTCATTGTACTTCGTCTAATATATATCAATTAGTTTACGCTATAGACTTTATCAGTTACTGACTCTAATGCTTGGGATGATTGTGGCCCTTGAGCTAGATGGGTCAAATGATTGATGAACTCGAACTACTAATCAGATTCAGATTAAATCTAGCAATGTCTAATCCCTTTTTTTTTTTTTTTCCACCTTTAAAATGTGAAATCAAATAACAAAATCCCATTATGTCTGATAAGAAGAAGGTGACATCATAGAATGATCCATAAAGATATCCTTGATGCTTGAAAAGGGGAACCTGATTAAGCTTGGAGAGACGCTCTGTAAACAGTCCTATGAGGAAGGGAACTGTGACATTTATTGCTGCCCTTGCAATAAGAGCATAAGCACTTAATCTTTCATCCATGGCTGTAGAATCAAGAAAATACAAATAAGAACTAAAATTATAACAGCTAGACTGTTAAAATTGACAACACTGTTCGGAAAACTAGTTTGCTATAATTCTCTCTTACCAGAAACAGAAGCTTGAAAATATTCAGATTCGACACTGTCATCCAATGCTGAGGCAGATGCGGCTGCAACCTCATCACCATTAGCTAATAATATAAACTATTTTAAAGAAAGGATTTCTCAAACATAGTGGGAAAACTTAACTACCTTTTAGCTCTGACTCCACAATCAGAGCAAACAGGTTAGCAGCAGCGCTGATACCTTCATGTGGAAGCAATGAATTCTGACCAGACCTCTCTATTGGCTGAAGAGAGAAAAGGAAAAGATATCTAAATTTTGGCTACTAATTGCAATCATTAGTTCCAAAATTATTACACAATCTCAGAAATATATAAAATATACGATAAATGTTTGTCCAATTAAAAACTGCAACTATTCTTCAACTAACTGCAAGCAATAGTGTTTCTGGAAGCCATCAATAAATAAGACCTTTTAGAGGCAAAAAGATAGAGACAACAGTACGTAGACATCTAAAAACTATGACATGAGAATCTAAAGCATTTAAAGAAGAAACTTTATTCAAGGGAGCATAACTACATTGTTCTCCATAAAGAATAAACTTTATTTAATTACACGATAATTTATTAAACAGTGTTAGCTACATACTACGAGAAGGGCAGCCCAGGAGTCTAGTAATATATCACGGGCTTGCCAACTCCATGTCTCCTCATCACTGTTATGGGTCATAAGAACCTTTACAACTTCACCCATCAAACTAGATAATAGTTGAAGCGTGCCAAATGGCCTGAATATCAATAGAAAAGAATCCAATCAAATTTGATAAACCATATATATTAATATAAATTAAAAAAATGGAAGAATAACCACGCATGACTATAAATGAATTACTGTATCATAATGAGGGTTCCTTTACTCACCTGATTGATTTAAGTAGTTTGTCAAACGCAAAGGGAGTTGTTACAGTTGCGATGGACAGCAATGCACGACAGCCATCAAGCATCTCACTTAACCAAAGAAAAAGATAGTGTACATCAGAAAAGGAAAGTGCATATAACACTGAAGGATAATCAAGAAATCTGGAGTGCAAGTTAACCTTTCGCATTTTCCACTTTCAATTGCTCTAGAAACAGCATCAGGAGGATCGATCCACTGTATTATCCCCAAAAGAAGCTGTAATAGATGATTTTCATGCATCTGCCCATTATCTGATCATTAAACAACTTTCTTACTAAAACAGGAACTTTTTATCAACAAGAATACTTAGTCAATAAAAGATAAAAAAGATAAAAACAAAAAAAAAAAGTCAAATAAAACATAATTTTTTAACAGGAATAAAATTTTAATTACAAACAGAGGACATACAACATATAGGAGAGATAAAGATATCCCCACCAAATCCCGCGATTACAAAAAAAAAGATTCCCGAGGGTCAAATCATAAAAACAGTATTTTCAAAGCATGAGGTACACTCCAAGGACAAATGTACCTTGATTGCCTCAAGATGCAGGCTTAAAAAGCCAGCCTGAGCGGAGAGGGGTGCAATTTTTATATATAATATATAGTGTTGCAAGTATAAATGATCTTGCAATTTTCCATATCAACTTTTAGAGAGGCACATGTGCCTTTTGTGATACAAAAAGGTTAAATGAATCCCTAAACACTATGTAACAATACATATAAATTAGGGAGGTTAACTACTTCCCTCATTTAATAGGATTACACAAATATCTCTTAACTAGGCTATGAATTACACAATTATTTCTTAAATCAAGGTCATTCCTTCAACATTCCCCCTCAAGCTGAGGAATAGATATCATCCATTCCCAACTTGAATACTAACTCATGAAGCATTGAGCTGTGAAGTCCTTTCGTTAGTATATCTGCTACATGAAGTTGTGAGGGTACATAACTAATGCATACTATCCACTTCTCTAATTTCTCCTTGATAAAATGTCGATCAATATTGTAAGAAAATTTTGTGTAAACCCATTACATAAGAGAAGTGGCCTCTCTAATTTATCAGTATGGTTATCTAGTAACTAAGAATTTATTTAGATTTATTGTTACCTAATATCTAGAGATTTAGTTAGTTTTTTTACACTATAAAATACACATGTACCCCTCTCAAAAGAAATATAAAAAATAGCAAGATAATTTAGATTTGTAATATGGTACAGAAGCATTTTCTACTTTAAAAATTGGATTAATACCAAACCGTAATCCAATCGGTGAAACCTTCTTAGCTACCGATCATCCTCTGTGATCAAATTTCATTTGAAGCATTCATAGTTGTCGCCATCGTAACCAAGTTTCATTCAACAATGCTTTCATCATATTACCGCTGAGTAAGATCTTCAAGCAGAAGACTACAGAACTTATGCAATAGCTTTCAAGTCCTCTCCCAGCAACACAACGCAAGTCCGGCAACAGAGAGCAACGCAATAGCTTTCAAATCCTGTTGTCTTTCCTCAATAGCAAGCCAAAGACCAGCAACAGCAATACTCTCCCATTTTAATCCCAATTAAGCCCAACAACAGCAATACTATTTCAACGCGATAGCTACCCCAGCAAGACAAGCCCAACAGTTAATCCCAGCAACAAATCCATTTAATTTCTCCTCTGGTATAAGCCAAGCCCATCCCATTTAATTTCTCCTTCCAGCAATTAAGCCCAGCAACGAACCCATCTGATTTCTCCCCTTCGAGCAAGTCCATTCCACAGGCCCAGGAACGCTCGTCTTTACCATCCATTCCACAAGTCCAATCACAACAACTGTTTCAAGTCCAGCAAGACCATTCCGCTTTCACAGAAACATTTTTTTGCTCGTCCATCCCGCAAGTCCAGCTAGCCCACTGTTTCCATCTACTATTTTACTGTAGCCTAGCACGAAGCAAGGAAGGATTCTGTTGTAATCGACTTGGATAAGTTTTCTTTACGACTAAAGTTCCCTCCAAACTAAGACCCACAAGTTCATCATGTCAGGAGAACCGAAAATCTTATCACTAGTAAAGGAGGTTCCTATGGACCAAAAGATGGGTAACCTTTTCAACTCATTCAATTGTCATACCGACTCAACAAAGAAACCTTTATCAAATGGTCTCAAATTGAGTAGATGTACCTTAAGGAAAAGAAAACTCTGACACCTTATTGAACTAGGACCAGCAAAGATAGATCATGGATTTAATGTATGGGACGAGGAAGACTCCATGATAATATCATGGCTATGGGACTCTACTGAGTCATCCATCAATAATACATGAATGTTTTTACAGAATACATAAACTATATGGGACTTCATTCATCGCACTTACTCCAAGGCTAGGCATGTTACACAGATCTATGAAATCAAAATAATGACTAGAGCCATGAAAGCAAGGAAGAAAAACTATTATTGAATATGTCATAGTCTTGCAAACATTGTGCCAAGAACTTCAGGTATTCAAGATGAGTTGCATTGCATGCATAATACTGAAGAAATTTATAGAAGCAGATCATGTCTTGTCTATGATTTTTGGTAGGTCCAACCATGAGTTTGACCAAGTTCGTTTACAAAACATCGAAAAAGGGGAAACACCATCCCTAGAAGTAACAATTTTCTTTTGTCAAGCAGAAGAGAGTAGACAGTGCGTTATTCTTGACAAACAACCCAGTTTAGATGCATTGGCTTTAGCTATAGAGAAAGATAGAAACAACAGAAGAGACAACCATGACAAAAAAGACTATTCCTATGACACAAGAGTTATATAGTGAGTCTAAATTCATTTGTTATACCTAACTATTAAAAGAATTCTGTAAACTCTAGCCTTAATTATTATAAAAGGCATATGTATCTGTCTAAATTAAGTAAATTAAGTAGAAATGTCAGCAAGATAATTTGCACTTAGCAACATGGTATTAAAGCCCTTCTATTTTGGAATGTAGGTTTGATCGGCGTAGCCTTCATAGCTACAAATCTTCTATATTGACCAAATTTATTCAAGTCCTTCGTAACAACCGATTTTTCACCTTAACCAAATTTATCCGGAGCTTTCATAGCTACCAATTCTCCACCTTGACCAAATTTATCCAGAGCCTTCATAGCTACAGATATTCCACCTTGACCAAATCTATTTGAAGTCTTCATAGCTACCGTTAAAGTCATACGATTGAAATCGTGCCTTGACATTGAAGTCATGTTGTCGAAGTCATGCAATCAATAGTGCTCATAATCCTCTCCAACATGATATGACAAAGCATATTCAAATTGATCGACATTTTATCAAGGAGAAATGGGAGGATATGATAGTTTACATTAATTATGTGTCCTCATAGCTCAATGTTTCATTAGTCAATATCAAAGTTGAGAATGGATAATATCTATTAAGCAACTGGGGGAGTGTTGAAGGAATTGTATAAACCATGGCCTTAATTATATCTAATTTATTACCTAATATATAAGGATTTGTTATCTAATATCTAGGAATTTAGTTAGATTTTTTTTTTTTTTTTTTTTTTTTGTATTGTTACCTAGTATCTAGGGATTTAGTTAATCTTTATGTATCATAAAAGGCATATGTAGCTTTCTGAAAATTAAGAAGAAATGTGAGTAAGATAATATACACATGCATTAAAACGATTTCTAAATCTTTATCAAAAAGAGGATTGCAAGATGCTATGAGAGAAGAAATGCATGCTTTAGAAAACAATAACACGTGAAAAGTTGTGGATCGGCCAAAAGGAAAAAATATAAATGGGTGTTGGTGGCTTTTCATAGTGAAGTATAAGGTCAATGGAACGTAGGAAAAAAATATGGCAAGGTTAGTAGCTAAGGGATACACTCAAACTTACGATACAAAATACCGAGAGACATTCGCCCTAGTTGCGAAGATGAACACCATAAGAATATTATTATCTTTGGCCGCCAACTGAATTTGGCAACTCTCACAATATGATGTGAGAATGCATTCTTTTACGGCGATCTAGATGAAGAAATCTACCTAAGCATTCCTCCGGGATTTGAAAGCTCAAGAAGAGAAATATGCAACTTGAAAAAAGCCTTATATGGAATAAAACAATCACCACAAGCTTGGTTTAGAAGATTCACAAGGTAATGAAAGATGGGTATAAGCAAAGTCGAGAAGATCAAACTCTCCTTATCAAGCACTCAGAATATCAAGAAGCATAGGTAGATGAGATCATAGTCACTGGAGATGATGATGAAGAAGAAAAACTTGAATTTTGAAGGAAATAGATGAAAGATTTTTAGATCAAAGAATTTGAAGGATAAAGTACTTTCTAAATATTGAAGTAGCGCACTCAGCTCGGATCCACATCAAAAATTGGGAGAGTCAAAAAAAGACATGCGGAGAATAGAGAAATACAATAGAGACTATAGGGGGGGTAATATATCTAACTCACACTCGACCAGATCTAGTCAGTGAGTGTAAATAGTCAATTCATGCATGATCTGCAAGAGTCGCACCTTCAAGCAATATAGAGTGTTACAGTACCTAAAAGGAACTTCAGAAAAAGAACTTTTTGTTCAAATGGAACAATTTCCTTGTATTAGAAGCTTCTATCAATATTGACTATGTTGGATCAGTAATGGATAGAAGATCTACTATTGTACTTCTCTTGGAAGTAATTTGGCAACATGGAGGAGTAAAATGCAAAATGTGGGTTCTTATGGTGAAGATAATTTTTTATGACTTATAGATTAAGGGAGAATGTCCAATAAAGTTGTACTGCGACAACAAATCAGCTATCAATATTTCACATAGTCGTATCCCGCATGATAGGACAAAGCATATTGAAATTGATCATTATTTTATCAAGGAGAAATTAGTGAAGAGGATAATATGCATTAGTTATGTCCTTCAAGGCTCCAACAAGCAAATATACTAACAAAAGGACTTCACAGCTCAATGTTTCATGAGATAGTACCCAAGTTGGGAATGAATGATATCTATTCCTCAGCTTGAGGGGAGTAATTTATATGTTTTGTTATTTAGTATTTAGGAATTTACTTAGATTTATAGTTACCTAGTATCTAAGGATTTAGTTAGCATTTTTGTATTACAAACAGCACATCTACTTTCTTTAAATTAATAAAAAAAGGAGTTAGTAGGATAATTTACACTTTCAACACATATAGACAAAAAGAATATGCAAAGAATGTCAACAATAAAAAGACCTAAACATGTGGAAACTTATGATATAGATACGCAAGGAGGCAGTTTTTACCAGAGTGAAATATTGTCCCTGCCAAGGAGCAAAATTGTACAATCAGCTTTCGAGCAGATACAGCTATAGGGCAGTCAAGCCAAAAGGCTTGACATGAAAACTTCTGTCGAAGTGCCGCATATAGATTCAAAAGCCATGAAATATGGCCACTTGAAATCAAAACGTCACGCCAAGCAGGACCAGGCTACAAGCACCAAAGAAGAGAATGAAGAGCTGTGAAAAATGATACAGCACAAAGCAATAGTTGTGCCACTGACACCTTTACAAAAATATTTTATGCTATAAAAACCTAAATAAAAGAACAATGATTAACTTCAATCCAACAAATTTGGTGTCATGTCAAACACCTAATTCAACATAGCTATGATTATTACTGGTCGAACTTCTCAGCAGAACATCTGATGGATGCTTCCACACCGAAGCCAAGCCACTTTCATTGATGGCGATCTTATTATAAACTGCTCCTTGGTTGCCAAAGAGCACTAATGACCATAAAGGCAATAAGAATAACGTTCCTGGGTTTCAAATTGATTGAAAAGGACTTTGATCACATGAGTTGGGATTTTCTAGTTCTTTTCGGATTCTTGAACCTTATATTGGCTCTTTGAATTTTTATTCTTTAGTTAGGTTCTGCATTATTTTGTATTTTCTTTTTTTCTATTTTTCTATAGCGACTCTTTGTAGAGTGAAACTTCTAACTAGTTTGCATTCTACTTTTATTAATATTATCATCAATGTTTCTTTTTCAAAAAAAAAAAAAAACAAGTTGGGATTTTCTACATTATGATCTGATGTCGATGTACTTTGAGTCAAATAGAGGTGTTGGATTCATAAGAGCCCAAAAAGTTCAAAATTTCTAGTTTTTGTCACTATTCTAAAAGGATGTCAAGAGGAATTAGAAATAAGATAAACTTCCTCCTTCCATATTTAAACTGAACAGTTAAGTTGAGAGAACGGTTCATTGGGAAGGATGAAATTTTTTTAAATCAATGGGGACAATAAAGATGTTTGGATAGAACTTTATTCCTTGCTCTTTTCTATCCAAAAATGTTTTGTTTAGATGTGATTTTCTTTCTCCCTTTACATATCCTAGAGGGGTCTTCTTCATTTTTGTTCTTTTCTTTCGATGGTGTGTATTATTCTTTTCTAATAGAATTTCTTATTCAATTCTCATGTAAATACTTCGTCTACAAATGTCCCTTTGATCTCTTTTCTTAAAAATTCCACTTTCATCTCTCAAATACGTTATTCTTGATTATCCATAAACATGACTATACAGAACCAGAAGCAGAAATTTGGTCACCTGCACCAAGTTGTACTCAGATCTCTTGGTTGCATCACCATGATCCTTGACTCCAGCAAAGTAAAAGCTAATATTGGCCTTAGCACCAACCGCATTACGGAAATCCCAGTTCAAGATTTGAAACATCAGACGTAGAGCAGCCGTACAAACTTTAACTTCTGGAACCTCAGTCTGAGAATCAATTATCACGGTGGTGACACTTACGGCAGCATCTATTGCCCAACAGTAGAACGTCTATCATTCAAGTCAAACAAAGAGATAACGGTTGCTAGAATGTCAGATAACGAACAAAAGACATGCATGGCAGAACCAAACATTTAAAAAGTCATATTAATTTAAATGCGGCTTCCAAACAAAAAAAAAGAAGTAAAATGACTACAAGAACCTTCAGGTAGTTCTGCTCCAACGACCTCCTGCACTGCTCATGGAACTCCCTTGGAAGGCCCATAGCACTTGATGTAGAGGGTGAAAATTCTGATACCTGTTAAAGAGGAAAATAATCAACATTATAAGGCTAAATCAGGACAAAACATTATAAAGCTAGTGTAGGAAAATAATCCTTCCATCAATAAGGGCCCCTTTAATAATGAGTTTCCAATTTTGGGTTTCCATTTTTTAAAATTAAGCTTGTGAATGATAATTTCTTTGTTTAGTCTTCCACCTTCTTTTCAAGTACCTTGAAATCAAGGAAAAACTAAAAAGGGGAAATTTTAGGCTAGGTTCTTCAAAACCAAAAATAGATTCTTTAAAACTTTTTTTATAGTTTTAAAATTTAGGCTAGTATTTTCGAAGTAAATTAGAAAAGGGAAAAACTATACCATCATAATTTTTAAAAAGAAAATAATCATTGACAAAAGGGCCTAAAATGATTTAAGAAAAATATTTCTTACCAATGACTCCAGAAAGTTGACTCCACAAAATTGAACATCAATACCATGAACACCATGGATAGACTGATTTACCTGTAAGGGAAAAACAATTCGTTATGCCATAAAGAATAGTGGTTTTCAAATTCAAAACCAAGATAAAAACTTTCAGAGGAACTAGCTGGGTGTAAAGTATTATAAATGAAAAGTTATTGTATACAAGGGGGCAATTCACTATTTACAGAGAATTGGAAACCAAACTAATTCTAATTCTAACCAACCAAGAAATTGACCAAGATATCTAATTAGTCACTGATCCTACTGCATCGCAAGACCAACCAAGAAAATTGTTTATTGAATTAAGTGGTGGTAGTTTGGACACAATGATTGGTAAGTAAGAATGGATGTAGACATCGAGATATTAACAGCATAAAACTGGCGAACAACAAGACATGACCCACCGCCTAAAGCAACACAGATCTAACAGCAAGAAGCAGCAAAAATATTCAACAAATAAATTTAGAGTGTCGAGCTAGATCTGACAAACAGAGATGGAATAAAAGCCGAAGACAGCATTCAAATAAATAAGGTCGAGGTCGAACAAAGATGATGAACAACAAGGCCAGACAAAGAAAACATGAGCACCAAAAAAAATCAAATAGGCACAAACAATACCCTTTGGACTACAGGCACAAACACAAATGTCTGGGAAACAAATACACAATCAATCCATAAAAAAAGTTGCTTCTTGTTCAAAAAATTATTACACAACTAATATGGAACTTTGATGAATACAGCACATATTTAATAAAAAAATAAAATATCCAACGCTGAGCCATAAAAAAAGATAAAGAATAAAATATTTACAAGATTAACACGGACATTATACCTGAATGAAGAAAGACTCTTTCTCAGAGGCTTCAAAATCGAGCCTACACATTAATATCTCAACATTAGTGATGATTTGAATCACTTCACTTGAAAACTTGAACTTCTCGGAGAGTACCAAGTTGGCTGCATCTCCAAGTTTCTTTAAAATAGTAGAATAATAATTTTTAAAAAAATAAAACACAAAATTATCATTGGTGGATGAAAAGGAACAAAATGTTCTAGAGGTACGAACTCCTATATGGTATGGAAGGGGAGGAAAAAACATAGGAAGGAATAATTCTAAAAATGGGGGTCCAATTCAAAAAAGGGAATAAAAAAGCATCATGTCAAGTCTTGCAGCTAATAGAGAAAAAGTTGGCTAGTGGGCATCAGTTAGATGTTAGAACTCTGCTAAGCTCAATTCACTATGTATCCCTGTACTTTGAAGGTCCATAATGTACTTTCAAGGCCTTGTTATGGAGAAGGTGCAGAAATGTCTAGGTTCAAAAAGAAAGTCTCAAGAATGGGTAGATGATTGACCCTTTTTCCAACAAACGATCGCATCAAAAGGAACGCAGAAGGGAAATGAGATACCGCCAGAAGGCATGAGTACAAAGAGAATTCTCATAAGGTCAAGATCTATTTCAGCAAAAGTGGAAGAGTTGATGAAGGCTTATTCACGCATGTGGTGGTACGCAGGGGAGGAAAGGCAATCTCCAAGCCAAGAAAAATACAAAAACCTCTTCCAGTTGCAGAGTTGAAGATTCTATTGCTTCTTTCTATCCAAAGAAGCCAAAATGAAGCCCTCACTAGTTGCAGCCACAAAATCTTCTTTTACTTGATGAAAGGAAGTCCCTCCAGCAAACATAAAGTAAGATGGAAACATCATAAAGGATTGCCACCCAGAAGAGACAAGAAGATGGGCAGCTGGGAAGCAAAGAAGCAAGAGCAGAAGAGATGACCTTGGGATTCCATGTTGCTACAACCAATGATGCACCAGCTTCATCCTTGCAAATCAAGAGATAAAGGATGGCAATCCGTAAGTTTTCGGTCTAGACTAGCATTATTCATGAATGGCCGACTGTTTGTTGCAAATATGGGTCTTTTAAAGTGAAGAGTAAGATATGAGTCAGTGCTATTATTGCAACATGTTGAGTTCTTTGGAAGGAATCATAGGATCTCATTTGTATTATGATACAATAATGCATCTAGTTGTGTTTAGGTCGTGCCATATGGTTAATTGCATTCTATTAAACGGCATGTCCAAGAAATGTGAATCCAAATTTTGTAGGAAACAGAAATATGAGAAAACTTACCAGCCTCTTTTCATCAATTGAGAAGCCACAGCAGAAACCTTTGCTTGAACATATCGCTCTGGTGAGCTTGCATGTTGCATAACATAGCACAGACAAAAACTGCATGTTGAATGCAACATATTTACCCCCAAAATGGTTGATTAAAAGAAGATAAAAGGAATTTCTTATAACTCATGCACAAAATCAAATAGTTGGATGAATTTTTAGGGACAAAACATGAACCCATTGTTTATATATATATATATATATATATAAGAAATGAAACTTTTCATTGAAAAAATTAAAAGAGATTAATGCCCAAAAGATATTGAGTTGAAAAGAACAAGAGATAAAAGAAACCAAGAAACAATTACAAGCGAACAATAAAAGCATGTCAAATAAAACAAATATCTTGAAATGAAAAAATCAACAAAAGGTTTGGAGATAGAGTGACAAGGAATCAACCCAAAGGAAAAGCTCTGATACCAAATGATAAGGAATTAACCCAAGAGAAAGATACCAAATGTAAGGAATCAACTCAAGAGAAAGCTCTGATACCAAATGATAAGGAATCAACCCAAGGAAAGCTCTAATACCAAATTATAAGGAATCACTACAAGAGAAGTAAGATTTAGATTATCTTATTGATCAAATATCTCAAGACAAGAACACTTGTTTGAGATTCGAATCACTCCACAAGCAAGATCGAACATATCAAGCTTGAATGATTCTAAACATGCAACCTAAACTACATATAATTGCAAATAAACTTGGCCCTTGACTAAGAAAAGATAAGAACACCTAGTCCTAATGATAAATAATCATTCCAAGGGAAAGTAAAATTCAAATTACCTTGTTGATCAAATATCTCAAGGCAAAAACACCTCATTGAGATTTAAATCACTCCACAAGCAAGATCGATCATGTCAAGCTTGAATGATTCTAAACATGCAAACTAAACTACATAGAATTGCAAAGAAACTTAGCCCTTGGCTAAAGGAAAGCACAAATGCTCCTTTTACAACATTTCCCAAGTCTCTTTTACAAAGATAACATACATGGCTTTATATAGCTTCAAAATGAAAACTCTTAACCTTCCCTGGGGCATTTCAAGAGTTGTAACCTTCATACTTTATGACCATAATTAGCCACTATGTAAATGTAACCTTACAATAAATAAAAACTTAAAGTACAATAAAGAAACACCATCACTCTAAATTATCATTCACCCAAGAACAAATGAGGTTTGTGGCATGAATTGCAACATCTTGTGATAATTTGAACAACATTTTCTTCACATCTTCCTTGAAGTTTATGTGCATGATTGATGCATTGGTTCTATCAGAGAGCACCAAGATGAAGTCTTTAAACACGATGATTCGAAACAATCAGACCATGGGAAAAGCTTGTCTTTAAAAATTCTCTAGTTTCTCTCCATCCATAAATCTAATAATAAAGCTTTGATCCCAAGCTAATGAATGAAGGACCAATAATAAATTAGAAACATTTTTCTTCAAGACATTTGAAAACACCCACTCCACGTTGAATATGGAAAAGAACTTGAACCAACAATTCATCGAACAAACATATCCAAAGAAAATGTTTTCATCTCCAGCTTCAAGCCATTGCAATTTACTTTTCTGGATCAAGCTTCTTTCCTCAATCATCTTGCCACAAAATCTCCATTTATCATAAAAAGAAAGGCAGGTGGAGGAGGAACTCCTTGATCATCTCCCTATTACATTATGTCTGGCACACTAAAAACCAAACACCTCATAGAAATATCTAGATTTGAATGGAATAAAATATTGGCATTCCAATAAAACAATTGTAGGATAGATAGCCTTCCTATATAGGAGAAAGGTGCAATATATAAAAGGAAATGATCATAACGAGAATAATATAATATCATTACATATGTACAACCAACACTCCACCTCAAGCTGATTTAAATATATTTTCCATGGTCAGCTTGCCAATCATTCTATCGAATTGTACTTTTGTTAATCCTTTAGTCAACACATCATCAGTTTGTTCTATACTAAGCTGATTTAAATATATTTTCCAGGGACCTTCCGCAGATACCCACATTCTATCACACCCATTGACACATTTTGAGTCCTTTTTAGCCCAGAAAAAGGAGTTTCCAGTATATCACAGCTTCCTTGGTTTCCTTTTGAAGGGATTCCCACTTTTTTTTTTTTTTTTTTCTTTTAATTTTATGATAGTGAAGTATCCAAATCAGCTTACATGCAACTCAACTTATCTCACGGGACAACTATTTTATCCATAAATCTTAATAACCTAGGGAGACGGTCACAATAAGGTTTAAGCTCATTCATCCATAATTGACTCAACGCCAACCTGAGGTGGTTGACTCCCACCTTTTTTTGGTCAAATGATGACAGCTCATGATAGCCCCGCCAAATTTCATTAGCGGGTTGATTCCACAAACTCCTCTCAAATTCAACGAACATTGAGAAGGATTTTAAGCCCCACAAAGGACATCCTCAAATATACAAATGGAGACTCTTCAAACAAACTGACAAAATGAGCATCCTACCTTTTACTGAGCAAGTTCCTTCCCAAATCTTTGAACACAAATTAAAATCTAAAAGTCCATCTTCATCATTCAATTTAACTAGAAATCCAACTGAGAAACGACCATTTCAAAAACTAGTCAAAACCAACAAACTCAGCTCATTCTCCTCCTCTTCCTTCAATAGCTCAATATTTTGCTCTTAAATCCCACACCTCCCAACTGTTCTGCATTTATCTACCACCAAGTACCCCAAAATATTGCCAAAATAGCACAAGTAAATTAACAAATCCTTTTACCCTTCTTGTGGACCTAACATTTTTACAAACATATTGCACTACGGAAACAAGCAGTGGAAGAGTATATTAATTCATAAAAGTAAAAATGACCTAATTAAAGTTCTCTTGACATCAGCAGTAAGAAAGCTCCACTCTCTAATAGCAGCATCTCTAATTGCAGCAGCAGCCTGAAATCGTGCATTAGCCACCTGAGAATTTTCTGGATAAAACATGAACGGCATAAATCAGCACAAAAACCAGAAAGGTCATTTTTCACACCATAACAAGAAAGGTTTTTGAATCTATAATTTCTCATAGTGCTTTGATGAACATGCAAAGACACAAAAAGAAATAAAATAGAGGGAGGGAGGGAGATCATAAAAAGAGCAAACATACAAACATGGTCAAGTCAAATATACTTTTTTATGCAAAACCAGAATTGAAAAAATATCCTTTAAAGAAAGGATTCTTTTTGTTGATAAATAATAATAATCACCACTATAATTTACTTGGAAAGTTGATTGCATCTCTAATACTCCAAATGTGTACTTGATAAACCAAGAGGTGCTCGTATATAATAGTTCATTAATTAATCCTTCCAACTGGAAGGGACCACCAGATATTGCATAACTCACTGCCAGGAAGCTACCAAATTTTATACATTAGACTCTAACTTATTTTCCGAAACTAACCATTATAGAAGATAGTTTATAAACACCAATTCTAAAATATTTCATATCTATCCCTTCTCTATGCAGCAGCAAGATGCTATCTTCAAAATACTAGGTGGTCAAAAGTTTCAAACGGAATCTTGAATTCTAGCCTAGTGCTATCAGGTATTTGCCAGCTTTTTGAGATTATGGTGCCTATTGTATTCATGGTAATACGGGTTCTTTTTGGTAAAATTAGAGATCTTTTGGCCAAGGGTTTGGGAAGCCTAGGTTTGTATAACCTTGAGTTAACGAAGCTCAGTCTGTGTTTTAATCGTGTAGAAGAATAGAATAAATTTCTCAAAACTTGTATTTTTTTTAGCCCTATACACTAAGTTTGATTTGTAAAATTTAGCGTAAAAGTTTAGTAGTTCATAGGATTGGAAAACCTTTGGATTTATAGTAATTCAAAAATTCTTCAGCAAATCAACTTACCAAGAATGAATTGGCATGTTTGATATGGATGAGGCGATTGCCGAAGTGATAGAATAGTTGCCTCAGCTGCAGATGGATTGATGTGCATCTAAGAGAAAATATGCATGAAAATTGTGTTCCCAAGATAATGTATTGTGTAAACATTCTAACAAAAAAAAAAAAAAACTTAGAGAATAGCGATAGTGTGGCCATTAATGCATGGTCACAAGGAACATTATAAGTATCACTTTGGAACAAATATAAAATCAAACCAGGTTAAGTCAGTTCAGGACTAAAAAGTGCAGCAAAAGCTTTTCAGAATGATCGACCCTTCTGAAAGGATCATAAGCTTTCACGCACAAGATTCAAATTATATGAAAATTTCCTACTGGCTATCAAAGGAATTAAAGACTCAATTTTGGCTAAGAACTGTTAAAACAGAGCTACAGTAGCCTGATGCATATTCATAGAGACATCAAAAGCACCGTTTTGGAATTTATAGAATAGCAAACAGGTTAAAGCAATTGAAAAGCCCATAATAAGCTTTTCTGAAACCATCAAAAGTTTTCAAGACATTCATTTAAACAGTAAGGAAATTTCTATGTTACAACCAAAATAATTCAATACTATTTTGGCTAAATAACCGTTGATTCAGCAATGTTAACATATGGAATAATACCAATATTGATCAGATACAAAGAAGTGCAGTTTTTCCTCATTCACCCAGCTATGATTGAATCTAGAATTCATATAAACCAAACCATCAACGCTAGGGCAGGTGGGTTAACTTCAAAAGGTTTTAACTTCCCTTTACAGTTACAAGAGGTTTCATCTAATCAAATCTTCTACGAATAGTCAAATGGTTATAAAATCCCTCTTTTATTCATTCATTACCCAAATCTAATCATTTTCGGAGCTACCAAAGACAGTAGTCAGAATGAGTAGAACCTGAATGGAACTGCAGGCAAGCTCAATGGCTTGCATAGTGGCCTGAAGTTGACCCAAGGTTGGCGGCCCATTGACATCTGGAAAACCTTGCATCTTCTACAGTGGATTCAATACCGAAGGACCTCTGGTTAGAGGTCCGGATTAAAGTTTTCTTGTGATACTCAGTGAATTCGGAGAAATGATTGTTCAAAGACAGAAGAACGGATTGAAGAGAGAAACGGCGGCCGAGAAAAGTTGAGATTAATAGCGAAATCTCTTTGAATTTGACTCAAAGATTGAAAGAGATTGGCAGTACAAGAACATGTGAAGAAGCGACGTGTGGGGTTTTAGGAGAACACGGCAAATTATTTGGTTTTTGAGAAAGATCTGCACAAGATTTAAATACAATTTGGTGATTAAATCATTGCTTCAAATATTCCGTAAAATATATTTAATTCCCCATAAATTATTTAAAATACCATAAATAATTTTTTATTTTTTTCCTTTCATTTACATTTATGGTAAAAAGTAAGAAAATAAATAAACTTCCTCGATCTGACCCTACAACTAATCCATTCCACTTATTGAACGTCATATGGTCAATCTACGACTCTTAGATATCAAAGATGGGCAGTCTCGTAGTTCTTACGGGTGGAGTCGATGGGTGGTTGGTTCTTGGATTTTCCTTCCTTTTGTTTCATTTCGCTCAAAGAGTTGAAGGATCTCGTGCGTAAAGTTATTTGCAAGGTCAATGTGATCTTCTTCCCCGTTGATCCTAGATCAATTTCACGAGTTTAAGAAGAAATAATGAGCTCATCAAAAGACTTTGTACCCGTTGGCACGTCATAAAAATACCTCTTTTTACATGTTCTCCTTGATTTGAGAGCGAGCTCACTTTTTTTTATAGAAACATTGTAACAGTTCAAGCCCACCGCTAACAGAAAAGGGTTGATTGGGGGGTCCCGCATCGATTGGAGAAGGGAACGAGTGTCAGGGAGTACGCTCGGCTTTGAAGGGGGTGAATTGTGAGATCCCACATCAATTGGGGAGGAGACGAAACATTTTTTTATAAGAGTGTGGAAATCTCTCCCCAGTAGACGCGTTTTAAAACCGTGATGCTAACAGTGATACGTAATGGGTCAAAGCAAACAATATATACTAACAGTGGGGTTGAGCAATTACAAACATCCTTGCATTGTATAAAAGGGACATCCAACAAGAGACACGACATAGAATAGAACATTTTCTATTGTGGTCTCCAATTAGTTGATCTTAGTATGTTTGTTGCAACTGAATTTCGTATAGTGACACCCTTTGGTTTACCACTCCTCGAGCAAGGAGCAAAAGAACATAAATCGAACCCGATATCATTAATAGCCTTCACTCGTTATCTCATCATCTTCCCGACATTTCTAATTTATTTCTATTAAGATACTCGAGATCCCACGTCTCTTGACAAAATCCAAAATATACATACTCGAGTCAATCATAGATGAGAACCCAGAAAACTCTCGTGGAAATGCTTATGCTTTACGTTACGAAACTAAGAAATTTATGTCAACCGAGATTATGGGCACTGCACATGGGCAATCACTGTTTGAAAGAGCAATCTATTCCTTCTCTCGATAATCAACATAGCTAAATCATGCTACCGAGGCCTTGAGATGGTCGTATAAAAGAAAACGAGAGTGCCAGTTTCTAATTCAAACAAACCTATCTATCAATAAAATAGTTTTTTTAATAGAAATATATTTAAAAATAAGTGGCAAAAATAGAATAATTTGAAACAAATTTGAAAACTACCATAATTTCTAGATCTACATTTTATTTTATTTTATTTAATGAAAAATCATAATCAAACAAAGGTCATGAAATTAAAATATGAATATAAAATTAGGTAATTGAGAGAATAAATAAATAAATAAATAAATAAATAAATAATAAAAATATAAGAAGAGGCAACGACATGAGTCCGGCCACCGCTAATTGAACCTAATCATCGGTGGAAGTAAGACTCGTTTACGATGATGGCGGATTGAGGAAAGGATTATCATCATAATCACAATCATTCGAACTCCCATTTCTCACAAACCCCTCTTCTCTTTTAATTCCAATTCTCGAAGCTCACCCACTTTCGCTCTTCGCGTGATCTTCCTCTTCTAATTGGCGCCACGATCCTTTCTCTCTTTGTTTGATTCCATCGCCCCCAATCCCGTCCTCATAAACAGCGGGGGATTCTTTCTCTTTTTCAAGTCTTGGAGCGACGCCAAGGACTTGATACAAACCCGCCATTCAACCCCTGCGAGGTGTTTCCAGGTACTAATTGCTTTCTTGTTTCGTGTATCTTTTTGGGGGGCGACGGGGCGGGGGGATTGGTTTTTTCTCTAGGGATACGTTTGGTTGTGGAGATAGTAGAATCTGTGTCTGGTTTAGTTGTGCTTTTGATTCTGTGGAAGGTGGTGAAAAATGGGGGAAATTAAATGTGTTGATGTTGTTTTTGAGTGGAGATTTTGATTTTCTTGCTTATGGGTACTTCGAAATTTGGCAATGTGGGTTTTGGGGTTGAGAGAATGGTTTTGAATTTTGGAAAGCTGTTTTTCCCTTTCAATTATTGATGTTGTTACTTTACAGATTTTACTCGACTGCTTCACCATGCTGTAATGGAGCTTCACACCAGGATGTTTAAGTTTATGTGCACTTTAATATTTGAGCTCTTAGAATCGTGGAGATTCTATGGCTATGAATGACTTCCCCTGTGAATTAAATAGGACTATGGATTGTGAAAAAGGCATACTTGTAAGGCTTTTAGCATAAAATTGGATAGTAATCTTGAGAAGGAAAACGAATGGAGGACTTTTCTAAATATGCCCATAGTCCTGCTCATTTAGCAGTTGCACGTAGGGACTACGTTGCTCTGAGATTCATTATCTCCACACTACCACGACTGGCCAAGGCAGGTGAGGTCAATACTGAAGCGGAATCCGTCGCAGCAGAGCTACAAGCTGATGCTGTGTCTGCTGTTATTGATCGGCGTGATGTCCCAGGACGTGAGACTCCTCTTCACCTTGCAGTACGTCTTTGCGACCCAATTTCTGCTGATATTTTGATGGCAGCTGGAGCAGATTGGAGTCTTCAGAATGAGTATGGTTGGAGTGCTCTTCAAGAGGCAGTTTGCAATAGAGATGATTCAATAGCTATGATTATTGCACGGCACTATCAGCCTCTAGCTTGGGCAAAGTGGTGTCGTAGGCTTCCGCGTATTGTTGCCTCTGCTGCTCGTATGCGTGATTTTTATATGGAAATGACTTTTCATTTTGAGAGCTCTGTAATTCCATTTATTGGCCGAATTGCTCCATCAGATACATACAGGATTTGGAAGCGTGGTTCCAATCTCCGTGCAGATATGACCCTTGCTGGTTTTGATGGTTTTCGAATTCAACGTTCTGACCAGACGTTTCTCTTTCTTGGAGAGGGCTACTCTTCTGATGATAACGTCGTTACGTTACCACCTGGCTCTTTGATTGTTCTTACCCACAAAGAGAAGGAAATTACAAATGCTTTGGAAGGAGCTGGTGCACAACCAACTGATGCAGAAGTTGCTCATGAAGTGGATTTAATGTCAAGGACAAATATGTATAGACCAGGCATTGATGTAACCCAAGCTGAGTTGGTTCCTCATGTAAATTGGCGACGACAAGAAAGGATTGAGGTGGTTGGAAATTGGAAAGCAAAAATATACGACATGCTTCATGTAACGGTGAGTGTGAAATCAAGGCGAGTTCCTGGTGCTATGACTGATGAAGAGCTATTTGCTGCAGAAGATGAAGATAGATTAGCCCGTGACGAATATGATGACGTATTAACAGTTGAGGAGAGAAAGCAATTGGATTCAGCACTTCTTATGGGGAACTCCGATACCCATCTCGAGTATGAGGAACAAGGGGTTATTGACAGTCAGGAAAATGGATCAGTGGGTTCCTGTGACAATTTTGAATCCAATGGTATTGTTAAGGAGAAGAAGAGTTGGTTTGGTTGGAACAAGAAAAATTCAAGGAGTAACAGTGTTGAGCTAGATGATTCGAAGATGAAGAAATTCTCAAAGTCGGCCCCAGAAGGTAGCAATCATAAAGTCGTCGAGCCTCCAAATTCTTCTGAAGATATGGGGGATAAGACCAAGAAGGGAAAAGATAAGAGTAGTAAGAAAAAGAAGAAGAAAGGAGCCACTAGTGAGTTAAAAAATGAGAGTGAATACAAAAAGAATTTGAGGCCAGTCTTATGGTTAACACAAGATTTCCCTTTGAAAACTGATGAGCTCCTGCCTTTGCTTGACATCCTTGCTAACAAGGTGAAGGCTATTAGGAGATTAAGGGAACTTTTGACTACCAAGTTGCCTATTGGCACCTTTCCTGTGAAGGTAATCCTATTAACTAGACGCTTATCTGATTTTCCTAATACTAACTTGTTCTTATGTTCCTCTTTGCTTAGTGAACTCTTACATTGGTGCTATTTATTTCGTTTCTTCAACTATGTTACATCGGCTAATTTTCATATCCTGTTCAATTGGACTAGTTGTTATTTGTTTCTTTTAGTTAAAAAACGCGGAAGATCATATGATATAGCTTTTTTCTTTTATTATCCTCTCTCTTTCCCTTTGGAAACGAGAGGTTACAAACGACGAAAAAGAACAATGAGCGAAATATAGCCTCAATTGTTTCACATAGAGAGAAATATACCGCCAACAGATCGAAACCTCATACTTTTGGGAAAAGGTGTTGTTTGAAAGCATTCAATGGGGGTGTTTTGATAGCCAAATGAAAAGGAAAAAACAAAGCATGGTTCATCATTCTGTTGTTTGTTTTGTATTGCACGTCTGTGTGCAGTGTGGCTTTTTGTTCGACTACTGGGTCGGAAAGGAATGAAAGGATTTTGAGGAACAGTATGAGGTTTTGAAGATGTTTGGTAAAGATTCTTATTCTTATCGTTGGTAAAAAAAATGTTATCATTTGTATTCTAGATGGAAAGATCTGTAATTTTTGGAGTATGTGATCTGTTTATCTCTCTTATCTTTAATTTGCAAAGAGGGGTCAACAGAAGCCTGAATTCGAAACTGAGGACAAAACAAATATTAATTAGATTTATGTATATCTTGGTTGATTCAATCCAGTGCATTTGATTTTTAAATGATGAGATTATTTTTGGCATTCAGGTCGCCATCCCTATTGTCCCGACAATCAGGGTGCTCGTTACTTTCACGAAGTTTGAAGAGCTTCAGCCAGCGGAAGAGTTTGCAACACCTCCTTCCAGTCCAGACCATTTCCCGGATGCTAAAGTTAAGGAATCAGACGGGTCTTCTTCATCATGGATCACGTGGATGAGAGGAAGTCGTGGTGCGCAATCAAGTGATGGCGACGGTCATAAGGACGAAGCCGATCCCTTCCATATACCCCCAGACTATACATGGGTTGATGCGAACGAGAAGCGACGGCGGATGAAGGCAAAGAAAGTCAAGAGTAAAAAGCATCGAAAACATGCCGCGGCTGCCAAAGGTGGAAGTACGGCAACTCAGGTGTGTGAGGATATGTAAGAATAATTACATTACAATTGCAGTATTCTGATTGAGTTTCTTAAGCAATATGATGGCACAAATGCTGTTTATATGCATCTGAACATATTATTCCTTCTTTCAATTCAATATGTAGTGTATGCTGAAAACTTGCAATGTTTTGTCAAGTTTTCTTGATTAAGGTTGCTGCCCTCGTTTCTTTCTACCTTTCATCATCTTCCTTCTGTTCATACATTTACACTTTAATGTCTACTCGAATAGGGTACCCTTCCAAAATTGACTACATTCCCCCCCGTAGGAAATGGTGTTTTCATTGTGACTACATTGTTTCCTCGGTCATCTAAGCACTTATTATAATGGCTCAAGTCCTCAGCGAGCATATATTGTTCTTTTGGGCTTTCTCTTCTGGACTTTCTCTCAAAGTTTTAAAACGTGTCAATTAGGGAGAGGTTTCCACGCCCTTATAAGTTATGTTTTGTCTCCCCTCCAACTGATGTGGGATCTCACACTTAGCCTGTCCCGGATCAAATGGGTATGGAGGAAATAAACAACAGGTTTGAACCAAGTCGATGTCGGTTTGGTTTCAAGGTAGGGTCAAATCCGATCCAAACCGAACTTCACAAAAAGGGGTTATTCATTAAGATTGGATGTGAATCTCATTCCTTGGAGTTCTTTTCGACCCATCAACCAAAAAAACCATAGTGGTTCGTTCGTGGGACAATTGTTTGGTGGTAATCTCTTGCAAGACCGAAGGGTTTGGGAGTTATTCTTGTTGTTCTTGCCATGCATTGTCATTTGATCTAATAGCGTTTTGAAAGGATTATAAAAGAAAGTAGGACTCGTGAGTGAAAGTTAAGTCTTAAATATTGCTTCAAGTTAAGTCTTAAAATATTGCTTCTAAGAAAGAAGCAATGCCATTAGATTATTGCATAAAATGGAGAGTTTTAGCCAATCATCTTATACACAATTTGTTGGAAGAGCTTCCAAGTTCAATTGGCAAATGGCTTCCTTAACAAAGCAAGAAGCCAATTGTTTTCAATTGCACTGCAAAGGATTGGAAATACCCTCTCGTAGTCTCCTTAAGCTTTTACAGCGCCATCATTGAACATCTATCTCGACTCCTCGACACACTGCTATAAACCTGTTGCATCTGATTTGGATCGTTTTGCGTCTGGGGAAGAGATATCATCACTTGATAGTATTGCTTCGCTTTCGTGTGCCTTTTGTTTCCTACTTGCAGCAGACAAACCATCTTCATCAGCATTGTCCGTGCTCGTACCAGCTGCCACACGACCTTGTTCTGAATTTTCGGGTTGGTCGTCAGCAAGGGGCATATTCTCTAGGATTGATGAGGAGGTCTTCAGCTTGGTTTCCATCTTTCTTTGTTGCTCGAACATCTCCCGTAGATACTTACCTTGTTCTTCGATCCGTAGCTGCAAATTCCTTTGAATCTGTATTAAGTCATAGAGATGGTCATCTCTAAGTCATTTATTATTTTGATTCGCCTTCATTGACCACTAGGTTAACGTATAATAGTTGAATATAGAATAGTTATGGCGCTCATATAGATAAATAGTGTTGTCGTTCTTATCATCTATCGAAAGAGGGCGAAGAAATGAGTTAATGTGACCAAATTATCAGCCATATCAAGCTAGTACAAGGCTAAAGCATAGTTCCACAATCCATGAAAATTTAGCTCAAGCTACTCTTTTATTTGATAAAAATATAAAGGAACCTTCAGAAACAAACAAAATACACACCTCAAGTTGTTCATGGAGCCGCTTCTGGACATCCATTTGCAGACGCAAGGCTTCAGTTATCCCCATGCTCCTATTTTTTTGATCGATGTAAAGAACAAAAAAAGTTCAACACTAAGCCCACCCTAAAAAATATGAATGTGATAAGTTTCTCAAAATGCAGATATTGATCTCTTTGAGCTTTTCTTTTTGGGCTTCCCCTCAAGGTTTTAAAACGCGTTTGTCGGGGAGAGTTTTCCACACCCTTACAAGGAATGCTCTGTTCCCCTCTCCAACCAACATGCGATCTCACAATCCACCACCCTTGGGGCCCAATGTCCTCGCTGGTACACAGCCCAGTAACTAGCTCTGATACCATCTGTAACAGCTCAAGCCTACCGCTAGCAAATATTGCTGTCTTTGGGTTTTCCCTTCTAGGATTCCCCTCAAGGTTTTAAAATGCGTCTGTCAGGGAGAGGTTTCCACACCCTTACAAGGAATGCTTTGTTCCCCTCTCCAACCAACATGTGATCTCACAATCCACCATTTTTGGAGGCCCAGTGTCCTCGCTGGCACACAGCCCAGTAATTGGCTCTGATACCATCTATAACAGCCCAAGCCTACTGCTAGCAAATATTGCCGTCTTTGGGTTTTCTCTTAAGTTTCCACACCCTTATAAGAAATGTTTCGTTCCCCTCTCCAACTAACGTGGATCACACAAAATGTTTCAAATTTATGATTTAACTCCTCTCTCCCAAAGTCAAAGACACCCACACATAGGCAAAATATTAAGGCAAAAGACAACTTACGTTTTCAAGTCAAGAGATTTCATTTCCTCAATACGATTCAATTTTTTCCCCGAAGATCCTGAACAGAAAAATTAATTCAGCCACCTCTCATACTGTTTTTTCATGGAAAGCCATCAGAAAAGGGGATAAAAATAGATTCAAAAGAGGTGCCAAAAGATAGCAAATGGCAGTAAGACTAAAGCTAAACCTTGATATTGACATGGTGCCAAAAGATAGTAATGATGTTCCAGATGATGATAAACAAAGTAACAAAGTAAACACAAAAGCATAAGGGGAACAGTCACCGCTACCTTCTGATGACTCCGGTTTATATCTGGCGGTTCTATATTTCTGGCATTTGAATGAAAATAAATACATTATAAATAAGCATGCCAAGTGAAATCAAGAATGGAAAAATTGCAGAGTACCTGTAGGTGGCTCTTCACATGATAAATGGTGAGACCTTCAACATTCATGAGCTTTAAAACACCCTTAGGAGTGGCATCTGTTAAAGAGAAGTAATTGCAGCTTTTCAGGCATTCTAAAACAACAGTAAGAACATATTAGACAAATTAATATACTTTCGCCGCCGCCAAGTTTATCGACAGCTTCTACAAATGACTCGTGAAGCTCCGGTGTCCATCGCATCCGAGGTCGGGTTGATGACATTGAGAGAGAATTAGAAACAGAATGAAACTCTGCCGTAGGTGCAGAGTCAACTTGATTCGTTTGGTTCTGTGGAGCATGGAAATGAGCTGATGATGATTTTAGCACCTGCATCTCAAAAAGTTCAATTATTCTAGCATCCATAACTACAGTGGTTCTGTACTTTAACTAGAGACCAAGTTTGTCTAAGACACTTCGATGACTTGATAGAACTATACATCAGATTTTCACCTCTTACGACTCTTAATTCAATTCTTTTAAAGTCATTCATCATTTTCTCCATTTAAGAATATCCGCCCCTCTTCCATTATGTCTCAAAGAATGACCCGAACCAATTTAGTTTATTTTCATTGATACAGAATCAGCCCAAGAAAAAGCTTTGATACCAAATGATAAGGAATCACGACAAGGGAAGTAAGATTCAGACTACCTTATTGATCGAATATCTCAAGTCAATAACACTTGTTTGAGATTCGAATCACTCCACATGTTAGATCAATCATGTCTAGTTTGAATGATTCTACATGCAACCTAAACTATATAGAATTGCAAAGAAGCACAAATGCTCGTTTTTCTACATTTTCCAAGTCTACTTTACAAAGATAACATACACGGCTTTTTATAGTCTCAAAATGAAAACCCTTAACCTTCCATGAGGCATTCCAAGCGTTGTAACTTTCATACTTCATGACTATTGTTAGCCACTATGTATATTTTATGGCCATAATTAGCTACTATGTAAATAAGCCTTAAAATACATTAAAAAAAAAAACACCATAACTCTATTGAAGCCTTTGTTGCATAAATGAAGCTTGATTTAACGTGACGTTAATATTGCATGACTGAGATGCCTTAGTTCATATGAATCTGAACTATCCCGAAGTCATTTTGACTAACTTATTTTCCCTCTCTTTCTTTTTGAAGAAATTCACTATGTTGAGCAAACACACCCACAAAGTGCAATGCAATTCAGAGGAGGACAATTGAGCACAAAAAGATCTTAATGTTTCATGAAAGAATGAACTAACCTCTACTTTAGCATCTCCAGCGTTAGCATCAGAAAAAATCTCACTCCAATTTGGCTCCATGGCATCATCAACAGAAATGAACTGATCAGCCCAATCAGGCCAATCATTCCTCTTCGCTCGGTCATCCGACATTAGTACACCGGCGAAGCTTTGCGCTTCAACGTTCTGGTCAGCAGCATTCTCAGAAAAATCAAGCAAATCCTGAAGAGCATCAGTACTCCAAGATGAACTGTTTTCATTCAAGTCATTAGTAACCATTGTGGACTGTTCTTCTGAATGGGAAGAACCATGAAGAAGCAACAAAGATCCATCATCATCAGACCGAGAAACGAACGACGAAAACTGGACATTTCTCTCTCGAGACAACGGTTGCATCAATGGAAAATCGTTTCGAAATCCAGAGGAAGATGAAAACAAATGTCCAACAGTGCCACTGTTAGAAACTAATGGAGGAACCTGCCTGGGAATTGGATGTCTCATGGCTTCACTTTCTGGGGAAACCTGAAAAGAAACAGGCAATTTGGGATACTTCTCTTCAAATGGCTTCGGAAGAACTTGATACGATGATGACATAACTTTGGAAGCAACCCTCTTCCAATCACTCTGTAGTATACAAAAACATATCCAAATCACAATATTACAGAGTTCATACAGTCATAGAAAGCTCGTTCAATATCTCCAGAATTCAAAACAAAGATACAAAGAACACAAAACAAATAGAAAACTAATAGAAAACGAAATCAACCAACAAAATTTCAGCCCAGAGTTTGAATGAACAAGAAGAACAGTCCCAAATCACAAAACCATAAAAGGGGCAAACCAGAATCACTTACCCCAGAGCTCGAAACAGTCCCAAATCGCAAGAACTCTTAGAAATCGAAACGGAAATCCGATGCGAAGAGGCAATAGGGTTCCGATGCACCCGATGGCTTTGTCGTTTTGACGTCAACGAAATTACCGACGAACTCTTCTCTCAGAAAGAAACGTATAGAACTGTCTCTCTCTCTGTTGATCACTAGCATGATGAACAATTCACAAATCCAATTTCGACCGTCTGATCTTCTCCAGGTGTTGATTCAACACAGGCGATTCCTCGAGCAACGTCCCGATGCACAGAAATGATTGGGCAAAACGAATTTCCAAAAATGAAAATCGGCCAATGATACACTTCAAGTTGGCGTAATTCGATTGAACGGCCACAAATTAAAAAAATGGGAAGTGGGTGTCAGTCTTTTCTCTCTCTATTCGAACAAATTTGCATGAATTCTTGAAATCGAATGCCCTAACATTCTCCACTGGCGCTTTCAGTTTCCCTTTTGCTCAATTGGGTCATTGTGAATGTGGGCTGTGATACAGATAACACAAAGCCACAATTAGTTCACAATGTCCTCTGTGCTCTCTAAACGGACCTCTTCTTCTTTCCAGGGTGATGAACACATCTTCGGTCGGCCATTACCGTTCTTACTCTCTTTTTGGAAAAAAAATTCCGCTTTTAATATGAACTTCTCATGTTATTACATTTTTTTGCTTCCATTTATTAATTTCACCAAATGGATCTTACTTAAATATTGCAATTTCCAACTCTTTATTCAATATTTCCTAATTTACCAATAAACATTACCATAACTTCATGAATTTATTTTTTATTAGTACATAAATTAATCATTGAATAAATGGGTCCAAACTCGAAAATTTTACGATTTTATAATTTATTTAAAGCATATGAAAGTTTTTTTTTATGACTCGAGTGTGGTATAAATGACACGTACTGATATGTGTAAATCACTACAAGGGGGTAAGATTTGGATTACCTTGTTGATCGAATATCTCAAGGCAAGAACATTGTTTGAGATTTGAATCACTCCACAAGCAAGATTGATCATGTCTAGCTTGAATGATTCTTGTTGATCAAATATCTCAATGCAAAAATACTTGTTTAAGATTCGAATTACTCCACAAGCAAGATTGATCGAGCTTGAATGATTCTACATGCAACCTAAACTATATAGAATTGCAAAGAAACTTAGTCATGGGCTAAAAAAAGCACAAATGCTCTTTTCACTATATTTTTCAAGTCTACTCACACGTACATAATTTATAATGTCTTAACATAAAGTAAATAAAATGTCTTAAAATACATTCATGAAATACAATAACTCTAAATTACTCTAAATTGAAATATCTTTTGATAATTTCAACAACATTTTCTTCGCATCTTCATTGAAATATATTGTATGATTGATGTTTCTTGGTTCATATCACGTAGCTTGTGGCCTATCTACGTGTCCTTTCGAGTATGTTATGATATATTATGTTATGGACGTATGTGATGCATGTACTTCCAACATGTATGTTATGATACTATATTTATCTTACATTTATAGGCAATAACATAAATATAAAATAGAGAACATAAATAACATAACATAAACGTTGAGGAAAATAAAATAAACGTCTAGGAAAATTCTAGAGTACATAAATGTAAGATACGAAAAATAAAACAGAGACAACGACTAAGATTCATGGTCGTAAGCACTCCTTCTCATTGTGACTGTCACGTGCCCTTACTTTTACTTACCCTCCTTTTGAAGTTGGATAGTTATGTTCTTGTGCATACAAAAAGGTTCCATAATTCTTGGAAATACGGTTCACAGATAACACAACTCAATCGATGCATACAATATCTATTCCTTATAAAAATAAACATGGTCATCCACTATTAAACCCTTGATCGCTGATTGGATCTATTGACTATTGATTGAGTTGGTGCCCAAACCGAGGGTGTTGCTTATTGGCTCGTCATCAGCACGGTAAGTAAAGCTAAACATAACATACATACAATTCATACTCATCCAAAAAGCTCTTCCGAAGTCTTTAACATGCATTTTCTAACAACACAATCATTTTTTTATCCATAATATTCGGGTTATATCAATAAAAAACGCTAATATAATAATTGTCTCTACATCGTGTAGACCCTCATCAGAATTTATTTGAAACAGATGATTTAAAATGAATTAGATATTAAAATTCAAAGCATTAATTAATATAAGTTTGCATGTGCATGTGTAAAATAATGTTTATCGAAAGAAATTCAACCAAAGATTATTTGATATAACTAACTTTAATCGAAATAAAATCCACAAACAAGCTCATCTGTGAGATAATATCCATCAATTTACAGAGCACAGATCACAGTAACCCAAGCTCATCTGTGAGATAATATCCATCAATTTACATAGCACACATCACAATAACCCATCCTTCATTTTAATACAGAGGAAAACATTTAAAATAGTGTTCATCATAAATTTTATTATAGGGGCATTTTGGTAATTTCTTACATTTTACATAGCTTATTCATCTATATTGTCCAACTAGTATTATATACACGCACATTCTCTTTCTAGTTTTGCGAAGTATATATATATATAAAAACGTATATCTCGAAATCTTAACCTAGGGGTATAATGGTAATTTTCATTTTATACATACATTGCATTCTTCATTGAAATTGTCGTTTTGTAATTGTAGTCATAAAGATGCACAGTGTAACCACCTAAGGTAAGGAATGCTTGCATGCTAACACGTCCTAATAATCCATACAAGTGTTTCTAAAGTCTGTGTGACTACAGAATGACACGTGCCTTCCTAAACTAGTTTTTTAGTATGTTAAGAGATCCAAATTTTTTGAAATTTCTCTGATTGGTCAGAATTGAAAGAAAATTAGGGTTAGTATTGAAATCAAAGTAAAAATTAGTCGAGTGAAGGTTGAATGGGGTGAAACCCACCCTGCACGCTCCCCTATACATGAGAAGAGCCTTTCACATGTGAGTACTATATGCCTAGCAAGAGGAGAGTTGCGCCGGGTGGGCAATATGTGGTGCTGGTTCGACGATCCAACTCTTGTGGCGCATGTTTGATTGTGATTTACAATGTCGTGACACGTGGTGTATGCAGACTAGCATGTTGTTAGTTGGGTCGAGTCAGGCAAGTGGATTGGGTCGTGCTGTTGAACTAGATCGTGTCTTGGTTCATTGGTCAGATTGCGAGTCAATTCACAGGTGCAGGTTGAATCCAAGTGTTGCGTCACCACTAGATGTTGACGGGTTATACCATGCACAACACAGAATGTGTTATGTTCTAGGCCAGCTTAGAGACATGATAGACTCCTCCTAGTAAGATAAACCCTCTCAAAGATGAAGTGCCGCATGTTCTATGACGTGTAGGTCCAAAGTGTATTTCCATAGCATAGAGACATGAAACACATTATGTACTACGGTAAAGTTTGGTGAAACAAACCCTATCCTCTCTAAGACCTCGAAAGGAACTATGAGCCTCAAATTCAACTTACTTACCATACGGGATGTGTTATAAGTTTTCATACCTATAAAGTTATATTTTTGAAATGAAATCAGATGAAATATTGATAGAGATTTATTTATTTATTTATTTTTTATTATTTTTTTGTTGTTGTTAATACGACCTCCAGAAGGATTTTCACCATAAACTTATATAGTCTTTAGAATCAGAATATGAAAAATCGAGCTCTTTATTGAATGACCTCGATTTAACCAAATTATATATATCATTCCAGAATTGTGTACTTCATATAATTGGATTCTTATGGATCTTAAATCATTTTTTCATGATGTATTAAAAAATAAAATAATTTAAAATATTGGTTGACATCATTCTCCTCCACAACCATGGATAGCAGAGTATCGTCGAGTATAGGGATTAGCAAGAACATGTGTATCAACCTTGTTGACCGATGAAGAACAACTTGGAGTTGAGTTAGGCTGATTGCATTGGAAGAAAATCGGAGTCATTGTCTAACAACTCTTGAAGCTGCGATTTTTGTATGAAAACTTGTAAATAGGAGTCATTCCTTGTTTGAACTATATTTGACTCCGCCTCTTTTCCCTTCTCAAGGTCGGCTTATTCTTATGTAATACCTTGTCCTCTCTCAAGGTGGGTTTTATTTTTCTCACACCACTGGTTCCTCATGTTATCTACTTTTATAGTGTAACGCCGTGTTAGGTTATAATAATAATAAAATAAAATAAAATAAAAACTGACCACCTCTCATCTCTGCACCCCTTCCTAAAATACCTCTCTCATCTGTATCAATAATTCTATAAACAAAACAGAAAAAAAAAAAAAAAAAAGATTTTGTTGGGAGAAGAAAGGCAGATAAATGGAGAGATGGTTAGACAAATAATGGAAGAGAGATGTAATTTGAGAAGGCTAGTAGTATGATTTAACTTTTCCTTTTGAATTATAAATTATGATATCGTGCCAAAAGAGTCCATTAAAATTTGGTAGGAGAAAGAGAGGACGATGGTAAAAGAAAATTAGAATCGATTGAACATGATTTCTGGATTCATGATATTTTTACGGAAGAAAATAATCAAAATATAACTGAATAGATAAATAGAGTAAGAGAAGGAAAATGAAAAATATGAGAAATTATTATAATTTGTATCTATTAAATATATCCAAGCAACATGAAGTTTATTACCCAATACAATTTAGAAACAATAAAAAACATGGAATTCGATTTTTAGTGAGGTTGTTTTAGAGTCGTATTTCATATTGTTAGTTAAAATGTGAAATACTAACAAAAGATGACGAACGGTGTGATAGAAAGCGAACCCTAGCAACATTTGGAGTAGCTCTCGAGGAACGAGTGCTTACGTTAATTAAATTAGGGAGTACTCCGGCTAATGACAACCAAGTAAGTGACCTTACTATCAGCTCGGTCGAACGACTTGTCTTATGTATGACGACACATGCCAGTGGACCTTGCACGTGTCATTTATGCTTTATGTTATGTGATAATGTTATGTGATGACGTTAGATGATGATGTCATGATGTTATATGTTGATGTGATAATGTTATGTGATGACGTGATGACTTAGATGATGATATGATGATATTATATGATGATGTTATATGATGATGTGATAATGTTATGTGATGACGTGATGACGTTAGATGATGATGTGATTATGTTATATGATGACTTGATGACGTTAGATAATGATGTGATAATGTTATATGAATGACATACTTGGTATGGTTGATGCACTTTATGGCAATATAATTAGTATGATGATTGGGTGAAGTTTACCTTAATATGATGATGTTTTCAATATTGAGCATGCTATATGATGATGAGTGTTGCATCATGTCATTAGATCGACATAGGACACAACCCTAAGAGCATGATAATGATATTAATATAAATATCCACGAGTATGTGTTACCTAGAGTAACAAAGAGATGAGACTAGAGGGTTGTGTTAGAAGAGACGTTATGATAGTTAGAGAGACCTCATGCATATTGTATGTTCATAAGCATAGGGCTACTTCCCCTCGAGATGATGAGTGTGGACGTGCACAATACGATGATGAGTGCGAATGTGCACAGATGAGGGTGTTCATGAGGGCATGACACTATGGGGTGCTGACCTCCGGACGTCGCTACAGATTAGCTTGACCAGAGGGTCCAGGGGGTGTGCAAGCATCCTGGAGATTCACACTCGCACGTGTGAGTCGTGTGTAAGGAAGTACTACACATCCAATTTGTCCGAGAATGGAGGCCACCCTTATGATGATTAGAGATAGGTCCCTAGATCATGACGATATGTGTTTGCATTTGCATGGCCTCTATAGTGGGGCCACTTATTGAGTATTCTTTGAAATACTCAGGCCGTGCGCCACATCATTTTTCAGGTAAAGGCAAGGAGCACTTGTACGGAGGACGGCGACGCAGAGACTGTGGCACGTGCATAGGGTAGACTTATATTTAAATACCTAGTCTTAAGTTAGAATAGGTTGTTTTGCATTTAATTTATTTTAAATTATTTTGTATTTATTTTTATTTTTTCTAAATTTTAGTATTACCTAATTAAACACCCAAGACCATGACTATGTTCTCCAAGGAAGAAGTTATTTTAAACGTTTTTCGAAGTTTACGTTATAAATAATGTTCATGTAAGAGTTATATTTTCGCATTATAGATGAGCATGAGACGTTAGTAGCGACTCGAGTAGTGGAAATTTAGGGAAGTTACATATAGTCTCTCGTTCCTTCTCAATATGGGTTTATTCTACACATAGTAATGACTCCTTAATTTGATCCCGATCATGTTGTTAGCAGTCTCGTAATATCTCCAAAACTCCTTGGGCGTGTTTATTCAACTTCGTCTTATAATTCGATTTCATTTTGTATTTAATTTTGATCTTGTGGCCTTTTTTTTTTTCTTCTAATTTAAAGTTTATCAAATTTTATCTTTATTATTATTTTTTTTTAACTTTATCGGATTTTATCTTTTATTTTATTTTACTTTTATTTTATTTGTTTTCATTTTTTTCGTATTGAGTCTCTCCCATCTCAAAATTGGATCATGACATAACCTAATTCCCAAGAAATCATATAGATCTAAGAAATCATATAAACTAAAAATTAATAAATCTTACATAAATGAATAAATCAAATGAAAACTATTCTCTTCAATCATGGTTCAGCTCAGATGTCAAAATGATGCATTTTGTGTTAGGATCGATACCCGTTGTTAGTTTAGATATCAATTGTTAGGATCACTCAACAATTAATATCAATTGTTAGGATCACTCAACATTACTCAACAACTGATACCAATTGTTAGGATCAACAACTGATATCACTCAACAACAAGACGATCAAGCTCAACAACTGATACCAATTGATATCACTCAACAACAAGACGATCA
This sequence comes from Cucurbita pepo subsp. pepo, assembly GCF_057944985.1. Taxonomy (NCBI): domain Eukaryota; kingdom Viridiplantae; phylum Streptophyta; class Magnoliopsida; order Cucurbitales; family Cucurbitaceae; genus Cucurbita; species Cucurbita pepo. Next base: position 8,801,630 of record NC_141801.1, read on the forward strand.
AGCTCAACAACTGATACCAATTGTTAGGATCAACAACTGATATCACTCAACAACAAGACGATCAAGATGAACACAAAAGAGAGAAAATACAAGATATAATCTCTTCCAAAGTACATTGTGTGGTTTCAATTTATATATACGGTTTCAATTTACTAAATATAGCTTCCAAAGATTTAAAATATATAAATATATCTCTATCATATATATTTCTTACTTTTCACTAATTTTCTTTTATATTTTTCATAGGTTCTTGAGATTTTAATTCTAAACTTCAAACAAAAAATGGAGAAATTAACTCTCATGGTGTTACAAACTAACCATTCTCAATATTATCAATCTACTAGACTGTTTGAGTCAGATTTCACACTAACATTTAACAAAATTTTATCCCTTTATTAACAATCACCCTACAATTCAAAGGCTATAGCTCTATCATAGTTTGAACATGTGCATGAACCCATAATGACACTCAATCAATTTAAGAACAAAAAAAAAAAAAAAAAAAAATGCCCAATACTTAACATAATTCACCAAACCAAGACTTAAATTTGAGAATTATTGATGAACCAGAGTTCAATTACACGTGAATTTGCTGTGACGTTGAAGTGGAACAAATTGTAGTAAAAACAATGCTCGATTCTAGGCTAGAACTCCACTAAAGATTGATTTTGAAAATTTCTTCAAAAAATTTCGACTACGTTACACCCGAAGATGATCCTTCTTACGGATCCTTAACTCCATTTTAAAATAAGCCATTATTTGAAACAAAAGACCTAAATTGCTTTCCATATAAACTATGAGTTTGCATACATGTAAACTAATGTTTTTCAAACATTTGCTGTGATTTATTTTTACCCACGACAATATGAAAAGTCAAACTCTTTATTGAATGACCTCATTTGAACCCGACATTACATATATGATTCATGAAATGTAAGGAGAAACACTCTTTATTCATTTTTCCTTCATATATTAAAGAAGAAAATAATTTTAAGTATCGATTAAAATCATCCTCCTCCTCGACAACGACTGGCAGCAGAGCATCCTCGATCATAGGGATTAGCAGGAACAGGTATAAAGCCCCTATTTCTGGCTAAACAATGTGGAGGTGGGATAGGGTGTTGACATTCTGAAAGTTTAAGAAAGTCGGCTGATACTACTTCTGGGCTCGTCATCACCATGCTAATTAAAGCTAAACATATTAGCAGCAAGGACTTCATACCTTGCTATCTCGACTTTTCCCCCCTCCTTTTGTCCCTTTTTATTTGTGACTTACTCTTTGTTTCAAAAAATGGAACAATCCGAGGGTAAGATGGCCTATAATTGGTTAGTTGACCGCTAAAATAAATTAGTTGTCATTTGTTTGGTAGGTCCTAATTCAAACAAAATCAGGGTTAGTATCGAGATTGGAGTGAAAAATAGTCAGAGTGAAGGTTGAATGGAACCAAAACCCACCATACACATGCCCCCAGGCATGAGAAGAGCCTTCCATGCGCGAGTACCATACACCTAGGTGAGGAGATTCGTCGTGCTTGTTGGGCGATATATGGTGGCGCTCATTTGGCGATTCGACTCTTGTGGTGCATGTTTGATCATTTGGCGATATATGTGGCGTACGTGGACTGAGTTGGGTTGAGTCAAGTGGATGGATTGGGTTGTGCTGTTGAATCAGGTCGTGGCTTGATTCATCAATTCACAGATGTGGGTTGGATCCAAGCTCACCACTAGACGTTGAAGTGTTGTTCCATCCACAACACAATCGCGCTTTTCACGTTTTTCTTACCACTATCAATTCGATTCAACTCCGAATTCTTTCTAGAAGCTCATGCAAATTTCTCCAAGAATAACATATAAAAAAAATAAGAACCTAATTCCAAGAATATGTCAGACCATGAGTTAGTTCATAAGCGTGGATTGGATTCAAGTGACCAAACATTGACGTGTTGTACCATCCACAACACGAAATGTGTACCACAACACGAAATGTGTATCACCACTCCACCTCTCGCTACCTAACACATGTCCCTTCCTTGTTCGTCTCGTCTCTTTTGTCATTCTTGACATACGTCTCATCACCACTTTTAATTCAATTCAACTTTTGTTTCTTATATTTTTTTTTTTGGTTTAAATTTCTAAAATTTTTCCAAGATTTTTTCTCTTCTATCTTGACATTTGGTACTCAAATAAGTAATCCTCCCGTAGAAATATTATTGAGAGATCATCGAAGAACACATCGATATTGAGTATATATTAATCTCTACACATCGAAGAACACATCTATACACACCATGCTCCATACAAGATCACAAAAAATTAACTCTACTTAAACTAGATTGGGACGATAGTCACAAAAATTATGAGTTGAATTAATAGAAAAAAAAAAAAGGCGAAAAATCTAACCAATTATTTGAAACAAATTTAAAGCATTAATTAATATAAGTTTGTGTAAAATAATGTTATGTTAGTTCGAAGTTTATATTAGTTTAAATTGATATAATTATTTATTTTATTGTTTATTTACGTTCAAATTCGAAAAACTAATATAAAAATCAAACTCTTTATTGGATGACCTTATTTGAATTAGATATCTATATTCATTTGAACCAAATACCGATTAAAATCATCCCCCTCCTCGACAACGACTGATAGCAGAGCATCCTCGACGATAAGGATTAGCAGGGACAGGTACATAGCCCCTATTTCCGATTGAACAATGTGGAGGCGGATTAGGGTGATGACAGTCTAAAAATTTAAGATATTTCTTCTCTGCTGTTACTTCTTGGCTCGTCATCACCATGCTAATTAAAGCTAAACATATAAGCAAGGACTTCATCGTGTTTCCTTGCTATCTCGACTTTTCCCCCTCCTTTTGTCCCTTTTTATTTGTTACGTCTATTTTCCTTCCCTCTGTATTTATAGGTTTCAAAAAAGGGAACCATCCTTAAAAAAGAGGGTAAGATGGCCTATAATTGGTAGGGCCTAAAATTAGATGATCGTTAAAATCGGTAGAAACAACAAATTCCTACTAAAAAACGAAGAAATCAAACTCCTCGTGTTCCTTCCATACACTCTGTGTGGGGACAACATGGTGAGTGCTAGGCTGCTCGTCATCCATGAGAGGTTAGCTGGCAAACTCCCAACAGGCCATGAGGTCATCAAGGTTGGGGATGGGCGCTATACCCCGGTGCGTGATAGCTCCACTGGTTACCCGCATGATCAACGACCTCCCATCGGAAGGATTAACCGTCTAGGGTAACTATTGACTACTTGCATGATCAACGCCCTACCACAAGATGAATCCACCATACATGATAATCTACTGACTACAAGTATGGTCAACGCCCTACCATAGGACGACTCTATCGTGTAGGGTAATCCATCAAACCACCGAGTTACACATTCTTAACCAGCCTCAAGCTTAGCTCAATGGTACTGTACCGAAGTGGAAAGGGAAGTGGAGGTCCTCAGACACTATACTGGCTGCTATCGGTCTAGAAGACTACCTTTGTCATTTCTGGATGTCGTAGAGGTTTGCTAGGTTCTTAGGGGCGTCTAGGCGGTTTAAATCTCATCTCTCATTTCTATGACATTCAGGGTTTGCTCCTCGAGCTAAACCAAACTCTAGTTGCACACAGATCTAAACCTCTGATCGCTCACAATCCTGGGGTGAAAGGTCTACGGGAAATGTACTGACTTGGACCAACCTGTGAACTGCACTAGTTATAGCATCTTCATTCTAACTAAGCTCTTTCATGCATACTTTATTATGAAGATATTTCCATCGATCACCTAAGCATGTAATCCATACTTCAAACTTCACCTTAGTTATATCCAAGAACCAAGGAGGTCTATTGGATTTTTGGGGCGGCGAGGTGGTTTAATGCAAACTTTTTACTCCATGTTGCTCTGTTCTGACTCATCGAGTGTTTGTTAGTCTAGGAGCACTAGGGTCTAGACCCTCTAACCGCCGCTCATGATCCTTAGGTTCACAGTCTACTGGAGGCATCCTGTTATAGGTCATCCTCTAGCTAGCCTAACTCTAACGCCCTAGCTTTGTGCTGATAAACACGCTCTACAGGGAGAACACAAGTCAAATACCTAGAGCTAACACATGTCATATCATACACACATATAAGCAAACAAGCTCGATTGGGAGATAACATCCATCAATCACTCGGAGCACACACCACAATAGCTCCATCCTCCTTTCTAATAGTAGAAAACATATAAAACGACATTAATTACAAATTCCATCATATGGGCATTTTGGTAATTTCTGTTATGAATCCATATTACCCAACTCGTATTTTTCTTCTTCCTCGGTAAAACTTACCAGCGCACTAGCATACTCCTAATTAGGAAAAGAGGGTAAGATTACCATTTTGCCCCTTATATCTCGAAAAATCTAAACCCTCCGTTTCCAAATAAGCAATTATTAATTGATACAATCATTAGTAATTTTTTATTTACATAACCCTGAAATTTTAGTGATATAGATTGATATTTGTTCGGAAATTAAATTGACTTTGAATTACCATATGAAATATCAAACTCTTTATTGAATAGCCTCATTTTAACCAAATTCATATATCATTCATGAAATGTAAACATAATATGATAGAATTTTCTCATATGATCTTACTCATTTTTCCTTCCTATATTGAAGAAAAAAATAATTTCAAATATTGATTAACTTTCTCCTCCTCGACAACGATGGATAGCAGAGCATCCTCGATCATAGGAATTAGCAGGAACATGTTTATAGCCCCCAACTCGAGATAAAGAACAATGTGCAGGTGGGTTAGGATGATGACATTCTGAAATTTTAAGATATTTTATCTTTGATGTTACTTCTTGGTTCGTCATCACTTGTCGGCTTATCATCAGCATCGTAATTAAAGCTAAACATATTGGTATCGACTTCATTTTCTTTCCTTGCAATCTCAACTTTTGCCCCTCCTTACTTCCCTTTTTCTTTTCCCCCATATTTATAGGTTTCAAAAAAAATGGAACAATCCTAAAAAAAGAGGGTAAGATGTCCTAAAATTGGTCGGGCCTAAAAGTAGTTGACCGTTAAAACCGGTAGAAAGAAGTTTGGGAGACATGAGTTGTAGAGGACATTAGAGAACACACCCACAAACTTCTTGCCTATTGATATTGAGTTTATATTAATCTCTATATCTCTCATGTCCACGATATCGACACACTCCCATGCTCCGTAGAACATCATCTTCTTCGTCTTTAATGTCGATATCGTTTTGGAGGCTACATTAACCCTTATACCCTTAAATTTGAATCTAGATTGGACGGTGGTTGACACACAACTTATTTGTAATGATGGTCTAATAATGCATGGTTTTAGCTTACCAATCCATTTATTACAAGATTATCGAAGTCTACTATGTCTAGAACAATTAGTGTCACGTTCCTCATTCGATCTGACACTAACCCTGGTGAGATTTTACCTAGTCATTAGTAATTATGCTTATCCTCGCTTAGTGTACCACCTGAGCCCCATCGAGAAATTAAATGTCTTATTTTTTCATTTTAAACTCAAAATTTTTAAATTTTGTTAACCACCTTAGAGGTAGAATTTTAAGATGTGAGATCTCACAATCAATGTTTCCACATCCTTATAAGAAATGTTTCGTTCTACTCTTCAATCAATGTGAGATCTCACAATCTCGTCCTCTTTGATCCAACAGTGCTTCTTGTGAAGAACTCTTGACCAATCTCGAACTCCAATTGCTAACATTCCTCATAGTATGGTTCGAGTTTCAGGTCGGATTTTATCTTAATTGGCTTAGCGGGTTTTATCTAATTTTTCTATTACCTTCTGACTTTGCACTTTTAGCTCGAGAACATTTGGCAGAGAAGAATTTTAAATATCTAATCTTTTGGTCGAGATGATAATGTATATTTAGGTTATCAAAACTCGAGAGAGCGGGAAAAAGGTGAGAAAAGATTTGGTGAATTTTGTTTCGTTAGCCATCAATGTACACAAAAACCAATACACCAAACCAATTGTATTTGTTAGGTGAAACAATAATGAAAAATTAAAACCTTTAGTTTGCTTTAAAGCCAATCACCCTTTGAATTAAATGACTTTGAAGAAATATGTATAGCCTCAAAAAGGAACCAAAAATCCCACCTTTTTCTATCTCATTATTACTATATATATATATATATACATAAATTCAAACATAATTATTTATTTATGATATATATGTTTTAATCCGTTCAGATCAGGTTTAGGGTTAGGATCAAAATTAGAGTGCAAAATAGTCGAGCCAAGGTTGAACGGGACAAAAACCCGCCTTACGTGCATCTCCACGCATGAGAAGATCCTTCCACGCGCGAGTACCATGCGCCTAAGGGAGGAGAGTCCTGCTAGCTAGGTAATATGTGGCGTGCGATGATTCGACGATTAGACCCTTGGCTACATAAGAATTCTTGTAATTTTACAATGTCGCAACACGTGGCGCATACAGACTAGCACATTATGGTTGGGGTCGGGTCATGTGGGTCGGGTCGAGCTCGATTTCTTTGCTAAGAAACAATGACTAAAATAAATATCTAAGTTAAAGCTATGGGTTTTATTCTTGAAATGAAAATTAATTTTGGTTGGTTAGAATTGAAGATATAATAAGACATAAAAGAAGGCTATGATAGCAATAAATTAAGGATGTTGAGCCAACCCATGAGTGGTTTGCATTAATGGCTCCATTTTAATCATATTCTTATTAGAATATTTTTCGATACGATCTTTGGAAGGTTCGATGGTAATATTAATGATTATTGATATCGTAAATAATCATAGAACAAAAGACGCGTCGAGAAATTGACAAGAATTTGTGGTTTGGGGTTTTCTTCAACTATTCAACCTCGACCAATGATATCGAAAATCTTCATTGTCTCTAACGGCTCAAGCCCACCGCAGGCAGATATTGTTCTCTTTGGACTTTCCCTCTCGGGCTTCCCCTAAAAAAATTTAAAATGCGTCTAGTACTAGTGAGAGGTTTTCACACCCTTATGAAGGATGTTTCGTTCTCCTCCCCAATCAATGTGGGATCTCACAATCCAGCCCCTTCGAAATCCAGCCTCGCTGGCACTCGTTCCTTTCTCCTATCGATGTGGGACTCCCACCAAATCCATCCTCTTTTGGGGCTCAACGTCCTTGCTGACACATCGCCTCATGTTCACCCCCTTTCGGGGCTCAACCTCCTACTGGCACATCGCCTAGTGTTTGACTTTAAGGAATAGGAGGCTCGAGCATTGTGTATTGGAGACTACAGTTCTGTTATTTATAAAGTTGCTCTTCTAGGATCAACTGTAACGACCCAGGCCCACCGCTAGTAGATATTGTCCTCTTTGGGCTTTCCCTTTCGGGCTTCCCCTCAAGGCTTTAAAACGCGTCTGCTAGGGGAAGGTTTCCACACCCTTGGTGATTTGTTCTCCTCCCCAACCAATGTGGGACATCATAATCCACCCCCCCCCCCCTTCGGGGCCCAGCGTCCTCGTTGGCGCTCTTTCCTTCCTCTAATCGATGTGGGCCCACCCCCAAATTCATCGGGTTGTTCCTAGGTGAATATTGTGATGTCCCACATTGGTTGGGGAGGAGAACAAACCACCATTTATAAGGGTGTGGAAACCTTCCCCTAGCAGACGCGTTTTAAAGCTTTGAGGGAAAACCCGAAAGGGAAAGCCCAAAGAGGACAATATCTACTAGCGGTGGATCTGGGTCGTTACAAATAGTATCAGAGCCAGACACCGAACGATGTGCCAGTCTTCTCGCTCTTCCTTGAAGGGGGGTAGACACGAGGCGGTGTGCCAGTAAGAACATTGGGCTTCTTGTCCCCTCCTTTCTCATGGACATCTCTATTAACCACTAGATCAAAACTTCGAACAAGTCCAAAAATCTGTTCTATTATAAAAACGTTTGATAACTAAGACTATAGCTACTCGAGATAGTCTTATCGTTGAAGAACGTATACCAATTGACCAATATCAACGACTCGTAAATGAACGAAGATGAAGATCCTCTGAGAGTTGGCACAGTGACGGTCGTAAAATTAAGTTTAGGGGGAAGAAAGGGACTAGAGATAGGAGTTTGTTGGGAAATTAAAGTATAGATCTTGACCTTATATTATATCTAAAGCGTTACCCAAATTTAAAGGCTTTGAAGTTAATGAGTGGCTGACTACAAAATTTCTCACACTTTCCGATGTGGGAAAGATTCGAGAATAGAAGCTTACTCTCATTTAATATTTCAACCCACGTGGTCCTTCCATGCCTTTGACTTCAATAATAATTGTTTTTTTTATTTATTGAATTTTTTATAATCTTATAATTTAAAGGCTAAATATAAACTCGCTTTTATTTAAGAGTTTACGTCAAAATAAGATAGAAATTGACACGATAATTGATACAAAAATTGAAAGGTAAGCGTGATTTGCAACAATTAGCTGACGTCAATCGTTTTCTTCTTCTTTGTTCTCATCAACTATAGTCATGTGAGCGTATGTCGTATTACATGTGATAGTACATCCCGACCTTAACAGTAGGTCAATTACCGGGTATTTTTAATATACAATTTTTTTCAAATTTTTTTTTGAAAATAAAGACAATGACGAGAAAAAAAAAAACAAGCGACCAAGGTTGTTTGTTGAATGTGTCATGGGGTCTTTTTTTTTTTTTTTTTTTTTTTTTTTTGAAAAAATGTCTACTTCCATGCTTTTAAACAATAAAATAATAATAATAATTTACACTCGACCATCCAAACCACTATTTTAGAAGTACTTTTAAAATGAGGTATTAAAATGAGGTAATGGATTGTAAGATCCCGGTCAGAAGAACAAATCCAAACCACTATTTTAGAAGTACTTTTAAAATGAGGTATTAAAATGAGGTAATGGATTGTAAGATCCCGGTCAGAAGAACAAAACATTTTTTATAAGAGTATCCAAATCCACCGCTAGCAGATATTGTCCTCTTTGGGCTTTCCCTTTCGGGCTTCCCCTCAAAGCTTTAAAACATGCTAGGGAAAGGTTTCCACACCCTTATAAATAGTGATTTGTTCTCCTCCCCAACCAATGTGGGACATCACAATCCACCCCCCTTCGGGGCCCATCGTCCTCGCTGGCACTCTTTCCTTCCTCCAATCGATGTGAGACCGCCCCCAAATCCACCCATTTTTTGGGGCCAGTGTCCTTATTGGCACATTGTCTCGTGTCTACCCCCCTCCGGGGAACAGCGAGAAGGCTGACACATGTCCCACATTGGTTGGAGAGGAGAACAAAACATCATTTATAAGGGTGTGGAAACCTTCCCCTAGCAGACACATTTTAAAGCCTTGAAGGGAAGCCCGAGAAGGAAAGCCCAAAGAAAACATATCGGCTAGCGATGGGCCTAGATCGTTACAGTTGTTATATGTATTATAGCATAAAATATTATACATACTATTTTAGCCATTTTGATCAATTATGTATATATAAACAAAGAAAAAAAACTAATAAAATACACATGAGAAGGGATTGACTTTAAGTATATACAAAAATGATGAAGATATGGTAACATATCATATTCCTAACCATATATATATTATATTATATAGTTGGATCATTGTATTAAATAAGGAGACAATTCCACGTGGCACCACAAAGGAATTTATAGCATTATAACTCGGTACAACTTGGGTTGGTTTTCCCACTAAATTTAATAAAATTTTAATATATATAATATTTTATAAATAAATATATGCTTTTTTTTTTTAATTTAACACATTTTTATGACGTAATTAATGGGAAAAGAGATGGGCAGACAATAAAAGGGGGAGGGGAGTGTTTCAGTTTGGTAGGTTTGAGTTTTTATAATATATTTATTATAATATTATACAATATGCCCTTACAAAAGCTTTAATTATATTTCGACCCCTCTTTCTTTTTCTATTTATCTGAATCCAATGCAGGCAATCATGGTCTTGATGCTGAGACCTCTTTAATGGATCTTCTTCTTCGTTTTCAAATTAACCCTCAGAGAATTTGATATTTCGTTTTTGTCCTGTTTTTGGGAGAGGGATTATGGGAAGAACAAGAGGGGTTTCAGTTGCAATGGCATTGTTCTGTGTTCTTCTTGTTGTTCTTCTTGTTGTTCTTCAGAGCTTCTCTTTGGTGTGTGGCCTCACTTATAGCTATCAACATGTTAGTAGCTTGAGATTTGACAGGATTCAAAACCATTTGGACTCCATTAACAAGCCTCCTCTTCTCACCATTCAGGTTCATTCTTATATATATATATATATATATATATATATAATCTATATATTTGTTGGGTTTTTTTCTGTTTTTCTTTTATATCTTATCTTTGTTCTTATTTGGGTCTCCAAATATTTGAATTTTATGTAATGGGTATGTCAAATTTCTAAGCTTTCTATATGTTTATGTTGTTTTTTCAAAGATTTTGTGGATTTTTCTTATTTTTTTCATTTGGGTCTCCTAAAATTTGAATTTTGTGTAATGGGTATGTCAATGTTCTAAGCTTTCTATATGTTTATGTTGTTTTTTCAAAGATTTTTTGGATTTTTCTTCTTTTTTTTCATTTGGGTCTCCAAAAATTTGCATTTTGTGTAATGGGTATGTCAATGTTCTAAGCTTTCTATATGTTTATGTTGTTTTTTTAAAGATTTTTTGGATTTTTCTTCTTTTTTTTCATTTGGGTCTCCAAAATTTTAAATTTTATGTAATGGGTATGTCAAATTAATGACAGGGTTTTTTTTTTTTTCAGCTTTTCTCTTATATTTTCCATTTATTTATTAAATTAAATAAAAAAAAAAACCATTTATTCATTAATTTTTACTTTTATTTGTTTTTTTTTTAATTCAGAGCCCAGATGGTGATATTATAGATTGCGTTCATAAAAGAAAACAGCCAGCTCTGGATCATCCCCTCTTGAAGAACCACAAAATTCAGGTAAAAAAAAAAAAAAAAAAATTATCTCTATTTATTTTCTAAATATTCATATTAAATTTATTAAAAAATTTAAAATTAAATAATTAAATAATATTATTAATGTATTTGTGCAGAGAGCACCAACAGGGTGGCCGAAAACGAAGAAGAATGAACGGAGGGCAGAATCAGGTGCGGGAGGTCCATTTCAAACTTGGCATGGGAACGTGACACGGTGTCCAAAGGGAACTATTCCGGTGCGGCGCAGTACAGTGAAGGATGTGTTAAGAGCCAAGTCTTTGTTTGACTTTGGGAAGAAGAAACGACCGATTCTGCTTGATCGACAAATGGACGCTCCTGATGTGGTCAGTGGGAATGGTCACGAGGTACGCTATTATCTTTTCTTCAAAGCATTTAATAAATTGAAAAATGGGAGTTTTTATGAATAGATTCTTTTTCTTTACTTCAACTCCATGTTTTAATAATAAATAAATACACTTTTTACCTTTATATTAAATTAAATTAAAAAATAATTTTAAAAAATAAAAAAAACTCGGAGTATTTTTTAAAAATTATTTTAAAAGTTTAAAAGTATTTTTGAAACAGTTCTACTGGAATGTCTTTGAACTTTTTTTTAAATTTTAATGATATTTTTTTTAACATTTTTTATTGAAAATTTAATAATATTTTTTAGACCATGTTTATAAATTTATTAAATATAAAATTAAGATTTTAATAACGTATTAAATATTAAATATTTATAATGTAGTACAATTTTAAATATATTTGACGTGAACGATTGCATATAAAATAGCATGCGATCGCATACACTAGATCGCCTGGGGAGATGTACGGAGCGAAGGCGACGATAAACGTGTGGGAACCGTCCATCCAAATGGTCAACGAGTTCAGCCTCTCTCAGATTTGGATCCTCTCTGGATCATTTGACGGCTCAGATCTCAACAGTATAGAGGCTGGTTGGCAGGTACTTTTTCCATTTCCTACATCCTCCCGCAGACAATCCTACCCCTCATCCTAAAAAAAATTAATTGCTATTTTTTTTACTATTTATCATATAATATTAATATTATTAAATTACACTATCATTAGTAAGAATTTATTATAATCAAAATAAAATATTCAAAAATTAAATAATATAATATGAAAGTATATATATATATATATTATAATCAAATTATAATTCTTCTCGACCAAGAATTAATATTTACGCTTGTACTAAAAGAATTAATATTATTTTTTTTAGAGTTTTTTGAGTTTTCTAAAGTTTTGATTATTCTACTAGTCAGGTTAGTCCGGAGCTTTATGGTGACAGCAGACCGAGATTGTTCACATATTGGACGGTCAGATCTCTATTCTATATTTTTAAATTTTGATTTATTTAATTTAAAAAAAGACTTCACATGTGAGATGAAATAATGAGTTTGAAGTCTACATTACTAATAATTATTTTAATAAGTAATTCATTTTTTTAAATTATAATTTAGCATAAAATAATGGAAATCATAAGAGCATAAATTAATAAACAATAGGGTTTTGGGATATTCCAATAATTAATTACATATATTTAGAAGACTAGGATTTAGAAACAATGCATGTGACATTATTACCTAAATTACAAGCTAAGATATTGATTGGGATTTAAGTTTAATCTTCGAGATTAGGATTTAAGGGTTGAGTTGGACTCGGTACTGTTTTGGAGGTTAGTCGGTTTGACTCGACAAAAAAAAAAGTTCCATACTTGCAAACTAAACCAAATTTTTTGTTTTTAAAAAATTTAACCCAATCTAAAAGAAAAATCTAACCCAATCTAAATTAAGGGTTTTCGTGGGTTGTTTGTGTGAGATCTCACATCGATTGGAGATAGGAACGAGTGTCAGCGAGGACGCTGGGGTTTGAACGGGGGTGGATTGTGAGATCCCACATTGGTTGGAGAGTGGAACGAAATATTCTTTATAAGAGTAAAGAAACCTATCCCTAGTAGTCACGTTTTAAAAACCTTGAGAGGAAACCCGAAAGGGAAAACCCAGAGAGAACAATATCTGCTAGCGGTGAGCTTGGGCTGTTATAAGTGGTATCTGAGCCAGATACCTGGCGATGTGCCAGCAAGGACGTTGGGTCACGAATGGGGTGGACTGTGAGATCTCACATCGATTGGAGAGTGGAACGAAACATTCTTTATAAGGTTATAGAAACATTTCCCTAGCAGACGTGTTTTAAAAATCTTGAGAGGAAGCCCGACACGAATGGGGTGGATTGTGAGATCTCACATCGGTTGAAGAGTGGAATGAAACATTCTTTATAAGGTCATAGAAACCTCTCCCTAGCAGACGCGTTTTAAAAACCTTGAGAGGAAGCCCGAAAGGGAAAACCCAGAGAGGACAATATCTACTAGTGGTGGGTTTGGACGGTTACAATTGGTATCTGAGCTAGACACCTGGCAATGTGCCAGCAAGGACGCTAGGTCACGGAGGGGATGGATTGTGAGATCCCACATCGGTTGGAAAGGGGCTTTATAAGGGTGTAGAAACTTTTCCCTAACAGACACGTTTTAAAAACCCTCATGGGATCAAGACCCTTTGTCCCGGCCATTGTAACACGTGTGTCGCCCAGGGCATAAGCGGCACGATGACTTGACGTCATCCTCACTTTCCTCCTACTTATCATCGGTAGTCTGCTCAGTGTTCTAATCTCAACAGTTGGCAACTAAACACGAGGGTTGCGCTCGTTGCGGGACTTAACCCAACACCTTACGGCACGAGCCGACGACAGTCATGCACCACCTCTCTTTCAAGAGGATTTGCGGCATGTCAAGCCTGGTAAAGTTCTTCGCTTTGCATCGAATTACAGAGGAAGCCGGAAAGGGAAAGCACAAAAAGAACTATATCAGTGGGCTTGAGTGGTTAAAGTTCAATCATGAAAAAAATCTACTCGAGCTTTAATTGTTGTCTTTTTTTGGTTGCAGAGTGATGCATATCAAGCAACTGGCTGCTATAACCTTTTATGTGCCGGATTTGTACAAACTAATAGCAGAATCGCCATCGGAGCTGCCATTTCTCCGGTCTCTTCCCTTACCGGCAACCAATATGACATTACCATTCTCATTTGGAAGGTAAGTTTTTTTTTTTTTTTTTTTTTTTTTTTTTTTTTTTTTTTTTTTTTTTTTGTTTAAAGAAAAGGGTTTCACAATTAGTTTTTGTTTTTTTTGTTAAAAAAAAAAAAAAAACAGGATCCAAAATTGGGAAACTGGTGGATGGGATTCGGTGACAACACACTGGTGGGTTACTGGCCGGCGGAGCTATTCACTCACCTGGCCGACCATGCCACCATGGTGGAGTGGGGCGGCGAGGTCGTCAACTCAAGGTCCAATGGCCAGCACACTTCCACCCAAATGGGCTCCGGCCACTTCGCCAACGATGGCTTCGGCAAAGCTAGCTACTTTCGAAACCTCGAGATCGTCGACTCTGATAATAACTTAAGTGACGTTCAAGAGATCTCGACATTAGCTGAGAACACCAATTGTTATAACATTATGAGCTCTTACAATGACCAATGGGGCACTCATTTCTACTACGGTGGCCCCGGTAGAAACCCTGAATGTCAATGATCAACAACATCGTTACTGCAACCATGACGACCCCATGCACGAAATGCCACAAGAGAAGCTCGTTCTTATTTCTAAATTCTACTAAGTGGATTAAATTTTATCCTAAACTTTTAACGGTAAGTTTGAGATAAAAATTGATTCATTTAAGGTAAAAAATTGATTCTAAAATGTATAAGAGAATTATTTAATTGTGTAACTAATGATCAATATGGGTAACTATTTTCTCTCTTGTTTTTGCTTCACTTTCAATGAGTTGACATACACACACGTAAAGATGTGTGGAAATGGTGATATTTAAACGTCCTGAATAAAAAATCGAGACTCAAATACTAATCAGTAAAGTTTATACAAAAAACGTCGTGGAAAATTGTTCACAAAACATATCATCAAACGTTTATGACAAAATATAATGAGTAAAAAAACGAGACTAGATCAATCTCGACCCCCATAGCCCACAGCTCGTACACACCCTCATCTCGGCCGTATAACTTAGTTTTCATATAAAAAGAAAAGTAACATGAATGAGTACAAAAATACTCGATAAGTATCTCTCTTGTAGGATCTTAGATCTTATGTTGTTCACGTACATTATATCATTCACGAGTGTGATTTCATACATCTAGGTCAAACGGACTTACCCAAGCTCAAAATGGGATTCTAATTTTGCAAATTCGTAGTTTCTCATCGAACGTGCTCTTTTCGTTTTCATTGTTCGACTCCTTGAAGCTTTGTAGACAAATCATCGTTAAGGAGGGAGCTCTTTACCTTATCTTACAAATTCAGGATTAAGGAATAGTTAGAGATCCTGTATAGTCTCCCCATACAGTGTGAGATCCTACATCGGTTGGGGAGGAGAATGAAACATTATTTATAAGATTGTGAAAACCGCTCCCTAGCAGACGTTTATAAGGGTGTGGAAACCTCTCTCTAATAAATGTTTATAAGGATGTGGAAATCTCTCCCTAACCGACTCATTTTAAAGCCTTAAAAGGGAAACTCGGAAGGGTAAGCCTAAAGAGGACAATATCTGCTAGCGGTGGGCTTATCTTTAGCAAACTCTTGTAAGGGTGCGGAAACCTCTCTATAACATACACATTTTAAAGCCTCGAGGGAAAGGGAAAGCCCAAAGAAGACAATATCTGCTAGCGGTGGGCTTAGGGTAAGGTCAGGAAAAACACAAAGAAGACAATATCGGCTAGTGGTGGGTTTAGGGTAAGGTCAGGGAAAACTCAAAGAAGACAATATGCATGGGCTTAGGATAAGCTTTGACGAGAAGGGAAAACCCAAATAATACAATATCTGCTAACGGTGGGCTTAGGGTAAGGTCAGGGAAAGTCCAAAAAAGACAATATCTGCTAGCCGTGGGTAGGGTCATTACACAGTATTCTTATGGCACTATAAAAGCCTTGTGGGGAAGGAAAACCGAAGACAATATCAGCTTGGGCTTAGGGTAGGGTCAGGTAAAGCCCAAAAAAGACAATATCGGCTAGCAGTGGGCTTAGGGTAGGGTGGGAAAGCCCAAAAAAGCCTACGACGGAAAGCTCAAAGAAGAGCCTACGGAAAGCTCAAAGAAGACTGTATCTACTAGCTCTGGGCTTAGGGTAGAGTTAGGGAAAGCTGACAATATTTGCTAGATGTGGGCTTAGAGTAGGTCATTACACACCGTATTCTTATGGCACTATATAGTTCATACATCTCCGTGCATGACCCTATCCATACCAACTCATAATCAGTGACGGAGACAATTTCATAGAATAATAAACTAAATAAAAGCAATTTTCAAAAAAAAAAAAAAAAAAAAAAAATTGAAGGAAATTTTCGGATTTAGGCAATTTCCCCATCTCGTGGGCCGATTTAACCTATTTCAAATGTCCATCTGCATTCGCACGACAATTTTCTGTAATAGTTTGAATTGAAACTTGTACTACGATAGGGCTTGGTGACGGCGGCAGTGCGAGTTGACACAGAGTTTACGAGAAAGACAATGAAAGAAGGCGAGGAAGAGACTGAATTCGTGACTCCAGGTGAAGTTCTCGGAAAATTTTCGGACATGAAACCTGGGAAAGGCGCTTATGTAGCTAACAACACTGTTTATGCTTCTCTTTCTGGTTTCCGCCGCATTATTTCCCCTCCGACTGATTCTTCGGACTCGGTACACTCTCTTTCACTTCTCTTTACTGTTGCCTTGATCTTTTGAGATTTGAGATTTTTTTACTTGCCTTGTTTGTTCTTGAGATCGTTGGAATTGCTTTCTTTGAATCCCATATGAGTTTTGTTCTGGAATTTAAGTGAGCCGATTCAACATCTAATGTGCTTTCCTTCAAACCCTATTGTAGTTTCTTGGTTAGGTGCTAGTTCTGGGTATAATTTTGATGCCTGTTAGAGCTACGTTTAGGTTGATGATTGCGGTTCTTTTTGTTTTGGTTAAGGGAATGCTTGGGATTCTTTCCTTGTCAATGGTTAAAGTGATAGTGTTGGAAGAAACTATACCATAAATGTTATGAGATTGTGTGTCTAAGGCTAATGGTGCTAAGTATGTAATGTTGAGTATTGGATCTAGTGGAGATACTCATAAATAGTTTTATCCTTGACTATAAGAGAATATAGTGGAGAGGTGGACAATTAATCCTAGAAGAATAATTGAAAAACTATATCTCTTGGGTGGTTTTGGTGTTGGCTAAGAAACTATTACCTTGCTGTATTGGTGTTTTTTATTGTCATGTTTTATCGTTAACTCAAAGTGAATATGTGAGATCCCACATCGGTTGGGGAGGAGAACAAAACATTCTTATTAGGGTGTGGAAGTCTCTCCCTAGTAGACGCGTTTTAAAAACCTTGAGGGGAAGTCCAAAGAGGACAATATCTGCTAGCGGTGAGCTTGGGCTGTTACAAATGGTATTAGAGACAGACACTGGGCGATTTGTCAGCGAGGAGGTTGAGCCCTAAAGGGGGGTGGACATGAGGCGGTGTGCCAACGAAGACATTGAGCTCTAGGTGGATTGGGGTAGAGGGTCCCACATCGATTAGAGAAGGGAACGAGTGTCAGCGAAGACATTGAGCCCTGAAGGGGGGTGGATGTGATATCCCACATTGGTTGGGGAGGGGAATGAAGCATTCTTTATAAGGGTGTGGAAACATCTCCCTAGCATACGCGCTTTCTAAACCTTGAGGGGAAGCCCGAAAGGGATAGCTCAAAAAGAATATTTGCTAGCGGTTGGTTTGGACTGTTACATAATAATAAACAGGGGAGAGTTTTAAACTCATTTATTTGGTTTTCATACCCTTGCTTTTAAGCATGTATGAGATTTTAACCTCTACTTAATACGAGTCATTCGAGTCATAGAAGCACGTGGTAATGGTTATTGACAATGTTTATGTCTTAACTGGCCTCGGACGTTGCTTATATTACTGCTGATTTGCGTTATTAGAGACCAACTGTGGAAGTGACTGGTCATAAGGCCCATGGTGCCGTTCCAGCTCCTGGATCAATCGTCATTGCTCGAGTAAGTTGCTTACTATGTCGTTTTTATGTGCATGAGATTTAAAATACCGTCGTTCTTCAAGTCGCACCTGCTGATTGTAGGTTACAAAAGTAATGCCTAGAATGGCATCAGCTGATATCATGTGTGTTGGTCCAAAGTCTGTGAAGGAGAAGTTTAGTGGTGTTATAAGGTTTGAAACATTCTTCTGCGAAGCTCTTATTTATTCAGTTCATTTTATTGTATAATCTATCATTTAAATATGTTACTTTCTCTGGTATAGAAAGTTCGTCTACCGTATTCATTTTTCGTTTAATATATGCACCCGTTTCGTGCCTTGGCTATGTAAAGCACCTCACATTGTTGACCATGTGCTACTGTCTGTTACTCTGTTCGGTTTTTTTCCATCTTAAATCGCTTCTGTAGGCAACAAGATGTCCGAGCAACGGAGATTGATAAAGTAGACATGCATTTGTCCTTTCGACCCGGTGACATCGTCAAAGCTCTTGTTGTATCCTTTATGCTTGAATTTCCTCTTGTTTTGTTACTTTTGTGGATGAGAGAACGAAGTCTTATTGGAGGTTTTGATTTGAGCGTATTTCTTACCTCCATTGTGAGATCCCACATCGATCAGTGAGGACGTTGGACCCTGAAGGAGGATGGATTGTGAGATCCCACATCGGTCGGAGAGAGGAACGAAGCACCCTTTATAAGGGCGTGGAAACCTCTCCCTTCCCCTCAAGGGAAAGTCTAAAGAGGACAATATCTACTAGCGGTGGGCTTAGACCGTTGCAACCATTTTCCTTAACCAAAGTTCTCCTCGAAAGCTTTCTCTAGGAGATGCAAGGGCCTATCATCTTTCAACTGCAAAAAACGAACTCGGGGTCGTCTCTGCAGAAAGTACAGCAGGTAAAGAGTATGGTAATATAATGCTCTATAAATCATGCCTCTTAGTTGCTGGTTGTAAAGTGTTGAATGTCTTTATAGGTGCAGTAATGGTTCCCATAAGTTGGACGGAAATGCAGTGTCCATTAACAGGCCAAATTCAGCAAAGAAAAGTTGCCAAAGTTGGAGGATCATGACTTCCTTTTTTCTTTCCTTTATTTTTCTCCTTATCATCTTATTTTTTGTTCCGTTTTCGATAATAGTTCGTTATTTAGATAATAGTTCGTCATTTAGATGATTGTTATTGTAACGTTTATGTTGTATGAATGAAATTATATGAGTAGCTTAGCTATCCGTGTTCGATGGAGAAGAAGATTTTGCACCTTTATTTTGTTTTATGTTCTTCGTTAGTAATCCATCGCTACTGGATTTACATGAAATTTGATGAGTTCGTATTAGTTTATGAGTTCCTCTAAATTTAGTTTACGAGTTTAATTAAGTGGATAAGCCTGGAGATGGATTGTGTTTCTTGTCTTGATGTTATCTCCGAGCGAACTCAAGCGAACAGCATAGGTATCCTTGGGGTTACTGCACTGGCACAGAGGTTACTTATAGGCATTGTTCATCGATAGACAAATCTCTCTCTTTATCATCTCGTGCTAGATGCAACAAAAGATGATTCCTTTTTCCTTCTTGAAAACCACGGAAGCGTCAGGAGCCCAAAGGAGTAAAGCTCATTTTCTCTTTAGAGTAAAGTGGCACACAAAAATCTCGTTCCTTCGCAAACGAAGATCATAAACAACCTATGTTCCGAAGAACCATAAGATCAAAACACATGCGTGCACCTCCACCATAATGCTTTCAATGTAGAGACGCTAGCTTTTTAATTTTTATTTTCACTTATGTTAAGAAGCACTATCGAGACAATACCCTCAGTATCTTATACTGTCTCGAATTATCATTTTGTACGGTCCATTAAATAATTATGGTTATAGTTAAATAATTATAATTAAAGTTTGGTTCGATAATTTCAACAATTTTAATTAATTTTCATAATTTTTCTATATATTATTATGCCATGGTATTTCCATTCAAATAATATAATTAATGAAATAATTTAATCAATTTATATATAAAATATTGTCTTAATTTTTATATGGAGATTGAAAATGATGTATTATAATTTTAACTTTGATTGACATAATTAATTTTTTATTGAATTTTCATAATATTTTCTTAGATTCTTATTTTGAAAATTGAAAGTCTTTGCAATATTATAATAAAAATAGGAAAATAAAATTATTTATTTAATTCTAAATAAAATAAAATAAATAAATAAATATAATCCGCCAAAAAAAAATAAATAATAATAATAATAATAATAATAATAATAATAATAGAGAATTGGTTCAACAAGGCTTCCCTCCCTTTTTTCCACATTCTCTCTCTCTGACTCAGAGCCCCCGGAAACCGCCGCCGTCTCTCCTCGTTCATCGCTATAAATACCCTCTTCCCCCCTTCACTTTCCGATGCGCTCGCTGTTCATCTCCAAAATCCCACTCAATATCTCTTTTGTCCTCTCCAATTCTCGATTCCCATTCTCAATCGCCGCCGCCGATCCCTTACTTCCCTCTCCCTTCACCGATCTCCGCCGTTTTTTCCACCAACCTCTGTTCGCCGGCCATGCCTCCCCGTTTGGCCATGATGTCACAAGTCGACTTTGATGGCCCACTTGCTCGGAGATTGTGGAATAAGTGCCGTAGAGAGTCGACACTCTCGAAGTACACCCCGTTCTGCGTTTGTCTCGCTTGCGGGTGTCTCGATATTGATACATTCCGCTGCTATATTGATCAGGATATTCATTTCCTCGAGGCGTTTGCTCAGGCGTGAGTTGAATTTTTGTTTGTTTTGGCTTGGTGGATTGATTGTGCGGGGAAATAGGGAGTTGTGAAATGAATTGGTTTGAATCGTAATTGAATTGGATTGTTCTTTATTGTTGTGTTCTTGTTTCTTTCTTTTGTGGTTCGTTTTAGTTCTTGAATTGCAGGTGGAATTGGGGTTGTTATGAGAATCCATGATCTTGAATTTCGATTTCTTTATTGTTGTTCTGTTTCTTTTTGGATTATATTGGATTGCAGGGGACATGGGAGTGTTGTAGAACGATATCTTGAATCCTAATTGAATTGAAATTCTTTTGTCTTTGAGTCATTTATTCCTCTTTGGCCTACAGGGGATGATAATGAATAACATTGAATATGCCCTGTTTCTTTCATTGGCCTTTTGAATTACTGAGTAATCTTGAATCTTAATTGAATTATCCTCGATTGTTTTGCATTAGAATGCGTGTTCTTGGTGCTCTGTCTCTCTTTTTAGTTAATCAAATTCGATATCTATTCCAAAACTTGGTTTCTTGTTACAAAGAAAGTTAAGGCAAGCAATGTTATTATTAGAATGAATGATGAGAATCGACCTAAGGGCATTGATCCAGGAATCTAAGAAACATTGGGACATTGGATTTATACGATATTCATGTGGTATAGATGTTATTTGTCTGTGCTCACGATCATTTTTCTCGGAACGAAATGTTAGAATGTAAATGTTCATATTTTGTTGTAATCCAGGTATGAATTAGCTGCAGAATGTGCTGATGATGATGATGCAAAACATTCAATCATTGAGCTGAGAAAGGAAGTGACAGAAGAACTGAAAATGCATGCTTCATTTGTTAAGGTAGAAGATAAACCTCCATGCTTCATATGTGCTTTTCTTTGAAGAATGGAGCCATTGATAGCCTAGTATTTAAGTGAATTCCTGCTATTTTTATGTGTTTTGATCTTTTTACCGTTTTGGGACGTTATACGAACCCGTTTGCTTGGTGCTCAATCTTTAAGGAATGGGGTGGTGAGGACAGAAAAGCAGCTCCTGTCAGCCCTGCTACGGTCAAATACACCGAGTTTTTGTTGGCAACAGCGTCTGGCATGATTGAAGGACTTAATCTTGCAACCCCATTTGAAAGAACAAAGGTTCCTGCTTATGCTCTAGGTGCCATGACACCTTGCATGAGGCTCTACGCCTATTTAGCTTCAGAGTTTAAGGTAGCTATTGGTCCAGTCTATGGTGATCACCTCTACAAGACATGGATCGAAAACTATGCATCGCCTGGTTTTGAGGTTTGTTATTTTGAGCTCTCCTAGTTTTGTAGTAAAAAATGGTTTACTGAAATGGCTAGCTGTTTTTATCTTCAATTCAGAAAGCAGCTGAGAGAATTGAAGACGTGCTCGAGAAAGTCGCTACTACTTTGACTGGTGAAGAGCTTGACACCATTGAGAAGCTTTATAACAAAGCTATGAAACTTGAGCTAGATTTTTTCTTGTCTCAGCCTGTTGGCCAGAAGACTGTTGTTCCGTTGATTAGAAATCACAATCCCGCTGTGGATCGGTTGGTAATCTTTTCGGATTATGATTTGACATGCACTGTTGTTGATTCTTCTGCCATTCTGGCAGAAATTGCAATAGTAAGAGCTCCAAAATCCATTCCAAACCCCGATCCAGATCAACCTGCCGAAGAACAACCTATCCGGATGACATCAGCCGAACTCAAAAATAGATGGGGTGATATTTCCAGGCAGTATACCGACGAGTACGAAGACTGCATCGATAGAATCACAACTTCTAGAACAGGTAGTTACTTAGAACATGGATTTTCTTTTATTTGAGCGAGTTTTGTTTACATGATATCGTGAATATTTGGGCGTTGCAGATGAATTTAGGTACGATGATCTTTGTAGAGCTCTTGAGCAACTCTCTGCTTTCGAGAAACGGGCAAATGACAGAGTTATCAAGTCTCGATTGCTTAAGGGCTTGAATTTCGATGATATAAAACGAGCGGGTGAACATCTTATCATTCAAGAAGGGTGTTTCAAATTCTTCTCAACCGCTAGTAGGAATGAAAGATTGAATGTTGGTATAAACATAGTGTCTTATTGTTGGTGTGGGGATCTCATCAGATCATCTTTTAATTCAGCTGGTTTACTAACGCAAGTGAGTATACAATGCAATGAGTTTATGTTTGAAGAAGCAGTTTCTACAGGTGATTTAGTTAGGAAAATAGAATCTCCCATTGATAAAGTCAGGACTTTCAGGAAAATCTTGGGGAATTACAGCACTGATAAAAACAACTTCAGTTTATACATCGGAGACGCGGTTGGTGACTTGCTTTGCCTACTCGAAGCAGATATAGGAATTGTTATTGGGTCGAGTTCCAGTCTAAGGAGACTGGCGACTCGTTATGGAGTTTCTTTCGTTCCGTTGTACCCGAACGTGGTAAGAAAACAGAAAGTTCTTACCGGAGAGACACCACTCAGCTGGAAAAGATTGTCTGGTGTTCTTTACACCGTCAGTTCTTGGGCTGAAATCCATGCTCTCGTTCTTGGATGCTAGAACCAATATTTTTTTTGTGGTTCTCATTCATCTCAACTCGGTTTGGTTTCGAGTTGAGTCGTTTATGCATCATTGATTGTAAAGATACATGTTGATGGCGAGTTTTATAGGGCCAACAACGTCATTTTGCTGTTGTCGTTCGTCCTTCCTCGAACAAGGTATGTTTTGGAGCAGGCAGGTTAGTGTGTGAGGAAGGATGGAGGGCAATTATTTGAAACAAAAAAGAAGATATAAAAGAAATTTGTTCATACAAAACATTTGAAGCTTTTTTTAGTGTATCCATTGATTGTAAGTGATAGGTGCTGTTCTGTATTTTGGGATGAATGGCAGTTTTCTTCCCCTATTATGAAATCAAATGCACAAAAATTTTCTTTCCTATTTGCTTGCATTCTCTCTTGTTTTTGCTAAACTACGCTCAATTGCATAAATTTATCCACAATTGAGATCCCACGTTGATCGAAGAGGGAAGCAATGTAAGCTTGAAAAGGAAACCTTTCCTTAGCAGACGTGAAAGAGAAAGCAAGGTAAGCCTAGAAGAGAAGGAAAGCATGGTAAGCTTGAATATGAAACTTCTCCCTAGCATATGCGTAGAAAGCAAGGTAAGTCTAGAAGAGAAGGAAAGCACGAAACATCTTCCTAACATATGCATTTTAAAATCTTGAGGGAAAATGAGTTCAAAGAGAACAATTATGTATCGAAGAAAATAATATATTTCAAGATTCTTCCATTAATTTAAATTTTTCTTCCATTAATTTAACTTCAATTTTTAAACAAAATAATAAAATTAATTCGCTTCGTCCTTCTCTTTTTAAACCATAATCCTATCTTCATCCCTTTGTCAATAAAAGAACAACAAACTAGCTGTGTTTTATCT
Organism: Cucurbita pepo subsp. pepo; assembly: GCF_057944985.1. Lineage (NCBI taxonomy): Eukaryota > Viridiplantae > Streptophyta > Magnoliopsida > Cucurbitales > Cucurbitaceae > Cucurbita > Cucurbita pepo. The sequence goes on from NC_141801.1 coordinate 8,825,875, forward strand.
CTTAATAAATATTCTCAGATTCAGCTTGAGGTGGTCATGTGTTTAATGTCATTTTGATGAAACAAAGAAGGTTTGTCCTGCTTTGAAAACACCTATTAACCTTTTTCTTGGCTCTTATTATGAATCTTTTTCTTTCTCCTCTTCCGTTAAATATGTTTTTGCTGGGTTTTCGATGGAAAGACGTTCTTCATATATTTAAATATTTTGAGTTATATATTTCAGTTCGTGAATATATTTACCGTCATAAAATCCAATTATTCTCACTATTTCTATGTTATAAAATAAAATGTCTATAAAATGCAGAATATCTCTGTTTAATGATCGTGTTCAAATGATTATTCATATAACTTGTGTACTAGATTTTTAGAAGGTAGCTTTTCAAAATTATCATTAAACCCGATCGCATCAATGCAATGTCTTAACATATTGATGATATCAACATCATCATAGTTGATAGATACAATACAATGGGTACCACCAGCCACTTACCATATTACATATATTGGGGCTCGACGAAGAAGGCCAGTACATGTAGTAGTCTTGATCGTTCTTCCAAATAGTCTTCATACCATATTGTTCTGTTCGGATCGCCAAGACCCTTATAAGTATAGAGCTGATGTTGAAGCAAAATAATGTTGGTGCCAATTCCAATTCAAGAAAATCAAACTTCATACCAATTCCCACCTTCTCCTTCATATATGATACATAAAAATTACTAGGAACTATCAGCCACTGCACTTCAAAAAGAATAATCATGATACAGCAACAGAAGCGATGAACCTTTTGGCTTCATTCCTCCGCTGCTTTGCCTTTTACAACATTTTAAACAACCATACAACAACAATCTAAATCAAATCAAACAAACAAACAAACAAACAAACCTCTGTCTTCTTCTTGATAATGGCGGCAGATGTTCAACTTCCAAGCCAATCCTGTTAAGACTAACGCGACATCGTGGAATACAATGTCAATGTCAATGTCAATGCCAAGAACCGAACCAATTGGTCGGTTATGGCACAACACAGCTGACTCACAACAAAACTACCAGCAAGGTTTGCAGATACAAAAGAACCGAGTGGCGTGGAATGGCGCTATGCTGCAGCCGAATAACTTCATCACAAATCATTTTAACTTCTCTACAACAACATTCATTTTGATCCACAGATATATTATACCCCCTGATACATATTCTACACATAAATTTTTTTCCCAACTTAAATTTCTCTTGGTTATATACAATCCCGTGTCACTTGCCTCACCTATCTATCAAAGGGATACTCCAAGTTGTTTTCGGTCACTTTGAAATGTTGCGGACGTTGTCCAGAACAATGCAAGTTCCACATTTTGAAGTATGACCTCTCCAGGTTCCTCACCTATTACAACACAAGTTAGGAGTCAGAACTATAAGCACGTTTTAATCCAATTATAAACCTATAATGTTGTACACAATGATCACAGTGTATCGTACCCATCGAGCCGTGTCGAACAGAGGGCAAGTCATCCTCACTGCCTTCAATTTGTTGGTAAGTGCTTGCAGTTTTGGCCGATTCAATGCCAATGACACGGCCTTCTCCTCGTATTCTTTCATGCTAGACAACAATTCAAGCAAACCGAGTTGGTACTATCCAGTATTTCCATTTATGAAGAGCATATTCAACACTTAATGACAAACTCACGCACATAATTTACAATATAATAAAAGCAGTCACCTGCTAACAATCATTTCGTCTCCCAGTCCAGTTGCAAGACAGAGAGAACCAGCAACCCTGGTAGCCATTTTCTCCAGAGGCAGGGTAATCATTGGTAAACCTGCCCATAAAATGTCTGTTCCTGTTGTATGTGCATTGCACAAAGGCCTGAACATGCAGATAACGTCACAAACCCAACAAAAGAAGCAATTAGAATAAAGAACTAGAAAGGGGTCATTCATAGAGATAGAAGAAGAAGAGTGACTAACGTATCCAGGAATAAATCTGCTAAGGCACTACGACTGATATGTTCATTTTTCATGGCAACATCTGTGAAAATTATTTGCTCTGGTTGCACTCCTTGCGCAGCAGCATCTGCATGAAAACAAAACTCTCATTCACCAGTGGAAAATCCCGTTTTCAATGCCAATAGCATAAATAACTTATACAAGAATATTTTTATTAAATCAATTTCTCATACATGCTCGAAGTCTCATTTCACCAGCAGCCGGGAATCTGAGAAGCCAAAGTGCACTGTTTGGCACACGTTTAAGAATATTGCACCTGGTACCAATAAGAAAGCACCTGGTGAGATAAAACTATTAGAAAAAAAAAAGTGAGTCAGATATGGAGCTATCATTACCAGGTGTTGAAGATCTCTGGATCCATTTTGTACAACTGATTAAAGCAAGCAAAAATGAATTTCCCATCAGGTAATCCATAATCTGAACGTTTGTGCTGGCAATTTGGAGCCAACACATCCAGATTTTTCTGCACGCACAGAAATAATAGGGTAAGGAAGACAGGAAACTAATGAGGAAACTAACTCAGTTCCACAAAATTACAATTTAAACACTAACCTGCTTATAATCATTGACAAAGTAACAGTGAGGGAGGTGGACAATCTTCTCAGAGTAAATATGTGCATAACGTAAAGGTGAAACAAACTGAAAGCAGAAAAGCAGGTTCAGAAGATTTAACAAGACCATAAAAATTAGAAAGTATTGAAACCTAGACTAAGCTCACCTCATCAGACACTAAATAATCTATGTAAGTTGCCCCTGTTGTTCCTGGAAACCCCATGTATGAAACCTGAATAGGTGCAGGCTGCATGGCGAATATTTCATTTCTAGCCCCCTGCAAATTGCATCTAGATACATATCATACCTCAAAAATAATAATAAATAATAAACATTAAGAAGAAGACTTAAATAAACAAACATATTAACCCAATAGCTTTAGCTTCTAAAAGCTCATACAACATTTCTAACTCAAAACTCATTTGGCAAAGATGTCACTCCCCTGAAACAAAATATACAAATAACACAGAAATACATCTCTTCCTAGTTTCCATGTTTTTTAATATAATAATTATTCGAACTGCCAGGACTCAAATTCATGATTATTCAAATTAAAAGGAAAAGAAAACATAAAGAGAGAAAACATTATTTGAACATGCAAAATAATGAGAAAAAAATCTAAGGTAATTCTGGCAAACAAAGTTTGAAGAAAAATAATCATAAAAAGTACTGAATCTTAAATTAAACAAGAGTTGAGCTTCAATAAGAAAAACAGGATAAAATCAAAAACTACATGTACCTTAGTATAACCATTCAAATTTATTAGTATTTGTATTTTGTCTTCATTTATCATTTTTGCAATCACATCAGATGTCATGGCAGAGACATCAACGAAGTGCTCGGCTTCAAATTGAATACGCTGTCTCCACTCTGTATTGTCGTTTGGACTCAAAGCATAGCAAAAGACCTAAAAAGGAAGGAGTCAGAAGAAGAGATAGAAGAAACGGACTTCTCAAAAAATGCCTAAACCAAATTTTCCAGACCTCAACATGCTCTCTGTTGTGCATACCAAAAACAGATCCCATAAGATGGGACAAGGGGTGATTACCGAAGTCACTGCTTACATAGCTGCAGGTCAACAGCTTCAGTAAAATGAACAATTCCTAAAGAATAAAAAAGGACATCTCTAGGTAAATACATACCCAACCCTAAGCCTCTCAAATCCACCATTTTTCTTTATAGGAACTGGTGAAGGGTGATTGAAACTTGGAAGTGAAAATCGAGATGCAATTTTCAAGCAGTGTGATGCGTAACTGCGGCTGTAATAACAGAAAAAAATTGAGTGCTGCATTCATTGAGAAGAACATATACTAGGGGGAGCCAACTGTACCTAATTTCAAGTGCAAGCAAAGGGTCAATCGGGTATGCTATTGCATGAAAAGGTTGAACACTTGGTAGAACAGACATCTGAAACAAAGGGTAGCCAGGCACAAAATTACCATGCACAGAAATTGGATAAAGCAGGTTGAAGAAAGGGCCAATGTGAATACTACAAAAGAAAATAGGAGTCATACTAACATTAATTTGCCTCTTGATAATCCCCTCTACCTCAGCAAACATTTTATCACGGTCCTCCCAGTTGCAGACACACTGCAAAATAAATATATATATAATTCTTGCTTACAAAACTTCAATGCTCAACTGATTGGCATTAACTTAACACCAAGAACCAAATCTAAGAAGATCATTGAGTGGGCCCAAACCAAGGAAAAGTTGCACCCGCCGTCAAAGTTGAATTTCTTTCTTTGAACACAGATGCAGAAAACTTGGAAAATCATGTTCCACATACTTCTTAAAAAAACAGACAATTTCTCATAACTCCTATAGACCAAGAGGTTGCAAATAGAAGAAAACATATAGACAACAGCATATAAGCAGAAAATTATTCGACGGAAGCAACAAACATGTGAAACTTATTGCTGCAGCATTATGATGTCAAACGATATATAATGGAAGAAACCAATTCATAGAGCCACCCAGTTAGAAATATTTACAAAAAAGGATAAATAGAGACGAATGAAATCTATTCAACATGCTTATAGGATCATCCTTTAAACATTCCACACAATCAACAAAAAAAATATATAGTACATACCCTTAATGTATGCAAAAGGTTGCATGTTGCCTCAGGAAACTCAGGCCGCAGAAGCAATGCTTGTTTATAGCTCTTGATAGCTGCCTCCACATGTCCACTATAACCCAAAGAAATGAAATGAAACTAAAATCAACATAAATAGACAGTCACCATTTTTGTCCTCCAAAATTTGGGGGGGGGGGGGGGGGGGATCTGAGAGATGAATAAAAGCAACAAATCAAGAATGGATGTAAAAGTAAAAAAATTAAGGCCTGAACCAACAAACTTGTAACGTTAAATATTTGTGTCCTGTGTATCGACTGCCCAACTAATGTAAAATAATAGCAACCACTTTAAACGTTACAGAAAAGCACAGGTTGCTTGATCTGAAAACTAAAACTCAAAAAACCTTTTTAATTTTCAGAATCCTCACAGAAACACATCATAAACCAGAGGCCATACATGCTCTTCTATTGTTTTGGATCAAGGCATTAACAAGCCATGAAACGTCCAGAAAATCCAATTTCTTTTTTTAGGAAACAAACTTCTCATTGATGAAATGTTATAAGAGCGTTCAAGGTTACATACTGAAGATGCATCTGATGAGAACATGGTCAAATAATTTTGAAAATAGGATACAAATCGCATGGAAATTTTAGGAGCACAACTAAAACTGCCTATATAGGAGAGAGAAAGTACCTGTCCTTATAAGCTGAAGCTAAATTAGCATGCGCTTCAGCCATAGTAGGCCGAATATTGATGGCCCGTATGTAGTCCTGAATTGCTTCACTCACTCTACCAATTTCCTTATAAGTGTTTCCCCTATTGACAAGGCCATCGGCTGCCAATGGATCAATACGAAGAACCTCATTGTAGCACGAAATTGCGTCTGCATAATTTCCCTGTAGTAGATCGAGTTAAAGGGCTAGAAATTGAACGCTAAATGGCACATCAAACTATCCCAACAGTCCCCTCAGGCATACTGTTGTAAGCTTGTTCTTAGAACTTCTCCTCATACATATAGTCCAATTTCTTTAAGGGTTCAAACCATCCAGTACAAACACACTAAAGCCTGGATTTGTTACTACCTGTTGTTTATATATGATGGCGAGATTGTTAAAGGGGGCTGACAATCCAGTAGTTACTCTAAGTGTGGCCTTATAATATGAAGCAGCAGCAGGCACCATATTCCTGTAGGTACACAATCAGCTCTTAAATTTATTGCTGAAAGAAGTTGTGTGATAAAAGCAAATTAGCAGCAGCTATGTAGCATCATATAAACAGTGGAAACATGTACCATTCCATATATATATTCCCAAGGTTGGTAAGAGCTTGAGGGTGGCTAGGTTGCAGAGAAAGGCATTGCTACACGCAGCAACATAATGTTAACCACTGAAAACAACGATAGTAAACTGAACAAAGGGTAGAGTGACAACTAACAAAAACATACATTGTAACATTGGATAGCCTCATCCACTCTGCCAAACTCCTTAAGAGCATTACCCTTGGAACAAAACAAAAGTAATTGTTGAGAGATAGAGAAATTAATTTGAAGACAAGATAAAACTCATGTGGTCAATTAAGATGATGAATCATATGGAACCAACCAAATTGTTGTAGGCCTCCAAAAATCTAGGATCACATGTAATAGCTTGCTTGTAATGAAGTATTGCCAGATCAAGTTGACTTTGTTCATAATAAGTACTTGCCAAATTACCTGGAACATTCAACACGTCAACTAGGAAGGAAGATATCAAAATGAGACAGCTAAGAACGATGAAACATGGAGTATATAAACAAAAAGGAAAACCATGGTTGAAGTGCTGTCTAAAGGAATATCAAGAAACACCTCAATCCCACAACAAAAGTAATTAGCTCAAGAAGGATCCATATATCCACAACATAATAATCTAATTCAAAAACCTTATCATAAAGCATCAACATTTACCATATGCTATTGCATAGTTGGGTCGCATCTGAATAGCACGTTGGTAGCACAAAATTGCCTCCTGAGGCATTCCCAAAGCCTGGAAAAAAGAAAAAGAAATCTCTTGTTTTTTGCTCGAATACCAGAGTGGAGGAGACACTCTCCAATGCAAGGACAATCACTTGCATCCATGGACTTGCCCAAACAAGGCATATGATACCTTACCTTATAAACATTTCCCAGATTCAAATAGGCATCTGGAAATTGGGGTTTGAGTTTTACGGCCTCCTAAAATATTAATAAGTACAAGAAAAGATCAGTAAGATAGACATATAGAAAGTGATTTAGGTAACTGAAAAACTTCATGCACAGGTTAATGGAAAGTAGTCACTTTCATTGTGACTAGTGGTATGAATTAAATAAGAACAAGAATACCTTGTAGTATTGAAGTGCTCTGTTAAGGTCACCAGATTCCATGAAAAGACCAGCAAGATTTGACCAGGCAATAGCAAATGTAGGCTGTATACGTAAAGCTTCAAGGTAGCAGCTGTATGCCTGCACAAAATGTTAGTTTCCTTGACAATTTGCAGACTTGGCAAGGAAGTAACAACAAGACCAACCATCATCTGTTCCCTGGCCTGAAGATAACAAATTGAAATATGTATCGAACTGTGGATTCCAACACAGTTCCACCAATGAATTGTTTTAATCAGTAAATTGACTGTAGGAAGAGAGACATTAAGCATGAAAAACTAAATAATAGATGGCACCTTCCTCCCAACTACACAAAACGTGCATGAGTTACCCATCTAGATAATATGTTTCCTTGTTCACTAATAAATCAGCTAATCAAACTCATGTTTCTATAGTCAATTTGATCCCCCAACTGAATCGGGGGCGAACGCCTACGAAAAGATCGTTTGGATTTAAGGAGGAGTCGCTTGAATTTATCCCTGGTTTGTGTATTCCTTATCCCAAAAACCCTATTTAGATTGAATCTAAAATAATTTAGAATTAAGAAATAGGATTTGGTAATCTACACGTTCCTAGTTCCTTTTGTATCCTCATTAACTTAGATTGGAGGCCTTTTTTGTCCACCTCTTAATTGGGCTTAGGGATTTCTCATCCCTAAAGGCCCTTAGGGTGTTAGTCTTTTGACAATTAATAAACATCTCAGTTTCTTATTCACAAAAATAAAATAAAATAAAAAATACCCATTGTGTGAAGAACATTAATATTACTTTGGTTTATGTGAAATTACTTTGCTAGGAGAGTTCAAAGGAAGTCTGAACTATGGATGATTTTGTTCCACAGCTCCTTGGAGATTGATATTAAGAGTGCTAAGTGCATAGATAAACGTCAGTTTCAATAGCATATTGGCAATGGGGGACTCAATATCCAAGCTCCCAAATATCCGAAGTTCAGCTACCCATAACACACTCAGAAATCAAAGAGGAGCAGTTCGGAAAATACTTGAAGGTACTTACTTCTTGAACCAGCCCTTGTGTTTTCATGAGATTGCCAAGGTTGCTATGAGCATCAACCTATTTTCCAGTAAACACAGAAGGAAAGTATAAAAATCCTCGTTGTTTTGTGCAAGCATAATTTCACATGATTGCAACCACATCATCACTTGATAGTTGGAGAAAAAGAAAAAACAATAGAAACTTGAAAGAGAAATCCAAAACAAGAGTCAAGGAAAGACATTGAAAATGGTGATGAATTTCTGACTTCAGTGGGAATGAACAAAAAGGTCAGTCTACTACCCATAGAACATGCACCGTCCGACATATAGAAATACTATAATGTCAGTGTCATCTTGCTTGGAATCGTAACCGGAATCTTTGTAAAAAAAAAGTAAAAAAATAAAATAAAAGAGAGAGAGAGAACGTTGCTAAGCAACTAATATAACAAACGAAGTCTATATTTCATCAATCAATCCAACTTGTCACCTTAGGGATTACACTTACACTTAAAAACACTACATAAACACGGTTCCTATATATATCAACACTTCAAAATCTATCCGTAATAACAAACCAAATGGTTTAACTTCATGATTAAAACTATCCAAACTGAACCAACAATATTACCAGCAACAGAATAAAGGAAGACCAACAAATAACCATTAGATTGATTAATGTTCATACAAAAAATGATATTTCATGCATACGTACGTACATTCATACAAACAAACACATATAGAGAGAGGGGGAGTGGAAAATTACCAGAAGGGGATTCAACGCAAGTGCCTGCCGACAACATTGTGCGGCCTCACCAAGCCTGCCTTTTCGCATGTATGCACTAGCCAAGTTCGACCATGCATCACAAAAATTGGGTCGAAGCTGCAGCATCACATCAAACTAGGTGAGGACCAAACTTGTACAAAGTGAAAAGGAGCACTGGGAGCCATAAAGAAATGCATTTCGAGTATAATAACCCATAAAATCTACACAAGCAACATACACAAATCATGTGAATTATAAAGATTGGAAGAAAATCTCCAAAATCATCTTAAGAAACCCCACCAAATAACCTTCATAAGGATAAACGCAGGTAAAATCATGTTAACACTTCCAGCCAGAAAGAAAAACATAGATCCCAACACGTAATAAATGCCATAATCAACCTCAAGAGCATAAATGAGGGGGGAGCCACATCAGATAACAAGCCATCACTGCCTTTTCCCAAGCCTTGCCCATTGTAAAAAGCTATTCAGATCCTCGAATATTATAAATCTTAACTATCATTCCAAGAAACCTAGGAAGTTGGGTACTATAACCTGCTCAAAATCAAGCTTCAGATGTCTCGTCAAAAGGGCAGAGGGATGACAACAAACCATATTGAGAAAAAATCTGAGTCTCATACAAGGACAGTCTCAATGCATGCAGTTATGAGAGGTTGCACATCATGTGCAACTATGGGCCCAAATCTAATACAAGTTGGTATAGCCACTGTTAATGCCAATTAAATCAACATCACTTTTTTGATGAAAAGGGATCAGAAATCTTCACAAACCTCAATGGCAAGTAGATAGTAACGAATTGCAAGATCAATATTTCCTTTTTCCTGTATTTTGCATGAAGGCGGTAGCATCAGCACTCAAAGAGGATAAGGAACAATTAGAACGCCAAGCACAATAATCACAAGAATTACCTTCCAAGCATTAGCCATGTTTCCATAACACTCAGCAAAGCGTGGCTCTATACGGAGAGCTTCTTCGTTTTTCGCAATACACATATCAAAATCACCCAACTGTAAAGAAAAAACCAAGCATATACTTAAAGATTGGATTATTACAAACTTGATAAATTAGCATAAAGAAACTAAGAAACTGGTAAATTTAAGATATAGATAAATTTATTAACAATAATTAGATACCTGACATCATATACCAAAATTAAAAAATATATATATTTTCGAGATAAAGCTGGTCAATGCCCAAATCAGCAGCAGAGAAAAATACCTGATAGTATATGGCACCCATCAGAAGAAGATTATCTGTGCGCAGGGAATTCCTCTCATAAACTACAGTACTATGCTCCAGCGCCTGCTTATAATCACCATTCTTGTACTTCTTATGTGCAAGAGCCAAATAGGTTTCTTCATCAACTGCAACACAATGGTGTAATTCGAACCAGTGTTACAAAAAATGGAAGTTTAAGAACATTTTTTTGTCATTTTGTTTGAGATAAATCAAGTAAACTGCATAATAAAGAAGGGGGAAAAAGTGAAACTACATGGCTTCTCTCTCCTCCTCGAGTTCTTATTTATCATTTTCTTTAATGCTTGTTAAGATGCAATGAACGCAAATCTAGTTCAAAATATACTTCAATTAATAGCAGAGAAGGTAAGTACACTCAGAAAAATCCTTGCCAAAACAATTTAACAAATGATGTGAACTGCATACAAAAATGATTTTTCGCCCAAACTAGCGCAGACAACAAAAACAGACGAGCATAACATTCCCAATACACCAACGAGTGAAAGGCACACAAAGATATCCACTCCAGAACCACCGATTCAAAACCATCATCAACTATCCACTGCATTAAGTACCTCTACGAGCTAGGCTTCAGCTAAATAACTAAACATTCTTAACAAATGTGCAACTCCCAAATCCCCAAACCCCTAACTCACAAAACGAAATCACAAACCTTCAAGAGAATCAGCACTCTCGAACTTAACCAGGCTGAGCGATGGGGGCTCCGCCTTCACTGCAAACGACTCGCCACCACGATCAGAGACAAACCCAGCTCGAGAAACCCCAGTCCCAGTCCCAGTCCCCGCCAGCAGCTGCTGATGGCGAACCTCGCCTTGTACCGAAATCATCACCGCGATCCCTTCAAAGAATCAAACCCAACTCAGATCGGAGCTCCAGCAACAAAACCCCCCCAGAAGAACACAGTAACAGCAAATCAAATCAAACCAAACCAAACCAAATCAATCAAATCGAAGAAGAAGAAGAAGAAATGAAAGAGCTCGGAAAAAACCAAACCCTATGTCAGTTTGGAATTTTCGAGTACTTCTTCGAATTCCGTGGAAGAAGAACGAGACAAAAGAAGAACAATCTCCCCCTCCAAAAAAAGCAAGGAAGGAAAAAAAAAGGACTGTTTTTTCTAAGGTGAAATCAGATTAAGGCAACGCGTATTAATAGGAGGAAAGAAATAAATAAAAAGGGTCAAAACAGTGAACACATCTCAACCCTCCACGTGGACGCCCCAGATTGAGCCCTTGTGGGTGGTAAGAAATTGGATTCGCTTGCTACTGACACGTGCGACAAAGAAACAAAGTGGGTGAGAAGTGTGTGAACAAATTTTGGCATGAGATCCTTTCTTGTCCATTTTAGAATCTTCTTTTTTCAACTCATACTATGTGCACATTCTTCTTCCTTTTTTTAAATTCCCGTTCCGCTCCAATCTCGATACTTATTTCTCGATCACTGATTTAGGGTTTGGTATCACTTATGAAAGCTCGAAATTGCTTTAATAACTTTATCGACGTTGTGGCTCGCTACTAAACAAAATAAAAGGAAAAACATCGAAAGCGAGACGCACCTCAATATTGTGGATATGGGTTTTTGTTCTTAATATCGAGAGGTTGAGAATTTCTTTGAATTGAGGTAAGAATCTACGCTTCGAAGAATAATACGAGTCAAATGGGTTTGCTCACCACAAATTTCGTAACTGGTAAAAAGGAAAGTTGCATCTTGAGATGACGATAGTTCAATTGCAATTCATTTCGTGGGAAGTAACAGTGAGTTTGCGATAAATATTGACTTTAGAAAAAAAAAATTAATATAATTATTCGATAAATAAGAACGAAAATTTTAAAAGAATTTACCGAGCACTGTTTTCTAACCTTTCAAAAATTATCTGAAATTACTTAGAAAATTATTTGATATAATATTTAACACGTGTTTTTTAGAAACAATAATTTTTTTATTCATTTATTATCAACTTGAGTATAATTTAATTAGTTAAACTATTATAACAGTATAGTATATACATAAATATCTATGATATAATGTATTATTATATATTTTTTAATTATATGTATATATAACCCAGGTGAAACATAAGTCGGGGCCGGGTTAGATCTATAAAAAGAAAACGTAAACGTTGGACCAATCCTCATACAACAAATACAATCCTTACGACTTTATTAGAGGTTATTTCTTCCTCGTTGTATCACAGGGTTCATTTGCACATCAACGAGAAATATGACAAGAATTAGAACACAGTTTCAAATTTTAAAATTTTGTCATTATAGTTTGACCCTAAAAAAGAAACAGTAGGTACAACCAGTCCGTGAACAGCAACCATCTCATTATAAAAATATAATAAGTTTTATCGATAGTCATTCGTTCATCTTAAAAGTATCTACTAAATTCATCGAATTGTTCAAAAGAATCAAAACGGCCAATTATTAATGGAATTTCTTGTCGAAGGCTTAAAAAAAACATCTTAAGCTAAACTCGTGCAGACGAATAACCAAGTTACAATAAATAGAGAAGGTACAGTAACGTTATAAATGACCGAATAATAACTTGTATGATTCGATGACACGACGGACAATTATTATAATAGTGGGTAGGTGGTGAAGATAATGATGTATGAATTTAGTGTTTCCACAAAGACAATTATGTCTAATCAATGTTCATCATTTCCACTCTCTCATCCACCAAACAACTCATTCCCATGTGATGTGATTTTTTTTTTTTTCCTTTATATTTTTTTTTAGGCAATTCTACACTTATTTTTACGCTAAATTACTTATTTTTGTTAATATTAATTCCGATCTTTAAAAATATTAAAAAAAATTATAACGGATAAGTTTTGAATGAGAAACGAACGTTGCAGTTTTGTTAATACCCTTGAGATTAATTGTGGTCGTTAGAAGTAACATTATTTGATGATAATGTTAATTGTTTTATTCATTGAATTTGTCTGTAAGATAGATGTCCCCTTCTAGTCGGTTTCCATTAAACAATCTTGAGTTGATTGGTTTTGGTGATAGTGATTGGGCCATATGTCTACTTTACCCACGGCTTTGATGCTATAGGAACACGCCTCGAACGGAGAGGAGATTCCACGTTTAGACGGGAAATGAGAGTGGGAGTGATGATGTGATATGAACTAAGAGACATCAATCATACACTATAATGAAGATGTGAAGAAAAAGTTGTCAAAATTATCAAAAAAATGTTTCAATTCATGCCTAATGACCATAATTAACCATTATGTGAGTGTAACATAAAGTAAATAAAAAGTCTTAAAATACAATAACTGTAAATTATTCTAAATTTTAACCCATCCAAAATTTATAACAATCAAACTTCATTCTTGTTTAATGTGGCATGAATTGAAATGTATTTTAATAATTTTGACAACCTTTTCTTCACATCTTCATTGAAGTATATTGTATGATTGATGTCTTTTGGTTCATATCATGATACATGTGTATTAAAAAAATAAATTAAGTATATTGTATGATTGATGTCTTTTGGTTCTGCATGTGTATTAAAAAAAATAAATGAGTTAATTTTGAAACGGTAATAGTAGTATTTAAACTAAAAAAAAAATTATATGGTAGATTTTTTTAATTATCAAAATCCATGCTTGTAATATTAAATTTTAAATTTTTAGAAATTAGGTCGGTGGAGTATATTATTTTTAAATTATATTATATTATATATATGTGTTTGTTTATGAAATATATTGATTTATTAGAATTTTTTTTTTTTACAATTTTTTAATAAAGACTATATTATCATATTATTAACGGGTTTTATCCAAAATTATATATTAAAACTATTTTTTTTTAAGAGAAGGGTAAAGTTTAAAAATATTTTTTATTAATTAGGGCTTTCAAAATAAAATAAGAAACAAAATTAAGCTCAGAAATATCAGTGCCAAGAACAATTTGTGAAACGATTAAATGAAGTAAAGCAAGTGATTGATTACACGGATTAACAGATCAAAAATTTTCAACTCCAATGTTCTAGAACTGAACTGTACAAAAGGAAAACAAGAACATGTTTGATGATTATGATTCTTCATCATTGGCTAAACTATGATCATTGAGTGTAATATCAATGGGTGAATCACGCTTGGGCGCAGCATCGTTTGTCTGTCTAGCGGAGATTATCCGATCGAGTGTTTCGTCGGGAACCGAGATTCCTGTGGTTTCCAGATCTGCTACGATGGCAATGGCTGCATCTAGTTCCCCAAGATCAAGACACAGGGTAATAATCTCATCATATAATGGGCTGCAATACAGAGACGTCCCAAGAGTTAAAAACACACATATATATTGCTATTACAGTGATTAGAAGTTTCAGGTTAAGCAAAAATGCATTCACAATTATCTTCCCATTTGAGTATATACTCTCGAGAAACGGTCGAACGTTCGAAACCCCCCCTCGAAATCTAAAGGAAAAAGAATTTACAATGGAAGAATGATTATATGTGTTCTAGTTTAATGATAAGAAATATATACATTCCACACAACCCAAATCAACATGGACCGTTGAGGTAGAATATGAATCAACTAGAGAGATGTTCGTGATGTTTGTAACCTTGACACCAATCGTGATGATAAACAGCTCACGGAAAGACAAAGTTTTATACTTACCTACAGTTAGGCCTTGTCTATTGGAGACAAACTAGGAAAGTTTTAGAGAATGAGAGACAAAAGTGAAAATGACATAAAATTACTTATCCAGCTTTTGCACAATACCAAATTCCTAGTTCAAACGCTGAGTTTCTTTCTTTAATTCCCTTGTTCTTTTTAAGGTTTAAGAGCTTGATAAATCAAGAAAAATAAGCGTACCTCCCAAATACATAGCCAAGACTATGAGTTGTCTGCAAGATCTTAAAAAAGGCAGACGGAAGAGGAGCCTTGATGGCAGCTCGCAAGATCATGGCACAGTCGCCAATTGTTGGTATCCCACCCAATTCAATCACCTGTAAAGTGGAAAATTGAATGAAAGATTAGACAGAAACAAATTTAAAGATTTCTAATGCTACTGTTGAAGTCAAGAGGTCAATACAAACAATTTCTATGGTAATGACTTCCCATATGAAATTTTGGAAACGGCAAATTCACCAACATTCAGCAACCAATTGTTCTCCTATGCTATGAATTTCATGCAGAAAGAAATCGACTAATTTAACCTAATTTACTCAAATGCGGATGGTAAGTTGAGAGAGAGAGAGAGAGAGAGAGAGAGAGAAAGAGAGTACAGATAATGAAGACATTCCCAATGCAAAGTAAGAAAAACAAGCGAAAAAGGTAGAGAGAAATTGCCTTGTGCATAATTTTAATGGCCAACTCCACTTCCCATTCCTGTGACCACCTCCTGGGAGGTCTGTTCTTAAGTTCTCTCTCCCAAGTCCAACCCCAAACATCAGCTATTGTGTACATGTCAGATTCATCAAAGACTTTCCTCTTTCGCAACTCTCCAAATGCCTCGAATAAATCTTCAGGAAACCAGTCTTCATCGCGATCGTCCTGCATCCACATATTAAAGTAGGAAGATGTAAGCATACCTCAAATTGTTTTAATTTAATGGGTAAAGGGTTTAATGCAAACATAAGTTTCCATCACTAAGAAGCTGATTTTGAAGATTTAGTTCCCAAAATTGTAAAGCAGTTGGCACATCATTATCCTCCTAAAATTTCATTTCCATAATCTATTTCTCCTTACCTTAGTAAATAGGCCTTTGAATATACATGTTTAGATGAACTCAGTTAACTAATACGAGGATATTTCAGCATTGAGAATAGACGTTCAAAAAAGTTGGGCTGTTGACATTTATGAAGTGCGCGATTGTTTTTTAGATTGGTCTTTTCATGCTTGTTTGAGTTCAGAATTTGTGGAATTTTTCCACTTTTTTAGTTCACTATATTCGTTGGTATTCTTTTGTAGTTTTTCATTCCATCAATGAAAAAATATGTTTCCTTTTAAGGAAACTAGAAGTTGACATCTCATACCTCAACTGATGCTCGAGAACGTCTTCTCCTTGACTTTTTGGACGTTGTTGAGGTTTGGTCAATGTCTTTCAACAATTGGACACCTATCATTTGAGGAGGCTTCTTAGCTTCAACTTCCTTCTTAATAACTCTTTCACCATCTTGATTCTCGGTTGGTTCAACCTCCTCTTCCTCCTCGGCTTCTTCTTCATCAATCTCCTTTGCAACGTCTTCTACAATGTCAACATCATCCAAAGAATCAAGAGGTTCTGACTGATCATCTTCAGAAGGTTTAACATTATTACTGTCCAAGCCTTCTCCAAGAAAACGGCGTTTCCAGAACTCTGTGTTTCCTTCGTGTAGCTTTATTCGTGAAATTAGTTCATCCAGCTCTTCATCAACCTGAAGATAAAGGTACTTATTTGTTAATAAAAATTTTAGTGGCTCTTAATAATGTATCTTTAAAATGAATATCAAAGGACTAGTTAAACCTCCTCTTCCTCCTCCTCCACTGGAGGAACCCAAAGGGGCCGACCACGAGACCGATTTATTCTCCTTGCTTTTTGAACACGCTGGTAAAGAACATTTCTAGTTCCATCAATCGGTAAACCTTGTGCTTCCAATTCTTCTTTTAATTCTGATACAAGCATCTTACTTGCAGCCTTTGGCTTTAAAATATTTGGATCAGGACCCTTTATAATTTTCTTCAATCTCTCCTCGACTCTAAGATAATCAGCTTCAGATGCATCCCCAAGGGCTGCAAGTCCTTCATTCTGCAAGGTTTTCAAAATCTTTCGGTGGTACATCTTCCAATCTTCTAGACATCGTTGCTTAAAGGATGTTTCCATAGGATTAGAATAGATGAATCCATCTGCATCAGGATCTAGAGGAGTTTTTCCTCTTCGAGGCACCCATCTCTTGCGTTCTCCAGTGAGTCCACCCTCTTCAATGTATCTGATTCCCATGCAGAGCTAGTTATCATCAACTTAAACAAATAGGATTCAAACAAAATGCAACATTAAACTATGAAATTGTTTCATGCCCAAATATTTGTCGTTTGGATTGGCAATTTCATATCCATGCAAACGACAAAAGCTTGTAACCCAAGAGAATCATCCACAAATAGAAAGCAACTTGAGTCATTTCATCGAAAATAATTTAACTCAACGTTTTAACTTAAGTCCAATATTAAATCCCATAACATTTGCTTTTACCTGATAAATAAAGTCAGGAAATGTAAAACTCAAAAGAGAGGCACAGTGATTTCAAGATACTGGCAGCTCAGAATCAATCTTTAATAAATGAAACAAGTTCAACCAAATTAATAATAGATTGTAAGGTAAAACCTTACGAAGAGAAAGATATCTACTTTTGGTATTCTTCAGCCCTTTCGAGAGTGCTGCTAAAGAACCATGTTTTCTTGCTAAATTCCAATGCATGCATACTTCCCGCCCGAGGTAGAAACCTAGAAACCTACTTGTGCTGGAATAATATTATGATATTGATTTGATTTTTGTTGGATTGGAGTCCATTTCCATAACTATTTCTAGACCCTTTTAGCTGGGCTTGTTTTTTTTGTATATACTTGTTTTCTTTCTTTTTTCTCAATGGAAATTTGGTTTGTTACAAAAAAAAAAAAAAAAAAAAAAAAAAGGGGGACTTGTTGCTGATATACTGTTGTTACTTGATCTTGTTTCAATCCACCATGTTTTCATGTTTTACATAAGGCCGTTGCCGGCACTTATGTCATATGTCCCATTCTACCACAAGCGTAATCCAGATATGGTTGTTTGTGTACAACTAGATGAGGTCTTAAGTTCTTAGGCTTTCCAGTCTCATCCTAGTATTATTCGAAGTTCTGAACTATACAAGGATCCAGGAGGTACTGATGCTATGTGAGAACTAACTATTAACTATTATTAAAGTTCCAGATCTTCATCTTGAGAAGAAGCTGGCTTTCTAGGATAACGAATGATATACCCCTATTATTGAAGTGGACAGTAAGAAGCAGATGAGGACTGAGTCTACCTATAGTAGTTTGTGTGATTGTGAAGAGTGAACCCTATTACCACTATTAGTAAAAAGGATAAATTGAGAAAGTATTTAAGGAGTTTTGTTTATTGAGTGGGCACTCTCTTGGGTTAGGAAGCTAAGAATTCAGAAGAGAAAGGGAGCCCCCAAATTCTCTCTTATTCGTTTACAACTTCGCATCTTTAGGAATAAGCCACCGAAGAATCCTATTTTTAAGTAGCAGAATGGAGTGGGACATGTTTCCGGAAGCACAAGCAACATCCAAATCCCAATCTTGAGGTCACACAAAAGTGAAAAAGAACATAAGACATGTAACCGGATGACAAAATAAGATAAAGAAAGAGTCAAATAGAAAGAAAAGACATGTAAGACAATGAAGAAAAAAGGTTCAAACAAATAAGTAAACAGAGAATCATCGTCCAGCAGACCAGGGTGCATTCTCAAGTGGAATTTCTTCCTCCAACACTGAAGGCCATTGCCAAAATCAGGCATGAGACTATTGTTTTAGATATTGCTTTTGGAGTGATGACTAATACCCATGATTTTTTACCCTTTTCCAGAATTAAGAAAATTAATAAACTAATCGTCCAATAAATTTATCAAGATGGTACTGAAAAGAGTACATAAGAGTAGAGACAGAGCCAGAGTTGCGGGAGATTACTCTACAATATTATATACACCTTGCAATGTAGTCTATCTCGTATCCATGTTCAGCTTCTTCCTGTAAAGGTTCAATCCATGAGCTCACAAGTGATCGATACTTTCTGCTCAAGATCATGGCTCTCGAAGGAATCTGTTGGTTGTCTCTAGCCATAGCTTCTAATGCTTCTAAGAGCTCTACAACCCTACCTGCACAAAAGAGGGACACCATTTCAGAAATTTTCTAATGGCTATGGGAATTTATAAGAAAGGATTCTGATTAGAACATTTAATAACCGAAATAGCTGATCAATCAGCAGCTAGTTGTGATAAACACCCAAAACCAAGGAGTATTTTAACTAAAAGAAGACGATTCAAATGAAGTGAATTGGATAACCACTCTGTTTATTATCTTACAATAATGTCATTATCTTATTGATTGCCAAGTCCAGAGGCTATTAATTAAATACTAGCAAGTGTAAGCAGACGAGCTGAAACTGAAAGCGCTGTAAGCAGTCAAACAGAAACAAGATAAGCAACTTCCTGTAATGATGCAAAAAGATTAGGCTTCCTCAATAATACCTCCACATATGCTTCATTAATACTAATCAAGAAAATCAGCATTTACTCACCATCAATTGATTCGTTGACACGACTATGAAGAGAAAAAAAAATTGTTCACTTCTAATAATACATGCCCAATGAAATTACAAGCCATGTACACGATATCTACAAATTGATAGTCCTTTTATGAATAAAATAGGGGGTGTTCATTTTATTTGGTTAGAAGTTCCATGACTATGAATTTACCTTTTGCAAATAAAACATTTAGCGACTCCTCGGGTTGAATTTTAATTGGGAGTTGATTTTTAGACTGTACAATATTTGGCATGTCAAACGAGTTATTTAATAATATGAATATACTTCTTTTTTACTTTTTTGTTTTAATGCTCGTGAATGTTCCAACAAGCTTCCATGCACCTAGACTAAACTCACAAGACAACCTCTTGACCTAATTAAATCATAAATAAGTGTGACAGTAAAATCCATCGAAGTTCCTCTTCCTGCTCCAAAATCATAATGGCAAGAAAATTAAGAAATTCTTATTACCATTAACAATGATGAATTGTAAAATACCTTCTCTACATAAAGCTCGAAGGTATAAGGAAAGTGGATCACCAAAATTTCCTTCATTATGCAAAGCTTTTGTTCCACCTGGAAAAGTTCTTAGCCCACGAAAATGCCTGATGGCTTCTCGTATAACACAATACTTGGTAAAACACTCTACCAAGAGCCTGAAAAAATACATGATTTTATTATGCACCAATATAAAATACTATAAAAGAAAGAACGTAGAGAGAAATAATAAAAGAGTAGAAGCCTAAAAGACTTTATCTGCTATCCAGGTAGAAAAGCAACTTTTATTACATAATTCTTAAAAGAGAAATTCCACCGTTAACCATTTCATCAGTAAATGAGACTCGTCAACACTTTGGGTTGCTTCCCGATACATTCTTCTTGTGTTGTTCCCATAATGGGGTATCCTTTGTAGACACCAATCTGAGGATTTGTATCATTTATTGTGGAGTTGCCCATTTGTTCAGCCTCTTTGGGCCCGTTGGTTGGTTTTAATTTATGTTTGGTTTGGAATGGGGACTGCTTTGCGGTGATTGAGGAGGTTCTCCTAGGGCTGCCTTTTTGTGAGAAGAGCAATGTTTTGTGGCTAGCAAGTTTCTTTGCGGTGTTGTGGGGATTTGTCTTGAGAGGAATAACATAATCTTTAGAGAGCTTGAAAGGCTTGGAAGTTGGTGACGTTTAATGCCTCTTTGTGGGTATCGATTACTAGGTCTTTTTGTAATTATGATATTGGTTCCATTTTGTCAGATTGAAGTCCATCTGTGTAGTTTTTGGTACTTTCTTTCGTGTGACTTGGTTTTTTCTATGCCTTTGTACTTTCTTTCATCATTCTTAATGAAAGTACAGTTTCTAACCAAAAATAATAATAAGAAAATACATTTATCACTTCAAACAAAGCAATGGGAGAATAATTTCTTTAATTTCCTGATTAACTAAGGTTCAACTTACGCATAGGTTCTCATGTTAGGCTGTAGACGCTTGTGGTCTTCAACCATCATGCCAAGTAACTCAGCAACATCTTGCACCCTACTCAAAACAATGAAACGATTAGTAGTAAAATAGTAAGAATTACAAGCATCTACATAAACAAGAGAATAAAAACGAAACAAGCTTCTGAACAAAAGTAGACATATAACCACAACACAAGTTTTTTTCACTTCCACAGAATAAAAAGTATATCATCTGTCATATAAAATGGTAAAAACAAGGCAGAAAAGACATCACCGAGTATAAGTGAAACTTCTATTCTAAAGTTTTCCCCTGCATTTGGAATCAAGAAGGTTCAAGGTATAATTTTATAATTCATGATTTGAAAATAATGATCTTTTATCTTGTTTGGAATGAGAAAGATTTGGAAGGAACGTGAATAAAATATGTTGTCAGACAAGAAAGACTTGAAATGAAATTATCTAAAATATTTTGTTTCGATGTTCCTTGGAAAGGAAAAGAAAATAAAGCATAACCTTTCAATCCTGTTTTATAGATTAAAAAAGGTTAAAATATGAAAACATTCAATCATAATTTTCTTCAAATTTGTTATGAAATCCAACAATACTCAACCATTTTAGTTTGGCGTAGGATTTTAAATCATTCTGTTTCAAGAGATAACAAGCATACGAATTCCTTGAAACTCCTTCAGATTTACAATCACGCCAAAATCCTGAGGAAAGAGAGCGTTGGTAAAAAAAAATTGTCACGTCCAAAAGGATGCTTTTTTGGCTAAAAGAACTGCTTTAATCAAGAAAAATAAATAACAGTAAAAAATGACTACACAAAAACATAGGCTGAAACTAAACGGAAGAGCGTACAGAAATAAATTATAAGAGATCCAATAGCATGTGATCAGAAACAAGGAAAAATCTTGAAAAGCTTTGTAACATGGGTCAACAAGATGTATTAAAATGCACTGAGTTCCAAACGTCCACTCATGAAATGGAGGAAATAAGACTAATTTGTTACCACAATAAAGGAAGAAAACACCAGCCCAAAAGAAATAACCATCACCTCAAAGTGGATGCAACATAACAAGAAATTTATGAGCAAGACCATACCTATCATTCATTTTTTTAACAAAGAACAAACATACCTATCATAAGATTCAGCTCTTGTATATGCTTGGATCACCCAATTATATGTCTCAGTGTCGGGCTTCATGTAATCTGTCATATGATTTAGTTGAAAAGTATCAAACTTCAACCATGGAGAATATGAGCAGAGCTCAGTTACAAACTGCACATAAAGCAAAACCAGCTGAAAGTTGGTCCAGACCATATTTATCGAATGATTCATTCTGCTTGTAATATACCAAAAATATTATTACAAGTTAAATAAACCAAAACAAATGGTGATTATTGAAATTCTCAAGGACCATTAACACGAGTTGTTCAGTTGAGTTGAGTTTTTCTTTTCCCCCACTCTTAATTTGAGTCTTGAGCATATCAAGACATTGTGGATGGATGAAAATCAGCTACAAAATCAAACATAAAAAAGCTCTAGCTGTGCATATCTTTTTTAAAGAAAACAAAAATTTCAATGATTGAAGAAAATTTACAAAGAGACTAAAACTTACGAAGGAAGAAGTCCAGCCCAGAATCCATAAAATATAAGGTAACCAAAAACCTAGACTAAAGACCAGAAGAGAACAATGCCACCCAAAACTTGAAGATAACAATAGGAGTAGGTCATCACACCGTAGATTGCCCAGAATACATAATATATATTTACTAGGAAAGATAGATTGCCTATGCATTTTTGAGAATATCAAACAAAACACATGAGCACAGAAAAGATAGTGCAAACCTTCTCCATATTCCATGTTCTCAAATGTTGAGAAAGCAATTTCAGGTATTCCACAAGTAGCCTAAACAAGTAAATAAACCATATTAGTTTGATCTCTCCAACTGCTTCAAGCACAAATGGACGATACTTGTATACTTCATAACTTAATAGCATTGAGGAAATAAATATTATTCATTAAATAGCCATTGCACACATATATACAAGTTTACAAATCCTCCGATGGTGTAAAGTCCACTAAGGAAGCAAGAGGCATCTTGCTTTCTTTTTTTTTTTTTTTTTTTTTTTTTTTTTTCTTTTTTTATAACAAGAAACAACTTCTCATTGATATAATAAAAATGAAAAAGTGTTCAAGGGATACAACATCTCATTGGGTGTGGTTATACTCTAAATTGTTGGTTCAAGCACTTCCACTAGTTCGACGTCAGTTGGGTGTTCTCCAATCTTTTTAAGTATAATTTTATGCAGCTGATTATTGGTCCTTTGATGAGTTAGAAGGCTTCTCTTCTATGATAAATGCGATGGAGGCCATCCTTGGTGCACTCTTTCCAAGTTTTTCGTGGATTTTTCATTATATGACATAACTCGAAATGGCATGCTTTTATTTATCCTATGTAATTGTTTTTATTTTATTTTCTTTTCACTCCCTTGTGGAGTTTGTATTTTTTAGCATTAGTCTATTTTCATTTCTTCATTGAAAAGTTTGATTTATTGTTAAAAGAAGTATACAATGCATCCATGAACAATTTGTAGATCTATATGTTAGAAACCCCCCATTAACCGGGATTTCTCATCATATAGACTAAATCATTACAAATTTTAAGAAGAATTACTAAATTATTATATACAAATTTTAAACTACAATGACTACTTGTTACATATAAAAGAACTTTCATATGCTAAAGCTTATAGGCTAAATAGCTACAATTTTTTTATTAGAAGATAACTACAAATTTTAAACTGCATCTACATTGTTACATACTAAGTTCAGAAATTAGATATTACTTCAATAAAAGTATATGGACCAAATATAGATATCCAAAAGAGAATACCCAAGGTTCAATTTCAAGGTCTCGATTCGAGAAAATCTATTCATAGTTTATCACAAAATTGATCTTTCAACATTTAGTAAAGACTTCGGAGAAACATTCAAAATTTTATACTTTGCAGCCTTCCGAGATGCTTAACAAACACAAATTGACTTGTGCACTAGCAACTTGACAACTGTGAAAGTTAAATGTGCTATAACAGCTTATGAAGCTAGTAGCCTATACATACAGATACCAAAACTAATCCAATAATTCCATCAAATAATAAATTCCCCACTTCTTATAGTGTCCCCCCTCCGCACACAAGTGGAGAGGGAAGAAGGAAGAGGGGTAGAAAAAAATATAGAGTTAAAAAGAAGAAAAAAAAAATCATCATCCTTATGTTATGCAAACCACAAAGTCCAAGAGAGCAAAGTAACAAATTTGACGGTTAAAAATTCTTACTGCCGGACACCTACCAATGGAAGCTTAATCAGTAAAGTCTAGAAGAACGAACATATAGATATATACACTCACTATCAGAACCATTATTATAAGGATCACTTTCTACTTTTTTAAATTCAAAACAGAATCCTTAATTAACTATACCTGTACGAGATCAACTACGCATTCCTAAAAAATTGTACAAAATTATCCAATACTAAGATACATCACCTGGACACTGAGAAGGCAATTGAAATGAAAGGTTGTTGCCATCCGCCCAGCAGCCTCCATTTCATATGAAATCTCCAAGGCATTTGAATGGTCCCCAGCTTTACAGTCTTCCTCAATTAGAAGATCGTAAATCTTGTCTGTGGCTCTGAGGCCCCCTTTGGCACCCTTTAAGAACACTTTATTGGCGTCTTCTAAATATTTGTTCTTTACGAGTTCCTCTAGTCAAAATAACTCAAGCAACTAAAACAAACTATAAACATAACTAAAATATGTACGTTTTAAGCATCATTGTCAGGAAGTTCAAGAGATTACCAATAAGAATGAGCCAAGCTTGGCGAATGTCATAGTTCAATTTCTCCATGGCTGCAAGGATTTCTAAGCCTCTAGTAGCAAGACCCTTGTTACCAAATAACCGAACTAATGCAACAAACGTTTCGTGAAGGGGACGAAGTCCAGTACTTAATTCCTTTCTCAGAGATTGCATCTACATTCAACATAACCATAAAATTTAGAAAAAGAAAAATACATATCTGAAAACAAAATTTACAATGGAACCGAAACAAGGTTTATTTTGTCAGGGGAAAAATTGTATTCCACTCCTTCCACCTAAATACATACATGTCTACACGAAAAAGGGGGACAAATCATGGATACACCTGATCAAATTAAATACAGTCTATGTTATACGTTTTCCCGTCTTCTGTTTACCAAGTGAAAAATGCGAAGGTTACATTATATGAGAAAACTTCAACCTCGAATTACGATACCGATTAGATAAGTTTTTGGAACGGGAAAGACAAACCAAGGGTTAAAGTTCCTTTACTTCAAAATATCCGATAATGGAAAAGAAAGAGAGAAGGTTTCTGGTTTCTCACCGCTCCCTCAGCATCAGCATTAAGAACATGTGAAACAACCAAGCCATGGAAGGAGCGAGGACCAGGGCTCAATCCAGCGGCAACCATGTCATAAATGACATCAGAAACGCCAAGTGGATCGTGGTTTCTAGCGCGGTCCATGAGTTCCTCCATGAAAGTGAAGCGAAGGGACTTCTCAAGCACAGTAGAATCATCGTCCTTTTGTTGCAATTGTTGCTGCCGCGACTGCCGCTTCTTTCTACCCCGCTTCTCAGTAGAGAGAACTGAGCGGATGGGAGGGAGGAGGCCATTGTGGAGGGAAAAGGAATGGTGTTTGTGAGGAAGGGTGAGAAGGCAGGAGTGAGAGAGCAGGAATTTGGACATTAATGGCTGCGGGAATTTGGATAAGAAACAGAGCCTCCGCGAAGAGAAGAAAGAAGCCGGGCGCTGGGGGAGAGACGATAATGAACTGCTCCAACTATCGTGGTACTGTAAAAATAAATATCTTCAAGGGATAATTTTAAATAATTTTAAATAATTTTAAATATATTTTTAATTTTTTAAGGGACAAAAAAAAAAAAAAAAAAAAAAAAAAAAATATATATATATATATATATATACACACAAAAGGGCTTCAGCTCCAGAGGTGAATGTCTTGGTGGTGGAAGATATTATTTCTTGAAACTGAGGTTTTATTCGTTTTTACGTAAGTACGTAATCAAAATAACCATTCGTTCCGGTATAAATAGTCATTATTTGTTCTCCTACCGTGAGAGGGGCTAATTGGGATTGTTTGAGCAACTCACGTAATCGTTGACCTCTTGCCAATTGATTTTGAGTAGCTTTATCGAGATAGCGAATTGCGCAAAGGCTTCTAATTCGACAATTTGAGCCAATTCCAATTTTGATTTGCGGGCTATTTGTTTCATGGCTTTAATTTGAGCTGCAAATCCTACTCAAGACGTAGATACCCACGTTAATAGCAAGTTTGATTCTAGCATTGAATAGATCTGTAGATAAGAATATTTGTCAATCGGTAATGAAAATTATATTAATAGTAATATAAGCTGAAACATCTCTAGATTGAGTCTCAACCATTTGTAAAATAGTCTTACTTCCTTTGCCTGAACTTGATTTAAACATAATATTAAAAAATTTGGAGATAATTTATGAGGTGTGGAAGAGACGTTTTTCATCCCTATATTAGCAGTAAGATTTCTTTTATTTATTTTTTATTATAAATTTAAAGGGTGTTAATGCTACTTTTAAAATTTTATGTATATATTTTAAACATAGCAGTAACAGTAACCATAGTTTTAAACTTCAAAATGTTTTATTAAAAGTACTAACGGTTACATAAAAAAACTAACTATAAAGTAAACGTGTTTTTTTAGACTTTGTTGAAATTTTAAAGATATTTTTTATACAAATTACAAAGTATACAGTATTCTCGTTAATTTATCATTTTTTAAATTGATTAAATATGCGTATTAATATATAGCGTTGGATTATTTTTAATTATAATCTTGTGACGGATAAATATAAATCCTTAATTACAAGTGTGAGTTTATTTTGTATCTTAACGTGTGAGACGAAGATTTGGGAGGAGTCGAGGGTGTGAACAAAGAATATAGCTCCGATCTTTGATCCCGTTTAGCTATTCTCTCTCGAGTTAAATGAACATTTTTAGCTTTAACAAACCGACATAGATCGAGAGGAGTTTAAAAATTATAAAGAAAAGAAAGAAAAATAATTATATAATAGATTTACTTAATTATTTAATTGGATTTAGATGTGTATAATTTTGTGACGTATAAACATTTAATTATAAGATAATAAAAAGGAGAAGAAAAATAATTTAATCGAAGAGTTAATTTCGACTTAAAATAGCGTGTGTGTGTTTTTTTTTTTTTTTTTCCTTACGAGAGAGAAAAAATGGAAACATTTTCACTCTTGGTGTCCTTCAATTCTCCTCCCCCCCCCTCCCACAAACGTCTCAATCTTCGCCGCCGTCGGAATCGCTGCCGTAGTGTCGAGCTTCATGGCCAGAATGCGATCCTCTACTCTTGTTATGATCTAATGTAGAATCACTTCTATTTACATTATTCGATGAATCTCTGTTATTTTCATTTTCCGATGCGTTGCTGCTTCTAGCTGAAGAGCCTCCATCGCTCGATGAGGAGCTGTTCTTTCGGGAGTGATTTGGCGGTGGTTGTACGTCGTCTTTGAATCCGACTCGTTTTTGCTCAGATTCTTTGTTTTTCTTTTTCTTTTTAGGTTTCTGAGTTCTTGGACTGATGTCTTCTTCTTCGTCATCTGAGATGTCTGTTTCGTGGTTTCTTGCACTTGTGAAGTTTCCAGATGCGCTGTCTTTTCCGATTTTTCGAGATTCGGTATCGGAATCTGAACAGTCTGAAGAGGAGTAGTCCTCCTCGTCGTCCTCGTCGTCCTCAGGCTCCGGCGGGTAAGGGAGCGGACGGAGGTTCTCATCCGGAGTTGTGGATAGGAAGCTGAGGGCAATCATGACGTCTGCGATCAGAGGACGGACTTCTGCTTCCTCTTGCAGACACATGGCAGCGACGGCGACGGCCTGATTCAGATCTTTCTCTGGGAACAACCGTCCTAGGAGAGGATCGGCCAGGTCTGGAAATCTCTTTGGATCTCGGAAAAATGGTTGTGCCTGTTACACATCCATTGGAGTTTTCAAATCTAGCTTACATTTTAAAAATGTTTTTGGACGGTAGACAATGAAATTAGCGGGAAACTTAATTTTTTTTAGAAACAGAAAACGAAATGCTATTGAAAAGCATAACATACCCAAGCAACAAGATTCTGCTCGTTATTTGGTTTTGTAGTGTCGACAGCTTTTCTTCCAGTGATGAGTTCAAGCATCACAACTCCAAAGCTGTATATATCAGACTTGGCGGTGAGTTGACCACCTCTTGTATACTCAGGAGCAGAGTAGCCATAGGTGCCCATGACCCTTGACGGCAACGGAGACTTGTCGCCGCCGCCGCTGAGATTTGCGAGTCCAAAATCAGAAAGCTTTGGGCTGAAATCTTCATCGAGCAAGATGTTTGATGACTTCAAATCACGAAATATTATGGGAGGATCCGTCTGGTCATGCAGGTATTCCAATCCTTTTGCAACTCCTAATGCTATTTTTATACGAGCAAACCAATCCATTGGCTTTCTATCTTCTTTTATGTCTGCCAATATTGAATCATAGTTTGATGACATATATGAATATATTAGATTCTATTTCTCACACTATCTTAGAAGAAGAAGGCACATTAGGGATAGAAAATATACCGAAGAGACAATCTTCCAAAGAACCTCCAGGCATATATTCATACACCAAAATCCTTTGATCTCCATCTGCACAATATCCATTGAACTTCACAAGATTTGGATGCTTTAGAAGGCTCAATGCCTTAACCTCACCAAGGAAGTCCTTGTTCCCTTGCATACCATTTCTATCAAGCTGCTTCACAGCCATCACCTTCATTTTTATACAGATTTTATTGAGTTATGTTTAGATTGACGGTGTCGTAAACGAATCAATTTGGTTGGTTTAGTTAGTTACCTGGCCACTTGGTTGAAGGGTAGCCTTAAAGACCTTCCCAAACCCACCTTCACCCAAAAGACATTCCTGGCGGAAATTCTTTGTAGCCGTGGCTAGCTCCCGGAAAGTGAAGTTCTGGGCATCTATTTTTTCACCTTCTTGTGCTTTCTCCTTCCCTTCCTCTGTGGGCTTTGTTTTGATTGCTTCTGGTGCTATAAATGACATGAAAACATTTAGTTCAAATAGAAATGGAAATATATGACATGAAATGACTCTTTTATCCCTTTTCTACGTTGTTATTGGATAATAATGTTGGGAACTTTTACATTAGGAGAATCCCAGAATGTTGTTTCCATGGAAATTTAGATTAATGCAAAAAAAATTGTCCCTATTGTTTTCTGGTTGAAGGGAAAAGAATATGCATGGATTTAGGATGAGGGGTGGGGGTGAGAGAGAAGTAACAGACCAGGGGACTTAGGGTGCGGCGGAGTACGGTGGCCGGAGGAGAAGGAGGCGGAATTGTCGTTGTTCTTATCGATCCCTTTCTTGCTCTTAGACGAAAAGCAGGGAAAGCAACTCATGGTGAGATTGTGGATGGATCAATAGTTGTGTGTAAGTAATGGATGGATGGACGGATGGATGGATGGGGATCTGATGCGAAGAAGAAGAAGAAGAAGAAGAAGAAGAAGAAGAAGTTCAGGGAAGCAGCAAAGTCATGGAAGTGGTTGAGGGAGGATCCTGGGTCCTCCAAGGTTATTGAAGGACCCGGCCGGAGGAGAGGAAGAAGGAGGTTGGGGAAGGGGAGACCAACTGTGGAAGTGCGATGATAAAAGAGAGGAGGCAATGGGGGATTATGGAACTTACCCTACAAAAAAAGAGAGACAAAACTAAAGGTTTGGGTGTTTTCTGGGGATGGAGAGAAATTCCTGGAGGTTTTCATGGATTTCTCTTTGCCTCCCTTTTTTTCCTCTTTGGAAGGACAGAAAAACTCGGGGTTTTCATTTCTGTTTCCTTTCCATTTTTTGGTTGATTTAGGACACACCCCGAAACACTCTCTCTTCCAACCAGAAGGACGGTTTTGTTAAGAGGCCTATTTACCAACAACTTAAACTCTAATTGGACAACCTAAAGGCTAAAGGGTTTGGAATCCTAATTTGGCACTTAATCACTAACGCATGTTCCATGCGACATAATCACGTTATCTATTCTTCTCATCTAAGAGTGAAGACTACTTCCACAAATCAACGCGAGTCCTTTCAGCATGTTTTGTCCTCACTCACACATGCAACCTAGGAAAATTTATAGGATGTCACCCAACATAGAATTACTCCAAGTAAAATACGCTTAACTTAATCACTTTGTTGATATATGCAGATTCTCATTCGGATTTGGGCTCAATTCATTCTTGTACCCCTCTTTTACTTGTGTGTCACATTGACGTATCTCTACAATGATATAATATTGTCTACTTTGGACATAAGTATCCTCAAATAGTCATCCCTTCGATTTTAACTTGAGCTTATTACTTTTTTAACTAGACGAGTTTTAGTGCAACTCCTCTTCATACCATATTGCTCGTTCGAAAGTTCAACCATAGATTCACTATGGTTGTCACTCGAAGATTTTATCTATATTAGAGGCATGACCTTGATACCACTTGTTATGGACAATTATGTTTATGTTTCCAATCTAGCGAGAATGGACCAATACACATGTAGCTACCTTAGTCATTTTACTAATTCAAAGGAGGATCATTAGTTCAAATACTACCTCTCTACATCGACAATGTAGCTCCTTTGGACACTCATCTCTCCAAACAATTGCTAATTGGTGCAACGTATTACATCTATATTATGAAAATAGTAGGTACTGGCTCCCATTTGACCACGTGAGGGCTGAAACAGATAAGTGTCATGATGCGACTGAAGAGAATAGTACATCATCCAACACACCAAGAAGAATGTGCATTAAAGTCAAGTTAAGACACAAGCAAGGCTGGAGAAAACGAGGTGACACAAGTAGGACCCCGAACCATAACCTCAAATACAACCCCGACCATTACTTTGTATTTGATTGTAAATGTTAAATAGTAAATAGTATTATTTTGTATTTGATTGTAAATGTAAACTACCTTCTAAATAGTTTTTAATAGCTGTTGTTTGTATATTTTTATTTTCTTAATGAATTTTAGTAAATTTATTCTTAAGTTTCCATTTATTTTTATGCCCATATTACCCTCGAGTGTATGTGGACAGCGGGTTGTTACATTATACTAATAATAAACTAAATTTATCAATCAACATGTTTTCATACACTTTTTATTATATGTGGACATTAAAAAAAAAACGTGTTTAAATAACTTAAACATGTCTAACTCACCTTCAAGTGCTCCTAACGTTCACCCAAACTTGGTTCCTTTCATGGGGTAAATAGTTTATTATTAATATGCATTTTAAGTATATTTTGTTAATGTATTAGTAGTATATAAACTAGTATTGACGTATCGATAGTTTATAAACACTCCTTCAAATAAAAGATAACATTGGTATTTCAATATTCAATAGTATGCATCAGTCATTAAAAATTCACGATTTCAAATATATCGTTATTAGTGTATCATATTATTAGTGTATCACTGGTGCGTTAATACTCGTTCTAAATGTAATTTCAAGCACAATATTGAGTATATCAACATTTATTTATAATATTGATATATCAAAAATATATCTATAATATAACTTCAAGTATGTTATCAATGTATCACTAGTTTATTTCTAAATAAAACTTCAATTACATCTGATATATCAATAGTTTGTCGACAACTTAATGTAATCAAACCATATTGTTCTATACTAAATTGCACATATTCAATTCATTGAAAATTAAAAGTGAATCAATTCAGTCATTGCAATTTACAATTGGAGATTCAATTTCATCATCCTTCATTGAAATACTGCATAGTTAATGTTCTTGATTTTCTTTTTTTACTTTTCATAAATTTTCCAAAAATATCTATCAACATCCAGATTTTAACAATATTTCCCAAGACATTTGTATGAAATTGAGACATTTCCTACTTGTAAGTAAATGGAAGAAACTACCTACTTTACCTGATAACTGTTTCATACCTACCTATACAAACTCCTAAGCTATCTTCTTGTAAGAGATTTCTGCATATCCCTTTCCTCCAAAGGCTTTGTACATGTATCTAATATTCACATGGGCTGCCCAAAAGGAGAAAAACATACCAGGGAGTCAGAATTCATACCCCTTCTATAACTGATAAGAAGCCAATTATCAGCATGATGTAGGATGGAACGGCCTGCAACCGACGATCTGAAACTCTGTGGATTGTGGTTTCTGATAAAGTTTATTTGCAGACTGCCTTCATACTTCTCTGATCTTGTGAGCTGTTGGTAGAACACTAAAAGTAATACAAAAGTTAGAACTAATATAAGATCAATAATAAGGTTGAACTCAAGCAGTGTGGTACTGTAAAATGTTTGTTAAGATGCTAGATTAATGATCTGTACCGTTCTATAATGACCTACATGTAAGTTTTTGAAGTGAAATCATCAATATGCATATTGAAACTCTACCACCCTCATACTTCCTAATCTCAGTTTCTTGAACTAGGAATTCTTCAACTGGGAACAATTTTGGTCTACTCAATGATTGTTTTTTTAATTATTCGTTGTAAGACTTTAAACGACCGATACCAATCATGACTGAAGAGAACAGGAAAAGGACAAGTTATGCAACACCAAAACATTTCCCAGAGTAGTGGAAACCATAGCAAATGATGACAGAAAGAAACAATCGTACGACATGGAAAATCCACGCCAATACGACCACTTTGTTTATCTGTCATTGTGACTAGTCCAGAAATATTAGAAAACCTGAGAACAGAAAAGGATGATGTAAAATTGGCATTTTTGATATAGTGACGATGAGTTCAAATTATGCTACTGCAACATTCAGGGCAAATATCCCTGCTGAGGGGATAAAAAAAAAAAAAAAAAAAAAAAAAAAAAAAAGGAAAGAATAAGTTTTGCAAGATTTAATGTATAAGCAAATGGGATAAACTTCAAGGATACTATGAAGGATACACGTGAGGATAAAATATCTGAAGCCCATATGCTGCAAGGTTGTGTGAATAAAAACATGTTAAAAAAAGAAGTCAGAGAAGTCACAGTTAAAGGCACATGGGATGTAGCATGAAAGAAAGACTTACCACAAGGTAGACATTGGTAATGTTAAAAAGTATGGCACAATTTGCGGGACAGCCCCTCATTTGAGGATCAGCAAACTAAAGTTCGTCTGGATTTACATATCTTCTGCCAGTGGAGTGATCATCTTCTAATTGGTCATGACACTTGGAAGGGGTATATCTATCATTAAATGAATTAAGCACCGAAGAATCTGAACTATGATTATCAGCTGTGTTCCTTTTCCAACTATCACTAGCTCTTAACTTGTGACCATCCTTCCTTGCACTAGAATCACCCCCCGATCTTGAGGATGAAGATGATCTAAAACCATGATAATTAGAGCTGCTAGAAGACAGTCCTCGAGATTTATGATGCCTGGTTTCTGCTGGCTCCTCATCATCTCGATCACTTGGATATCTCTTCCATTTGTGTGACTGGCTAGGACTACTGCTTCGATCTGAGAATCTATGATAGTGTTCTCGATCATATTTGTCTTTACCGACACTTTTCCTTTCATCTTCTGGAGAGCCATAGTGCCCATATCTACCTTTTGGGGGCTTTTCGGATGCTGAATATCTGTTATCATAGTTAGACTGCTTCCGGGAATGACTTGAGGTATGATGCCTAGTTTCTCCATATGAGCTGTTGCTTCCTTTTGTGTGCCCATCTGCAATACTATCTCTTGTAATGTAATGATCAGTTGGTTGTTCAGATTTTATCCCTCTCTCTTCAGTTCCCTTCACAAAGTATCCAATCCCTCCAGCTTTCATAATTTCGTCCATGTATTCTTCAATAATATCTCTTGTAACCTTCCATGAAAGGTAAAATTAGTAAGCACGTGAGTGTGGATATCATCTAACATAAAAACGTTTGATAGAAAAAGTTGGAAAACAGATGTCAGAAAACATATTTCAGGAACCGAAAATACATAATGGGTATCACATAGTTTCATGGTCTATTTAGCATTGCAGATTCACCTCTTCCATAATTCGGCCATTGTTGCTGCAATCTTAGTAGCTTGAAAGTTGTGAATAATATTCTAAAAAGTGACAATGTACGCCTAAGAAGATATTACCACCAAATGTTCTTGATAAGCATTATCATTTAATTAAGAACTTTGTCAATTTTCCATAAAAGGCTATAAGAAAAGGAATCATCATGCCATACCCAGTTAGACCCTAGGCTAATAACCAATAGAGACGAGAGATAACAAAAACAATGGCCGACGTAAAATTGAACAAGCTGCTTGCTTACCTGTAAAGTTGATCGCTTTGCCTTTTTCCCACGGTATGACACTCTTCGACGTTTATAATCTCTTTCTTCAGCCAACAATTCCTCTTTTGTTTTGGTCTTGTCTCTATCCTGCTTTTATTAAAATTAAACCCATAAGATATAAAATATAGCCAAGAAACATCATGGGTAAGTGAACAATAAGCAGATGATCAGCACCTGCTTCATCATTTATTGCTAAACATATTCTTTTAACATAAAATAAAATGGGAGGAGATGCACAAAATGAAGGAAAGAACGGCAAAACATCCATCTCAAAAGCTCCTAATAGACTCTACAATACACACCCAAAAAATAAGTATATAGAGGCACCAGCTTGATTTGGTTCCAAGAAGTTAATTTAAAATATATATATATATATATATATATATAGAGAGAGAGAGAGAGAGAGAGAGAGAGAGAGAGGAATTGAAAGCTTTTTTTTATATATTTTAAAAAAAATATTTTTCGGAACATGATGTACCATTCAGGGCAGTAAATAAGAAGATTCGGCGAGACTTCAAATCACCAACAAATGAATGGAGAAAATTGGTAGGAAGAGTAATCCAGGTGGAAGGATAACTGAAAGTAACATGCTTGATTATACCAACTACATAATTCATGACTAGACCATTACAGAGTTCAGAAATACCTCATCATGAGACTGCTGCTTTGGGAGTCCATCATGCTCAATTATAGGTCTATAGTTGCACCGTCTTTTACGCTCTTCACAAGCTCTTTGACAGATATAGTTATGTTCAGAAACCCTAAAAGAGTTAAAGGATTAGTCTGTTTCTAACAGTTGACTACTTGAAAAGTGAGATCCTTTTCTTAGTACGAAAATTCTTTTGATGAAATCATGAAGACAAGTGGAACAAAACGTGCAGATTAAATTGGATGAAAGAAGCAGATGAAAACTCAGAACATCCTTTTCCATAAAATTGCAACTGAAAGAAAAATGAAGATTAATTGTATTCAATAAAAGGGGAAAACTTCTATTACTTCTAGATTACTTCAAGAATTTAAACCCTAAATTCCAAGAATTATTGCTGTAAAAAAAACATAAACTAAAGTCCACTTTCTAGAGCTGATAGTGCTAGGTTCAACCATTAATTTGAGTTTCAAAAGCCAGTTAAGTGGCTAGGCAACTTAAATCTCCAGGTGCTAAGAATTCTGTTGACAAAATTTTCAGACACAGCTAGTATAAATAGAAATGATGTCCTTAAAATGTTTAAGCATATTTATGACAAGGGCTCCAAAGACAGATTCTAGAATCTGTTCGGCCATCTCTTTTAGACACAAGACTGTAGAATCCCTTCGATCATCTTTTTTTTCTTAATAACTATGAAAGTTCGGACAAATTTGAGTTCACTTTCTAATATAACAGGACAAACATCCTACCCTACAATATTTGGTTGCCAAAGAAACTCGTAAAATTTTTATATCCTAGGTAGGAAGACATGGATTTAAACCCATTTCCTCTAAGTCTCCTAACAATTAATTTCCACCTCATGAATTATACAAGCATAAACTTGTTGGATCAATGAATATAACTATCATAGCAATAAGGAAAACATCAAGTTCATCAAAACTAGTAACCAAAAAACAGAATATGGAGAAGTAACATACAGCTGATGTTTAGTTTGCAGATGAGAAAAGCGTAAAGCTTTGATCTTTTCTTCAAGTAGGAAACGTTCATGCAATGCTGCAACAGCCGCAGCAACTTGGGACACAAAAATCACCCTGCAGTTGACCGTTTCTTCTCCAGTAACATAGACATTATTTATAACCTTCTTATCCAACTCTTTCAAATTCACACTCTGTGTATCACTAAAACTAGATACTAGATTATGAGAGCCCTCTAGCAAAGTTGGACTCTCCACTCGCTTTTGTTCGTATGGCAAAAGCGACAAGCCCGATGCAGCATATAGTATACGTTGTCTAAGCATGTTAATAGCAAAGAACTTCCCGTTCATCTCCCCATACAATACGGAAAGCTGAGATGCCAGCCACAATAGTACTTGTACTAAAATCGGACACTTAAAACTGAGGTTCCCTGATCCACCCTCCATTCCATTTCCATTTTCCAGCGCAATTTGAAATCCCATAGCTTCCTTTGAAATTGCCATAAAACACAGCCTAAACAGCAAAAATATGTGATCCCTCATAGCAACATCAATAATAACACCATACCGAGGAGAATTTGCAATGATCCATGTCTTCAAACGGTTGTCCACGGCCATCTCTGAGCCCAATATGGACCGTATAACAATATGCGAATACACACTAGGGTAGTCATTCCACATTTCTACTTCACTTCTAAGAGCCCACAGATCAGAGGGCAGCATTCGAATCCCCTTCAACGAACTCTTCATCTCTCGATCACCATCATCATCACAAACAAAATTAGCACATTCAACAGCCAAAACACGAGGGAGAGTGAAGACTTTAGACATTTCATCCCGGTTAGACAAGGCAACCACGCCAGGGCAATCGAGATAGAAGAAATTGGAACTTCCATCAGAATAATCATTGAGAGAGAAACAAAGGTCGGCATCAGAATCCGGCATCGTTTGACGGAAGCGCTTTTCGTTAACCAATTCACGAGACGATTGAAGCGTTCGAGGGTAAAGCAAGGACTGGAGGAGTTGAGTCGGGTCGATACGAGGTGGAGGAGCGGAAGGACAAAGAAGGGAGTGGTGGAAGAGAGAATGCGGCGGAACACGGTGGCGCCGATCAAAATTGCACTGAACGAAACCGGAATCGTCAGGCTTAGCAGATGGGGTTTGGATGAGGGTGAGGTAGGAGAGAGATTGAAGGGTCTGGTTGGCGACATGGATGAGGTTTCTGAGGGAGGAAAGAGAAGAAGACAAGTCCAGAGGAGGATCACGAGATTCGGGAAGAGAGAAATTAGGGTTAGGGTTAGGGTTTGAGAGCAGAAAGTTGGGGAAGGTTAGGTTGGAAGATGGAAGAGACGGGTTCATTGCTCGGAGTGAAATGGAGGGAAGAGTGAGACATCGGCGGTTGCTCTTGTTTCTTATCAAATAAATACTCTCCAATTTATTTATTTATTTATTATTATTTTTTTTTTTTCTTCTTCGTAAAGTTTTTCCTATCAGAAATTATGGATATCGATAAAATCGAGTTGAAATTCGAGTTAAAAACAGGTGAACTGTGCTTAAAGAGGGAAACGAGTTTGATTATACTGGACCGACCACCGATCGGTCCAAGTGGATTGGTCATCGTCTACCTTACGATAGTCAGCTCCAACTCATCAAATTGAAGACAACAGTTCAAGATTCACGAAGTTTGATAATAAAAAAATGAGGGAGTTACTCGGGCAACTTGAGCCTGACTCTAGTGTTTCCGTTCCATGGTCACTTCGCAAATTCTAGCCGATTTTACACGTAAACTAATTAGTTGAAGATTTGTCAATCAAATACCTTTGAAGGTTAATTTGAATTGTTGGTTAAAAAAGGAACATTAATCAGTGGTGATTGTAGGTGGTGAGGTAGCAGTGGGCAGTGGTGGAATTAGGTCATCATCGAGAGGCAGTGTAAGGGTATTTTGATAATTTTCACTCAACATAGACACGAGAGGGTTCATGTCTCAATAGTACTCAGATGATGAATGTTTGGAATGTCTCAATGATAAAGTTGACTCATGGGCCAATTCTTAATAAGCGTGCATCGAAAGCAAATGACATCTCAGAATATGAGATGACATCACAAAGCATGGATCGTGTTATTAAGAAGACAATACAAGATGAGAGTAAAGGTAACAACGAGCCTTTAAGACTTGACCAAGAGTATAGGCAAATCAGTTACAACCATAACCAATAAGTGTAGTTATGCCACTGGGAAGGACAATGCATCATTCAACACAAACAATATTAGGATAAAAAGGTGGTCATGAATGTCAGAGACAAGCTAAAAAAATGGTCGAAGAAGGCCTCATACCGTAATTCTAGAATTAAGTCTATTTATACAAAAAAAAAAAAAAAAAAAAAAAAAAAAAAACTCGCGGCCCCCATCCGCTTCCCTCCCGACAATTTCAAGCACTATTTGACTCTCTTTTCAAAGTCCTTTTCATCTTTCCCTCGCGGTACTTGTTTGCTATCGGTCTCTCGCCCATATTTAGCCTTGGACAGAATTTACCTCCCGATTGGGGCTGCATTCCCAAACAACCCGACTCGTTGACAGCGCCTCGTGGTGCGACAGGGTCCAAGCGCAACGGGGCCTCACCCTCTCTGGCGCCCCCTTCCAGGGGACTTGTGCCCAGTCCGTCGCTGAGGACGCTTCTCCAGACTACAATTCGAACGCCGAGGGCGCCCGATTCTCAAGCTGGGCTATTCCCGGACAATTTGATGTCAATTAAATACTAAAAAAATAAATATTTTTAATTAAACGTTTATATATATATATATATATATATAATTGTGTTTGCGAAAACACGACTTTAAATCTAAGTCATTTTGATTGATTCAATTATTAAAAAATAATAATAAAATAAATAAATAAAAAGCCAATTCAAAGACACCTCCTTGCTCCTTCGTGTATACATATGACACGTGGCAAATAATTTGTATTAGGGACATTTTACCAAATTAATAAAAAAAAAAAAATTCCTTATGTCATTTTTGGTTGACAAATATAAACAAACAAATAAATAAAATATATTTATATATAGAAATATAAATAAATAATATATGTATTGTTTTTAAATACGTCTTAACAATTCTCAACTTTTAGGTAATTGATTGACAAATCTCCAACTAATTAGTTTACGTGTCATCCTCTTATTAGTTGATTTAAATATAAGAATAAATATGTATTTATGCCGACCAAATCAATGCAAATAAATTTAATTAATCATTTAGTTTAAGTTTGTTAAATATCCAAAATATCTTAATATACCTAACCAATTTAACTATATCTTAACTATAGTAGCTTAAATTAGTCCCCATAATATTTAAAAAATTAATATATATATTTTTTTTTCATTTTTTAGAATATGGGTAAAAAATAAATAATAAAATAAAGAAATTTAGCGGTTTAATTTTATAAAATCAGGTAATTTTTAAAACGGGATCAGTATATGTTTGAATCTATGTTGGTTTACGATCGAGTTGCTAACTCGAGCATAATTTCAATTGGTCAAGACATTGATTACAATTTTTAAATAAGGTGGAATGTTTGAAGTTTCGTTATCTTGTATTCTGTAGTGATTATAAGTTGAACGGGTCGAAAATGACTTAGAGTTTTTTCTTGTCGTAAATAGTCAATATTCTTCTATGTGTGCGGAGAAAATTTACTCTTTCTCTTACCAAAATCGTTGAAAAATCAACATAAGAGTAGGTTATTGCTTGTTACATTAAATTAAATTATTTCTTGTTTATTGTTCTTTTAAAATTTAATTTAAATTACAATTTTTAACTCAAAATCATTTTTCTATAGCGTTGTCAACTGCCTTGAACGCCTTTGTTCTTATTGAGTTGAAAAATGCATATCATACACATAATTTTGTATGTATGCATCATTTCCATACACAAAACTCACCGAGCTCATACTCCCAGTCGAGTCAGTAGATGCACTAATTTTTTCAGGCCTCAATTGGGTAAAAAACGCTTCCTGAATTGTTAGAGCTAAATCGAGCGGAGAAATTTGTCACACTTCCATTGTGACACACTCAATAACTATAATAAACTGTCAAACTAGACATCTAAAATTTCGATATGTTCTCGACTAATGATTAATCAAGAAATCATTTTACATATAATTTTTTTTTTTTTTACCAAAAATCAACTCTATTAATCAAGAAATTAATTAGTACAATTTTTTTTTTCAATTTAATGATTAATTAAAATGGAGTAGTTGAAGAAATGTTCAAGGTTGGAGCACATTATTCAATTTAGTGGGTAAGCTTGAAATTTTTATAATTTACTTACCAATTCAATCCATGCTCTATAAATACAATTGAATCCATTCCAAGGCTTCTCACCAATTAAACAATACAAACTTGCTTCACCAAAAGCCAAAAAATGGCAAGATTTGGTGTTCTTTCACTTGCTGTTCTTCTGGGTTTGCAAGCTGCTATGCTTGTCTCTTGTTTTGATCCAAGTCCTCTTCAAGATTTCTGTGTTGCTGTTGATGAACCCAAATCTGCTGGTACATTGTTCTCTCTTTCTTTAGCTTAAATGTCTCGTAGTCGATGTTTGTTTCGGGTAGGTTTGGTATGAGATCCCACGTCGGTTGGAGAAGGGAATGAAACATTTGTGATGTGGGTGTGGACGAAACCTTTCCCTAGTGGACGCGTTTTAGTATCGTGAGGTTGTAATGAGCTAAAATGGATAATATTTGTTAACGGTGGCCTTGGGCTGTTATAAATGGTATTAGAACTCATCACTGGGCGGTGTGCTAGCGAGAATGCTGGACCCTTAATGGGTTGGACTGTGAGGTCCCATGTAGCATTGTTTATAAGGGTGTGGAAATTTCTTCCTAGTAGATGCGTTTTAAAACTGTGTGGTTGATCGAGATATGTAATGGACTAAAGCGGATAATATCTATTAGTGGTGGCCTTGGGCTATTACAAATGATATTAGAGCTAGACACTGGGCGGTGTGCTAGTGAAGATACTGGGTTTTCGAAGGAGGTGGATTGAGAGATCCCACGTCGGTTAGAGAGGGGAATGAAACATTCTTTGTAAGAGTGTAGAAACTTCTCCCTAACAGACGCGTTATAAAATCGTGAGGCTAACGAGGCATCTAGGGAGAACTGTGAGGTCCCACGTCGGTTGGAGAGGGAAACGAAACATCCCTTATAAAATTGTGAGGTTGACATTGATATGTGACAAGCCAAAATAGTCAACATCTACTAGTGAAAATGCTATCAAATCTAATATATTTTGAACTTGTTTTTTGTTGAGTATAGTATTTGTGAACGGGAAGTTCTGCAAGGACCCGAAGCTAGTGAAAGCCGAAGACTTCTTATTCCAAGGACTCAACATTCCCGGAAGCACAAACAATCGACAAAACTCAAACGTGACATTAGTAAACGTCGACCGAATCCCCGGACTAAACACCCTTGGCATCTCTTTAGCTCGTATTGACTACGCTCCATACGGGTTAAACCCACCTCACACGCACCCACGAGGCACCGAAATTCTCGTGGTCGTGGAAGGCAGCCTCCTAGTCGGGTTCGTGACGTCGAATCCAGACAACAAGCTGTTCACCAAAGTGCTATACAAAGGAGATGTGTTTGTGTTCCCCATTGGCCTCATTCACTTCCAATTCAACGTAGGACATGGCCCAGCCCTTGCCTTCGCTGGCCTCAGCAGCCAAAACCCAGGCACCATCACCATTGCCAACGCTGTGTTTGGATCTAAGCCGCCCATCTCGCTTGACGTTCTCACCAAGGCCTTCCAAGTTGACGAGAAGGTCATTGAGGCTCTCCAGATGCAGTTTAAGGCCTAGGAACAATTGCAACTATGCAATGAAAAGGGCTTTTGAATAAAAATTTACAACTTTTTGTAACCCTATTTGTGTTTGATCCTTTCAACTTTTGTCATACTATCCAATATTGGAATAAAAATGGGGTTTTTCCCCTTCTTTTTTAATCCCGTGCTTTCTTCTCTCGGGAGGCTCGTTTCTTATTTGTAGCTTGTTTATTAATATAAATACGAGACATAGAGGAGCATTTCTCGAGGTAGGATTGCCCAGATTGAGAAGGAATCACTTGGGTTTTTTCGGAACAACAAGAATAGGAATTCTTCTCTTCGATGAGAGATAATCCAGGTTTTAGACACTCGTCTTACTCGAAAGTCGCCTCCCAAATCACACTACCTGCCAAAGGAAAAAACCCTTTATCTACGAGCAGTAGCTGTTGACGTGAACAACTTTACAAGACATCTTTTTCTCTCGTTATTGTAGTTCATTCCAAAGGAGAAATGAAGAAAATTTCGGTGATCTCTCATAAATTTTCCTAAAAAGCATACTAGTGAAGACAAAACATGTTAAAAGAATCTGTATTAGCGTCTAAAGATAACACTTTTAGAAGTGATAAGTAGATAATATGGTCATGTTGCAAGGGATGTAGGAGAATGTTGGAGACATAAGGTGTCGAGTTCGAGTTCCAAATTCTTATATGAATCCTGGATATGAGGCTTTACAAACAGTACCGAAGCACATCTCTCTGAGTAGACTGTTTTTTAAGGATGTACGGAAACAAAATGTCAGGATATCAAATGTTGAGTCGAATTACATCAAGCATTTTTAGTTCATCCGTTATCTTAAAATTGGATTGAATAAAACAAAATCAATCTGAATTTATAATTAATTTGAACGCATATTTTTGCTTAATAATACAATTATATATACGCATATTTACTATATTTTTATTTTTATTTCATAATTATTATTTTTTATTATTTAATCTCCGATAACTCTTTAAAATAATTTTTTAAAATATAAATTAAAATTAAGCGGTAAAATCTTAATTAAATATTAAAAATAAATAAATAGTTTACCATTTAATACTATTATTTGATTTTAAAAAATTTATAAATCACACTTGTTCTAACCTAGGAACAAGTCTGTGCGACAGATTCCAGAAAAATAATTTAGAAAATATAAGCATTAAATTAGATAATAATGATGTTTTAAAAATAAATAAAAAATGTTAATTTGAATTTGAATTTGAATTTATTGAAGAAGAAGAAAAGGCCAACAAAATAGCAACAACATTCCTACAACGCGAAATGGGAGCAACAAAATTCAAGAACTTGTTTCTCTCTCTCGTTCCCTCTGTGTAGTCTCTACCGCCCCAAATAAGGCAATGCCGGAGAGAAAGAACACAACAGAATTGAGGGAGGAATTTTGAGTCGCCATTACCAGATTTCCAGAACGTGATCAAGCAATCAACAGAGTTTCACTGAGAAAAACCGCCTCTGTTCTACTTCTTCAATCCAAATTCATACCACTATACGGTATAGCAAACGAATCAGAGCCTGCAGACACAAATTATTGGAGTTCCGTTTGTTTCCTCAATTCATAGATCCATTTGATTCATTTCTACAATCGTCGTTTTCCTTTTTCATCGAGATTCATTGATTAAGGTTAGAATCCTCCGTAGTGTTTGCCTCTCGCATTTCTCTTTTTTACTTTCTTTGCTTTGCGTCGT
The DNA here is from genome assembly GCF_057944985.1 of Cucurbita pepo subsp. pepo. NCBI lineage: Eukaryota > Viridiplantae > Streptophyta > Magnoliopsida > Cucurbitales > Cucurbitaceae > Cucurbita > Cucurbita pepo. The sequence goes on from NC_141801.1 coordinate 8,869,281, forward strand.
AGGAATAATGCGATTCCGTTTCGATTTTCTTCATCTGCTTTAAACTGCTCCATAATTATTCTGTTTCGAGAGAGAATCATCGATTTGTTTAATGTGTTTGCATTTTCCTTGGAACTTGCGCTTGTTGTCTCTTTGATCGTTCTTTTTAAGTTTTTGGATTCTGTTATTCAGAATAGCGATTCATTCAACACGAGCATTCGATAATTTATCTGCGTTCTTCAATAACTCTGTTATTCAATTGGAGTCTGAATTGCTTTGGCTATGGTGACGAGTGCTATTGAGTCTCTTCCTTCTGTTTGTGTTTCAGATTTAGGCGGAATGAATCTTTCGTTGCGTCAAGTTCGTTGGATTCACTCGCCTGGAAAAGAAGAGCGCGTATAACTTGGTAATGTTATTAAATCTTAAGATTTTTGTTCTTTAAAACTTACAATTATCTTTTCTTTTGGGTTGATTCATTGAAAATATCTTAAACGAATTCTTAAGCGTAGGAAGTGGACGTGATTTTTGAATTCTTGCAAATGTGGGTTAGATTTTGGTTTTTATGCACAATATTGAAGTTGTTAAGAATAGGAGATATGGGCATACTTGAATTGTAAGTAAATTTTGAAAAGAAAAAGAAAAGTAGATAAAAGTTAGAGAGTGGGAATGAACAGAGAAGAATTTTAGAAATTGAAAACTGAAAGATAGAAAAAATGTTTTGAGTCTCGTAAACATTTGAAGAGCTACACGCTCCAAAGTAAATTTCCACTCAAATGCATGTATAAAAATATTTAAATGAGACAAAAAAGAAAAGAAAAGAAAAGAAAAGAAGAGAAGAGATATATCATAATAATAGTAATAGTATTAAGGAGGAAGAGAAATATTTGAGAGAAGTTTTTTCTAGAGGGCTCACTTGGACAATTCTTAGTTGAGAATGAGGTGGATGCATCTTTTTCCTGAACGATAAAGATTTAAATATCTAATTGTAAAGATAAATAGATCATACTCAATAAATTAGACATCTATTAAAGAATAGCTTGATGGGCTCTTAAATGAATTATAAATGGTCAATCCAATTCATTCCTGGTTGAACTGAAATTGCTGTTTTTGTAGAATGTATAATAGCTCTTCCAGTCATAAGAGTTGTGGCAATATATTTGTGAATCACATACCCATGTTGAGTTTTTTTTTTTTTTTTTTTTTTTTTTTTTTTTTTTTTTTTTTTTCTTTTTTCCCAATCTTTTGGAGGACAACCCGCTGATTCTTTTGATTATGATTATTTTTATGGCTAACTACTTTCCCATGCGCAGCATTCTGTATTCCGTGGGTTAACATTAGATCGAGAAGTTTGAGGTGTCGGTTGCGCAGCATTCAGCATTCTGTATTCGGTAGTTTTTTAACATTAGATCGAGAAGTTTGAGGTGGCGGATGAACAGATTAGGATGAGCGGAGTGGCCATCCCGGTGGAATCCACATTTTCATCCACATCATTAAATGGGCCATCCTGAAAACAAATTATCCGACCTGGTGGGCTTGGTGAAGTCATGGATGCCATGGAGGTCCGACCCGGAAAATGTCTCGAGGGACTTTTGGATGCCCGACAAGAGCTGTAGGGTATGTTATGAGTGCGACTCTCAGTTCACGTTTATCAACCGGCGGCATCATTGCCGTCGCTGTGGACGGGTTTTCTGTTCAAAATGTACTGCAAATTCCATTCCTGCTCCTTCCACGGACCCGACGAATTCTCGGGAGGATTCCGAGAAGATCAGAGTCTGTAATTATTGCTTCAAACAGTGGGGGAAGGAGCCATCTGTCTTGCAAGATGGGGACAAAGCTACCTGCTCTGCTGTCAGTCTATCCTCTTCATCCACCAGCATTGGTAGCTCTAAGTCCGACTACACCTGTCATAGTGCAATCAGCAATGTTAACTCAACGCCTTGCTCAAATGATCGTCAATATTATGACCCGTATAGTTCTGGTGTCATAACTGATGAGCAAGATAATTTAAGGAATGGGAAGAGCATAAATCGCACTACGTCTCTCCTGACTTCATCATCCAGTTATTATGGCCATTACAGGTATTCTCAAGTGTTGATACAAGAGTTCAAATCTAATTTTTTATCAATTTTATTCCGGTCCCAACTAAAAAAAGGGTCCATTTTTAGTCTTTAAAATGAGATTTTTTTAGCGCTTGAACTTAAAAAAAAAAAAAAAAACTTTATTATTATTTTATTTTATTTAAAATTAGATAGAGAACATTTAGTGAATGTTAATTACAGAAATAATGTAGTAAAAACTGAGATAATTATTTTTGTAAAAGTTTAATATTGAGAGAGTTGATCTCTAAAATAAAATATGAATTAAAATTTTTGTATTATGTTATTGTTGAACATAATATTAGTAAAAAATCTTGTCTTCCAACTTCTCAAGTATCTTTGGCTTCTCAATTAGTATTAATTGGAGGTTAGAGTTTGAATGGATCCTTATGATAAGTTCTAAACTAAAAAAAAGAAACCTTGTAAGCACGCTCGCATTATCTGTTAGATCTCTCTCTTAATTTGTGCGTGAGATGATGCTATTAGGACCTATAGTTATTCTAATTCTCTTGAAACTCTACCTGTGTCCTTATAGTCGCATTCTTACTTAATATGCATGCTTTAGCTGATGCATGTCTTTAATTGTGAATACAGACGATGATATCATTTTCTGTCATGTATTGATCTGATGTTTGTATTCAGATCATCGTTAATTGTTAATGCTTTTATATTTTAGTTATTTGTTTACTTTTGTATTTTCTTGTTAGGAGTGATGATGAGGAGGATGATTACTATTATGGAATGTATCGCTCAGACTCTGAATCCAGGCATATCTCCCAGTCTGATAATTATTATTGTGATGTTAACGCTGACGAAGGTTTAAAGCTTGATGGAGAAGACATCAGCAAAAAGGGTTCACCAGTGATGTTTGACAATCAGTGTCCAAGGGATAGTGAAGAATCTAGTGAAGACTCTGATGAAAATGATAAAGGCTCTGAATGTGATTTTCCTACTTATGCCATGCAAAATACGAATAATGAAGCTATGGATTTCCAGAACAATGGGATTCTCTGGCTTCCTCCAGAGCCAGAAGATGAGGAGGATGAGAAAACTCTTTTACTCGATGATGATGATGATTCCTGTGCTCCAGGTGAATGGGGATATGTACCTTCTTCCTTAGACAGTGGGGAATGTCCCGTGAAGGGAAGGTCAAGCGAGGAGCACAGGAAAACTGCAAAAAACGTGGTAGAAGGGCATTTTAGAGCTCTCGTCAGTCAACTTTTGGAGGCTGAGAATCTTCCTATAGGTGATGAACCCTATGAAGATGGTTGGTTAGATATAATAACATATCTGTCCTGGGAAGCAGCTGCAGTTCTGAAGCCAGATACGAGCAAGAGTGGAGGGATGGATCCTGGTGGATATGTTAAGGTTAAATACGTTGCTGGTGGAAAACGTAGTGAGAGGTAAGGTTACTCAATGGACCAATAAAGGTCCATAATATTGTATGGATATATGAATGTCAATTGATTGCTTGAAAATTGCTCAGTATTTGACTGAAGTATGAGGTTTATATGCCAGCAAGTTAGTGCCTATTTTATGAAGGACTACAGGGTTATTTTCTTATGGGGCTATATTACTCCCATGATTCTTTTTCTGTTTTTTCATTAGTTATAGGTGTTTGTTTCCTTTGAACATTTGATGCATGTTCCATATTTTGAAATGCTTCTCTAGATTCAACCCAAGTAGTGCTTAATTGCGAATACGTTTTGTTTTACCACGTTGTATGAGTATGACTACATGTTGTGTGTTTCTTTTCCCATTGGAGTTATGGTATTGCGTTACTGTAAAGGGTTTTGGTTTGACATGAGTCTATTTCTTTTGCAGTATTATTGTTAAAGGCATCATTTGCAAGAAGAATGTAGCACACCGGCGGATGACGAGAGAAATATCTAAACCGTGCTTTTTCGTCCTAGGGGGAGCTTTGGAGTATCAACGTGTTACCAATCACTTGTCAAGTTTAGATACTTTGTTGCAGCAGGTTCAAACTGTTTACCCTTATCCTTTTCATTAGGTTTGTATATCGAAGTTTGATTCTGTAGATTTCTTGTACTTCAACCCTACGTCCGGTTGATGTACTCAGGTCACTAATTATGAATTTATGAAATTTAGAATATTTCTTTTTCTTCATGGGTTCCTTGTATGTACATCCAGGAACTTGACCATTTGAAGATGGCTGTTGCTAAGATTGATTCCCATCATCCTAATGTTCTTTTGGTAGAGAAATCAGTGTCTCGCCATGCTCAAGAGTACCTTCTCTCAAAAAACATCACTCTTGTTCTAAATATTAAAAGATCCCTTTTAGAGCGTATTGCTTGCTGCACCGGGGCAAGTATAATTCCTACTGTTGATCATGTTGCATCGCTGAAGCTTGGTTATTGTGATGTATTTCGTGTGGAGACATTTGTTGAAGAGCATTATAGTGGTGATGGCCAAGCTGGCAAGAAAACAACGAAGACTCTGATGTTCTTTGAGGGATGTCCAAAGCCTCTATGTTGTACTGTAAGTCTATGCTATCAACCAGGAGAGATATGTTTTAAAAATGAGAATAAACGGCATAAGTAGTCATGCTCTTAATTATTTACTTCTTGTGAAAAAATACATATTTGTCTAAATAGTACATAGTTTTCATTTTTCATGACAGTGTAACTGAGCCTTATGAGAAAAAAGGGATTTAAATGCTTTCTGACACTTTTCTAAAAGTATCTTCTTGTAATTTTAAGTCCTGAATTATACAGATCTATTATAATAAATTCTCAGTTTTACATATCTCGGGTGAAAAGACCAGGACATTGGTATTGCTTGTTTTTAACCTGGGACATAATTCTAAAGGTTAAGTAATTATCGTTTGCATATTTGAGATATCACAATATTGATTGCTATATTTCTAGTGTTGTCTTCAATTAGTTGAGTTCTTATAGGATGTGTCAAATTGGCATGGTAATACTAATCTACAGTAGACTTTTTCAGTAGAACTAGCCTATGCTTTCCTCTGCAAAGTTACCTGAACAAACTTCTGAGATATAACTATCAGAGATAATGGAGACTAATTGTTTTGCCTTCAGATTTTGCTCAGGGGTGCCTGTGGAGATGAACTTAAAAAAGTTAAGCATGTTGTTCAATATGCAACTTTTGCTGCCTATCATCTGGCTCTAGAAACATGCTTCCTGGCTGATGAAGGTGCTTCAGTTCCAGAGCTCCCATTGAACTCCCCAATAACAGTTGCCCTTCCTCATAATCCATCAAATATAGACAGGTCTATCTCCGCTATACCTGGGTTTACTTGCCCTTCGCCAGACAAGTCTTCAGAGCCTAAACCTAGCATGGAAATTGGGCAATATGGAAAAGATGCTGTTCCGAATAGAGACTCATCTATAATTAGTAATAATGTCGTCAATTTGAACTCTTTAAGGCTGTTAAAGTCCAATGCTTCCTCCACTTCCTTGTCTTTGCTGAAGCAGGATGTTTCTATTTCCGACAATAATATGCTTTCCTCCAAATTTACCTCAGAGGCAAATATACGTCTGGACAACAAAGATGATGATACAGTTCCTATCTCTGGTAAAGGTGAGGTTTCAAGTCAGCTTCGTAACTCTATTTATATAAGCAGCAATGCATTGGATGGAAATACCCAAGCTTCAAATGGTTCAACATCTCAAAGACCTGAAAGCTCTAGTACTAATCTAGTGACCACCAAATCTTCAAAGGAAGATTTCCCCTTGTCACCTTCTGACCAACAGAACATTTTGGTGTCTTTGTCAACACGTTGTGTGTGGAAGGGAACTATTTGTGATCGTGCTCATCTCTTACGAATCAAATACTATGGGAGCTTTGATGAGCCTTTGGGTCGGTTTCTACGGGATCGTTTGTTTGATCAGGTAATATAGTCTTCTAATGATTATTAACAATAGGAAGGAGATCGTAATAGTCCTTCAGGGTTTGCTTGCCTTTTTTGAAAAATATGCTTATCCGTGTCTCATATAAATAAAAAAGAAAAAAGTATCAGTTAGTAAAAGATTTTTTCTTATCTGAAAGTGTTATCATTACTATCATTCATCTTCTTGCAGAATTATCGATGTCGTTCGTGTGGTATGCCCTCTGAGGCACATGTGAATTGTTATACACATCCACAAGGCAGCCTTACAATATCTGCTAAGAAACTCCCAGACTTTTTCTTACCAGGAGAATCCGAAGGTAAAATTTGGATGTGGCACCGGTGTCTGAAGTGCCCTCGGACCAATGGCTTCCCACCAGCCACTAGGAGAGTTATTATGTCTGATGCTGCCTGGGGTTTATCTTTTGGTAAATTTTTGGAGTTAAGTTTTTCAAATAATGCAGCTGCCAGCCGTGTTGCAGGTTGTGGCCATTTCCTTCATAGAGATTGTCTCCGGTTCTATGGGTATGATTTATATAGTTTTATTTCTCCAGCTATGAAGTTTGATTGTCACATATCAGTTCGAGCATGACAATAAATTAACTAGTTTACTTTATATATGATTTTTAATTTCCTAATCGTTGTCTATGTGATATTTACAATTCATTATCGAAATGGAAATCACATGAGCTCCACAACTTTGAAAGCTGGAGGAAGAGATGCTTTGGACGGTTGGATTAAACTTGTTACTGCATTACTATCATCATCCTTTTGAACTAACGTTTTTTTTGTTGTTATTTTTCTTTTGAAGACTAGAAATTTCTATTTATAAATTGAAAATATTATGCATTAAATAGTATAAGCTCGGAAATCTTTTCTTAAAGAATCTGTTTTCTCAAAAAAAAAAAAAAAAAAAGAAATAAGAGAGAAAGGAAAGAATGCATTAATACGTTTCAGACCCTACTACATTATTCACTTTGGACATGATTTTTCAATTGTCATGGAAGTGTTTCCACTCGACGGTCATACAAAGCTTTTAGACCACCTTTCTGGTTGTTCTATTTGTGTGAAATTTTGGAAAACTTCTAAATATTCTTCTATGGGGTTAGGATCCTCATGGATCACATTATGTGCCTGCGCCTGCGCCTGCACCCTGGTCCTCAGTTACAGAGGAGCTTTCCTGTTTTCTGGTATGATTAATGTAGACAAACAGGAGATCTTTTTGTGATCCCGAACATTTATTTGGCTTTCGGTTGGAAACTTACTATTTGTATTCTTCCATTGATTGGAATGGAAGTTTTGTTAATTTCCTGCTAAAGAAAAAGGAAAAATGCTCGAAAATTCAGTTAAATAGGATCATTCTTATCTGTTTCTGTCATTCACATGTGCAGGTTTGGAAGAACGGTTGCATGTTTCCACTATGCAGCAATTAATGTTCAGTCTGTTCATATCCCGCCGTCCCTAATTGAATTTTACCATAATAATCTGGAGTGGATTAATAAGGAAGCAAATGAGGTACAACGACCTTGAATTCAACTTCAGAAGGCTTAAAGCCACTGATTTTAAATTTTTAAGACTAATCAGTTTTTGGTCGCTTCTACTAGGTACATAACAGGGCTGAAACTCTATTTGCTGAAGTATGTAAAGCTCTTCCTCTGATTCCAAAGCATGAATTGGGCTCAGAGCAAGAAGATTTTGGGGTAAATGAATTGAACCATTACATTCAAGAACTAGAGCAAATCATTATCATGGAGAAAGAAGATTTTGAGGTAGGATTAGGGTTTTATTTTTAATTATATCTTAATTTGGAATCTGATTATAACACATTATGCTCGTTTTGTGAGGGGAAGTTGTTTTATGATTGCATTCGTGTGCATTTAATGGCTTGATCCACTTGTGGAAGGAAAGTATCTATGAACTTGATTCACTAATCCTATCAACAAATATGAATCCCTTATTTGAAATATAGAATTAAATAGTTTTATTTGGGATCCTTGACTAAAGATGGTCTTAATTTGTAGGCAAACAAACAAATTTTCTATTATGCAATATGGATTATTATTATAGGCCAATGATGTTTCTAGGTTGTCATTTTCCCTGCATTGTAAAACTATCTTTGTGGGGAAGGAAGCTTTATGCTTTGGTTCTTCTGACTTATTCCAACAAGTTATTATAGGTGCATTTTAATGAAGTACTATCTGGAGAGACGACAGTTGGCCAGCCTACAGTTGATATTTTTGAGATCAATAAACTGCATATGCACATTCTTTTTCTTTCATATATTTGGGTTCAGCGCTTAAGTTACGCAGTCACTTTGAGAAGGAAGAATTCCCCATATAGTTCAAGCAATGACCTTCTAACACTGGATGAAAGAGGAATTGAATCAGTGGAAGAGTTTGTGGAATTTACTCTGGGATTGGGACAAGATGATTTCTTTGGTGGTTGTGATAATGATTCTCTACCTTTAGAGTCAAAACATGAGATTGATCTTGGAAGAGGAGGTAATTCAGGCCAAATTAGCCAGTTGAACGAAACGGAGAGGGAAAAGGATATTGACCTTGGTGTACTGGAGGATGATCTTTGTCTTTCTCCAGTTATGCCTCAAGATGTTGAAATTTCCATGCGAAGGGCGAATTCAGAGGGAGAATATCCAATTATGGCTGATTTATCTGATACCCTTGATGCAGTTTGGAAAGGTGTAATGCACCCAAATAGTGCAACATCAGATAGTAGTTATTCGCGAACTAATTCTGCCATTCTGGAGCCATTGGTAGGACAGTCTGATATGGAGAAGTGTAATGCCAACTTAGTTGGAGCAGAGACAGCTCGTCTTCTTCATTCTGCCTTAGTTTTAACAATGGTTGATTCTGTCGAGCCATCTACAAGTTTGGTATCGATGCCTTCTTCAGCATATAATACAAAGATTTCGTTGTTGAATATCCCAAAGCCTGACATTGGCAACTATGATCCTGCCTTCATTTCATCGTTTAGGGAATTGGAAAAACAAGGGTATCTTCGGCTTCTTATGCATGTTGGTTCCACTGATACTGTTGTTCCTGTCTATGATGAGGAGCCCACTAGTATTATTGCATATTCATTGCTTACGCCAGAGTATAATGCTCAGATGTCTGAGCCAGAGAGGGTACTAGAACCTGTGAATACTGCACGCTCCTTGCCTATTATTGGTTCAGCTAAAATGAACTCAATTAAAACATGTGATGAAAAAGCTACAGATGCCTACCAAACTCTTCGATCCAAGGAAGAGACCATTTTATCCATGCCTAGACCCGAAAGTCTTCAGTTTGAGGATCTGCTTTTGTTCACTCAGGATTTGCATACAAGAGTTTGTTTTGTAAATGAGACTCCTTTGGGGCCGGTGAAATACACCATAACCTGCTACTTTGCTAAGCGGTTTGAGGCATTACGAAAAAAGTGTTGCCCTTCCGAGTTAGATTATGTAAGGTCTATTAGTCGTTGTAGGAGGTGGGGAGCCCAAGGTGGCAAAAGCAACGTTTTCTTTGCAAAAACTTTAGATGAGCGGTTTATTATCAAACAGGTCACAAAAATTGAGTTGGAATCATTCTTTCAGTTTGCACCAGCTTATTTTATATATTTGTCTGAAGCAATACGTACAGGTTGTCCAACTTGCCTGGCAAAGGTCGTGGGGATGTATCAGGTACGATATTTTTTTAATTTTCTTTTATTGTAATTGTTGATGGACCTTCTCTTTGAAAAATAGAAATGATTTTAAACGACTGCAGTTGAAAAATAGAAATGATACAATCTAGCCTTTTTTTTTTCTAAATCAAAATTTGATTGACGAGGAGATAGATTTTCATTAATTTTGTAAATTAGAAGTTTTTTTCAAGTCAAATAAGTTTGAGAAATCACAATTGTATTTGAAACCTCATGTATAATTATTTCAGTTGGGAAATAACATCTTGAAACTTCGTGTATAATTATCTTCTTGGGTTTTTTTCGTCTTGAAGGTGTCCTCAAAGCATCCAAAGGGAGGGAAAGAATGCAAGCTTGACATTTTAGTGATGGAGAATCTTCTATTTCGGCATAATGTGACACGACTTTATGATCTAAAAGGGTCTTCTCGATCGCGCTATAATTCAGACACGAGTGGAAAAAATAAAGTTCTTTTGGATCAGAATCTGATTGAATCTATGCCAACCTCCCCAATATTTTTGGGCAGCAAGGCAAAGCGGTTGTTAGAAAGAGCTGTTTGGAATGATACATCATTTTTAGCTGTAAGTTTAATTTATCTTTTTTGGGTCATCACATTTGATTTTCCAGGTTTTAATGTTCTCAACTGAGGTTTCTTAATTCAATTCAAGTCACTTCAAACATCATTAGCGTTTCTTACTAAATATCGTATACATGAATGAGCATCTCTATTTTAAGTCTAGCATGATATCTAGTTGAACGAGGGTTATTTTTCTATATATATACACAACGCTAGTACTATAGGTTACTGATAGGAATGCTTGGGTAGAATTAGGATTAGGTTTTACACAAATTCAGAATTCTTGAAAGATTTCATGAACTTTTTAAAATCACAAGCCGAACACACTTACCAAGCATCCATCCATTTTCGTGTGAAATTATATGGCTGACATATATTATCTCAAATTGCTGTTGCAGTCAATTGATGTCATGGACTACTCACTATTAGTTGGCTTAGATGAGGAAAAGCAAGAGCTGGTTGTGGGGATTATTGATTTTATGAGGCAATATACTTGGGATAAACATCTTGAAACTTGGGTGAAGAACTCTGGCATTCTAGGTGGGCCCAAGAACGCTGCTCCTACTGTGATCTCACCTCATCAATACAAGAAACGTTTCAGAAAAGCTATGACTACATATTTTCTTATGGTTCCCGATCAATGGCCTTCCTCAACAGTCAGCCCTAGTGAGTCCCACCCCGATCTCTGTGAGGAAAACTCAGAACCTGAGCATTCATGGGATGGGTAAGTTCGCAACTATTTTTGATATTGGTGAATACAATTGGTGCACTAACTTTTCTGCATTTCTGAATTTTCAGTCTTTGGACAACTTTTTTGATCAATGATTTGAACCACTAGTTCTTTTAAAATGGCAAAAAGATTTTCTCAATGTTGTTATTTTTAGTGCTTTTGGCCTGACTAAAAGCACTTTTTGTTATACTCTAAAGCATTTTCACTCAAAATTATCGTGTTTGGGAGTAACTTAAGAAGTACTTAGAACAAAGTTAGCAAGTAGTGAGAAGTACTTATGGTGTTTATACATACAATACATGCATGTGTACTTGTCACTTATTTTACCATGTTATTTGGATGAATGATCAAATTCTTCTTATCAAAATTTAATTACTAGATGACAGTAAGTTTCAATTATCATTTTAGTAGCCTACTTTAACATTTTGTTTGTTTGTTTGTCTGTCTGTCTGTCTTCAGCAAACCTTATAGGTATCAGAGTGATTGATGAGAAGGTAAAACAGGGTGTCATTTTGTGTAGAATTACTCGCTTGGGGTAAACATGTTGCGTAGAACATATAGCCCCAATGAGCCTAGACATGGAACTAAGTACCCATCTTTGACATCAAATAGCAACTTCAGATGGAATTTTGAGCCCATGCTTCGGCCTCGACTAAACAGCGAGGGTAGTTTTCACTTTATGGACACGCTTCTCCCTCGTCGAGTTCCCTCTCCCCTTCTGTAAACCCGAAACTGCAGTAGAAGGCGAAAATGGCTTTACTTGGAGAGGAAGGATAGCTCTTATTATAACACGATAAACTTTGTCGTAGAAGCATGAACCATGGCTTAACTTGAGGTCTTGCAAAGATTACGACGAATCGTGCAACCGTTTGAGTCGATCACATGGTATGGTATATCAGAAGGCATTGCTCTTGTGAATAGTAGTAAGAAAAAGCATAGTAAATTATTCTTTTTTCTTTCTTTTTCTTTGCCCTTGAGAAGAAGATGAGTGTCTTTACGTTACCTCATCTTCTATCTTTTGGAGACTCATTGATAACTTTGGTAGATGGCATTTGTTAAGCTAAAACTTCTCTCCCTTTCGAGAAATACGACATTTTGTAGAGGGCGGTAGCATTGTCGATTATACAGAGAGCATATCTACATATAATGTAAATGACTTTCGATGATTCATTTTAACCAAGACTAATAAGCTAATAAGATTGTTTCTGATTCCTTATCATTTGAGGCATTTATTGATATAATTATCATAGTCAAAGAAATGAAAATGTATATGTTTGTAGAAGGGGTATTCTTTTGGGTGATTGTCGTGCTTATGTTCTTATATATATATATATATCTCATCTCGATTTTTTTTTTTCTTTTTGTTTTTTATCGGTATATATATTTTTTCCATCTTAGACATCTCATTCAACCTCAAGACCGTTATTACAATTTTTTTTTAATAGAATTGATCATTAGTTTAAATGAATGAATGGTTAACTTTTGAACAAAATTTGTATATTTGTAATTTCTCAATATAACTCCTATTTTGGAGTATGATGATGCTTATGACTATTTCATTTTAAAAAAGAATTAAAATAGATTATTTTTTAGAAATAAAATTAAGGCATAAAAAGTTATTTTATAAAAAAAAAATTAGAACTTAAATCCGGTAAGAAAGCATAATCAAAAGAAGATAGAAAGATTTTATTTTCACGTAAGTATATGCAATGGGTGTGACGCATTATCTACCAACTAATATCTACAAATAAGAAAAATATAAACTAACTAAATCTTGAAAATATACTGCTATTTAAATTTAAATTTTGAGGTAAAATAAAATATACTGCTATTTAAATTTAAATCTTGAGGTAAAATAATATATTCCATAACTAATTCAAATTCGAAATAAATTGCACTAAATTCTGACAGAATGAATCATATGTTGCACACATCGAACATGTTGAAAGCCAAGATTGGAAGCATAACAGAGACTTATGTCTAGACCATGTTACAATGTTTTAAAAAGGATAGGTTTCATGATATATGTGTGTATTTGCATTACATGACACTAATAATGAGCTACTTACTACGTCTTATAATATTCAAACCAATACTCAAGCCATGCTACTCTTATATTTCAGATAAAGGTAAAGTGTTCATGTACGAATGGACTATGCTACAATGATTATGGAAATTAAGTTAGTGTAGTAGATGCATTGTTTTTCTTTGACGACCCTGCTAGAATGACATGCTAGAACTATTTGCTACATAATATTTCTTAAGTTTTATTTGTGTAATATTGTGTTCATCCAATCAAATTTGTAATAGCAATGAGTATGAGCGGATTCTCGTACTTGAAAGAGGAGGTGTCTACCCTTTTTTTTTAAAGACAGTTACTATAACGGTATGAAAAAAAGAAATCAAATTCAAACCTGGTCGAAAATCGCAAGATTTAAGGTTTAGAGTTTAGGACTCGACATTATTTTCTTAAATTCCACCCCATGCATCCCTCTCAACACACTCTTCATTTGAATTGCCCATTCATAAAATTAGGGTATTTTCTTGTTGGGTTATTGCATATATAGCAATTTTGATCCAAAATAACTACTAAAATTAGCTCAAAGAAAAAGTTTAAAAACTCTATCAACATATGGTATGTTTAGCATTACTTGTTTCTCTTGAATTCACCTACTCCACACCTAAGCGTTTGATTTGGAGAAATCTTAAGTTGGACGGTCTCTCGAGAATTGATCGTCGAGTGTCAGATCCAACTTTTGAGTCTTGGGCCCTAGGTGTTACATGGTTAACGACATCTATAATGGATCTTTTTTTTTTTTTTTTTTCTTTTTTTTTTTTTTTTTTTTTTGACAGTATGTGGGTAGGAGATTCAAACATGTGGGTAGGAGATTCAAACCACTGACCTTTTGGTCGATTGTACACGTTTTATCCTTTAGTATCATAGCTTTCTTTTGGGCTGATTCTTTACCAATAAACTCGTATTAGAGATAATTTTACAAATGAAAATGAACCTCCATCTTTTATCTTAGTTGTACCATAAATTATATACTTATTTTAGAAAAAAAGTAGCATTTGATTTAGCAGGGGTGGTTGAAGAAAGTGTCCTTGCTGAAACATTAATCAATAGAGTAGTGCAATATAGAGTAGTGGAGTTTTGGGCATTCTAATTTTGTAATGTTTTCAATTTTTTCTTTATTTAATTCCACTTAATAACTCTTTTAAAGATTATAAATTGATAAAATTCAATAACATTTTTTTAAAGAAATTAAAATGGTAAAATAAAAGCTTCCTCGTAGATCTATAAATAGAGGGTTGGATGAATGCAAATTTAGATATCAAAGTCATAAGAGTGAGTATCAACATCAAGTATGAAGTTGGGCGCTGTGGTTTGTTCTTCAGCCATCTTTCTGTTCATTCTGCATGCAACAATCTGTGCTTGGGGTTATGATCCAAGTCCTCTTCAAGACTTTTGTGTAGCCATTCATGATCCTAATCACTACAACTCTGCTGGTAATCTCTTAATTTTCACCATTTTCTTTTCTCGTTCTCGTATATATCTTTTTGTAGAGATGTCGAAAGGGTGGTAAAGAAACCGGGAAGCCTTCTCCGCTTTCTATGAAATTCTCTAGGACGTGAATTCCTCGGAGAATTCGAAGGAATTGGGTTCTCTCGAGGACTTTTTATTTTTCTACTCGAGTTAGATACATGAAATAAAGATTTAGTTGAGTCTATCCAATTTTGTAGATGAAGAATGAATGCTTCTTTGATTTTTTTAGTCTTTGATCGTGTAATAAGTTCAATTAAAACATTTTGAACACCATGGTCTTTATCATGTTCCTTCGTTCATGTCTCGTTTAAATAGGTTGACAGCGATACGTAACATGGTAAAGCAGACAATATCTACTAGTGGTTGCCTTGGGCTATTACAAATGATATTAGAGTTAGACACAGGCGGTATGCTAGTAAAGACGCTGGATTTTCAAGGGGAGTGGTTTGTGAGATCCCACGTCGGTTAGAGAGGGGAATGAAACTACTCCCTAACAGACGCGTTATAAAATCGTGAGCCTAACGAGGCCTCCAAAGGGGGTGGACTACGAGGTCCCATGTTGGTTGGAGAGGGGAACCAAGCATCCGTTGTAAGGGTGAGGAAACCTCTCTTAATAGACGTGTTATAAAACTGTGAGGTTGACAACGATACGTAACTGGCAAAAATAGACAACATCTACTAGTTACACTTATGAAAAGTTGTTTTCGATGAAAATGCTATCAAATCTAACATATTTTAAACTTGTTTTTGGTTGAGTATAGTATTTGTGAACGGGAAGTTCTGCAAGGACCCGAAGCTAGTGAAAGTCGAAGACTTCTTATTCCAAGGACTCGACATTCCCGGAAACACAAATAATAAACAAGGCTCAAACGTGACTCTAATAAACGTCGACCGAATCCCTGGACTAAACACCCTCGGCATCTCTTTAGCTCGTATCGACTACGCTTCATACGGGTTAAACCCACCTCACACGCACCCACGAGGCACCGAAATTCTCGTGGTCGTGGAAGGCAGCCTCCTAGTCGGGTTCGTGACGTCGAATCCAGACAACAAACTCTTCACCAAAGTGCTATACGAAGGAGATGTGTTTGTGTTCCCCATTGGCCTCATTCACTTCCAATTCAACGTAGGACATGGCCCAGCCCTTGCCTTCGCTGGCCTCAGCAGCCAAAACCCAGGCACCATCACCATTGCCAACGCTGTGTTTGGGTCTAAGCCGCCCATCTCGCTTGATGTTCTCACCAAGGCCTTCCAAGTTGACGAGAAGGTCATTGAGGCCCTCCAGATGCAGTTTGAGTAGGGGATATGTTCCTATTTTGAACCAAATAAAATGGCCATTGAAATAAAAGTTGGTGTATAATGGATATATATATGTATCTTATGTATTGAACGATGATATCTATTCCTTTGCTCGGAGTATTAATTAGATTACGTAACTCATTGGCTATGACTTCCTTTGTCGTTTCGTTTTGATACTATGTGGGTATGAATTTGTATCTTAGATAATGAAGTTTGAGTTACTTTGATCAATGATGTTCTATAGTCAATTCATACGGAGGTTGACTTAGGGTTCTCGAATTATAAAAAGATTGAACCATGCACTGGGTTGTGGGTGTGCGAGATGTGTCACAATCGCACTCTTAAGATAGCGGGATAGTGATTGTGTGACACTTGTTGTAACCCAGCGAACAAGTCAGTCGTGAGAAATTTAGACTTCAAGGACAACGTTGGCGTATACTCAAGCCTCGAGCACGTGAGGAGAATATACGTTGAGAACAATTTGATAGAAAGTAATGTTATAAGCTAAAAGTGATTAGGCAACAACGACTTTGATAGCATATAACTCGGGTAAGAGGGAGAGACAACTAGTCATATTCCCTGTAGTACATTTTGGGGCATTTTAGCTCTAGCGGGTGTAGACATGATTTTGGTGAAGGGTCATACACCTCCATATTCCATATTGACACAACATGAAATAGTAAAGATCTATCTAAGATGAAAGCATGTAAAAGGGGTTTGGAACGGGCATGCTGCTATGGACAACATGTCTTGGACAAACATGATCGGAACATCCGACACGGCCATAGATAGCACTCTTTGAATAAGCATGACTGTGACAAGGTGTTACCCTTTTGAGTTTGTTCGTATTATCCAAATTTCCGAGCGAAAATTACTTCTTCATTATCTAAAATTTAAAATTAATTGATTTTTTTTTTTTTTGGCTAGATTGACTGATCAAGAGGTGGTGACTGAAAGACCAATAGAAAACAAAAAAAACGTAACAGCTAACGTCACTTAATGTTTAATTTTTCCAATAGATTAAAAAATCTGAAATTTTATTGTATTAATTTTGTAAAAATCAATACACGTAGCCCAGCTTCTGCCTTGGTTTGTCCTCGAACCACCTATAGATGTATCGTTTTAATACCATTTGTTATGACCCATATACAGGACTCGGGATCAGGATTTGAAATATGGACTCGACACCTAATGATCCCAATATTCCCGGCATCCCCTACGACATGGTCATGTATCTACATTCCTCATCTTAAGAGTGAAGACTATCCCTACAGACCAACACGAGTCTTTCCAACATGTTTTGTCCTCACTGACATGCAAAGCACGCTTAACAATGAAGTTCCTATGATTGAGTCACCGAAAAGAAACGTGTACCTTGTTGATATAGGTACTAACTTTCAATTCTTTTATACTCATCCTATCTTTATGATCGTTCTCAATCAAATATAGTCTTGACTCATTCATATACCTCTCATTTACTCCGAAGTCACCTATCTCATCTACCGATAGTATTTAAAGTCAAATTATCCAAATATAAAAGAATTCAAACACTAAAATTAATATTTTGAAAAAGAATCCAATGATCATAACAAAAAAAAAAAAAAAAAAAAAAAAAAAAAAATTAAGAAACAAAGAACATATAGAACCATCCTAAACATTAATTGGGTGAAAGAAATCAATTAAACCTAAATCCTTTTACATAGCAAATCATTGAATGGCATGATATTGATAATTTCAATGCCATTATTAATAATGGCCAGCTTTTAAGTTAAAAGACAATATTAGGAATATGCCTATTAATACTCATTTTAATTCCTCGATATTAACTATACACTTCTCTATGCTATAAATAAACTCTTCCCATCCTCATTTCTTGAAAAAAAAAAAATGAAAAATAGTAATAATAATAATAATAATAATAAAGTTTCTTAGGTTATATTTGAAGCATGAGAGTTGGGTTCTTTCGTTCTTTAAAGGTTGGTTTATTCGTTACGATCGTAGCTCTTCGAGTTTCTCCGCTTAATTCAGTTTTGCAATACTCGCCCGATGATCCGTTGAGTAAGAATCTCTTTCTTCTTCTTTTATATCTTTGTATTTTCCTTTTTGTTTTAATTTTGTAGATTTTTTATTATGTAGTGTACGAGTTCTAATGAGGATTACCTTAATGCCCTAAACGAGTTGAATTATCGAGTTGATATGCCTGTTTCATGCTATTTTTAATGATGGATTTAACGGTAATATGAAGTAGGCTTGTTTCGTCATAGGTTGTGGCGTTTGCATTTGATAAGGGCTGAAATTTCATTGTGCGTTTGAGCAAACATCATAGTTTCATCGTACGTTATGGTGTATGCTTTGAGTAATGGCTAAAATTTCATCGTATGTTTGAGTAAACATTATGGTTTCATTGTACGTTATGACGTCTGCATTGAATAATGGCTAAAATTTCATCGTACTTTTGAGCAAACATCATGGTTTTATCGTACGTTATCGTGTTTGCATTGAATAATGACTAAAACTTCATTGTACGTTCGAGCAAACATCATAATTTCATCGTATGTTATGACGTTTGCATTGAATAATGGCTAAAATTTCATCGTACGTTCGAGCAAACATCATGTTTTCACTGTATGTTATGGCGTTTGCATTGAATAAACATCGTGGTTACATCGTACGTTATGATGTCTGTATTGAATGTTTGAGCAAACATCATGGTTTCATCGTACGTTATTGTGTCTGCATTGAATAATGACTAAAATTTTATTGTACGTTTGAGCAAACATCAAAATTTTCATCATACGTTATGATGCTTTCATTGAATAATGACTAAAATTTCATCGTACGTTCGAGAAAACATCATGGTTTCATCGTACGTTATGACGTTTGCCATTGAATAATGGCTGAAATTTTATCTTACGTTTGATCAAACATCATGGTTTCATCGTACGTTATGATGTCTGTATTGAATGTTTGAACAAACATCACGGTTTCATCGTACGTTATGACGTTTCCTTAGGCAATTGCATCTTGGACTTCAACACATTCCCCTACGAGCCAACAGGCGTATGTACAAGCGAGGACGACGACAGGCTATATCTCTGGGACGCGATCTACACAACCCGGTGTTGCCGCAACGCCCTGACCGCAGCGGCCAAGGCCTTAGCTCTCAACATCAATGCCACAGCAACACCAACAACCCTGTTCCTCCCACAGCCGCAGTGGGCCAACTGCACAGGCCCCTTCTCACGCCAGCCTTCCGTCTCCCTCCAAGGCTGCGGCCTACAGAACATGTTCGCCGGCGGCAGCCACTTCTCCACGCTCCTCTACCTGCCAACGCTCCTCCAGAGCAAGGTGTACGAGGCGGCCGTACGGAACTGCTCAGGGTTTGACGGCGGAGGGTTCGATGGAGTGTGCAGTGGGTGTGTGACGGCTGTGGCGGCGGTGCGTGGGGCGGTGATGGATGAGTTTGGGATTCGGAGGGAGGATAAGAATGAGAATGCTGCTATTGGGTTTTCCGCCGTTGTGGCGGTTGCCGCCGGGAGGATTGGGAATTCGACTGATTTTGATGCCATTTTTCAATGCTTGTCTGCTTCCGACACATTGAGTAAGTTATTAATTATGTCTTTTTCTTAAATTTTGTTAAAAATTTTAAAATTTTAAAAAATATTCTAACCCGACTACTACTAGAAATTGTCCGTTTTTTACTTGTTAGGTATTTACAGTTTTTACATACTTGTACATAATGTTTTGTTTTCTTCTACAACCGGGATCTCATAATCCACTCAATTAGGTGCCAGTGTCCTCACTGCCACACCCTTCTGTCGCGCTCTAATACAATTTCTAATAAGTTTTGAATAAAAACTATTAGTACTTTGTTTCAAAAATAATTGATTAAAAAATTTTAAAAATACCCTTTCTATTGGGACAATATCTAAAAACTACCCATAAAATTTTAAAATTATTACGAGTACCCTTAACTTTTATTAAAAAAATTAAAGTTATTATTTTAATAAGACACCAACGATTTAACCGAATTATTGTTACTCTTGAAAATTACTAGATATTTTTAAACTTTTAAAAAAAGAGAAGGATATTAATGAAATTTTTAAAAGTGTTTTCTTTTTTCTTTTTTTTTTTTTCTATTTTTTAAAAATTTAAGGATATTTGTTTTTTTTTTTTCAAAGAATTTAATTTTTAAAATGTTTTAAATAATTTTTTTTTTTTATTTTACTCCAAATTTGAAAATAATTTTAGTTTAAAATTAAAATAATACATATAATAATCTCATCAATCACGTTACTTTTTAAAATTTTGATATTTACTAAGAATGCTTTAAAATAATTTTATACGTTCAAAGCTTCTAATCTTGTTTCTTTATGTTTTGGCTTGTATCAGTTTCTGGCTACTTCAAAATCAAAGGTAAGACTTCGATATTATTCTCGATTCATATTAAATTAAGACATAACATATTTCATTGTTTTAATCTATCGAATAATTTGTACGATTCCATATCGACAGATTCAGTAGCGAAGGCCTTAGTATCTGCCATAGTAGGTGTGCTAGTTCTACTACTCATCGTCCTTCTAGTAAAGCATGCAACCAAGAAGAATAAGAAAACCAAGCCATGCGCCTCGAATGACACATCGATATGGTCGGGACTATACCGGTTTACAAAGGATGAGATCAATAAGGCACTCGACTTCGGGAATGAGAGGACGAGTCTAGGCCGAGGCAGTGCCGGGCAAGTGTACAAGGGTATGCTACCGAGCGGACAGCTAGTAGCGATCAAGAAGATATTTCAAAGCAACACTTCAGATTCATTCATTAGAGAAGTTGATGGGCTGTCTAGGGTTAGGCATCCCAATTTGGTGTGCCTCTTGGGATGTTGCATTGAGAATGGGGAGCAATATCTTGTGTATGAGTATTGTGAGCAAGGCAACCTGGCTCAGCATCTCATGAGTAAATATTACTTTCCCTTTTCTATTCTCTTCTTTTATTTCGTTAATTGTTTGATTACGTGAGATCCCCACGTCGGTTGGAAAAGAGAACGAAGCATTTTTTAAAAATGTGATGTCCCACATTGGTTGGGAGGAGAATAAATCACAATTTTATAAGGGGTTGGAAACCTTCCCCTAGCAGACGCGTTTTTAAAGCCTTGAGGGGAAACCCGAAAGGGAAAGCCCAAAGAGGACAATATCTGCTAGCGGTGGGCCTGAGTCGTTACAAATGGTATCAGAGCCAGACATCGGACGATGTGCCAGCTTTCTCGCTGTTCCCCGAAGGGGGTAGACATGAGGCGGTGTGCCAGTAAGAACGCTGGGCCCCAAAGGAGGGTGGATTTGGGGGCGGTCCCACATCGATTGGGGAGGAGAACAAATCGCCATTTATAAGGGTGTGGAAACCTTCCCCTAGCAGACACGTTTTAAAGCCTTGAGGGGAAACCCGAAAGGAAAAGCCCAAAGAGGACAATATCTGCTAGCGGTGGGCCTGGGCCCCGAAAGGGGGTGGATTTGGGGGCGGTCCCACATCGATTGGGGAGGAGAACAAATCGCCATTTATAAGGGTGTGGAAACCTTCCCCTAGCAGACGCGTTTTAAAGCTTTGAGGGGAAACCCGAAAGAAAAAGCCCAAAGAGGACAATATCTGCTAGCGGTGGGCCTAGGTCGTTACAAAAAATGTGGAAACCTCTCCCGAGTAGACGTCTTTTACAACCATAAGGTTGACGGCGATATGTAACGAACGAAATCGGACAATATCTGCTAGCGGTGGGCTTGGGCTAGTACAAATGGTATTGGAGCTAGGTTACCTGGAGGTGTGCCAGCGAGGACACTGACCCCCAAGGAGGTGGATTGTGAGATCCCACATCGGTTGGAGAGAGGAATGAAACATTTCTTAAAGGTGTGGAAACCTCTCCCTAGTAGACGAGTTTTAAAACCGTGAGACTGGCGACGATATGTAATAGACTAAAACAGACAATATCTTCTAGCAGTGGGCTTGAGCTGTTACAAATGGTATTAGAGCCACGTTAGGTGTGCCGCGAGGACACTAGCCCCCAAAGGAGTGGATTGTGAAATCCCCATCAGTTGGAGAGGGGAATGAAACATGTCTTAAGAGTGTGGAAACCTCTCCCTAATAGACGGGTTTTAAAACCGTAAGGATGACGACGATACGTAACAAACCAAAACAGACAATATCTGCTAGTAGTGGGTTTTGGCTATTACCCATCATTTATGTTTTTTAACGAATATGATTTAGAAGGGTAAATGTGTAAAATCATTAAACCCTAGAGACCTACAACCAAACCCTAAACCCTAATTAGTGAATTTCGAGATATACGTTGATGTGAAATTACGAAACAGTCCTTGTCGAGTATATTTTCAAAATGCGACGATATTTTTCAGGAAAAGATACATTACTATCATGGGAAACAAGAGTAAAGATTTTAAGACAGTGTGCCCTTGCACTTAGGTATCTTCATCAACGTGCAGATGGCTGCATTGTCCATAGAGACATTAAGGTACAATCTTAATTTCATTAGTTTCTTTATTTTTCAAATCATAAAAGACCACTCCACGTGCGTTAACAAACGTAACGTGATTATCAAACGAACCCAAAATGATTATCAAACACGGGACAATTTATGATTTCTAGTGTATTTATTAACGATATGTACGACTTTTTCAGCTCACGAACATACTTTTGACTGAGAAATTAGACGGGAAATTGTCGGATTTTGGGTTGGCAAGGATGTTGGGAATGGATGAGACCAAAGTGTTCACAGATGTTAGAGGAACCATAGGGTATATGGACCCTGAATACATGAGCAATGCCAAGCTCACTTGTGCAAGTGATATCTATAGTTTTGGCATTGTGGCTCTTCAGCTTCTATCAGGTCAAAAGGTCATTGATTTGGATCTTGATGCAAGAGATCAATTAACAAGAAAGGTATGCACCTCGTTTCTTAAGTTATATCGTATGTATTGTGATCCGGGTCGTTGAAATTTTTAGGGTTTTTAGAGGTTTTGGCAAAGTCTGATAGAACTGTAAGCTGATAAATTCCAAAACCCTAAAAATGATCGAGTCAAGCTAGCTCGATTGGTTAGAACTTTTTCGTGACGGGTTTAGTTTTCGAATAGTTGGTTTGTTTGATTTGGATAAACGCTTACATATCTCAATTTCTAACATGATTATACAAAAAATTATTTTACTAGATTACTTACGAACGAAAATGAGCATTTCTGCGATGACTTCCGAGAATATCCTAACTTGTACGGAGATTTCATTACAGGCTAAGGATGTAAACCTGGGGCTACGACCATTAAGTGATTTTGAAGATCCAAGACTAAAAGAAGACGTAAATAAAGCAGACTTTGAATCCATTTTACAAGTTGCTGTTCTTTGTGTAGCAAAATCAAGCAAGGGTCGACCCACCATTGACATTGTCTTTGAGGAAATGGATAAAGTCTGGCACAATACACAGGCCAACAAGGTAAGTAGATCTTAAGCTCGTCGAGAATATTTACTTAAATCAGTTGAACAAAGAAATGAACGGTTTACTAAACAGTAAATAATTATTTCGAGTAATGTTGTAAAATTTTAAAATATGTTTTTGGTTGGTTTCTCCATTTCCTCGATCATTATCAAACTTTCACTTTCTCATTTATTATACTAACAAACAATCAATCAAATGAGACGGTACTATTTGAACCATCACTGATTGTTGTGATATTACACTTGGAGGGCAGGTGGCAAAGCAACAGATGACCTCACCTGCAACTTCATTGTCTAAGCCATGGGAGGCGGTTCCAGTTTGAAATATGGATATCATCAAATGTTGCTTATATAAAGGACGGCGTGATCTTTCACATATGGTTCATTTTGGTGGTCACCGATAATAGAGATTTTGAGATTAAAAAGAGCTTAAACAGAACTATGTATATTATTCGTATGTATGCATATAATACTCATACCCCTAGCTAGTTATGTACTTAGTGATATCTATGTACAAAGAAGAAAGAACTTGAGATATGAACGTATTATATCTGCTTGAAGAAATATCCCCTCTTTATACGAGAATTTTCAATTTTGTTTCTATTGCATTACGTATTTCAATCCCAAGAAAAGGACTCGATATGGGTTATGTGAATTTGTATTGAAAAGAATAGATTAGATTAGAATTATCTTGATGATCAAGGAACGATAGGTATGTAAAGAACTAGTTTTTCTATTCAAAGTTGAATACATACCTATCGTTCATACTAATCATAATGGAGAAGTATCCCGATACATATGACACACAAAAATGCATGAGGTCTCCATAACTTATAATCATCTTTTATACTTAACATAACTTACATGACGTGGTGTATGAATAGTTATGCATCATAAATTATCCATATCAAAAACATGATTGCACAACATGACATAATCACATTATAGCATAACTTATAACATGACATATCATAATCATGACAAGTGTGGGGACCACGAGACACACGTCATTATACATCATACAATTCGTCCAACCAAGTCAACAGTAGAGCTACTGTAATGATTGGTCCAGGCCATATGTGGGTCTACAACATCAAGACAAGACAAAATAAATGATTTAGGACATCTAACGTTATTGACTAAATATACATTTGTCTTAAAAACAAATTTAACTAACTCTACCGTAGTCATATTAACCTCAAACGCTTTTAATAATGTCAAAAACAGTTCCCAAACAGGTTAAGGTTGAGTAATTTCGTGCCAAAACCCTCGTCCAAATAAAAAATGACCACGAAATTAAGAACTTAATAGAAAAGGGGAAAGCCACAAAGGCATCGAACCAGGACATTTGGCAAGTTGGTTAACTGTCATCTTCGCTGGCGGGTTTGATCGTCCTTGTTGACAGTCACATCTCCAAAATCTCCATGGCCCAATGTTCTTCCGTTCTCTTTTGTTTGTCTTCTAATTGATACTCGATTGACCTACTCCATTTGCCCACCTTTGAACTTCTCTCACTTTCCCAATTATTCCGATCATTTCTTCTTTGAAAGTTTTAATCTCATTTTCTTCCCGATCAATCCCCTGCCAAATTCCATGGAGCACTTGGAAACCGCCCCACAATCTCCCCCGATCAATCCCCTGCCAAATTCCATGCACCGCTTGGAAATCACCCCACAATCTCCCCATTCTTCTTCCAGTCGTTCCAGTGATGCCTCTTTATCCACGGACTCGGACGGCGATGGCGATGGCGATGGCGACGGCCACTGTGATCTCATTTTCTCTTCTTCGGGTTCGTATCTCGTCTTTTTCTCTCTTTCAAAGGTTGAAGTATTTTTGTTGTTCTATGGAAATTGAGACTTCTTGTCTTTTATCCCCATTGTCATAGAATGAATTATGGAATCGATGAAACTCTAGTACGTTGTGGTAGTATTTCTGGATTTTGGATGCTTTAATACGCATTGTTACTCAAGTAAAGATTTGTGTTCATGCCAGAATCGTCCCAACATCTTCTGATCGAGAATTCCTTGGAATTTAGGTTGTAAAATTTTTTAAATTGTGTTTTGAGGGATTCATTAAATACTCAAGGGGTTTGAAAGTTGCTTCAGTCATCACTGTGGACAATATTTGGTGATAAAATCTCATGGGTGTTTACAATATTTACTTAATACTATTTAGATCTTTGAACCTCTTATGTTTCTCCTTGCCGTAATTGAAATCTCCCATCAATTTACAATAATGATTATAAGCGACTTTTTATGTGGGAAGGTGTTGACGATGGTGGGATCTCATTTAATCAAGTGGGAGGTTGTACATCTCATCTCCATAATTTAGACTAGAATTTGGAATTTGGATTCGACACTTAATGATCTTGATATTCCCGTGTGACATGACCACATTATCTACTTGTTTTGAAGTAATTCTAAGAGTGAAACTATCCCCACATACTAACACATGTCCGTTTAGTATAGTTTATCCTAACTCACTTGTTTATTAGGAAAATTTTCTGGAAATCACCCAACATAGGATTGCTCCAAACTAAGCACATTTAGCTTTGGAGGTTCTTTGATTGAGGCAACGAAAAAAGAAGGTGAACATTGTTGGTATAGGTAGTAACTATAAATTCTTTGAGGCCTTTCTCAGAATCACTTTCATTTAGATGTGATCTTGGTTCGTTCATGTACTCTTCCTTTACTCAAACATCACATACCCACCAACTTCCGTCTTGGTTCATCCCTAAACCACATTATATAGAGAGAGATTCCACTCTGATACCATTTGTAATGCTTCATACCCATGATTTGGAATAGAATTTAAATTCGGATTGACACCTAATGGCCTTAGTATTCCCTTACATCCCTTGTGAGTGAGCATGTTACCTATTTGTCTTGAATTACTTCTAAGAGTGAGGACTATCCCTACAGACCAACAGTAGTCCTTTTAGCATGCTTTTTTGGAATTAGCAGAAGGTCACCTAACATAAGATTTCTCCAAGCTAAGCACACTTAACTTTAGAATTCTTAGGATTGAGCTACCAAAAAGGAATGTCTACCTTATTGATACATGTAGTAACTATTAATTGTTTTAAACATTTCTTAACCATCATATCCTCAGGATTACTCTCATTCGAATATGGTCTCTGTTCATTCATGTACTTCTCGTTTATTCGAGCGTCACATAAGTGATGTCAAGGATGTTGGATCTTGCGGGTTTGGGCAGAGGTAAATTGAGATTGTGCAAGGCATTGTTGGCTTGATTGTCACCTTTCCCCTTGGAGGTTAGTGTTTTGTGGCATGGGTTATTATGAGCAAATATGGTTCTCAATTTTTTGGATCTAAAGACATACACAAATCATTGGAAAGCTACCACTTTTGGTTTTCCTTTTTTTATCCAAGTTTGTGAAGTGCTATGGGCGTGGGGGATGACTCAAATACTTACTTTAAGAGTCTTTTTAATACTATGTTCCCTTGCTTGTAACACCGAGAATTTTAAGAAAATAAATAAAAGATTTTTTTTTTCAAAAAAAAAAAAAAAAAAAAAAAAAGAAGAATGGAAAGAAGGAAAAATGACACGCATGCAAGTTGGAGAAGATGACCGTACAGTCAACGATTAACTTATCAACCTTCGCTTTAACGAATTTGTAGCTAGCCTTTTCATCAGTTTTATTGTTTTGACTTAATTTAGGGCATATTGAGTAATTTTGGAGAAATTTGGAATACCCTTGAAGACCCAAGACAAGTTCAGGAAGTCTACAATCAAGTAAGTAACCATATGGAGCAAGTTTCTAAGAAATACTTGTAGAGTCGATTAAGATTGAGGACGATGATTGAGTATTATGTTTAGGAGCCTAGTTTAACCTAATCTCATGATAACTTTGCTGAGATAATGTGAATAGTTTACAACTTAGTCCTATTTATAGTTATATTGCTTCCTCCTGCATGATTTGTGAACTCTGATTGACTATTAGGCTTTTATGTTTTCCAGAATGCTGAGGTTGGATTATTATCATGTAATGAGCATGACGAGCATGTTGCATGCCTTTATACATTATTATGCATGATTTAGGGTTTGGATAGCCCTTTATTGCCCAGTCATGAGTTGGACTAATTGATATGTGCCATAGAGCGTTAATTATGGTTACCATAGACTATGAGTTACCGTTTCACGTATTTTGGTCCTAGTTCCTTGTCATGAGTTCCATAGCCTCCTTGGGTTGACCACGTACCTTGTAGGGATGGATAGGGCGCAACCTTTATCCGTGAATTAACCAACAGTGGTTATAGTCTACTTGTTACACATGGCTTAGTTATCACCCATATAGGATATCAGTAGCCATAGAGAGTATACTACTGTAGTTCATATCGGTGGTGCTTAGTGGGGAGAGCCATGGCCGTTTTACTAATCCAGCCTGAGTGGCGTATTAATAGGTAGTTTTACTGTTCTTGCCTGAAAAGGCAAAGTAACAGATAGTTACTGTTCCTAAGATAGGTAGTTTTACTGTTCTAACCTGATCAGGGTACATGAGCAGGTAGTTTACTGTCTCAGCCTGGAAAGGGCATAGTGACAGGTAATTTACTATTCTAACTCGATGAGGGTACATGAGTAGGTAGTTATTGTTCCAGCCTGGAATATGTGTGGTGACAGGTAGTTTACTGATCTTAGGAACAAGTAAATGTTGCCCAACGCCATTAGGGAGAATCCATTGATTAGAGCTCAGTAGGTAGATATGTATGGAGTACGGTCACCGTTTAGAGCAAAAAGAGCTCCTCCAGACTTATGAGTATTACCCTAGGGTCCTTCCATGAGCCATAGCGACTCGAGGCACACTTTGAGCAAGAGTGACGAATGACCTGGACATACTTGAAACCTAGAGCCAAGAGAAAATTGAAAACCTCTAGGTTGTGAGAGGGATTGAGTACTCCTTAAAGGAGGTATATTGAGGGGATAAGTACAGTGACCTACCAAGTTTGGTATAGCCGTTTAGCCCAGTTTGGGCGATCATTAAAAAGAGTTATGAGCACATAGTTTAAGTTTCCGTGTATAGGACTAAGTTCGACAAGAGTCTACAAGTAGGTATCTTACTAAGTATTTTATAGTCATTGCATGTTATTCTATTTTTTTCAGATGGAGTGTAGACCACTATTGATGGCGGGAGCATGCGGAGCCGTGTAGCTACAAGGGGTGCCCTTTAGATCGAGTAGTCTTCCTTCTTGTCATTTTATTATTATTTTAAATGCTACGTCTCGAAATTTACGTATTTTTTTGTAAACCGTTTTCAATTGACTCTGCGGATATTACCCTTAAGCTACTTTTATGCGGAGCCGTGATTCGAGGTATCGAAAATCTGGTTGTTACACTTGTACTCTTTATCGTTAATGAGACTATGTACTTGGTTTATGTAATATCTTCTTTGGGTATTTTTAGCTCATTTTTTCTTGGATTCTGTTACCCTTGTTGGATTGGGAGAGGACATTTGCTATGACTCTTTTCTCATTGTCAGGGGGTAAGAAGAGATATTTGTTATTGGGCTCCCATGTCTTCATTGAGGTTTTCTTGTAGATCATTTTTCATTCTTCCATACGATCCTTCCCCTAGTCACCCAATTTTTCTTGATGTGGAAGATTAATAAATCCAAAAAGGTTAAGTTCTTTTCTTGTAGGTCTGGCATGGGAGAGTTAGCACATTGGACCACTTGTATTATTTGACCTTTTTGTTTAGCACAAGGGTACATGTGAGGATTTTGATCATGTCCTTCGGAGTTCGCTTGTTCAATTTGAGATTGCTTTTTTGAGTTGTTTTTAAGGGCAAATTTGAGGACTTTGATCATGTCCTTTGGAGTTCCCTTGTTCAATTTGAGATTATTTCTTTTGAGTTTTTTTTTTGGCTCAAAATAAAGAGTTTGTTCTGTGATGGAGGAGGTCCTTAAGCATCTTTTGTTTCATTACAGTTTCATGATAAGGGTTCAATCTTGTGAGGAGTTGGGTTTTTATTTATTTATTTACTTTTGCTGTTTCGAGGGGCCTTTATATTGAGGCGAAGAATAAGAATTTGCAGTTTTGACTGAAAAAGGAAGAATTACAGAGATTGAATGGGAACATACCGTAATAATTGCCAGACTTCATTATTGAGGTGCTGAAGAAAGATGTGTTTTGATACTGACAGGGCTCTTATGCTACGTCAAAATGAGAAGCAGTCTTGAGTGAAAGTAGGAATTTCTTATCTTAAATTTGAAAAATGCAAAACACAAACACGTGGCTTCTTCGAAGTCACCCCATGCAATGCGGGTTGGATTAAAGTCAAAGGTCTTCTTCCTATTGATCTATGGAGAAAGAGGAATCTGAAGGGAAAAAGTGTGCGGAATATTATGTCTTTAACTATAAGTAATGAAATGAAATAAATTCAAAGATCAACTTCTGAAAATCGGTGAAGCAAATGATCACTCCAAAAAATTTATATGGAAGTGTCTCCTCATACATGCTGTCAGAGGGAACTTTTGAAGCATGAGAGACATTATTTTAAAAATCAGACTGCTAATAATGGAAGTGGTTATTGTTGCTTTTTTCGAGACCTTCTTTGGCGGTTTTCTTCTTCAATGTTTTATTTATCTTTTGGCTCTTGTAATATTTGGAGGTCATTACTTTATTTGTTTGGTTTTCGTTATTTGAAGGCCATAACTTTGTTTGTTTGGTTGTTTTGTTTCCTCCATCCCTTAGGAAATTTGTATCCTTGAACATTTTTCTGTCTTTCATCTATCAATGAATTGTTTGTTTCTGGTTAAATGAAGAATTCTGCCACATAACCCATCCCAGAAACATCTTCCTACAATTGCACACTTCTGTAAATTGGTGGATGCACGCATCTATGAAAATAAATGTGGGACTTTGGATTTTTTGTTAAGCTATATGCTCTCCTATATCTGAATATGCTTTCAGGAAATACTGACAGGAGTTCATCTGGAGATAATACTCAAAGTGAATCATCAGTGGGTTGGGAATTGGATTCTTCAAGTCAGCTTACCAAGAGACAGAGTCATGCATTCAATCACTTATTTCCACATATTTTTGATGAAAAAGTTTCTCTCAGGAAGAAGGTATGTTAAATTTCTTTTGAGTTGGCATACTACTTTATGTCTTTTTGACAAATTTACTAAAAGCATATGATTTCATTCAACAGTGATGCAATAACTAGATGGTTATATTAAAAAATCACTTTGAGAAATAAGCTAGATGATATGCCAAATGATTTTGAAAATAGTTTCTGTATGATATATGAAAATCAGGGAGAGAAAGATACATTTTTCTGGGGGGTTGTGGTTGCAATGCTGGAACGGTTACTCTGTGTCTCAATTTCCTCCATCCTATCTCTCTGAAGTCTTTGGGTGTAATGACCCACTTTTCGAAAGTCGCACGAAAGTCGTGCGATGGATCATCACTTATTGATGTGGAATATTCGAAAATATACATAAATTTAAACTTTTAAAACATCAATGACATACTATACATCAAAACTGAGTTTATAAAATGTATGAGAATAACAAGACACCAATCTAATCCAACCTTACCTCATGTAAGCTTTCGCCTCAACCACGCCATCAAGCCTCATCTGAAAAGAAAATTGAAGTAGCAAGGATGAGTATAAAAATATATTCAGTAAGTAGCCCACCGGTAGTTATTAGTTTGTTCTTAAATCTTACCATATTCATTTTGTTCGTTCGTTCGGTGTCCTATTCTTATTTGAGAGTTCGTTCCCAAGTATAGGATCTTCCTAGGCTACACCCTAGGTTTATTCGTTCCACCTAAGCTCAACTTAGGATAATTAGCGAAAGCTATCAAATTTTCATCTCTTGGTCTTATTTGGACCTCCAGCCTTGAAGTTCATCTTAAGTTCTTAAGATATCTTAGATCATCATTTTGCTAGTCCTCTTCATCAGTATCATCGTTCTAGATCTGTATCATAGGCCCATGAGGTGCTACTCGAACGTCAATTTCAACCCATAATCCTTGTTCACAAGGGAGGTAGCAACCCTCTGCTAACAAGTTCTCATTTACCTATATGGTCCTTGTTCTCATTTGAACAAGATCACGATTATCATTTGAACAAGATCACGATTAGGAAGTGGTTGGAAACCCCTAATCACAACCACAATACACTTCCAAGTTATTTTAAGGTTCATGCATTCTCAGGGTTCATCTAGTAGTCCCTAATAGTCCTCAGAGGGTACAAGTATAAAATCAAGCTAGTTCTAAAATAGTTATCCAGACCCTCAACACAGTCTAGCTGAGTTCACGATTAGGGGTTAATTTCCAAACCCCTAATCATCCGTGTATAACCACATTAGCATCACATGTATAAACAAATCATCAACCGGGACATAGCAAATTATTCTGAACACGAATACCTAGTCATGCGTTCATTTCTAGAAAAATGTGCATCATAACCGTTTGCGATGCTTTTCATGGATCAAGTCAGTTCACTTTAGTCTCAAATTCTTATAACATGCTCTCTACAAGCATAGCTAAATCCAAAGTTTCAAGGTGCTACTTGCTTGATATGCACAACACTTTTTGTTTGAGTTTGAGCCTCCAGAAATTCCAAATTTCACCGAACTCTTCAAAAAGGTCCTACATTTAGAAAAAGTATGAGGAGCTAAAATGATTGAATTGCACAAATTGGGGAATCCAGTGCGATTGGACCGGACCGGTCTACGTGAACCGGTCTTCTTCCTCGCGCGTCTCTTGGTCTGCCGTCTGGTTCTCTCAAACTGCACCACGATAGGCCGTGATTCCTTCAACAAACTGGTAAGAGTTCATTCCAGCTGAAATTCGTACTTTTTGGCCTCCCTTGCATGTCATCCCTGCTCCTCCTCTGCTCTCGCCGGCCACAGCATATGGTGGCAACAACTCACGCGTTTCCTGCCATTTATTTATTTATTTTTAAAAAACAGATATTACATTGGGTTTCAATTCTCTGCTCTCTCTCTCTCACATATATGCACACACTTGTTATTAAAAATGATAGAGGTAAGGAGTCGTTCAAGATCAACTAGACATAAACAACAAACTTATCATCATTTCTTTTCTCTCCGTACACCTCTCCCATCCCACACCCTTTCCACTGTTCACATGTCACCCAACCATCTAACTTGATTCTTTATTCTTCTCAATGATTCGTAAGACCTTATCCATTGACGAAAGCTGTGACCATTGTATCATTGAATCATCAAGAGACTAATCCTACACCTTTACTCAAGTTTTTTAAAGAGAGTCGTCTTCATGAATATGTGCTTTGGATCAAAAAGATATCCAATAGGATAGGCCATTGGGTAGAGATTGCTAAGCTTGGAGTGAATGAGGCTTAAATAAGATTATTAAATCTATTGGTGAAAACAAGACTGGCGGGAAGCAGTTCCTTGCTCTTCTTAAAAGGACCTCCGCAACCACCAACCCACATCCTTTAATGCCAACACTTCGTTTATTACCTCAACGTTAAAGACCAATCATCATAAGATCGACTCACGACCTTATACCTCAACACAGCCAGGGACAAAGGACCAGCCTCTAAAGACTCCTTATCTATTGTTTGAATCATCAAAATTCTATCTAGAAAGATCAAGAAAACCTGTTCAGTTTTGTGCCAGCCACTGTATCTGCCATCATCCTCATCTGCACCCATGTTGGTTTATGTTGATCCATTCTTTAATCAAGATCCTCACATCTGATATGATGCTGGAATCCATGGCCAAATTCCTCAAGTTTCTTTGGAGATTGAATCCATGCACCCTGCAAAGATTCAAAAACCCACCTCACTCGTGCGTACAGACGTCACATGTGCCTTCCACAATTTTATCAGAACTGTATCATGGAGCCACATTCTCATATTAATTTTCTCTGTTCCATCAGTTGACCCCTCACCACAAGCTTTTGTACCTCAATCTGATTTTCCCGTACAGCCTACCATACCCACTTCCTCTTCTAGTATAAATCCCTTTGGCACACCTCTCACATGCCCATTGCCTTCGATATCTGCTCCTTTTCCTGATCCACCTTCGACTTTAAAAACAAAGTTTGAAAGCACAAACCTTCTCAACCTCATTTTTCCCAATCCTTTGGTCACGTGACCAACATCACCCTCGCACCTGCCAAGCCCATAAAACTTAAAAAAATTTACTATGATGTAGTGTACATCTTCTCTGCTTGGACAAATATATTTTATAATTATATGCTCCTCTTACAAAGTTATAAGTCAAAATTGTGTTTGCAGCTCAAGTTGTTGAAAAAGGTTGCCACAGTTCAGGAAGATGGAACTGTGCAAATGGAAGTTCCAGAAGGCATTCAATCGGAAAACTTCCATTTTGAAACTGGTATTATGCATGATGGAGCTGTAGAAGATGAACCCCTAGACGTTCCATTCACACCCCCACTACAAATTGTGATGCTCATAGTTGGTACAAGAGGGGATGTACAACCTTTCGTTGCCATTGGGAAGCGATTGCAGGTTCTCCTCACTTTCTCTGTTTCTTTTATCAAAATTTTAACTGATTTTTCATTTGTTGATCTATCGTTTTTATTATTATTATTATTATTTGTTTACATGTATTGGTTTAACAATTTTATCACCATTGCCTTGTTACATGCGATTTTTTTCAGATATGTTCTTGGCTGAGATATAATCTAACAAACCTTGTGAAGCCCTTATGGCGTTGTATTGTTATGAACTTTGGACCTTTTAACTCATTACATACCTCACCTTGGCATTTTAACGAGACAAAATAATAAAAATTGGATATCTTTACAATTTTTCTTGAAATTGAAAGTTGAACAATTTATAAACATGCTACAATATTTTGAGGAAAAAAGAGTATCATTGTGGAAAAGAAAATGTCACGGTAGTACTGGCTTCACTACTTAACTATTAAGTCTTTATTTAAGTTCAATGTTCTTTGTATGTTAACTCTAGTTGTAAATTCATGTGATACCTCATCAACATTTGCATGGTCCCAGTGCCTGGGGTTGACTTATATAATGCAAGGGGGCCATTTATACATGTGCGCACACACACACATGTATAATGCATCTCGAATCGTTTGAAAATTTTATATTTCTATGTGTAGTGCAAAACAAGTGGATTGATATGATACTTACTCCTAACCTTTTAAGGTTTATATAATAAACTAGCATTATTAAATACAAACCTAACATATTTATATCTATTACTAATAACTTTAGTTAGAATTCTTATTATATTTTTATAACATAATTTGTTGGCTTCCAAAATATATTATCCAAACTATATTATCTGGGTTTGACACTTTAGGCATTGTGACTTACAAATGTTTCGTTCATATTGGCTTAATTTTCTGTTGGAACTTTTAGGTTAGATCTTGTTGTAGTATAGAAGTTTGTACTGATCGATTAAATTTTTGTCCCATTTTGATTGTAGCAAAGGATTAATATGCTCCCTACATGGAACTGAGGAATTGGTTTCCTAATCAAATCCCATGAACCCTTTCTAAATATGCATTAAGATACAGGCCCTGTTCTTCAAAAAACTTGATAGGTTAAGTTAATTTTAAGTTGACAGAGATGATACATTACTTGCAGGAGTATGGCCATAGAGTTAGATTGGCAACTCATGCAAATTTTAAAGATTTTGTACTCTCTACTGGACTGGAGTTCTTTCCTTTAGGAGGAGATGCTAAAGTTCTTGCAGATTGTAAGTGTTCTGATTATTTTCCCATATGTTTTTGCATCACATTCAAAAGGCTATAGCAATGAACACATTCAAAATGCTATGGAAATGAAGGCAATGAACACATCAGTATTTAGAAAGTGAAAAAAGAAAAAGAAAAAGAAGAACTTCACCTGAAAGACACAACAATGATGAACATAATCTACATACACTCCTCTCCTGCTGCCTCTTTGAAAAAGTTAGCTTTGCTACTAACTCTCTTCTGGGTATTGCTTATTTCTTACAGATATGGTTAAGAACAAAGGATTCCTTCCATCTGGACCTTCGGAGATACATACCCAACGAAATCATTTGAAGGATATTATTTTCTCATTGCTTCCTGCATGCCAGGATGACGATCCAGAATCTAAAATTCCATTTAAAGCAGATGCAATAATTGCTAATCCCCCTGCATATGGTTAGAACCAAATTTATTCTTCTATGTTCTTTTTCTTGGGATTTCTTAGTTTTTTACTTATAATCTTCTCTCCTTGTGCTTCCATTTGTTCCCTGCCCTTTAAACATGGGTTAGAGTCTTTTTGGTTAAGAAATAATTTTTCATTTTGACAAGTGACTGACAACTCCTTGGATTGGCTGCCAATTCTTGACTGATTCAATGGAATAAACTGTAGCTGTAGCGACCCAATTTTCGTTAGTTAAAGGTACAAACAATATTCACGGAGTTAAGTCAAAACGGTTTACAAAAGATACATAAGTTTCAAGAAGCGGCATTTAAAATAATAATAAAATGACAAGAAGGATGACGACTCGATCTAAAGGGCACCCCCTATAGCTGCACGACTCCAAGGCTCCCGCTATCAATAGTGGTCTGTACTCCATCTGAAAAAATAGAATAACATGGAATAAGTATAAAAATAGTAAGTAACCTACTTGTAGGCTCTCGTCGTACTTATACTTGGCTCTAGTCTATGCTTGCCGTATAAGGCTTATGCATAAAACTCTATACACTACTACTTCTCTAAGAGTACTTATTAGGCTCTATGGCAAGCTCTAGTTTACTTAGACCCTTATGTCAGGCTTTGAGATACATGGCCCTTATGACAAGCTCTGAAATGTGTGGCCCTTAGGAAGGGCTTTGAAATACATGGCCCTTATGAAAGGCTATGCTTTACGTTCTCTTAGGTCCATCCTCAACCTTGCTAATTGTGCCTAGGTTAAATCTTATAAGTATGGAGGAGCCCTTCGCTCTTAAAAAGGTAACTGCACTCCGCACATGATTGTCTACTAAGCTCTAATCAAAAGGTTCACCCTAGTGGTGTCGTGCAACAACTGCGTAGTCCTAAGATCAATAAACTACCTGTTGCATCACCTTTTTAGGATACCGTCCTTGGGTTAGAACAGTAAACTAGGTCTTAGGAACAGTAAACTACCTGCCATATCGTCTTTTAAGGCTAAGACAATAAACTACCTGTTGTATCGCCTTTTCAGGCGGAAACAGTTAACTACCTGCTGCATTGCCTTTTCAAGCAGAAACAACAAACTACCTATTGCATTGTGGAAACAGTTAACTACCTGTTGCATCATCTTTTCAAGCGGAAACAATAAACTACCTGTTGTATCGCCTTTTCAGGCAGAAACGGTAATATTCTTGTTCACACACCCTCTCGGGTTAGAACAGTATAAGGTCATGACTCCCCAATAAACACAACTGTAGCTGCCTCAGTAGTATACCCTCTATGACTCTTGGGATTCTCTATGGGTGATAACTGAACTCTGTGTATCAAGTAGATCCTAACCCCCCCAGCTAGTTCACGAATAGGGGTTGCACCCTAATCGTCCCTATGAGATACCTAGTCAACCCAATGTTCTGTGAACTCCAAAACTAGATAATAACGTAGAACAGCAATACAGGGTCTAACATACTCATAATATGTATTCTAGAGCACATAGCATAATTAGGCATATATGGGTTCCCAAACTCTATATCATACATTTATAAACATATATAAACATACATCATGCTCAACATGCTCAAACAAGGGGTAGTGAAACAACCAAGACATGTTGGAAAACTTATAAACATATTAACTCTATTAGAGTTCACAATTATGCATTGCGGAAGCGGTAAAACTAAGTACTGTGCTAAACCATAAACTATTAAGTTTTCTAGGCTTAGCTATCATTGAAACTAGCTTAACTAGGCTTCTAAACATGATTTCCAATCATTTGCCCATGGTCCTACTCCACTCCTTCAAGTATTTTTTAAAACTTGTTCCATGTGGTTACTTATTTGTTTGTTGACTTCCTGAGCTTGGTTCGAGTTGTTAAGAATTTCAAGTTCTCCAAAATTCCGCAATATGCCCTAAATTAAGTCAAGAGAATAAAACTGGTGAAAATGGCTAGCTTCAAATTCTTTAAAAAAGAGACGTAGATCGAGAAACTAACCGTTGACTGTACGGTTATCTTCTCCAACTTGCATGTGTGTCATTTTGCTTTCCTCTCTTTTTTCTTTTCTTTTGAAAATTCTTTTATTTATTTTCTTAAAAATGTAGGTGTTACATAAACTCCTCCTCAACCGACACTACTGCACTATCACCAAAGACATCACATCCTTCAATTTTGAAAGTGCATATACTTTTCTTGTTAATTGAATCGTTCCAAAAGATAGAGAAATACGCACCCCTTGAGCCTAATGATTTCTGAATTCTTCACCGTTAGCTAACTTAAAAAACTGAGTGGATCTGTGAGACTACAAATTCTTGGATGACTTCAAGTAAAATTCCTCATTAGCGGCACAGTTCAAATTTCATCCTTCAATAAGTATCGGAAGAATTTCACCAACTAGAGGGAAATATATACTCTCTATGCAAGACTTGTTTACCTTTGTTGACTGGAAATACATCCTTCCTATGCACAACCCCTGAATTTAACGCCTTTTGCTCACCAACCATGTGAATAAATTGCCACACGTCAGATACAAAATCCAGTGGTCTCATCTCCTTCCCTCAACCCTTTAAATTTACATCTTTGTCTCCCAGAAGTGTTTCCTCCGTTGCTTCCAAGTCTAGGAGCTGTTCCTTGATGGTGATTCTTTTCAAGAAAGTTGTGTCTGAAGCTCCCAAATTCCTGAGTACATCGATTGCTTGGAGATCACTGGAAAGAATGGATTTATAGATTTTTATGCATAAAAAAGCATCAAGATTTAATAGCCTCTTTCAGTTCTCTAAGCTTCTATGTCCAAGCCAGCCTTTTAAGGAGTTTTTGTTCCACCAATCCTATCCTTCATGAGAGAGCTAAAAGGAAAGATGCTGCATCCATGTATTCTTAAACTTAAAGGATGATAGCCCCATTTTTCAGCTCCAAAGGTGATCATAGTAGGGTAGAGGTCAAAGGTAATTCAATCAAACCTTTTAACTGATGCACTAGAAAAATTTGATATACAAGAGTTCGAAGCTATGATTTTTTTTTTTTAGTCAGCAATTGGGCAGGGCATATTCTGAAGGCTAGACCAAGAAAATTTACCATTTACAGGGAAAGTCTGTCAATGAATTATTGATTAAATGGAACGGATGAAATGATTCATGCTGCAAGTGGGAGGTTTACCATTAGATTTCTCATGGGATCAGCCAGAGGCATTAAAATCCCCACCAAGGATCCAATTATCACGGTATCAGTACATAGAAAAGATCAGTCAGTAGTACTAAAAAAAAGAAGAAATTAGGGACCTCTTGCCAGAATTGGGGCCTTAGAAGGACGCGTTGGAAGGACTGTTTGTGTGCCATAATTTACAATCATCAGTCAAAGAAAAGTAAAAAGGAAAGGGTGAAAGCACCTTCAATGACCTCCAATACATTGAAGAACAGGTTGTTCAAAAGGATAAGTATTACACTCAAGGATCCAAGTGCAATGCTTGATTTGTGTTGGAGAATAAAGCCTTTGACCAATGCACATTTCTTCCATGAACCAAGGCCCCTGAAATTCCATGTTAGAAAATTGTTTCGCGGTAAGCAACCCCGTAGTTGGAAGTAGGCAGGTTTTTTATATTTTGAGGATAACAAGTTTCTTTGAAGACTTGGGTGACTTATTCGGATCAGCAAACCAATTGTCAGATGGTTTAGGGTAAGGAAGGCTAGAGCTCAAGGTCAATGAACCAGAAAATTTCTTGGGATTTTGGCCTGAGAAACCTCAAAGATATGAAATCTTAGAATGGGTTGATCTCCTCAGCTACTGTAATCGGTCACCTTGAAGGCAGAAAATAAATCATGGTGTTGGCCAATTGATTCTACAAAGAAGTTCTCAGATAGATCTTTGATGGAAGACTTTAATTCATACCCTGGGGCCAACGGCAAACAATCTTTTATATGGTAATTTATGAAGACCCTTATCCAAAGAAAATTTAAATTTTCCTTGGAAACTTAGAGATGGAGGGATTATTATGGCTGACCAACTTCATCGACATTGAAATTAATATTTTATCGATATTCCATCAAAATTGACCTTCACATTGAAAATCTTTGTCAGGATATCTCATTGTTCTTTCAATTGTATTCATTTTGACTGAGGTACTTTTATTAAAATTAATATGTTATCGAAGATTCTAGGTTGTCTGACTTGATTCCTGTCCATGCTTAATTGGTCATAAGTTTGCCTTAAGTAAGCGCACAAGCACTCCCCCCCCCCCCCCCCCCCCTTTTTCTGATTGGCTAGCAGTTTGTTTCTACTCGCTTGAATATCATGTACTGAACTTAAATTGCTTCACTAACTGTTCAGGTCATACTCAAGTTGCTGAGGCGTTGAGATTACCACTTCATGTCTTTTTCACAATGCCATGGACGTAAGTCTTAACTTTCAATTTTGGTGTCTAATTAGTTGATCTTCAATTTTCTGATTCCTTTTTGGGTTCCTTTTCTGGCCCTATTACTTTTTGTTTGGGTCTGATTTCACTCATTTGTGGAGTTTGCATCAATATAAAATTTGTTTTTTGGGTATTATTAAAAAAGAATTAGCTTACAGAAAGTGCTGCAACAACATAGCCCAATTATGGTTCTTATTCAAGAAACAAAGGTGGTGGGTCCTTCCTCAAGAATTTTCATTAAATCCATGTTGATCTTAAATGAGATTAGTTGGGTCCACATCTAATCCTTTCCAATATAGTGGAAAATCTTAAAGCTCCCCTTGCTTTCACTCTTGGTTCTTAGAAAACTGATAAGTCAGCCATGTTGTTTTAAATTTTGTATCCCCGACAATCCAGAAAGGTTATGAATTGGAGATATGAAATTTAAAAAATAACTTAAAAGAAAATGTTCCACATGATTCTAAAGTTTAAATTCCTTTTTTAATGGA
Source organism: Cucurbita pepo subsp. pepo (assembly GCF_057944985.1). Taxonomy (NCBI): domain Eukaryota; kingdom Viridiplantae; phylum Streptophyta; class Magnoliopsida; order Cucurbitales; family Cucurbitaceae; genus Cucurbita; species Cucurbita pepo. Next base: position 8,909,571 of record NC_141801.1, read on the forward strand.
TGAATTATTCTAGTAAAGACTAGACGGTCAATCAATTCAAGAGTTTTTGTTGTTACAGTGTTATTGAGGTTTATAACAAAAGCTGAATTACTGTGCCATCCCTGGAATGTCCTCCTATCCTCCCCCTTTAAAATTAATATCAAAGAAGTATTGGTGTTTTTTCATCTGCATGATGATGTTATGCCAGAGATCAAAGTTATGATCTATGATTAATTAATACACGTAATTTGAAAAGCACAATTGTTCCATTGGATTATGCAGTAACCATCAGCACCATTTTTTCAGGCCCACCAGTGATTTTCCTCATCCTCTAGCCAACGTCAAGCATCATATGGGAAATAGGGTGATTTACTCCGGATGGTTCTCACTTGTTGGACTTTTGTTTTTCTTTCTTTTTTTAATACATGTAAATATTTTCTCTTTTGGCAGTTGTCGTATAACGTAGTTGATACTCTAATTTGGCTCGGAATTCGTGACATTATAAATAGCTTCAGGAGGAAGAAGTTGAAACTGAGACGAATATCCTATCTTACTGGACAGTACAGCAGTCTTCCGGAGGTGCCTTATGGTTATATATGGAGTCCTCACCTTATTCCAAAGCCCAAAGGTAAAATCACTTCTGTTGATATTTGTAAGATGGCTATAGCATAATTGAAAGATAATATTATTTTTAGTAATGTTTCCTCCCCAAAAAAGATTCTATTTCATTGAGAATATGAAAGAATACACTAGGCATACAAAAAAAGAGCCCACAAAAGGAGGCAAACTACAAGAATGACCCCAATCAAGCAAACTAAAATCTAAAGTATAGTTATGAAGGCCAACAAAGTTTTCTTATTAATCTCTGCTGGAGTATCTTGAACAGTTCCAGATTTTCTAAATGTACTTAAATTTAGATTGGAAGTTTGAAATTTTTGCTTTATCTAAAGACTCCCAGTAGGTACATCATGGCAGAATTAAGCATGAATGGTTTGAATCACTACAGTTGTGGGAATAGAGAGATAAAGAACAAGTCAGTGGGTAAATTTTTGAAGACTACACATGCAGAACCAGAGTTGATAGAGATGGAGTGAGAGGGAGAGTGTACCTCACTTCTTGTAAATCATAAAATCAAATTCAGATTCAATACCAAATACCCTCTTAATTTCGCCCGTTGAATTATTGTGGAATCCTTGGAAGGTGATCTTCGCAATGCAACCTTCATTTCTTTCAGTTCTTCATCTTTCTGCAGCCCCAAACCTTTCCTTTTATTTCTTCGACTCCACCAATATGATAGCCCACCCTTCCTATTCACATCCCCCTCCCATGTATTCTATGCGCACAAGCTAACTAGCTGTCTGATTCATTTTTCTTGTTACCCCTTGTGTATGTTTTCAGAATCGAAAGCCTTTCAAATCCTTTGAGAAGGGGATTCTCGTATCCAATCAAAGAAAGAGCTACTCCTTTTCCAGATTATTCATCAGCCTCCGCTCCTTTTTCCTCATTTCTTATTTATTTCAGATATTTGTAGGTTTTCTTTTTTTCTTTTTCTTTTTTTTTTTCTTTTTTTCTTTTTTCTTTTTATAGTTGTTTTATCCGAAGTCTGGCTATTACTTGTTTAAGAAGCACTTGGGTCCTGCCACACCCCTTCCAAGGCTTAAGTATGGACTACTAAAATTTTAAGGAACATAATTGCAGCTTAATACTTCTGGGAGCTGCATTAGCTTTAGCAAGTTCTTTTGTCACTATCCTCCTTTGTTTACTTTATTCCATCTAAATTAATATGGTATTTTATCTCGAGGACTTGTGTTCAAATCTTCATTTTCTCCCCAATAATATTGATTTCCAGTTGTTGAACTTCGTACAAATTTTCAACAAATGAATTGGAGTATTAAAGTATTGATGTAAAATTAAATTTACCACAATTCATTAACTTAAGTTTTTGGGTTGAGTAGTGAATTGACAGTATGACATCCATCCTTATTTCCTCCTTTTCCCAGGATTTGTTGTTTATAAATTCTTGCTGCTATCATTTCCTGTCCTTTGGGAATTCTGTTACTTCATGTGGTACTCGATGATCCCACTCGTACTCCTTGTTTTAATGAAAGCCTTTTCTCATTGTTTCAGACTGGGGGCCTAAAATTGATGTAGTTGGATTTTGTTTCCTTGACCTTGCTTCAAATTATCAACCGCCAAGTTCCCTTGTGGAATGGTTAGAAGCTGGTGAAAAGCCCATTTATATTGGATTTGGCAGCCTTGTGAGTTCTATTTTCAACCTTTTTGATCTTCTAGTATTTTAAATGTTTTAAGTTTCAGTTACGCTATAAACAATTATGAAAGGATGAAATAATCCATCTATTTTTTCAATTTTGAGTTTGATGCAGCCTGTTGAACAACCACAAGAAATGACACAGATCATAGTTGAAGCTCTGAACATTACAGGAAGGAGAGGAATAATCAATAAAGGCTGGGGTGGTCTTGGAAACTGTTAGTTTAATATTTCTATCCTTTTTCTCTTTTTGCCGGTTCATTTATGAAATAGAAAAAAGATATATATGTTTCGTGGCTTCCAATGCTTGACTGATGCAAGGCATATGGTTCTGTATATCTAGTGGCAGAGCCAAAAGAGTTCGTGTACGTGCTGGATAACTGTCCTCACGATTGGCTATTTCCGAGATGCATGGCTGTGGTAAAGTTTTTAAGTGCTATCCTTAATTTTTTGCAACTTTGTGGCACGAAGTTTTTTTGTCCATCGCAACATCTTTGGCTTGTCTCAAGTTCCTAAATTACAACTTGGCATGGTTGTTGTCTTGGTCTTGAGAGGAATAGCATGATTGTTTAGAGGGGTTGAGAGGTGGTCAGGTTGCTAGGTTTAATGTATCTTTATGGATATCTGTTCATCAAGCTTTTCATAATTATCAGTTTAGTCTTATTCTTCTAGATTGGCGTCGCTTCTTGTAGTTAGTATTGGGGCTCTTTGTGGGTCAGTTGTTTCTGGTACATTCTTTCATCGACTACGTTCGTTTTTCTCGGTCTAAGCTCAGCTCGTTGCAACTAATGGAATGTTGAACAATATAAACTTAAACATACAATGCATTGCCTTTTCTCTATCTCTCTATTATGTATGTGTGTTGATCAATCTAAAAATAGCATTTTTTTTCATGTTATACTTGGTGATTGTGGTCTCTAAAAATGATTCAGGTACACCATGGGGGTGCTGGAACAACTGCAGCTGGTCTCAAAGCTGCTGTAAATTCTCACCATTCCTCTTTTATCTTTTTTGACACTGTTGTTATGCATAATGACGGATCTCAGCCTTGTTCCTGATTTTGTTTTTTCAGTGTCCAACAACAATTGTGCCGATCTTCGGTGATCAGCAATTTTGGGGAGACCGTGTGCATGCAAGGGGACTTGGTCCCCCGCCTATCCCAATAGCTGAGTTTTCGCTTGAAAATTTGATTGATGCCATAAACTTTATGCTTGAACCCAAGGTATTGCCTTTAGAATTTGAATCAATCGGTGCCCCAATCTTTGAAAGGAGTCCCTCATGTTCATCTGGTCCCATAGAAGCCTAAGCGTTAATAAATAGTATAGCAAACTTATTTCTTGATTCTACCCATAAGCTAAGGCATGTTCTTCATGTTGCAACTGATAGAAAGTAATCATCTTGAGAATCAAGATAAGCATAGACATTAACATTGTATTTTAACCAAGCTCTCGATGTCATAAGTATGTGAAAATGTGCATATTGCTCGGAAGAAAGAGTCGTGTTTCAATCACTGAGCTCTTTTCATCGTCTTATTGTTTATTTTTCTGGGATGGGCTGATTGCACAGGTAAAACAGAGGGCTGTGGAACTGTCGAAGGCCATAGGAAGCGAAGATGGCGTAGAAGGTGCAGTGAAGGCTTTCCACAAACATTTTCATCAAAGTAGATCTCTGATTGTCTCAAATACTAAACGTGGCTTTTCAGTTAGACGCCTTCTCCATATGTCTTAATCCTTTTGCTCCAGTTGATGAATACAATATATTTCTTTTTTTTTTTTTGTTATTATTTCAGTTCTAGCTTCATCGATGTATCGACCGTACAATTTTCTAATATACTTTATACTTGAGGTCTGTGTTGAATGACATAGGAAGTTGATAAGATCAAGGTGTACAAGGAAAGATACAGGCACAGGTATCGCTTGGTGCTCTTATGAAAAAGCAAAGTCCAATGGCCTTCTCATTAAATTCAGCTTTGCAGCCACTGTCGCACTCCGCATCTTTGCACCCTCCGCCATGCAACACCGCGCAGTGCCCATCAACGCTTCTCATTATCCTTTCCCCTGCACCAACTTCAATCCCCAATACCAAAATAACCCATAAGTTTTCTTAAATCTTCTTGTTTTCTTCATCATTATATGACGATTCATCAATGTTTAAGATATGAATATATGGGGTAGTTTGTGAAACAGTTTTAAAACGAGTCTGTTACGGAGAGGTTTTCACACAATTATAAGGAATGTTTAGTTCCCCTCTCCAACTATGTGGGATCTCACAATCCACCCCCATTGGAGGCCCAATATTCTCATTGTTACGTTGCCTGATGTTTGGCTTTGACACCATTTGTAATAGCTCAAGCTCACCGATAAGGGTTTTCCCTTTTGGGTTTCCCCTCGAGGTTTTAAAATGCATCAGGTTTCCACACCCATATAAGGACATTGATACCATTTATAACAGCCCAAGTCCACTGATCTCTTTGGGTTTATCTTTCTAAGATTCTCCTCAGTTTTAAAACGCTTCCATTAGGGTTAGGAAGAGGTTTCCACATTTTTGTAAAAAATGCTTTGTTCCTCTCTTAAATCAAACCGCTCTTAAAGAAAAAGATGTTTACTAGTGAAAAGGAGGACCACAAGGAAAACGCTTGAGAAGGAAATGAACTTCATGCTTGTTGGTTTGGATTATTGTTTGAAAATTTTCAATTGAGAATGTGGTTTCTTTGGTATATATAACATTTTGGATTTGCTTTCTTCCAATTTCTTTAGACCATTTTTTTTATGAATATCTCGTAATTTCATGCTTAAAAGTTAGATTCAAATTAAAAAAATTGGAAGTTCAATCACAGAAATCTACCTTAAAATTTACTAATATTTTGTAAAATTTAATGTAAAATTTAGATAATAATAAAATAAAATAATTTTGTAAAATTTAGATAATAATAAAATAAAATAACTGCTCGAATACCTTTTCATCAAAAGATATGGTCACCTTATTTGCTTCACCTATCCATTTACCTTATTTGCTTCACCTATCCATTTGATACGAATTTGCTTCACCTATCCATTTGATACGAATACCTTTTCATCAAAAGATATGGTCACCCCATTTGCTTCACCTATCCATTTGATACGGTCACCTTACTTGTCCAGCTTCTATTTGCTTCACCTATCCATTTGATACGGTGACGAGTTTTACGGTGACGAGTTTTCCATTTGCTTCACCTATCCATTTGCTACGGTGACGCTAATTTCGCCTGGTCTGTGATACGGTCACCTTACTTGTCCAGCTTCTATTTGCTTCACCTATCCATTTGATACGGTGACGAGTTTTACGGTGACGAGTTTTCCATTTGCTTCACCTATCTATTTGCTACGGTGACGCTAATTTCGCCTGGTCTGTTCTAGGCACGAGTTTAATTCTTCAAGAGGAAGAGGAAGCGGAAAGTTAGTTACTGTTCTAGGCACGAGTTTAGTTCTTCAAGAGGTAGAGGAAGCGGAAAGTTAGTTACGACTTTCAAGATTCTAATAATCAGATCAGGTGGTGTTCTAGGCACGAGTTTAGTTCTTTAAGAGGTAGAGGAAGTGGAAAGTTAGTTACGACTTTGGAGATTCTAATAATCAAATATTTGTGGGAGAATTGTGAGAAATATAAGTTTGCTAGTAACCATTTTTTAGTTCAGACTAAATCATATCATTATGTAACCATTTTTAGTTTAGACTATACTAAATCATATCATTATGTAATCATCTTTTAGTTCAGACTAAATCATATCATTATCAATATCTTTATACTTAAATTCTATCGTTCTATTAAGAAAATTGCATCATTACATTTAAACCGAATGAATTTGCCGCATTTACGCTACTGAATCATGGGGATGAGGGAAGAAGAGAGGGAAGAAAAGAAAAGTGATGGAAGGAATGAATTATAACACCTTTGAACAATGTAAATTTTAAAAGTCTAACATCCTAAACCCAAAACAACTTGTAAGTATCAAATCTAAAAACCTAAGAACCTACAAAAACAAGAATGTTCTAAGTAATTTTCTTAGGAAAGTTGTATCTAATCTAAAAACCTAAAACACAAAAATGTAAAAGTAATTTTCCTAAACCTAAAACCGGAAGGTTGCATCAAATCTAAAAACCTAAAAACCTAAAAAACAAGAATGTTCTAACAAGTAACTTGAATGGCAAGCCGATTACTTTGCTTGCAACCAGTTGATCCAAGATTGTTTTCTGAAACTTCAATCGAGCATTCCCTTTGTCCAAGACATGCCTGCAATTTCAATCAAAATTCATCAGAAAAAACCCAAAACCCGGAGTGTCATCCATTTAACACAAACGAATTATACCTTCTCGATGACTGATAAGGCAGTGGAGGACTCGCAAGAACCCTTTTGGAAATTGTCACAAGTGCCATCGGGGTTCCCAAAGCTCACAAAATTGATATCAGAGATGGTTCGATCATGGCACGATAGCTCCAACGTGCTTCCTGCATAAGGCATTGCACATACCTTTTCCACCCTCGTTGTTTGGATATCTATATCCAATGGCGACCCACCAAACTCTTCGAATAAAATCAGTGTGTTCTCTTCCCCATAATTCAGGTAAGATCTTGGGATATGGTACCTAAAAGTTCAAAAAAAAAATAACACTTTCATTTGAGCTAAAAGTTGTAGGTTGTCGAAAAGAGAGTTCAAAATCTAAGGACTCCTCAAGAACATACCATCTTTGAGTAGGCTTTCCACAGTTAGTGGCACACTTGCCATCAGAGTAAGCCCCACGAAAGTCACAGTTTGAAGAGCAACCATTCTCACTCGAAAGATAACTTGGCCAATACCTTCCGATGCTTAGTCCATTAACCCAAGCATGGCCCTTCCCCATGCCCATCAAATCCACTATCACTGCTTCACTCCCGAAGGGAGTTTGGAAATTGGTCTATACAAAAAAACCAATCATAAGTTCACTAACATCTCATTATACTAACAATAAGAACACTTCGAAATTAGAAACGATTCAGTACCTTATACCAAACGAAACTTTGATTTAATGGAAGATTGCCATAGTTCCAGGGCTCCCTTAATTGACAATTGGGATTGAAAAACTCAAACTTTTCACCATCCAAACCAACCTTGTAATACCACTCATTGCTGGACAAATCCCTTATTGTTTCTCCATCAGCAATCAATTCAACCGGGCCATGAACTCCTACATCAGTATTCTCAAAGTGTGCCCCATAATTCTGTTCATCAATTCAAAATCTCAGGTACGCATGGAAGAGTTTTGAGAAGGGTAGTTTTCAAATTTGATTTAACTTTTCATGTACTTACCGGCAATCCAACTGTGGCACTTAGTAGAGAAATTTGGTTGAATCCATACAGTAGATCATCGATTTTCTTCTCAAATACGAAACTATATTTGTCCTTTTGAGCATGTTGTGAGCCTGGAATTGAATTATGAAGCACGTTGTCATGTCATTTGATGAACATAAATGATTTAAGAGTAGTGAGTTTACCAATATATCTCCCGTTCAAGAATGCATGAAGTATGTGGCCACTGGTCTTAACACGTAGTTTTACATCCTTGCCAAAAAGTGGATCAGATCCAGTAAGATGGAAGCTGAAGGTAGGATTAGGATTAGTCTAATCAGTATGATTTAAGATTAATTAAGAGGGATTAGGGAAAGGATAAACGAAATTTTTTTACCTAGTGATGTACCACAAGTAATCACTGGAATCATTTGTGAGAACCTTTTGGTCAAGAAGGTGATTGGCCGTCATCACACAATCAGTAACTTCACCTTCACGTGATATGAATTCTATTTTCTCGTCTCTCCATTGCCATTGCATTGGCTCTTTGAAGTTTCCTACGCAGCTTGAAACCTTCTCCCTTATTGTTGTTTGAGTATTTACCTGATATTCATAGGAATGTATTAGAGATCATTATAATGGTAGAGATTGAATGTCTGTCAGTGAATGAGATATTGACCTCGGCTGTGTTGTAAACTTCAGTTTTGCAGTCAGGAAGAATGCTGACAGACCAACCACGAACTTTGTAGGTTCTGTTCCCATAGGTGATATTTCTGTCATCATTTTCTGCATTTCCAAAGAAGCAACTTGATTTCCCCTTATAGGTGTAACTTGTTGCCTGATACAAAGGTTGTCGATGACAGGTAGGTTAGAGACGTCCATTTTCGTTACGAGAACCCACCTCGAATGGAGGGAGAAATCCCTGATTAAATTGAGAATGGAAAAGGGAGTTGGAAAGCTTCCCTATCCCGTATGTCCATTTAAACTACGCGAACCCACATCAAATAAAGGGAGAAATCCTCACTTACCGTTGTCAAATGACCGTATTCAGTGTGATTGACATCACCATAGGTCAAAACTTCCTCCATAGACTTCACAAGATCATGAAGTTGCTTCAAATGTCCCCATTTTGGCTGGGCCGTATTCCCTAATTAACCACAACTCAGCATCACCAAACTCAATATACCAGATATCGTATTCAAATCACGATCGAGATCAGAATCTAAACAAGTCGAGAATGTACCATATTCATCGAGAGGTGCATTGTAATCATAAGATGTGGTGATATAAGGACCTCCCGAGGTTCTACCAAAGTTCGTTCCACCATGGTACTATAGAATAACAAAATATAAGAATTTGCAAAAGAAAAACTAGTTATAGGATATGGTGTAGGTGTACCATGTAGTAATTTTGCAGGGTTCCACCATATTGGAAGAAACGTCCCACAGCAAATGCAAGATCCTCAGCTGTTCTCAATGGATCTCTTGAACCCCAAGTCTTAAACCTAATTATTTGAGGGGTAAAAAAACCATCATTTTCTTAAAATAAATAATAAAATTAATTAAATAAAATGATTAAATACCAGCCCGTCCAATTCTCCGTCCACATTTTTGGACTGTTTTTGCTATTGGGTTTAAACTGGTCACAGTAAAATCCATTGCACGTGTTAATCTGTAAATTTAAGAAAAAGATAAACAAAAATATCATCAAATAAATTTATTATATTATAATAATTATAATTAAAAATAAAATTATTAAAAAAAAACAGCAAATTCATACTATGGGCTGAGGAGCATCGTCCTCTTGACACATGATCCAAGGAATGCTGAGGTTGTAAGAAAGTGCCAAATCAGCACACCACTTCACATATTCATTTCCGGCTTGTCCATATGATCCTTTTACATTTCCATACTCATTTTCAATCTATTTTTTAAAAATATAAACAAAAAAATATGATGAGTATTATTATTTTTTTCTTTCTAAAAAAGAAAATTAATAAATGAAAAATAAAACCTGGGCAATAATGATGGGTCCTCCTTGTGATGCAAAGAGCTCATAATCCTTCATCATATTTACTATCATGGTCGAGAATTTTTCCATTTCATCCTAAATCATAATAATTTTTTTTAATAAATGTTAAATAATAATGAAATTAGTGATAATTAACAAAATTATCTTAAATAACGAAATTAGTGATACTTAACAAAATTACCATGAAAACTTTATTCTTAGTTCTGAACTCAATACCAGGAAGGTTATGCAACCATACAGGGAATCCACTGCAAATAAAATTAATTAATTAATTAAAAAATAAACCCAAAATAAAAATAAAAATTAAAAAAATATATATACCCATAATTCCATTCCGCACAAACATATGGTCCAATTCTGAGAATTGCATAGAGCCCTTGTTCTTGAATTGTTCGAATAAATCTCACTAGATCGTTATTTCCTGCAAAATCATACTGAAGAAAAAAAACTTAGAAATAATAATTTTATTTTAAAAAAAAGAATAATATTTGTGAAAATTACTTGGCCTTGCTGAGGCTCGTGGGCATTCCAAAACACATAGGTTTCAATTGTGTCAATACCACCTTGTTTAGCCCTCTCTATTAAGGATGGCCACATCTACATCCAAAATAACCCAATATAACTCATTAATTATTTATGAAATTAAAACAAAGTAAAACTAAAATAAGTATTTAATTAATTAAATTTATTAAAAAAAATAAAAGAAAACCTCAGGAGTGCTGCGAGGATAATGGATTGAACCCGAGATGATAATTTTCCTTTGTCCATTAATCGTCAGAGCTCTTCCATCGTAAGAAATCGAAAGTTTTTCAGCCGAAGAAAACAAGACTAATATCAAAACCAAACTGTTGACCAAAACTAAACTCTCTTTGTAACCCATTTTGTTGTATCTCAAATATGGTGAAGTGAACTAAAATCTCTCGATCTTCAATCTCAAATTTTGTTGTAACTTGAAGTGATTCCTATTTATAAGAAATTATTTTTTTAGAGTTTTAATTTTAAATATGATTTAGATTTTGTTATCTATATTATTTTTTATATTTTAATTTTGATATTATTTAGATTCTATAATCCAGATTCATTTTCTACTAAATTATTTATTTTTTAATTTTAATTTTAATATAATTTAGATTTTATTATAAATTTATTAATTTTATAAAATTTTAATTTTAATAGCCTTCAGATTTTGTTATCTAAATTCATTTTTTTTATTTAGCTTCATTTTTTAATAGGAAATTATTTATTTATTTATTTATTTTTAATTTTGATATTATTTAGATTTTGTAACGTGGGATGAAATTATTTATTTTTTAATTTTAATTTTGGTATAGTTTAGATTTTGTGATCGTGTTTTTATTAATTTTTTAAAATTTTATTTTTAATATCATTTAGATTTGGTGAATATGAAATTGTTATCTAAATTCTTTATTTATGATTTATTTTGATACGAAATTATTTTTTTATTTTAATTTTAATATTATTTAGATTTTTTTTTATTTATAATTTATTTATTTTTTAATTTTAATTTTAATATAGTTTAGATTTTGTAATCTAGTGCTCTTATTAATTTTTTAAAATTTTATTTTTAATATCATTTAGATTTGTTGAATATGAATTTTTTTTTTAATTTTAATTTTAAATGGTTTAGATTTTTTTTTTATCTAAATTCTTTATGATTTATTTTAATACGAAATTATTTTTTTTATTTTAATTTTAATATGATATAGATTCTTTTTATTTATGATTTATTTATTTTTTAATTTTAATTTTGATATACAAATCTTTTTTATTAATTTTTTAAAAATTTATTTTTAATATCATTTAGATTGGTTGAATATGATTTTTTTTTTTAAATTTTAATTTTAAATGGTTTAGATTTTGTTATCTAAATTCTTTATTTATGATTTATTTTTATATGAAATTATTTTTTATTTTAATTTTAATATGTTATAGATTTTTTATTTATTTATGATTTATTTATTTTTTTAATTTTAATTTTGATATAGTTTAGATTTGTTATCTAATGTTTTTATTAATTTTTTTAAATTTTATTTTTAATATTGATTGAATATGATTTTTTTTTAATTTTAATTTTAAGTGGTTTAGATTTTGTTATCAAAATTCTTTATTTATATTTTATTTTAAGAAATTATTTTTTTATTTTAATTTTAGTATGGTATAATTTTTTTTATGTATGATTTATTTTTTTATACAAAATTATTTATAAAATTTTAATGTTAATATAGTTTAGATTTTTTTATTTAGCATCTTTATTTACGATTTATACGATTTTTTTTTTTTCTTTCTTTTATAATTCTACACGTTTCTATTTTTTTTCAATTTCATTTATAATGATATTAAAAATTTAAAATTATAGCTTTCTAAATTTTAAAAACAATATTTCTATTTAAAGAATGAAGGTAGGTTTAGGAGTGATATAAATTTGTAATGAAACCAAGTCGAAAAATTTCACAATCCAACCCAACCCAACCCTTGAGTTCGGGTTAGAATGTTAAAATCAATTAATATTTTTTAAAAAAATTTATTTATCCACAATTCATAATTATTCGATACAAACATAAAATAAAAGATATTAAAAATTAACAACCAATTCCAATCAATCTATAATCCTTCAAGAAAACAAATTCATGGACAAACGAGAATTGTAACATCTTAACCTAGCTTAACATTATTATTATCATAGAATTAAAGACTAACACTCTTAAGAATTGGTTACTAAAAGGTGGGAAAATAAGGATTCAATTAAAAAAAGAGATTACTAAAAAATATAAATTGTGATATAATAGTGTTGGGTATAATAAAATTTAGAATTAGTTTGTCTCAAATTGAATTTTTAAATATATTAAAACTAATTTTTTATCTATTTAATTTTGTCTCAATAATTTTAAAATAAAAATACAGACAATTCTTTTTTTAAAAAATAGTTTAGAGTAGAGTATTTAAAAATAGTATGAAATGTTGAGTTTTTTTTTTTTTTTTTTCTCTTGAACAAATTTAAAATATACGAAAGAAACTAAAAATATATATAAAATTAAAAAAAAATGTATTAAAAAATACAAAATATAAAATACATATTAAAAAAAACCTAAAAATAATAATATAAGAGAGATTAAAAAAATAATAAAGTAATAAAAAAATATAAAAAAAAAACAAAAAATGTATAAAAGAAATTAAACAAAAAGGGATAAAAATAGTAAGTCCAAATTACACGTGACAAATCCGTGAATTTTTAATAATAAAGTAATAAAAAAATATAAAAAAACAAACTAAACAAAATATAGGAGGGAGTAAAAATAATAAGTCCAAATTAGACGGTGACAAATATGTGCATAAGCGTTAATTAATTTTATAAATTTTGTTCGGTTAACTCGAGGTTTTTCTCCTGTGAACCTAAAACCGAACTAAGTTAATTTGGGTTCATAAAAAATAACTCAACTCTTATAATTCGGGTTCACTCAATTGTCTTGAATCACGATTATCTAGTTTGACCTTAACCAGCACATAAAGATGACTATTGAACCCAGACAATAGTGATAAAAAAAACTATATATTATTTGTAATGGTCTAAAACAACGATGTTCACCCTCATTTCGACAACATTGGAACTAATTACTCGAGCAAATAAGATGTTATTACCACACAAATATATATATATAAAAGAGGGTTTCCACGTTCAAGTCCACTAGCAGTTTCTACGTCCTTTTCCACACATTTATAAAGGGTGTTTTGTTCTTCTCCCCAACTAATGTGAGATATCACAATCCACCCCTTTCTGGGCCCAGCGTCCTCGCTGGCACCCATTCCTTTCTCCCATCGATGTGGGACCCCATCAATTCCACATCGACTCGTGTCTACACCTTCGAGGAACAACCTCCTCGCTGGTACATAGTCTGGTGTCTAGCTCTGATACCATTTGTAATAGTCCAGGTCCACCGCTAGCAGATATTGTCCTTTTTTAGACTTTCCCTTTCGGACTTCCCTTCAAGGTTTTTAAAACGCGTCTAATATGAAAAGGTTTATGCACCCTTTTCCACACCCTTACAAAAGGGTGTTTCGTTCTCCTCCCTAACCAATGTGGAATATCAGCATCTCTTGCCATTGTTCGTCGAATTGTCTCCTCTCTCGATCTCCTAAGGAAATAATTTTGGCAAGCTCTCTTTCTCCCTCTCCGATTTTCTTTCGACACTCTCCACCTTTGCCTCTGCCAATACCTTATCAAAGCTTGATTGAGCGCACCAACCATCCTTAACGCTTAAAAACATCAATTTGATTTAACAATTTGAACTCTACCTATTCATAAAAATTGAAATGAATTCAATTATAGAATAAGATCAAGAACTAGAACAAACAAAGTAATTTAAGACAATAATTAGAAAAATTGGGAGTCTCTTGATTATTATAATGGAGAGAGGCAAGCATGTGATGATGATGTAAAGAACTTTTAAAGCCAAAACCAATTATGCTAAGAAAATAAGGGTAAACAATTGAAGGGAAACGAGGTCGTACAAGGGTAACGCCTCATCGGTTCTTCACATCAACGCCCAGGATACGACGGGGTATTGATTTTAAGTGGGGTTTTTTCTGTACATTCCCATCTCGTTTCTTCATCTTTTCACATCTTTTCTCGGCGAGTTCTGCTGCATTTCGTGTTTATTTCGATGCAGAATTTGGTAACCCAGGGGGTTTTTTGCTCATAATCCTATTTAGGTTTCTTTAAACTTGTGAATTTTCGATTGCGTTGATACTATAAAGTGCGTTGGAGGCTGATTTTGAACCGATTGTATCGTGGTTCAGCTTCAAAATCTCAAAATTCACTTACCCTTTTACGGGTTAATCTTAGGAACATGGTTTCTATATCGGGTTCGGTGTTCTTCCCGTTAACAGTGCCCGATTGTTCCTCTCGATCGCGTAAAGTAGCTGTTCTTGATAATCACAATTCGTTTTGTTTGAAGAAAAAGGATCAAAGAAGGATTGTTTGTAATTGCATTGCGCCTCCGCCGTTCTTCAAGAGTGATGGATCATCTACCGTAAATTTCAATGTACGTCATTCACTTTTTTACTTATTTCTTTGTGTGTTTTCTGTGTTCCTTGAATTGGTCGCTTCGCTGGATTTGAATTGCTGTGATTGTGTTCAATTTTCATAATTTAGTTGAAATCTTTCATTGTTTAATATATCTGTCCTGTCTTTGTGTTCATTGTAAACGATAGATCTCTCCTTACTTTATGAATTCAAGTTGATATACTTATATTTTGTATAATATGGTTCATGTTTACCGACGACTATATTATCAGGACTCGTTTACATCGGAACATTTAAGCCGAGATAATGAGGACGAGGACGAGGACGAGTCTGATGTTCTCATTGAGTGTAGAAATGTCTACAAGTCCTTTGGAGAAAAGCATATATTGAGAGGTGTGAGCTTCAAGGTGATTCATAGTTCATTTCCTTTTTTACTTTTATGCAAATTTTCTCTTTTGATAATATATAGATGTAATTGATTTCTTTTTTGCTATGAAAATAAGGAATTAGTCGTTTTTGAGTGTTCTATGTACATTTTCATTAAAATTTACTGTGCTTTGGGGCTTATATATCTACTTTTAATTCTAGTTTAATGTTGTTTTGCTGAATCTTGTTAGTTGTTTTTGAGTTACGCTGCTATGGAAATGAGAACGTGGTACTGTTTTTACCGAATTATCAAATAAATTGTTGTCATTGATAAAAGTTTTCTCCTGGTCCTTGCGGAAGAAAGAAAAAAGAATTTTCACGTTCTTCCTTTTGCTTTCGGGAAGGGAGGATTAAGAAAATCCTATTGATTGGAGGTTTCTCCAGACCTCCGAGAAAATCTTGAAAAAAAAAGGCTCGAATGATACGATCCATCCGTCACCCAGAATGAAAGGGGCGATCGTAGTAGTTCTTGGTCTGTGAAGATACATTGTTAGGTGCTCCGTTTTATTTTCCTATTGAGGTTGAACCTAAGCCTGTGCTCGAGAGATAACTGTCCATATCCTGATAATGGATGTATGGATTCTCGAGAAGAGAGGAGCCAAGGTGGTCATTGAATGCAAAGAGAAAGAGGTGGAACGGTTGTGATTATTGTAGTTTCAAATGCATTTTTCTGCTATTATTGAACTTCTTTTGAGCCTTCATGGATGTTCCTCTTCCTCTTTGCTTTGGTCTCTTAGTATCTATTCATGTCAATGAACATAGCTTTTTGTTTAGTCATCTTTTCAACAATTTCCAATAATCAACATCAACATGGAGTATATGATTCTGACTGCGGGGTATAATCTGATTACATGGTTTTGGGAGGATACATGTAACCGCCCAAGCCCACCGCTAGCAGATATTGTCCGCTTTGACACGTTATGTATTGTCGTCAGGCTCTGATACTATTTGTAACAGCCAAAACCTCACTACTAGAAGATATTGTCCGCTTTGGCCCGTTACGTATCGTCGTTAGCCTCACGGTTTTTAAAACGTGTCTGTTAGGGAGAGGTTTCCATACTCTTATAAGGAATGTTTTGTTCCCCTCTCCAACCGACGACGTGGGATCTCACAACACTTTTTTCTTGTCAGAACACTAATCACCTTGGATCAAGATTCTCACAGCTCTTCACTTAACTAACTCTGTGTTTTATATTTAGTAATTTTAATTATCCTTAAAAATATTTTACTTCCTCTCTCATTTTTATTTGTATAGATTAGACATGGAGAAGCTGTGGGAGTTATTGGGCCTTCTGGTACTGGGAAATCGACAATACTAAAGATCATTGCAGGTCTTCTTTCTCCAGACAAGGTAAATAATTGTCTTTGATTTCGCATTGCATTTTGCTGATATTTAGTTGTAGTATACATATTCCAGATTTCCAGGTGTATATGGTTCCCCTAATTGGATTTCTGGTTCTGTGAACAGGGAGAGGTATATATTCGAGGTAGAAAGCGAGTTGGTTTGATCGATGACGAGGAGCTATCTGGTCTTCGAATTGGATTGGTTAGAATTATCTTTAAGTTGCATATAATTCTAGAAATTATTTGAAAAATGACTTTTTATAGAAGTATGAAATTGTGAGATCCCACATCGGTTAGAGAGGGAAACGAAATATTCCTTATAAGGGTGTGGAAACCTCTCCCTAGCAGACGCGTTTTAAAACCTTGAGGGGAAGCCCAAAAGGGAAAGCCCAAAGAGGACAATATTTGCTAGCTAAGGACTTGAGCTGTTACAAATGGTATTAGAGCCAGCACCGGGTGGTGTGCTAGCAAAGACTCTGGGTCCCCAAGGAGGTGGATTGTGAGATCTCACATCGGTTGGAGAGGAGAACGAAGCATTTCTTATAAGGGTGCGAAAATTATTGATGTTAAGTAAATTTATCGGGTTCCATCAAGGTAAGGTTTTAAGTTCCATTATGATTTAACAATTCCAGTTTTGCAGAAATTTCGTATATAACCCTATTTTCCTTGTTTTTCATGATTCTAGACACTTGTTTCTGTATAACAAATCATATGAGCCATTGAGTTTCTTTTTAATTCTTAAACTGTTCATCCATTCATTTTTCTCTGGCTGTAGGTTTTTCAGAGTGCAGCACTTTTTGACTCGTTAACCGTGCGGCAAAATGTTGGTTTCCTTTTGTAAGAGACTAATTTCTTAAAAAAAAAATCTCGACACGATTTTCGTTATATTATTCCATGAACTTAACCTGTATAAAG
This sequence comes from Cucurbita pepo subsp. pepo, assembly GCF_057944985.1. NCBI lineage: Eukaryota > Viridiplantae > Streptophyta > Magnoliopsida > Cucurbitales > Cucurbitaceae > Cucurbita > Cucurbita pepo. The sequence continues at coordinate 8,926,875 of NC_141801.1, forward strand.
ATTTCAGTATTATCTCATTTGTACTTTTGTTTACTGCTTAGGTATGAAAATTCAAGCTTGTCTGAAGATCAAATTTCAGCATTGGTATCTGAGAACTTAGCAGCTGTTGGGCTGAAGGTTTGCCTAGCATTTATTTATATGATAGCCATCTTCTCAAATCTCCAATTTGTTTCATTTTAGGCAGTGCTTCAAAATTTTCTGATATTTCGTATGTTAAACTTTTATTTTGTCAGGGAGTTGAGGATCGGTTACCTTCCGAATTATCAGGTGGAATGAAGAAACGAGTTGCTTTAGCTCGGTCTATAATTTTTGATAACACAAGGAAAGAAATTGAGCCAGAGGTATCTCCGTTATTTCTGTACGGTTAGATTATTATTAAAGGCTCCGTTTCATAACCATTTGGTTTTTTTGTTTTTGAAAATTACTATCGGAGAAGAAAAGCCAATAGAATGTTGGACGAAAAGTCGATATGTCTGAATGTCCTTTCAAACTTATCTAAGCAAGCATTCTAGTTGTCACCATATCGTTCTAGGTCATCGTTAAGTTTATTTTCTGTCCAACATTGTAACAAATTTTTACTCCAAGAGTAGTTTTGAAACCTTAATGAAATATCTTGGGCAACTTTGTAACTTTTGAAAGCACTTCGCTTACGTTTTCAAAAATCATCACGAACTCGCAACTGCAATTAGTTATTGGGTATTAATTGGACCTTTTCTTTATGAGCTATTTGATCGACTAAAATAACTTTTTTCATGATATGTGTGATTATTGGCCATTGCTTACGAGCTGTATGGCTGCCTTGTTGACTGTTCGATTTACTTTAGATGACTACAGTAATGGCACTTTGTTTTGTGGCCATTGACTCCGACTGTGATTGCGCACGTAAACAGGTACTCTTGTACGATGAACCAACTGCTGGACTCGACCCAATTGCATCAACTGTTGTTGAAGACCTTATACGTTCTGTACATATTAAGGGTGAGGATGCTAGTGGGAAGCCTGGCAAAATTGCATCTTATATTGTAGTCACCCACCAACATAGTACCATTAGGAGAGCCGTTGACAGGTTACAATTTTAACCGCTGTTTTATGAGCTCTTGCTGCTTATAAGGTATAAATGATATTGCTGCCAAGTCCCTGAAAGAACAACATTTGATATTTTGTAGGTTATTGTTTTTATATGAGGGAAAGGTTGTCTGGCAAGGAATGACCGATGAATTTACAACATCGACAAATCCAATCGTTCAACAGGTAAAGAAAATAAGCGTATTTTTAGACGTTTCGACGATGTTGATGTGATGTTTGTGGCAAGAATTGCTGTCATAATCCTTTTAACTTGGTCGTTGAGTGCCAAACTAATGAGTATAGCTTAAGGAGTTGTTTGACATATAAGCTACATGTATTAGGGTAACCACTTGCTGTCTTTTTAGATGCATAGGCATTTCAAGGTACATGAGGGTTAGATAAATTGGAATTAATACCTCGGACTGTATTCCGAGATCATCTCGTTAGGTCTTAGGCTTGTAGTGTTGCATTCTGCGTGGAGGCACGATGAAGATATTGAACACTTGTTGTGGGGTGCCAGTTTGCTCATACTTTGTGGGGTAATTGCTTAAGTTCGGGTAATGTTTGGCTTGAGGCCAAGGGTTGCGATGCTATGTTTGATGAAGTGCTCCATAATTCCCCGTTTTAGGACGAGCATAGTTTTTTTGGCAAGCTTGTTTCTTTGTTGTATTATTGGGAAATTGGCTGGAGAGAAATAGTAGAAATTGTAGGGAGGTTGAGAGATTGTAGGAGGATATCTTAGAGGTTGTTAGGCTTAATGCATCCTTATGGCTTGGTTTATGTTAGGTAACCCGAAACCACGAGTTAATTGAGAGGGCTAGAACCTCTCCTCCTAGACCAATCATGCACAAAATTATGCACAAAATTTTACAGTGAGATTCCACATCGGTTGGAGAGGGGAACGGAACTTTCCTTATAAGAGTGTGAAAACCTCTCCCTAGCAGCGTGTTTTAAAACCATGAGGATGATGCCGATACGTAATAGGCCAAAGAGGACAATATCTGTTAGCGGTGAGATTGAGTTGTTACAAATGGTATCAGAGCCAGACACTGGGCAGTGTGCCAGCGAGGATGCAGGTCCCCCAAGGTGGGTGGATTGTGCGATCCCACATTGGTTGGAGAGGGGAATGAAGCATTGTGGAAACCTCTCCCTAAAAGACGCATGTTAAAACCTCGACCTTGAGGGGAATTCCAGAAGAGACAATCCAAAGAGGACAATATCTACTAGCGGTGGGCTTAAGCAGTTACAAATAGTATTAGAGTCGGACACTGAGCGGTGTGCTAGTAAGGACGCTGGGCCCCCAAGGGGGTGGATTTTGAGATCCCACATTGGTTGGAGAGGGGAACAAAACATTCCTTATAAGGGTGTGGAAACCTCTCTCTAGCAAACGCGTTTTATAACCTTGAGGGGAAGCCTAGAAGGGAAAGCCCAGGAGGGAAAGCCCAAAGAGTTCAATATCTGTTAGCGGGGTAGGCTTGGGTTATTACAAAGCTAGATGCCCAAAACCCCTGCAAAACCCTTCACACTTTGTACAACTCTAACCATTTCTTACGAAATCCCCGGTTTATCCTTCCTCAAATACGTCTGTACGCGATCTTTGATAGTTTGATTCTTTTAGATCAAAATCCTATTCTGTACCCAGTGGGTGGACTCTTTTTTTGTGTCCTTGTTCTTCATTTTTTTTTTCTTACGGAAGCTCAGTTTCTTAATAACGCGAATTATATGCATGCATGTACTCGCACTATATGGTATACGAATGATTGGAATGCAAGGGAGGACAGTTTTCTTCTCTGGTATACTTTTGGGAAAAAAAAGTACTTGTCTAATACAATTCATGTCACGTTTTTGTTCTTGTTTTCAGTTCGCATCGGGAAGCTTGGACGGTCCGATTAAGTATTAGCAGGCACGCTAAGTCGCTAACGATCATGTACTTTTAGATTAGGCATAGCACCATTCCTATATCTTTGGAGGCAACAGAGTTTAGTTACTGAAAATACAGAGAATTTCTAGTGAACCGATTCTACACATTTCTGTAATTCTGTTTCCTTTGTTTATAAAGCTTTAATGTCTGCATGTTCCTGCTAGAATAATATAATGGTTAGATATTATTCTCCATTGACCTGGTTTCAATAGGTTCGTTAACTTGAACCCGTAATTTTGTATCTAATAAGCCTTTGATTTATGACATCCCGTTTAAAATTTTGTATCTAATTAGTTGAGTACTTGACAAGATAATTAACTCTCACGTACTCGATCCATTAACGGCAATACTATTTATGAAATTTTATTGAACTATAAACGAACTATAAAGATAACCATTGTTTTGGGGTATCAACATCATCACTTGTAACTGATGGAATGTTAACCATCTTCACCTTCGCTCAACATTTGTCAAAAGTGAACGTTCATATTTGCGCTTTCACTAGATAGTTAACGATTCCGACATGTTAATCATTTCACCTGAATAAGAGAGAGGCATGTGGAGTCTTAGTCCTGAATTATTTAGCATCAAAAGGAGCATGTGTTTCTAACGAGTCCTGAATTATTTCACCTTCAAAACTAGCTGAATTATTTCACCTTCAAAACTAGCAAGAGTTTTGTCCAAAATAAATTAACAGAAGATACAAGAAGAATCTACCATAGACATTTCCCACGTCGGTTGAAGAGGGGAACGAAACATTTCTTATAAGGGTGTGGAAAACTTTTCCTAGTAGATGTGTTTCAAAATCGTGAGGCTAATGATGACACGTAATGGGCCAAACAGACAATATCTGCTAGCGGTGGGCTTGAGCTATTACAAATGATATTAGAACTAGACATCGGGCGGTGTGCTAGTAAGGACGTTGGGCCCCCAAGGGAGGTGGATTGTGAGATCTCACATCAGTTGGAGAGGGGAACGAAGCATTCCTTTAAAGAGTATGGAAACCTCTCCCTAGTAGACGCATTTTGAAACCATGAGGTTGACGGCGATACATAACGGGTCAAAGTGGACAGTATCTGCTAGCGGTGGGCTTGGACTGTTACAAATGGTATCAGAGGCAGACACCGGGTGGTGTGCTAGTAAGGACGTTGGGCCTCCCGGAGGGGGGAGAATTGTGAGATCTCACATCGGTTGGAGAGGGGAACGAAACATTCCTTATAAGGGTGTGGAAACCTCTCCCTAGTAGATGCGTTTCAAAACCGTGGGACTGACGACGATACGTAAGAGGCCAATGCGAACAATATTTGTTAGCAGTGGGCTTGAGATGTTACAACTGGTATCAGAGTCAAACACCAGGTGGTGTGCCAGCAAGGATGCTAGGCCCTCAAGGGGGGAGGGGGAGGGGGTGGATTGTGAGATCCTACATCAATTAGAGAAGATAACGAAGCATTCTTTATAAGGGTGTGAAAACCTCTCCTTAGTAGACGCATCTTAAGCCTACGTTACACGCCAAAGCGGACAATGTCTGCTAGCGGTGGACTTGGGGTGTTACAAATGAGATCAGAGCCAGACACCGAGCGGTGTGCCAACAAGGATGCTATGCCCCCAAGGGAGTGGATTGTGAGATCTCACATCGATTAGAGAGGGGAACGAAGCATTCCCTATAAGAGTGTGAAAACCTCTCCCTAGTAGACGCGTTTTAAAACCGTGAGACTGATGACATTACATAACAGGCTAAAGCGGACAATATCCATCGTAATAGACACATATGTTAAATTATTCACTCCATGAACAATTAAGACTTCTAATCATTGAATATGGGTTTGAAAGAAGAAACTATCATACCTGGAATTTATTAAACCCAGCTTTATCTTCTTTTTGGCAACCCAGAAACGAGAAGCTCACCTCAAATTATCGTTGAACCCACGGCCGCCGACTAGTCATTCGTCGGAATGAGCGTCGATCACGTGAAGAAGAAGGCAGAGACGGTGAAAGTGGAGACGATCGAGGTGACGAGGCGTAAATAAACTATTTCGTTTATATACCAACTAGTTTAAGAGTATTTATGAGTATTAATTCAAAATTAATCAAAAATGAAAAATTAGGAAAAGCCCATCTTAAAAACTTGAGATTTTTGGGTTTTCTTTTGGAGAAAACCTTCCTTTTGTGTAATTAACGCTACCCCTTGTAAATTGGGCTGCCTCTGTTCACCCGTAATGCCATTTCAAGAAGGGGGGGGGGGAAAAGAAAACAGAAGAATCTCTTTCATTCCTCTGTATAAGTGCTCTCTTTCTCTCTCCAAAGACATTTCTTCTCTCCCACGTCTGCTTTTAAATTCATTTCACTAGGAGGGCGGTATTTTGGATGTTGTTGCCGAGTGTTTTACGGTGAACGTTGTTGGGTATTGAAAATTGGGCAGTCTTTTTGCCTCTTTTACTAACAATCTTCTGGAATTTCATGGAAACATGAAGTTTTCCGGTTGTGTAAGCACCCCTCATCTTCTTCTTTTCTGATCTTTTTCCTTTTGAATGAACTTTTATTTTTTGAGTAATGTAATGGGTTCTTACTGTCTGCTCGGTTTGATTTGGGGTCTTTGTGGTGTCTTTGAATCCAACAGTTCGATGGATATCGATCAAGAAATTATGGTTGTTGTTTAATATGCATCTTTACTGAAGATTAATTATACCCCTTTCTTTGTGGGGTTTAAGGTGCTTGTATCGGTCTTTATGGACACGGTTTTTGTGGGGTTTAAGGTGCTTGTATCGGTCTTTATGGACACGGTTTTTGTGGGGTTTAAGGTGCTTGTATCTGTCTTTATGGACATGGTTTTGTTTCATTGCTTATTTTGAGTTGTTTTCTTTGCAGTTGCCCTTGGTTGCAGAGCAAAAGAGCAGGAATTCACGTCTTTGTAGAATTTTCCCAACTGTTTCTTTGCTTTGTCTTGTATTGTTCGTGGGGAGTGCATATGTAGCACCACACTACAGGGAGGTATGCTTTCATGCTCTTTGAAGATATTGAAGTGTTGGTTGCTGTCCCTATGAATTAAGTATTGGGTTTTTACGTTGTTTTGTTACCAATTATCATTGTGGCACCAAGGGTTGCCTTGGTGGTCAAGTCTCGAGATGTTTGGAGATACCCTTCAAGGTCATGGATTTATAAGTCGTTGAAAGATTAATAAGTTAAATCCTAAGTATCTCTCGAAGTTCACTTTAGGATGGGCAAAGTCTCTTGTAGAGTAGCGGTATCAAAGAGTGTCTTGGTGGTCAGGGCTCTGAGATGTTTGGAGATACCCTTCAAAGTCTTTGATTTAAGTCATTGAAAACTTAGGTCGTCCATAGTTACTTCCTACAGCTAACACGTGTCCAGCGGGAACGCTCATTGCAACCGAATTTGAGCTGCTATACCGAATCCCCCGCTGCCCATTGGGGATCGAGTGGTAAGGCCATGATCCGTGGAGGAATAGATCACTCATTCTTCCATAAAGGACAGGTGTACGATCTCTTGAAGTTGGCTTTAGGGTGGGCAAAGTCTCTCGTAGAGTAGTGGCATCAAAGAGTGTCTTGGTGGCCAGGGCTCAAGATGTTTGGAGATACCCTTCAAAGTCTTCGATTTACGTCATCGAAAACTTAATAAGTTAAATCTGGTTCTTTTCCTCTGCGGGGGCCTTCTGCAGTAAACCCCCTACGGGCAGTTGTCCATCATTGCTTCCTACAGCTAACATGTTCCAGCGGGAACGCGCAGTGTAACCGAACGTGAGCTGCTATTCCGAATCTCCCGCTGCCCATCGAGGACTGAGTGGTAAGGCCATGATCTATAGAGGAACATATCACTCATTCTTCCATTAGGGACAGGTGCACAATCTTTAGAATGGGCGAAGCTTCTTGTAAAGTAGTGGGGTTGAGCTAACTAAACTTAATAAGTTAAATATGGTTCTTTTCCTCTGCGGGGGCCTTGTGCAGTAAACCCCCTACGGGCAGTTGTCTGTCGTTGCTTCCTATAGCTAACACGTTCCAGAGGGAACGCGCAGTGTAACCGAATGTGAGCTGCTATACCGAATCCCTTGCTACCCATCGAGGACCAAGTGGTAAGGCCATGATCCGTAGGGGAACATATAACTCATTTTCCATTGGGGACAGGTGCACGATCTTTAGAATGGGCGAAGCTTCTTGTAGAGTAGTGGGGTTGAACTAATTACTATATCAGTTTGTTTACAGAGGACTTTTCAACTTATATTTCTTAGTTGTAGCACTTTTCCAACCTCCATTCAATGTTTGGTCGCATATGGATATCTTCTCATTGAACATCTAGAAAGATATGTTTGGTTCTTTCTCTGCAGAGAATTCCTAGATGGGGAATAGATGGTTTAGTCAGTTCAAAGTTCAATAAATGTGAGGTTCGTTTTCTATTTCAACCATTATTACGAGAATGAAATGATTTTTCGTATCGACCTTATTAACTATACATTACTCAAATGATTTTTGCATTAGAATCAATGTAGGCCAAATGGAAGCGAGCCGCTACCTAAAGACATTGTTGTCACTGCATCTAACCTGGAAATGCGACCGCTATGGGGTGCATCGAAGCATTCTTATCAGGTCACGGATCAAGATCAACGACTTCATGCTTGTGCTTGTTGATTCTCTTATCTTAGTACTTCTACTGATTGTGTGCATAGCTCGAAACAGAATCCCGTTAACTCATCAAGCAACTTATTCGCCACGGCTGTTGGGATTAAACAAAAAGATCTTGTGAACAAAATGGTAACAAAGGTATGAAGAAGAGTATAATCATATTGCCAAATTCAAATCTCATGTCCATTAATAGTGTACTTATTCATGATCATTCTACAGTTTCTTTCTAGTGACTTTGCTGTGATGGTTTTCCATTACGATGGTATCGTGGACGAGTGGAAGGACTTCGATTGGAGTAATCGTGTAATACATGTAACTGCGATCAATCAAACTAAGTGGTAGATTTTGTTCACTCTGTTTTTGGAAGTTGCTGACTTTAACTTTGTTTCACATTCTTGATCTATTCTTGATCTGTTCTTGATCTGGTAATGTCTAGGTGGTTTGCCAAGCGTTTCTTGCATCCTGATATTGTGGCTGAGTATAATTATATCTTTCTTTGGGATGAGGATCTTGGAGTTGAGTATTTCAATCCAAAACAGTAAGTTGGCTGCAAGTTTGTTGATAAGAAACAAAGCTAAGAACGTGATAAATGTCTTCCGATCAGCTTCATTGTTTTTCTCCCTGTTTCATTACAAGGTATGTGCATATTATTGAAAGTGAAGGGCTAGAAATATCGCAACCAGCACTTGATCCATATGAATCAGAGGTGCACCATCAAATTACTGCACGTGGGAGGCGATCGACCGTGCACAGGTCTTCCCCTACTCTTGTTTCGTATTAATCTCGTAGCTTCTTTACTGGGTAACTAATGAAGTAATGGATATGTTAGGAATCACAGACCTCCAGGATGGTATGATATTGTCCCCTTTGAGCATAAGCTCTCGTACCAATGGAGATGTATTCTATACTTATAAACTCATGATCAACCCCCTAATTAGTCGATGTAGGACTCCTCTCCCAACAATCCTCAACAATCCTCCCCTCGAACAAAGTACACCATAGAGCCTCCCCTGAAGCCTATGGAGCCTTTGAACAGCCTACCCTTAATCGAGGCTCAACTCCTTCTCTGAAACCCTCTAACAAAGTACATCTTTTGTTCGACACTTTAGTCACTTTTGACTACACCTTCGAGGCTCACAACTTCTTCGTTTGACATTTGAGGATTCCCTTGACATGGCTCTGATACCATGTTAGGAATCACGGACCTCCACAATGGTATGATATTGTCCACTTTGAGCATAAGCTCTCATGGCTTTGCTTTTGGTTTCCCAAAAAGCGTCGTACCAATGGAGATGTATTCCTTAACTTATAAACCCATGATCAACCCCCTATAGTCGATGTGGGACTCCTCTCCCAATAATCCTCAACAAGATAGTGCAGTAACACGATGAACCAATAACTCACGACATGTTTTCTCTGGGTATTGGACAGTTCTTGGGGATCCGCTTAAAGATCTTGGACATGTTTTTTCTGAGTCATCAATCATTGACATTTTGATCTATGTTTTATGTGGTTTCATCATTTGTTTACTGTTGTATGTTCTGTCTTTGGTCGGTCATTCCTGCAGGAGAACTTTTAAACATAGTAATGGTGGAAAAGATTGTGATGTCAACAGTAAAGCTCCTCCATGCACAGGGTAAGGCAATTATCGAAAGCTCTATGCTTAGACAGCTGTCTAGACATGTGCTGAAGTACAAAGTGTTTGTGCCTGAAAATCGATATCTTTTGTTGCAGATGGATAGAAATGATGGCCCCGGTTTTCTCCCGAGCTGCGTGGCGTTGCGTTTGGTATATGATCCAGAATGATTTGATCCATGATTGGGGCTTGGATATGCAACTGGGATATTGTGCACAGGCAAGAGTTAGCAGTCATCTTGTTTTCCTTCAATACTTAGCTGCTGTTGTTTGAAACGTCGAGCTCTTTCCTAATAGGGTGATCGAACGAAGAACGTTGGTGTCGTTGACGCCGAGTACATAATCCATTATGGACGACCGACACTCGGTGGTCCAGAGGAAAATGAGGTTGAAAATATGATAGTTTCTTTTCATCTTTCTTAAGCCTCACGAACATCAAATCACAAAAGGTTTCTATGTTGCAGACATCTTCCAAGTCTCATGTAAAGGATCATAGAGCCGATGTAAGTTTCCGCACACGTGCTCGCTTTCAGTTGTTTCGATGGAGTCTAGTCTACCTTGTTTGTGCTAATGAACCTGTGATAACTCGGAGAATCTGATCAAATAACCCTTTTAGGCTTATGATCATGATGTTTAAAACAACGTCGAGTCCATGTTTATTTCCCTTGAATTCAAATTCATCCGTGCAGGTAAGAAGGCAGTCGTATATTGAACTAGATGTATTTAGAAAGAGATGGCAGAAGGCTGCTGAGCAAGACGAGTGCTGGCAAGATCCGTACGCAGAGACAGTAGAGGATAACACATGATAATACGATCGTTTGACGAAATGGAATGATCTTGTAACAATGTACGTTGTCGTTGAAGTTGAGAACATGGGCAACGTACATGCCATTGGTATTCAAGGACGACGAGGAAAGGGATGATCGTGTATCAGCAAAGTATGCAGCGGATATCTCTACGTGAAATCTCGGGTACGAATTCTAATGTTGTGCTGTTCTGTATTTAAAATGCTGTAAAGTTTCAACTTATGTTGAAATATGTTCTAAGTGTTACTTGGGGTATACCATTTAGAGTTGCATTGGAAAGAGAATTTAGAGTAAAGAAACAAAATAACTTCGAAATGAGAGCTGCTTTAAAGTGCATTGAATTCCGAACATCCTATCACAAACCATCTTTCTAAAGAAACTTCGTCCCTACATATCACAAGTTTGTGTCTCGTGCTCTTTAGGGATCAGGGGCATGTTGTCGATGGCCCTGTTGCTAGAAACAATATACTTTCAAGAAACAACGAGATGCTGCCTTTTATCTTTCTCTGTCTCGAACCCTAAACCCTACAATAATGGTAGAGTAAGAGGTAATGAGATTGTCATGACCCAAAAGCAAATACGGTTCGGTATTCCCTTGTGGAATAGCTTTTTGTGGGGAAGGTGATGTCTTTTAAGGACTAACTCTTCCGGGGTCAAAAGCAAAAGTACAGTGGACCTCACAACGATCACTTCTCAAGTATATACTTCAAACCTTACCGTTTTATCCCGTTTGATTTTGTGATAGGCAACTAGTACTAATCTAATAAGTGAAATCGTCGTTGTTCGAGCAATCTACTTGGACACGATCTTTTCGATACAAATTTGAAAGTTTAGGTTTTTATTAGACATAACGTATAATTTCAAATAGATCGATCCCTTTTCAAAAAATTATTATTACTTTGTATTCCTTTTTTACCCTTCAAATTCAAATTTATTCCTTTTGGGCCCTTTACAACTGGTTCCCACTCCCATTGCCAAAAGATAGAAGAGCTTCAGTGTCCATTTTGAAGTGCAGAAACTTTAGAAACTACAAATATTTTAACTAATCTTCAAGAAAGAAGGCCATAAAAGTCATCCACTGGATTGCTTTCGCTTTTTGAAAAGCATATTGAAGAGCCACGAGCCACGGGCGGCCTGTTCGTGTTTGACTCGTGTCAGTCAAACACTTGTTAAGTATACTAGACAGTACCAAATGGTTGTTAAAAACACATAAGATAAGTGTTAGACCTGCGTTGGATGCGACATTTTTCTGTGTATACTCTGTTGCTTAAGAGAATAAAATAAACGAATCAAAATCTACGGACCCGTGTCCCGAAGTTGATAGATAGAACAGAAAGAAGAAAAAAACTAGAACAAAGAATTCGAAACTCAAATCAGTAAAGCCTCTCATTACATATTCTTTAATGGTTTTTCTATTCTCAGTCTCTCGAACCCGTGTCGAGGGAGGGGTTGTTCAATGTGTCCTCCCTCGTGTTTGTTTTTCATTCACAGGTCTAGAAAAGAACAGTGACAGACTCATGTACAAGGTTTACGACATGGATAGAATCAGCACAATACATAACCAAAAATTGCCCAAAAGGGTCGAGTTAATCATGCTCAACAACTCGAAAAAGAAAAACCAAACTAGAATCTAGAAAGAGAAGTAATGCAATGGATATGTAGCCTAGCATGGTGTAACAGCCCAAGCCCACAACCCATTACGTACCGTCATCAGCCTCACGATTTTAAAATGCATCTACCAAGGAGAGGTTTCCACACCCTTATAAGGAATGTTTTGTTCCGCTCTCGAACCGATGTGGAATCTCACGGCATAATGTAATCATCAACTACGTACCAAGTTGATACCAAATATCATATACGTGTGGATGTATGTATGTACACATGTAAATATCGTATACGTATGGATGTAGTAGCTCAACAAAAAAGGGTCCAAAGGGCAGAAAACAACAGAAAATAAAATAAGGGAAACAAGTCAATAGTTAGATGTCCCTCAAGGCATCACATGGGGTGTTGCATCAAAGACAGAGGTGAATTAGATTCTTCAAAACACTCTTCTCTAGGCACTTCACTTTGACATATTTGAATGTTCAACGCTACGAATCTCGAAGCAGACACCGAACGAATTAAGAAACAGATGACGAATACGATAGCTTTTACTCTCGAAACTATCGTATAGTCCCACACATCTTAACGAAGTTATACCACTCTAACTCTTCCATCCCCTTAACTCGGCCCTCACCAAATAAAAGATTTGGATATACACAAAACAAAAGAAGCTTTTTCTTATTCCCTTGTTGAAGAAAAGGAGAGGAGTTAATTGGTTGGCTTATCAAACCTTGACCACTAGTGTTTCTTTGTTCTTTATTAGGACGCTGGGCCCCATAAAGAATGGATTGTGCGACCCCACATCGATTGGAGAGGGGAACGAGTGCTAGCGAGGATGCTAGGCCTCGAAGGGGGTGGGTTCTAAGATCCCACATCGATTGGAGAGGAAAACGAGTGCCAACGAGGACGCTGAGCCCCGAAAGGGGTGGATTATGAGATCCCACATCGATTGGAGAGTGAAATGAGTGCCAGCAAGGACGTTGGGTCTCGAAGGGGATGAGTTCTGAGATCCCACATCGATTGGAGAGGGAAACGAGTGCTAGCGAGGATGCTGGGCACAAAAAGGGGTGGATTATGAGATCTCATATTGATTGGAGAGTGGAACGAATGCCAGCAAGGACGCTGGGCCTCGAAGGGGGTGAGTTCTGAGATCCCACATCGATTGGAGAGGGAAACGAGTGCCAACGAGGATGCTGGGCCCCGAAAGAGGTGGATTATGAGATCCCACATCGATTGGTGAGGGGAACGAGTGCCAACGAGGATGCTGAGCCCCAAAAGGGGGTGGATTGTGAGATCCCACATCGATTGGAGAGGGAAACGAAGCATTCTTTATATGGGTGTGGAAACCTCTCCCTAATAGACGCGTTTTAAAACCTTGAAGGGAAGCCCAAAGAGGACAATATCTGCTAGCGTTTTAAAACCTTGAACAAAGCATTCTTATTGCCCAAGAACACTCAAAGTTCATCAAGTAAGCAACACACAAAGAGGGATGAATCAAACATCAAACAAATATACAATGTAAAAGTAACATGAATACTTGAATAAGCCAACAATTTATACAATAAGAACAAACATAACTCACTTCATGAAACTCTATACATCATCTTACAATTCCAAGGCTTTCCCATATCATTTACCATCTAAACATACTCAACAAACAGAAGCAACAGCTCCATTATCAAATGAAAGCATATTTCCTAAAGAACAGCAAAAAGAGAAGAAAAAAATGGTAATCAACCTCACAATCCTATCTTCAGGAACGGCCACTTCCTAAGATAAAACCTGGAACTAAGAGGATTTGGGAGACATAATTCCATTAAAACTATGAACAAGAAAAATTTCAGGAGAGATTCCTTCAAATCAATCCTTTCCTTTCAAGAACAGAGCAACACAGATGATAAATGACCCTAAAATCTATGGAATAACATCATATTCATGCATAATATATAGGCTAGATGTTGCATCCAAAGCAATTACAGGATTTAGGAGTGAAAGAGCAGAAACCAAATGGCCTATTGGGGATATTGCAATTGATGGCATAGCAACAAGGAGAAGGTAAACAGAGGCCCTTAGCACCTCCACAGCAAGTACAAGGAGCACATACTTGAAAGCTTCCGAGTCTTCTTCTAGTTTCATTCATCTCCATGATATTAATTTTCCCCTCCTCAATCAGTGGCACCATCTCTGATACAGACCCATTTGGCTGATGAACAACAAAATAAAAAACGTTCATCAAATTGAACTCGGAAAATGAAAATGGGATCGATGAATTAAAGGAAATGGTGAAAAGGGAACTCACTTGATTGAAATTTAGTTCATTCTCAGCCGCTAAAACGGCGAGAAACAGCACAAAAACGAGGGAGAATCCAGCGCCATGGCTAGACATCATGCAACTCGGAAGGAATTGGAACTGTTGAACTGTGCGGAAATGGGGTTTTGGTTTGAGATCGATTTAGAACATGAAATGGGTATTGAGAGATGGGGTTGAATTGGGAAGATGAACTTGGAAGGGATTGTTAGAGATCTTTTCATATAGAGGTTTTGGAAATGAAGGGTTTAGAGGAGAGATTTTGATGGTGGTAGCGTGTGAAACGCGAAGCCCATTGCTGGAATTGATGGAATTGGCGGAATGTCTTTTGATTTAACGTTAAAAAAATGGGAAATCTTCAGTGCTTTGAAATGGGCTTTCGGCTAAGTATGAATGTGAGAGATGTGATTATGTGAAAACTATGAATCAGTGGATTTCTTTGCTTTGAAACGAAGCCATCCGACATCATTAATCAGCTGTGATTCTGTGTCTCTGAGCTAAGAAATACGTTATTTTATGGACGATTATCTAATTCTTGAAAAAAGACATAGTTGTTCTAACAATATACCTTAAGAACTTGATCATGCATGAATCTAAGATGATATAGAATAGTATGAACACAAAAACTATGTTTGATATCTTATCTCAATATGTTTAAAGAAATTGTTTGATGAGTATTCAGGTATAGCATAGTGCAGGTGAACGTTTTGGAGCTTGACTTTAGTAAACTGAACTAATATCGTCAGAATAATCCTAACAGATCTGTGTGAACTAAAGAAATGACAGATAAAATAAAAAACATAGAGGGTTTTAGTCAAATCATTCAATTAATATTTTGTGGTGTCATGTTTAATTTCCTTCCAATTTAGGGGTACGAAGTTAATCTAAATTTTGAAGCAAGTAATCCATGGAGTTAGTAACAGTGACTCGAAAGAGATGTCTAGAACAGCAAGTAATCCATAGAATTGCCTTAAATGTAACCCATATTGGACAAAAATCAATGTAACAGTGACCGAGATGTCTAGAACAATTACCTTGTGATGGTGACTCGAAACAAGGCAATAGTGATAGTGACCTGAAACGAGATGTCTATAACAATTACTTTGAGACAGTGACTTGAAACAAGGTGATAGAGACACTTTCTCCTTTCTTGAATGACCAACATTGCTAAACTTCCATAACTAGAAACATGGGTCGTGTTCGAGCTGGAGCTGGAGCTCAAGCTATAGCACTTCATCTCGAGTATTACAAAATTGAAATGTATGAAACCCATGATGAGAAGATGATTATTGATTGATTGAAGAGCCAAAAAGGGCATAAAAATTTGGGGAAAACAGCAAGCGTTGTGTTGTTTACAAGAATTTAGAATCCCAAATTAGAGAAAGGTTTGGGAGAAATGAGAAGAGTTGTTCATAAATTGTTGTTTGAGCAAAGGGGGAAGAACAAAAAAACTGACATCATCTGCTGCAGATCTTTTTATACAAAGCAGAAACATAAATTCAGAGGAATTAATCATCTGCTGCTGCGCTAACCATATTCTGAAATGCATTTTCAGAAACACAGGATCAACTTTACATGAACCCTCCTCCCTGTACACATCTTTTTTCCAGCCAGGCATCATCAATTTACACAAATACCTCTCTTCTTTTTATCTTCCAAAAGATTGTAAAAGGGGTAGTAGAAACGACTTACGACCTTCAGCCCTCGGCCTCGATGTTTTCATCATCAGATGACATCTCTCGTGTCTCTGTGATTGATAGTCGTCTCGGCTTTGCAGATCCTGCTTCGACTAGCCCTTCAGATGACAAACTCAGTGCAGTAGTTCCTGATGACGTCCCAAACAAATGCTGAACTGGGGCGTTCGGTGTTGACGCTGCAGAGAGATTGTATGCGAAGATTCCCATTGGGTGATCGAACTTGCAGCTTGGACCGAACTTACAGATCCCATAACGCGAATAAAAGATGCACAAAGGCTCTCCCTGTTCATGGAAAACAACATTCATAAAAACCAGCCCTCCTCATATTAACAGATCATAAAAATAATCTAACAATAATGCAGAATCACCATCAGAATTCTGTGTAAAAAAACCATAGGACAACCATCATAACTCCTCAACATGGGTTAAGAAACATGCTTGAATCAAAGCTGGAAAAGGGTTTTTTTTTTTTACTGTAGATCCATATATTGCCTAGGAAATTAGAGAATCGAAAGTAGTATCGTAACTCACCGGACGTAACGGTAGGCCAATTGGACTCAAGACACAATCTGGAGCAGGAATTACTCGTTCTCTGGGATGATGAAACCGACAAACGGCACCGAACTTGCAGTCTCCGGTCTTCATGTAAAATTGACATTCAGGCTGGCCAGGCCTCTCAGGAAATACATTCTCCCTCTGCAATGCCAAAAACCGAAAAGGGTTAATTAGAACATATCAGAGAAGAGACTACTATAGATCCTGGATCTAGTCATTCACTCTGGTGTTAAGCTTCATAAATCTGAGTATGTCCCCACCGTTTGTTGTGGACTTTCTGATGATGAAACTGATCCTAGCTGATCCTGTAAAAATCACCACCTTATGAGTAACTTCGCTGTGAGCGGTTAAAGAATTCCAAAAAGAAGCGGTATAAGGATGCCAATCATAGAACTATTTGATCCCTTTGAATTCCATATTCGAAGTTGCGATCGGATCTATTCATTAAAAAGAATCGGTTCAATGCATTTCTTATGTACCCATAGGTGTTAGATTTCGGATCAATCTATATTGTTTGACTGCCTCCATTATGTTGTTGCTAACAAATACCACTATTTTTTGTTTTGGATCTTCGAAATCATTCCCAGGGTACAAGAAACCCGAGTATAAGTGATAGAACATATTAACTTCTATCACTTTCCATGTTTTCTTGTTTCCTTCTTTTGGCTTCCTGATAGGAATATTAACTCGATCCATCGACCGCAAAGGTCTTGCAAGTTGCCGAAGAAAAAAATGCAACTTCAACATGGAAAAGGATGTCTAGGAAGACTCGTTTAAACATTCATATGAAAGTTATTTTTAAAAAGAAAAAAGTTAAAAGAATAATTTTCTTCTAGGTAACAGACATTTCCATCGACTCGTATTCCACAACACTCATGCATTGAATAAAAACAGAGGAAATAAACATGAGAGCGTATATCATACTTATTCGAACACGAGAAAGGAATAGAACTTACATTGAATGTATTCCAGCCTGGAACAGAGAGAACTCCTTGAGGTAAAATTAAAGATGCATAACTGGAAGGGCCTTGCCATCGTGGACTAGGAATAAAGGAAGCCCTTGACCAATTTGTGCTTCCTCCTGGATACGACTGCTGACCAGGAGTTGGCGATTGTACGGTTGGATAAATAGGGGAGCCACGCAGTGAGACCATCATATTAGTCGGTTGAGGATGGTGGAATTTACATGTATTTCCAAACTTGCATTGTCCAGTTCTTAAATAATAAGCACATTCAGTTTCACTCTGCACAATTGGGGATGTGGGGGAGAGAGAGAGAATGGACAACAAATATTTTTAGCATAAAAGCACAGATAACTTAACAAAGGAAGATCTGAACTTAGCAAGTTGGTATGTCAAACACCATTTTTGTTGTTTAGCTGCGTTCTTAATTTCTATTTGCACTTCAATAAGCTGTGTTTAGGTGCCAATTTCCTATACGTTTTCACCAAAGAGTTAGTCTTCTAGTTTTTTCTTCCCTTGTAACTTTTCATCGACATACGTGCTCATCTTTACATACATATGCATGAGAGAGAACAAGAACATACAAAAACTTACGAACTGCACAAAGCGTGCTATGAATATAAGGGAGTAGTTATATCCTAACCGGGCGAAGTGGATAGCCTAAAATATTTAAGGCAACTCTTCCAGCAATCCCAGCCTTGTCTCTAGGATGATGAAACTTGCACGTAGCCCCAAACTTGCAAGTTCCTGTCTTCAAGTAGTACTGGATTATGCGCAAATGAAAATGTCATTTCATAGTCAACAATTAAAGTTCTTATAAAACATACAGCATCCAAGAAACTACAGAATGCAAGAAAAATAATCTAAAAGCTAAATTATCAAAGCTCCAATGTAGAGATTCTAGACCCAGCTAAACAATATGATATCTAAGCCAATCAAATTTGAAGGATAATTATATACAAGAGAGCTCATTATTCTAAACCAAAACTTTACGACGAAAATAACATTCCAAATAGTTATATATACGGTGGGTTTGGTGTAAATTAGTCAAATTTCATCACTGAATCTGATGAAGAAAATGAGCACATCCCATATGTCATAATGAATAAATGTCGAGAGAAAATTTACGAGGCATGATGTAACACGCTAACTTTAGATAAGTAAAGATGATTAAATAAATACATGCCTGACATTCTGGTTGTCCAATTCGTTCTGGGAACTCCCCCTTCATTCTCGCGGTGGCAATAGCCTGAAAGTAAAGTGTAGTAAATCGACTCCATCACAAACCGACTTGCAAAACTTCCAAGGAAGAGATTCTTAACTACTATAGATGACTCCATGTTAGCTTCAAATAGCAATAAAAAATAACGAGCAAACGTATTTTGTGTGTTTTCTAGATTAAATGGAGCAAACACATTATTCAGGGAGAAATTTCTGATGCCCTTAGTTCAGCACATAAGCAAACAAACAAAAGGATAGTATTCGAAAGGGCAAACCTGTTCGGAAAATAAAACAATTCCCCATCTTGGGCTTCAGGGTTGTACAGTATAAGGTTAGTGAATGAAGGAACAATTAGGTTTATAAGTTAAGGTTAAATGCAATTTTACCATTGTTAATTCCCTTCTCCTTTCTCTATCCGATAAGTACAATCGACTTTAAGGAGCTCAGTACTAGTTCAGTAAGCACGTTCAGAACAAAAAATGACAATACAATTCTATATGAACCTGATCTAGAACAGAATATCTTTACATCTATCTATTGCACAAGCTTGCCTCCATGGTTAAGAACCCAATTTCTTTGTGGAGAGAGATTTAATTAATGGTGCCAGCATAATATTGCTTAGTGTCTAACCTGCTGCTCATTAACAACTAGAAGAGAGGATAATAAGCCCAGGTACATGCCCCAAATCAAATAGAAGAAATTATTCCCAAAGGGCAAAAGGAATTGAAAGATACTTATAATGATTTTATATTTGAATATAATCAACCAAATACTGAATGGATCACATTTTTGCTTAGTACCAGCTCTCTATTAGGTGGATGATTAAATCTACATGTAGCTCCAAATCTACAGAGGCCAGTTCTGATGTAATAAGAACAGTCTGGCTCTCCAGGTCGCACGGGATAAGATCCAGATCCCATTATTTCACCTGATCCCAAGTTCATTTGCCAGAGTGCATCTGTACGATATTAGATAAGTAAATCTTCAATCATAAAGAAGAAAATAGATGAGAAAAGCAAAGAGAGAATAAAAATAAACGTTCAAAACTTGACAACTACACTGTTTTAAATCCATGATGCTCACGTTTTAACAAGCACGCATGCAAAAGCTAAAAGCATAGATGAGTACGGTCAAATATATGGTTCAGAGAAGCAATGAAGAAAATTAACAATTCCAAGTCGCATTGAAGAACATAAAACTCTTTGGTAAAGTTTTGAACTTTACTAAAACTCTCCTTTTTCCTACTTCCCCTACCTGATTGACTTCTTTAGTAAAGGCATAGAGTGTCCCTATTAATCTTTATTGGACGAAGAAAAGCCTTTAGTGTCTGTGGAACATGAACACAAGTTTGTAGACATTGTCTATATTCTAAGGAAAGATATATTAATGGTTGGAAATGTTTCCGAAACAACTGTTGCTAAGCAGATTGACATAACCTGATGGGCTGCTGTCACATCTGACTTCAATTATGTAGAAGTGCACAGGCAAGACATTTATTTTTTGGGCTTGTGGGCGTGCCATGAAAAAGCGGAATGAGGCAAACAACATCGGGGTAATCTTTCATAATGTAAAATGAACCCAAATGGTGTCGCATTAAGGTAATTCTTTCATTTAGATTACCTTGTGGACGTGCCATGAAAAAGCGGAATGAGGCAAACAGAGGGTTCGATTCATCTTCTACAGCAAGATAGGATTGTTAAT